>NC_088379.1:114052500-115372500 GCF_037993035.2 Macaca fascicularis
TTTTCTTCTTGCTTAATTTGTCTTTTGGAAAATCAAGACACTGAAGAAGGTCTGAGACACTCTTGTAGAAGAAGTGTATTTGGTTCATGATTTAACGTATCCATCTCTTAAAACTCAGTTCTCGGAAGTTGAAATCACCATGTTTTATAGCACTGATGTAAGTCTATCGTTTGATTGTACTATCTCAAAAGCAAAAGGCCTGAGGATCTGGTGACTTTTTAAACTGCTGGAATCATAAAAACTATTTTTTGTTAAATTGACTGAATTGAAATACAGAATATTAGCAGTTTAGAGGAAGGTGGAGAATTACATTGGTTAGGACAACTATATCGGTTACAACTTTTGGTTGTGACAGAGACTCCAAACAAAAAGGACTTAAGCAAAGAGATGTTTTACTCACATCACAGAAAGGCAACCACAGAGCTCACTTCAGCATCATCCGGATCCAGGAACGTGAACACCGTCAGGAATCCATCTGCTCCTTCCCTCCTCTCATCTTGGCCTCTGCCTCAGGCCAGGCTTCCCGCTTAACAGCTCTTGCTCATTTTGGGTAACATGAGGACACATCCTTATGGCTAGAGTTCCAAAGGAAGAAGATAAACATCCCTGCCACCTTCTGGATGAAAAACCCCAGATCCAGCCCTACTTGGGCTACATGCTCACCACTGGCTTGTCCCTGTGGCCAAGTAAATGGAATAGTCAGAGTGGCTGCCTTACCAGAATGACACGTGCATAGTGGTTGTTAGGGTGGTGGGGAAAGAAGAGCAGTTTGCCAAAACAAGAGTGGGGGCAGGTGCTGTTACCAACAGAAGAAGGAAGGGGTTGGGCAGTCCTAAACAGGAGTTATACAGAGAAACAAGAGTGGAACTTACTCTGACCTTGCTGTGAATTATAGAATCATGGAACTTTGAAATATAAGGATGTGTAGTAGTTATCTAGCTCTACCCTTTACATGTGGAAACTGAGGTACAGAAAGTTCTAATGATCCTCCTGAGATTACAAACCACAGATATCACATAGATATGGGTCAAGGACTGTTTGCAGTGATCCTTTACAGCTTGAATTTAACTTCTGGCTCAATTTTTCATCTGAAATGCATACTGGGTAGATTTGAGTTTCTGTCCATTTCCAGTGTGGCACAGGATAAAGGAGACAATATGGCAATTCGTGTCTACCGGACATTTGTCCACTTACCTCATCTGCAGACAGATTGCTATTGTCTGGCAGTGGAAATTAATTAGCTAATAAAACTCTCAGGAACTTGAATTCAAAAACAGAATAGAAATATGGGCTGGACTCTGTGGCTCATGCCTAGCACTCTGGGAGACCGAGGCAGGATTGCTTGGGGTCAGGAGTTCAAGACCAGCCTGGGCAACATACAAAGACCTTGTCTTTACTTAATTAAAAAAAAAAAAAAAAAAAAAGAAGATGGGCATAGTAGTGCACACCTATAGTCCCAGTTACTAGGGAGGCTGAGGCAGAAGGATCACTTGAGCATGCGAGGTTGAGGCTGCAGTGAGCCAAGATCATGCCTGGGTGACAGAGTGAGACCCTGTCTCAGTCAATCAATCAATCAATCAATGTAGGTTAATCACATAGAGGACATAAGCTGAAGTATTTAAATTATGTAATAATAAAAAAAACACTCTATTAACCCCGTCATTACTTCGGTAATTTCAGATTTGCTTCTAAGTTATCCTTTGTGAGAGAATTGAAAGTCAAATGTCCCTAGTGAATAAGTAAGCTTACAAATTGTTACAAGATTAGTTCTAACCTCTGGAATCTGTCTTCATGACTTGGTTATATATCATTTATTTGATGTTTTTCAAATAAGTTGAAATGCTGAATACCTCTGGCTTGGAGATCTCAGATGTTTCACATGGTATACCAGAAATTCAGACTTGTTATTGGAATATTTTGAGACAAACAGAACTGAGGTTAAATTCTGGATCTCTCACATATTAATTCTGTGACCCTGGGCGATATCGCCATGTTCTCATCTATAATACGGACATAAGAGCTATCTGTTAGGATCAATGGAGGACTCAATTAGATTAGATATGAAAAAGTAACTTCCAAGCATGACACCTTGATAAATGTTAGTTTCTTCCTCCTTTCTCCTAATCAGGACAAAAAAGCCATTAGTTAAGTAAAGAATATGTTTGGAAAAAATTTTCTCTCAAATCAGGTATTAGCTGAAGTTTGAACTAATGCATGGAGACAACACCTAATGTCTTGTATGGAGACAGCAAACTATAATCTTAAAAGGTATTTGATACTCTTTAATAGTGTGCTGCATTTGCTCCAAATAGATCAACTATAAAGTTATGAAATAATAATAGAGGGATAATATGCAATATCTAAAAACACTTAGAAAAGTAAGAAGTACGGGCAAATGTAGTTGATGATGATTATTATTGAAGATGTTAGTACTGGTAAAAGGAAAAACAGTCAAGTAGGAATAAGGTAAAGCAGGTTTCAAGCTGTAAATTATCCCGACTCCATAGGCAGGAAAACAGCAGGTGAAATGTACATAATGTGATGAATTGGAATGGGTAATCATCCTACTCATAACCATTGGTCAGGGTAACCTCCTGAGTCTGTCTTTGCTGAAGTGATTGTGATGATAATAAAATGTTCTTTGAGGTACCTGAGGAGCACTCGGGTAAGGCTGTTGGGTTGGCAGATAGAAACAGGCCTGCAGAGTGCAGAAGAGCCTGGTCTAGGCCAAAGATCAAGGTTCAGGCATCATCAGCTGTAGTGGTGAATGGACACCATCCTTGAAGACAGTCACTGCACACCCCTCTCTTGGGATTGCAGTCAGCGTCATAAAGCTGAAAACAACTGCTGTTGATTACTGCGCAGGCTGGAGAAGGTCTCCACATCTGCAGAACGGATTGTAAACACATCCTTTTACATCCTGAAAGGCAGGAACAAATAGGGGGCAATACTAGACCCCTTGTCCTCTAGTCCAAAGTCAAACGGTAGTTCACGAAAAAGGAAAGCTTTACATCTTAGGTTAGGGTGGCAGGAAAAGAAAAGATCATCTTGAACACTAAATGGATATCAAATATAGGAAGGCTGTTTATAATAGTCACAGGGATTATGTTGGGGAAATGAGGAAGGAGAGAAGTACAGAGAGTGAGGAATGTGTGGCTTCTTCCAGAGAGAGGTGGTGCCCCCACTTCACTTACTGATTCTGCTTACTTACCACTTGTATTTGATCATTCAGAGAGCAGAGATTTCATCTGAATTGGGCTGCCCTCACCTTTTAGTGCCATGTTACTTGAAGCAGTTAATATGTTTATGAATAATGTCTCATGATGGCCTTTTAAGTCACATTCCAGGCCCCCTACATCACCTCGATAATCACACACCTGCTGGTGTGACTCACGCAGCATGCACCCTCTCCGACGTTGTCAGAGGCTTCTCTTCAAACAGACTCCATGGCCATCTGCCTCTGCGCTGATATCATGGTGCCATAAAACATGGTGGTGTCTGAAGCTCCTGCTCCCCTCCCCACCTACTACCCAGCAGAGTCTCTGCAGCTTCCAGGACTGTCCGGCAGGTGCTCCACCTTCACACAGTTGGCCCAACCTGTGGCTGAGGAGGGCAAGGGCTTGGCTGGAGTCAGTGAAGTCAGTGCCCCTGCCTTGGCTTCAGTGCCTGGTTTAGAAGTTTTATTACACAGGAATGGTGTGGCTCAGGGGTTTGGGAAAGGGATGGTAAAGGGTGCCTCAGGGTATCGTGCTGAACTTCGGTGTCTGCCCACTTCGACCAAAGTCCAGCCCTGCTGGGTAATAGCCGGATATTATTAGCAGTTGCAGGAGGCTATGTAAAGAAGGGATTGTGAAATAAAACTGGAGGCTCCATGCACATCCTGGTGAACAAGTGTCTTTCTATGTCTAATAATACTCTCACACATGTCAGGCGCAACAGAGAAGCCAAAAATAAAACTGCGTTGGAAACCATAGTTCCTTTTTCCCAGGGTAGAGGCCACATTGTAGGAAGAAAATGTGACAGCTCCTAGTGAAACAAACAAACTTACTTAATGCAGGTTCACATTGATTACAGTTAGATGAGTCCTGTAAATCACTGAGTAAGTAAATTTTAATAAACTACTGCTGGAATATAAATTGCCTGATGAGATTCCTAGTTTCAAAGTACTACTTTGGTATTTTTGCCAAACTCGATAAATCCCTAATTTGCTCATGTTAAATCACAGAAGGTTCTGAAAACCACACTTTCCCTGATGCTCTTTCATCTTGGCATCTACATATACCTGTCCTGGACACAGCGGGTTATCCAAGAGGCTTTCTTTCACCATGTCCCTGCATCAGTGATGTCCATTTCTGATTTACTTTTGTGAAAGATGGAATGCTGCATCTGATCCATTATGTACTATTCTCAGGCAAATTCTAATGATAACGACCTAAAACGTGTATATGCATAATTCTTGTAGTCCTAGGCTAAGTCTATTAAACTATTGATATTGTTGTTTTAGTGCTTTTCATGATGTATCAGAAATTTCACTGTTTTCACAATCTTCTTTGCTCTGCAAATACCCCTTTTACTCAGAGGTAATTACAATGTACGAAAAAGAATATATTTTAAATACCAATAGTAGTTATTTCTGGATTAAGCTGGAGATTACAGATAACTTTTATTTTCTTTTGTCTTTCTGTATGTGCTAAAAATTTCCACAATAAAAATAGCTTATATTTGTTAATTGTTTTCTCTAGGCCAAGTTCAGTGATAAGTTTTTAATGTTCGTTATTCGCCAGGCACGGTGGCTCACGCCTGTAATCCCAGTATTTTGGGACGCCGAGGCGAGCGGATCACAAGGTCAGGAGATCGAGACCACGGTGAAACCCCGTCTCTACTAAAAACACAAAAAATTAGCCGGGCGCGGTGGTGGGCGCCTGTAGTCCCAGCTACGCAGGAGGCTGAGGCAGGAGAATGGCGTGAACCCGGGAGGCAAAGTTTGCAGTGAGCTGAGATACCGCCACTGCACTCTAGCCTGGGTGACACAGGGAGACTCCGTCTCAAAAAAAAAAGAAAAAAAAAGTTCATTATTACATAATATCTTCACAATAGCCCCATAAGAGAGGTCCTATTATTATCTTCACTTTACACTTTTTAAAAAAATCTTTTTTTCCTTTTTGTGGAGAATGGGATCTCGCTATGTTGCCCAGGCATGTCTGGGACTCCTGGGCTCAAGTGATCCTCCTGCCTCTGTCTCCGGAAGTGCTGGGATTATAGGTTTGAGCCACCATGCTCAGCCATCCTCACTTTCCACATGAAGTTGAAAGAATTTAAATAAATTTGCCCAAACTCATAAGTGGTGGGTCCAGAATTCAAACCCATGTATATCTGATTCAAAACTTAGGTTATTGGCTGGGTGTGGTGGTGCACACTTGTAGTCCTAGCTATTTGGAAGGTTAGGCAAGAGGATCCCTTGAGCCTAAGAGTTCAAGTTCAGCCTGGGCAACATAGTGAGAACCCATCTCTTAAAAAAAGAACTTAAGCTACTAACCTCTGTGCTAAACTTTATTTCTTTGGTAGTCAGATACACACACACATACACACACACGCACACACACTATTTTGTTCTAAAAATAAACAACAAACATAAATATTTAGCATATAACTTGCATTACAAATATTAAATGTGCACTCACATGTCTAGGCATATGTGCCAAAGTTAACCTAACAGCAGATTAAGAAAAAAAAAGGCTGTCATGGTGATTTATACCAACACTTTGGAGGCCAAGACCAGAAGATTACTTGAACCCAGGAATTTGAGACCAGCCTGGGCAACATGGTAAAACCCCATCTCTATTAAAAATACAAAAACTTAGCTGGGTGCAGTGGCACACGCCTGTAGTCCCAGCTTCTTAGGAGGCTGTGGCAGGAGGATCACTTGAACCCTGGAGGTGGAGGTTGCAGTGAGCGGAGATAGTGCCACTGCACTCCAGCCTGGGAGACACAGCAAGACTCTGTCTCAAAAAAAAAAAAAAAAAGAAAAAGAAATTTATTTGAATTGAGGCTCATCATTTTAAATCAGCTTTAAAATGTTATTTGATCATGATGTTCACTTCTATGAAATTTAGAATGCATTAGAAAAAGAGAATTAGGAAATAGAAATTATTCAAATAATGAAAAATAAATCTTAAAGAAATGACAATGTAAATTGGGTTATTTTTGCTTTTTTTGTTTTGTTTTGTTGCCTGAAGAAGTCTGCAGGAAGATTAAACCACAGTTTTGAAATAAAGGAAGAACTCTGGTGTGGTTAGTGGGAGCAGCTGTTCTCCAATCTCAAACCACATCTGGAATATTATGTTTAATGCTGGGTACTACATTTTAAAGAGAGACCTTGATCAACTGCAGTGTGTTAGATACGGGTGAACATGATGGGGTGTACCCAGAAACAGCAACATAAGAGTTACAGTTGCAGAAACTCTGGTTGTTCCAGGGAAAAGGCATAAGGGCGAAGAAAGATCTGGGTCCAAAGGTGTGAAGATCTGTAATACTGGAGAGAGCTTGGCCTTGTCCTGTATCACGCCAGAAGCCAGAACTAAGACCAGTGAGGTCAGATGTGAGTTTAATATAAAAAGAAATTTAGAGCTTCATAGAATAGGCTGCAAGTAGACTAATGAAGGTCCCTGGGACTAGTCAAGCAGAAACAAAAATGTCTGGTTCTTCTTATTATAGTGGAGCTTATTGATAGCTTAGATGGCAGAGTTTTCTTAGTTAATTTTAAACAAATGGCAGGCAACTTCTTTTAGGGAATGATTTTAGGTTTTTTTTTTCCTTTCTTAAATCAGAAACCAGATACAGTTTATATAATCTTTTTGCCCTCTTCTGCCACATGTATTTATTCTTTTGTTCAATAAATATGTCTTCAAAATTATATGCCATTGTTCTGTCCTCTGGAAATTTACTATTAAGCATAACCCCTTTTCATACTTGTTTATTTAACACAGTTCACTAGGTGAAAATAGAGAAGGGGAGGAAAAAAATCCCACAAATCTTTGAAAATGAAGATAATTTTTTAGACAATTTTGAACAGATAATATCAGAACTGAACCTGTTCTCAGTAAAATTTTAATGTCCTATATGACATTGAGTAAGTTAAGTTACTTAAGTTCTCTGTGCCTCAGTTTCTTCATCAGTAAAATGGATATAAAAACTCTTGCCTCATGGCTCTTATGAGAATTAACAAGTTAATGTTTGCTTGGTTCTTTGAGGTCCTTGGATGAAAGGTGCTATATAAATACCAGGTATCATTATTAACATTTAATTACCATATCTATACTTATGATACTAAGTGTCCCAAGTAACAAAAGCTGTTACAGGCCACAGAAAGGCTTTCACAGGCTGCTTCCCAAGTATCTATGAAGACACAAGCTAGAATTACCAAGAGATCTTTGTGTCAGCTGAAATAAGGGATCTCATTGTCAGCTTAAAAACTGCAGTCTTATGAGTTCAAATTGATATTTAGCAATAGATTCAAAAGATGCCTTTTAAAACATTTTTGCTGTCTTCAAACTAGTTTTTATTACTACTTTTAAACTAGGTAATTTTGGAAACTTCAAATTATTTCATTTAAATACATTCTCAGTAGAACCGTCTTAATATTTGCATATGCTAAATGTGGTAGTTTTTGTAGTAGTTTTGTGGTAGTCCTGTGAACAGCAGTTTTGGTGGTGGTGGTGGTTGTTGTTTTTGAGACAGAGTCTCACTCTATTGCCCAGGCTGAAGTGCAGTGGTGTAATCTCGGCTCACTACAACGTTGCTCTGCCTCCTGGGTTGAAGAGATTCTTCTGCCTCAGCCTCCCAAGTAGCTGGGATTACAGGCGCCCACTACCATGCCCGGCTAATTTTTGTATTTTTAGTAGAGATGTGGTTTCACCATGTTGGCCAGGCTAGTCTCGAATTTCTGACCTCAGGTATGATCCACCTGCCTTGGCCTCCCAAAGTGCTGAGATTACAGGCATGGGCCACTGTGCCCGCCAGCTGTGAACAGCAGTTTTTATTCTTAACATAGGAAGAACAAATAACAATGGCCACTGACCATGGTGAAGACATCAAGATTGCTTTGTTTCTTCCCTTCTTCTGCTACTCATAGCTCATGGCTTTAACATCCTGCCTGACTCTTCTCACTCCATTCCTTGTAGTTATCAAAAAATGCAGAAGTTGTCAGGGAATTGGAAAGACAGGGGTCCTTTTCTGATCTCAGATGACAAACATAAAAGACAAACTTTTAGACAAAAGAAAACACAAATCCTGAAAAAGGGGCAATGCTGAGCTCTTGTGCAGCCCAGCATTATTACCTACTTATCCGTTTCCAGATGACCGGTGGAAGAGTTCTTCAGAAGAAAAAGCCAGTTACCCAATAGAAAAATGGCAATAGTTATGAACAGGAATGTCACAAAATAAACCTAAATAGCCAATAAATATAAAAAAGATGCCCAAAGAAATGCAAATTAAACAGTAAAGACACACCATTTCACACTTAGGTTGCCAAAGATTTTTATTTAGAGATTATCACATGTGGAGAGAAAAGTAAAGCGACACTGTTAGAATGCACGTTAATACAACTCCTGGAGGCAATTTAACGCTGTCTAGTAGAGTTGAAGGTATGTATCCACTAAAGGTCAACATTTCGCTTCTGGACTTAAACTCTACAGAAACTCTTGCACATGTGCATATGGACTTTCCTAGCACCATTTGTCTGTAATGGGGAGAAACAATCTAAGTGATGGACACAATCTAAATGTTCATCAAAAGGAGGCCAGTGAATAAACTATGGTGTGTTCATGTAATGAAATACTACACACTATACAGCAGTGAAGCTGAATTCACTAGAGCTACAGATATCACTCTGGATCATTGTGGATAACTCTCAGAAAAGCATAACGTTCAGGACAAAAAAAAAAAAAGGTCCTATGGAAGCATACAGTAAAAATGTTACCTGTATGAAGTTTTAAAATACTCAAAAGAAGGCAACTAGTGGTAATCAGAGAAAAATTCAAACTCTTAATCTGCATGTAGAGGCTGAATTTCTAGTCTTGGCAGTTTCTCTCAAGTTAGTATTTCAGCACTTTCTTGAAACTTTTGCCTCACTGGTGCCAAACACTTGCTACAGTAGAAATTTACATAGAATTCAGTAGAAATGGGCCCAAGTCCCACACCGCTCCAAGAATTTGCTTTATAGTAACACAGAGCTGTCCAATTGAAACAGAATGTGAGCCACATATGTAATTTAAATTTTTCTATTAACCACATTTTTTAATGAACAGATGAAATTAATAGGTAGTAACAGATATTAACTAAATATATTAAAAATATTCAATATGTAATTCATCGAAATTGAGATATTTAAAATCTTTTTTGTACTAAATCATTAAAATTTGATGTGCATCTTACACGTAGAGTGCATCTTTATTTGGCTGTTAAATTTTTGCTAGAATTACTTGATCTGTATTTAGATCTCATACAATTTGCAGTTGCAAATTCAGATTTACATACTCAACTTATTTCAAACATACTTAGAAGTTTCCTAATAACTGAGGTATTAGTTTGTAAATTTAAATTTTAAATTGTAATTTTAAACTTTTAAGTTAATTAAAATTAAATAAAATTACAAATTCAGTTTTTCAGTCTTACTCGCCACATTTTAAGTTCCACTAGCCACATGCATAACTATATTGGACAGACTAGTTCTAACCTGTAGGACTAAGAAATTGTCCAAATCCACCCATCTTTCCTCTCTGAGATTCGTATACTCATCTGATTGAAATCAAACTAAAAATGTATAGAATGGCTTTGCCAGACAAAGGTAGCCCCACAGACGTACCTCCAGCAAAAAAAAATGTGTGTTGACAGCAAGGTCAAGGCCATCTGACAACAAGCATCTCATCTGATTTACACACTCAGCCACCTACTTCTTAAACCTCTCAACTGCCTGTTATAGCTCTGGTTCCCCAATACACAAAGCTGGGGAGAATGCCTCAAGGCTCCATACCTTCAGGTTGACTTTATGTGTCTGGAATGTCTGTTTTAAATGAAGTTTCCAAGGGATGCATTGTAAGCCATTCAACTTTACTAAAACACCAGCTCCTTTCCAAGTATGGGGCTTGGGTGTCCTCTGGGACTCCTGGGTAACTTCTACATTGGATAATTAAACCCAAGAATAACTCACCTGAGAAGAAATATGCAGAGACTTGTGGAGGAGAGAAAGTAGGAACTCAGATATGATGATGATAAAACAATGCTAAAGGCAGGTATAGAAAAAAAGGATATTGGAGTTTTCAAACTGAAAAAGAGCCTGTAAAATTTAATCAAAGGTCAACAGGGCAATTTGGCAGAAAAAGGTGGGAATCAATGGGATACAGCCTTACAACCAAAAGTTGATCAGAACTGAAATGAAACGGATCTGTACTCTCCTCCTGACTTTGCCACTTGAAGTCCAAAGCAGTAAGCAGGGTGCCTTGTTAGGAAAAAGCAACCAGAGTGCCAGTGGTTAAAACAGGGGTAATATTTGATTTTTAAATGCAAGGCTATCAGACACTACAATATTCTAAAGTATCCTCACATTTTTGTTATGCCTAATGCCAGCTTACGCACACAACACATCATTCACATGAACACTCACAGAACCACAGAAAGGGCATAGAATGGTTCCTTCAGAAAATGACAAAAACAAAGCCTCTGAAACTATTGATAATTAATAAGCCAGGCAGTAGCAATTAATATGTGTAGAGATGGGGCGCCTACTGTTCTCTGAGCCATAGCTCATTTAAAATACTCACCCTGTAATTTATGAGCGATATTTAATACCTCAGTGACCATAAACCTCAATGTTTTATTACCACTGTTTAGCATACCTTTGATGTACTGCCCAGCACTACACAATCCAAAACAAATTACTTTCAGGAAGCTGGATATTATATAAATGCAGGAAAGTCATAAATAATGCACAGGAGGAACATTTTCTGTGGGTTCTGACATGCCACAGTGGGTCTCTGTGAGTCTCTGTGAGTGTGACTTCTCAAGCATCTCGCTGGGCTTGGATGAGGGGCAGGAGGGCGGCCCATCTGAGGAGTGGTTGGTTGTCAGACACGGTGGGAATGCGGAGGGCCAGGCACTGACTGACACCATATTTTAAACCAATAGCAGAGGCAAATGGAAAACAAATGAGGACCCTTTAGGAAGCTATGATCTACTTAATGAGCTACAGATGTGTAAGGAACAGACCCTTCATTCATAGTTTTGGTGAGCTCTTCATATTCCTTTCCTTGCTATCACATGGGCATGCATTGGCTTCTCAACAGCTGTCCAAAACTCTCTATTCTCTTCAAGGTTTGGGATTCAAGACCCTGATTCCCCACACCTGCTTACATGAGATAATCTCCTACCTCACTGAAGAAATCAAGGTCATCAGGTGAGAATTCCTTCAACTTTCCTCCAACATAATCATCCTTGTCAAACCTCATTCTTACTGAGGTTGCTCTATCATGAAAGGGACAATCCTTTTGCAAGGTGAAACCCCTGTGTCCTTATTCACATTCCTTTGCCCTCTCCTCCAACACCATGATCTATAAATCATCCTCTTACAGTCTTAGTCCTCTCCCTCTCCACTGGTTCTTTTCCATTTGTCCTCAAATAGGATCAAATACACTGCATCCCTCAAATGAACAAGCAAGCAAAATAAAATCTTTTTCATAACCACATTACCTTATTTCTGAAGATGCTCTTCTTCCTCTCTTTGCCCCTACAGTCAGCCTGCCGTCATTGCCAAGCAGATTCTGTCCTCACCATTCTACTAAGAATCTTCTGATGGTTTCCCTCCTCCATGACGTCCTTCTGACTTCATCTTATAAGACTCTCTGCAGGGTTGAATATTGTTTCCTCTTCCTACCCCTACTTGAAACTTTCATGTCCCGGTCCTACATGTTCCTATTCTTGTTCAGGATTATTTTCCCCTAGGTCTCTTCTACTGGCTCTGCTTGCTTCCTCTGCCCATCCCCAGTTCTCTTCTCTTCTCTATATACTCTTTCTAGATGGCCCACCCTCTTCACTGGCTTTAACCATCATCCAGATACCAGTGACTTCAAGTCCTATTGCTGAAACTCAACTCCCTAAGGTCTACCAGTTGCTTGTTGGACAATTTTGCCTGGTGTTCCATAGGTCAGTGTTCCAAAATATAAGTTATAAGGAGAGATAGAATATTTGCAAGGTGTCAAAATACCACCCCACAAACAACTTGATAATTGCAAAGAGGAAAATGTATCTTCAAAATGAAAATAAGTGATGGCCACTACCTTAACCAAGTGATCAAATGTGCTATCACTAATTGTGGGCAATCTGCCATTTGATACCTGCTGAGGGGATAAATAGAAAGTATGTGGCAATACCTGTAAGTTATTCTTGCCAATAATGTATAACCTGAATGTAATCAAGTCTTTTAGACCTAACTTACTGTTTGTATAAAACACAAGCAATAGAGTAAGAAGTTAAAGGCAAATCCAGATTGTGCAACCTCTATAGGTCAATTGGCCTGGTCTCTTCAAAAAGACAGTAAGAGTCAATATCATTTTTTAAAATAGAGACTATTCTGAGATAAAAGAACTAAAAGAGATAACAGTCAAATGCAATGCATAAAATTTGATTGAATCTTGTTTTGAAACAACCAGCTATAAAAGATATTTTGGGTATAATGTAGAAAATTTTAACACAAGCTTTAAATTAGCTAATATTAGAGAAATAATGTGAATTTTCTTAAATGTGTTTATGGTATTGTGTTTTTGGAGGAGGATTTCCTTATCTTTCGGAGACGCACGCTGAAGCATTTAGGGATGAACTTTTGTGTTACCTGCAACTTACTTTCAAACGTTCTGCAAAAATAAATATCTGCATGTGTGTATAACTGTATAACTCAAATACAGCAAAGCATTAATAATTTTTAATTTAGGGGGTAAGTGTGGGAATGTTGAATGTACTTTCCTTCAACATTCTTGCATGTTTTAAAATTTTCATAACAAAAAAGTAGAGAATATGAAGGGAAAATGAAGATAGGCAAAAAACAAAAACAGAAAAAAAAAATAGAGAAAGAGTAGCCAAAAAAATTAAATATAAATTTAATACTTTTCTTCTGCCTCCCCCTTCCCTTTTTTTTTTTTTTCTATTCCTAATTTATCAAGTAGATCAAGCTAAAAATCTTAGATTCATCTACAACTTCTCTTTTCCTCTTCAGATCTCCTACTTCCTTCCCTCCTATCATCTGGGCTTCATCTCTCCATATCTTGAGTCTCTGTGCCACCCACCACCATTGCTGCCACACTGCCGTCATGGGTCTTCCATCATGAATCACCTGGACTTCCACCCCCTGGGCTTAATCCCCTCCACCATCAGTCCATTTTCCCTATTCATTCCCCTGATGAAACCTTTCTGCAAACTTCCACTGCCTGGGAAATAAAATCAAATTCCCTGAAATAAAACGATTAAAGGATAACATTGGAATGGAATCTAAAAGTAAGGACAACAGGGAAGTCAAACTGACATCTAGCAACACCCTCAGGCTTTTGACTGCAAAGCTAGAATTTTGATTCCTAGGCTTCCTCACTCCAGGTTTCATTTTGTGCTGAGATAGCAAAGAAGACAGGCCTAGGAAAAATTATGGCGTCCTCTTAAGGAACCTTGAACTGTCTACCTGAAAAAAGAAGCATGTATGGATCAGCCAAGTAGTGTTCCGGATTTTTAAGGTCTATAAAAGAGAGAGAGTGCCTTTTAACTACCAAGGACATGACTTCAGATCCTCAATGAAAGACTCACTTTATTGACTCCAGTAAGTGGTTTACAACACTTTTTCCGTGAAGCTGAGGGAAGCAAACACTCTCATACATTGTTAGTATGAGGGTAAATTGGTATAGTCACTATGGGGGGCAGTTTTTTTTATACTGTTAGATCCAGGCAAAGTCACTTTGGAAAATTTGTCTGACAGATAAACTTGCTGCTATGATTTTAATGAATCCCCTCCAAAAGTTCGGTGTTGCCAATGTGATAGTGTTAAGAGATGACGCCTTTAAGAGGTGACCAGGCCATGAAGGTGCCACCCCTGTGAATGGAATTAGGTGCCCTTATAAAGGTGTTTGGCAGAGGGAGTTATTTCTCTCTTGCCCTCTGCCTTCTACCATTTGAGGACGTGGAAAGAAGGTCCTCACCAGATGCTGGTGCCTTGACCTTGTACTTCCCTGCCTTCAGAACTGTGAGAAATAATTCCTGTTCTTTATTAATTACCTAGTCTTGGGTATTCTGTTACAGCACACAAAATGAACTGAGACATTTGCACATATGCAAAATGGTGTATGGTGTATATAATTCTGAATCCTGCTATGTCATTCATTAAGACAGTTTTTCTCAATTGGAAAAATATTGAAGTAAGTCCAATGTCCACCAATAGGGGACTAGTTAAATAAATTATGGTACTTCAGCCTAAAGGAATACTATCAGTTAATATAAAAAATTGTGAAGAACTCTATGCACACATCTCTATAAGATGTACTGTGACATGAAAAAATGCAATTTGTAGCACCACGTGTATAGTGCTCTAAACTTTATAGTAAAATGTGAGGAAATAGAGAATAGGTGCTTGAGAATAAAAGAGTCAAAAATAATGCAGCAATATTAAGTGTGAAAATTATCCACCACCTCTAAGGTTAGAAAAACTGAGGGAAGATGTTGGTGTTATCATAACCTAGAAACTTGAAGGGCTAACCACATGGAGCTAGGACTCATACCTCTGAGAAGGAGCACTGCTGGGCTGGTGCTGATGTCTCTGATGGGAGTGGTGGGAGACTATCTTAGTCTGTTTTGTGTTGCTATAATAGAATACCACAGACTGGGTACATTTATAAAGAAAACATATTTATTTCTTATAGTTATGAAGGCTGGGAAGTCCAAGGTTTAGGGTCTCACATCTGGCAAGAGCCGTCTTGCTATGTCATCCCATGGCAGGAGGCGAAAGGGCAAGAGAGCACATTTGCCAGAAAGGAAGTGGGCCAAAGTCATCCTTTTATCAGGAACTCATTCCCACAATAACTAACCCATTCTGGCAATAATGACATTAATTAATTTATGAGAGCACAGCCCTCATGGCCTAATCACCCCTTAAAGATCCCACCTCTCAACACGACTGCATCAAGAATCAAATTTCCAGCCCATGTGAACTTTGGGGGACACATTGAAACCATAGCAATATGAAACCACATTGAAACTGAGACTGGTTCTGGGAGTGCAAGTACAAGCTAGAGATGGGAACCAAGTGCTCCACCATGCTTCCCCTTTCTGCCTTTCAGCCTTCCTTTATTACTCTTTATTGGTAGAATCTAACAGAGAACCAGTTGACAAAGGAAAAATGTAGTTTCCTGAGTCCCAGCATGGAGTATAGAAGGATGGGTTTAAAGCTGAGAGGTAATAGCTTAATAACTAGCACAGTAGATACAGTAAGAATGGCCAAGGTGGACATAGGATCATCATGTGGCTGTTGGAATTGGTGCATTTGAAAGTGATCATGCCTTTCCACCATCCTCTAGAGCTGCCCCTGCCCACTATAGCCTGGGATTAACACTGGCACCATGAGTGAAGTCCAGATTCACACCAGTATATTATGTCTTGTCTGTGGACCAGAGCCTCTGTGGGATTTTGGGAAAACATTTTTTTTTTAATTTTTTGAGAAAGGGTCTCACTCTGTCACCCATACTGGAGTACAGGAGCGCAATCTTGGCTCAGTGCAACCTCCACCTCCCGGGCTCAAGTGATACTTCCATATCAGCCTCCTGAGTAGCTGGGGCTACAGGTGCACACCACCAAACCTGGCTAATATTTTTGTATTTTTGGTAGAGATGGGGCTTCACCATGTTGTCCGGGCTGGTCTGAAACTCCTGAGCTCAAGTGACCCAGGGCAAACAATATTTTTATTTACTCTTCCAATATCATTTGTCATTAATAATACTGTCAGTGCATTACAAACAAGAAAGCTGAATAAGAAAAATAAATATTTCTGAATAAAGGATCTCCATCCTCCTCTTCTCTCCTGTGATTTCTCCCTCCTACTCTGCCTGTTATACAATGGAGGGTTAGTTGAACCAAACAAGTGGTTTGAGTCACTCACGTGGAAGCACCCATTGGACTTTATTTGGGATGGATGAGGTGGCCATGGCATAGTTTTGGGGGAAATAAATTGGGACCTGCTCCTTAATCCTAAAGTGCCTGGCCTCAGGGAAACTGACATCTCAAATGCCTTCCTGTCTCCACTCTCCAGTTTCCTTTTCCCTACACCCATCTTCAGGTGTCCAGTCCTGAAGGATGGCTCTGCCTCAGCAGCCAAATGAGCTTTGCAACAGGAAAGACAACAGTTCCCACCATCTTCTTGAGTCAATAGCTGTGGCTGAAGGCAAATAAAAAGCCCTGTGGTGCAATTCCAAAGGAAATGCTTAGAGCAGTGGGTTTCACACGTCTCCTAGAAAGGCAGAATTTGTCGATCACAACAAGTTTTTAAAACATGTTTGTTAATCATATCAATGCCTTGCCAGCTCCTCCCTGCCCTTTAATGTTCTCTATTCAGGTCAAAGAATATCCTCCTTGCACTGCCCTTCTCCCTGTGACTTGGCGATTAGAGGAAAGACTAATCTAAGTGCATGTCCTCTTATCTTGAGGCCATATTTCACAAAGGAAAGTCTTAAAAATCCAAGATAAACTTATTTTTACAATAGCTATGATGCCAAATGAATGGCGAGCAGCTCTTTACTGAGTTTTATAGAGTAGAAATATCTTCAAAACAACAATAAATTAATAATAATAAACAATAATAAATTAACCAAGACATAACCTTTGCCCTTCAAGTGTCTCACTTGGATACATAAACAACAGTTGTGCCCTCTTTAAAAAAAATTTCATCATAAAAAATTCCAAACTTACAAAATAACCAAATTAGCAATTGATTACCTGTGTTATGAAGGAACCTCTGTAAAATAACCATAAAAGATCCTTTTGGCCAGGCCCAGTGGCTCATGCCTGTAATCCCAACACTTTGGGAAGTGGAGGCTGGCAGATTTCTTGAGTCCAGGAATTCGAGACCAACCTGGACAACATGGCAAAACCCCATCTCTACAAAAAAAAAAAAAAACAAAAATAAAAAAATTAGCTGGGCATGGTGGTACCCATCTGTAGTCCCAGCTACTCAGGAGGCTGATGTGTGAGGATCACCAGAGTCCAGGAAGTTGAGGCTGCAATGAGCTGAGATTGGGCACCATACTCCAACCTGGGCAACCAGAGTGAGACCCTGTCTCAAATAATTAATTAATTAATTTAAAAAAAAGATTCTTTCATTTGTTCCTCCAGTAGGAATCACTTTACCAAAATTTCATTTATTTTTAAGTTCTTAGAAGGAAATCAACTTTGTAAAGGGAAGGGCAACCATGCTCAACACAAAGCATTTTTATTTTACCAGTGAAAGCTCTGTCTGAGTATTATCACGTTGAGTCCTGTCTCTAGGTCTTGGTCTTTCTTACTTTGGCTTCACTTCTCTCTGCTTCCTGTAGAAGCCTACAACAATTCAAGGATTAATTCAATGATTTATAGGTAAATTTCCCAAGCCTCTCTTCCATGAGTTACTGTCTCGTGGTGCTCTCCTAATCTTCATTCTTCGGAATTCTTTCAATGACCACAGTGAGAGTGGACCTAAGTACTTATGCATTGACCACACTGATTGTAGTTCAGTAACTTCACTTACCATCTAGCATGTTTAAGATAAATTAAATTGTTTCCATTTCAATTGCAATTTTAATTTGGATGACTACTAAAACCATTTGAACTTATAAAATACTGAATCGCCATTTAAAAACATTCATTTACACTCCCACTTTCTCTTTGCCTCATATTATCTTATATGAAAATGTGTGTCTTGAGATATTACCACAGACTTCTCTGACCTTTATCCAAACCCACAGGCCTCAATATTGAGCTAAAAATCTAACAAAATTAGGTAGTCTCGGTAGATTTCTAAAGCTTTCCGTTTCCAACCAGGCTAGAAATAGCATCAGGGAAAATGCTTTTGTGTTATATGATTTGTGGCCAGTCCTAAGTCACCCTTTAAGAAGGTTAGAGTTTGAAAAAGCCACAGTTTAAAATGTTAACTATATAGATCAGACTTCCAAAAATGGAATAGAGCTTGGATTGGGTTAAAGATTTGGATTATATTTTATTTTACTTGAAACAATTCCCCTTTTCCCAACTAATAATAGATTTGTCCAGTCAATGTGGTGCTTCATGCCAGTATCTGTTGATGTTAAACAGCTGGGGAGCCAGTGAGACCCAATGGAGAGGATCAGCTTCTTTCACTTCATGGAGAAGCTCAAGAAGATGGTCAAGTGTAGATTCACTGCTATTTGCTTACGACAAGAATAGACAATGTCTATGTCAAATGGTTTTAAGGTAATGTTTTCTACATTTACAGTTTCCCTATTTGTTTCTCTCTCTTTGTGTCTGTATGTGTGTGTGCAAGTGTGTGTGTGTATACTTATATTTTAAAAGTTTACATTTTCTGAGAGGAATTGTTGAATGAAGTTCTGTTATTAATGTGTAAAGAGAAATCTGATCATTTAGAAGTAAGAAATTCCCTCTCCTAACAGCTGGGTGGGCTTTCCAAGTTTGAAGAGGCATTTAGACCACCCAAAAGCAACTGTAATGCTATTTTTTGAACGCTCTATTTTGAATATGAATGTAAAGTCAATGTTAGCTTTCCTATGATTTGAGCTTAGCACAACACACAACAATAAGTGAGTCCAGAAAAAGCAGAGGACCTTTAAGAAATTTGCTTTGATGACATTAAAAGAACTGAGTCTGATATCAGACAAAGATACCAGATTCACCTCCCATATGGACAAGATACTCGCTTCTTTTAAGTCGGGTCTAACAGCACAGGATGTTGGGAAAGCACTCAGTTGTTCTCTCAACACAGGCAGAACCAGCTAGCCAATGCCAAATAAGTGAACCTCTCTGCAGGTGGGATTCCCACAGCTGGGTTATAGCATTTGTCCTGATCTATTTATTACTTCATTCATATTAATCTCCCTCAACTATCTATTTTCAACCATCCTTTCACTTTGCCTAAATGCGCTATTAACTCCTTCAATATAGAGATCATATTCTTCACTTATCCCTACCCCAACTACAGAACCTATTAAAAAACAGTAGACCCTGTGAGAGCCCAAATAATGTTTGATTCCAACATTAAAATTAACTAAAGTATCAATAGGTTTGTGTCTTTACACAAATGAGAAGAGTGAAGAAAACATGAACCATAGCAGGAAGACTGTAACTGGAGAAATTAACATGTGTTCTCCTTTTTAAAAAAAATCATGGACACTCATACGGACTAGGGTTGGTCTTTCACAATGTCAAGACAGTGAACAGGGGTTCTCGGACAGAAGTCAGATACTCAAAGGCTTACAGAAACAACATAAACGAATGGAAAGCAGTCTGGCTGGAAACTGGGGTGAGCTGGAGAGCATATGCTTTATGTAAGTGGGGAACGGTTACTGTGCTCCAGGCTATTGTTGCACCAATGTCGTTAATTGCTTTTCAGGAGAAGCCAGAGTTCTGAGAATCTATGAGGACTCTCCCAACTTTTAAATGTCAACAAATAATTTTTTAAAACATTGAAATTCTAGGCATGCCAAATGAAACTCTTCTGTGGACTGCCAGTTTGCAATCTCTGTTGTATGGGATGGAATGTCTTGAGGAGCAGAGGCACAGATAGGCAAATATGTCATTGTGGAGATGCAAGTGATATGGGAAAGGGGACTGGGAAGTTCTGGGAGGAGAAAGGTGGGGTCCCCGGTGAGGGTTCCACCCTTGGGCCTGTTCCCATGGACCTACGTGAGGACAAGCACTCTTGTTTTTGTGTCCAAATGTTGCATTTTCCAAGACCAACCTGGCCGACCAGGCCCCCCATTCTGTGCCTATAAAACCCAAGACCCTAATGGGTATACACACAAGCAGCTGGACTTCCAGAGGAACACACTGGCAGAAGAGCACACAGACAGAGAGGAGCAGAGGAGTGGGAGTGCACACCAACAGGCACCAGCAGACGCCATCAGGTCATCGACCAGCAGAACAATGTGGACACCAAGGGGAATTTGTCTGGGGCAGTTGGAGGAGAGTCCAGCTAAGGAGTGGCCTAACTCCAGGGGAAAACCACTTTCCCACTCCATACCCCTTCTGGTTCCCCATCCATCTGCTGAGAGCTACTGCCATCATTCAATAAAGCCGTGCACTCATTCTCCAAGCCCACGTGTGATCCAGTTTTTCCAGTACACCAAGACAAGAATCCCAGGATACAGAAAGCCCTTTGTCTTTGCGATAAGGCAGAGGTTCTACTTGAGCTGAATGGCACAAGCCACCTACAGATGGCAAAGCTAAAAGAGCACACTGTAACATGCCCACTGGGGCTTCAGGAGCTATGAACATTCACCCCTAGATGCTGCTGTGGGGTCAGAGTTCATGCTCCCCAAGACCAGACTGTCTGCCTGCTCCTACAAGGGGTGTTGAGCAGCGGGGCATTGAAGAAGCGAGTCACACCTCCATAGCACACCCTGCGAGGGGTCCAAGGGAACTTTGCCTGTTTCACAAGTACAAAATGAATGGTTAGACCCTAAAATTGTTAGGGTCCCTTCCAACTCTGAGACTCTCATCTAGGACTGGTAACCCCAGACAAAGGGTGACATTTACTGACAACCACTAATTCCATTCCTTATGCCAGCAAAGCATGAGTACCTCCAGAGTACTACACAAGAGCCTCAATCCATCCCTCGGTTTTCAATTAAAGTATTTCTTACAGGTCTCAAAGAAAGCCCATGCTGACAAAGTTAAGATTAACCCAAATGCTTTTGATGTTTATCAAATACCCGAGCTATGTCTTTGTCTTCCGTGGAAGAAACTGAGAACATTGTGATCATAGGATTTCAGCGACAGAAATCATTTACCCAGAATCACTTTCCTCCGCATGCCAATGCAGGGCTGATGATGGTGAAGACTGGAGTCACAGGCTTGGTAATGGGGAGGACCTCACTGAATGCTTTACCAGGTGTGACTTGCAAAGCTGCAAGTCACAAATCTTTCACAGACACCTAGAACCAAATTAAATCTGAAGAACAACAAAAATAATGTCATTCTTTTAAGAAAAGGTATTTTATAAAACCAAAGAATCAAGACAGAAGACCACAAAAAGGAGAAAGCAGGGAGGGACCCATCATGGTTTTTGTTTGGTGTTGTTGTTGTTGTTGTTGTTGTTGTTGTTGAGATGCAGTCTTCCTCCGTCGCCCAGGCTGGAGTGCAGTGGCGCCATCCACTGCACTGTAACCTCCACCTCCTGGGTTGAAGCGATTCTCCCACCTTACCCTCCTGAGAAGCTGGGATTACAGGCACCCACCACCATGCCTGGCTAATTTTTGTGTTTTTAGTAGAGATGGAGTTTCATCATGTTGTCCAGGCTGGTCTCAAGCTCCTGACCTCAAATGATCCGCTGACCTAGGTCTCTCAAAGTGTTGGGATTACAGGCGTGAGCCACCACGCCCGGCCTCGTCATCTTTTTTGTGACCAGTACTTTCTTTCTCAAAACACTACCTACCAGTCCTCTGTTATTCAAACTCCCCTTGGCTCAGATATACCAGAGAAAGGGGACCATCTCTCTCTCTTTACCATCATGGGCCACATATGGTACTTTTGAATAGGGGCAGATAGTCAGAACACGATTGAGACAAGAGTTATAGAGAGCTGCCCAGTGACTTTCAAATTATGAGACCTAAGACATTTACCCTGACCTATTCTAAGGCCCCTTTATACCCCGGGGCCACATAGATATAATTTCTTTATAGACACCCCTAATTCATATATTATTGAGAAATGCTTTATTTTTTCATTTCTCCAGAGAAGAAGTGCTCACTTTTGTTCTTGTTTTTGTTTTTAACTGGCTTTGTTAGTCTTGGGCATGAGATGGTGTTTAATCCTTTTATCCACTTATTGAACAAATACATCAGGCACTGGGAATACAATTGAGCTGAACTGAACTGGTAAAATCATTGCCCTCAAGGAGCTGGCATTCAAGTGGCTGACATGATACCATTTTCTGTGTCTCAGAGGATGACCATGGAGAACTTGATCTAAATTGGGAACTTTGATGATGTATTTCATGTCAATGAGTCTGTTCTAAAAAGCAAAGAAAAACACACTGTGCTATATCATAGTGTTAGTATACAGATCTCTGTGGGGTTCTAAAAAGTCGGATTTTAAGGGACAAATTCAGATAGTTGAAATTCAAGGAGGCAAAGTGATGTAATATTTTACAAGCTTCTATGTGGGAGGTGAGGGACTGGATATAATGACAATCTGGCAAAACTCGGTAAATTATCTTCTGAATTGATTCAAATTTTTGCAGCAAGCCCTTCTGTGCAAATTTTCGTGACTTCTTTATGGTAATTAGTTTCATGGAATATTGCCAAATGGCATATTTTTCCTACTTCGAGCCACTTTCTAAGCACTCCTGGGAATGTCTGAAACATGAGATAAGCACTCTTAACCCAAAGTTTTATTAAAAAGTTTAATTAACACAAATGCCAATGACACATTCATTGCCATTAAGTATGTAGACTCTGTGTAAATCTGTGAACTACTGAGTGACTATAAAACCTACTTCCCTTAGCAACCACAGAAGCTTTATTTCTCTTCCTGAGCAGGCATGGGAGCCCTCGGGATGTACCTTGCCATCTCCAGCCTCCCAGATCCTCAGGACTCCACTTCATGCACTGAAGCATGGTAGTGGTTGTGAATTCCCTCTCAGCTCCTTCTCTGTCAAGCCCTCCCTCCCACTAGTACTGACCTTACCCTGCCGGTCCTTGCGCTTTTGATCTTCCTATTGCCCTCCAGGAAGCCTCAGGCCACGTGCGAACTTTCTCATTGTCTAACATCATCCCCAAATAAGAAACACGCATTTACTAAACATTCTCTCAAACTTCCAGAGCATAGAGAATTGCTTAATTTTTTTGTTGTTGTTCTGAGCACAATCCTCTACTAGAATCTTAGTTCTTCGAAGGCAGGGACCATCTTTTTATACACCCTAGAATCTTCAGCATTGAACACTTTAGAAGCTGAACAATTTGCAGAATGAAGAAATGGAGTCATGATCTTGTTTCTCATCTTCTCTTTGCTGTTTCAAAATGTTTTTTCTGGAGAGAATTGTCTTTTCCCATTATGTTCTCTGAGGTCCCTGTGTTCCCTCAGCCCTCTGCTCTCTCTTTAGACAATTCCTTATAGTATAATCATTTCTAATAAAAAATATACTAACTACTCAACATGCAATATGCAGAGTAACTGAAGGAGAGGTCTAAAAAGACTTTCTGAAACTTTAGGTTACACATGTCTTAGAGTTATCCTACCTGAAGAATGAAGGAGCTAGGATATTTCTGTACCAGCTCCTCCCAGTCAATGGTTGACAACTGGTTGGGTGGACGTAGAGCACTCATGTGTGGATACTTTTGTACTGCTGCAGAAGCAGAATGGGCTTCAATTAGCCAGGGAAAGTCTTTAGGCAATCTAATCTAAAGATTCTGAAACTTCAGGCAATGGCAGAGCCTACTACACATTGTTTAGCAGTTTCAGCTTAATCAGTGATCAGAAGAAACATGAATATATTTACAAACACTAGCAGAGAGTATAAAGAGGCTATGGCAAAAGGAAGGAAGTGGAAAGAACACAAATCAGCAGAGCTCACAGCACCTGCATCAGTTGTCTAATTGCCACAAAAGTGCTGCATAGCAAAGAGTGGTGGCTTACAGGATAAACATTTATTTTTGCCCAAAGTCTCTGGGTTTGCTATGTTGTTTTGCTGATCTGGGCTGTACTTGGCTGAGAATAGCTGGATTTACTCATGTATCTGTGGTCGGCTTATGAGTCAGCTAAGGGCTGGCTGGTCTCAGATGGCTAGAGCCTCTGAGGAGTTGGGTTCCATATGTGCTTTTAGCCTCCAGGAAACTAGCCTAGACTTGTCTTTATGCAGGTATAAGACCTCTGAGAGAGTGAAAGCAAGAGCAAGCATGAGAGAGCAAGCATGTTCAGAAGCTCACCAAGCCTCATGAAGCCTAGGCTCAAAACTGGCACATTGTCACTTCCACCTCATTATGTTGGCCAGTGCAAATTTCAAAGCCAACATAGATATAAGGAATGGAAAAATATACTCTGTCTCTTGGTGGGAGGAGCTGCAAACTCACATTATAAAGGGTATGGATATAGAGAGGGGTATAAAATCGGAGCCATTTTTCAATCAAACCATCATACTTACCTCAGCCTCATTTTTTTTTAAATTGAGACAGGATGTCACTCTGTCACCTAGGCTGGAGTGCAGTGGCACAATCTCAGCTCACTGCAACCTCTGCCCTACAGGCTCAAGTGATCCTCCCACCTCAGCCTCCTGAGTATCTGGGATTCCAGGCACATACCACCATGCCCAGCTAATTTTGTGTTTATTGTAGAAATGAAGTATCACCATTTTGTCCAGGGTGGTCTCAAACTCCTGGGCTCAAGCTATCCACCCATCTCAACCTCCCAAAATGCCAGGATTACAGGCATGAGCCACTGCACCTGGCCTCAATTTTTAATTTATCAGTAGCAAGGTATAAGCACAACAGTCTTAGTTTGAGTTCCTGTGGTTTCTGAGACAAGGATCCAATACAAGTGGTTTATTTCAATGGCAATGCTAGTAAACACTGATAGGAAGGTGAGGAGTTGAGAAAGGGAAGGAAGCAGCCAATAAAAGGTTTGTTATCAAGCAAGTTACTTACCATTGTGGATAACTGAAGCATATTCTTGCTAGAGAACTCACTTGGAGCCAGTATAGAACACACATCATAAAGTTATCCTACCTGAAGAATGAAGGAACTAGGATATTTCTGTACCAGCATCTCTCAGTCAATGGTTGACAACTGGTTGGGTGGACATAGAGCACTCATGTGTGGATACTTTTGTACTGCTGCAGAAGCAGAATGGGCTTCAATTAGCCAGAGAAAGTCTTCGGGCAAAGAATTTGCTGGAGCTGACAGTTACAAGCTGGGCAGCATACGCTAAAATGGGAAGGGCAACGAGATATGGCAGAACACTGATAGTGTTCATTATATCACTCAACAGCTTCTGCTGATTGCAATAAAATCTGCCAAAAGTTACAGTGTAGCCCAATGGAAAGATTATGAGCAAATCCTGTTTTTAGCTATGAACAAATTCCCTAACATTTCTGAGCCTCTCTTTCCTCAATAGTAGGTACTTCATGAGCATTTTTGTTTTTTTGAAGATGAAATTGAGATGGTAGGTTTATAGTGTCTGGTAAACAAATAAGTGCTGGATGTCAATGTCTATCAAGCTATTTTTGTTTCCATTCATTCATTCCTCAAGAGTTTGAGTAGAAATAAGCATATCTTTTAAAATATTTGTTTAGGCTCCCTGTTTCACACTTTGCCTGCTGCTGTGACATCTATGACAGACTCCCAATAGCAAAATATATACATTCAGGAACAGAATGGAACTTGGAAGTTTAAGAGACAGCAGCATAATTGACATCTATAGGCGACTACAGCTAACCACAGCTGCATACACATTGTTCTCAAACTCACATGGAATAGTCACCAAAATAGATCACATTCTGGGCCATAATACGCACCTTAACACACTTAATAGAAATCATACAGTGTCTGCTCTCAAGACCACAAGTGAGATTCAACTAGAAATCAACAACAGAAATATAACTGGAAAATGTCAAAATATGTGGAAATTAAATAATACAATTCTAAATAACATATAAGCCAAAGAAGAAATCTCAAGAGAGATTTTAAAATATTTTAAACTAAGTGAAAATGAAAATTCATCATATTAAAATTTGTGTGCTATAGCAAAAATAGTGCTTAGAGGGAAAATGATAGCATTTAATGCATATATTGGAAAAGAAGAAATAATCTAAAATCAGTAATCTACATTTTTACCTTAGGAAACTAGAAAAAGAAGAGCAAATTAAACCCAAAGTGAGCAGAATAAATAAGATAATAAAAATCAGAGTGGAAATCAATTAAATTGAAAACAAGAAATCAATAGAGAAAATCATTTAAACCAAAAGTGGTTCTTTGAAAAGACAGTAAAATCAATAAACTTTTAGCCAGGCTAATGAAGAAAATGGCAGAGAAGACACAAATTACTAACATCAGAAATGAAAGAGGGGACTGTAGAGAGTATTGACATTAAAAGGATAACAAAGGGTAGTATGAGCAACTGTATGCCCACAAATTTGATAACCTAGATGAAACAGACCAACTTCTTGAAAAACGTAAATCTGTCAAAATTCACACAATAATACATAGACAATGGGAGTAGTCCAATCTCTGTTAAAGAAATTTAATAATTAATAACCTTTGAAAGCAGAAAGCACAGACCCAGATTGGTTCACTGGTGAATTAGAACAAACATTTAACAAAGGAACCATTCTAATTCTCTACAATCCCTTTCAGAAAATAAAAGTAGAAAGAACACCTCCTAACTTATTCTATGAGGCTAGCATTGTCCTAATATTGAAACCAGATAAAGACATTACAAGAAAAGAAAGCTACAAACCAATATCTCTCATGAACATAGGTGCAACAATCTTCAACAAAATATTAGCAAATTGAATCCAACAATGTGTGAGCAGAATTATATATCATGACAACTGGGACTTATCCCAGGTATGCGAGACTGGTTCCATATTCAAAAATCAGTTAAGGTAATCCATTATATCAATAGGTTAAAAAAGAAAAATCACATGATTATCAACAGATGCAGAAAAAGCATTTGACAAAATCCAACACCCATTCATAATAAAAATTCGCTAAACCAGAAATAGAAGGGAACTTCAACTTGATACAGAGTAGCCACAAAAAAACCCTAAAACTCACATCATAATTAATGATGAGAAACTCAAAGCTTTCCCCCTAAAACCAGGAACAAGATGTCCCTTCTTACCACTTGTTTTCAATGTGGTACTGGAAGTCTTAGCTAACGCAATAAGTCACAAAAAGGAAATAAAAACTATATACAAATTGGGAAGGAAAAAATAAAACTGTCTTTGTTTGCAGATGACATGATCATTTATGTAGAAAATCCAAAAGAATAAACAGCAACAGAAAAACTCCTGAATCTAATATGAAGTTATAACAAGGTTGCAGGATACAATGTTATTATGCAGAAGTCAATTGCTTTCTTATCTACCAGCAATGAACAAGTGAGATTTGAAATGAAAAACATGGTGGGTGTGTTGGCTCAGGCCTGTAATTTCAGCATTTTGGGAGGTCAAGGGAAGTGGATCACTTGAGATCAGGAGTTCAAGACCAGCCTGAGCAATGTGGCAAACTCCATTTCTACAAAAAAAACACAAAAATCAGCCAGGCATGGTGTTGCATGCCTGTGGTCCCAACTACTCAGGAGGCTGAAATGAAAGGATTGCTTGAGCCTAGGTGATCAAGGCTGCAGTGAGCCATGATTGTGCCACTGCACTCCAGTCTGGGCTACAGAGCGAGATTCTGTCTCAAAAAAAAAAAAAAAAAAAAAAAAAAACAAAACAAAACCGTAATACCATTTACTATTTATATTAGTAGCTGGAAATTAAATACTTAGGTATAAACCCAACAACATATGTAGAATATCTATATAAAGAAAACTACAAAACTCTGATGAATGAAATCAAAGAGGAAGTAAATGGAGAGATTTTTAATGTTCATGAATAGGAAGACTCAATATTGTTAAGATGTCAATTCTTCCCAACTTGATCTATAGATTCAATACAATCCCAATCAAAATTCCAGCAAATTATTTGTGGGATTTTAAAGTTTATATGGAGAGGCAAAAGACCCGCAATAGCCAATACAATATTGAAAAACAAAGCTAAAGGACTGACTTTCCCCAATTCAAGGCATCATATAAAGCTACAGTAATCAAGACAGTGTGATATTGGCAAAAGAATAGAAAAATAATGAAACACAATAGACAGTGCATAAATAAATCCATATAAATATAGTCAACTGATCTTTGACAAAGGAACAAAGGCAACAAGATGGAACAAATATAGCCTTTTCAACAAATAGTGCTGTAACAACTGGACTTCCACTTGTAAAAAAATAAGTCTAGATATAAACCTTATACCCTTCATAAAAATTAACTCAAAATAGACCATAGACCTAAGTGTGAAATGCAAAACTGCCAAATTCCTAGAAGATAAGAGAAAACCCAAATGACTTTGGATATGAAGGTAGCCTTTTTAATACAACATCAAAGGCACTATCCCCCCAAAAATGATAAACTCTAGCTTCATTAAAATTAAAAATGTCTGCTCTGTGAAAGACAATGTTAATATGACGAAAAGACAAACGACAGACTGGGAGAAAAATATTTGCAAAAGACACATCTGATAAAAGACTGTTATCCAAAATATACAAAGAACATTTTTAAAAATCAACTATAGGAAAACAAACAACTCAATTAAAAATGGGCCAGAGACCTTAACAGACACCTCATAAAAGAAGGTTTGCAGATGGAAATAAGCAAATGAAAAGATATTCCATATCATGTGTCATCAGGGAAATACAAATTAAAACAACAGCCTGACACCACTACTACACACCAGAATGGTTAAATGCAGAACACTGACAATACCAAATACTGACAAGGATGTGGAGCAATAGAAACTCTCATTCATTGCTTGTGGGAATGTAAAGTGGTATAACCTCTTTGGGACACAGTTTGGCAGTTTCTTAGAAAACTCTTACCATATAATCCAGCAATTGTGTTTCTTGGTATTTACCCAAAGGAGTTGAAAACCTATATCCAAAAAAAACCTGTATGCAGATGTTTAGAGCAACATTATTCATAATTGACAAAATTTGGAAGCACCAAAATTTTCTTTAGTAGGTGAATAGATAATCTATGTACATTCAAACAATGAAATATTATTCAGTGCTAAAAACAATTACACTATCAAGCCATGAAAAATCATGGAGTAAACTTAAATCCACATTACTAAGTGAAAGAAGCCAGTCTGGTAAGTGAAAGAAGCCAGTGTGAAACTACATACTATGTGATTCCAACTATATGACATCTTAGAAAAAAACAAAGTTGAAGGACTGATAACTTTTTTTTTTTTTTTTGAGATGGAGTCTCGCTCTGTTGCCCAGGCTGTAGTGCAGTGGTGTGATCTTGGCTCACTGCAACCTCCACCTCCCGGGTTCAAGTGATTCTTGCGCCTCAGCTTCCCAGGTAGCTGGAATTACAGGCAGCCAGGACCACACCTGGCTAATTTTTGTATTTTTAGTAGAGACAGCGTTTCACCATGTTGACCAGGCTGGTCTCCAACTCCTCACTTTAGGTGACCTGCCCACCTCGGCCTCCCAAAGTGTTGGGATTACAGGCATGAGCCACCCTAATTTTTTTTTTTTTTTTTTTTTTTTACTATTGAGAATATAAAAAGATCAGTGGTTACCAGAATATAAGGGGGTGGTGACAAATAAGCAGAGCACAGAGGATTTCTAGAGCAGTGAAAATACTCTGTATGATACTATATTGGTGGACACATGTGGTTAAACCTCTGTCAAAACTCACAGAATGTACAACACCAAGAAAAAACCCTAATGTAAACTCTGGACTTTGGGTGTTTATGATGTGTCAATGTTAATTTATCAATTGTCATATATACACCACTTTTGTGGGGGATATTGATAATGGAGAATGCTATACGTGTGTCAGCAGAGAGGATGTAAGGGAAATCTCTGCACTTTCCACTCAGTTTTGCTGTGAACCTAAAACTGCTGCAAAATAATAATAATAAAAGTTGTATTAAAAAATAAGGAAAAAAAAGAAACAGTAACATCTTCACGTAGCTTGATAACACGGTAAGTGTTCCCACAAGTAGTTTTTCTCGCGCAGTGAAACTGGACCAACACCAACCAAATGTGATAGAAAATGGCTCCCTCCTCTGCACAGACAGAATTGAAAATGCAGTATCCGCATCGATTTAATTATGTTGTGCTTTTCTCTGAAGTCACTCCTTCCTCAGCCTTTATGGAGGACGTCCAGACCAATGCTTATCTTGTTTGTTCTTTACTGATGACCTTTCACGATTGGTAACAGTTTAATGAAATGATAATGTTAAAATAGAATTCCCTTTGACTTTGAAGTCTGTGTTTTAGACTTTTTGCTCCTTTTCAGAAAGCAAGGGGCCACTCTGGGTAGGAAGGCAGGGGGAACAAGATGGAAGCAAACTGCTTGTGCTATGAGGAGAGGCTAAGACTAGATCACCGCGCAGGCAGGCTCTCAGATGTGTATCCACTCACACATTCCATTATACTCAGACGCTTCATTTGGTTCCACAAACTTAAGCAATGTACTTGAAGACAGTAGTTTGGTTTCTACTGCAGGACTAAGAATAAGCTTTTTCACAGCATCAAACCTTTAAAACTTGAAGAGATTATTTGGGTCATTTTATTGCCTCCAGGCAAGTCCTCCTGGAAACCATCTGCCTTAGATGAGAATTTCCTCTACTGAAAAGCCAAGGGAGTTGCTGAGGGTCCTGAGGACAACCCCGTAGGGAGCTGTTCTTTTGGTCTAAATAAACTCCTTTTGTTATTCTATAATTTTGAAAAAATTCCCTTTGTTCTGTCCCTGACAGAAAGAGTATCATCTTCTCCATATTGTATTTTCATTTTTTTCATATTTTCTCAGCATTCTCTTACCAGCATTTCCTCATAGCTTTAATTTTCTATTAGTATTTCAGTGTAGTTCTTTCCAGATTTGCTTCAAGTACTCTTTAAACTTTCTTGATTGTGAAGTTCAACTCTGGACTTCAGGGACACATTGTGTGTAAATCAGAGTAGGTGAGTGATATGGTTTGGCTGTGTCGTCACCCAAATCTCATCTTGAACTGTAGTTCCCATAATCCCCATGCGTCATGGGAGGGACCCAGTGGGAGATAATTGAATCATGGGGGTGGTTATCTCCATGCTGTTCTCATGATCATGAATTCTCACGACATCTGATGGTTTCATAAGGGACTTTCCCCCACTTGGCTTTGCACTTCTCCTTGCTGCCGCCGTGTGAAGGATGTATTTGCTTCCCCTTCTGCCATGATTGTAAGTTTTCTGAGGCCTCCCCAGCTCTGTGGAACTGTGAGTCAATTAAATCTCTTTCCTTTATATATTATCCAGTCTTGGTTATTTCTTCATAGCGGCATGAGAATGGATTAATACAGTGGGGTTGCAGGGAACTCTTCCAGGATTAATTTTTTTTGAGGGGGAAAGAATAAAGCCTTTCTTCTACTCCATTATGAGTGACATGGTTTGGATATTTGTCACCTCCAAATCTGATGTTGAAATGTAATCCCTAATGTTGGCGGAGGGCCTCGTAGGAGGTGTTGGGTCATTGGGGCAGATCCTTCATGAATGGCTTGGTGCCATCCCCTTGATAATGAGTGGGTTTTCACTCTGGTAGTTCATGTAACAACCAGTTGTTTAAAGAGCCTGGCACCTCCCCCTTCCGCTTGCTTCTGCTCATGCCATGTGACACTCCTGCTCCCACTTTGCCTTCTGCCATGAGCAAAAGCCCCCTGAGGCCTCACTAGAAGCCAAGCAGATGACACCATGCTTCCTGTATAGCCTACAGAACTGTGAGCCAATTAAACCTCTTTATAAAACATTACCCAGCCTCAGCTATTTCTTTATAGCAATGCAAGAAAGGGCTAATACAATCAGAGATGAGACAACATGCAAATGTTCTAGAAAGAGATAGTGCCAGGGTCTTAAATTCATATAGACATGAATGATATCAGTTCTTTTCCAGGAAACTTTTAGTAGGAGTGTGTGCACACAGGGTACCTCTAGGAAGAAAAGTGAAAGAACACAAAAGGGTGTTTGTCATTCTTTGAGGCCATTCTAAACCTTTTAAACATCCTTTCCATGTTTAGGAATTTCTCATAATCTCTAATCTCTGTTTTGCTTCCCCAGTATTAAAACAAAGTACTATTTGCATCCCAGTGGGAGCAGAATTTAAAAAATAAAAATTAGAAAAAAAAGAGATAAAAGTACTGCTTTCCAGCAATTCTTGCAGCTGGGCACAATCTTGCACAATGTGCATTGTGCACACTGGTGAGATTTCCACTTAGAAAAGTGTGCCTTGAGAAAGGACATCACTTGGCAAAGCTAATGATGGAGGCATCTGTTGCAGGGAGGCATAGGTGCTAACAGAACTTCTAGGAGTCTAGTTCCAAGTCCTCAGTGTGAACTGCCCTATCTAGTCCTCCAATGGCAGCTGCAGAGTCTTTATAGAAGCAATCCCATGGTTTGGGCACTCCTCCTAGCTGCAAGCTAACCCTTAATAAATTCATTTTCTGCTTATACTAGCTGCAGTGAGTCCTCTTGCTGCATCTGAAAAGACTGACAGATACAATATTGTTTCAATAATACTGTTCCGCTGTGGACTTGCTTCAAGTCTAATAATACTCAGTGGACTTTTCATTCTGTAGAAATTCCTACCAGGCTCTTCAAAAATACCACAGCTGTGTCCCTGTGGAGACAAACCCATGGGATCTGAGTATTGATGTGGCCCTTTTAAAAATTATAAATAATTCTCTCTGATACATTGCTTTCTGAGTTCAGAGGATTAATGCAGCAGAGAAAGGACAAAAACAAATCCAAGTTGAATACTAAGTTAGATTGCCTGACCTAAATTAGAGAGTGAGCTCCCATAAGTCTTCTGTAAGTTTAAGAGACAGCAGATTTGGTGACACTAGGATGTACAGCAAAAAAAGTTGGTGCCTCCTCAAGTTCTGCTAAAACAGTGGTTTACAACGTTGGCTGCATATTGGAATCACCTGGGAAATTTTTTTAAAATGTGAATGTCTGGGCCCCACTCTTAGGAACTCTGCTTTTATTGGTCTGGAGTATGGCCTGAGCATCTCAAATTTTTTTTTTTTTCTTCGAGACAGAGTCTCGCTCTGTCGCGCAGGCTGGAATGCAGTGGCGTGGTCTCGGCTCACTGCAACCTCCGCCTCCCGGGTTCAAGCAATTCTCTGCCTCAGCCCCCCGAGTAGCTGGGATTACAAGTGCCCAACACCACACCTGGCTAATTTTTTTGTATTTTTTAGTAGAGACACGGTTTCACCATCTTGGCCAGGCTGGTCTAGAACTCCTGACCTAGTGATTCACCTGCCTCGGCCTCCCAAAGTGCTGGGATTACAGGCATCAGCCACCGCGCCTGGCCGAGCATCTCTATCTTTTAAAAGTTTGCCAGGTAATTCTAAGACCATGGTTGGAGACCTCCGTATGAGTGTGAATTCAAGCTGTAACTCTTCTGGTGACGTAACTACGGCTATTGGCCATATAGCCAATGTTTTGTATAGATGTGTCTTTATGCAATAAAAGTGCATGTACATGAGAATATGCATCAAATAATATGTTAACTGTCATAGAGGGTGGCAGCACCAACAATAACCCATTCACATAACATCTGCCTTAGTCTAAGGAGCACCGCTCACCTGATTTGTCCAGTGTGCTCACTAAGAGAGTGATTCCATATGTTGGTTGAATCCATCTGGTATAGATACTTCTTCCTCAATATCTGCAACACTTCATTTAACACAGGACTTTATAAAATAAATAAAAGGATTAGTTGAGGAGCGACCCAACTCTATGGCATGCATTTGATACCACTTTGTAAAATGTGGACACACTGACACACACACACACACACAGACATACATATACACAGGGAATAATTTAAATTAGCTACCAGTGTGATCTAGAATGAGTTGTGGGGAAAATAGAGGCACTGGGTTGGCTTTTAGTCACACCCAGGAGGCCAGCAGCCTCTGAGGAGAGAGATGTTCCAGGAGAATAGATGGTGACCAGAGTAGCAGAGGGATTGCCCAAGAATGGAAAACCAAGAGTCAAAAATGGCCCAAGTAGAGGTCATTCTCATAGCAAAGCAAGAGAAGCCAAGAGACTAGAACCATGTAGTAAATGAACATCATGCCAGTTCAAATAAACACAGGCTCAGAAGTGAATGTAAGAATGAGAACAAGTAACTAAAATAAGGCACACTGGGCTAAATAAACTCGAGTGCATGACGAGAATGGAGGCCAGTTAGTCAGAATGGGAAGAATGGAGATCTGGAAGAAAGAAAACATAGAAAGATCAGTTTCATCTAACTGAAACCCCAAAGCTTGTGCAACCTCACAGGAGGGTGCTGCCTGCCCAGCTCTTCCTGGAATCCTTGTTCCCAGGGACAGCTTCTGACACCTCCTCCAGAGGGTGTTGATAAGACATTTCACCAAGACTCTCCTGGACTGAGGCCAGGTCCTTTGTAAAATTGTCTGGCTTTTTTTCTTCTTCTTCCTGGTCTTGTCCAGTCTGTATTTCTTTTTTGTTTTGTTTGTTTGTTGCACACTTGTCAGTCACTTCTAGTACCAGAAGGATATAGAAACTATACCACACTCTCAGGCTCTCAGTTGGCAATTGTTTACAGTTCAGTGTACTATACTTTCAGTCACAGTCTTCAGCTACATGTATTACTGTCTGCTCTTTTAGAAATCAGTGAAATGAAGCTTATGTAAAAGCTATTACAAAAATGTACAAGACATATGAAGAAAACTGTAGACTTTTTGTTAAAGAAATCCAAAAGAAAACCTAAATAGAGATTTTCCTGGTAGAGAGATACAATATAGTAAAGATGTATTCATAGAGAAATGGACAGGTACATTCATGAAACAGAAGTGCAAATCTAGAAACAGACTTATGTACATAGAGAAATTTCATATGTGATAAATAAGGCATTCCTAATCAGTGCCAAAAAGAGATTATTTGAAGTGTTGGGACAATTGGTTTTCCAGCTGCAGAAAAATAGCTAGAGTCCTACCTTAACCACAGATCAGCCATTTTGGACAAAGAGAGAGAGGACTGTCCTGGGATAACTTCAGGGTCATTGTGTACTGGCTGGCACCAGTCTGCATTGTGTTACCACCTACTGAAATGGAGGAAGAAAAGGGTAAGATTAATCTGAGATAGGAGCTTCTTCTGTTTGTAATGCCAAGAACTGGGCTCAATGAGGATAGCCTCAGAATAATGCTCAGGAAAAACAACACATTTGAGTAAGGGAACTGGTCAATCTTCCCATTACAAATACCTTTATGATACCTGGAAATTTTGGTTTACCTTATTTTAAAATCTTCTTACTTATTTCTGGGGAAAAAAAAAAAGATACAGAACCGGTGTTGGTAAACTACTGCCAGCAGGCCAGTTTTGACCCAGAGTCTGTTTTTGAAAGGAAAGTTCACTGGGATGCAGCTATGCTCATTCATTTATGTATTGTCTGTGGCTGCTTTTGCACTATAACAGCAGAACTGAGTAACTGCAAGAAAGACCCTACGACTGATGAAACCAAAAATATTATTATTTGTCTCTTTACATAAAAAGTTTCCCAGCAGCTGATATAGCCCAACTCTTTCAAGCACTAACGTTATAGAAGAAAAGCAGGATAGCTGAATGGAAAGGGCTGTGGATTGGGAAAAAGAGCAGAAGTGATTTACTCTAGAGAATCAGATCTACTCCCATCAACTAACTCTTTAGACAAATGCAGACTTGGCTTTAATGTCCCTATGTTTCAGTCTCTTAATTTCCAATAATGGCATTGGAAATAAAATTCTTTTGACATCTGAAGACTATAATTCTAGAATGGTCTCAATAAGTTAAAAAGTAGAAATCAATGTGAAATTCATTACATACTATTACATTTCATTGTAAAGGGTGTATCTCCTTATTTTCAAATAACAGAATTGTTTTGTAAGGCTTATTGTGATGGAAAGAAAAGCTAAGAACTTAGAATCTCAAATCTGAGCACTGATGAGAAATAAAATTGCACTTCACATTTTTCAGGGCTTTTATTTTAACTCTTCAAACACATCAGTAATTTGACTCTTTGCCATGGAGAGACAATTGCATGTATTTGCATTTATTCTGTGTGTGAGAATTTAATTTTTTACAACCCGCTGTGTTTTTCAGGCCCTTTAACTAATAGGCTTTTATCACCTTATGATTGCCTAATTTTCTCCTAATTGCTTTATGACAATACAATTTATTTTGATCACTCCCACCCTGCGGTTTTACTTTGTAATGAAGGACTTTATGAATTTATATGTATTACCATGCATCAGCCTAATTTTTCAATCCCTCTTCTTCCTCACAAGTGGAAGAATAAAATTGGAGTAAGCCAAAAGAGCCATAGGGTGCCTATGGTTCCGGTGTGGGAAAATATCTGCACATGGAGTTTCCATTCTCCCAATCAGCCTCGGAGTGTGCACACTTGCCACAGAGGCCTTTTTGGTGATCTCCATGTGGCTTTTCATGACGTTTATACATATGCACATATTGTATATGAAGAGAGCAATCAGGCCAAGGCCATTTAGAAGTGCAGGGACCCCCTTGGTCTGTGATTTGGGCCTGATCTCCCCATACACTGTATTTATTAGATTTTGAATTTGGATGAAGTGGAAGAGTTCATTGTTTTGAGAACAACCTGAATAAGTTCAGAACTGATTTTCAAAACAGCCTTTTCTTCCCATTGTAAATTCTACAGTGAAGGTTTCTAACGAGCCATTTTGTAAGTCGAAACGTACTCTAGGTGTACTCAGTTCAGTTCAGCATGAATGCGTCATGCATCTCTATTGTTGACTGATTTCATTTCTATTATTGACTGATTTCGTTCTCGCTGTTGAAGATATATAAAAATTCACAGAAGGTGAAATCTAATAATATGGGGAACAGCACTGAACAGGATGTGGTCACACATCCCTAAAATAAAAAACAGACAACAATCCACTGTTTTGTACACTGTTTTAATTATTTAGTAATAGCTACCATTTCTTGAGTGTCAACTTTGTGGCAGACACTTTATATGCCTGACATTTTATTCAGTCTTTAAGTGGATTTAATAATAGTAAGATCCGCTTTATTCCCATTTATGAATTGCGTTGACCAAAGTTCCACAGATGATATATGGCAGAGTTGGGGTTCATGACCAATATTCCAAAGCCCTGCTCTCCCAAGTGTCTGCTTGGACTTTAAAGTACTTTCTCCTTCATCAGTTCATTTGGTAGCTATAGCAACCCTGAGAAGGTGGCAGAGCAAAGCATCATGTTCTCCTTTTTTCTAGACGAAGACTAGAGAATGACTGGTTTTGGTTCCCAATATTATAACAGATAGAGTCAGCCAAGCCAGGCTTCCTCACTCCTGATTCAGTGTTCTTTCAATAAAGATAATTTTTATTAAAACCTATAATCAAAGTAGATAGTGTAGTGAAAACCTTATGGATAAATCTGAGCACTTGTACTTTCACAAGTCTTAGCTCAGCAACTAATGGATGATAGGAGGCCTTCTTCTGGTTCCTTGACTAGTTATTAGCTGTATGGCCTTACACAAGTGGCTTAACCTTTTTAGGCTTCCTCATCCTCATTTGTAGAATAATGTGATTGAACTAGATGGTCCCTGAGGTTTGCTCTAGACCTGGGGCCTGTGACCCTCTGCCCCATAACCTGTGTGGTAGTATCGCCATGAGCCAGGTGGCCTGGAGACAAAAACTCGATTTGCTTAGATTGTACCATTAAGCAGAGAAAATACAAGGAGTAGTTTTATTTAAATTTACAGACAGAATGGTGCTTAAGTCCATACCTGCAATTATCTAGTGAATTTGGGCCATGTGGACAAAAAGTTCAGGTAATTCAGGTCCAGCTGAAGTTTAATGCATAGATAAAATGAGATAGCAGGTGCCTTTTAGAAAATGAAACATGCTGCTTTAAGAGTCAAAAGATGATATTTAGGTTTTTGTTTGTTTGTTTGTTTTTTGAGATGGAGTCTCACTCTGTCACCCAGGCTGGAGTGCAGTGGCATGATCTTGGCTCACTGCAAGTTCTGCCTCCTGGGTTCAAGCAATTCTCCTGCCTCAGCCTCCTGAGTAGCTGGGATTATAGGCACCCACCACCACACCCAGCTAATTTTTGTATTTTTAGTAGTGACAGGGTTTCACCATATTGACCAGCATGGTCTCAATCTCCTGACCTCATGATCCACCCATCTTGACCTTTTCAAAGTGCTGGGATTACAGACATGAGCCACCACGCCTGGCCAAAAGATGGTATTTAGTTTTAATTTGAATTAGCAGAATAGTTATTTCAACTCCCTGCTTTGTCCTATTTGCAATGTCACAACATTACACCAAAAACTCCTACTCTGTTGATCATGTTAGAGTTTCGTACATTTCTCACCAACACTACAACAAAGCATACAAGAGGTACATAGACGAAGATTATGGATTGCTTTCTCAGCTTAGTCACAATTATAACTGCTAACTTTTATTGGGCACTTATATTCTAGCTGTTTCACTTGACTTGCTTCATCTGATACCTGCAACAATCCTGAGAAGTCAGTACTGTTATCAACTTTTTAATTAATCAAGTCACTAAAGCTTTAAACTTGAGATTTTGGGTAATCTTCTCATGATCACACAGGTCAGCAAACTAAAACCAGAATCTGAACCTAGGGAGTGGGCCACTGAAGCACGTGCCCATAAGTAGAATACACACTGTGCATCAGAGCCCTGAGGAAGAGCACAGGACAGGACGGGTGTGTGGTCCTGGACTCGGAGAGCTTACTGAATGCCAGAGGGTTGGGGGAAAGACTGACTTGGGTCATTATAAGCAGGATGACTATGATGAAAGGGTAGTGTGGGAAGTTGTATTTTAATTGGGGGAGAAAAAAGCAGTGAGGTAGAAAACAGAGAGAGATGTGAGGGAAAAAAAAAGAAAATATTCTGGTTGGCCCACAAGGTGGTGGGTGGGTGACTAATGGCTCTAGGATATAACCGCACCACCCCGAGAGCAGGTAGATCCCCTCAGAGCCCCTCCAGGGAGTCCCCCTGGAATCACTGAAGTCCCTAATGATGACCCAGAGTATGCAAGGAAAGTCTAAATCATGTTTAATGAACAAAATAAAAAGAAGTGCCTAGCACATTTTAGGAAAATAATGGCAGTTGATATTTACTAAACCACCGCCAGCTGCCCGGTGCTGTTCTAAGCACTAGGCATGTGTTAACAACCTTATGACCCAGGTAACATTATAACCCTGAGGTGATATATGAGAAACTGAAGCACAGAGACGTTAATCAGTCGAGCTTCCTCACTGGTGAGCAACAGTGATAGAGCTCGCATTTAAACCTAGGCAGTCTGGATCATAGCCTTCTCTGTTAACTATCACTCTCTGTAAAGTTTTCATCCAGAGGGATGTTTATAAAGCCCATGGAGTCAACTTTTCTAGATAACTAAGCAATTCATTTTATTAATACAATATTTTGATTTCATGGTTTTGAAATTCCATTTACAAAACCATTGGGTTACACAACTGATGAAATTGTCTTTGACTTCATTGAACATATGCCTGTTCACAGATACCAATAAAGTCACTTCAACTTTCATCATATCAGTGTAGACAGACTTAATAGAAGCAACTGCATGGTAATATTAGCAATATGTCAGTGTAAAAGCAATAAAGTCACAGGATTGCTGAAAAGAAATGAAATGTCTATTTCCTGTGAAATACATGTCATTTAATCTATTCTTAGTTTTTATAACTGTGGTTGAAGAGCAGTGAAATACAATGCCAAGCACCACATTAAAACAAAACCATAACAACCAGTGTTTGGTTCCTAGAAGAAAGTAGTGCTGTTATCAGTCAGAAATGATAAATAATGCAAAGAAAAAGCCTTGAGATTCTAACCCTTCTAGTCATAGGCACAGATCTGAAGCAGTAAAGCGGGCCCCCTGGATGGCCCAGTGGAGCTGTGGGATAATGAGACTGGCTTGCAGCCACAGCTGTGGGTTACTCCAGTCCCCAAACCCACAAGTCATCCCGCAGCTACTATCCCTGCCTTGAGGCAACCTTCAATTTCAGAAGGGCACAGAATCAAACAGAAAGCAATTAGTGTGGCAGAACCTTGAAAAGGAACCAATAGCCAGGATCTAGAGTTTTTTGCAGAAAGCCAGGATTTCCTTATTTGCAGGGAGAAACAACAAGAACAATTAAAAGTTTCAAATCATGTACAATTACTTTCAAGTTGGGGTTGGTGAAACATAAATAAATTTCATATCAGAGCTTTAGCCCAAGTCCGGTGCTGTTTGTTTGTTTTAGGGAACACTGCTTTCATCTTTGTGGAGGATGTCATAAAAGCACATTTCAAAAAATTACCATTGGCACCCAGTTTCCTATTTGATTACATTTTGGCACACAGCTCTGCTAGTAATATAGAGCCCCTATCTCAGTCCCTCTGATTGGAAGATAATCAGATGTACCACCTACCTTTCACCACTCCCACCCCCTATGCTGGAGCAATCTTAAATTGCGGGAGCCACAAGAAATAACTCAAATTATTTCAGAAAGTCGGTACTTTCCATTTTCGTTTACTTCAAGCAAATTCATCAGGCTCTCTTGAAACAGCGACAGTAAGAGCACTAGGAGTTAGAAGCACCAGATACCAATTACAAGCTGAGAACTAAATGCCATAATTAACGAGACATACACTTTAATCTAAAATAAGTCAAAAATGTTGCTGGATAAAGAAAAAAGTAAAATAAAACTCCATAATTATACTAAATTGGTGTACAATGGATAGGTTTCCCACCTATCAAACAAGAAAGGTGGTTATGTCTTTGAGATACTGTAGTCAAGTGTTTTATAATTAACGTTTAACTCTGAATAAAGATCTCACATTAACAAACATACAAGTCAATTGCACACTTGAACCTCAGAGACTGATGCACATCAGTGGCACCCACAGACACCAATTTCAAATCAATTCTTAAAAACAAGGTTATGTATCTTTTTCATAATCACCACACTGATACAATGTGTCATGCATATTTTTCTCATATACACATCCCCAGTTTCCTTTGTTCTTTGCAGATGAGTTCATGGTTTCCCACCTGGCTAGTTCCCCTATTAGTTGGACCAGCAGGACCCCACCTGGTCCTCAACCTAATGTGCTTTACCTCCCTACCAGGTTTTGAACACTACGTACAATACAGGACCACACAAGGGTTATGCCTAGGAGCAGAGTGAACCAGAAGGGGTTGTGGGAGGCAGGTTCTGTAGTAACAAGAGGGTGACATGTAGAAAAATACATGCTCTTTGGTGCTTTTCCTGGATATCTATTAATTTCAATAAATTTCTTTTTGGAAATCAATGCTGTTAATATATGCATTGACTTTTCATTGAGGGCAATGCTTACGTCCTTTTAGCAGACTTCTAGAATACATGTAAACAACATTGCAACACTAATAGACTTAAGGGTTTGTTTTTCTGTCTTAAAGATTGGTGGGTACATTTGGGGAAGATAAAGAGAAAGAGAGAGAGAGAAAGGGAGCGATAAACAGAAAGAGAAAGAAACAAAAAACATGGAACGATTCTCCGTTAATTTTGAAAGCTTCTACCAGGATCAGGGCAATATGAAAAGAGGAAAATAGACAGATAGATGAAGGGCATTGTGATCATAAAACGAATGTATCAAGGTTAAAGTATTTTTCTAATCCCAGGCTGCAGGAGGAAAGCTACTGCTAATGAAGTCCTTCCATGAAGTTTTATTCACTAGCTTGCTCTTTACAAATGGAAACAGAAGTGCAGCCTGGAGACCAATTACAAATCACTCTTCTGATTCTTTTAATCCCTTTGTTTCCATTTTTGATCAAAATAAAGATTTTTTTTTTAGACAGAAAAAGGAAAGAACTTATAAGTAGTCTAAATCTTCAGCCAAAAAGAAAGGCCTTGGCTAGAATTGTTTCTCCCTCTCACCTTTTAAGCCACTTACTGACCTCTTTCGCATCTGTTTCGTAATGCTGGAAAGTATTTGCTACCAAGTAAAGTCAAGGCAGTTGATGTGAACACAGTCATGTTTGCATTTTCCATGTGACTGATGAGGCCACTACATGATCCAAAACCTAAAAGCAAGATCTTGCTCAAATACCTGCTCAACCAAGAGAAAAATTGAAGGAAATCATACACAATAGTTACTTTCTCCAGTGATGATGATGATGATGATGATGATGATGATGACAATAGCTAACATCTACTCAGCACTTAGATGCCAGGCACATAAAGCACCTTATACTTATTCTCACAGTGGCTCCATGAGGTTAGTACTATACAGCATTTTGCATAGGAGAGCAAGCTTGGAGGTAACTTGACCAAGGTCATACAGCCAGAACATAGTGGAGCAGAAATGTTCAACCTTGGGCAATGTATTGTAAGGCTTGAAATTTCAAGCGCTGCCTGAACATCTTTGAGCCTCACTGGGCCCCAGAAGCATAACCATGAAATTTCCCTGTTCTCACCACATATGCCTGTCTCCCTGCCTGCCCCCGACCCCCACAGGACTCAGCAGGAGAGGCTTCCCCCCTGGCTAGCTCCCCTCTTAGTTGGACCAGCTGAACCCCACCTGGTCCTCAACCTAATGTCTTTTACCTCCCTGCCAGCTTTTGAAACTACTGAAACAAGCCAATCTCATCCTTCCACAGGAACCAAGGTGCATTTCACCCTCTTGTTACTATAGAGCCTGCCTCCCACAGCCCCTTCTGGTTCACTCTGCTCCCAGGAAAAACCCTTGTGTAATCCTGTATTCTGTGGAGTGTTCACCTCCCCGAGGCAGTGAGTATATGTGACTAACAAACAGCTGTTGATTTCATCTGTCTAGTGTTGGGTGCCATGTGTCGGGCCACCTCCTTCACAAAAAACATGAATAGGACGTGTCAGAACAGGCAAGAGACTCTAATCCCTGAGGTTTTTAACCACTGCATGTAATATCTCTTTGAAGTCAGAAAGAAATAGGGAGGCTCTCTTGCAGCCAACTTGGCCTCTCTTTTTTCAGGTGTTCTCTCTCCATACCCTTGCCCTGCTGCCAGGGTTGTGCTGCTTGGGGCCAGGGACAGTGCCTAAGAGGCAAAGAGACCCATAGGAGAGGTACTGGATGGTGGTCAGTGCTGATGTGATGACAGCTGGGCTATTGAATGGCAGGCCAAGTCTCTGAATCAACTGCATCATGAGGCCAGTGCTGTTTTCAAATAAACACGGTCACTTATTTAAAGAGAGCTATCACCACGCTTGGAGATCCACCACCAGTGACACCCTCTCTTGCTTTTATCAGGAGAAAGAAGCCACTAGGATGTAGTGAAGTGATTCTCACAGATGGGCCTTAAGATCTCACTCATGCGGGTGACCTGGGCATGTGAGCAGCTGAGTTGAATCCTGGATGTGGCCTGGACTTTGTAGCTCTGAGCAAAACCAAGACCTGGAGAGATGCATTGTGAAAAGAACATGATTTAGGCTTAAGTGTCAACTTAAGCATTCACTAGCTATGTGAATGTGAGAGCTACTCAATGTTTCTGAGCCTCAGTTACTTCATCTGTAAGGTAGATGAGGTAACTTACAAGGCTTCTGCAAAATTAAGTAGGATAATGGGTGTCAAGCACCTGGCACATAGTGAGGACACAGTAGGGGGAGGAATCAGGAGGTCTCCTCGCCATTGTGTTTTAGGTCCACTGTAGGCTCTATCCAGGTCTGTGTCCCTGGGGGAGTAGAGACTGGACAGCAAATCAATGTTAATATATGGGAGTGGTCACAAGTGCTAACATTCAGATGGATTCAGAGTCTGGAGATGCAAATCCTCTCCCTGTCACAAGTTTTGCCAAATGTCTATGCCATAACACCACTTTTTATAAAGTGAACTTTTATGGCTATAGGAGTTTGTTGTTTTGTTTTGTGGCGATACGTTTTTTTGGTGGTTGTAATTTTATTTGTGTTTAGCAGGCTCTACTTGTGTTTATTAGATGGGAGAAGGATGATTTGTTTTCAGTTGAGGGCTGGCAGGGGTCCCACAACAGCATATTGATGGGTCATTTGCATATTATTTCACGTGTTGGGTCACATTTTCAATAATGATGTGACCTAGAGAAAATCACATCTTGTTTTGTCCTCAGTTTTCTCAGTGATTGCACTTGATATGCTATAGATTTAATGCCAGCTCTCTATTGCTAATATTATTAGAATTGTTTCAACTTTATAGGGAATGCTTCTCTACAGTGTTATGGTGTGAACTGAGAGTACGGTCCTGCATTGCTTAATGACGGCCGTATATTCTGAAAAATGCATTGCTAGGTGATTTCGTCATTATGTAAACATCATAGTGCATACACATAAACCTAGATGGAATAGCCTACTATACACCTAGGCTATATGGTGTAGTCTATTGCCCCGGACTACAAACCTGTACAGAATATATTCATACTGACCACTTCAGGCAATTGTAACACAAGGTATTTGTGTATCTAAACTTAGAAAAGGTAATGCATTGTTGTATTGGTCCATTCTCGCACTGCTATAAACACCTGAGACTGGGTAATTTATAAAGAAAATAGGTTTAATTGGTTCACGGTTCCACAGGCTGTACAGGTAGCATAGCCGGGGAGGCCTCAGGAAACTTTCAATCATGGCAGAAGGAAAAGGGGAAGCAGGCATGTCTTCACATGGCCGGAGCAGGGGAGAGAATAGGGAAGTGCTACACACTTTTAAACAACAAGATTTTGTGAGAACTCACTTACTATCACGAGAAGAGCAAGGGGAAATCCGCTCCCATGACTCAATCACCTCCCACCAGGCCCCTCCTCCAACACTGGAGATTAAAATTCGACATGAGATTTGGGTGGGGACACAAATCCAAACTGTATCAATTGTGCTATGATGTTATGACAGCTACAACGTCACTAGGTGGTAGGAATTTTTCAGCTCCATTATAATCTTATAGGATCATCATCATATATGCAATCTGTTGTTGACCAAAATGTTGTTATGCAGCACATGACTGTATTTAATGTCTAAATACTGGAGTTTCTGATCATGCCTCAACTTTTCCCCTTTAGTTACTTGTTGGTTCCCATGGGCAACAGTTTCCCCACTCACTTCCATTCCTCCTTTTTGTGGGATCTTCAACCTGCCTTAAGTCTGAACTGACAATATATTTATTTAATTTTTCATCATGCCCAGGTTTTTGATAAAAAATTGTCATTCCTGAGGAAGGATATTCCAATTGGCTGTTTTCTTTTGAGAGTTGGAGAGATGTACCAAGGGTTTGGAGACTGTCCAAAGTGTCACGGTGGTAGCAGAGACTAGCACAGCCTTTCTCTCTGCTGCTTTGGAATAATGTAGGTCCTGCCCATGACTCATCGCAGCAGACTTAAAGGATCCAAGTCTGTCTTTCCAAAGCTGGATCAGACCATTTCCTCAGAACAGGGTGAGCCTCTCAACAAGAAGGGGATGTGAGAGGAAGACTGCAGAAACAGTCTCCAAGTAGAAAGCACTGCCCTTCTCTCCGTGTTTCTCTATTTTTTTAAATTTATTTTTACCTCACCTGGGGAATATCAGGATTGTTTCCTTTAAACAGGGTGCTCCTGGGAGTTCTGGTCTCTGTCTCATTCTTTCCTCCAGCCATGTCCTTTCCACACTGCAGAAGACATAATCAGTTCATGTGTATGAACTGTGTATACAACAATGAAAGAGAATCTCAAAGCACAGGTGACACAGAGATCACGTGAGTCATAAGCGCAAAGCTTCACATTATTCAATTAGCCTGGCACAGGTTTAAAGCATTTGGTTCCACTCAGCAAACATTAGACAGTGTCTCCCTCTCTCTCCCTGTTTCTCTCTCCCAATTTTTGTCCCTCCCCCATCGCAAAGCCCAGTCCTTTTTATTCACTATCCTGTCTTTATTCTTGTTAAAATTTTTAGTCTTTCATCCAAGGCTATGTTTTGTTTCCTGGAAAAAGAATATGTTGTCTGGTTGACATGTCAGTCCATTTAGCTTCAGAGCAAACCCTCTCTGGAAGACCTTGTGGTAACCTTTCTGAAATGTACAGAAGACCTCGTGGCCTTCTGAAATATACTCACAGGTCTCTCATTGTTAGAATTGAGAGTAGTCTAGTTATTTCTGCTGAGCTCTATCTCAGTCTTGGACATCCTAGGTCTTCCCAGCTCACTTTTTTTTCTTATCCTATGTTTCTCTGAAGTGCCTGTAGTTTCCACCTTTATCCTGTGCATTAGCAGATGGCCCTCTGTTTCTGTGGTATAAGTTATTAACTGCATTTAATGGCCCCATCCTGCCCTAGCACACTCCAGCAATGTTGTGTATTGCATGGTCTTTATAGACTTAGACCTCCACACATCCCAAACTCCTACTAGTCTGGATTCCTTGAGGATTTCTGAGGAAGTAATAGTTAAAAGAGTTTTTACTACAGACTTCATAGGTAAGGCGCATCAAAATATCTAGTTCAGACACATAAAATCTAAAAAGTGAGAAAAACATGTTATAATTATATCAGGGAGTGGAATTATACATATAATTTTTATTTTCCTTTTTATTCTTTTCCCCTAAATGTCCTTGTGTATTACTTTGTAATTAAGAAACATGAAAAAGGAAAAGCACTGTTTATAAATGAAGATTAAAATCAACCCTAGATCATCCATTAATGCCATGAGAGAGAGGCTGGATTTTGGGGGTCATTATTGCCCTCCCACCATTACATTTCTCATTCACTTATTTGTGGTTTCCTTTATTCACCCATTATCTGTCATTTCTTTCAGTGTCAGTTGCTAAGTCAGTTAATGTTTGTTGAACATGCATATGCTTCTCTCCATTTCCCAGACTCCCCCAGAGTTGAATTGGGGCAATATGATTGTGAAGAGAAATAACAAATGTAACATTCAGACTAAGGTACTTAAAAGCCAGAGTGCTTTTGAGTAGTCAGGGTCCTCCAGAGAGAGAGAACCAATAGAAAATATAGATAGATAGATAGATAGATAGATAGATAGATAGACAGACAGACAGATAGATGATTGATAGATAGATATATAGATAGATGTAGATATCTGAAGATAGATACAGATATAGATATCTGGGGAAATAATGATGTAAGTCTTAATCTGAGTCCAAAGGCCTGGGGAGGGTGGAGGTGGCTGGTGCTGGACTGGTGTAAGTACTGCTCTGAATGCCCAAGAGCCAGAATGTCCTGAGGCAGGAGAAGATGGCTGTCCCAGCTCAAATAGAGAAAGAGCAAATTCACTTTTCCTCTGCCTTTTTGTTTTATTCAGGTCCTGAGTAGATTAGAAAATGCCCACACATACATTGGGGAGGGCCATCTTCTTTACTCAGTTCACCAATTCAAATGTTAGTCTTTTCTGGAAACACTCTCACAGATACACCTGGAAATAATGTTTTACCAGCTGTCTAGTCATTGCTTAGACCAGTCAAGCTGACACATAAAAGTAACCATCCACTTGGCATGGTCGCTCATGCCTGTAATCCCAGCACTTTGGAAGGCCAAGGAAGGCGGATTGCATGAGGTCAGGAGTTCAAGACCATCCTGACCACTACGGTGAAACCTGTTTCTACTAAAAATACAACAAATTAGCCAGGTGTGGTGGTGCACACCTGTAATCCCAGCTACTCGGGAGGCTGAGGCAGGAGAATCACTTGAACCCAGGAGGCAGAGGTTGCAGTGAGCTGAGACCACACCATTGCACTCCAGCTTGAGCAACAAGAGCAAAACTTTGTCTCAAAGAAAAAAAAAAAGTAACCATCATAGCCTTCTCATCTTTCTCTCATCTAACAACTTGGAAGCCACTTGTGAAGACAGCAGAATCCTGAAGTGGCAAGAACCTAGATTCCTGAGTCTTTGGGAGGAGGAGAGTCTCTGACAATAGGCATTGGACTTTGTGTGATTTAGAAAAATCTTTCACTGCATCAAGCCCTGAGATTTGGGAATTAATTTGTTATCACAGCCTAACTTGGTTAATTCAACCTTGACTTTTGCCTAACTTGTTTTAGCCTAACTTGACTAATTCAACCTTGACTTCTGTCTATCTGCATACTTCCTACATCACTGCCTTTAGAATATGAAGTGTATCTAGGTAAAAATTTTATAATGCTAACATCTTCATAAGATATAAAATTATTCTTCTAACCTTCTTTTCTTTTACTTTTCTCTCACTCTTATATTTAAATTGATTTGGTGGTTTGTTGTTTCTACCAAGTTAAGTCAGTCATCCAAAATGCAGATGTTTATTTAGTTGTGCAAATATGTGTCAGCCTACAAGTATATACCCTATTCTGAAGTACTGGTTCTAGGTAAAAACATAACAAATATCTTTTAGGTCAATTCCTTCTGCCAATATGAACCCAAGGTTTTTGTATGCTGTGAAATATCATTCCCTCAGCCTCACTCAACTGAGAAGTCTCCTGGGTGGAGACTGTGAAATATAGATTCAGCTTTAATATTGCAAGAAATGTACATGTGTGTTAGGCAGATAATGATAGATGACATGATTTTGCAGTCATGCCTATTCTCTGTCTGCTCCTGTCCATCCTGTTCCATATACCTACATTTCACTAAAATTCCCTTGAGCTAATTGAAATGCCATAAAATCCCTGTTGGTAGTTAGATCCTGATACTGCATAGTTTCCCTGCTGATATTTTCTTTATCCACATTTTTCACATGCATGGATATGTGTGTGTGTGTGTGTGTGTGTGTGTGTGTGTATACACACTCAAGCTCACATATGCAGAATAAATTTCATGGTAAGTTCTTTTGAGAATTTCTTCTTGATTGTGAACAAATAAATTAAATTAACATTGATCTTGCTAAATTGATACCTGATCTTGCTAAGTTATTTACTGCAATGTATTTATGTGCCATTCCCAGATAATGCCTATCATCTTAGAACATAACATCAGTACTCACCTTCTGAGTTTATTGTTTTCCTTGCCTTTTAGCAGCCACAAGAAATCATACTGAGAGGTGACAATGTGCTAGCAGCCCTCACTCTCAGCACCTCCTCGGCCTTGGCATCCACTCTGGTGGTGCTTGAGGAGCTCTTCAGCCCACGACTGAACTGTGGGAGCCCCTCTCTGGGCTGGCCGAGGCTGGAGCTGGCTTCCTCTCCTTGCTGGGGAGGTGTGCAGGGAGAGGCGGGGGGACCGGGGCCGCGCCCATTCCAGCCAGCGCGAGTTCTGGCGGGCACGGGAGCACGCTCGGCGGGTCCCACACTCAGAGAGGCCGGCCAGCACCACCGGCCCAGGGCAGTGAGGGGCTTAGTACCCGGGTCAGCAGCTGCAGACGTTTGCTGGGTCCCCCAGCACTGCCAGCCCGCATGCACCACTCTCGAATTCTCGCCAGGCCTCAGCTACCTCCCAGTGGGTCCAAACCCACCAGAAGGAAGGAACAACTCCAGACGTGCTGCCTTTAAGAGCTGTAACACTCACTGCAAAGATCTGCAGCTTCACTCCTGAAGTCAACGAGACCACGAACCCACCAGAAGGAAGAAACTGCGGACACATCTGAACATCTGAAGGAACAAAATCCCTACTACCATCTTTAAGAACTATAGCACTCACCGCAAGGGTCTGTGGCTTCATTCTTGAAGTCAGCGAGACCAAGAACCCACCAATTCCGGACACAATACCACACAATTCAATACTTATCATGGAAGACAACAAAGCAATATCACAGAATAGGACTCTCCATCAACCATCCCCAACAGAAACATCAATTTGAACAACTATGTGTGCACAAACATACCTTAGCAAGAGCTAAGAAAAACAGGTGAGAGATAACAGTAGTTGATTATGGGATAATGTTAAAAGACACATTAAACATTAAAAAGAGTAGGATGGACCGTTTTACATTACGGTCCCATGTCACCCTTCCCCCAATCCTGAGCAGCACACTGAGGAGAGAGGTACTATTCACTTAGGGGAAAGTGAGGAAACTGAGTGTAAAACTTTGCCCTGGTCTCCAACACTGGGCCCACCACAGTAAAACCCACCACCAGACAGACTCCCATGGCCCCTGAATCCAGTGAATCCAGGCCAGTACCCATGGACTGAACTTCCTGACTTACTCTGTGTTAACAGGGAACCTGTGGCCTATGCAAAACTGACTCAATTTCTGGCCTGAATCACTGTCAGTCAGCTATAGCAGCCATGAGTTTCAGACAAAGCAGAAGAGTGAACCGGCCTCAGTGGCAGGATCTTCAAGTAGACTGAATGCTGCACCAGCCTCAGTGGCCACAGAATTCCAGCCTAGCACTGTGCCAACCATGAAGGTGCTGGACTTAGTGTGTCCCCTAGTGCTGAAACAGCTGCAGTGGTCACAGGCTTAGGGACCAGGCCATATGACCTGCCTAGTATCTCTGGACAAACTTATTGTTGAAGGGCATTCCTAGACAAAGCCAGACTAAAAAGACGAATATACACCCACTTCTTTAATGCACAGACATTGACACACAACCCCAAGAATCAGGAACAATCAGAGAAACCTGATGTCATTAAACGAACAAAATAAAGTACCAATGACCAACCCTAAAGAAACAGAGATGTATGAACTACCTGAAAAAGAATTCAAAGTAGCTTTTTTAAGGAAGCACAGCAAACTTCAAGATAATAAATAGAAACATTTCAATGAAAGGAGGAAAAGAATAAAAGGCTAAGAACTATAACAGAGAGATTAATAATCTAAAAAATCAATCTTGAAGATGAAAAATGCAATAAACAAATGAAAAATGCAATAAAAAGCATCAACAACAGAACTGATCAAGCAGAAAAAAGAATTTGTGAACTGAAAGTTATTTGAAACTACACAGTTAGGGAGAAAAAAGAGAAAAGAATGAAAAGGAATAAAGAAAGCTTATAGGACTAATAGGACAACATAAAAAAGAGCAAATATTAGAGTCACTGGAGTTCAAGAGGAAGTAGAGAAGACAAAGAGGTAGAAATCTCATTTAAAGAAAGAGCAGAAAACTTTTTAAACCTGAAGAAAGAAAGAAATCTCTAGATGTAGGAAACTCAAGGGCCACCAAACAATTTCAATCCAAATAACACTGCCCCAAAACATATTATAATAAAATTATCAAATATCAAAGACAGAATCTTTAAGACAGCAAGAGAAAAGAAGGAACTAATACATAAGGGAGTTCCAATACACCTAATAGCAGATTTCTTAGCAAAAATCCTATAGGCCAAAAGAAATGGGATGATATAGTCAAAGTACTAAAGGAAAACAACTGCCAACCAAGAATGCTGTACCCAGCAAAGCTGTCTTTTAGGAATGAAGGAGAGATAAAGGCTTTTGCAGACAAAAAAAAAAAAGCTGAGGGAGTTCATTACCACCAGACCTGTTGTACAAGAAATGCTAAAGGGAGTTCTTCAATCTGAGAGAAAAGAATGCTAATGAGTAACATTAAAACACGTGGAAGTATAAAACTCACTAACAAAAGCACAGTCTAATTTATAATACTCTAGTATTGTAATAGGAATATGTAAATCAATTATATCTGCAGTATCAAGATTATAAGACAAAACTATTAAAAATATTAATTACTCAAATAATTTGTTAAGGAATGTACAATATTGAAAGATGTAAATTGTAACATGACATCCAAAATGTATCAGGGAGAGTGATGTAAAAGTTTTAATAATAAACAAAGTTGTTGTTATCAGCTTAAATAAACAAAGTTATTGTTATCAGCTTAAAATAACCTGTTATAACTGTAAGAATTTTTTTGTAAGCCTCATGGTAACCACAAAACAAAAACCTATAATACATACACACAAAAAATAAGAAATAAAAAATATACTACTAAAGAAAATCACTTAATCACAAAGAAAGATAGTAAGAGAGGAAGAAAAAAGGGATCGATCAAACAACTGAAAAACAGTTAACAGAATGCCAATAGTAAATCCTTACCTACCAATAATTACCTTGAATGTAAATGAATTAAATTATTCAATCAAAAAACAGAATGACTGAATGGATTATAAAACAACACCTAACTATATGCTTCCTACAATAGATTCACTTCACCTGGAAGGACCCATATACACTGAAAATGCAGAAATGGAAAAACAAATTCCATGCGAATGAAAACCAAAACGAGAGTAGGAGTGGCTATACTTATATTAGGTAAAATAGACTTTATGTCGAAAACTGTAGAAAGAAGGCAATTATATAATTATAAAGAGGTTAATTAAGCAAGAGGATATAAGGATTATAAATATATATGTACCCAACATCTGAGCACCTAAATATATAATGCAAATATTAATCAATCTGCAGGGAGAGATAGATTGCAATACAATGATAGTAGGAGACTTTAACACCCCACTTTCAGCAATGGATGTGTCATCCAGACAAAATCAACAGGGAAACATCAGACTTAAACCATACTCTAACCAAATAGACCTAACAGACATATTAGGACACAGAAGATTCCACCCAGCAGCTGTGGAATACACACTATTCCCAATTACACATGGACCAGTCCCCAGAACAAATCATATGTTAGGTCACAAAACAAATCCTAACAATTTAAGAAGATTGAAATCATATCAAATACTTTTTTTCTGATCACAATGGCATAAAACTAGCAATCAGTAACAGAAGAAAATTTGGAAAATTCACACAAATATATAAAAATTAAACAATATGCTCCTGAATAACAGGGGATCAATTAAAAAATTTAAAGGGAAATTAAAAATTTTCTTGAGACAAATGAAAATGGAAACGCATTATACCAAAACCTGTGGGATACAGCAAAAGCAGTACAAGGAGGGAAGCTTATAGCATTAAACACCTACTTAAAAAAAAAAAAATACCAGACCACCTTATGTTGCAGCTTAAGGAAATAGAAAAATAAGAATAAACTAAACTCAAAATTAGTAGAAGAAAATAAATAATAAAGATCAGAGCAAAAATAAATGAAATAGAGCCTTGAAAATCAATAGAAAAGATCAACAAAATGAAGGTTTGTTTTTTGAGAAGACAGACAGAATTGACAAATCTTTAGCTAGACTAAGAAAAAAAGAGAGAAAATTCAAGTAAATAAAATCAGAGATGAAAAAGGAGACACTAAAACTGATCACAAAATATAAAGCATCATAAGAGACTATTATAAACAATTATATGCCAATGAATTGAGTAACTTAGAAGAAATGAATACATTCCTGGACACACGCAACCTATCAAGAGATAGAAGAGTTATGAAGAGATAGAAAATCTGAACAGATGAATTCAAAAGACAAAAGACAAAAGACAAGTGTTGGAGAGGATGTGAAGAAAAGGAAATCCTTACACACTGTGGGTGAGAATGTGCAATCATTATGGAAAATGGTATGGAAGTTCCACAAAAAAACTAAAAATAGAGCTACCATATGATTCAGTAATCCCACTACCAATCATATATCCAATGGAAATGAAATCAGTATGTCAAATCAAGATATCTGCACTCTCACATTTACTGCAACACCGTTAACAACAGCCAAGATAGATCTATCAACAGACGAAAGAATAAAGAAAGCGTGGTATATATGAACAGTATTCAACCATAAAAAGAAGGAAATCCTGTCCTTTGCAACAACATGGACGGACCTGGAAGACATAATTAAGTGAAATAAACCAAGCACAGAAATACAAATACTGCCCGTTCTCACCCATATGTGAAGTCTAAAAACTTGATCTCGTAGAAGTAGAGGGTAGAATGATGGTTACCAGAGGCTGCGATGGTTAGAGGGAAGTGGGTTTGGGGAGATGATGGTCAAAGAATAGATACTTACAGTAAGAAAGGGTGAATAAGACTGGATGTGGTGGGTCATGCCTGTAACACTTTGGGAGGCTGAGGCAAGCAGATCACTTGAACCCAGGAATTCAAGATGAGTCTGAGCAACATGGCAAAACCCTCTCTCTACCAAAAAAAAGAATGTAAAACAAAACTAGCCAGACATGGTGCTGCATGCCTGTAGTCTTAGCTACTCAAGAGGCTGAGGTGGGAGGATCATTTTAGCACAAGAGGATTTTACAGCAAGCTGTGATTGAGCCACTGTACTCCAGCCTAGGGGACAGAGCCAGACCCTGACAAAAAAAAAAAAGAAAAAGGAAAAGAAAAGAAAGGGTGAATAAGCTCAGAAAATCTATTGTACAGCATGGTGACTATAGTTAACGACGACGTATTTTATTCTTGAAAAATGCTAGTGATAGTGAGTGTTAAGTGTTCTCACCACAAAAGTGATAACTATGTGAGATAATTCATTTGTTTAACCATTTCACAATGTATATATGCTTCCTTTTTTTCTTTCTGTAGAGACAAGGGTCTCACTATGTTAACCAGGCTGGTCTTGAACTCCTGCCCTCAAGTGATCCTCCCATCTCATCCTCCTAAAGTGCTGAGATTACAGGCATGAGCCACTGAGCCCAGCTATATATATGTACTTCAAAACATCACGTTGTGCATGATAAATACATACAACTTTATGTCAGTTTTTTTTTAAGTAAATGCTTATCACTGTTTAATTAATGGATCATCTTTTCCATTTCACCTGATCCTACCCAGTTTCCAGCATGATCCAGCATATAAAGATCAAGGAAAAAAATAATTCATAACTATTAATGTAAGACAACTTCATGAGCTACTCCTTGAAGATATTTTTTTCCAGTCAAAAGTTCCTTCAATTACAGGAAAACTCTTTGACAACTCTTCCCTCAGGTATTTGATTTCTTTCACAAGGCTTTCTCATTTTGTTCACTTTTGGCCGTAAGTTTTCTTCTACTTTTCCCTTTAAAGTGCATTAGTTTCTATAGAAACAAGAACGCCACTAATTTTGGAAAAGCTTAGAAATGTCCAGAACAAAATGCAGCCTACAGTGAATTCCTGTAATGCTTTGAAATGTGTCTCCTTGTTTGGTTTGGAAAAATCAAAGGATTTTTTAGAAGGCTATTGTGACTACACTTGTGATATAAATGTATTTGACAAATTATACACTTGGACCCAAAGTATTTTATATGATTCTGATAAAAATATTTCCTGAGAGCGACAACCTTTCCTTAAATTTTGCTACAATGCTTGATTACTTTGAAAAACGGCAGCTGAATTAAAGGCACTGTCTACTCCTGGAGCAAAATGCAACTGTTGTTATTCTGGCCTCACCTGTGTTTGATTTACTAGCCTGGAAACTATTTTTTTTAAAGATTCACTGAAATTGGCTCCAAGGAGCCTCAAATCAGAGCCTGTCACAGATGAGAATGACAACAATATGGATGAGAGGACACAGAGATATCTCGACCAACTGTGTCTCTCTCTGGTTTTGAACAAAATGAAATGGATGTTTCCCATCCAATCTTTAGTGAAATAAGGGTTCCAAAAGCTCAGATCTAGGATGTCTTTGGGTCCTCAGTAAACTCCCTTAGCTAATCTGAAAGAGAAGACCCTGTATTATTCTAAATGACGGTTTGTGTGCCATCTGCCTTTACTGCTGATTGTTAAGGAAGGTGATCATTCATTCATTCACCTGGCAATTATTTACAAGTGCTTGTTACATGTTAGGCGCTGTTCTACGTGTTGAGGATACAGCACTTAATAAAAGAGATGAAAATCCCCAATGCCTGGAGCTTACACTTATGCATACATGAGTAAAATAAGTAAAAGAAAATAGCTGATGTGTTAGATGGTAATGCTTGTTATGCATGAAAAAGGAAAGGAAGGTATTAGAGAGTGTTGCAGCAGAGGCTGTAACTTTTGATAGGATGGTCAGGGTATTTATCTCCATTATGTTACATACTTCTGGGTTAAAAGGTTACCAGTGTTTTCATCCGGAAAAGGCTGTATAGACATATTCAAACCTACTACTAGAACACTTCATATAAATTGATGACTTCCTCTAATTCTGATATCCTAATTTTCCTAGTTTTAATGATTGTTGAAGTAGAGAAATAACAAAGATATTTTCATTCTTTATTAAAGTTTCAGTGTGGTGTGATTGTTCAATAGCTTACTGATTTTACAAATATTTATTGAGTACCTACTATGTGGCAGGCACCATTACAATATACTAGTGAGGATGCTTTCGGTGGCATATAAAAATAAACATGACTCAAAACAGCTTGAAGATAAAGAAAATGTTTGGGGTCATGTAACTGAAAAGTGCAGAGATGGGGCTGGCTTCTTCTGGCTGGGTGTCATCCAGTGGCTCAACATGTCTAACTTGGAACCTGTTTCTTTGCCTCTGTTTCTCTGGTCTGCTTTCTATGGTTTCTGCATCATCCCCTTCTCATCCCAAAATAGCTACAAACAGCTCCCAAAAAGAGTTTATTTGCCTCATAATTCCTAGCAATATTCTGAGATTTATTGCAATTGGACAACTTTGGGTCACACACACGCTTTTGAGCCAATACTAGGACCAGAAGAAGGAATACAATAATTGGCTTAGCCCAGGCCAGGTGTGTCATCCCTGGAACCACATAATCTACAAATGGAAAATGAGTACTGTTGAAAAAGAAGAACTGGGAATGGATGCCAAGAATACAGTGCCACTATATCTGAATTCAGGATTTAAAGATGAATGAAATTGGCATGGTCCCTGCCTTTAAATACATTTTTTCTAAGTGTTCCTAAATTTTTCCAAACCATTTGTTCATGTTGCTCTTTTTCTTCCTCTTGCTCATTTTGAGCCCCACAGAAATACAATTTGGGATGGGGATAAACATTGAATAAATACATAAATAAGAATATATGCATGTGGTCTGTCTTCTTGTCCAGAAACTCAGGTGTGCATGCAGCTAGCTCCATGTGAGCTGGTTGCCTAAAGTTAGTGTTGAGTGGATGTGAGAAGGCAATGGACGTTTAAGACACCACTTTTCCCTGCCTTGGACTAAAGCAGAAAGACCTTCTTTAGCTACGAACACTTAACAGGAAGTTGATTCTAGACACCAAATAGCAAATTCTCCTGGACTTTCTTCAGAAAGATGGGAATTGGGGCTGGCCTATGCATCACACTGGACCAAGAACAATGGGGAATTCTCTGTTTTCTGCAGCCTTAAATCAGTCTTATAGGCCTTGCAGAGAAAAGCCTGATCTCAGGGATTGTAGCCAAAAGGGAACTAGGAAAACTCACAAGGGTGATGAGAAGGTACTCAACTGGGGAGGAATGGCAGGCCAGAAACAAGTCAACAACCAGGTATAGACACTCCTGGCAGGAGAGACTGCAGGAAATGGCTGCCAACAAACAGTGAAACCAGTGACATCAGAACCCTATGGAGAGTTCCAGGATATTTTGGGGAGTTGTATTTTTGACATCCCCTCAATGCCAAGTGTAGTGACGTTCCCCTCAGTGGTATTAACTTGGATTAACCAAACTATTAATTTTACTGTTATTTAGAGAATGAAACCTCAAAACCCACAATTGGTTTGGTTGCTCAACCTAAAAAAAAAATAAAAGAAAAACCTCCTGCTACCCCATAAATAATCACCAGGCTGCGAAACTAAACAGGAAATGACAAAGCTTGGTTCATCCCTGGAGAGACGCCACGAATGTGCATTGTCAGAGCTGCCATTACAACATGGATCATTGACGTGTGGCCGGGTGCTCTGGTTGGTTACCATGCCCTTGGGGACAGAAAATAAGGTACAGTACCTGACAGTGATCTGACTTTTAGCACTTAACAAACTGAATGGAATCCATGTGGGAGGTAAACTATTGTCTTCGAGCAACAACTTTCAGTGCCCTATCTGATGTCTGCTTTAGTCTTTTTTCATGTTTTTGAAGCTGAACATTGTTTTAGTGGGAATTTATTCCCACCGAATCATGGGCCAATTTTTCCTCCCACAGGTACATTCGTTAACTTTGATGTATCAGTGAATATATTATCTTGTGTCACACGCTATGTAGATTTCACATGTTCTTCCTTCCTGGAGCTCCTCCAGATAATAACAGCAGTTACCAAGTATTGGGTGTTTTCTATGTGCCCAATCCTGTCCTAAGCTCTTTGCATGGATTACGAAAGAGTTTTATTCTTACCCTAGCTCTAAGATCTACCTACTATGGTTCTTATTTTTCAAATGACAGAACTGAATTTGAGAGTTTAAGTGACTTGCCCAGTGTCACGTCACTAAGAAATACTTGCTCTGAGGTCATTGTAACTTAAAATCTACAAGATTGGGAGTATGCTGTACTTCCTGAAAAGCTGCCAACATAGAACTACTATCTCTTTATTATAGACCCAGTACATGGAGTTACATTTTTTTTTTTTTTTTTTGCTGAAGTGAGTAGGAGCTGTATTGACTCACCTTACCTATCATTCCACCATTTATTGGCCCATTCCAACTCAGCCCAGACAGCAGTGCCTGAAGAATCAATCTCACATGGGAGAGTAAACTAGCCGTGCTGTTTGCTACATGCATTCTTGATTGCTTCTCTGTTTGGAATCAGTCATTTTACTTGGCTGATGACTTTGACAGAGAACTTCCAGTGTCTTTGTTAGTCAGCTTTTGGCAAAGTATTCTAACTGCTCACCAATGGAATTCCTGGCCCCTAGAAATAGTTTAAGATATCCAGAAAGTATAAGCTCCACAGTGGATAGTGTCATATGTTATATTAAACACCCCCACTCGTGGAATAGTAAAATTCATGAATTTTGTTCTAGCTCTTCTTCACTGTTTATATACTCAGGGCTGTTCACTTGAGGCTAAGCAACCCTCTCCTATTTTGTTTTGTTTTGTTTTGTTTCATTGTCCAGGTATGTTTAATGTAGCATTTATAATGAGAACAATACTACATACTCCCATGAAATTTTATGCATTCAACCAAAAATGATGAGGTAAATGACTGTGTGGAGTTATGAAAATACAGTCACAATATGCTGTTAAGAGAAAAAAAAGTAATGCAGAATAGCAAGTAATTTCCCACTTTTAAAAACGTTTTTGTATATATATGAGAATTGGAAAAAGTAACTGGAAGAGTTTGAATTTGGAATACTGCCTTTTACACGCATAGGTTTTCTAAACAGATTTTCTAAAGTTTTTGCTCATATTTATTTCTTTCAAGCATCATATTTATAATTTTGAGCAAAAACAGGCCTCTAGATTTATAACTTAGAAGTATATTTTCTCCAGCTTCTGGTTATTATCTTTAAAATATATGGTCTGTTGAAGTTGAGTTCTATTTTTTCTCTTGTGTCATCACAGTTTTCAGCCTTTTTGTAATTTCAAGACACTCTTTTTAATCCTGAAAAGCAAAATATCCCAAAAGAGTTATCCAAGAGCTTATTTCAGTGTGCTGAACTCTGTTCATGAAATAGATAGATGCTAAAGAAGATGAGAAAGGGATTTGGCTTCTTGCCATATGGCTGAATAGGAGTTTCATGATTCCCTCCCACTACAGACAACAAAAGTCCAGAAATCCGATGAACCAGGAGTGACCAGGATCTGTGGAGTAGAGTCAAGGAGGCAGTGTAGGGGTGTTGGGCACAGGGACAGATGCGGGCTATGTTTTGAACTTTAAAGTAACCAGGGATGCAGGGATGGTTTAACATCTGCAAGTCAAATGTGATATGCCACATAAACAGAATTAAAAACAAAAGTCACATGATCTCTCAATAGATGCAGAAAAAGCATTTCACAAAATCCAGCATCCCTTTATTATTAAAACCCTCAGTACAATCAGCATAGAAGGGACATAACTTAAGGTAACAAAAGCCATGTATGAGAAACCCACAGCCAACATCATACTGAATGGGGAAAACTCGAAAGCATTCCCCCAGAGAACTGGAACTAGACAAGGATGCCCACTTTCACCACTCCTAGTCAACATAGTCCTGGAAGTCCTAGCCAGAGCAGTCAGACAAGAGAAAGAAATAAAAGGCATCCAAATTGTTAAAGAGGAAGTCAAGGGCCAGACATGTTGGCTCACACCTGTAATCCCAGCACTTTGGGTGGCCAAGGCAGGCAGATCACAAGGTCAGGAGTTTGAGACAAGCCTGGCCAGCATGGTGAAACCCTGTCTGTACTAAAAATACAAAAAATTAGTTGGGCATGGTGGTGCATTCCTGTAATCCCAGCTAATCAGGAGGCTGAGGCAGGAGAATCACTTAAACCCAGGAGGCGGAGGTTGCAGTTAGCTGAGATTGTGCCACTGCACTCCAGCCTGGGTGACAGAGTGAGACTCTGTCTCAAAAAAAAAAAAAGAGACATGAAACTGTCACTGTTTGCTGGTGGCATGATCATATACATAGAAAACTCTAAAGACTCATTTTAAAAGCCCCTAGAACTGGTATATGAATTCAGCAAAGTTTCAGGATACAAAATTAATGTACACAAATCAGTAGCTCTGCTATACACCAATAGCCACCAAGCTGAGAATCAAATCAAGAACTCTATCCCCTTTTACAAATAGCTGCAAAAAATAAAAATAAAATAAAATATTTAGGAATATCCCTAACCAAGGAGGTAAAAGACCTCTACAAGGAAAACTAGAAAACACTACTGAAAGAAATCATAGACAACACTAATAGAAACCTATTCCATGCTCATGGATGAGTAGAATCAATATTGTAAAAATGACCATACTACCAAAAGCAATCTACAAATGTAATGCAATTCCCATCAGATTCCACCATCATTCTTCACAGAACTAGAAAAAACAATCCTAAAATTCATATGGAACCAGAAAAGAGCCCACATAGCCAAAGAAGACTAAGCAGAAGAACAAATCTGGAGGCATCACACTACCTGATTTCAAACTATACAATAAGCCCATAGTCACCAAAATGCCACGGTACTGGTATAAAAATTGGCATGTAGACCAATGGAACAGAATAGAGAACCCAAAAATAAAGTCAAATACAGCCAACTGATCTTTGACAAAGCAAACAAAAACATAAAGTGGGGAAAGGACACCCTGTTCAACAAATGGTGCTGGGATAATTGCCAAGCCACGTGAAGGAGAATGAAACTGAATCCTCATCTCTCACCTAATACAAAAATCAACTCAACATGGATCAAAGACTTAAATCTAACACCTGAAACTATAAAAATTCTAGAAGATAACATTGGAAAACCCCTTCTAGACATTGGCTTAGGCAAAGACTTCATGACCAAGAACCTAAAAGCAAATGCAACAAAAGCAAATATAAATAGATGGGACTTAATTAAATGAAAAAGCTTCTGCACAGAAAAAGAAATAATCAGTAGAGTTAAGAGACAACACACAGAGTGGGAGAAAATCTTCAAAATCTGTACATCCAACAAAGGACTAATATCCAGAATCTACAAGGAGCTTAAACAAATCAGCAAGAAAAAAACAAACAATCCCATCAAAAAGTGGGCTAAGGACTTGAATAGACAATACTCAAAAGAACATGTACAAATGGCCAACAAACACATAAACAAATGCTTGTATCATTACTTATCAGGGAAATGCAAATCCAAACCAAAATGCAATACCACCCTACTCTTGCAAGAATGGTCATAATCAAAAAATAATAGATGTGGACATGGATGTGGTGAAAAGGGAACACTTTTACACTGTTGGTAGGAATGTATACTAGTGCAACCATAGTGGTTACTATGGAAAACAGTGTAGAGATTCCTTAAAGTACTAACAGTAGATCTACCATTTGATCCAGCAACCCCACTCCTGGGTATCTACCCAAAGGAAAAGAAATCATTATACAAAAAGAATACTTGCACATGCATGTTTATAGCAGCACAATTCACGATTGCAAAAATATGGAACCCCCAAATGCCCATCAATCAATGAGTGGATGAAGAAAATGAGGTAGATCCTGATCAAGATGGCTGAATAGGAACAACTCTAGTCTACAGCTCCCATTGAGATCAACGCAGAAGGTGGGTGATATCTGCATTTCCAACTGAGGTACCCGGTTCATCTCACTGGGACTGGTTGGACAGTGGGTGCAGCCCACGGAGGGTAACCCAAAGCAGGGTGGGGCATTGCCTCACCTGAGAAGCACGAGGGGTAAGGGAATTCCCTCCCCTAGCCCAGGGAAGCTGTGAGGGACTGTGCCATGAGGAACCTGGCACTCCAGCCCAGATACTGCGCTTGTTCCATGGTCTTCAAAACCAGCAGACTAGGAGATTCCCTGTGGTGCCTACCCCACCAGGGCCCTGGGTTTCAAGCACAAAACTGGGGGGCCGTTTGGGCAGACACTGAACTAGCTGCAGGAGGTTTGTTTTTGTTTTTGTTTTCCATACCCCAGTGGTGCCTGGAACGCCAGCGAGACAGAACCGTTCACTCCCCTCAAAAGGGGTGTTGAAGCCAGGGAGACAAGTGGTCTTGCTCAGCGGGTCCCACCCCCACAAAGCCCAGCAAACTAAGATCCACTGGCTTGAAATTCTCACTGCTAGCACAGCAGCAGTCTGAGATGGACCTGGGACTCTCCAGCTTGGTGGGGGGAGGGAGGTCCACCATTGCTGAGGCTTGAGTCGGTGATTTTACACTCACAGTGTAAACAAAGCCACTGGGAAGTTCGAACTGCAGCTCAGCAAGGCTGCTGTGGCCAGACTGCCAGATTTCTCCTCTCTGGGCAGGGCATCCCTTAAAAAAAGGCAGCAGACCCAGTCAGGGACTTATAGATAAAACCCCCATCTACCTGGGACAGAGCACATGGGGGAAGGGACAGTTGTGGGCGCAGCTTCAGCAGACTTAATTGTCCCTGCTGACGGCTCTGAAGAGAGCGGCAGACCTCCCAGCACGTGTTCAAGCTCTGCTAAGGGTCAGACTGCCTCTTCAAGTGGGTACTTGACCCCCATGTATCCTGACTGGGCGACATCTCCCAGTAGGGGCAGACACCTCATACAGGAGAGCTCTGGCTGGCATCTGGCAGGTGCTCCTCTGAGACGAAGCTTCCAGAGGAAAGGACAGGCAACAATCTTTGCTGTTGTGCAGCCTACACTGGTGATACCCAGGCAAACAGGGTCAGGAGTGTACATCAAGGAAAATCCAGGAGACCTGCAGCAGAGAGGCATGACTGTTAGAAGGAAAACTAACAAACAGAAAGGAATAGTACGTCCACTCAAAGACCCCATCCAAAGGTCAACAACATCAAGGACCAAAGGTAGATAAATCCACAAAGATGGGGAGAAACCAGGGCAAAAAGGCTGAAAATTCCAAAAACCAGAACACCTCTTCTCCTCCAAAGGATCACAACTCCTTGCCAGCAAGGGAACAAAACTAGATGGAGAATGAGTTTGATGAATTGTCAGAAGTAGGTTTCAGAAGGTGGGTAATAACAAACTCCTCCGAGCTGAAAGAGCATATTCTAACCCAATGCAAGGAAGCTAAGAATGTTGGGGAAAAAAGGTTAGATGAATTGCTAACTAGAATAACCAGTTTAGAGAAAAACATAAATTACTTGATGGAACTGAAAACCATAGCAAGAGAACTTCGTGAAGCATACACAAGTATCAAAAACCAAATCGATCAAGTGTAAGAAAGGATATCAGTGATAGGAGATCAACTTAATGAAATAAAGCTAGAAGACAAGATTAGAGAAAAAAATAAACAGGAACAAACAAAGACTCCAAGAAATATGGGACTATGTGAAAAGACCAAATCTATATTTGATTGGTGTACCTGAAAGTGATGCGGAGAATGGAACGAAGTTGGAAAACATTCTTCAGGATACTATCCAGGAGAACTCCCCCAACCTAGCAAGACAGGCCAACATTCAAATTCAGGAAATACAGAGATCACCACAAAGATACTCCTCGAGAAGAGCAACCCCAAGGCACATAATTGTCAGATTCACCAAGTTGAAATGAAGAAAAAATGTTAAGGGCATCCAGAGAGAAAGGTCGGGTTACCCACAAAGGGAAGCCCATAAGACTAACAGTGGATCTCTCAGCAGAAACCCTACAAGCCAGAAGAGATTGGGGGTCAATATTCAACATTCTTAAGGAAAAGAATTTTCAACCAGAATTTCACATCCAGCCAAACTAAGCTTCATAAGTGAAGGAGAAATAAAATCCTTTATGGACAAGCAAATGCTGAGAAATTTTGTCACCACCAGGCCTGCCTTACAAGAGCTCCTGAAGGAAGCACTAAATATGGAAAGGAACAACTGGTACCAGCCACTGCAAAAGCATACCAAATTGTAAAGAACATTGACACTATGAAGAAACTGCATCAATTAACGGGCAGAACAACCAGCTAGCATCATAATGACAGGATCAAATTCACACATAACAATATTAACCTGAAATGTAAACAGACTAAAGGCTACAATTAAAAGACACAGACTGGCAAATTGAATGAAGAGTCACGGCCCATCAGTGTGCTGTATTCAGGAGACCCATCTCACGTGCAAAGACACACATAGGCTCAAAATAAAGGGATGGAGGAATATTTACCAAGAAAATGGAAAGCAAAAAAAAAAAAAAAAAAAAAAAAAAGTGGGAGTTGCAATCCTAGTCTCTGATAAAACAGACTTTAAACCAACAAAGACCAAAAGAGACAAAGAAGGGCATTACATAATGGTAAAGGGATCAATGCAGCAAGAAGACCTAACTATTCTAAATATATATGCACCCAATATAGGAGCACCCAGATTCATAAAGCAAGTTCTTAGAGACCTATAAAGAGACTTAGACTCTCACACAATAATAGTGGGAGACTTTAATGCCCCACTGTCAATATTAGACAGGTCAACAAGACAGAAAATTAACAATGATATTCAGGACTTGAACTCAGCTCTGGACCAAGCAGACCTAATAAACATCTACAGGACTCTCCACCCCAAATCAACAGAATATAATCCTCAGCATCTCATCACACTTATTCAAAAATTGACCACATAAGTGGAAATAAAACACTCCTCAGAAAATGCAAAAGAACGGAAATCATAACAGTCTCTCAGACCACAGTGCAATCAAATTAGAACTCAGGATTAAGAAACTCCCTCAAAACTGCACAATTACAGCCTGCTCCTGAATGACTACTGGAAAAATAACAAAATAAAGGCAGAAATAAAGATGTTCTTTGAAACCAATGAGAATAAAGACACAACGTACCAGAATCTCTGAGACCCATTTAAAGCAGTGTATAGAGGGAAATTTATAGCACTAAATGCCCACAAGAGAAACCAGGAAAGATCTAAAATTGACACCCTAACATCAAAATTAGAAGAACTAGAGAAGCAACAACAAACAAATTCAAAAGCTAGCAGAAGACAAGAAATAACTAAGATCAGACCAGAACTGAAGGAGATAGTGACACGAAAAACGCTTCAAAAAATCAGTGAAGCCAGGAGCTGGTTTTTTTTTTTTTTTTTTTTTTTTTTTTTTTTTAAAGATCAACAAAATAGATTGACCTCTAGCCAGATTAATAAAGAAGAAGAGACAGCAGAATCAAATAGATGCAATAAAAAATGATATAGGGGATTTCACCACCGATCCCACGGAAATACAAACGACCGTCAGAGAATACTATAAACACCTCTACACAAATAAACTTAAAATCTAGAAGAAATTGATAAATTCTTGGACACATACACTCTCCCAAGACTAAACCAGGAAGAAGTCAAATCCCTGAATAGACCAATAACAAATTCTGAAATTGAGGCAGTAATTAATAGCTTACCAACCAAAAAAAGCCCTGGACCACGCGGATTTACAGCAGAATTCCACAAGAGGTACAAAGAGGAGCTGGTACCATTTCTTCTGAAACTATTCCAAACAATAGAAAAAGAGGGACTCCTCCCTAACTCATTTTATGAGGCCAGCATCATCCTGATACCAAAACCTGGCAGAAACACAACAAAAGAAGAAATTTTCAGGCCAATATCTCTGATGAACATCGATGCAAAAATCCTCAATAAAATACTGGCAAATCAAATCCTGCAGCATATCAAAAAGCTTATCTACCATGATCAGGTTGGCTTCATCCCTGGGATGCAAGGCTGGTTCAACATACAAAATCAATAAACGTAATCCATCACATAAACAGAACCAATGACAAAAACCACATGATTATCTCAATAAATGCAGAAAATGCCTTCAACAAAATTCAACACCCCTTCATGCTAAAACCTCTCAATAAACTAGGTATCAATGGAACGTATCTCAAAATAATAAGAGCTATTTATGACAAACCCACAGCCACTATCATACTGAATAGGCAAAAGCTGGAAGCATTCTGTTTGAAAACTGGCATAAGACAAGGATGCCCTCTCTCACCACTCCTATTCAACATAGTATTGCAAGTTTTGGCCAGGGCAATCAGGCAAGAGAAGAAAATAAAGGGTATTAAGATAGGAAGAGAGGAAGTCAAATTGTCTCTGTTTGCAGATGACATGATTGTATATTTAAAAAACCCCATCATCTCAGCTCAAAATCTCCTTAAGCTGATAAGCAACTTCAGAAAAGTCTCAGGATACAAAATCAATGTGCAAAAATTACAAGCATTCCTATACATCAGTAACAGACAGAGAACCAAATCATGAATGAACTCCCATTCACAATTGCTACAAAGAGATTAAAATACCTAGGAATACAACTTACAAGGGATGTAAAGGACCTCTTCAAGGAGAACTACAAACCACTGTTCAAGGAAATAAGAGAAGGCACAAACAAATGGAAAAACATTCCATGCTCATGGATAGGAAAAATCAATATCGTGTAAATGGCCATACTGCCCAAAGTTATTTATAGATTCAATGCTATCCCCATCAAGCTACCACTGACTTTCTTCACAGAATTGGAAAAAAACTACTTTAAACTTCATATGGAACCAAAAAAGAGCCTGCATAGCCAAGACAATTCTAAGCAAAAAGAACAGAGCTGGAGGCATCACACTACCTGACTTCAAACTATACTACAAAGCTACAGCAACCAAAACAGCATGGTACTGTTACCAAAACAGATATATAGACCAATAGAACAGAACGGAGGCCTCAGAAATAACACCACACATCTACAACCATCTGATCTTTGACAAACCTGATACAACCTAACACAAACAAGCAATGGGGAAAAGATTCCCTATTCAATAAATGGTGTTGGGAAAACTGGATAGCCATATGAAGAAAACTGAAACTGTACTTCTTCCTTATATCTTATAGAAAAATCAACTCAAGATGGATTAAAGACTTAAATGCAAGACCTAAAACCGTAAAAATCCTAGAAGAAAACCTAGGCAATACCATTTAGGACATAGGCATGGGCAAAAACTCCTAAAACAGCAAAAGCAATGGCAACAAAAGCCAAAAATGACAAATGGGATCTAATTAAACTAAAGAGCTTCTGCACAGCAAAAGAAACTATCATCAGAGTCAACAGGCAAACTACAGAATGGGAGAAAATTTTTGCAATCTATCCATCTGACAAAGGGCTAATATCCAGAATCTACAAAGAACTTAAACAAAATTACAAGAATAAAAAAAAAAAGCCATCAAAAAGTGGGCAAAGGATATGAACAGACACTTCTCAAAAAAAGACATTTATGCAGCCAACAAACATATGAAAAAATGCTCATCATCACTGGTCATCAGACAAATGCAAATCAAAACCACAATGAGATACCATCTCATGCCAGTTAGAATGGCAATCATTAAAAAGTCAGGAAACAACAGATGCTGGAGAGGATGTGGAGAAATAGGAATGCTTTTACACGTTGGTGGGAGTGTAAATTAGTTCAACCATTGTGGAAGACAGTGTGGCAATTCCTCAAGGATCTAGAACTAGAAATACCATTTGACCTAGCAATCCCATTAATGGGTATATGATTATAAATTATTCTACTATAAAGACACATGCACCCATATGTTTATTGCAGTACTATTCACAATAACAAAGACTTGGAACCAACCCAAATGTCCATCAATGATAGACTGGATAAAGAAAATGTGGCACATATTCACCATGGAATACTATGCAGCCATAAAATGGATGAGTTCCTGTCCTTTGCAGGGACATGGATGAAGCTGGAAACCACTCAGCAAACTATCACAAGGACAGAAAACCAAACATCGCATGTTCTCACTCATAATTGGGAGTTGAACAATGAGAACACATGGACACAGGGAGGGGAACATCAAACACCGGGGCCTGTCAGGGGGTAGGGCACTAGGGGAGGGATAGCATTACAAGAAATATCTAATGTAGGTGATGGGTCGATGGGTGCAGCAAATCACCATTGCACATGTATACCTATGTCACAGAACTGCGCATTCTGCACATGTACCCTGGAACTTAAAGTATAACAAAAAGAAAGAAAAAAAAAGATATGGCAAATTACTTATTATACTGTTAAATGAAAAAAAGATTATAAGTGGTACATACAATATGAGTTCAATCTTTTTAAAATATATATGTAGACAAAAGAACAAATTATATACTCAAGAATGTTAATTTTAATTTTCTTGTTTGTGCTTTTCCTTGTAATTTCTAAACTTTCTGCAATAAACACACCATTTTTACAGTTAAAACAAAATGTGGTGTATATATACCATGGAATACTACTCAGCCATAAAAAGGAATGAAATAATGGCATTTGCAACAACCTGGATGGAATTGGAGACATTATTCTAAGCAAAGTAACTCAGGAATGGAAAACTAAACATTGTATGTTCTCATTCATAAGTGGGAGCTAAGGTATGAGGATGCAAAGGCATAAGAATGATACAATGGACTTTGGGGGCTCAGAGGAAGGCATGGGAGTGGGGTGATGGATAAAAGACTACAGATTGGGTACAGTGTACTCTGCTCGGGTGATGGGTGTACCAAAATCTCAGAAATCACTGCTAAAGAACTTATTCATGGGCCGGGCGTGGTAGCTTAAGCCTGTAATCCCAGCACTTTGGGAGGCTGAGACGGGTGGATCACGAACGAGGTCAGGAGATCGAGACCATCCTGGCTAACAGAGTGAAACCCCGTCTCTACTAAAAAATACAAAAAACTAGCCGGGTGAGTTGGCGGGTGCCCATAGTCCCAGCTACTCGGGAGGCTGAGGCAGGAGAATGGCGTGAAGGCATGAACCCGAGAGGCGGAGCTTGCAGTGAACTGAGATCTGGCCACTGCACTCCAGCCCGGGCGACAGAGCGAGACTCCGTCTCAAAAAAAAAAAAAGAACTTATTCATGTAACCAAACACCACCTGTTCTAAAAATCAATTGAAATTAAATAAATAAATAAATAATAAAATATATGTAGACTTGTAGTAGTCAGATCAAATACACAGAGGATAAAATTATTTAGATTTTTTTTCGGATTGAATGGAGATCAAGATATAACAAAGCACCAGAAAGTTTTCTTGTGAAGAGCTTTAGCATTGTATATCATAGCTCAATCCTTTTTGGAAAAGTCCAGAAAATTATGGGAATCTTAGGAAATCTCTATATGAAAAGGATATGTACTTTATAATTGACCTTTAATTTCCTATCAGCACATTATTAATCTATTCAACAAATACTTCTTGAAACACACCATGTCCCAGGATCTGCACAAAGCAGTGAACAAAATAGTCCAGCTTCCCATGATCATGGCCCTCTATTCTAGACCAGCACTAATCAATAAATCCAATTGCTACTAGATCTGTGTGGCTAGACCAAGTCGAAACGTGCTGTAAGTGTAAAATACATACTGGATTTCCAACACTTAGTGTGAAAAAATAAGTTAAATATCTCACTAATCATTTTTACATTGATTACATGTTAAAATGATAATATTTTGGCCATATTAATGGAAGTAGATGTTACAATTAGCTTCACCTGTTTCTCTTTACTCTTTTAATATGGCCACTAGAGAATTTTAAATCACATATTCAGCTTATACTCTATTTCCACTGGACAGCACTGTTCTAGATCAGGGGCTCTCAAACTTCCCTGTATGCAAAATTGTACAGGAAGCTTTAAAGATACAGATTCCCAGACTCCACCCTCAGAAAGATTCTTATCCTATTAGTCTGGACTGGGACTCTTGTGCTGACATTTCTTTTTAAATCTCCCAACTGAGACAATATACAACTCTTCCAGGGTCTGTGGAAGACAGATATCTGCCCTAGCCCTCTGGAATATATCCATTTGGTCATCCTCTAATGGGCATCCTCTCTGTTTGTAGTGACATTTAAATGCATTCAAAAATTGTTTGATAATTCTTCCTTTGAAAAATGGAGTTTAATTCCCTTCCTCTTCTGTGTGGAAAGGTCTCAATGACTGGCTTCTAACTAACAGAATGTGGCAGAAGTGACAGTATATGACTTCCAAGACTAAGTCATAAAAACCATGTGGCTTCCTTCTTGCACTCTCTCTTCTCTGTCCTGGGAGAAGCCATCTACCACGTCATGAAGGCACTCAAGCAGCCCAGTGGAAAGGCCCACTGGGTAAGAAATTGAGGCCTCCTGCCGACAGCCAGGAGGAACCAGCCGGGCATGTAAGTGAAACACCTTGGAAAAGGATCATCTGACCTCAGTCAGACCTTTAGATGCCTGCAGCCGTGACCAATATCTGCAACTTCATGAGAAATCCTGAGCCAAAACCACCCAACTAAGTCAATCCCAGATTTTCGATGTACAGAGACTGATGAGATAATACAGGTTTATTGTTTTAGATTGCTAAGTTTTAGGTAATTTTTGTGCAACAATAAATACCTAACATGCTGTGACACTGGGTCTCACCACTCCTCATCATTACCTCACCAAGGCCATCTCCTGTGGTGAACTGCCCCAGCAACTTGGCGCCATTTATGAGGGTGCTGCACGGTTTTCCTTTTCCAGGTGAGAGCCCAGTAGCCACAGGCAACCATGTTGTTGTGAGGATCTTCCCACTAGGTGGGCACCCAGAGAGGTGCCTCAGTGCTGGCAGTCAGCAATCACATAGCCCAGCTGCCTGGGATCTGCACACGGGCTGCAGCTTTGATGCCTTGCTGGTGGTAACACAGCGTGGCACTTGGTGAAAAGGCACCAGAATAACTTTCTGGGTCCTTTGACCTTTGCTAGGGGCGTGAATTTTGGTGTGTCTCCACCCTCCTCCCCAGTCTGTTTTCACTCTTCTCAACCTCCATCCTAAAACAAAGCTCCCCTTCAAAACAGGGCTGCTGAGAAACACACGGGCACATCCATGCCCATTTCTATTGTTCCTGGCTGCAAATTCCCTCTTGCCCAGCCGTTTCTCGCTTCCTGCATATGTCTGTAGACCCATAGCTGCAACTGCCTATGATTGCAATTTTATCCCTACTTCTGATATTATATACATCCTAATTTCTCCTTTGCCTCCCCAAACATACTCCACTGTCCACATCCCCTACGTTTCCTGGCACATAGAAACTAGTACAATACACACTTCTACACAGGTTTTTCTCCCTGGAGGAAGCAATGAAGGAAGCGTTATGCCAGTCTTGGTCGATTACAGAAAGAACTATTGTAGATTCATAGTCTTGGTCAAGAAATTCTGCTCTAGTTGGTTTGGCAATAATACTAACAGAAAAGTAATAATGCTTAACTTCCTTTTTTGATAGCATTATTTTAAGGTAAATTCCTTCAACTTGAAGTTCTTTAAGATTTATAAGGTTAGGAGCTAGTTTCAGTTCACTAGATCCCCCAAGTTTCTCTAAAACGAACACCTAAGTATTAACATTAATCAAATGCTTTTTGGGTTTTTTTCCAGCGCAAAAGTGGAAACAAAGCTTACTTTATTCCTAAAGTGTTTCCCCCCATGTTTTTGCCTGGCCTGAAATCAGACTCATGTTCTAAAAAGGAGCGATTAAGTGCAGACTTCTGTTTTAACAGGATGTATTTAAGGCAGCCAGGAGCATTCTCCCTGCGTTAAGTTGAAAGGTCTTAATCAGAATGAAAAATTGATTACTTGTCTTGACATATGAGTCACTTATTGTTACAAGGAGCTATCCATTTAAGTGTATGATATTTCAGCTTTGCATAAATAACTTCTCCTTTCTTTTTGACTCTATAAATATGCAGGTTCAAACACAAGAACATCTGACTCTAGGGGGCTTGTGTCTGAGTCTTGAACCGGGCTGTCAAAGGATAATTCAGATTTCTCCCCTCTATCCCTACTCACACACGCTTTTTGAATGTTCTTCTATCCTGTGCCTCCCGCTTTACTCTCTTCCACCTCAAACAGATAATCCATGTTTTTCAAAAGGTGCCTTGTTACTGAAAAGATAACTGGAAACTCACCAGCTTGCATTTTAGGCTACTGGGCTTCACTCCTTTTAATAACAGACAAAGGAGAAGTCCGCTAATGATGTTGACCCACCTCGGCTTGTGTTTGTGTAATGTTTGAAAGAGGTTTAGTTATCGTTAGACATTCCTGAACAATCGCTCTCAGAACATCAAGCACCGAGCAGAGCGGAGAGGTGAGAGTCAGGATGGGGGCGGGGGATCGGAAAGGCTCCCGGTCCAGTCCTCCCTGCTTGTTCAGCGCCATCTACTGGGGGATTACAATGCGACTTCAGAAACAAGAGCTCATGTGGTCCTGAATATAGGGAGGAAGGTTTTACATCCATCGTCACAGGTGGCACATAGTTACTCACTCTTTATTGTGCGTGGGTTACATATATGCGCATTTTGAATTATAAACAACAAATATTTAATCTTGTTATTTAATCTTATATTGTCTTTAACCTAAGATATTTGACTCATTAACTTGTCCTTGATGAGTGGGCAGGGAATGCAAATAATTGTAATATCATCAAAGCAAGTAACACCTGGAAAAATCTCACAAACAGCATTCCAAAGTTGGATAAAGTAGAATGCTGTTCTAGCGTGGCTCTTTATTACAGTTTATTATCTTTCAAACTACATTATTTTAAGATAAACTGATATATAAAAATAATTTTTTAGATAATCAAAATTTTAAGCACCACAATGTTTAATATTATTTTCAAAGGAATACCAAGGAAAATCAAACTTTTATGCATGACCAAGAGCTGTTTATTATGAACATCATTTACTATGCAAGTCCTCAGGAACAATTATAATACATGGAACTGTTTGCCCTCATGCTAAAAGCTCCTTTTCTAGTTAAGTTCTTGTCTCTTCTTTTCATTGCTTTTCTTCCTTCTTATATCCAAAGTAATTCTACCTTCCTGTAGCACCCTATGCATGCACCACATGTCTTCATTTTTTACTTGTTTTAAACTTACTGGTAGGCAATCATATAACTAAATTTAGTAGAAGAAGTGAAAACTGCTGTGGCTGATCTATGACTAAAGTGTACATGTAATGAATGAAATTTGTGACAACACTTGCCTGTCTTATTCCACTTTATTCTGAACTAGCAGATGTCTTCAAGAAAATTGAAATGGCTGAATAAGCCACTTTCAAATACAGCAGTCCCCAACCTTTTTGGCACCAGGAACCAGTTTCGTGAAAGACACTTTTGCCACATACATCGGGGTAGGGGAAGGTGGGGCAGAGAATGGTTTTGGGATGTTACTTTTTCACCTCAGATCATCAGGCATTAATTATTAATTAGATTCTCATAAGGAACATGCAACCTAGATCCCTCGCATGTGCAGTTCACAATGGGGTTTGCTCTCCTATGACAATCTAATGCCACTGCTGATCTGACAAGAGGCGGAGCTTAGGCAGTAATGCTCGCTTGCCCCACTCACCTCCTGCTGTGCGGCCCGGTTCCTAACAGGCTACAGACCACTACCCCTGCTGGGGTCACCTGTTCAATAAGTTAAATGCAGTCGATTTGGGTATACTAGTAGTTAAGGGACATTTGCCAAAATATATGATCACATAGAAAATTTAGAAAAGGCCCAACTCAACTGGTACAACAACATAAGGCAGATACTCCGTTAAATACTCCCAACAGTACAGTTATGTTAATTTCATTTCCTGACTAGTTTATGGATTGCTTCCTTTTTGAAACCAAGCAGGGATAAATGAGAACTAACTGGACATTCTTAACTTTCTACTCAGTCACAGACTCCTTTTAATCCAACAATTTAGCAGCTGATATAAACTAACAAGATAGTTACTTTTTATTATCCATGACATTCTAATCCAGTTCTAGAATAACAGGTGGACTCTAGAAGATGGTAATAGCTATATGTTGCTCTACTCATAGGTTAGCTCCCCAGGGGCATATCCCATTCTGTGGGAGCTGATGCTTATACCACTTGGAGAGCTCTTTAAGAAACAGAACTTAAAAGTACCATTAGGTAAGAAAGTGACTATTTAAGAATAATTTTACAAAAGTGGCAAATACTATAAGCATCACAAAATCCAGGTTAACAGAATGTGTGTACTAACTACCTGACACTTCTGAAATATTTTTCTACTTTTTAATCTGCATGCTCTTTGAATGCCTCTTTAAATGAAAATTTTATAATTTTCTATAGCAACCAATGAAGGGTACTTTTGTGTTTCCTCTAGCAGAAGTTCTTTCATTTTAGACAAATTTTAGAAACAATGGGAAAAAAATGTAGCTTCTACAAAAGGAAATGTGGAATTACCACCTAAGGGATGAGCTTGGCCTTCTGAAGGAATAAACGAAAAGAATATTAGTTAATGTGCAGGGATCCAGTTAAGTTTATTTTGGAAATGGTTTTGATACTGTCAATTAAAGGCAATAGTGTATCCCGGCGTTTAACAGCTTGGACCACTTAAAACTGTGTGACTTTGGGAACTAACAATTTCTTTGCACTGCAGTTCACTAATATCATAAAGTTACTGGAAGGATTGAGAAGGTTAATGTAACATATTTAACACAGTGCTTGTCTTGTTGTTGTTTTGCTTCACTTATGAATTGTTTTGCTTTAAATATTAACAGTAGTCAAAAAAAATCAAATAAACTCCCCCAGTGGTGCTGATGCACAGCCAGGAATGGAGACCACCAGACCACACTTGTACCAAAAATCTAGCTTCTTTGATAGGACATGCTTTGGGGATAGGTTGAGAGAGAATACAGTAAAATGATTCCTTGTCTAGTGAAGAAGAAATACATTCATTTTAAGCCAACTTTGCAGCCACAAAATATGATGGATTTAAAGACTTGTTTGGTCATGTTTCCAAATATCAGGAAAAAACGTTTTTAAACAAGGTACTTTACGTCAAAAAGTTTATCCACCATGAACTGGTTGACTTCATCCCTGGGATGCAAGGCTGGTTCAACATATGAAAATCAATAAACATAATCCATCACATAAACAGAACCAATGACAAAAACCACTTGATTAATCTCAATAGATGCAGAAAGGCCTTCAATAAAATTCAGCATCCCTTTGTTAAAAACTCTTAATAAACTAAGGATTGATGGAACATATCTCAAAATAATAAGAGCTATTTATGACAAACCCACAGCCAATATCATACTGAATGGGCAAAAACTGGAAGCACTCCCTTTGAAAACCGGCACATGACAAGAATGCCCTCTCTCACCACTCCTATTCAACAAGGAAGTATTGGAAGTTCTGGCCAGGGCAATAAAGCAAGAAAAAGAAATAAAGTGTATTCAAATAGGAAGAGAGAAAGTCAAATTGACTCTGTTTGCAGATGACATGATCCTATATTTTAAAAATCCCATTATCTCAGCCCAAAAGCTTCTCAAACTAATAAGCAAAATTCAGCAAAATCTCAGTGCACAAAATCAATGTGCAAAAATCACAAGCATTCCTATACACCAACAATAGACAAGCAAAGAACCAAATTATGAATGAACTCCCTTCACAATTGCTACAAAGAGAATAAAATACCTAGGAATTCAGCTAGCAAGGGACATGAAGGGCCTCTTCAAGGGGAACTACAAACCACTGCTCAAGGATATCAGAGAGGGCACAAACAAATGGAAAGACATTCCATCCTCATGGATAGGAAGAATCAATATCATGAAAATGGCCATACTGCCCAAAGTTATTTATACATTCAATGCTATTCCCATCAAACTACCATTGACATTCTTCCCAGAATTAGAAAAAAACTACTTTAAAATTCATATGAAATTTTATGTAGTTTGATAGTCAAATCAATCCTAAGCAAAAAAAAAACAAAAAAAAACAAAAAAAACAAAGCTAGAGGCATCACGCTACCTGACTTCAAACTATACAACAAGGCTACAGGAAGCAAAAGAGCATGGTAGTGGTACCAAAACAGACATATAGACCAATGAAACAGAACAGAGACCTCAGAAATAACACCACATCTACAACCATCTGATCTTCAACAAACCTGAAAAAAATAAGAAATGGGGAAAGGATTCCCTATTTAATAAATGGTGCTGGGAAAACTGGCTAACCATATGCATACATCTGAAACTGGACCCCTTCCTTACACCTTATACAAAAATTAACTCAAGATGGATTAAAGACTTAAATGTAAAACCCAAAACCATAAAAACCCTAGAAGAAAACCTAGGCAATACCATTCAGGACATAGGCATGGGCAAAGACTTCATGACTAAAATACCAAAAGCAATTGCAACAAAAGCTAAAATTGACAAATGATATCTAATTAAACTAAAGAGTTTCTGCACAGCCAAAGAAACTATCATCAGAGTCAACAGGCAACCTACAGAATGGGAGAAAATTTTTGCAATCTGCCCATCTTACAAAGGTCTAATATTTAGAATTTACAAGAACCTTAAACAAATTCACAAGAAAAAAGCAAACAACCTCATCAAAAAGTGGGCGAAGGTTATGAACAGTTATTTCTCAAAAGGAGACATTTATGTGACCAACAAACATATGAAATAAAGCTCAACATCACTGATAATTAAAGAAATGCAAATCAAAACCACAATGAGATACCATCTCATGCCTCTCAGAATGGTGATTATTAAAAAGTCAAGAAACAACAGATGCTGGCAAGGCTGTGGAGAAATAGGAATATTTTTACACTGTTGGTGGGAAGGTAAATTAGTTCAACCATTTTAGAAGACAGTGTGGTGATTTCTCAAGGATCTAGAACCAGAAATACCATTTGATCCAGCAATCCCATTACTGGGTATATACCCAAAGGAATATAAATCATTCTCTTATGAGATACATGCACATGTATGTTTATTGCAGCACTATTCACAATAACAAAGACATGGAACCAACCCAAATGCTCATCAATGTAGACTGGATTTAAAAAAATGTGGTACATATACACCATGCAATACTATGCAGCAATAAAAAGGAATGAGATCATGTCCTTTGCAGGGACATGGATGAAGATGGAAACCATCATCCTCAGCAAACTAACACAGAAACAGAAAACCAAAGATTTTCTGTTTGGTTCTCACTCATAAGTGGGAGCTGAACAATTAGCAAATATGGACACAGAGAGGGGAACAACACACATCAGGGCCTGTCACAGGGAGCAAGGGGAGGGAGAGTATCAGGACAAATAGCTAACGCATGCATGGCTTAATACCTTGGTGATGGGTTGATAGGTGCAGCAAACCACCATGGTACACATTTACCTATGTAACAAACCTGCACGTTCTGTACATGTATCCTGGAACGTGCTTTAGAACGTGCTCTAAAAAGTGCTTTAGAGCAACAATATTAAAACCTAGTCTAATGCATATGGAAATTGTCAAATTTCTAGAGGCTAAAGTTTTTCATCACTAGTATAAAATGTTCTTCTAAGGGGCCTTAACTGTGATGCAGCACCCAGTGTTTTGTTTTCTCTCTAAGATAGGCTTGGGTATCAGACAGATACACATTTGGTTCTGAGTTTTATAACTCACTTTCTGTGTGACTCTGGGAATATTATTAACCTCTCCAAGGTAGTCTACTTCTGTATAAAGTAAGAATATTAATCACGTCTACCACATGCCTTTGCTGTGAGGCTTGAATGAGAGAGAATGGCATGCTTTTAGCAGAGTTTTGAACATATCCCAAGCAATTAACAAAAGTTAGCTATTATCATTTCTATGATTCTTGTTTGTTTGAGAGTGTGAAGTTTTTATTTTGGCTTTTATTTTTCATTCGACCATAATTTTTTGCCTACCAGCTACACCAGGTTTATACCCGATTAGGCCTTCCCATTTTTAACTCAATGCTCTGAGGCACTAACAAAGATTGAAATATACAGAACACTTACAAAAAAGTGGAGTGCACAGGCAGGTGTGTGTACGTGTAAGTGTATGTGTGTTCTGATTTCTTGCATTCAATATATCTTTAAAATTGTTGAAATTATAGTATATGGCCCCAAAATAATGAAAATGACCGAAGAAATTAAAAATTAACTTCTAAAGCATTTCTCATTACAGTCTACCTTGGAGTTTTCAATGTATTTAACATATTCTGAGATGCACCTTATTAACTTCTACAAGTCGCTGAGCTTCCAGAGGACTTGGTCTCCTTATATGCAAAACAAGGATAAGAATACTAAATAATATTTATGTAGCATCATTCATTCCACAAATGTACTAAGTGCAGCAGCAAACAAGACAGGCATGATTCCAGCTCTCATGGAGCTTATGGTCTATTAAGAATAACAGACATTGAGTAGTTTAATGAGTACGATAAAGGAAGAGTGCAGCGAATAATAAAATCGTATAACAAACAAATATAGTCTAGTCCGAAGAAGTGGTATCTGGCTTGGTAGGAGTTAAATGTTACTATGGAAAGCGTTGGAGGGCAGGGTAAGAACTGGTTACACAGGGTAATTTATTTGTTCCTTCATGTATTTGTTCAACTAACAAGATTCCTCCATAAGGCTCATTTATCTGTACCCATGACCTCTGTGCTCTTCAAGTATTATCTGGGCTATTGCAGCAACAGTGCCCTTACTAGTCCATCTGCTACACAGCTATCAAAGTTATCATCCAAAACCAATCATTTTTAAATGTTTTACAGAGCAATGCCTGTTTTTTGGAGCATCTTTTGGAGAAAATTTTATCCAAGAGAACCCTAAAAATAAGGTCTGTTTCTTTGTTAATTGCTTACTACTGACCACACTACACTGCATTTGGAACACTCATGAGGAGAGAAGTTTTCTGAACTTTTCGGCTTAGTCTTTTAATAGTTAAACGGAAATCTGATGTGTCAGCTACTATCAGGGCTGCAAATATATTTCTGACTTGAAATGTCTGAACCAAAGATTTGATCATTGTTTATTGGGTCAGTAGGTCTCTATATGGGGTGCCAAATCACTGCAATAGGCAACCCAGGATGGGGCTGAGTCAGGAGAGGCACACGACGAAGAAGTAGAGGCAATGACCTTGACAGTAGCTCTAGCTTGCTCAAGCAATATAAGTGCCAGATTATCTCTAGAACAGATTCAGCCCACGTCAGAACAGTTTTAGAGTTTAGAAACTATTACTTAATGTGCAATTTTTATTTTTTACTTTCAGTATTCAGTTGTGGTTTTGGTGTAGAGAAAGTGGATTTTTAAAGCAAGTTGCTTCAAAGTATATCAGTGGATTTGCCAGAGAGGAATAACCTTAGATATGATCTTGTTTCTCATTTGGCTTTCCACCAAATCACTGTTATGCAAAAATTCTCCATGCAAATTAAGGGGTGTGTGTGTGTGTGTGTGTGTGTGTGTGTATGTAAAGGAGATTCCCAACATAGCCTCTGAAAAGCATATCTTCTTACATATCTAATTTTAATAACTTAGCTTTTTTCTTTTTGTGTGTATTATCAGTATTGCTGAAAACTTGATTACTTTTGGGCAAGGAACAGTGAAGCCTAAAAAATATACAAAGTTCTTCATATCTCTAAGTTTTCCACAGAACTTGACCCATAACATATCTTCATCAAATATAACACAGAAATAGAACAGAGTTCTTTTCTTTTCCTCTCTCTGTTAGGATTCTATTGGTTGCAAGTGACAGAGAATACAAATCAAACTGGTTTAAACAAAGATTTACTTGCTTATATAACTGAGGTGTCCAAATTGAGCCAGGATTCGTATTTCTTTCTCTGTTTCTTGCTCCTGCTTCAGGGTCCAAATAATCAGAAGAAAGCTTCCAACAGCTTCTAGGGCTGAATCTTTCTGGCTTCTAATTCAGTAGAAAAGAACAAATATCTTTTTCCCAGCATTGTTAGCATAAATTCTGAGATTTGTCTGATTGAACCCACTTAGGTCACATGACTGCTCTTTAATCCATCTCTGTGGTCAGGAAAATGCCACTTGCTGATTGGCTCAGAGCAGAGTCAAGCTCTCCATTGCTAGGGCTCAATGCACAGCGCTACGCAGACCATATGAGCCGAAAGTGGAACACTGAAGAGTGGATACACATATTAAAGCCAGGTTGTTGCTGGAAGGAGGGGAAATAGAAGCTGGGAAGACAAACCAACATTCACTTTATCTTAAATCCCACTTCTCGCCAAGTCTCATTTTGTGCTTTCTCTCCACACACATGTCACCTGTCACTTCTCTCTCTATCTTGTTCATCTGCTACTGATACCTTCAGGAGATGGTGGGGTACACCATTCCTGTTCCTTAAGTGCTTCTTAAAAATAATTCTTAGCTTCCCATTGCCTGCAGAGTGCATCTCAATCTGTGGTACGTACTCTCTAAGATTGTGACAGTATGCTGGAGGACTAATACATAGAAAAAAAAGGCAACATCTTCCTTAACCATCAATTTTACTTGAAGATTTAGAAAAATATATTGCCTATTATGTCAAACATATTATGGAGTAGGATTGCAAAATTCACAATAATAAGCCACAAGACTTAAATTGGATGGCTGCAGTTGCATATTTAGTGCCATGTTCCATGTTCCCCTGGTGTGCAAGTTCACTTACATGCAAGATAAAACCTCAAGTTCTTAGCCTGACCCACCAGGTTGTTTGCAATCACACATCAATCTCTGTAGGCTCATCTCTAACTCTTCTCACACATATCTCCTGCCCTCCTGAAGTTCTCTGTGTTTTTTTAAACATAACTCTACATGTTTATTCATATTACACTCTTTGTCAAAGACAGCTTTTCTTGCTCCACTTTCACACCAGAAAAACTTTTACTCATGCTGCAGTACCCAATTCAAATATTATTTCTGTACGCGGGCACATCATAGCCAAACATTCTTGCCTTTAGTTAGTATAATTTTTCCTGACTGTTTGGCAATGAGTCACCTTTCCATTTTGATTCCTATAATATTTTATTTATGCCACAGTTGGAACACATAGTACATTATATTAAGTTTAGGTATGGAGGGAATGTTTGTCTTTTCCCATCAGACTCTGGGCTCTAGGATAACAGCATCTAACACATGACTGGCAATCAATACATATTGATTCAACAACCTGAGGACTGATATTATAATTCATTTTTATTTATACTTGCAATGTCTAATACAAGACCAGAGGAAGAGCTCAAATGTAAATGAATTAATATCAAACGTAAGCTTTGCAACACTTAATACCAGATCCTAGAGACACTTTAAGCTTTGTTTATGAAATTAAGGGAACGGAGAAAAGCACAGATCAGAGAAAAATAAGTAGTCATTACAACAGTCCAAACTCTTCAACAACATCAGGAGCTAAGGGTAACCACTTTGGGGGTCCTTCTCTCTGAGCAACCCAAGTGATGGCCTCAATTCCTAATGAGGAGAGGATCGAGCTTCAGGCCAGTGGCACAGTATTAATGCAGATGCCTTTGGCTTCAAGAAACAGAAGACTTTAACTTAGCAATTTAAGCAATAACAAACAGTTAAGTAGGATGTTAAGTAGAGCATAAACACCTAAATTAGTATTTAGGTTCCTTTCATCTTTTTTTTCCACCAACCCCAGCATATCTGCTTTTTCCTTGGCTCGCTCTCTTCCTGGTTGCAAGATGACTTCCAGAGTTCCAAAGTTTTTTTATCAAACAGATTTGACAGTGTCCAGTGGAAGACTGTCTCTTCTTCATGACTCTTTTACTAATAACAAAGTCTCCCCATATTTCCTCTTACACTTCATTAAATAGAATTGAATTATATGCTCATACTCATCCCTCACAGGAAGAATGGACCACCAGAACTGGCTACAATCACTTTGCAGTTGGGAATGGGCGCAAATAAACGATGTATAAACATCTTTACAAAAGTGGGATTTAGGTTGTTAGGGGAAAAAAAGGAAACTTGCTATAGGGCAGTTGATTATAGAAAATAATTTTGAAGCTATAAAAGAGTTGTTGCCCAAAGGTAGGTAAGATCCTGCTGTAAGAAATTTCCAGTTTAGAAAGGCAATTATCCACTTTTAAAAATTATGTCTTAATGATCTCTGGAAAAAGTAAGATATGAACATTAATTTATCTTATAATTATAACTACAGTTTTTAAAATTTGCCTAGAAAAAAAGATTAGAAAGAAATAGACCATAATAGTAGTTGTGTTGGGTAGTTTGATGTGGGATGATTTTTTGGTCTTTTCTTTGTTTTTCAAAGTTTCATGTGATTATATTACCTCATACTGACATATAGAGGGAGATGTGCATGTAATTTTTAAAGTCATAAACTTATTATTTCTGGCTTTGTTTCTTTATACTTTTAACCCCATTGAACAGAATGAGGTTAATAAATATAAATAGCATTTATTATAAAAATATAAACAGTATTTATATTTTTAGAGTCAGGAAAGCAGGGACTTTTAAAAAGATTTTATTTCTCAATTGCTTACAAACTTCAGACATCCCCTTCCATCCCTCCATGAATAATGGCAACTAGTTTCCTTCTCCCACACCTTTTTTAAAAAATTAAAGCTATATCCCTATATAAATGTGACCCAAGACTTTCTTCTACCATCCTCTCAAAGTCTTCTGAGATACTATAATGGCAGCCTTGGGTGCTGACACTGTGTTTATGGTCAATGTCTGACTAAATCCATGACAATCATGTTTAAGTGTAACTTTTGATTTTTGTGCAAGGCTTTATTTGGAGCAAAGCAAATATCTTAATTTGGGATGCTATAACAAAATACCAAAGACTGGGTGAATTAAACAACCAAGATTTAATTCTCACACTTCTCAAAATATGGGCAGATTTGATATCTAGTGAGAGTCCTCTTCCTGATTTGTTGACAGCCATCTTCTTGCTGATTCCTTATATGGCAGAGAGAGAGATTGTCTCTCTCGAATTTTTTCTTATAAGGGTACTAAACCCATCACGTGGACTCCACCCTGGTGATCTAGTTACCGCCCCAAATCCCCACCTCCAAATACAGTATTCCCGCATTTGTCTGCAGTTTTACTTTCTGAGGTTTCAGTTACCTTCAGTCAATTGCAGTCCAAGAATATTAAATGAAAAATTCCAGAAATAAACATTTGCATAACTTTTCTTATGGTAGAGTTGACCCTTGAGCAACACAGCTTTGAACTGCACAGGTCCACCTATATGCAAACCTTTTTCAATAAGTATATTGAAAAAATGTTTTAAGATTTGAGACTATTTGAAAAAATTTGCAAACTGCATAGCCTACAAGTATTTTTAAAAATTAAGAAAAACATAGGTATGTCATGAATGCATAAAATATATGTAGGTAGTAGTCTGTTTTCTCATTTACTACCATAAAATATACAAAAATCTGTTATGAAAAGTTAAAATTTATCAAAACACACAAACAGAGTACTGTATATGGCACCATTTACAGTCAAAAGAAATATAAATAAGCATAAATCATAACTGTATAAAATTAACTGTAGTAATATCATACAACTGTAATAATTTTATAGCTATCTGCTGTTGCTATTGTGATGAACACAAGTGTTACAAATATCTGCTTAAAATACCTTGTGATGCTAATCATCTCCATGTGAACAGTTCATCTCTCCAGTAAACTGCACATCACAGTAAAAAGTGATCTCTTGTGGTTCTCGTGTATTTTCCACTGTGTGTAGTGCAATATCATAAACCTTGCATAACACCATGGGACCCATACAAAGTGCCACTAGTGATGCTGGAAGTGCTTCCAAGAGGCAGAGAAAAGCTACAACATGACAAGAAAAAGTTGATTGCTTGATATGTACTGCAGATTGAGGTCAGGAGTTGCAGTTGCCCACCATTTCAAGATAAATGAACGCAGTGTAAGGACCATTGTGAGAAAGAAAGAAAGAAAGAAAGAAAGAAAGAAAGAAAGAAAGAAAGAAAGAAAGAAAGAAAGAAAGAAAGAAAGAAAGAAAGAAAGAAAGAAAGAAAGAAAGAAAGAAAGGAAGGAAGGAAGGAAGGAAGGAAGGAAGGAAGGAAGGAAGGAAGGAAGGAAGGAAGGAAGGAAGGAAGGAAGGAAAATGTGTGAAGCAATAGCTGCAGCTATTCCAGCAGGCACAAAAACATTGCATTTCTGCAAAAATCTTTTTATCTCATATTGAAAATGCAGCTTTTATGTGGGTTCATGATTGCTATAAAAAGGCATATCTACAGACTCTAATATAATCTGAGAAAAACAAAGTTATCATGTGACATCTTAAAGAAAAAGGAAGATGAAGGATCTAAAACTGGAAAGTTTAACACCAGCAAAGGATGGTTTGATAATTTTAGAAAGAGGTTTGGCTTTAAAAATGTCCAGGTAAGGTGCTATGAAATGCACTTGTAGTCCGACCTACTCAGAAGGCTGTGGCTGGAGGATCTCTTGAGCTTAGGAGTTCTGGGCCAGCCTAAGCAACACAGAGAGACTCCATATCTAAATACCAACAACAATAACAACAACAAAAGCTGTGAAGATAACGGGAAGAGCAGCTTCTGCCAACCAAAAGGCAGAAGAAGAGTTCTCAAACACCGTGAAGGAAATCATTACGGAGAAAGGGTATCTGCCTGAACAGGTCTTTAATGTAGACAAAAATGCCCTATTCTGAAAAAAAAAAAAAAAAAAAAAAAAAGCCACAAAGGAAATTTATTAATAGGAAGGACAAGCAAGCACTGGGATTTAAAGCAGGAAGGATAGGCTGACTTTACTATTTTGTGAAAATGCAGTCCATTTTATGATCAGGGATGCCCTTATCTATAAAGTCGCTAAAACTGTGAGCTTTGAAGGGAAAACATAAATATCAGCTGCTAGTCTTTTGGTGTACAACAAGAAGGCCTGGACAATGAGAACACTTTTTCTGGATTGGTTCCATCAATGCTTTGTCTCTGAAGTCAGGAAGTACCTTGCCAGTAACCTTTTAATGTTTGCTATTGGGCAATGCCCCAGGCCAAAGAAGAACCCATGGTTGTGCTTGGGGGCAAGTAGACCATGGGTTCTTCTTTGGTTCAACACCAAGTTTGCTAAAATGGTCTACTTGCCCCCAGGCACAATGTGTCTAATTCAGCATCTAGAGCAGGGGGTCATAAGGACCTTTAAAGATCATTACACATTACTGTAGGGAAAGGATAGTCAATGCCATGGAAGAGAACCCCGATAGAAAGCACATCATGAAAGTCCAAAAGGATTACACCATTGAAGATGCCATCGTTGCTATAGAGAAAACTATGAAAGCCATTAACGCATTTATGACCGAGGCTGCAATTCTTTGAATTTTTGCAATCAGACCTTGGTGATGACCTTGAGTAATAGGATATAAATAGTTCCAATAATGGAACATTAGGCATAAATGAGTTTAAGCATGAAAAAAATTAATTCCTACTGGAGAAATGGTGTTGAGATTTGTACAATTTATGACAGGGTCAATCAAGGAAATTATGAAAGAGATTGTGGATATGGCAAAAAAAAAAAAAAAAAAGGTAGAAGGTGAAAGGTTTTAGGATACAGGTTTTGGATGAATTCAAGCTCTAATGGACACCACACCAGAGGAATAAACAGAAGACAACTTGATGGAGATGAGTGCTCCTGAACCACTGCCAGACCGTGAGGAAGATGTAGAAGAAGCAGTGTCAGAAAACAAGTTGACATTAGACAAGCTGGCAGGAGGGTTCCAATTATTCAAGATTGCTTTTGACTTCTTTTATAACATGGATCACTTTATACAAGCACTGAAACTAAAGCAAATGATGGAAGAAGGATTGGTATCACCAGAAACATTTTTCAAGAACTGTAACAGCAAAAATGTCATATACAAATTATAATGTTTTTTTGTAAAGTTATACCAAATGTACCTGCCTCCCCTGCCACCTTCTCCACATATTCCACCTCTGCCACCCCTGAGACAGCAAGCCAAACCTTCCTCTTCCTCCTCCTCCTCCTCACTCTACTAAATGTGAAGATGACAGGGATAAAGAGCTTTATGATGATCACTGCCACTTAATAAATAGTAAATGTATCTTCGCTTCTTTATGATTTTTCTTAATAGCATTTTCTTGTCTCTGGCTTACCTCATTGTAAGAATACAGTATGTAATACAAGTAACATACAAAATATCTGTTAATTGACTGTTTATGTTATCGGTAAGGCTTCTGGTCAACAGTAAGTTATTAGTAGTTAAGTGAGGTCAAAACTGCACAGGTGGGAGGGGGGAATCAGTGGTCCTTAACCCTGAATCGTTCAAAGGTCCACTGTATATTGTTATAATTGTTCTATTGTGTTATTAGTTATTGTTGTTAATCTCTTGCTATGCCTAATTTATAAATTAAACTTTATCTTAGGTATGTATGTATAGGAAAAAATATAGTATATATAGGGTTTGGTTCTATGCACAGTTTCAGGCATGCACTGGAGGTCTTGGAACATATCCTCTACGGAAAAGAGGGAATTACTGTACCATCACACCAGGGATTAGAAGTTCAATATATGAATTTCAGGTGGGAGAGGACATCAACATTCAGTTTGTATCAGTGAATGTTTGGGGTTTTTTATGACTGCATCTTTTTTCTTCTCTCTTAGGTTTAAGCCATGCTTTTCCTTTTTCTAAGCTTCTCCATCATCATATCTACATGTTCACCATGTCCACGTCCATGACAGAATTCACTGTTGGGTTCCTTCCTCAGACTGCCATTTGTACATGCTTCCCATTGTTTCCTTTTGTACATCTAAAATCATGTTGGAGCTCTATGGAAGAATATGCCTTTTCAGATGTGACCAGAAGAGAGGTTCTGTCTACAGAAAGGACTCTCCTGCCAGGAGAAAGAACTTATTTCTTGGGCATGTTTTACTCTTTTAGTGGTATTTGCGCCTTAACTGAACCATATGAGATTAAATTTTTTTGGTCATATAGAGGGGGGAAACGGTTGTTAGATTAATTTTCCATTCCATTTTTGGCAGTAGGCACTTAGCTTCCTCCCCCATCAGGAAGGAAGTATGTGGGTGCACCATAATTTCTTGTGGTGTTAAGCAGCCAGAGATGGTCCAAGATTGAAAGCAACTGTTCATGCAGACCTGAGTGCTTCTTTACTTGGTCTCCAGGACACCGCACTTTCTTGGCAAAAATTAGCCACTTCTACAAAGCTTCTTTTGCTGGTTCCTCTTCATGTTCCCAACTTCTAAATATGGGAATACCTGAGATTTCAGTCCTTTAATCTCTTCTCTATTGAATCTACATAGTACTATCTCTCTGATATCATCCTCTCTTCTTGACTTTAAATATCACCTGTAAGCTGATGCTTCCAAATTTCTACCTCAGTCTAAACATTTTTAAACTCCAGATATCTATCTCCTCTTGTATGTCTAATAAACATATAAAACTTAACATGTCCAAAACTGAGCTCTCAGTTTTCCTCCCTAAATGTGCTTTGCTTGCAATTTTTCCCCATCTCAATAAATAACTTCACTCTTCCAGTTGTTCAAGCAAAAGCCTTGAGGTCACCTTTGAATTGTCCCTATCACATTCAACATCCAATCCATCAGCAAATCCTTTTTGCCTTTACCTTTAACATCTATTTAGAACCTGTCCACTTCTTATCACCTCTACCATCACCTTAGGACAAGCCACATCATCTCTTCCCTGGATTATCAGAATGGTCTCCTGACTGGTCTCTATGATTTTCTTCCTTACCTCCTATAGCATATTCTCTACAAAAGGAACTATGCCTTTAAAATGTTTCACGTCATATTACTTCTCTGTTTACAACCCTTAAAAATGTCCCATCTCACTTATGAAAATAAACTCCGACATCCTTTTCATTGTACTATGACCTAGAGGGCCCTATGTGATCTGTCCCACTGCTATTATTCCTATTAAGTCTGCTAGTCCTCTCCTCACTTAACCCACTCCAGTTAGGGTTGACTTACCCTTTAGGCAGCTGGCATAGTGCCAAAGGTCTGAGCCATGCTTTTAGGAGCCCACAAAAATGTTTAGCTTCTTTTAAAAATCAGAGGAAAAAATTCTAGGTTAAAAACTGTATTTTAACATACAATATTAATTATTTGTCTTTATATCAACACAGTCATAAAATATAATTTTTAGTATTGTTTCAATGAAGGAAGGTACACACAAAGACAAAAGCATCCTAGGGTTCATGAAAATCCTAAGAGGACCCTGGGAAGTTTGGGCTGAGCTGGGAAAGTCTGACTATTTAATATAGTGGGCTAAGTAACTGCTCCCTGCTTCTTGATTTTGTGTCTCCTATTGGATCCTGTTCATCATTGTTCAGCAACTGCTTTCCTTCCTTGTGCTCAGCTCTTTGAACTTTGCTTCATACAAACAGTGAGGGCCTGCTATCAACTGAATGGAATCCCACCTTGAGGTCTCTCACCATGGCCAATCACACCTTCCTTAAGGATCTCCACTGACCTCTTGGGTACAGTGAGACAAGACAAAAGGAAATTGCCCTCAAGGAAACAAAGAGGTGAGACCATCAGATATGGAGCTCAGCCCAACTGGTTGCCTATTTAGTTCTGAAAATCAAAATAACAACAAAAAACCTTCTTACTATTATATGTGGCCAAATTCCTTTAACTAAGAAAACAGATCTTATATTTTCAACCTTAACATTTATATGACTTTTTTTTGGTCTTTTCTTTTATGAAGCTTTCCTTTCCCCTTGTATCTCAATGAAGATGAAAGGTTCACCTATAATTTTCTCTTCCAATAATTACAGCTTTCAAATATCAGTAAGTTATAGGTTATTGCTATTATGACCTGAAAATTACATATAAATCTAGCCAGGCCAGTACCTTTATAAGAGATCAGAGAAACAGCTAAAAACACCCTCTCTGGAATTAAGAAGAAATATTCTGGTAGGAAGCTCTAAGAATAGTCATAAATTGGTCTTGCAAAATCAGGTTTATTTGTAATATGCATATATGAAAATTTACCCATGATGCATAATCTCAATCCTAATTTAACTTGTCCCAATTTAACTAATCCTAAAGTAACTAATTTTACTTCCATTTTTATTATGTGTAAAAGTAAGTTCCTTCTATAATGTTTTGTACTCTTGGTCTACTTTCTTGCTTGCTTTTCCATCCATTGCAGTATTTGGGAACGGATTACAAAAAGATACTTGGATAAGTAGCACTGAAAGCTGTTAAAAACAGAATATCAATTCCTGGAGTATGTTTCTATCCGGATGCACATGAATGAAATAATTGAACTCTCAAAGTTCTTTTCATGCCCTTAATTCGATGAAGCAATTCCTGAAGCAACACGTTCATATTTCATAGCTGACTTACATGTTTCCTTTTCCTAGCGTTCCCTTTTGGACTAAGTTTTCTCCTTACTAATGTCAGTTAAACTGGTGAGACTTCAGACAAGTGGTTTCTCAATCCTGATGACACAACAGAGTGATGTGGGGAACTTTAGAAAAGTTCTGATGATCCGGCCCTGCCCCTAGAGACTGTGATTCAATATTTTGAGTGTATATGAACCACTTGGTTATTTGGTTACTATGTCACCAAAGCAGGTTAAAAAGGTGGGGAAAAGCCATTTTTTCTTCAGCCTGGCTATCTGGACAACTAACAAATTATTTTTTACCCCCAAAAGGAAAGAAAAATGGGACCAAAGATATTTTTACTTTTAGTAAATAAAGCGCATCAACTCTCAAGAGGTGCTTGACCCTTTAAACCACACAGCAATGCACAGAAAGACAATTGGGTGAGGCTGCATGCCCTTCATATACATTTCAACACCTACCTCAGGTCCCAAAATAAATATTTTTAATATTGTCTCATTCTGGGCTGTTCCAACATGCACTATATCAGCTTGTCTGCATATTCTAATGTAACAGCATACAAGTTTCCAGCAGCTCATTCTCGATGTATTTTCAACAGACATTAATTCCTCATTACATATATTCCACCTTTGAAAATTACACCAGCCAAAGATTGCAAGATGTAGTACTGACCAGCACAGTATTCATGAGGGGTGAAGATCCAATCTATGGTAAGGAAAATGCTGCAGTTTTCCACACAGTAATTACAGCTAAACCCAATTAAATGAGCTAAACCCAACCCTGTTGCCTGGTTTCTTCCTGGTTTCCAAGAATGTGGTGTGATATACCTTAGGGCCATTTGTCAGGGATCCTCAGGGTTGTTGGTGGATATGGATATTTTCCTTCTTTCATTTCTCTCAAAGAAGTAGACAGGGCAGAGGAATGAGGGTGGGGCTGCTTTTTAGTACATTGTATTCTTCCTCCAGTTCTGCTAACAGGAAGGATGAACGCAGCCCTGCAGGAAACTCTCCTTTTGCCACTAAGCCCTTCCAGGGTCAAGGGTGAGAAGGCAAGGGATCAATACCACTAACCACTCCGTGTGCTGCCTTTGGTCAACCTTCTGTTTCTGGGTTTCCACACAGAATTCCATAGCATTAAGAGTCTTTCTCACCCAAATAAGGACATTTTTGGGGATGGTTTAGGCTGGGAGGAACACAGAGAGGAAAAAAAATGTAGTTAAAAAATAAAATAAAATAAGCTCCATAACATTTTTCTTATGAATCTGGATTTTAAAAATTATACCATAGCATTTTCTCCTTTCAGTATTCTCTTCTCCCAGTTGGTATAAAATAAGCAACAATATCCTCCTTTGTAGCCTCTCTCCTCTGTGCGTAGCCCTTGGTTTGTGCAGAGGAAGTTTTAACCCTCTATGAGGTGAATGCCAGGAATCGTTTTAGGATGATTTACCAGAAGTCAGCCAGGAAGCTGACATGGGCCTGTTTGTAAAGGAAGAAGTACAGAGCCAGGGTATTTTGTGTCACTGTGAGAATGCACATTGACCTTTGTTAGAGAAACAGTTAATATTATTATTCCATTATCACACTTTCAAATGAGAAATTTAACCTCACATTTGTCCACTCATATATCCCTCATGGCACAGTAAAGAGCCTTCGTTGGTTTCGTGCAGAACCAATAACTATTAAAAAGGTGAATGAAGCTGCTCCCCAGACCCCGCTTTCCCTCAGCTTCCTTCGCAAGCACAGACAAGATCAGAGGATTTGTTATGGTCACGCAGTGACACGAGCTTGGAACCAAGTATCATTTTTGGTCCTCTTAGTGTTCATTCTTTCCCTAAACTACTCCTTTTTTTTCTGGGAAACAGACATTTTAAATTGTAAGCTACTAGAAGACAGAGACTGTGTATTTTAACCTGTCTGGTAAAATGCCCAACTCAAAGCAATGGAAAATACCAACCTGGAAGACAAGAGCCCCAAAATCTAGGCTTGACTCTGCCACTAACCCTTGCAAGTCATTCTGTACAATAAAGGAATTGGATTATATGAAATCTAAGGTCCTTTCTGTTATAGCTCTAGGCTTATGCACCTGAGAACTATTCATCAATGACATGAACTGTCAAACACCACTGTGGAGCCTCTCCATCACAGGTACCACTACCGCCCCCGCTCTTCCTCCGCCCTGCCCAGCACACTCTGCTCAGCTTTGAGAGACCCCAGCTCAGCTCAGAAACCATAACTGGCCTTATTTTTATTGCCTCTGTTCAAGGCTATGGGACTTCATCACTACTATGTGTTTTGGCTGTGTTTTCCCACTCGTGAGAGATGAAAAAACAATTGCCAGCCAGGTGCAGTGGCAGTCTCCTGTAATCCCAGCTGTCAGGAGACTGGGGTGGGATGATTACTTGGGTTCAGGAATTTGAGTCCAGTTTGGGCGGAAAAAAAAAGAAAAGAAAAGAAAAATGGTCATTTTCTAAATTTACATTCAGAAACTCCAGCAATGTTGTATAGTTCTAGAGAAAAGGGTGTTCTCAAGGGAAGAGATACAATGGTGTTGTTCTATTTCTCCATTCATGCTTTCAGAGCCTTCAAAAGAATAATGTGCTTGTTATTTAAAAGGTTCTGATATTCGCAGAAAACAAATATCATCAGGGTGCACTGGCTGTACTGGTTTTTGCTCCAAGGGCAGGAAACAGCTTGGCCAACTTGAGTAAAATATGCTTCTCCTCAGCTGCTAAGCTTGTTAGCCTCCCCATCTGGTGGCAGGAATAGCATTGCATACGTAATGTAGACTTGCCAATGCTTGCTTTTCTTCCAGAGATTTTAAATATTTCTCTCAATTTTTAATCCCACAAACAGATTCCAAAATAGAAAAAAGGATTATGTTCCAATGTTTCCACCATCTTTGTCCCTCAATTTTTTTTTTTCCTAGCAGACATTACCCACGTATACCCTCAGGGAAAGGAAAGCTCTCAGCCCATCAACTTTTTGATGCCTCAGGAACCCACTTTTTCCAGAGAAGATTCTAAGTGGGTCATTTCCCTTTTCTGGCTTAACTACAAATTCCATCCACACGCTTACCCCCTATCCTATTTTCAGAATTGAATGGCTAACTCAATTCCATGAGGCCTTGATTAGTTCCAGTTAAGGTCACAGTTGTTACTTAAAAGCAGTGGTCTTTTTGCCCCCCGCCAAAGACTAGTTTTATCCCTACCTCCACCCTTTCCTCCCTTTTCCTTTTCCTTCTCCTTCTTCTTCAATAGCACTGTGTTATGAAGGGCCTGGCCACACACAGAGAATATTACAGGAATAAAACCTGGAAAAGAGCACACAGTTATGAAACATTAAACTTCAACTTCTCTTTATTTTGCTCCCTGAATTCTCCTCCCCCTCCAAGAAAACATGAACCTCGACAGATTTGTGGTTCATGTTATCTTCAGCTGTAAAAGCCAGCTGAACCAACAGAGCAGCCCTTCTCTGTTTCCTGCTGCCTAGAGGTTTCAAAAGGAGCTACTGTAAAGGAACGGTTACCTCTTTGGCCTTATGGACAACTTTTTTAGAAGAAACAGATTCAACTAAAATCACCCAGGCAAAGAACTCTGTACATTGTAGACTTCTGTACAAATGAAATCAATTAATATTGGGAGTTCTTCCATGCCAATTAAAGAGAGGATGGGCAAGGACAGAAAAGTAAAAACAGCGCCTGAATGCTGCTTTTTAAAGAAGTGATTAAAAAAAAAAAACGTTCAAGGATACAAATCCATTTCTTCAGTGAGCCCCAACCTATGAACTTCAGTGGGAATTTGGCCTGAGGATAGATTGCCACATCAGACATTGATTCAGTTAAAGCTAACCCATTTCAAGGTGTCACCCATTAATTTATTGACCGCAAATAGGAATTTTGCCCAAGGCCAGAACTCACAATTGGTCCCAGTTGACCTGAAATGGATTTCCACAAGTGGCTGGGGAAAGGGAGTCTCTTTTTAGAATGTCTCTTCTTTGGTCCACTGTCTCTTTCTTTATCCCCTCTCCCCCTTTATGACATTAATAACAGAGCACTCAAAGAGCTTCATTAGTCGAAGGCATACAAACAGCTGCTCAAAGGATTTGTGACTGGATTGATCCTAAAGCTGCCAGTATAGACATTACATGTCAAAAATGATGATGTGAGCTTCTCAGCTGCTTTTCAATTTTGACATCATTCCCTTTTCATTCTTGCCCATTTCATGTTATTGATGAAGTGTTCATTTAGTAAAAGAAAATACATTACTCTTACAGAGTGGCTTTTTGCAGTATGTTGACAGTCTTGCTTTATACATGTTTTCATATAAATATAAAATTATTTTTTATTCCTGAAACACATTTTTAACATGCAAGCAACAAAAGAAAGAATATTAAAATAGTATTTTTCTAGTATATATGTTGCCAAGACGAGCACTAAAATAGTATTTTTCTGTGTGATGCCATATGTAGCATCCTTAATCAATAGTCTCACCTAGACAGGAAAACAAATACAGTAGTCATTTTATGAACCTGTGAAATGGGTTATTGTTTTGCTAAGATTAAAAAGTGACTCTTCTCTCCAATTTGGGGCCATTTTTCAAATTTTCTGTGGCATGTAGCTAAATTCAAGCTGCCTTCATAAGACCTGGAGACCCAAAAGCTATAAAAACCAAATTATTTCTACCTTAGAGAAGCAATTGCATAGGGTATACAAGGAAGCATATACAAGGATGCAGCATTTATTTACAGTAGCAAAAAAACAAACAACAACTTGGAAACCACTTGTAGATCACAGAGGAATGACTAAATAAGCTGTGATCCATCTAAGCCACAGAACACTAAAAAAGCAGTTCGAAGGAATGAGATGGAACTTACTTACATGCTGATAAGGATCCATCTCTAAGGCATTTTTTTTTTATACTTTAAGTTCTAGGGTACATGTGCATAACGTGCAGGTTTGTTACATATGTATACTTGTGCCATGTTGGTGTGTTGCACCCATCAACTCGTCAGCACCCATCAACTCGTCATTTACATCAGGTATAACTCCCAATGCCATCCCTCCCCCCTCCCCCTACCCCATAATAGGCCCCGGTGTGTGATGTTCCCCTTCCCAAGTCCAAGTGATCTCATTGTTCAGTTCCCACCTATGACTGAGAACATGTGGTGTTTGGTTTTCTGTTCTTGCGATAGTTTGCTAAGAATGATGGTTTCCAGCTGCATCCATGTCCCTACAAAGGACACAAACTCATCCTTTTTTATGGCTGCATAGTATTCCATGGTGTATATGTGCCACATTTTCTTAATCCAGTCTGTCACTGATGGACATTTGGGTTGATTCCAAGTCTTTGCTATTGTGAATAGTGCTAAGGCATATTTTAAAAAAATAAATTGTTCATATTAACAGACATACTTACAAACATGAAACAACACTATGTAGTTTCTACCTAGAAAAAGGTCTGTTAAGAAAATGTAATAAACTGATTGGGAGAGACTGGGATGATTTGAGATTAAGAATAATGGTGAAAGCCAGGCGCGGTGGCTTATGCCTGTAATCCCAGCACTTTGGGAGAATGAGGTGGGCGAATCACTCGAGGCCAGGAGTTTAAAACCAGCCAGGCCAACATGGTGAAACCCCATCCCTACTAAAAATACCAAAAAAAATTAGTTTGGCATGGTGACGTGCACCTGTAATCCCAGCTAATCAGGAAGCTGAGGCCTGAGAATCACTCAAACCCAGGAGGTGGAGGTTGCCCTGAGCCAAGATTGTGCCTGGGCAACAGAGCAAGACCCTACCAAAAAAAAAAAAAAAAAAAAGTAGTGGTGAAAGAGGAGTTTAGCCTTACATATAATATTTTCAATTTTTACAAAGAAACTGTATTCATGTTATTTATATAGCTCAAACTTAAGTCCTTTTAAACAGTCACAGTATTAAGTGGTACTTTAAAAGCATTGACTTCTTGCATTGCTTATTTAACTAAACCCCAATATTGTCCTGAAAATCAGCTATTTTTATGAGAGTTATTTAGTCCTGAGGTTCTGTTCTAAAGGAGCAGTGGGAAGAAAGAGGATAAACAAGCTAGAATTTGAATTAAACTTCAACATGGAATAAAACACCAACTTCCTTCCTTCTCCACCCTCTCTTGGACCTGAGCCCACCACTGTACTTCTGAGCGGTCACCCTACCCACCCTGAGAGACATAGAATTCTAGAACCACAAAGCACCTTACAAAACCTTTGCTTCGACCCCTAATGTTTAGGTGAGAGTGCTGGTTTGCTCAAGTTAGAATCCGTTGTTCTTGTTGACTTGTCCTTTTCTCTATAACCTCATTTTATAACCCTCTTTTGGGAGTGAAATGGAGTTGGGCTCAGTCCTTTCTGTTCAACTGGACAGAACTCCTCTCACTAATTTCAACAGAGAAAACTGGTGCTTTTTCAGAGTTGTTTACTTCCATTCTCTAGGGAATTAGTTTGTTTAAATGTGCTTTGAAGATTCCGGTTCTACAGAACTCAATTTCTTTAGTTTATCTCTCTTTAACTCTCAACCACTCTCCCTCTCTAACTCTCTCTTTCTTTCTCATCTTTGCTTTAGTTTTGTTTCTGAATCTCTCTGCTTTTCTCTGTCTCCATGTATTTCTGTCCCTTTTCAACCTTATTCCTTCTGGCATGAGCATGTTCTATTTGTTTTTTGGAAAGATGCTCTACAAAGTAAATTTTTGTGTGATAAATTTTAGTAATACTTTACTAATTTAAAAAAAATCAACCAAAAAAAGTTAAGACCAGAAGGTAGATTCAGTTTTAATGAAGTGTTCTTCTTTTACCTTGCTTTTATGTTGCTCCTTTTTATCTCTTCATCAAGGAAACTGTATTTCATCAAGCCTCGGAGTATAATAAATAACTTACAAGGATGCACAGTTGTACATTACTCTCTTGACAGGGTGACTCAACACTGATAGGTATTATCTACATTCTTTAAATGGTTCCCTGCAGGACTAAGCCCTGTGCACGTACAGAAATACAAAAGTACACAGGATAAAATGTCTGGAGGTGACTAATCTGGCCCATTGTTATTTCCTTGCAACAAGAGTTTGCTTATGAAATTCAAGTACTTTCAAAATGGCATAAGCAACTGAGGAACACATGTCAACGCTCTGTGATCTGGAGCCTTCCAGGGTAGCTCAGTAAACAGCACATCTCTCCAAGTGAGCTTCTGGGCATTGTAGCCCTTTATGGGCTCCAAGAAGAAATGGTGGTCAAGCTGGCTGGGAGAGGCGCACACTGTACTGAAGCTGTGGCTTCCCAGCCTGCTTAAGAAACCTTTTTGCCAAGTACATTTCCAAAGAGGGAATTCCATAAAGGGACATTTCTCAGGTACTGAATCCTTTGAATTTGAGCCTTTTGGCATTTTCATTTACATCTGCTTAAACAGACACATGACCAGCATTTATCAGTCTAGCACTTGCTGGGGCATTCTTCCTTCTAAACCGTAAAAGGAATCTCTGATAAAATTATGATTTTTGTAATAACTAACAAGCTGTGACCTGTACAAAGCTCAGAGTTCTGGCAGAAATATAAAATCAATTGAGTTTCATCTAAACCATTCTTTGCCTTTTGAGACCCTTTGATAAATCTCAGATGGAAATTCTTCAGTCCCACAGAAGCTTTGGAGGGCAACAGTACGCTTTGATTTTTGACTTTATCATGTAATTGGGGCAGCATTTTTATTGACAGGTTGTTCACTAGATCGGTGGGTTTATTAATCTGTTTTTCTAAGCAAGTAACTTGACAGGACTTCATTTAAAAGTGATTGTAGTGTCTGCAACTGGGCTCACCTTGGGCAGAGATCAGAGGTTACTGAAGTCGACATTTTCTTATAAAGACCCCATACAAACAGGACAACAATCCAATCAAGTTGGGAAAATTGGGGAATTTAACATGGCTACCATCTTCTCATTTTTGAATGATTGCAACTGTAATCTTTGCTTGCAGAAGGGGAGGGAAGAAGATTAATCCACTCTCCATACTCCAGCAAGGGTGATCTTCCTAAAATGCAAATCCTATCATGCTTATACTCTGCATGAAATCCTGGAGTATCTCTCCATTGCTCTCGGTATAAAGACCAAAAGACTCACAATAACATTCAAGATCTTCCAAGCCTTGCCTACCTTTCTAGGCCTATCCTTTGCCCCTCACACTGTAGACTCTGCCATCTGACTACTTGCTATTGAAGGAACTCACCAGTCTCCCTCTTCTTTCTTGGCCTTTAAACATGACGGTCCTTCTGCTTGGAATGCCCTTCCCATGCTCTTCAGCTGGCTAAACCTTACTAGCTTTTCAGGGCAGTTTAACTATTACCTCCTTTGCACTTTTCAGGAGTTCATGGCATTTTACCCACCACTTAAAAAATGTCCATCTATCTTTGACCCTAGATCAAACATGCCTTGTGAACAGAAATTGTGTCTTAAATCCCAGTGTTTAACTCTATGGCAATATCCATTATAATACATCACGCATTTTTTTTTTCTCCCTAGTATTTATCCAGCTCTGGAATTATATTGTTTGATGTCTGTCTTCCCAGCCAGGGCAACTTCCCTGACGGCTTGTCTGGCCCATTTATAGCACCTAGAACAGTTTGGGGCACACAGTAGGCATTCAATAAATATTTGCTGCCGGGCACAGTGGCTCACGCCTGTAATCCCAGTACTTTGGGAGGCCAAAGCAGGCAGATCACCTGAGGTCAGGAGTTCAAGACCAGACTGGCCAACATGATAAAATCCCATCTTTACAAAAACACAAAAATTAGCTAGGCATGATGGCAAGTGCCTGTAATTCCAGCTACTTGGGAGGCTGAGGCAGAAGAATCACTTTAACCTGGGAGGCGGAAGTTGCAGTGAGCCAGGATGGTGCCATTGCACTCCACCCCAGGCGACAGAGCAAGATTCCGTCTCAATTAAAATAAATAAATAAATAAATATTTGCTTAATTAATTGTAACTAAAAAGCCTAACACAGGGTCCAGCAGTTACTTAGACTTCATCGAATCCAATGAACCACTGATGGTGAAATGCACTGCAATTTTATATACCATTAAGAAAGGTAAGAAAGGGTGGAAATGCCTCCAAAAAGCATGACATAATGCTTAATGAAACAATGACATTATAATTTCTTCTTGGATATATTTTTTTATTTGGTATAAGAGACATATTTAGTCACAGATATTTATCTTATCTCTTACACATGCATAAAAAGAAAAATATAAGCAAAAGTAATTGGTTCAATTTTCTAAACTTCTTTATATGTGTGAGTCTAAATTTGCTGAATTACCTTCCAAACTGAGTGGTCAGTGTCCCTGACTTTCCCACAGTATCCATCTTCTGTGCCATCGAGAGTGTTGATGCTCACTATTTCTTAAAAGAGTACTCCACTATTATCCCTGGGAGTTTTCATCCAAGCTGCTGACACCCACTATTAGGCAAGTTTGAGGGCTAGTTCCTTATTGATTTTTGCCAAAGGTTAGATTTCAAACAATGGCCCTGATTCATATGTCTTCCTCAAACATAAAGGTCGGTTGACAGAAACACGAAGGGGCTCAGTTATCCAGTTGTGCCATCAAAAAGAACAGCCAACTAGTACATTACGACTGCTTCTAACTGACAGTATTTGTAAGCCACCTGCAATGTTAAAACTGATCACAATTTTAGAGTTAATAAAATGTGACTATGTGTCTGACATATAATCGATGCAACATATCATTAGTAGTATATGCTTAATAAGTATTTGAATGAGTGAGATTGACAGAGAGGAAGCACATAGAGAAATAGATCTAGGAAGTTACTCCCCAGTGCGTAAATAATTTAATATTCAAACTCTTCTCTTATTGACTGAAAAATACTATGTGCCAAGCCCCAATGCTTGGTTTATTGATATACATTATCTCATTTGATTAAATAATATATACATAATTTCTAGGTGTTATAATCAGTTCCCAAAGTGAAAAACAGATCTACTTTAGGTATTATTCTGTCTCCAGAACTCCACATTGACCTAGACTCACATCAATATCACAATGAACATTAACTTTCATAATTTTACAATCAGAAAATATCTTCATAATCATTAAAAGATTGAGTTCAGCATAGTTTTATTGTCAAAAATATTCTATAATAATTCCAAAAGACTGGTCATCTGTGAATTGTGCACATACTTTTTAATTAAAAATTTTTATTAACTTGAAATTTTCCATATGATTTCAAAAATCAACTATTAGAGCCAGGTGCAGTGGCTCACACCTGTAATCCAAGATACTTGGGAGGCTGAGGTGGGAGGATCACTTGACCCTAGAAGTTCAAGACCAGCCAGCAACACAGTAAGACCCTGTTTCTAAATAAATAAACAACTTTTAAAGGATCACCTATTAAACTGAAATGCAAGGACCTATGTTCTTAACTCAAAGATAGGATAAATAGCTAGAAAAATTCATTTGTCTTGGATTTGAAAAAGACTGCAATGGTACAAACAATCCCAAAAGGTATATTAAAACTGTCAAAATAATTATTGAAACAAAATCAAATTTAATTATCTCTAATTTTAAAATACTGTATTAGGCATGCTGTTCAGGACAGGAATTAGGAGACTAGGTGTTATACTCCAAAGATTAAGAATTACTCAGTTCAGTAAAACCTCCACCCACATCAATTTAAGTGCAGTTCCCACAAAAGCAGGGCTGTGTGTGTGTGTGTGTGGGGGGGGGGGGGTACCAAAAATACCCAATTATCAGATCAGTGATATTCACAGCTCTTTTGATGATGATCTTTCAGATGATGATCTTCAGATGATGCTCTTTGCTGTTCTAAGCGATGTGTTAATGCTCACTTCCTTTTAGCCACAAAGCCTTGGCCCCACAAGTTGCCTGGAGGCAGCTCTGACCTACATGCAGTCAAATCATCCCAGTCACATCAGTCTCCAGGGTCATTTGAAGTGTGGGTGGTTGACATCTAAGGGATAAGTGGGAGAAAGTTCTGCGGCTGGTCTGACAGTAAGGAGGCTAATTCCTGAAGGGCAGAGAAATAAAATGTCACTCACTCCTATGAGCCCCTGTGGTTTTCAGAGCAGGATCCATTGTGTTTTCTGCTGCAGTCTTAGTAGGGCAATTAGTGGAGAAGGAAATGGGTGGGAGTTCTGCAAGCTTGCCAATATGTGAATGAACCCAACAATGAAGACGAGCTTTTAGTTCCCTTCCCTGGTCACTAGCCACAATGTGCATGGTGGTCAGGAGCTCTGTATCCATATGGTGAGAGTGATGCTTTGAGGTTTTGCTTGTTTTTTGCAATATTAGAGTGAGCAGCTGTCAACTGGATTGTCAAGCTAATACACATAGCAGCACGAAAGCCCTGCATTTACAATTAGTTTCCAGTTGAAATGGAATTATCCTTACTAATGACATGAGGGACTTTCCGATTGGGGTTCGAGATTAGAGGCATTTATTTACCTGTATAAAGGTCAATGCAGGAGAAACTTATATGATATGGTTTGGATACTTGTCCCCTCCAAATTTCATGTTGAAACATGACCTCCAATGTTGGAGGTGGAGCCTAGTAGAAGGTATTGAATCATGGGGGTACATCCCTCATGAATGACTTAGTGCCATCCCCTTGGTGATGAGTGAGTTCTTGCTCAGTTAGTTCACGTGAGATCTGGTTGTTTAAAAGAGTCTGGAGGCCAAGTGCAATGGCTCACACCTGTAATCCCAGCACTTTCGGAGGCCAAGGCAGGAGGATCACTTGAGTCCAAGAGTTTGAGACCAGCTGGTCAACATTGTGAGATCCTGTCTCTACAAAAAATAAAAAGAAATTGGTTGGGCATGGTGGCACCTACCTGTGGTCCCAGTTACTTGGGAGGCTGAGGTGGGAGGATTGCTTGGGTCCAGGAGGTTAAGGCTGCAGTGAACCGTGATTGCACCACTGCATTGCAGCTTGGGTCACAGAGTGGAACCCTGTCTCAAAAAAAAAAAAAAAAAAAAAGTCTACTACCTCTCCCTTCTGTCCCTTGCTCCTGCTCTCACCATGTGATATGCTGGCTTCCCTTTTCACCTTCCATCATGATTGTGAGCTTCCTGAGGCACTCATCAGAAGCCAAGCCAATGTTGCTGCTATGCTTCCTGTACAGCCTGCCAAACCGTGAGTGAATTAAACCCCTTTTCTTTATGAATTACCCAGCCTCAGGTAGTCTTTATAGGAATGCAAGAGGGACTAGCACACCATACCTGGGGAGAAGGAGAGAATCCATGGAACCCAGGAGAGAAAAGAAAGCCATGCTTCCAGGGAATCTCTCAGTGGCAGAATTCCAGGCTCCAGTGGCCCATGTTCATCCTGTTGCCAGGGCCAAGATCCCCAGCAGGCACAAAGGGCACAGTGACTAGAGACTCACAATATATTTAGGGCCCATGAACAGATTTTTATTTATTTAGAAATCAGAAGGAAAAAATAAAGTTTTAGGTCAAAGAACGTGTTTTAATATGTAATGTTAATATATTCACCTTTATTCTAACCTAATCATATACTTTTTACTTTTTTTCTAAGGAGGAAGTGCCTACTGCTCCTGAAAGTTACCATGCAGCCCTGCCTGTGGTATTAGGTTAACTGATATGATATTGCTGGCAACCAATTGTTTCAGGTCTACGAAACAGTTTTGGTCTACTTACTACATATCTCTCAGACGACCCTTTCCTAGTTTGTAGAAAGTCTCAACTCAAGCCAGGTAGAGAAAGTAATCCATTTCTTTCCCTCCCTTTTTCCTTTTCCTCTCTCTCCTTTTTCTCTATTTCTTTTACCTTTTCCTTCTATGTGTTTGCTGGGTAGTGGGTTCTCTCTCTCTCTCCTTTAATCTTCCCCTCTCCCCCACTCTCTCTCCTTTCTCCCCTCTCCTTCTGTCCCTATTTTCTCGGACTTTCTTATGGAACCAGAAGATCAGTCATCTATAGTCCTCTGGGCTCCCCAAAGAACCTTGAACTGTCACAGGCACTCACTGTGCTCCTTCCACCCTCAATGCTATCTCTACCCTCTTTCTCTGAGTCATAGATGAGTTCCAGAAGAGATCAGAAAGACCAGGTAAACTCAGATCAGAGATATCCTAAAGCTCTCTGGGGTTGGGGCAGGAGACAAGGTCCACAGACAGACTAATTTCTTTCTTTTCTTTTTCATTTTACAAACAGGGTCTCACCTTGTTGCCCAGGCTGGAGTGCGGTAGCGCAATCATAGCTCACTGTAACCTCAGACTCCTGGGGTCAAGCAATCTTCCTCACTCAGCCTCCTGAAGATCTGAGACTACAGGCTCACATGATCATGCCTGGCTTATTAAAAAAAAAAATTTTTTTTTATCGAAACAGGGTCTCACTATGTTACCCAGGCTGGTCTTGAACTCCTGGCCTCGAGTGAGCCTCTCGTTTTTGGCCTTCCAAAATGCTGGGATAACAAGCATGAGCCACTGCTCCTGGCCAGACTAATTTCCTAAATTGTTTTGATCCTCCCACACTCTTTCTCTATCTTTAGTTGCTGGGATCTTGACCTGGTAGGGAAAGTGGGGAGGAAGGAGAAAAAATGATTCTACCTACTTGCTTATCCTTGAAAATTTTTCCCATCTTAATATTTAGGACAAAGATGTTGATGTTAAATTTATTTTGCAAGAATTTGCATTTTTTCCTTTCTGATCCCATCATTGAAAACCCCTGAAGAAATGAATGCCCCCTGGTCTAGCTACATAAATAGGAAATCACCAGATAAATAAGGTAAATAGGGAAATAAGAACCAGGGCATAGAGCACATCTGATATAACTTCCCCTATCACTCTAGCACAAATACTATTTAAACCCATTAGGGCCAAACCATAGAGCTGGCTGTCATGGCAATTCTATGGATAGAGTCCTGTCCTCAAGGAACTACATTTAGTGGAGAGAAGTAACGTGCATAAATGATACAAGAAAATGAACATAAATGAGGAAGGAGGAAGTGCTCAGTGGGGGACTGATAGAAAAGCAGCCAGTATCCAGGCTCCCTCTTGGCGATGAAAAGAGCTTAAAAGCTATTCCGTGGTCACAGATGATGGCGGATTATCCACTCCAGTCTGTGGCCCAATGGGAAGGTTGAGTGACCTCTTAAAAATCCAGCCCAGACGTGTGATTAAATATTCAGGCTTAAAGAAGTACTGCAGAGCCTGGAGGCAGAGGACACCTTTAGGCCAGGTGAGAAAGAAAGGAATGACTGAACGCTCATCATACAGAGCTGTGAAGGAAGAAGTAGTCAGAGACTCCATGGATTTGGTTCAGGGCTTTCATTTATCTGAAGATGTCAAAGAACCTTTGTGTTACTGGCTTTCAGAAATTCTGGGAGAAGGCCAGGCGCAGTGGCTCATGTCTGTAATTCCAGCACTTTGGGAGGCCAAGGCAGGCAGATCACCTAAGGTCAGAAGTTCAAGACCAGCCTGACCAATACGGCAAAACCCCGTCTCTACTAAAAATACAAAAAATTATCCAGGTGCGGTGGCACACAGCTGTAATCCCAGCAACACAGGAGGCTGAGGCAGGAGAATCATTTGAACCCGGGAAGCAGAGGTTGCAGCGAGCTGAGATCGTGCCACTATACTCCACTTCATCTAAAAAAAAAAAAAAAAAAAACTCTGGGAGAAGAAAATGATGAAGGAGGCCATATTATTATCCAGCTTCTAGAGAGAGAGTAACAAAAGCAAAATGGTTAGCTTTGAATTTATAACAAGTCATTAGGGAAACTAGAACTGCAGAGGAGAAGGCACAACATCCATGTTGTGCCGACTTTGTCTGGACTTAAATGATGAATTTGGAAGAGAGAGGTGGAGTTGGGGAGTGGTAAAGCATTAAATAACTAACCATGACTAACCGCTGAGTTTAGCCTGAATGAATTCATTCTGCAAACATAGCTGTCATCAAAACATAGTTTATGCAAGATTCCCAAATATGCTGCATGTCACAACATATAACTACAAATCCATGCTTTGTCTGCAAGGTCATAATCAACTGTCTGTGGTGTAGCATTTGGTATGGTTGGATAACATGGAATGGTCGCCCCAGGTGATTTCAGTTTTTATGAAAGTAGAATAGGGTAAGCATTTTATTCACTGTGTTGTTGAAGGTAGATTTGTGTAGTCAACGGAGTTTTGTGGCTGCTGTTGTTTTTAATTCAAAGAACATGCTACAACAGAATACAGCTACCTTGTAGTACAAACCCAAATTTTTATTCTAGTTCTATATTCAGCTAGCTACATGAGGCATAATGACTTTATCTTAAAACGAGGCCCCTTCCAGTCTTAGAGTGCTATGATTACCCTGTTTCGTTATTGTGAATAGCCTGGTAGGCACTTTTCTCTGAGAAGATAGGGGAACAGCTGAGAAACAATGTAAGACACCATTAAATCTACTTACCACTGAAGGTAGGAAGAAAATTAATGAATTAAGTAGGGACTCTGTGTATTTCTTTTCTACTCTTTTCCTTGTCCACTAATCCTAGCTTTCAAAAAAGCAGGGGGGCAGGGAATATGTAAAATCAACTACTGTAAAGGGGTTGAGCCACAGGATATTCAAACCTGGTACTTCTCCACTGAGCCCATACACCCAAAAAGGCATAAAGGTAGAAGGTTTGACCCATGTTTGTGGTATTTTGAAAATGGGCCATGTATTTAAGAAATACCAAATTATAAATATTAGCTATATATTAGTGCTTGGTCTAGACCAGGGTTTCTCAGCCTCAGCACTACTGACATTTAGACTGTATAATTCTTTGTTGTAGGGAGTTGTGCTGCGCATTGTAGGATGTTTAGCAGAATCCCTGGACACTGCTCACTAGATGTCAATAGCAAACTGTCCCACCTTCTAATTTTGGTAATCAAAAATGTCCTCAGGCATTACCAATGTCTTCTGGCTGGTAAAGTCACCCTCCTTTAAGAATCACTGGTCTAGACAAAATGATGAGGGATATTACGATGTTTTATTTTGAAGTGTCTGTCCCTGCCATCTTTCCGGCCTCCTGCCTTGGGCATTTCTTTATTCATTTATTTAAGAGATGTTTATTAAATAACAACTACATGCCAGGCACTGTGCTAGGAGATGAGGATACAGTAGTGAAAAAGAGAATGGTCCCTAATCATGGAGTTTACAATTTCATAGGGGAGACAATGTGAAACAAATAATTCTAAATAATACAGCATACAAAACAGAAATACAGGTCACCTGCACACACAATTATAACCACTGTTTCCCTAATCCTATTAATATTATACTAGATGGCTTAATAAGGAATTAGTTTACAAGAGAATGATAGTAATAGAGGGGTAGAACAACACAATTTTGAACACTAGGATGTAGATGGAGGAACTAGAGTGTGATATTATAATGAGAAACATATACTTGATCACTGCCTCATTTTCTATCACATAGCTTAGAAAACCCTCAGAATCTCTGAAGTAATATGTGCCTTTTTGTATTCCGCTGAGGGAACTAATGGCTGGGGACTCTTAGAAAACCTCAAGATAGGGGATAGTTGCCAGCGGAACCAATCAAGTGATAAGAGGAGCTGAAGGTTGAGTTAATCACCAGTGGTCAATGATTTAATCAATCATGTCAACATAGTGAAGCCTTTATAAAACTCCAAAGGGACAAGGTTTGGAGAGCTTCCACGTTGCTGAACATGTAGAGGGTGGTGAACCCAGAAAGGGCATGGAAGCTCTGCACCTCTTCCTCTATATTTTGCCCTATGCATCTCTTCCATCCGGTTGTTCCTGAGTTGTATCCTCTTAGAATAAATCAGCAATAGTAAGTAAAGTGTTTCCCTGAGTTCTATGAGCCATTCTAGCAAAGGATCAAACTGAAGGAGGAGGTTATGGGAACCTCTGATCTTTAGCCAAATTGGACAGAAGTTGTGGGTAACTTGAGGAACTACTTGCAACTGATATCTGAAGTGGGGAAGCAGGCTTGTGGGACTGAACTCCTAACCTATGGGATCTTAGCTAATTCCTGTTAGTGTCAGAATTGAATTGAACTGTAGAACATTCAGTTGGTGTCAGAGAATTAGTCAGTGCAGGAAAAAACTAACACATCTATTGTGTTGAGGGTTGAGAGTATAGTAGGTAAAAACAATTTATTTGGTTTTTTCCCCTATATTGATAGAGGAAGTTTAACCTAAGACCTACAACAAAACATATCGTGATTGACATTTCACAACACTGGGGTCAAAGAGGTAAACCTAAAACTTCCATAGAGGAAAACAAAACAAAACAAAAGCTTGGATCACATACAAAGATATATGGATCAGAATGGTATCAGATGTCTTATCAGCAACACTTGAAGCTGGAAGATGACAGAACAATACCTTCAACGTTCTGAAGAAAAATTCTAATAATCAAGAATTCTATATCCGTACAAACTATTAAATAAGTGATAAATAGAAGACATTTCAAGACATTCAAGGTCTCAAATTATTTCCTATATGTTGCAGCTTTATGTGGCTTCATAAAAAAGATCTCAAAACTTAGTGACTTGAAGCAGCTATATCTTTCAATTCCAAGAATTTGGATGGAGCACAGAGGAGACAGATTGTCTCTATTTTTCAACGTCTATTATCTCAGATGGGTGAGTTGAACAGCTTGGGGGTTGCTGGGCATTTCTCTCTTTCCACATAGCTTTTCACATGTTTAGTTTGGGCTTTCTCACAGCTGGACTACTTCAGATTAATTGGACTTTTTACATGGTTCCAAGACAAGACAGAAATTGTGAGTCCTCTTAAAGGCTGAGACTAGAATTGACATGGTGCCATTTCTGTCGTACTGTATTAGTCAAAGCAGTCACAAGTCAGTCCAAATTCAAGAGAAAGGGAAATATATACCCCTCTCAATGGGAAGAATGTCAAATAATTTGCCACATCATATATCCCTTCTCAGGAAGCTCCCAGAAGATGCACTCTACTAAAATGGCCAAGAAAGAGGAAAACAGAAAAAGATGGCTGACCAGATGCAGCTAGTATACACCTCCTCCACAGACGTGAACCAAAATAACAAGTAATACTCACACTTTAAAAAGCTCATCTAAGAACACTGGGATTTAACAGAGATGTGAAGGGAAGCACCAAAAGCAAGTAAGAAGAGGGAAGCAAGGCCACTTCCTCAGCCAGGATTGGCTGAGAGCAGGGAGAAGCTCCTAGGAAAAGAATAAAAGAGAGACTCCTCCTCTAGTCCTCGCAGGGTTCAACTCTCCCACTAGTTTTTTAAGCTATTAGCTATGGGAGGATGCCTTGATCTATGTGGGCCTAAAAACTAACAGAGATCTGACTAGAGATTGAACAAGAGGCATTGCTCCAGAGAATGAACTCACAGAGTCCCACAGGCATCTGAACTCTGCACAGCTGCAGCTTGGTGCCATCCTGAGAGCTAAACCCCAAAAGGACCACATACTGCCCTAGAACTGCTACTGTCACTGGCACCACCAAACCAAGGAGGGAGAGGGGAGGCCAGGCACCTCCATGCACCTTAAGGACAAATCCCACCATGGCTGCTGTGGGCTGCTGCGGGGCCAAGGCAAACTGCACTCCTCATAGCTTCCTCTCTGCACTGCTCCGGCTGAGAGGGGCCCTACCCTCCCCAGTGGCAGGCCCATGGTTGGTGCCATTCTGAGAGTCTAGCCTCTAAAGGTCTGCATCCTGCTCTAGGGCCAGGGCTAATGGTGCCACTGCCACCACCAGGCAAAGGAGAAAGGGAGGCTGGGTGCTCCCATGCACCCCTAGGACAAATCCCATTGCTGCTTGTGTAGGCTGCAGTGGGACCAAGGCATGATAAGCAATCTACCCACAGCTACCTGCCTATGCTGCTTCAGCTGAGAAGGACCCTGCCCTCCCCAGTAGCAAGCCCATAGCTGGTGCCATTCAGAGAATCTATCCTCCAAAGGTCGGCATAATGACTTAGGGCTGGGGATGACCCTGTCCCTGTACCACCAAGCCAAGGAAGGAGGGAGAGGGGAAGCACAGGCACTTTTATGTGCTTCGAGGACAAATCTCACCTCTGCTCCTGCAGGCTTCTATGGGACTAAGGTATGAGTAAACTGCATTCTCCAGCTACCTGCCTATACTGCTCCAGCTGAAAGAGGCCCCACCTTCCCTGTAGGCAAACCTACAGTACAGCAACTGCTGCCCACATTTGAGTATTACCCTGGTAGCCTGGGGATCACCCCCACAGTCAGCACTTGAATGTATTACTGGGGGCATGAGTACAAGTCTTCTATCCTAGTCTCCTCCCCCAACTACCCTCCTGAACCCAATAACACTGGTGACAGCACAAGCTGCCTTGAAGCCAAAGAACAGGCATGCTAAGCTCACTGCTGCCACCACTGAGACCTGGTGACTGGTCCATGGCATCCTACTCCCCAGCAAAACTTCACCACGGTCTCAAATAATAACCACATCTTAAGCCACTGAGTAAATCACAGATACCATTGATACTGTTTATAGCCAAAGAAGTCATACAGAAATTACAATACTGCATGCTCCAAAAAGAAAAGCCAAAATGCCCTACCCAACCAACAACATTATATACACCTTCAGGAGAAAGTCCTTCCCTAAGAAAGCAATTTCAAAAAATTGGAAGAAGCAACAGTTACACCAGATACACAAATATCAACATAAAAAAGCAAGGAAAAATGAAACCTCATAAGGAGCAAAATTATTCTCCTGCAACATATCCCAATCAAAAAGAAATTTATAGGCTGGGCTCAGGGCTCATGCCTGTAATCCCAACACTTTGGTAGGCCAAGGTGAGTGGATCACATGAGACCAGAAGTTCGAGATCAGCCTGGCCAACATGGTGAAATCCCATCTCTACTAAAAATTAAAAAAAAAAAAATTGCTGGGCATGGTGTCAGGCGCCTGTAATCCCAGCTACTTGGGAGGCGGAGGCGGGAAGAATTGCTTGAATCTGGGAGGTAGAGGTTGCAGTGAGCCAAGATCACACCACTGCACCCCAGCCTGGGCAACAGAATGACATCTCAAAAATAAATAAATTTATAAAATTCCAGATAAAGAATTCAAAATACTGATTTTAAAGAAGTTCAGTGAGATACAAGAGAATTCTTGGAGAAGTCAGATAAACAGTTCAGAATATGAATCAGAAATGTACTAAAGACATAGACATTTTAAAAAGAACCAAACAGAAATTCTGGAAGTAAATAATTCATTGAATGAAATACAAAATACATTTAAAAACTTCATCAATTGACTAGATCGAGCAGAAGGAAGAATATCAGAAACTGAAGATGGGTCTTTTGAAATAATTCAGTCAGATAAAAATAAAGAAAACAATAACAAGGAGTAAAGCCTTTGTGATGTTTGGGACATGTAAAGAGACCAAATCTACAAATTGTTGATATCCCCAAGGGCAAATAAAAAAATGAAAGAATTAGAAAATCTATTTAACAAAATAAAAGATGACAACTCCCCAAGTCTAGCAAGAGGTTTAGACATTCAGATACAGGAAATTCAGCAATCCCAGGATGACACAATACAAAAAATTCTTCTCCACAGCACATTATAGTCAGACTGTCTAATGTTAAGGATAAAGAGCAAATCCTAAAAACAGCAAATGTATCTAGTTACTTTAAAGGAAACTCCATCAGAGCAACAGTGGATTTCTCACCAGAAACCTTAAAGGCCAGAAGAGAATGGGATGATACATTCAAAGTGCTAAAAAAAAAAAAAAAAAAAAAAAAAAACCTGCTAGCCAAGAATATTAGATCCAGCAAAACTACCCTTTATAAATGAAGAAGAAATAGTCTTTCCTAGACAAGCAAATGGTGAGGGAATTCATTACCACTAGACCAACTCTACAAAAATGCCCAAGGTCATCCTAAACCTGGAAGCAAAAGAATGTCATTTGCCATCATGAATACACATCAAACTGTAAAACTCATTGGTAAAACAATCACACAATGGAGGAAAGGACTCAGATGGTACCATGACAGAAACCCACCAAACTACAATGACAGACAATAACAGGAAAAAAATTAACAAAGAATACGTTGAAAACCAGAAAACAATTAGTAGCATGACAGGAACAAAGCCTCACATATCAATAGTAACCTTGAATGTAAATGGATCAAATTATCCAATTAAAAGATACAGAATTGTTGGCCGGGCACGGTGGCTCAAGCCTGTAATCCCAGCACTTTGGGAGGCCGAGGCGGGTGGATCACGAGGTCAGGAGATCGAGACCATCCTGGCTAACATGGTGAAACCCCGTCTCTACTAAAAATACAAAAAACTAGCCGGGCGTGATGGCGGGCGCCTGTAGTCCCAGCTACTCGGAGGCTGAGGCGGAAGAATGGCGTGAACCCGGGAGGTGGAGCTTGCAGTGAGCCAAGATCGCGCCACTGCACTCCAGCCCGGGCGACAGAGCGAGACTCCGTCTCAAAAAAAATAAATAAAAAATAAATAAAAAATAAAAATAAAAGATACAGAATGGTTGAATTGATATTTTTTAAATGATTCAGCTATATGCTGCTTTTGAGGAATTCATCTTACTAGTAAAGACATATAGACTGAAAGCAAAGGGATGAAAAAAGACATTCCATGCAAATGGAAACCAAAAGTGAGTAGGAGTAGCTATATCCGATAAAACAGACTTTAAATCAAGAAGAGTTAAAGAAAAGAAAGGACAAAGATGATAATTATATATTGATGAAAAGTCAATCCAGCAAGAGAATACAACAATTCTAATCATATATGCACCCAAGGCTGGAACATCCAGATTCATAAAGCAAATATTCCTATATCTAAAGAGAGAGATAGACTGTAGTACAGTAATAGTGGGGGATTTCCCAACACCCCACTCTCAGCATTACACAGCTCATCTAGACAGAAAATTGACACCAAAAAAATCGAATTTAAAGTAGGTTTTATTTAGTCATTTACAGAACATTCTATCCAACAACTGCCAAATACACATTCTGCTCATTAGCACATGGAACACTTTCCAAGACAGACTATATGTTAGGCCACAAAACAAGTATCAGAAAATTTTTAAAAATCAAATTCATATCAAGTATTTTCTCAGATCACAATAGAATAAAGTTAAAAATCAATACTAAGAGAAACTCGCAAAACTAGACAAATACAAGGACATTAAACAACATGTTTTTGAATGACCATGGAGCCAATGAGGAAATTAAAACAGAAATCAAAAAATTTCTTGAAAAAAATGAAAATAAAATATACCAAAACCTGTGGAATACAGCAAAAGCAGTGCTAACAGGGAAGTTTATAGGAATAAATGCTTACACCAAAAAAGCAGAAAAATTACAAATGAGCATTCTAATAATGCACCTTGAGGAATTAGAAAAGCAAGAACAAATTAAATCAAAAATTAACAGAAGAAAAGAAATAATAAAGATTGGAACAGAACTAAATGAAATAGAGACTTAAAAAAATACTAAAGATCAACAAAATGAAATGTTGGTTCTTCAAAAAGATAAACAATATTGATAAACCACTAGCTAGACTAACCAAGAAGAAAGAAGATCCAAATAAACAAAATCAGAAATGAAAAGGGAAACATTACAACTGACATCATAGAAATACAAAAGATCATCATAGACTATGATGAATAATTATAAATTGACAAACTGGAAACCTAAAGATATAGATAAATTCCTGAAAACATGCAACCTACCCAGATTGAATCATGAAGAAATAGATCACCTCAACAAATCAATAACAGGTGGTAAGATTGAATGAGTAAGGCAACAACAACAAAAAGTCCAGGACCAGATAGATTCACGGCTGAATTCTACCAAATGTACAAAGCACTAATATGAATCTTCTTGAAGTTATTTCAAAAAATCAGAGAGGAGGGAATTCTTCCTAACTTATCTATGAGGTCAGCATCACCCTAATATCAAAACCACAAGGAGACAACAAAAAAGAAAACTACAGGCCAGTATCTCTGATGAACATAGACACAAAAATCCTCAACAAAATACTAGCAAACCAAATCCAATAGCACATCAAAAAGATAATACCCCTGGGCCTGGCAGAGTGTATTATCTTTTTGATGTGCTGTTGGATTTGCTATGGGATTATCACATTTGTAACCCCAGCACTTTCAGAGGCCAAGGTGAGGTGGTAGGATTACTTGAGCCCAGGAGTTCAAGACCAGTCAGGGCAACATAGTGAGACCCCATCTCTACAAAAAATACAAAAATTAGTCAGGTGTGCTGGCATCCACCTGTAGTCCCAGCTATTCAGGAGGCTGATGTGGGAGGATTGCTGGAGCCCAGGAGGTTGAGGCTGCAATAAACTAAGATCACACCACTGCACTCCAGCCTGTGCAACATAAGGAGATCCTGTCTCAAACAAACAAACAAATAAAAAACGAAAGATAATATACCATGATCAAGTGAGATTTATACCAGGGATACAAGAAAGGTTCAACATATGCAAGTCAGTAAACATGATATATTATGTCAAAAGAATGAAGTACAAAAACCACATAATCATCTCAATAGCTCAGAAAAATCATTTGATACAATTCAACATGGCTGCATGATTTAAAAAAAACCTCTCAAGAAACTATGTATAAAAGGAACATACCACAAAATAAGAAAGGCCATATGCAACAAACCCACGACTAACATCATACTGAATGTGGAAAAGTTGAAGCTTTTCCTCTAAGAATTAGAACAAGACAAGGATGCTCACTTTCACCACTCCTATTCAACACAATGCCAGAAGTCCTAGCCAGAGCAATCAGACAAGTGAAAAAAATAAACAGCATCCAAAATGGAAAACCGGAAGTTAAATTGTCCTTCTTTGCTATTGATATGATATACCTAGAAAAACCTAGACTACACACACACACACACACACACACACCTCTTAGATTTGGCTAATGAATTCAGTAAAGCTGCAGGATGCAAAATCAATGCCCGAAAATCAGTGGTATTTCTATAAATCAATAACGATCTAGCCAAGAAAGAAATCAAGAAGGCATTCCCATTTACAATAGCTACAAAAAACATACAAAGAAACAAAAACCTAGGAATATATTTAACCAAAGAGGTAAAAGATCTCTACAAGGAAAACTACAAAACACTGATGAAAGAAATTAAAGATAATACAAACAAATGGAAAAACATCTCAAGCTCATGGATCAGAATTAAAATTGTTAAAATGGCCATATGGACTAAAGCAATCTACAGATTCAATGCAATTTTAATGAAAACGTCAATTATTTTTCACAGAACTAGAAAAAATAACCCTAAAATGCATGTGGAATCAAAAAAAACCCAAGAGCCAAAGCAATCCTGAGCAAAATGAACAAAGTTGGAAGCATCATATTGTCTGACTTCAAAATATACCACAAGGCTATAATACCCTAAACGCATCATACTGGTATAAAAATAGGCATATAGACCAATGGAACAGAACAGAGAACCCAAAAATAAGGTCACATATTTACAGTCAACTGATGTTTGACAAAGACACCAAGAACTCATATCGGAGAAAGGACAATCTCTTAAATAAATGGTGCCGGAAAAATAGGATAGCCACATTCTGAAGAATGAAACTAGACCCCTATTTCTCATCATATACAAAAATCAACTTGAAGTTGAGTAAAGACTTAAACACAAGCTCTAAAACTATAAAAATACTAGAAGAAAACCTAGGGAAAACTCTCCTGGGCATTGGTCTAGGCCAAGAATATATGACTAAGACTTCAAAAGCATAGATAACAGAAATAAAAGTAGACAAATGGGACTTAATTAAGCAAAAAAAAAAAAAAAAGCTTCTGCACAAAAGAGAAATAATTAACAAAGTGAAGAGACACCCTGTTGCATTGAAGAAAACATTTGCAAACTTCATCCAACAGGGGACTAATATGCAGAATACACAAGGAACTCAAACAACTCAACAGGAAAAAAAGGCAACAAATAATTCCATTAAAAAGTGGGGGAGGCTGGGTGCGGTGGCTTACACCTGTAATCGCAGCACCTTGGGAGGCCAAGGTAGGCAGATCATGAGGTCAAGAGATCGAGACCATCCTGGCCAACACAGTGAAATCCCATCTCTACTAAAAATACAAAAACTAGCTGGGCATGGTGGTGTGCACCTGTAGTCCCAGCTACTTGGGAGGCTGAGGCAGGATAATCGCTTGAACCAGAGAGGCAGAGATTGCAGTGATCTGAGATCATGCTGCTGCACTCCAGCATGGTGACAGAGTGAGACTCAGTCTCAAAAAAAAAGTGGGGGAAAGCACATGAATAGATATTTCTCAAAAGACAACATACAAATGACCGACAGGTATATGAAAAAATGCTCAAAATGCTCAACATCACTAATCCATTAGACAAATGCAAATCAAAACCACAATGAGACATCATCTCACCCCAGTCAGAATGGCTATTATAAAAAGACAAAAAAATAATGCATGTTGATGAGGATGTGGAGAAAAGGGAACTTGTTACTCTGTTCTTGGGAATGTAAACTGGTGCAGCCACTAAGAAAAACAGTATGGAGATTTCTCAAAAAACTAAAAACAGAATTCAATCCAGCAGCCCCACTACCAAGTACCTATCCAAACGAAACCAATAGACCAAAGGGATAAAGGGATACAAAGCATTTGCATTTTTATTGCAGCACTATTCACAATAGCAAATATATGAAACAAACCTAAATACCCATCAATGGATGAATGGGTAAAGAAAATGTGGTAAATATAAACAATGAAATACCATTTGGCCATAAAAAAGAATGAAATCATATCATTTGCAGCAACATGAAAGGTCATCATATTAAGTGAAATAAGCCAGGCATAAAAAAATAAATATTGTAGGTACTTACTTACATGTGGAAGCTAAAAAACTTGATCACCTGGAGGTAGAGTGGAAAGAGGTAATGGAGATTGGGAAAGGCAATTGGGGAATGGAGAAAGAATGAAAAGAAATAGGTTAAAGGGTACAAACATGCAGTTAGATAGAAGAGATAAAAGCAATGTTTGATAGCAGAGTAGGGTGACTATAGTTAACAAAAAAATGTGTTGTACTCAGGTGATAGACAACCTAAATACCCCGACTTAATCACTGTGCGTTACACACATGTAACAAAATTTCACGTGTACCCCAAAAATTTGTTTAAAAAATTAAAAAGAAGATGACGGGGGAACTAAATAGGGGAATCCTACATAAGAAAAAGGCAAAAAGAATCCCCAAAATGCAATGCGAAAGAGATATCAGGATTACAACTGTGAAGCAGCTCTAAAGAACAGAGATCAAGGAATAGATAGATGTCTATGATTTTAAAAATAATAATAAACTTGCTTAAATAATTAATGTGTCAGAACTTAGTGAGAAGAGAAGATCTATACTGTGGGGAATTGGGGGAGTATTAATGATAATTTAAAAGTTAAAAAGAGGTGCTTAGAATCAATACATTGAAGAGAAATTTTGCACTAGACACTTGTTAAAAATAGCAAGGAAGACTTTACTCAAGACTATTGTGTTATGCCCAGACCGTTTATTCCCCGAAGAAGACCACCAGAGTCCAGAGTCAAAGCTAAGCAGCAAGGATCTTTATTACAGGTTCGAACCTGGAACTCTCCCTCGCTCGTGAAACGAGACGGGCAGGAGAGCTCCCCCACTGAGCTCCGAACAATGTTATATAGTCTAAGGAAAGTAGGCATAGAATCATTATACAAATTAGAGGTATGATTGGCTGGAGTTTGAACAGAGCGATTTGGCAAACTATGATTGGTTCCCGCCATTTCTGATATTTCAGTACAACCCTTGAGGCGGAAGAGCAGTTTTACACAAAGGCAGTTAATTATATTGCGTCAGGTTGCACAACCAGTTTATGGCTATCTTGCTTAAACACACCTTGTGACCTGGCTATCTTACTTAAACATTCCTTGTGACCTGGCCTCAGAAAGAAAAACATGTACTTACAGAACTTACGAAACCTCTGGTACGTGCAGAGATTAGAAAGCAGAACAAAGAGTTTAGCAACATCGGGGGGGAAGGGAGGGTACGCATTTTTGTATCTTTGTGTCCTTTCATTGTGTCCTTTCAATTGCAATAAAGGAGAGAGATTGAATTCAATTCTAAATACAACAGGGATACCAACCTATGTGACAAGAGTGAGACCCTACCTCAAAAATCAACCAATAAATAAATACAACAGGAATAAGTGGGAATATATCCAAGGGGCATGATGAGGGAGTCACTGGATAGAAACATACTAAAGAGGGACTTGGTTAAGTATCAAGGACATTGGGGGAGAGGAACTTGATTAGACATCAAGGGTATGGAGGAGAGCTTGGTTAGATATCAAAGGTGGTGGGATTCTCTATAAACTGGCTAAGCAGTATCCAATGCTAAAACTAGACTGGGAAAGCCAAAGATTGGGCCAAAGATAAAGTCTAGTCAAAAGGAGGGCTCAGAGGAGCCTGACTACATTTGCTCAATAAGGGAGTCTTTGTCAAATGAGCTCCTTCCTTCGTTCCTTCCTTCCTTCCTTCCTTCCTTCCTTCCTTCCTTCCTTCCTTCCTTCCTTCTTTCCTTCCTTCCTTCCTTCCTTCCTTCCTTCCTTCCTTCCTTTCTTCCTTCCCCCTTCTTTCTTTTGTTCATCCTTTCTTTTGTTCTTTCTTTCTTGTCTGTCATCCAGGCTGGAGTGCAGTGGTGCCATCATAGCTCACTATAACCTTAAACTCCTAGGCTCAAGAGATCTTCCCACCTCAGCCTCCTGAGGAGGTGGGACTACAGGTGCATGCTACCATACCTGGCTAATTTTTGTTGTTGTTGTTGTTGTTGTTGTTGTTATTTTTGGAGATGAGATATCGGTATTTTGCCCAGACTGGTCTTGAACTCCTGTCCTCAAGTGTTCCTCCCACCTTGGCCTCCCTAAGTGTTGGGATTACAAGTATGAGCCACAAGGCATGGCTATCTTTTAAAAACAAATGCAAAATGTTTGTTTTGTTGTTTTTAATACATTTTTACAGATGATTTCTGTAAACCAAAAATAAAATTCTATGACCCCCCCAACCATCTGAATGGACACCCTCCTCTTGGCCAGGGCACTCCTAAGGTAACCTGAAAGACTGGTTCAGGCCATGATGGGAATGGCAGATTGGACATGCCTCATTATACCCTCCTCCCTTTTGGAATTCAGGAAAAGCTGACCAGCATTTAACATCAACACAAACTCTGAATCTGATAAGAAACATTTGCAATCTATTCTCTTTGACACTTGCTACCTGGAGGCTTCATCTGCATGATAAAACCTTGGACTTATCACAACCCAGACATTGTTTTCTACTGATAATAATTCTTTCAACCAATTGCCAATCAGAAAATTTTTAAATCTACCTATGACCTGGAGGTCCCCTCTTCGAGTTGTCCTGCCTTTCTAGATTGAACTGCTGTAAATCTTACATGTATTGATTGATGTATTATTATGTCTCCCTAAAATGTATAAAAGCAAGCTGTACACTGCCACCTTGGGCACATGTTGTCAGGACCTCCTGAGGCTGTGTCTTGGGTGTGTCCTTAGCCTTGGCAAAATAAACTTTCTAAATTGATTGAGACCTGTCTCGGGATACTTTTGGGTTTACATTTCACACATAGAAATTATGAGAACAAATTTTTATGGAAGCCTAGAAGAAAGCACTATAAACTTTGCAAATAAGTGCAGGAGAGGCAGGTGATAGTGATACGGCATTCCCACCAATAATTACCCCCCCCCCCCAAAAAAAATGGCTGGTGCGCTGAAGAAAACTTTAATTCCCCTACAGTTTTAACTAGGCTCAGCCATGAACATGGGGAAGGCTGGCATTTGTGCAATGACACTGGGGTTCTCCACTACACATCTGGTCATCCTATCAGTCCCTTAAACCTGCCCACAACCAGTTCCTAAAAAGGAAAAGCAGTGTCCTTTTGCCAGCAAAACTGGGGTTTAGTCGAAAGTGAAAGGATCTATTTGAAAAGGTATATCTGCATTTAAAAAATAAAAGGATCTATCTTTGGACCTGGTAACAAATAAACAAAATCTCAAATGGATAAAGCTTGTGTGATGAGACCAAATTACACAAAGCGAAGAAGCTGAATTTTGTTTAATTTAAATGACAGAGAATAGACATGCCCTGAGTGACATTTTTCTGAAAAAATCACCCTGAATGCTATGTAGAGGATGGGTTGTAAGGCGGAGCAAACATAGAAGCATGGAGGCCAGTTAGATAGTTACTGCAGCCAGTTATTTGGACTAAGAGAGTAAAGGTAGAGAATAAAAGAGATAATCAGATTTGAGATCCATTTTGGAGGGTGAGTTGACTAGATTTGCTGATGGATGGACACAGGGGTGACAGAAAGGAAAGAATCAATAAGGACTTCTAGGTTTTTAGCTTGAACAACTAAGTAGCTGTCATTTACTGAAATGATAAAGACAAGAACAGATTTGAGAGGGGAATCAAGAATTTTGGTTTCAAATGATTATTAGCTATCAAATTTCATATCAAGGAGGAGGTTAGATATGTAAGTTTGGATCTTAGTGGGGCTAGTGAAATAAATTTGGAAATTGTCATAATTTTGGTGGTTATGAGAGTGCCTAGAATGAGGATAAAGACAAAACAAACAGAGAAATCAAAATCAAGCCTATAGAATACTCAAAAACTTAGGAGTTGAGCAAAGAAAGAAAACCCAAAAGGAGTGAAATAAAACCCAATGGTATGGGAAAAAATGTAAAGAACATGGTGTCAGGGAAGCCAAGGGTGTGTTAAGAGTGGAAGAGTGGTTAACCACATGCCAACTGGTCACGATGGCTAACATCCTTTATGAAATCATTTTGACTAGTCACTATAAATCTTGGTGAAAATGAAAACTATAGTAAGGTTACATAAGATGAAGGAGGAATGGAATGTGAGGAGTTAGAACAGGATGTGAAGAAATTCATAGAGATCGTATGAGGAGCCAGGGTTCTTTTTGAAAAAAAAAAAAGCATCTAATAACTTCCATTCTTTTTCAGAGAGAAAAAGAGACAGTGCACAGGAAGGAGGCTAAACTTGCTTGCATAACAGTCCCACTCTCTCAATAACCTTAATCCATTCATGAGGACAGAGCCCTTGTGATCTAATCACCTATTAAAGGCCCCACCTGACAACATTGTTGTATTAAGTTTCCAACACATAAACTTTGGAGGACACATTCAAACCATTGCAGGGAGTTATAAGCACTTCCTAATGAGACTGTCAATATCTCAGAAAAGCTGTGTGGACAGCTCATGACAGCTGCCCCAATGACTGTTCCATAGGCTCTGGACAGGTGAGTGAGCAACGATGAAGGGTTTGGGTGTTCTCTCTCTTTCTTTGTTCTCTTGAAGGGAGGGATAGGGAAATGAGTCTCAACTCCAAAATCCACAGTGGTCTTACAATTTACCAAGACACAGGGTACTAAATTCTCCTGGGAATGACAAATAACGAAAACCAGGATCAAATGTCCCCAGTAATAAAGGAAGAAAACATGTGGCCCCACCCTCGAAGGGCAAGAGTGCTGAGGGAAAGCAGGGCTCTTATTCTGAGTGAGTTAAACACCAAAAGGTTTATGTCTGGTCTTGAGACATCAACGGGCCCTTAGTGGGGAGGAAGAAAAACAATGTGGTGTTATTCAACAGTACCTCCAGACCAGTCCCTGGGGAAATTGTTCCAAGTTCCTCAAACAGTGGAGCCAGTAAAATTGAAAGAGTAAGACTACCTCTTGGGGGCCTAAAATATCTGTGGCCACTATGCGAAAATATCAGGTCAAGCCACCCAAGATTTCCAGAGTGGTATTCATTTTGATTGATGGCTTCTTCAACCAGGAGCAGGCCACAGGCTAGAGTGGTAGCAGTGGAGAGCAGAGAGGTGGTCCCCAGAGCAGCAGTCATGAGAGGAGATGGGCCGATGAGCAGCCTGAAAGCAGAACACACAACAACAGCAGGAAAGCTACAACAGCTGCAGAGGACCATGTGGAAAGGGAGATGCCTCAATGGTTTAGAATTCTATAATAAAACAGTGGTGGTTTGGAAGAAGCCCCAAGACAACTGCTACCAAAACTGTGAAATATAATTTAGTCACCTCAAACATGCCTCTGTGACCTGAGGCTCTTCCTGCTGCCTGGAACGTTCCTCTTGGGCTGAAGTAGGACCAACTTCTTATTCTTAAGGTACGAGCTAAAATGTATCTCAGAGTGGAGGCCATCCCTATGTAAAGATCTCCCTGTGATAGTCTAACACAGTCCTGTTTTTCCTTGAGAGTACTGCATTTCGCTGATTCTGATATATACTTTTTTTCATATTTTAACATTGCTGAAGTTGGGATGAATCTTATCATCAAAACTGTGTCATAGTTTAATTGGCCACAGTTTTTCTAAGTGACTTTTTTTAAATGGTGCATTTTATAACCTGTGCCATTTCTATTCAAGAAAATAGAGTTTTCATCACATTCAATGAGTGTTGTTTGTATGTTTAGTGTTTGTTTGTCTACTCTATAAACTGTAGGCTTCTTTAAAGCAAGCACTAGCATGTAGTACAATACCTGGTGCATCATATGTATTCAATAATGATTAATCAAATGACTGAATTCATTAACTTTATTTATTTTTTTTTTTGAGACAGGGTCCTACTATCTTGCCCAGGCTGGTCTTGAACTCCTGGGCTCAAGTGATCCTCCCACCTCGGCCTCCCAAAGTGGTGGGATTATAGGAATGAGCCACGGAGCTCGGCCTGAATTCATCAACCTTGGGGTTGTACGGCTCTCAGCGGAAAAACACTGTATACAATACTACGTATAATCAGATGACTTAAGATTTTTGGACAAAATTAAATATACAGTCTCTCTGTCAGATTCACATGTACCCAATATCTTATCTCAAAGTACTGGTGTTTTTGTTTTTTGGATTTTTTTTTTTTTTTTTTTTGAGTCTCACTCTGTTGCCCAAGCTGGAGTACAGTGGTGTAATCTTGGCTCACTGCAACCTCTGCCCTCTGGGTTCAAGGGATTCTCCTGCCTCAGCCTCTCAAGTAGCTGGGACCACAGGTGCACACCACCACATCCAGCTCATTTTTTTGTATTTTAGTAGCATGGGGTTTTCACCATGTCGGCCAGACTGGTCTCGAACTCCTGACCTCAAGTGATCTGCCCGCCTCAGCCTCCCAAAGTGCTGGGATTACAGGTATGACCCACCACATCCATCTTCAAAGTACTGGTTTTAAGCAGAAATTTCCACACAAGTAGATACCTTAAAACAAAGAACACTTGAGAACATCTGTCTAAGCAGAACAAAGTTTTTGTATTAGACATTTCTCGGAAACCTACTTTTAAAGGGGAGATATTAATAGAAAGTATTTATGAAGCATCTCTCAGTGTAATGCCCCGGTGCTTTGACAAGTATGCTATTTTTGAACATGGAAAAAACTCATTGTGATACATTATGACCAGTTTCTCCTGCTTAATACTGTAGTTAGGTCTAATTCTATGTTTATAACCTCTTAATCTCCTTCCATGGAGGAAATAGATTTCGCCTTATCTATTCACTTGGTACTAACTCAAATAAGTAGAAAAACCAGGGGATTTAATCTTGGCTAAAATAATTTAGCAATTAGCAAATATTTTAAGAAACGCCAATTAGAAACATAGAAAACATAAATGGATTTCAATGCATGTTGATCTTTTTGAAAATTTTCCTCTGAATGAACGTCTTTCTTTAACACTAATGCAAGGCTCTGGATAAATCTTATTATTATGAAAGTCCCTAATAGTGAGAATTTAAATACAAATTTATGCAAAATGAGAAAAATGGGTCACTTCTGCCATTGCCCTATTCCTGGAATATTTTTTTAGCAAAATAGAGCTGAGAATAAAAATCATCTCAATTTTACAATACACCATATCTCCCTCGTAACATTCAGATAATGATTCTGAAGCTATTTGGTATGATGGATGAAGAAATGCATTCTGAGCTTGGGCGAATCACACTACTCGGGACCTCTGTTTCTGCTTTTGCAAGTCTGACTTGTCAAGGGCCCCTCCCATCTCCTCAGAGACAGCTTCCAAACATCCCTGGTCAGAATCAGTGTCTCCTTCCTCTTCTGGGCCCACTTAACATGTAGTTTCTAGTTCTTGCGTAACAATTATGCAGTGAACCCTGTAGTGCAAACGAGTGTGTGTGCATTTGTCTACCTCAGAAGGCTGTGAACTCCTGGAGTGTCAGGACTGTTTTCATTCATCCTTGGGTCTTGTACATGGAAGATGACTCATATTTTGCCATATCAGATTGAATTGCTTTATAAGGTTAGCTTTGGCTTATTCAGTTTATGCTCCCTAAGGTTTTGTTTTTATGTACTAGTATTGCAGATTAGAAAAATAAATAAATAAATAAAATAAAAAACAAGCTCATCTCAAACCCTCATGGGTCTTTTTGTGTGACATAGAATGAAGAGCCGAGCTGAGCCCAACCTCAGTAAAGAGAGTGCCTCCACGGGCCCCTGTAGTCCCAGCTACTCGGTACTCGGGAGGCTGAGGCAGGAGAATGGCCTGAACCCGGGAGGCGGAGCTTGCAGTGAGCCAAGATCACGCCACTGCACTCCAGCCTGGGCGACAGAGTGAGACTCCGTCTCAAAAAAAAAAAAAAAAAGAGTGCCTCCAGCAGTTCAGACCAAGTTCATGTCCTGAGGTAAGACTGGCAGGGGCTACCCTGGGCCCTGGGAAGAGAGGGGTTCCTACGAGATGAGAAAAGTATTCCCTTAGGTTCTGAGAGAAAATGGCAATGCTCTATGTGGACTATGCAGCTATTAGAGACCCAGGCATATTTATGCAATCTAATCCTGGGTCAAATACTCATTTTCCAGGTGATGATGGACAAGTCCCTTAAGCCTTCTGATCAGCAGCTTCTTGAACTCTAAAATGGGAAATCTAATATTAAAGATATCCTACAACATGGACTGTTGTGAAAACTAATAAAGACAAAGCCTTCTCAAGCACTATGAAGCATTCAGTGCTAAGTACAATGAAAATAATGTGGCCAGAGGCCTCGGGCCTGTGCCAGATGGAACCAGCCTTGGCCACTCTTTCCCATACTGCTGCTCCCAGCTGACAGAGGTTTGGCTGAAGATTCTGCCAGGACCCGTGCATCAGTATTCCCACAAGGAGCTGCAGGGCACACACACTGTGTGCTGAGAAAGTCCCCAAGAAAGATGGAACCCACATGGGGGCATTGCTGATGCTGTCCCAGAAAACAAGCCCAGGGATTTTCCCAGCTCTATACATTGCTTTGTGTTTATCAGTGCTTCGACCAGCAGCTATTCATTTGTAATATGAAACTCTTAAAATAAAATCTTTTTTATTTTAGCGAGTTTTATTGAGGGAACCTGGCTGCAGGCAGGATTTCAGTCTTATGTCTGCATAAAGCCTAAGCTGTTGGCCAGTGGAAATATTTCCTTAGAAAAACCAAGGTGTTTGATGTTATTTGATTGGACTTCTCACTTCCTAACCAGTTGCCTTGGTGTTGCTTAGATGAAGCCCAGATTAATTTTTTTTCTCGGCACTTCTTACAAAATCTGAAATCTGAAAGTTCAGCCCTAACCACCTCACAAAATGGTCAGTCTTGTTCTTGACCTCATTAACAAAGGACTGTCCTTCCAACTCACACCAACCTGGGGGAGGAAATAAACCAGACAGCCCGAATGACGACAGAGTGGGATGAAATAACCCCTCCCTGGGACAATGCCTTTTCCTGTTTCTGGAGGCTCCTCCTATTCCCACACTGGTTTCTGCATCCGTTACTTGGCCAGGATCCTCTTTCACATCAAAGTGTCCCTCCTTGGGCTTCAGAAGTAGGGGCATAACCTTAGTTTCTACAGGAAGGCATTTTCATCCCAAAGGAAAGGGGAAAACCATGTGTTTCGTTGCTATACAATTACAAGCCACTTTCCTTGTTTTTCATTTTATAGTCATGCACATGAAAAGTATAGGCAGGCTTTTAGCTACGATGAGCCAAACATTTGGTTCCTAGACTTCTATAGTTTGAGCTGGAAGCATTAAAATAATTAAACTCCAGCCATTCAGTCTTCATTAATAATATTAAATGCCTGAGTCAGGAAAAGTTTTAGGAGAGGATATGATTTTCTTTTTTACTTCAAAAACACACGAAAGGGCATAATCTGGACAGATACTTAAGGAAGAGAGGTTGAAGAATGCCATGCATTCCATCTCAGACTAGGCTATGGGGACTCTTCTTGGGAGGTCTGGGTTTCAATCCAGTTTTGAATGGCTGAATGTAATCGGTGATGGTAGGGCACTACGGCTTTCCCAAAGCTGTCACTTGGTGTCATTATCAAAAGCACTTATTTGGTACCTAATATGTCTATGCGTGACAGATGTTTAAATAGGAATGTCCCTGTCTTTCTGGGGCCTCTGATCTAAAATGGTGCAGATACTCTTGGAAATGGGATAAACAGCAGAACCTTGGGTGGGAGAGAGTATATCCAATAGTATTTTTTCAGTGTGTAATTAGGGTGGGAGGGTCTAGAAAATTTTAACTGTTGGAGAATACAATTCATTATCATTGGAAGGGTACCCTGTAGAAGAGTATCACATTTGGGGAATGGGAGCTGTTGATCAAAAGATAGCATAATTTTCAGCCAGGCGTGGTGGCTCATGCTTGGAATCCCAGCATTTTGGGAGGCTGAGGCAGGTGGATCACTTGAGGTCAGGAGTTTGAGACCAGCCTGGCCAACATGGTGAAACCCTGGTATTTTTTTTTCATTTTATTTTATTTATTTATTTTTTTGGAGACAGAGTCTTGTTCTGTTGCCCAGGCTGGAGTGTAGTGGCAGGATCTCAGCTCACTTTGACCTCTGCCTCCCAGGTTCAAGCTATCCTCCTGCCTCAGCCTCCCCAGTATCTGGGATTACACCACGACAATGGGCTAATTTTTGCATTTTTGATAGAGACAAGGTTTTCCCATGTTGTCCAGGCTAGTCTTGAACTCCTGAGCTCAGCCAATCTGCCCGCCTCAGCCTCCCAAAGTGCTAGGATTACTGGTGTGAGCCACCTTGCCCGGCCTGAAACCCCATTTCTACTAAAAATATAAAATTTAGCTGGGCATGGTGGTGCATGCCTGTAATCCCAGCTACTGGGCAGGCTGAGGCAGGAGAATCGCTTGAACCTGGGAAGTGGAGGTTGCAGTGAGCCAAGATCATACCACTGCATTCCACCATGGGCCACAGAGCAAGACTCTATCTCAAAAATAATAATAATAATAATAAATAAAAATTTAAAAAAAGATAGCATAAGTTTCAAAAACTGAAGAAATACTATTCTAAAAGTATTCATGCATCATTTGCTCATTCAGAATTTACTGACTGCTTCCTAGATGCCCCAATGTGTAGCCGGCACTATAAAAAGTATAAAACAAATAGGCTCATCCAGACATTGACAAACTCATGTACACTCAGGAGCCCATGATGGTACAACATTGAAGCAATGAGATAGGAGTGAATTATCCCAATCCAGACCAACAGAATTGTTATATGAATCTCAATCACTTTGAGATAGAATAGGATATAGACTTAAAAACAGAAAAGCACAATTTCTAACTGACCCTAAATAACCTCAAAGCAAGCGTCCTTAGTGTTCTTTTATCCTTCATATGCTCTCTCTGAGGTAGAAAAATTAAGCTTTGTGTGGCTGAATTATAAATTTTCCTTAACAATTAAGAAAATGTTTCTTTACCAGAAGTGAAAACTGTAGGTTTTACTCTTGGGTTAGTGAAAAAGAACATTGAAAGTGAATCAGATCTTCCATTAGGGCCATGTAATCATACTATTATTACAACGAAAAATAAAAAGGAAGAGAAAAGAGAGAAAAAAGAGGGCAAGATAGAAAAGACTGGATTCCAGTCTGCTAAAGCTGTCTTGTCTCTGTCTGAGAAACCTATTTGGTAACCTGAATAACACCGATTCCTACACCTACAGACAAGCGAGACGAAATGAAACAGCATTGGTGAAGCATTCCTTTCTGTTGTTTGCTTGTTTGTTTGTTTTGAGATGAAGTGTCACGCTGTAGCCTAGGCTGGAATGCAATGGCATGATCTCAGTTCACTGCAACTTCCACCTCCTGTGTTCAAGTGATTCTCCTGCCTCAGCCTCCCAAGTAGCTGGAATTACAGGCGCACGCCACCTCACCTGGCTAATTTTTTTTTGTATTTTTAGTAGACACAGGATTTCACCATGTTGGCCAGGCTGGTCTCAAACTCCTGACCTCAAGTGATCTGCCCACCTCAGCCTCCCAAAGTGCTAGGATTCCAGGCATGAGCCACTGTGCCCAGAAGTGAAGCATTCTTTATGGCCTATACCATTATCTTATTTGATCCTGACAATAGCTTGCCAGGAAGGTGTTAACAACTCTCATTTTATAGATGAGGAAACTGAAGTTCAATGAGTTTAAGTAACTTGCCTAAAGTCATACAGCTAGTAAGTAGCAGAGCCAGGTGTTAAATCCAGGGCTGTCTGATGTCAGAGCTCATGAATTTTCTCCTACTTACACTCCCTTTATTTGATGCTCAAAGCTCCAGAGAAAAATGTATGTATATAAGACATTTTTGTTGAGTTGAGTGCACTGGTTGAGTGCAGGACAAATATTCCCTCTAAATCTCTACCTGTTCAGCCTCCCCAGGGATACATCAGACTACTCTTCAAATATAGTCTTCCCATGTCCCTGACCCACCTAAATTGTTTACTCTTTCTTTAATATTATTATAATGGAACTCGTGGTTTATATTTGAAATGAATTGTATATTGTTATTTGAAGTGCATATGAGAGGCAATGCTATGTAAAGCCTAACATAAAGTGATGAATAAAACTTTATATACCTATATACTTACATGTGTATAAAATATTGCAAAATAAAATAATATTTAAAGAGATGTGCATTTATTTTTGTCATTCTGATGCAAAACTATACTGTATTCTGACTATTTATAAAGTTATTTCCTTACATGTTTTCTATTTTTTTTCCATCCTGTCATTCTTATTCCCCCGGTAATCTCTATATATCTAAGGAAGAGGAAGCAAGAAGTTGTTCCACCTGTGTTTACTAATTATAGTGTTAGTCCTTTGTATATAGTGTTTGTACTTTGTTAGAATGCTGATTATCTGTTAAGCAGCTAACCCTACTTAGACCTGACAACAATTTAAATTCAAATATCTTCACGGCAGGCAATTTTATTAATGTTTTATATGGCACGCCAGAGAAGTGAGCTGATTTGGGTGTGTTTGGTTTGGGCTTTATTTTTTCTTTCCATTTTTGGTAGAAGACTGTGCTTTAGAAAAGTATGTTCAGTTGGCCTATACCATCAGGAAACTTGATTGAATTGTTCAACCCATATGCCACAAGCCTGAACCCAGGAGATACCAGCTCCAAGAAAAAGCAGTGTGTTCTATCTCTGTGACTGATTTCATTTTTGGATTCTCTTTTGAGTCTGCCAATAAGTTTCAGATGGGAGGTGTTGGTTTTTGAGATGCAAGTTACCTGTTCACTGGGAGCAGAGGGACACCACTTGTTTGGGGCTCTCACAAATGACAGATGGCAGTGACTTTGGTCACTGATGATGTTGTCTGGACTCAACTCAGCTTAGAAGAGAAAGAAACCATAATACCTTGTAAGAATTTCCTTTGCTCCACCCAGTTATTCTAGTAAAGGAAAGAAGATTTGAAAAGCTGGGACTCCAATGCCACCTGTGCCATGCTAACATCTGGACGAGGGCTTGAGAGAACCTCCCTGGAAACCAAAAAAGAAAAGACAAAAACCCTCTAGGTCGTGGGTGTCCAATCTTTTAGCTTCCCCAGGCCACACTGGAAGAAGATTGTCTTGGGCCACACATAAAATACACTAATACTAATGATAGCTGGTGAGCTTTAAAAAAAAAAAACTCTCGATGTTTTAAGAAAGTTTGCAAATTTGTGTTGGGTGGCATTCGAAGCCACCCTGGGCCACGTGTGGGCCACGGGCTGTGGGTTGGACAGGCTTACTCAAGGTAATTGTGCTCCCTAACTCTGCAGAACAGCAAGCCTCCCTCCACAAGCAGACCGTAGTTGAATGGGGGTGGGGTGAGGTGGAGCTCTTGGTTTGTGAGAATAGTCAGCAATGGAATGGCTGGTTGGTTATACAAATTAAAATTGATACGCATTCATCTAAAAAAATTAGTAAATACAAGATGCCTATTATGTACACATATGTATTGCGGAAAGACTAAATGCATGATAAAATGTTAACATACATAACTTTTTTAATGGAAAAAATGTTTGGAAAGGGGTTTCTGAATTCTGGGTTTAGTTTCCTTGGGAAAAAATAATTTGAGATATCCTAAAGTATCATATCTGGCCAGATGCAGTGGCTCATGACTGTAATCCCAACACTTTGGTAGGCCAAGGCAGGCAGATCACCTGAGGTCAGGAGTTGGAGACCAGCCTGGCCAACATGATGAAACCTCGTCTCTACTAAAAATACAAAAATTAGCCGGGCATGGTGGTGGGCGCCTGTAATCCTAGCTACTCGGGAGGCTGAGGCACTAGAATCACTTGAATCCGGGAAGTAGAGGTTGCAGTGAGCCGAGATTATAACACTGCACTCCAGCCTGGGCAACAGAGTGAGACTTCATCTCAAAAAAAAAAAAACGTATCATGTCTGATCAGTGTACCATGGCCGATGTGAAGGCCGGCTCAGACCAGCCAGAGTGCAATAGAACATTTAAAATTTGTCTTGAAGTTCTTCAATTAAAAAAGAACATAAGGACACCTTTACATCCTTTAGTGCTCTTTTTCAGAATTCCTTGTCTTCTGTTTGGAAAATAACTTTCATACTAATATAGTGGAATTAACCAATTCCATAGGCTTTGGAGTCTTAAAGACCCAGATTCAAATACAATTTTGACCTTTGGTAAATGACTTAACATCTCCAAGCCACAGTTTCCTCACAGGTGGAACAGGGTACTTATTTTACAGACTTGTGAGAATTAAGTGAGATTATACATAAATAGCATTTAACACAATTGCTGTCAGATGGTAAGCACTCAGTAATTGTCAGATAGGAATATAATCACAGCTACCCCCTTTTCTATTTATACTGCTTCCACTTGAGTCCACCGTTCATATTACTAACATTCTAGCTGCTGATGTGTGGGTTTCATGTGCAACACAGTAGATCACTTAGGAACATGAACTCAAAAGTCCCACTGCCTGGGCTCAATTCCTGTCTCCCCTATGTATTGGCCCTTTGACCTAGGGTAATTGATTATAATTCACCTCTCTGATTCAGTCTGCTCACCTTTAAGATAGGAGTGATAATGCCTAGTTCCTAAAGTTACTGTGAGCACCAAATGAGTTAATTCATTAAAGCATTAAAGTACTTAAAACAATGCCCAGCTGCAGGAAACTCTCAGTAACTATTAGCCTTTCCCACCCCCCACCCCCCACCCCCCCGCTCCCCGAGACGGAGTCTGGCTCTGTCGCCCAGGCTGGAGTGTATTGGCAGGATCTCGGCTCACTGCAACCTCCGCCTCCTGGGTTCAAGCAATTCTCCTACCTCAGCCTCCCAAGTAGCTGGGATTACAGGCGTGTGCCACCATGCCCAGCTAATTTTTGTATTTTTAGAAGAGACGGGGTTTCACCATGTTGGCGAGGTTAGTCTTGAACTCCTGACCTCGTGATCTACCAGCCTCAGCCTCCCAAAATGCTGAGATTACAGGTGTGAGCCACTGCGCCTGGCCTATTAGCTACTATTAATATCATTTTTATGCCTCTCAATGCAATGGAATCATAATGTCATTGAGTTAAGATGCTGGTTGCAATGTCTATAAAGTCTGCTTTCGTCCTCACTGTATCCATAAGCACCCAGCACATTATCTGACACTGAGAGGGGCCTCAATGAATACTGAGTTTCACTATCTTCGGTAGACTATAAAGTGGCTTGCTAACAGCTCTCTCAGTCTGCGCTATCTCCCTTCAAGTCCATCTGCACTGGCAACCCAGGTCTGTCCCAATCCTCTCCCCTCTGCCTCTCCCATCTGATCTCCCATTGCTTTCCTATACATACTCCATCTCCAGCAAACACTGCTGATTTCCTCCACCCAGGAATGGACTGCAGGGGAGGTGGGCCTTGCTGCAGCCGCAGAGGGAGAATCTTTATCTGTTTGGATCAGTCATGGTGTTCTCATTCCTCTTGCCATTGACTAGTGGAAGTATAGAGGCATGACAGAATTTTGACCAATTAGATATGAAAGCAAACCTTAGGAAGAGGAGGGAAGTATCTGAGAAAAACTTTTCATCAGATATGGGATAAAGATAGGTAGAAAGAAATGGTCTCTCTCCTCCCACTGGATATTGCAGCATTTCCCCGTGAGACATGCAGTTGCTGCAGCCATCTGGCATGCATGAGTGGAGCTAAGCCAAAGCACTGAGAATGACTGAGGATGCACTGATCTGCAGAATTCATCAACCCTGCACACCCTAGTTAGAGAATTCATGCTATATGAGAGAATGCAAATATATCTATACATATTTGATTTGGGCTTTTCTGTTATTTGCAACCCTAAGTAGCCTAACAGATACACAAGAAACCTTGGCTGGGTGCAGTGGCTCGCACCTGTAATCCCAGCACTTTGGGAGGCTGAAGCAGGAAGATTTCTTGAGCTCAGGAGTTCAGAACCAGTCTGGGTAACCTAGGGAGAGTCTTTTTCCACCAAAAATTTAAAAACGAACCAAGCATGGTGGTGCCTGCCTGTGGTCCCAGCTACTAGTCAGGAGGTTGAGGTGGGAGTGTTGCTTGAGCCTGGGAGGTTCAGGCTGCAGTGAGCTAGGATCGCATCACTGTGCTCCAGCCTGAGTGGCATAGTGAAAACCTGTCTCAAAAAAGAAAGAAATTCCCCCACTCCTGCGCAAAGGCCAATATATAATACTTATCCCAATAAAGTGTGTATATCACAAATAATATAGCTCACACAATCTAAATACACTCATATAATCCAGCACTGAAATAAAAATTAAACGTCATTAATATCTGAATAAAAAAGTTAAAACTAAAACCTTTTTTTAACCTAACAAATTGGCAAAGATGAAAGATTAATATTTCTCTTAACTTGGATGTAGAAAAGTGTATTCCCATATGCTTTTGGTAAGAGTATAATTTGGCAACATGTACAAAAATTTTAAACACAACAAACTAAAAAATCTTTTAAACATGCTTATCTTTTGATCTGAAAATTTCACTTCTAGGAATTTATCTTAAGGAAATAATCAAATGTGCAGAGAGGCATGAGAATCTTTATTGCTGGTGTTTCACAGCAAATATTTGAAAATAATCAGTTACTATCCATAGAGGATTAAATAGATTTTTATATATCTTTAAAAAGATGAGATTTTCAGGAATTGACATGGAAAACGGACCATGATACACTCTTCAATAAAATCAGCATGTTGCAAAATAATAAGTGTAGTATGAACCCATCTGTAATATGGAAGAATATACATTAACTGTTAGCAGGTCATTTCTGGGGGATTAAAGCATGGACAGTATTTACTTTGTACACCATCGTAGTATGTTATTTTTTGGATCAATAGGCACTTGCTACTATTTCCATCACAAGTCACAATGAAAGAGCTGAGAACAAATACTCTGCAGATCTCTGGATAGATCCCCTATCCAACGTAGGAGTATCTTCTCTACCCCAACTTCCCTGCCTGCCTTGCATGGGGCGGTGGCTCTCACCAGGTTGTCCCTGAGCCTCCAGTAAGATACAGACATGGTCTAATTAAGACATTGGGTTTCCGTAGTAATCACAAAGAATTCACTGTAAAGATTAGAATTGATTATATGAATGGGAACTTTTATGTTTTATAACTTACTGTAAGAGAAATTATTTTTAAATTTCTATAAGGATTCCAACTATATGACATTCTGCAAAGGCAAAACTATGAAGACAGTAAAAATAGCAGTGGTTTCCAGTGGGTAGAGGGAGAGAGAGATGAATAGGAGGAGCATGGAGAATTTTTAAGGCAGTAAAACTATTCTCTGTGATACTACAATGATGGATACATGTCATTACACATTTCAAAACCCATAGAATGTACACCAAGAGTGAAAGTTAATAGAAATTATGAACTTTGGGTGATACCGATATGTCAATGTAGGTTCACTGAGGTAACAAATGTACCTCTATAGTGCAGGACGTTGGGAGAAGCTATGCATGTGTGGGGGCAGAGGGCATGTAAGAACTTTCCATTCTGTTTTGCTGTGAACCTAAAACTGCTCCAAACAATAGGGTCTATGACCAGGCGCGGTGGCTCACATCTGTAATCCCAGCGCTTTGGGAGGCTGAGGTGGGCACAAGATCAGGATTTCGAGACCAACCTGGCCAACACGGTGAAACTCCGTCTCTACTAAAAATACAAAAAATTAGCTAGGCATGGTGGTGCAGGAGAGGCTGCCACTCAGGAGTCTGAGGCAGGAGAATCGCTTGAACCCAGGAGGCGGAAGTCGCAGTGAGCTGAGACTGTGCCACTGCGCTATAGCTTGGGCAACAGACCAAGACTCTGTCTCAAAAAAAAAAAAAATCCAGGGTCTATTTTTTTAAAAATCCCATAAGCATAGAAATGTTCTTAGGACATGGGGTCTTTTATCTCTCTAATGTGAGAAACATTGACTAGTGTGAGCTAAAACTGGACAGGTTCAAACTACTGGCTTATAGCATGCTTCTGAATGCCCGATGACCTCAGCAGCCTATACAACACGTCATCCCCTCGTACCTAGAGCACTGTTCTTCCCAAAGATGTTTCCTACTTAGAGTTAAGTTTTTATCCAAAGCATCGAAGGAATAGACAAAATCAAATAGAAACAGTTTCAATCACTTGCAGTGCTTAAAATATTTATAATCCTTGCTATAGCCAAAGGCAGCCAGGCTAATTATTTACCAAGCAAGTGGAAATGATGTCCTGGGGGAGAAGGCAGAACTGATACATCAGTTGGGAGAAAGGCTGGTAGTTAGTAGGAGTTCAGGGAGTCTCAAAAGCATCTTGGAGTGGCTCTATTTTAGCCTCACATAAGAACTGGACCATCATGCTACAAATGACACATTTGCTACTCAAAAGATCAAAGGGTGCTGGGAGGGCCTCTGTAGCTTGTCCTCAAGTTGATTTTCTGAGCATCTCTAATGAGCTGCAGTGAGAGAAATCTATGCTCTCTGGAGCTAGAAGGTCCCAAAATGGAAAGACTCTCTAAATTCCTGTAGAGAAATGTAATGGAGGTGAGAGATTACTGGGGCTCCACAAGGGCTTCGAATTTCTCAACTGAAAAGCTTTTTATTGGAAATGACAGTGATTTTATGAGTTTTGCTAATTAGAAGACCAATTAAGCCTTACTTTAGTTTTTTTCAAACAACACAGTAACATCTGGACTTCAAATTGGAACTCCCTCTCACTCCTCAAACATGACAGTTAATGGTTTAATTATATTCCAGAATTTTTCTATGTATATACATATGTACACGTTGGTATAGGCTACGTATTTAAATATCACATTACAATGCTGTTGCTCATTCCTAGCTCTGCTTGAAACATCCACTTAATGACAGAAGTTTAGAGATTTGATGCAAAGACCAACAGCCAGAACTTGGGTTGCCCAGTGAGCTACGGTCGAGTGTTTACGTTCCTGATTTCCACCTCACACCAGTAATGACAACATTTCCTAAACACCACCAGCTGTATTTTCCAAGTTTAAAAACTCTAACCTATGTGTACTTTGCAAGCCAGAAACCTAGAGGTCATCCACCCTCTCCCTCACCACTGTGTTTGATCCACAACGAAGTTCCGCCAATTTTATCTCCCTCTTTATTCATGTCTCTTCATGTTCATGATCACCATCATGGTCCAAGCTATCACATTCTCCCACTCTCCCATCTGATTGTGGCAGTAGCCTCCTCATGATCACACCCTCTTCTAAACCATTCTCCACAAAATAGCTAGAGAAATCTTTTTGAAAAACATAAATCTATGCGTATCACCAGTTATCAAGAACTTTGCCTGGCACAGATGACAAAATCCAAACTCCATGCCACCAAGTCCCTGTATGATATGACTCTGCCCCCCATCCAGTCTCAGCCACCCACTCTCATTTCTCAGGCTCTAGTCACTCTGGTTTTCCACTCCTGGAGTGCCCATGTTCACTCCTGGCTCAGATGTGTGGACCCTGTTGTTCTCTGCGACTGGAATATTTTTCCTCCACCCTCCCTACTTAGCCTAGTTAGCACCTATTCAGTTTTCAGATTTCAACTCAAACACCACTTTGTCAAGATAATTTTTGATGGTATGCCTGTGTGACTGTTTCATTAATGTCTCTCTTGCCCACTATACTGCAGGCTGCATGCAGGTGGTTCTGTTTTAGTACCTGGTTTCCCCAGAAACTAACAATGTGCCTACCATATGGCAGGAATTGGAATGTGAATTGCTCACAATTAAAGGACTAGTGCACATAAAGCTGTTGGACAGAGTCCTATCTGTGGAAATATGGACCATATCTTCTGGTTTAAAAAAAAAAAAAAAGCAGGAGTAGAAACTTTTTCTCAACTTCATAGACCATCCATACACCAAAGCCCAGTTTCAGGCTGTACTCTGTTCAGCTTGGCTTTGCCTGGATGGGCAGAAATGACATTACACATGTGGACAGAGGTACTGATTCTCCCTTTTCAAGATGGAAAGATGGCCAGGCGCGGTGGTTCATGCCTGTAATCCCAACACTGTGGAAGGCTGAGTTGGGCAGATCACTTGAGGTCAGGAGTTCAAGACCAGCCTGAGCAACATGGTGAAACCCCATGTCTACTAAAAATACAAAAATTAGCTGGGCGTGGTGGCACACACCTGTAATCCCAGCTATTTGGGAAGCTGAGGCAGGAGAATCACTTGCACCCAGGTGGTGGAGGTTTCGGTGAGCCAAGATCACGCCACTGCACTCCAGCCTAGGTGACAGAGCGAGGCTCTGTCTCAAAACAAATAAACAAAAAACGATGGAAAGATGACTTTTCAAAGGTTTATTTAAAAGAAAAAAAAAGTACTAGCGAATTGAGTTGGAGAAATGAACCAGTCATCAATAATTTTACTTTTCCATCCTTTGGCGCCCTCTATTGACAGTAAACTCAATTGCGGTAAAAATTATACCAACATCCCCTACAGCCAGGAAATCTATGAGGTGGGTATTTCTTCAAATAGATTCACGGTGAATTCAGTCTTTGGGAAAATCTGACTCCTCTTTCATCAAAAGCACGGGTTCGTGTGTCTAAATTGTGTGTGTGTGTGTGTGTGTGTGCGTGTGCGTGTGCGTGTGTGTGTGTGTATGTGTGTTGAGACAGGTCTCGCTCTATCTCCAGGCTGGAGTGCAGTGGCGCGATCTCGGCTCACTATAACCTCCACCTCCCAGGTTCAAGCGATTCTCCTGCCTCAACCTCCCGACTAGCTGGGACCTCAACTTTTTTGGGCACATTTTTAGGCATCTGTATCTGGGCAATGTTAGAACTCAGAGCAAAATTATGGTAAAATATCTTTGTCTCAACTCTCAGCAAGAATCATCTTTAGGCTGCCCGTATGGGAAATATACTCCACACGGAGCTGCCAGATTGTCTTTTGTTTTTCTCACCTGGACAAAATATTAGATCTATACTAGAAACAAGGACAAAGCAAATATTTAAATACAATATTTACTTTAATATTTTTACCAAATGATTTAGTCTCAAAATAAATAATGTTAGTCCTTTTCCAAACACATGAAAAATTGATAAATTTTAAGTAAAAAAGAATAGAAGAGGCTGGGTGCCGTGGCTCACTCTTGTAATCCCAGTACTTTGGGAGGCCAAAGCAGGTGGATCACTTGAAATCAAGGAGTTCGAGACCAGCCTGGGCCAACAGGTGAAAGCCCATCTCTACTAAAAATACGAAAATTAGCCAGGTGTGGTGGTAGGCACCTGTAATCCTAGCTACTTGGGAGGCTGAAACAAGAGAATTGCTTGAAGGTGGAGGTTGCAGTGGGCTGAGATGGCACCACTGCACTCCAGCCTGGGTTACAGAGCAAGACTCCGTCTCAAAAAAAAAAAAAAAAAAAAAAGGACAGAAGAATGGATGAATCAGACAGCACAGGTCAAGCACAATGCCCAGTCTATAGCAGCTTCTGGTAAATGCTAGTTCCAATGTCGCCTCCATCCTGGCTCTGCCACCAACTATTTGACCTTGAAAAGTCATTAAACTCTCTGGACCTCACTTTCTTCATCCGTAAAATGAAAGTGTAGAACTACGTGATCTCTGAGAGCCCTTCTCATCTGTAATTCTATATTTCTAAACCCATCCCCTATATCATTTGGTTTCCCACCACACCACAGTTTCCAGAAAGGAAAGCAGAAACTCTCCATTGATCCCTACACTGTCAATTATGTTCTACGATCATCAACTCTGTATAAAGACCTGAGGACACACAGATTAATATGTTACTGTCCCTGACCTCCGGAAGCTCATAGCTAAATGGTATAATTCACTATAACACATATAGGAAGAGCTATGTTTGAGCTATGAACAAATGCTGTGGTAACACATTGGACAGTACTATCACAGAGTTCATAAAATGATTTTTTTAATTTAGCAAATTCAGTGAAAAATCAGTTGAGCTGTGTGCTTGGCATTACCCCAACAATGTAAGTAATAAGTTGGATTTTTCTCTTTTTGAACCTATGCTCTAGGTTTCACTTGAGTATAGCCTAAATATCTAAGAAGAAATGCAAATGGTGTTAAAACTCATCCCTCCTTTTCTGAAGCATGGCTTAGCTGTAGAAGTTGTGTCTTGATCTGCTTACTATGGACTCTCCTGAGAACAGCAAATCTTCTTGCCAACATTTGCCATGCAGATACCAGACTGTGAGCTGAAAGTTTGTACAAAGGAATTTCCAGTGGAGGCAAAGCCATCAGATCCCCTGCAGGCATAGTCAGCAGTATCTCTTTCAACTCACCCGGTCTCAGTGCTGCCCATGGTCCACAAAATAATTCATTTCCACCTCAGCTGCTGAGACCTAAAATTCCCCTATTCTACTTCAACTCTTTGCAAATTGGAACTCATGCTGGTTCCATTTGCTAATGGTGACCATGGCCAGTCTCCAAATTTCTGTGTTGACGGACAAAGCCATAAATATAAATTTTACCAAACCTTGGAGCTGTTCAGTGTTTTAGGACTCTGAAGCATTTATTTCTGCCCCACATAGAAGCTATTCTCTGCTATGAAATAGGAAGAATTATTTAAAGAAAGCATTTGATGACCTAGTTGGTAAAAACAGAAATGATTAAAACTTAGGCAAATAATCCACATATTGCTATTACCTTAATGATTAAAACATGCAGCTCATTAATTTAATCTGACAGTGGGCCCTTTTGTGGGTAGACAACTCATATGTAACATCTTACTGCAGCTGAAGAGACTTGTCCCATGCCAAGCCTGGCTCCCCATTTCTTTTATTACTGAGAAGGCACTGGTACAATCCAAAATGATTAAAGCAATAGAGATTGAATTGCAGACAAAGAACATCAGACTGGATCAGGAATGGGAAAACAAAACTCCAAACAAGAATGAGATGCAAGGGACTAATGATCAAAACATTCAAGTTTCCTTTAAAAAAAAAAAAAAACTGGAATATTCAACTTTCTACTTTATGACACCTCAGAAAAAAAGTTTACATAATCTATTAATACAGTAATGCTTTTTATCTGGGAGGAGTTCTTCCAGGGTCCCTAAAAGAGAACCCTTAATATTTTATATATAGAGAAAGAGACAGAGACAGAGAGAGAGAGTACAAAATATGTCAGAGGTGTAAGAAAACTAATGAAGCAAAGTTCCTGGATCCAGTCCTCCTTGTCCATAACTACTCCTTGTATGAAACTGGAAAAACCCTTGAACTTCATTATTGGTAATGATTATTAGTGGAATGGCATCTAACCCATTTAATCATGAATCACAAGAGACCAGCAAAATTTACATGACACAAAAATTACAGAAAAATAAGAGAAGAAATCTTCAAGATTTACTGCCTCCATATACCTAACCCATGAAAAAGGAAATTTTCTCATTATAATTATTTCTTTGCACAAAACAAAAGCAAATAATTCAAACCTCCTTGTGATTCAAAAAGCAAAGATTATTTTCTATTGCTAATAGTCAACATTTTAAATACCCATCTTAGGCCAGGTGTGGTGGCTCACGCCTGTAATCCCAGCACTTTGGGAGGCCAAGGCAGATGGATCACTTGAGGACAGGAGTTTGACACCAGCCTGGGCAACATGGTGAAAACTTGTCTCTACTAAAAATACAAAAATTAGCCGGTCACAGTAGTGCATGTCTGTAGTCCCAGCTACTCTGGAGGCTGAGGCAGGAGAATGGCTTGAACCAGGCATGTAGAGGTTGCAGTGAGCCAAGATTGTGCCACTGTACTCCAGCCTGGGTGACAGAGCGAGACTGTCTCGAAAAAAAAAAAAAAAACTATCTTAAATCACTTCACAGTCATCCAAGTTGAACCTTATTCTTTTTCTTCTTAAGATTGAGCTAATCTACTATTAATGGAAACTGTACCCTTAAGTGACATTAGGTTTGCCTACCAAGGAGATTCAGGCCCTCTCTGTTCTGCATCTTCTTTCACATCCTACCCATTCCCAGGAAGCCTTCTTGATCTAACTTATGCTACGGAAGATCAGACGAGTGAGGGGCACAATTCTTGGTCCACGTTTTCTTGCTTCTTTAAAACAAAAGTGGTTCCTGTTGAGATAGATCATATTTTAACTGAATGGGAAATTTACTTCTGGAATTTCACTTTAGCCAGTTTTTCTCCATAGAAAGATGATCAAGGCAAATGCTATATGAATATTCTCCTCTTTACTATAGGTGGGTTCTTCTTAAGTCAAAACAAATTTATGGCCAGGTACGGGGGCTCACACCTGTAATCCCAACACTTTGGGAGGCCAAGGAGGGTGGGTCACTTGAGGTCAGGAGTTCAAGACCAGCCCGGCCAATATGGCAAAACCCCGTCTCTAATAAAAATACAAAAATTAGCCGGGTGTGTGTGGTGCATGCCTGTAATTCCAGCTACTCGGGAGGCTGAGGCAGGAGAATTGCTTGAGCCCGGGAGGAGGAGGTTGCAGTGAGCCAAGACTGCACCACTGCACTCCAGCCTGGGTGACAAAGTCTGGGTGACTTCATCTTAAGAAAAAAACAAAACAAAATAAAACAAATTTATCTTTCATAATAAAATAGTCCAAGGGTCCAGGTGAGGTGGCTGACGCCTATAATCCCAGCACTTTGGGAGGCCAAGGCTGTTGGATCACCTGAGGTCAGGAGTTTGAGACCAGCCTGACCAACATGGTGAAACTCTGTCGCTACTAAAAATACAAAAAATTAGCCGGCGTGGTGGCAGCCACTGTAATCTCAGCTACTCAGGAGGCTGGGGCAGCAGAATCACTTGAACCGGGAGGCAGAGGTTGCAGTGTGCCAAGATCGCGCCATTGTACTCCAGCCTGGGTGATAAAAGCAAGACTCCGTCTCAAAAAAAAAAAAAAAAAAAAAAAAGTCAAAGGAAAACTCTTAAGTGGACTGTGTCTTAAGAAACCCACTATGCCCATGTGTTGACAGGAGAGCTGTGTTGCCTAGTAAGACAAAGTAACTAAATGGTGATGCTACAATTATTAGTTTTTTATTTGTATAGATGGGGCCTATTTCTAGTTAATACTTCCTCTGGCTTGGGAGAGTCAGTGATAGGATATTGAAGCCTATGTGTAATGTTTAAGGCAAAATGTTGATATTTTAGATGAATTCTTTCATTTAAATTCCTCCTCGTGACCTACTGGTTTTGCAATGCATGTATCATGCTTCAGTATTAGAAACTTTAGTTTGGGGCTAACAGAAATAGTTCAGCTAATGAAAATAATGATTTTTTCATGCTGTACTACATAGTAATTTAAAGCATTTCAATTAAACAAACTGTCTCATTAGAGCTCCTTGATAATGCAGTTCCATTTGCTTTGATATGGTCAGAAATCCCAAGGATGCTTTTGGGATACACTCTAACTCTCATATGAACTTGCTTAAAAAGGTTACCACATACCAGACATTTTAGAGTACTCAAATGACCTACTTTAAAAACGTTTGAAGCCATTTTATGGTGTGGACTCTGAACAAATTACCCTTATTTAATAAGTAGCTTTCAGTTTGTGTTCCAAAAGTCATCTGAATTCTACCAATGAGGTTTGTTTTTCAAAGCTCCATTTTTCTCATATTATAAAATTAGAAAGCACATTCATTCATAAAATTCTCATTCTGGGCCAGCCACAGTGGCTTAAGCCTGTAATCCTAGCAATTTGGGATGCCGAGGTGGGCAGATCACCTGAGGTCAGGAGTTCGAGATTAGCCTGGCCAACATGGAGAAACCCCACCTCTACTAAAAATACAAAAACTAGCTGGGTGTGGTGGTGCGTGCCTGTAATCCCAGCTACTCAGGAGACTGAGGCAGGAGAATCGCTTGAATCTGGGAGGCGGAGGTTGAAGTGAGCTGAGATCACACCACTGCACTCCAGCTTGGGTAACAGACAGAGACTCTGTCTCGGGCGGGGGGGTGGAAACCTCATTCTGTTACTACTTTTTTTCACAGAATAATCTTATGATGAATATTATAATTTTAAAATTCACTATTTTGCAACATATTCCCTATCATTTTTTTCTTAAAAGAGTCTAGACTCACTTGCTCATTTCTCTGGAAAAAAAACCTAAGTACATAAATAAAATTGGCCGAGCACAGTGGCTCATGCCTGTAATCCCAGCACTTTGGGAGGACGAGGTGGGCAAATCACCTGAGGTCAGGAGTTCAAGACCAGCCTGGCCAACATAGTGAAACCCCATCTCTACTAAAAATACAAAAAATAGCCAATTATGGTGGCATACGCCAGTAATCCCAGCTACTTGGGAGGTTGAGGCAGAAGAATTGCTTGAACTCAGGAGACAGAGGTTGCAGTGAGCTGAGATAGGGCCATTGCACTCCAGCCTGGGTGACAGGAGCAAGACTCCATCTCAATAAATAAATAAACAAAATTGGTGAAAGGCTCATTGAGATAATCTGAGGATAAATTATATATCGTTCCTTTACCTTGAATATTTAAATGCCTTCACATAAGCTAAAGGTTCAAAAAGATAAATTCTATTAATTTTACTATAGTTGAAAACAGATGCTGAACTCAGTGGCTCACTCTGTAATCCCAGCACTTTGAGAGGCCAAGGCAGGGAGATCACCTGAGGTCAGGAGTTTGAGATCAGCCTGGCCAACATGGTGAAACCCCATCTCTACTAAAAATACAAAAATTAGCCAGTTGTGGTGGTCAGTGCCTGTAATCCCAGCTACTCAGGAGGCTGAGGCAGGAGAATGGCTTGAACCAGGGAAGCAGAGGTTGCAGTGAGCTGAGATTGCACCACTGCACTCCAGCCTGGGTGACAGAGCAAGACTTCATCTCAAAAATAAAAAAGAAAACAGATTTAAAAAATAAATTTCTCATATGCCTAACATAAGAAGTGAGGCACTTGAAAATTTATGTTACCAAATAGTCTCTTGAATTTAAATATCTGTTAATTTAACTTAAATATCAGACAAACCAGTTGTTGAACATGATAAAATAGCACAATGAACAGCTGACGGGATACCAGCTAGTTATTTTTTGGCTATTGTATGCTATAGCAATAAGAACATCAATTTTGATATCTCAATTCAAATCCAATTGAACTTGCAAAAATGAGAGCTTTATGCATTTAGGCCTGCTAATAACAACACCATCTTTTACCTTGATTGCAAAAACCATTTTTTTATTAGTTAGGGTAAGTAATGCTGGCTGCTATAACAAATCCTAAGGTCTAAAATGGCTTAACACAATAGAAGTTTATTTCTCTCTCTGACACAATGTCCAATGTGGTCATTCCATCTTATGACTTCAAAATAACTGGGGTCTCAGACTCTTCTGTTGGATCTTATAGCCAGGGGATGGACATCAGAGAGTGTATGAAGAACATTACAAGAGTCTTTTGGGTTTGTTGGGGGTTAGGGGAAGAATGGTAACTGGGCTCAGAAGTATTGTACATCACTTCTACCCACATTCCAGTGTCCAGAATTCAGTTACATGGTCACAACTAAGTACAATGGAGGCTGGGAAATGTAGTCTGTCTACCCAGGGAGTAAGAAAACGGGTTTTGGTGGACACATAGCAATCTTTCCACAAAAATCTCTATAGCCTCAGCAGGGACTTGAACAAAGAATATAATCTCACAGTTGTTCTTATAACTAGAGATATTGTCATCTGGTTTTTAGGTGGAATAATAAATGTAAAGTCTATAAAATAATGGTACTATTCTAACTAAAAGGTATTTAGAAATCAGTAACCATCTATGTCACGTGTTTAATCATCTGTGTCTCAGGTGCCTCTTCAAGGCACATAGATTCAGTTTTTCCCATCCAATTATCCGAATCTCTGAAAGCGCTTTTCTTTTCCACTCACTTGGCTATCAAAAATGGCAGACACAGTAACTTTAACTTAACTTTAATCCTGAAAGCTTGAGTGAATCATATTAAACATAACCCATTTTTTTTTTGTTCTTTTCTTCCTGGCCTGTGTGACTCAAACCAGTGTTTTCAAAGGCGTACTGACTGCATGAACCAATTTGAAGCTGAAGCTATGAGTTTTTGTTTTGTTTGTTTTTTTTTCAGCTATGAATTTTTGAACACTTAAACCCAGACAATGCCTCAACAGAACCTCCAATAGTCTCTGGATTGATATTTCATTCAGTTTAAGTTTCTGGCAGAGGTTTGATTTTATGAACCATTGTTAATTACCAAGCTTTCCAAATGTCCTACAAGGAACTCTAATGCAAAAGACTATCCATCCATTGTGTAATTGGTCTCCGAAGTAGAAATTCAGCATAAAATTGAGGCAAGTACCCAGAAAACTCAGGCAAAATCTCACAGCTTGACTTGTATCTTCTTTTAAATATCACAACCCTAGAGCAAAACAGCAAATAATTGATAGGCGATGTAGAGAAGAGTAACTGATAGGATTGAAACCCTGCAGGGACTGACCTAGAAAGAGAGATAAAAGGAACTGAGAGAGCCTGGTTGCTCCACTTCATGCAATCCTGGGAGGTAGATGTTTCAGAGATCTGGCTCTGTCTAATCCCTCAGTGACTTCAAACATTTCTATTTTAATGGCTCTTCCTCTTTCGAATGGGGATAATATAAAATGGGTTAAATTTCCTCTCTGGGCTGAAGGTGACGTTCACAAGGCATCTATCCAGCCCCTTTCCTGTTTGGAAGGCAACCTTCCACTGAGGCCTTCCTGAGAGACTCCTCTGAGACCTGTTTCAGGCAGTCTTCAGTTGACATCCTGCCTGCATTTCCACAAACCCAAATGAAAGTTACTTAACCTCACTGGCCTCAGTTTCTCTTCTGCAAACTGGGAGTTAAAAATACCCACCTCTGCGCTACTGCACTCCAGCCTGGGCGACAGAGCCAGACTCTGTCTCAAAAAAAAAAAAAAAAAAAAAAAAATCCACCTCCCAGGTTTGGATGAGGGTTAAATAAATTGTTTAAAGTCACTTCACAGAGGGCTGTACAAATAAAAAGAGCTCAACCAGCTACTGTTATCTTAAAAAAGAAAGGTTAAACCAGCTCCCAATGACTTTCTGCATTATCTAACAATCCTTCGAGTTGGTAAAATGTTATTTGAAGCCCAAAACTCTCTGTATTTAATTTTATCCTAATTCAATCTATTTTGGCTATATTTTAGAGACTCACATAATGTCTTCTATGTGGTTATATATGGTTTCCATTATTTGTTCCTGAAAACTCTGAAGACTCAAAAACATGGTAATGTTGAAACATATGGTGCCACCCATACCTGAATTCCTCTGCACAGGTGCTCAGTGGGGACTGACGGTGAGGTAGTGCTTGACTTGCTACAGCAGGGATGGCAAGTATGTGGCAGTTGCAATACCCAGCTCACCTCCAAAACATATGTCTATGTCTACTAATAAACATCTACATCAGTGAATAGGTCACCAAACTTTCCCATAGAGTCTATATTTTTCCACAAAATCCTTTTCAAAAATACTTTGGACAGTCTCTGCTGATCCATCAGCCACTACTAATCTATTTCCATTGCTGGGCTATAGCATAAAGGGAAGCAAATTTAAAACGGGAAGCAAACCTTGAAGAAGAACAAATTGATTTTAACTATTTGTTTTGGTTTTCTGTGTCTAGAAACTGAAAAAAAAAATGACTAAAGTCAGTTCTTGATTGTCTGTGATATTGGAGAGTGTGGTTTAGCATGAATGAATCAAATTAATAAACCTATGTTAGAAATGGGACTTAAAAGAACTGTCTAAATATAAAAATCATAGCACTACAAAGAGCGTACATTTCATTTAAAAATAAAATGGAAAAAAAATCAATGGTAGGCAACCACAGACACACCTCCTCTTTTGTCAGAGCTGTTATTAACAAGTAACTAAGTCTGCAGATTTTATTTTCACCTTCTCTGTCCTTCACTACATGTTGACTGGTAGATGGGTTCATGGGATCTGCAGTGGGCAAGACACAAAAATGTAGAGACAACTGAGCTGGAAAGCCACAGACATGTTGATCAGCTCTTGAATAATAAATATCTGCAAGATTATAAAACTGTTGGTGATTTACATATGAAAACAGTCTCAGTGCTAGGGAGAGAGAAAAGTTTAAGTAGCAGCATGAGAAGCTTACAGGAAAAGGCTAAAAATATTTCAAAGGAAAACCTGTGAATTAGAAAAAATATATATTTCCATAAGCAATTTTGGTTATCTCCTGGGTAAAAGGCAAGATCATCTCTGTCTATGCTTGGTAAAGATGCTATGTATTTGGCCACTACCATTTGAGAGAAGCAGAAGAGCGCAGCAGTGTTCAGACTCTAGAGCCAGACTGTCTGGGTTCAATCCCAGTTCTGGAACTTTTCAGCTTTGTGAGCCTGGGTAAGCTGTATGACTTCTCTGTGCCTTGGTTGTCTTCTCCATAAAGTTAGGATGATAATAGAGCCCACCTCATAACATTCTGACAAGGGCTAAATGAGTTTTATGTATCTAACATCTAGACTAGTTCTTGATACATACTAGGTTTTCTCCTTGGATATTTGTTGTTATTTGCTACAACTTGGTAAAGATCAGACCTCAAAGGAATAATAGCTCCTTTTAAAAATAGTAGATAGGCCAAGCATGGTGGCTCATGCCTCTAATCCCAGCATTCTTGAAGGCTGAGGTGGGTGGATTGCTTGAGCTCAGGAGTTCAAGACCATCTTGGGCAACATGGAGACACCACGTCTCTACAAAGATACAAAAATTAGCCAGGTGTGGTGGTGTATGCCTGTAGTCCCAACTACTTAGGAGGCTGAGGTGGAGGTTGCAGTGAGCCGTGATCATGCCACTGCACTCCAGCCTGGGTGACAGAGCCAGACCCTGTCTCCAAAAAACATAAATAAATAAATAAATAAAAATATAATGTAAAGTCCTTAAAATGGCTATCAGGTGCCCATCAATCCATGAGTGGATAAAGAAAATGTGGTATATAAATAAGATGGAATACTACTCAGCCATAAAAAGGAATGAGTTAATGGCATTCATAGCAACCTGGATGGGATTGGAAACTATTATTCTAAGTGAAGTAACTCAGGAATAAAATCAAACATCATATGTTCTCACTCATAAGTGGGAGCTAAGCTATGAGGATGCAAAGGCATAAGAATGATGCAATGGACTTTGGGGACTTTCAGGGAAAGGGTGGGAAGTGGGGTAAGGGATAAAAGGCTACAAATTGGGTTCAGTGTTTACTGCTCAGGTGATGGGTGCACCAAAATCTCATAAATCACCACTAAAGAATTTACTCATGTAACTGAATATCAGCTGTTCCCTTAAAAACCTATGGAAAAAAAATGGCCTATTAGGGAAATAAAACAGTAGGATGTATTATTGAGTTTTGTTATCATGTGGTTTTTTAAAATACTTTTTTGAAAGTGTATTGGTTATTTATTGTTGCTGTAACATATTTCCATAATATTGGTTCATGCAGTACCATAAATCCAGTGGCTTAAACAACACAAATATATTCTCTTCCAGTACTGGAGATGAGAAGTCTAAAGTGGGTCTCACTGGGCTAATACCAAGGTGTTGGCAGGGCACTTCCTTTCTGGGACCTTTCAGGGAAAATCCATTTTCTTGCCTTTCTGGCTTCTAGAGGTTGCCCACATTCCTTTGCTACTACTGCCATGCCATTGTCAAAGCCAGCAACAGCCAGTCAAGATTTCTTACATCACTCTGATGCCAAATCTTCTACCTCCTTCTCTCACATGTCAAGACCCCTGTGATTGGCCGGGCGCAGTGGCTCACGCCTGTAATGCCAGCACTTTGGGAGGCCCAGGTGGGTGGATCACGAGGTCAGGAGATTGAGACCATCCTGACTAACCCAGTGAAACCCCGTCTCTACAAAAGATATAAACAATTAGCTGGGTGTGGTGGTGGGCACCTATAGTCCCAGCTACTCGGGAGGCTGAGGCAGGAGAATGGCATGAACCTGGGAGGAAGAGTTTGCAGTGAGCCGAGATCATGCCACTGCACTCTATCTAGTCTGGGGGACAAAGCGAGACTCTGTCTCAAAAAAAAAAAAAAAAAAAGGCCCCTGTGATTTCACTGGACCCACCCGATAATCCAGGATAGTCTCCCTATTTTAAAATCAGCTGATTAGCAAACTTAATTCATCTGCAACCCTAATTCCTCTTTGCCATGTAATGAAACATATTCACAGGTTCCAGGGATTAGGGTATAGACATTTTGGGGGGCCACTGTTTGGCCTGCTGCAGAGCGGAATAACATCTATCTTAGAAACTGGAATGATTAATATACTCTGCACGGTAAAGTGAGAAGAGTTTTGGAGTAAGCAAACAAGAGGTCTGAGTTCAAGCCTGTGTTTGGTTATTAGCTAGTTTTATGATCTCAAGAAATTTTAAGTCACTTTATTTCTTTGGACTTCTATGCAATAAGAGTTGATGTTATATGACCTATGACTCTTGTCAAATTAAAAATAAAGGGCTAAAGTCACTGGATTATACAACAAAGCATCAAGATATTCTTCTACAGAGGACAGTTCTAAATTTAGTTTTCAAATGAGTCTGCCTTTTCCTGCCCTACTTGGTTCTGAAATTTCCCCCTTTCACAATGTAAAAACCATGCATTCCCCCTTTCACAGTGTAAAAACCATACAATACCAAACCATGGGTATTGGGAGAGGTGCAGTTTTTGGGGTTTTGTTGTTGTTGTTGTTGTTGTTGTTGGGTTTTTTGTTGTTGTTGTTAGATAGAGTCTCGCTCTGTTGTCCAGGCTGGCATGCAATGGCACCATCTTGGCTCACTGCAACCTCCGCCTCCTGGGTTTAAGTGACTTGCCTGCCTCAGCCTCCTGAGTAGCTGGGATAACAGGCGCATGCCACCACAGCCAGCTAACTTTTGTATTTTCAGTAGAGATGGTGTTTCACCATGTTGGTCAGGCTGGTCCTGAACTCCTGACCTCATGATCCTCCCACCTCAGCCTCCCAAAGTGCTGGGATTACAGGAGTGAGTCACCGCGCCCAGCTGTGGTGCAGTATTTTTGAGGTAAAATGTATGAACTGTTTTATCAATGCATACCAACATTCACTCCAACATGGAAGAAATCATTCCTGTGGTGTTCTTTCTTAAACATAATTTCCTCTATTCCTATAGGTGGACACAAGTAATATTTTAAAATAAAATCTGATTTTATTGCAGCTATAATTAGAAACCATTTACTTGAAAGTTCTCCTTTTTGAAAATAGAGAGGAATACATTAACCTTCCCATGACTTTCTGAATCCTTGAAGACCACTAGATCATCCCTTGTTCTCCTTCATAAGCATTACTTTTCAATCCTTTAATCATATTTGTTGCAAATTTAAGAGACTACTTTTAACACTTTGGGAGGGGCTGTTGTTAATGACAATGGAGGTATAAGGGCAGATATAAAGCCAAGAAAACCTATCATCTATTATGCTAAGCACATTAATAGAGCTTACCCTTGTACTGAAGATCCTGGAGAAAAAGATAAAAGAGATATTTCTTCATTTTTGAAATTCATTAAGGAGAAAAAAAAATCCATCTTAACTACCACAACTATTTATAGTCTCAGAAGTAGCTTGGTAACAGAAAATAATCCTGCCTGAACTAACAAATAAGCAATATAAATTCAAGCCTCAGTTATGTCATTAACTAGCTGTGTGACCATGGACAAGTCACTTGACCTCTCTAAACTTTCATTTCATAGTGTTCATTCACTGGACTGCAAGAGAATAATTGGGTCCAACAAAGAGTAACAAAGAAAACGTGATAGGATAGAGAAGACATATTAAGAAGAAATCTGTAAGGCCAGGCATGGTGGCTCACACCTGTAATCCCAGCACTTTGGGAGGCCGAGGTGGGCAGATCACCTGAGGTCAGGGGTTCAAGACCAGCCTCAACATGGAGAAACCCCGTCTCTACTAAAAATAAAAAACTAGCTAGGTGTGGTGGTGCATGCCTGTAATCACAGCTAGTTAGGAGGCTGAGGCAGGAGAATTGCTTGAACCTGGGAGGTAGAGGTTGTGGTGAGCCAAGATCGCGCCATCGCACTCCAGCCTGGACAACAAGAGCGAAACTCCGTCTCAAAAAAAAAAAGAAGAAGAAGAAGAAGAAACCTGTAAACCGTTTTAAGAAATGCTGAATTTCAAACACCACTAATTTAAACAAAATTCCCTCAACAGGGAATCGGATGGACCGGCTATCTGATTTATTCTGTCAACCTACCCAGGAATGCCAGCAGCTTAGGAAATTGTGATGATGAAAAGAAAACAAAAAAAGTTTGTAAAATTTTTACTTTTTTGAAAACAAGTGAATATCTAGTGTATTTTTTTATTTCATAATCAAACTTGTTTTCATTTTCAAATCTCTTTGAAACAAATGAAGACAATGCTAAATAGAGTTAGTTCAATTGAGCTTGACACTATTCAGGGCCCAAACAGAGGTTTATTTCCTCAAAAAGCAATCAACATTCTCCCTCTTGCATTACCAAAATTTGTACCCTAACTAGGTAGTCACCTCAAAAACCTTAGTCTGGTAACACAGCGCATACAGCAGGGGAGTATGAGACCATCATCTCTAGTGGAAAAACAACTCAAACATGCCTGAGTGACAGACAACAGCCATAAACGGTGTCTCTTTTCCTTGTGAAAAATAACACATCTCCATGCTTTGGCTGACTATTGAACCTTGGGGACAGCCTCCGGTTCCAAACGGAAAGCAATGCAGATCTCATTGGCATTCCAATATAGTCTGTTTTCAGTTCCCACAGATGTTTTTAGCTGGTGGTAGGCTGTTGCCTTCAGGAGTTTGTCATTTACAGAATCTTATAAAGTGGGTACCAGTGTTCCCTGCCCTCTTCCCAGGCAGGAACAGCTATGTCATGGGAAACCGGTCAGGCATTCAGCTGCTTCTTGTCCCAGACCTCCTGGGGTTGGCCTATCTTTCCAAGCCAATTTGAGGCTTCTCTGTTCTCTTTGTTCCCCCTTGGCTATCTATGACAAGAGACTGAATCTTAGAGCTGTGTGGTCCATCAGGGATATTTTGGGCTAATAATACCCATTGTGATTGGAAATGTACATTTGTATGGTACCACAATAAAGTTCCTGAGTAGAATTTGCTTGTCTGTGCTAAAAACTTCAGTAAACCATTAACAGGAGCCAAAGCCTTCAATGACGAGAGAAGGTGTGTCTTATAGATGGGATGGGACAGGAGTAATAAAGTGTCTAAATGCAGGACTTACTTACCTTTATTGCTAAAGGCATAATCTTGAAAGATTTAAAGACAGAAACCAAGAAATGAATGTCATATTGTCACTTTTAATTCCCCAGCAAAATAAATTTCCTGACTTTTCTGTTAGAGTGATTCATTAACAAAAACTTTGCATTAAAATAAGAAATGATTTCTTTAAAGTCTGTCTTGTGAAAAGACATTGCTTATTATACTATTTAGATTTGATTTCCTGGGATGGAAATATTTGCCTATGCTAGCAACAACACATCAAGCATACAGATGCAGAGCCAGTGGCCAGGCTTCTTAAATAAATGATTTTAGTAGATATGGCTCTTGGCCTTCAGGACATAAAATCTGTTTTTGTTTCTGTTTTGTATACTAATATCAGCAAAGGCTTCCCTTTTCTCTTAGCATTTGGAAACTTTTGGTTGAATTTCATTAGGCAGGTGGCTCTCTTTTAATGTAAAAGTTTTTATGTAATGTTGGAAAAAGTTAATCAGAATGCTTGAATAACCGGTTGAACAGGTATTAAAATTTGTAATCATTAAGATTCACTTAGCCAGAACCTCTATCCTTTTTTTTTTTTTTTTTTTTTTTTTAATGAGACAGATTCTTGTTCTGTCACCCAGACTGGAGTGCAGCGGCACGATCTTGGCTCACTGCAACCTCCGCCTCCCCAGTTCAAGCAATTCTCCTGCCTCAGCCTCCCAAGCAGCTGGGATTATAGGTGCACGCCACCACGCCCAGCTAATTTTGTATTTTTAGTAGAGATGGGGTTTCACCATGTTGGCCAGGCTAGTCTTGAACTCCTGGCTTCAAGTGATCCACCCCCCTCGGCCTCCCAAAGGGCTGGGATTACAGGCATGAGCCACCACACCCAGCCCTCAAATCTTTTTAATAGAATCTTTAAAAATATTTTGACTGGGTGTGGTGCATCATGCCTGTAATCCCAGCACTTTTGGGAGGCTGAAGCGGGTGGATCACGTGAAGCTAGGAGTTTGAGACCAGCCTGGCCAACATGGTGAAACCCCATTTCTACTAAAAATACAAAAATTAGCCGGGGCACAGGCCTGTAATCCCAGCTACTCAGGAGGCACAAGAGTTACTTGAACCCAAAAGGCAGAGGCTGCAGTTAGCTGAGATCACACCACTGCATTCCAGCCTGGGAAACAGAGGGAAACTCCGTCTCAAAAATAAATAAATAAAAAACAAACAAAAACCAAAGTATATTATTTCCTGTATTAAAGATCTTGTAGGGTACTAAGATCAAGATTCTGGATATGTCTGGACATTGTACAGCTGTGGATTGAAGACTAGGATGAAGATGTACTGACCTTAGAACTTGCCTTCGTAAGTATTACTTTTTATTAAATGACTGATAGTGCATTTTTTTAGTTATTCCCCTATTTTTCCTGAAAGTCAAGTGTAGAAGCTAATTCTAGTTAATTTATGGTTTCATTTAATTAAGTTCCACTTAAATGAGATTTTACTGTAACATGGTCAATTGTATTCTGAATTATGAGATTTATTTGGGGCAAAGTTAGCACTTACAGACTGAAAGAAACCTAATGTCTTTAAAACTTGAAAGAAGAGTCTTCTTAGAACTTATTTTCTGGATGCCACACAGGTCTGCCTCTTTCTGATGAAACCTAATTCCCAGCATCTCTTTTTATCTCTAAGAACTCCAACTCTGATTGTGTCTTTGCTTTGGTGACACCCTGGTGGTTCCTTTCTGTTGCTCAGAATTTGTCAAAAGAATGTGGAAGATCCTGTTGAGCTCAGTCTCCCTTACCCACCGCTAGGTCAAGCCTCTCTCTCTGAAGAGTGCTTCTCATCCTTATGCCTGCTTCCAGAGTTGGTGGGGTTGGCTTTGGAGCAGGACTTAATTTTGTCTCATTTTAAATCATGTGCTCAATTGCTTCCTTTCTCTTAAATAATGAAAAGCCAGCAAAGAATAGCTTAAAGCATAAGAAAAAATGAATTTAGGGAAATTATTCATCTGCCTGTAAATAATAGCTTCATGGATATGAGGGAGCTAATTCTCAACAATATTAGGTGCTCTTTCGATAAAAGCAAGAGAAAGAAAATATCTCAGAAATGTCTTTGTCATGCTTAAAAGTCCTCCGTCCCCCACTCCCCACAATTCCCTGGGTTTTTTTTAGAAGGGATATTTGTTCTCTCTCATAATCTGGAAATGTATGTGCCTAATTGAAATAAGATGTACGCTTTAAATGATGAAAATAAAAAGCGATCAAAATAGATTTTTCTTATCCTTGGGGCATTGGGAGTTTAAATGCAAACTGCATGGCTTGCAGTGTGGGGAATTAATTATTGGTAATTGAAGTTGTAAGCTTAATTCCCTGCTTGCTTCAATGAAAATGAATCCTTTTATTTAATATTGAAATAAGCACCACTAACCTCATGATCTGGGACAGCACATGCACTCAGCTTTTGAGCAACAGTGAATGTTTAAAAAGCTTTATCTTTTTAACACTGAATTGTGATTAAAACAAAACAAAACAAAAACACTGGGTTGAGGGAGTGGTATAAATACCTTAGCAAATAACATAATAGATGGTATTTGGGTACTCTTAATAGATCCTGTTCTTATTCACCAGTAAGAGACTGTATTTTATATTCAAATAAAAGTCCAAACCATTAAAAAATGCATTTATACTTTTTGAAAACTTGTCCTGAGTAAAATATTTTCGTTGGCTTGTTTTGTCATGTTGAAGCAGGATGACCGTTCAAACTGTTGGGCAGGTAAATTTCTCTGCCCTGTGTTTCTGCCGTGAGGAGTTCTTGTCTTCCTGAGGAAGCATTACGGCTAATCATGATGTGAACTTTGCTTCCTGCCCAGTCCTCTTGTTCTCTGTGTCTGTGCCTGTCTATGTCTCAAGGAACGTCTCTGGGTATTTACACTGACTGTTCTGTGACTTAGGTCTGGTAGATTTCCAGGTCCCCTAGCCTATGCCTGCTTTTTGCCTAATATCTTCTACTCCTCTCTCAGATCTCAGCTCAAACATTACACCTGAGATTAAGGTAAGGACCCCTCTCTTATATTCTTACGACAGTAAATCATGTGGCAATTACTTGTTTCATGCTTCTCCATTCTACCAGAGCACAAGTTCCAAGAAGGCAGGGTCTGCCTTGTTCACAGGTAGAGGTCCAGTAACTAGTTCAGAGCCTTGCATATACGGGGGATCAAGAAACATGTTTGAGTGAATGAATGAATAAATGAATGAATGGTGAATGAGTGTTAATTAAGGTTGGTCTGAGAGACACTTGGCAAAATTCCCAGTTTATAGTCCTGAAGTATCCATAACTCTTACAATACAATTAATAATTTATTTTTCTCATTTTTAAATAGGAAATGAATGGTAGTATTTCTGACTTTCTGTTTATTGTACTTCATAGTTAGTCCTCAATCAACATTTCCTAAAATATAATTTATCCATATTTCAGTAACACCTGTAATTGTGTAATAAGTAACACATGAAAAATTAAGCTTGTGTGTTGTTTAATGTATATATTAGAGAAAAACCTAGATATTGAGATTCCCTCAAATGAAATAGTGTTGTTTAAATTTGCTTTCAGTGGAACCTATCATTTCTAACCTAGAAGAGGTCTGTTCTTTAAGCAACCAGCCTCTGTGTCCACAAAGTTTGGTCATGGTTTGTAGAAAACTCCTTTGGGGCAGCTCCAAGGGCCAAGTTTGCTCAGATTGCTCAAACTTTCAAAACTATTTTTCTCAAAAGCACAGGGCTTAAATGAGCACTTGTTTGATCTAAATATGGTTTCACATTGTCATGGAGAGAAAGTAAAGAAGACAGAAGAACGCTTTGGTCTTTATCTCAGTATCCTGAAACTTCGGCTTCATTCATTTTAAAAGGAGCAAAAGTAGATCTAAATGGTTTTCTGGGTTAAGATGGTAGACTAAACCACACATCTAAATTTGCTCCTCTACAAAATTCCACTAAAACTTGGTTAAAGTGATTTTCTTGAAAAGGCACAACTCACATGAAAAAGAATACAAAAACAAAAAAGAAGAAACTAAAAAACAAAGAAAAAAACTGGAAAAAAAAAAAAAAAGGCTGGGCACAGTGGCTCATGCCTCTAATCCTAGCACTTAGGGAGGCGGAGGTGGGCAGATCACTTGAGATCAGGAGCTGGCCAAAATGGTGAAACCCCGTCTCTACTAAAAATACATAAATTAGCCAGGCATGGTGGTGGGTGCCTGTAATCCCAGCTGCTTGCAAGGCTGAGGCAGCAGAATCACTTGAACCCAGGAGGCGGAGGTTGCAGTGAGTTAAGATCGCACCACTGCACTCCAGCCTAGGTGACAGAGTGAGACTCCAGAAAAAAAAAAAAAAAAAGAAGAAGAAGAAGAAGAAAGAAAGAAAGAAAAGGAAGGAAAGCAAGGAAGGGAAGGAAGGGAAGGAAAGGAAGAAAGGAAGAAGAGAGAAAGAAGGAAGGGAGGGAGGGAGGCAGGGAGGAAGGAAGGAAGGAAGGAAGGAAGGAAGGAAGGAAGGAAGGAAGGAAGGAAGGAAGGAAGGAAGGAAGGAAGGAATAAAGAAAATTTTGAAATCTGAAAAGCAGATTGACAACTGGCAGTGCCATATACCCCTACCACTGGTGTAGAGGGGAGGCCAAAATAATGAAGAGGCTAAAATAAACATTGAGTGAAAGCTGTTCCATTGGGTTAAATCTCTATATCTTCACTCACATTGCCCTTTCCTCACCTAATTTATTCTGAGGAGTAAGCACAGCAGAAGGCCTTGGAAATGCAGGACACGAGATACAATTAAAGATGTATCATCATACCAAACACAGAGAGATTGCATGACTGAATGCATATGGAATGCTAAAACCTTTCACTGCTTCCTCCACTTGGCTTCCAGAATGCCAGAAGCCTGGTCATTTCCCTTTAGTAAGGAGACTGGAAGAATGTTTTCTGCTAAAAATGTCAACGTAGGAGGAAAGTTTTTTTGTTTTTTTGGTTTTTTTTGTTTTTTGGTTTTGTGTGTGTGTGTGTGTGTGTGTGTGTGTGTGTGTTTTGAGATGGAGTCTTGCTCTGTTTCCCAGGCTGGAGTGCAGTGGCACAATCTCTGTTTACTGAAGCCTCTGGCTCCCAGGTTCCAGCAATTCTCTGCCTCAGCCTCCCGAGTAGCTGGGATTACAGGCATGCACCATGACACCCAGCTAATTTTTGTATTTTTAGTAGATACGGGGTTTCGTCATGTTGGCCAGGCTGGTCTCGAACTCCTGGCCTCAAGTGATCTGCCCACCTGGGCCTCCCAAAGTGCTGGTATTACAGGCATGAGCCACCATGCCCTGCCAGGAGGAAAGATTTTTTAAATATTGACATTGGAAGTACAAAGAGCCTATCCAGATCACTTGACAGTGACATCCAAAGTAAACAAGCTCCACAGAAGCACCCAGAGCAACCAATTATGATTTAAATCCCTTGTTCTTAATCATAAAGAAAGGATGACAAGATATGGAAGATAAAAACCAAACCAATAAACAAAAGAAAGCAACTCGAAGGAAACAGAGACTATACGGTGGCGGGTGGTGGTGGGGGGAAACTCCAACAAAGCTATTCTTTTTTTTTTTTTGAGACAAGGTCTCATTCTGTTGCCCAGACTGGAGTGCAGTGGCTCTATCTTGGTTCACCACAGCTTCGATCTCCTGGGCTCAAGAAATTCTCTCACCTAAGCCAGGACCACAGGCATGCACCAACATGCCCAGCTAATTTTTTTTTAATTTAATTTAATTAATTTATATATTTATTTATTTGAGGTAGAGTCTTGCTCTGTCACCCAGGCTGGAGTGTAGTGGCTTGACCTCAGCTCACTGCAACCTCTGCCTCCCAGGCTCAAGCAATTCTCCTGACTCACCCTCCCAAGTAACTGGGATTACAGGCGCGTGCCACCACACTCAGCTAATTTTTATTTATTTATTTTTAGTAGAGACGGGGTTTTACCATGTTGGCCAGGCTGGTCTCGAACTCCTGACCTCAAGTGATCTGCCCGCCTTGGCCTCCCAAAGTGCTGGGATATCAGGCGTGAGCCACTGTGCCCGGCCACCAGCTAATTTTTGTATTTTTTTTTTTTAATTTTACTTTAAGTTCTGGGATACATGTAATGAATGTGAAGACTTGTTACATAGGTATACATGTGCCATGGTGGTTTCCTCCACCTATCAACCTGTAATCCAGGTTCTAAGCCCTGCGTGCATTAGGTATTTGTCTAATGCTCTCTGTCTCCTTTCCCCCGACCTCCAACTTTTGTATTTTTAGTGGAGATGGGGGTCTCATCATGTTGCCCAGGCTAGTGTCGAACTTCTGAGCTCAAGCAATCCACCCACCTCAGCAACCAAAGTGAGCCACCGTGCCTGGCCAAACAAAACCATTCTTTTTTTTCTGAGACAGAGTTTCACTCTTCTTGCCCAGGCTGGAGTGCGATGGTACAATCTCGGCTCACCACAACCTCCACCTCTCGGGTTCAAGCAATTCTCCTGCCTCAGCCTCCCGAGTAACTGGGATTACAGGCATGCGCCACCACATCCAACTAATTTTGTATTTTTGGTAGAGACAGGGTTTCACCATGTTGACCAGGCTGGTCTTGAACTCCTGACCTCAGGTAATCCACCCATCTTGGCCTCCCAAAGTGCTGGGATTACAGGTGTGAGCCACCGTGCCCAGCCCAAACAAAGCTATTCTTAATAACCTCAGAGAGGCCGGGTGCAGTGCTCCCGCCTGTGATTTCAGCACTTTGGGAGGCCAAGGTGGGCACATCACCTAAGGTCAGGAACTCAAGATCAACCTGGCCAACATGGCGAAACCCCATCTCTACTAAAAATAGAATCATCCTGGGCATGGTGGCATATGCCTGTAGTCCGAGCTACTTGGGAGGCCGAGGCAGGAGAATCGCATGAACCCAGGAGGCAGAGGTTGCAGTGAGCCAAGATTGTGACACTGCACTACAGACTGGGCAACAGAGCAAGACACTGTCTTAAAAAAAAAAAAATACCAAGAGAAAATATTTCCTTTGTGAAAATAGAAAATGATGCTATGTCAAAAGAAAATTCAGAGAATAAAAAGAGCAGCTAATAGCCGAAAAGAAAAATTCAACAGAAGAGTTGAAGATAAAGTTCAAGAAAGTGTTAAGAAAACAGCAAAACGACGGAAGGAAAATAGAAGAGAAGATACAAGAAAAATAAAGGGAGCACACCTGAAGTTCTCACATATGAGTAATAAAGATTCCAGGAAGAGAGCAAGAAGAAAATGAAGCAGAAAAATCATTAGTAAAATAATTTAACAAAAATTTTTCATAACTGAAGACATGAATTGCTAGATGAAAAGGGCCAAGTGCTCCTGCAAAATAGATTCTAGTAGAGCTACATCAAGAAACATCACTGAAATTTCAGAACACTGAGGACAGAGATCCTATAAACTTGCAGAGAGAAAAATAGACTACTTAGAAAAGACTAGGAATCAGAATGCCTTCACATTTCTCAACTACAATAAGACAAGAGAAAGACCTTGAAAAAAAAAAAATTTTTTTTTGTTTTTTGAGACGGAGTCTCACTCTTCCCTAGGCTGGAGTGCAATGGCATGATCTCGGCTCACTGCAATCTCCACCTCCCAGGTTCAAGCGATTCTCCGGCCTCAAGTCTCCCGAGTAGCTGGGATTACAGGTGCCCACCACCATGCCTGGCTAATTTTTGTATTTTTAGTAGAGACAGGGTTTCACCATGTTGGCCAGGCTGGTCTTGATCTCCTGACCTCATGATCCACCCGCCTTGGCCTCCCGAAGTGCTGGGATTACAGGTGTGAGCCACCATGCCTGGCCGACCTTCAAAATTTTTGAGTCCAGGCGCAGTGGCTCACCTGTAATCCCAGCACTTTGAAACACAAATGTAGGAAGATCACTTGAGCCCAAGAGTTTAAGTGAGCTATCATTGTGCCACTGTACTTCAGCCTGGGCAATAGAGCAAGACCCTGAAAATGTCTTTGCTAAATTATAACAGTAACAGAAATCCACCTTGGTTGACTCCATTTTGCTTCCAACCTTCAAGCTGTCCTTGGTCATTCCCAGGTGTAGTCCAAGCTAACTTTGGGAGAAATTTAGTTTGTATTTTAACTTTAAAACAAGGATGATAATAGTCCCTTCCTAAAACTAAGCCCTTCCGGCCGGGCGCAGTGGCTTACACCTGTAATCCCAACATTTTGGGAAGTCGGGGCAGGTGGATCACCTGAGGTCAGAAGTTTGAGACTAGCCTGACCAACATGGTGAGACCTCATCTCTACTAAAAATACAAAAAAATAGCCAGGTGTAATGGCGGGTGCCTGTAATCTTAGCTACTTGGGAGGCTGAGGCAGGAGCATTGCTTGAACCAGGAGGTGGAGATTGCAGCAAGCCGAGATGTCACCATTGCACTCTAGCCTGGGCAACAAGAGCGAAACTCTGTCTCTAAATAAATAAATAAAAACTAAGCCCTTCCTTGCTCAGGGACTGAAAACCACCTTTGTAAAACTTATGTAAAACTACAAGGTTAGGATTATGGGAGGGACCTGAACTCTGCTGAAACATAGGAGTAGTTTCTATAATCCCTTACTGCTCAGGGATCATATGCCCAGAGGTCACAAGATTTGTGACTTCTCCAATTGCTCTTCGAGATAACATCATTATTGTAAAACCTAAAAGTATTATATTATTTTTTGCAATATTTTTCAGACTGACCCCACCCATACTCATGACTCAGGTCTCAACTAATACTGTGTCCTCACCCAGAAGCTGACTCAGCATACAAGGACCATTCTCCACACTCCTATGATTTCATCCCCAACAAATCAGCAGCACCCATTCCCTACACCCCTACCCACCAAATTGACCATAAAAACCATACCTTCAAGCCTTCAGGGTAGCTGATTTGAGTGATCACTCTATTTCTCCTGCATGGGCCAGACTCATGTCAATTAAACTCTACTGCAATGCTGTGGTCTCAGTGAATTGATTTTGTCTGTGCAGTGGACAGTAAGAATCTGTTTGCCAATTATAACACTGTCTTTACAAAAACAACAACAAAAATTCTTGAGTTAAAGCATTCCTACTGCAATTCTAGATTCAGCCAAATTGTCAAATACACAGGAGGGAAGAAGAAAAACATTTTCAGGCCAACCACTGTGGCTCGCGCCTGTAATCCTAGCACTTTGGGAGGCCAAAGCGGGAGGATCACCTGAGGCCAGGAGTTCACGACCAGCTCGGCCAAAACATAGTGAAACCCCATCTCTACTAAAAATACAAAAATTAGATGGGCATGGTGGCACACTCTTGTAATCCCAGCTACTTGGGAGGCTGAGGTGGGAGAATCACTCAAACCTGGAGGGCGGAGGTTGCAGTGAGCCAAGATCCTGCCACTGCATTCCCGTCTGGGCGACAGAGCGAGACTCCGTCTTGTTTTTTTTTAGTTGTTGCTGTTTGTTTTTTGAGTTGGAGTCTTGCTCTGTCGCCCAGGCTGGAGTGCAGTGGCGGGATCTCGGCTTACTGTAACCTCTGCCTTCCGGATTTGAGTGATTCTCCCGCCTAATCCTCCTGAGTACCTGGGATTACAGGTGCGTGCCATACCATGCCCAGCTAAAATTTGTATTTTTAGTAGAGACGATGTTTCACCATGTTGGCCATGCTGGTCTTGAACTCCTGACCTCAGGTGATCCACCCGCCTTGGCCTCCCAAAGTGCTGGGATTACAGGCGTGTTTCGTTCTGTCACGCAGGCTGGAGTGCAGTAGCGTGATCTAGGTTCACTGCAACCTCTGCCTCCCAGGTTCAAGTGATTCTCTCACCTCGGCCTCCTGAGTAGGTGGGATTACAGGTGCGCACCACCATGTTCAGCTAATTTTTGTATTTTAGTAGAGACAGGGTTTCACCATGCTGGCCAGGCTGGTCTTGAACTCATGACCTCAAGTGATCCACCTGCCTTGGCCTCCCAAAATGCTGGGATTACAGATGTGAGCCACTGCACCCAGCTTGGCTCGGGTTTTTTTTTTTTTTTTTTTTTTTTTGGAGACAGAGTTTCACTCTTGTTGCCCAGGCTGGAGTGCAATGGTGCCATCTCGGCTAACAGCAACCTCCACTTCCCGGGTTCAAGCAATTCTCCTGCCTCAGCCTCCCGAGTAGCTGGGATTATAGGCATGTGCCACCATGCTCGGCTAATTTTGTATTTTTTTAGTAAAGATGGGGTTTCTCCATGTTGATCAAGCTGGTCTTGAACTCCTGATCTCAGGTGATCCACCCGCCTCGGCCTCCCAAAGTGCTGGGGTTATAGGCATGAGCCACCGCGCCCAGCCCTTGGCTCTGTCTTAAAACAACAAAAACAACAACAAAAGAAAAAAAAAATTTCAGACAATCAGGGTCTCAAAAACTTAATTCCAGTGTACTCTTTCTCAAGAAGCTAGTAAGGATATGCTCCCACCAACATTAATGGAAGAAAAGAATTAAGAAAGAAGAAAACATGCTGGAGTTTTTTCTGCACTCTAATCTGTGTCATGGGAAGTCGACCATTATGGATTGTATCACAGATTCACGTGCCCTGTGGTTGTGTTCAGACAAGGAGAGCCACCAGCAAGAAATCTGGAGGACAGCGTAGGGCCCTGTGAAATTTAAAAAACCTGTGAGGTAACCAAAACCCATTTTGTCACTCATTTCTCACTGACCTCTATCTTACTTTTGCTTTTCTTTCTTTCCTGTCTTCTTAGTCCTCTCCAACGTTCTTACTCTTCTCCTGCTCCTTCAATAAAGCAGCTTCAAAAGCAGTCTCCATCGGCATGCATAACCATGAACAGGGCAAACTGATCAAAACAGGCAGTACAGCCTAAAGGATAAAAGGGCATGGGTTACAAAGTCAGAAATAGTGAGTTCAAGTTCCAGCTCTGCCACTTAACAGAGGAGTGATCCTCGGCAAGTTACTCCTTAATGTAATACAAGGAAAATTAGCACTATATCTACCTCATGGATATATAGGGTGATTAAATGCGATTAATAAATGCAAAATCTTGGCCAGGTGCGGTGGCTCACACCTGTAATCCCAGCACTTTGGGAGGCCGATGCTTGAACCCGGGAGGCGGAGGTTGCAATGAGCCGAGATTGCACCATTGCACTCCAGCCTGGGCAACAAGAGTGAATCTCCATCTCAAAAAATTAAAACATTTAAATGCAAAATCTTAGGACAGTGAGTCACAAATTAAGCTCTCAATGAATGGTAGCAATAATTAACATAAATTAAAAGTGCCAGCCAGGTGCGGTGGCTTATGCCTGCAATCCCAGCACTTTGGGAGGACGAGGCGGGCGGATCACCTGGGTTCGGGAGTTCGAGACCAGCCTGTCCAACATGGAGAAACCCTGTCTCTACTAAAAATACAAAATTAGCCGGGTGTGGTGATGCATTCCTGTAATCCCAGCTACTCGGGAGGCTGAGGCAGGAGAATCGCTTGAACCCGGGAGGCAGAGGTTGCGGTTAGCTGAGATCGCACCATTACACTCCAGCCTGGGTAATAAGAGGAAAACTCCATCTAAAAAAAAAAAAAAAAAAAAAAGGCCATCCACCTGGTAAGAGACAGCTAGATTGCTTTCAGTTCTCCACTTCACAAATATAAAATATAACAGGTTGGGCACGGTGGCTCACGCCTGTAATCCCAGCACTTTGGGAGGTTGAGGCAGGTGGATCATGAGGTCAAGAGATCGAGACCATCCTGGCTAACACAGTGAAACCCTGTCTCTACTAAAAATACAAAAAAAAAAAATTAGCCAAGCGTGGTGGCAGGCGCCTGTAGTCCCAGCTGCTCGGGAGGCTGAGGCAGGAGAATGGTGTGAACCCGGGAGGTGGAGCTTGCAGTGAGCCGAGATCCCACCACTGCACTCCAGCCCAGGCGACAGAGTGAGACTCTGTCTCAAAAAAAAAAAACAAAAACAAATATAACAAAAAAATTCATATGTGGCTTATGTAGATAATAATGCTATTCTCCAAATACTTCCAGACGTTTTGCTCAGCACAGAGTAGGACGGCACTTCCTAGCTACTTACTTTATCCTTGATGATAAGTGTGACGAAGAAGCTGCTTTGGTGGAGGAAATGTGAATTGAACTGATATGTATTACTTAAGGGTAAAAGCTTTCAGAACCCACGTAGAATTTTAATTAACTTTCAGATTACTAGTGAATGTCTTTGTCACTGAATTACCTATTAACATGCTTTACACATTTTCAATTTTTTTAAATTTTGGGTTGTTTTTGTTATATGGGATTTCTATGTCTACGCTGGGTCTGTGACTATTGAGCACTTGAAATGCGGCCAGAAATGAATTTTTCATTTCATTCCATTTAATTTAAATTTAAAACGGAAGCAGCATTTTGGTAAATGTACATTTTACTTTAACTGTTATATTAAGATATTGTTATTGTTTTATTATAGTGCACATTTTTCTTATACATTATATATATTATACATAATTTCTTATGTACTATACATAAAAATATTCTTATGTACTATTTCTTACGTATTATACATAACATATTCTTATGTATTATTTCTTATGTATTATACATAAAAACATCACCAATATAGCCAGTGTCAATGGACTGATTTGGTTTGAATGATTTTTTTCTATGAACTATGTAACACTGTAATGTGTTTATTTGAATATTTTATGCAAACAGCAAGAGTCATAGTGATACCTACTTAAAACATCTTTGATAATTAAATTTATCCACACTGCCAATCTCTGCCTTTTAATTAGCATATTTAGATTAGTTATATTCAAAGTAATGATTGGTATGCTGGGCTTAAGTTGGCTATTTTATTAATTGTTTACTGTTTGTTCCCTCTGTTTTTCATTCCTCTGTTTCCTCTTTCTCACCCTTCTGTGGGTCACTTGAAAATGTTTTAGAATTACATTTTGACTTTATAGTTGTTTGAGTATATTTCTTTGAATAGTTTTCTTAATGGTTTCCCTAGGTATTACAATACACTTGCAAAATTTATCACAGTCTAACAGCGTTGACATTTTACCACTTTGAGTGTAGAAACCTTATTTCCATTAGGTCCCTTCACTCTCTCACTTTTTTAAATTGAAATGTTTATTCAGCTAATTGTAGATTCACATGCAGTTGTAAGAAATAATAGAGATAGATTCTTTATATGCTGATTCCAGTTTTCCTCAATGGTAAAACTTTACAAAACTGTATCATAACAGTAAAACTAGGATACTGACATTGATACAACCCACATATCATATTCAGATTTCCCCTGTTGGAATCATTTGCATGTGTGTGATGTATTAAGTTCCATACACATATACATATATTAAGTTCCATATACATATGTACACACACACACACATATGTGTGTGTATGTGTGTGTGTGTGTATATATACATACATTTTCTTTTTGTTTTTTTTTTTGAGACAGAGTCTCCCTCCATTGCCCAGGCTATAGTGCTGTGGCACAATCTCGGGTCACTGCAACCTCCGCCTCCCAGGTTCAAGCCATTCCCCTGCCTCAGCCTCTCGAGTAGCTGGGATTACAGGCTCCTGCCACCACACCTGGCTAATTTTTGTATTTTTAGTAGAGACAGGTTTCACCATGTTTGCCAGGCTGGTCTCGATCTCCTGACCTCAGGTGATCCACCCGCCTCAGCTTCTCAAAGTGTTGGGATTATAGGCGTGAGCCACCGCGCTCGGCCAAGTTCCATATATTTTTATCTTCTGTGCAGGTTTGTGTATCCACCACCACAGTCAAGATGCTGAACAGTTCCAACATGACAGGGAGTCCACCTGATGCCTTTTACACCCACATCCACCTCCCTCCCACCTCTGTCAACCACTTTTTAAGATTCTAGACTAACAAGATGACTAATATCCTAAAATATCCTGCAGTCTGCAGAGAAACTTGGAATAATGTACAAATTAAATCCATTACTTCCCATCCCTTCAGAAATTATCAAATAATCATAAAAGGCAGGATATTGAAATTGATGCAATCTATTGATTACATTCAGATGTCTTAATTTTACTAGTATTCATTTGTGTGTCTGTGTGTGTTTATATATTGTTTTGTTTTTGTCTTTATTTTATTTTTATTATGTGTTTATATATTGTTTTATACAATGTTATCACCTGTGTAAGTCATGTACCCACTACTACAATCAAGATATTCAACAGTTCCAAAACACAAAGATCCTCTGTGTTGTTCTCATAACCACATCCTCCTACCTTCCCCCACCCCCACCCTCTGGCAGCCGTTTATCCTGGCAATATATATCCATTCCTAAAACTTCGTCATTTCAAAATGTTAGAAAAATGAAATCATATGGTATACAACCTATACGTGGCTTTTTTTATTCAACATAATACCCTAGCGATGTATCCCTCCCCATCTCTTAAACATAATGTCTTAAGTATTTCCTCCACATACATTGAATACCACATCCAATTGGTATTATACTTTTTTAATCCTGTGATGGGCAGAATAATGCCCACCCTCAAAGATGTCCACATCCTAATCTCCCAAAACAGTTAATAGGTTATGTGGCAAAGGGGAAGTAAGGTAGCAGATGGAATTAAGGCTGCTAATCAGCTGACTTTAAAATAGATTATTCTATACTATCAAGGGGAGCCCGATATAGTCATAAGGATTCATAAAAGTGGAAGAGCAGCCAGTCCTATGCCCAGAGTCCCAGCTACTGGGGAGGATGAGGTGAGAGGATTGCTTGAGCCAAGGAGTTCCAGGCCAGTCTGGGCAATATAGCAAGACTCCATCTCACACAAATATACAGACAGACAGACAGACAGACATAAGTGTGGGAGAGAAAGACAAAAAAGAAAACCAGAGGGGTAGCAGTGTGAGTGTGAGATGGACTCAACCAACATTGCTGTCTTTGAAGATGTAAAAAAGGTGCCATGAGCCAATAAAAGCAGATGTCCTCTAGAAAATGGGAAACACAAGGAAATGCACTCTCCCCGAGTCTCCAGAAGGAATGCAGCCCTGCTGACACCTTGATTTTAGCCTAGTGAGACTCATTTTGTGCTTCTGATCTCTAGAACTGTAAGATAATACATTTGTATTGTTTAAGCCCTTGTGTTTTGCAGTTACTTGTTAAAGCAGCAATAGGAAACAAATTTAAACCATTAAACATAATTTTTAAAACTCAGGAGATAAAAAATATTCTATTACAGTTACCCTATTTTTTCTCATTCCATTGTTCTTTCTTTCTTTCTAAAGTTCCATGCCTGCTGTTATTTCCTTTGAAGAATATCCTTAGTCATTCTTTAAAGGTAGGTTGACTGGTAATTCTCTTAGCTTCCTTTGTCTGAGAAGAAATTAAATTTAAACCTAGTATTGTAACTATAATAAAATCATTTTTATAGCTTAAAAATGAACCAAATTTAAATATAAAATGAATGCATATCACTAATGCAGAATAAAATGGAGATACAGAAACTAGTACTACAACTGGGCTATTAAAAGAAAAGGACTTAAAGAAAGCATGTCACGAATTCTACGATGAATGGAAACTGCAATTTGCTGTAACACAGCAAAATGAAAAAAGCTATTTGTGTGTAAAAAATATTTTAAGCAATAAATTAGACAATATTGAGAGACATTTTAAGTAAATACATAATGAATTTGATAAGACATTTCCTCTTGGAAGTCAAAAAAGAATCAAAATTGTAGTTCAAAATAGGAGTTGAATATATGACCAAAAAATCCTTTATGGTTCTTAACAGGATCTGAGATTATTATTTTATTTTATTTTATTTATGTTTTTAAGACAAAGTCTTGCTGTGTTGCCCAGGCTGGAGTGCAGTGGCACGATCCTGGCTCACTGCAACCTCTGCCTACCAGGTTCAAGCGATTCTCATTCCTCAGCCTCCCGAGTAGCTGGAACTACAGGTGCACGCCACTATGCCTGGTTAATTTTTTTATATTTTTTGGTAGAGATGGAATTTTGCCACGTTGGTCAGGCTGGTCTCAAACTCCTGACCTCAGGTGATCCACCCACCTCAGCCTCCCAAAATGCTGGGATTACAGGCATGAGCCACCACACCTGGCCCCTGAGCTTGTAATTTTAGCCAGCTAAACAATGTGTTGGATTCTTACAGAAAGAAAGGAGGGAGGGAAGGAAGGAAACAGAAAAGGAAGGAAGGAAGAAAGGAGGGAAGGAAGGAAGGAAGGGAGGGAGGGAGGGAGGGAAGGAGGGAGGGAGGAAGGGAGGGGAAAGGGAGGGATGAAAAATGAAAGTTATTTTTAGTCAGACAGTAAAACAAATTATTTTAGTTGTGGAAATTTTGCTAGAAAATTATGAGAAAAAGACTAAAAAAGATATTTTACAAAAAGTGAAAGACCTTCAACTAAGCCATTAAACAATGGCTCACAGATTACAAGAACTTTCTAACAATACAGTATCAAAGATCAATTGATTAACAATTCAAAAAATTACAAGTACTTTTCAGATGATGTGATATAAGAGACAATGTCGGCTGGGCATGGTGGCTCACGTCTGTATTCCCAGCACTTTGGGAGGCCAAGGCAGGTGGATTACCTTAGGTCATGAGTTCAAGACCAGCCTGGCTACCATGGTGAAACCCCACCTCTACTTAAAAAAAAAAAAAAAAAAATTATCCAGGCATGGTGGCGGGCACCTGGAAACCCAACTACTCAGGAGGCTGAGGCAGGAGAATCACTTAAACCTGGGAGGTGGAGGTTACAGTGAGCTAAGATCACACCACTGCACTCCAGTCTGGGCTACAAAGTGAGAATCCATCTCAAAAAAAAGACAATGTCTATTAATACTTTGGGTATATTTGTGTCTCAAAGGACTTCCAAAATTATGAAGTTTTATTAAATTGGAATTAAAAACATGTAAATTTCTGGAGTAGTTTTTCATCTTTTATAACCATCAAAGAAGAATTTGTGCCTGTAATGACAGATGGTGGCCCATCTATGTTAGGTAAAAATCCAGATTTGTTGGTATGGGAAGACAAGAGATTTTTATTTATTGCTTTGTTTCACTGTGTGATATGTACTGAAAATCTCTGTGCTTAGTTTTTTAAAGCACACTGTATGAAAAGTGTTATGGAGTACAATTACTTTAAAGTCATTTAGGGCCAGGCGTGGTGCCTCACACCTGTAATCCCAGCACTTTGGGAGGCCAAGGCAGGCAGATCACCTGAAGTCAGGTGTTCGAGATTAGCCTGGCCAACATGGTGAAACCCGGTCTCTACTAAAAATACAAAAAAATAGCCAGGTATGGTGGTGGGCACCTGTAATCCTAGCTACTAGGAAGGCTGAGGCAGGAGAATCGCTTGAGCCCGGGAAGCAGAGGTTGCAGTGAGCCGAGATTGCATCACTTCACTCCCATCTGGGTGACACAACAAGACTGTCTCAAAATAAATAAATAAATAGCCGGGTGTGGTGGCTCACACTGTAATCCCAGCACTTTGGGAGGCTGAGGCGGGTGGATCATGAGGTTGGGAGTTCAAAACCAGCCTGGCCAAGATGGTGAAACCCTGTCTCTACTAAAAATACAAAAAATTAGCCAGGCATGGTGGCGTGCACCTGTAATTCCAGCTACTCCGGAGGCTGAGGTAGAGAATTGCTTAAACCTGGAGGGGCGGAGGTTGCAGTGAGCTGAGATCGCGCCACTGCACTCCAGCTTGGGCTACAGAGTGAGACTCCATCTCAATAAATAAATAAATAAATAAATAAATAAATAAATGTTATTTAGTATCTATACACTAATGCTATAAATCATTGCCAAGTTATGGAACTTTTGAAAGAAATAGAAGACGATGATTTTCGTAATCTTGTGTTCTCTGCCTGTGCTCACTGGTAGAGTTGTGGAAGAATTTTTAGAAAATACTTTTAACTCCAATTTAACACGTTCCTGAATTGGAAGGAATATTCAATAATCAAAGACAAAATGATAATATGATTTATGTTTTCTCACAGATATCACGCTACATATGAACAAGCTAAATTTTAAACTCCAAAAGAAAGGAAGAGCTTATTTGTGATTTAGCCAGACAGGAACAACAATTTATGTTGAAATTGAAACTCTTCATAATAAAAATCAGCAACAATGACTTTATCCATTTCTTTTTTTTCTGTTTGAGACAGGTTCTCACTCTGTTGCCAAGGCTGGAGTACAGTGGTGCAATCTCAGCTCACTGCAATCTCTGCCTCCTGGGCTTAAGTGATCCTCCAGCCTCAGCCCCCCAAGTAGCTGGGACTACAGGTGTGAGCCACCATGCCTAATTTTTATTTTTATTTTTTGTAGAGACAGGGTTTCACCATGTTGCCCAGGCTGGTCTTGAACCGAGCTCAAGCAATCCACCCACCTCACCCTCCTAAAGTGTTGGGATTACAGGCGTGAGCCACGATGCCTGGCCAGAATGGTTTTACTTTTTAATGTGACTAAAAATTTTAAATTATATATGTGACTCACATTTTATTTCTAGTGGACAGCACTGATGTAAATATTATCCTTTGTTTTGGATGTTGCAACTATCTTCTCCTTGTCTATTAACTTTGTTTTTGGTATCCTTTGCTGAACAAAATGCCTTACATTAATGTAGCTAAATCATCAATTTTTCACTTATTGTTTGTACTTCAATGGTTTAATAAACTTCACAAAGATAATTCTTTATTTTCTTCTACTGATTCTGAATACTTACCTGTCTCATTTAGGTCTTTAATTCATTTAGAGTCCATCTTTGTATAGTGTAATGTAAAAGTCCAGCTTTTTCTCCAGATGTGAGCCAGTTTTCCCAATACTACATTCTAAACAAGGCATTCTTTTCCAGTTTTTACCACATTTATTGTATATCAAATACCCATATGCATACAGATCTATTTCTGAACTCTCCCTCTGTTCCATTTGTCTATCCTTACACCAGAACCACATTGCTTTTGCTTTGTAATATTCCTTAATAACTAGTAGGTTGAATCACTCATTCGTATGGTGATATAAATATATCAGCCTAAAATATCCCAACAAAAGTTTCTTTACTTTCGCTTTGCTTTATCTCAGCAGCTACAGAGTTTGGCCTTTTAAGTAGTATTAATAAATATTGCCATTAGAACTTTCTTTGACTGCCTTTTCTTTAAGGATGTTTTTCTTAGTAAATCTTCTAGAGCTGTGAAAGAGTAAAAACTCACCTGCTCATATCTGATAAACCACATAGATGATGAGCAAACCTCTACTGAGCACCTGCTATTGCAACTGTCTCTTGTATCAGTTAGAGTTCCTTGGCTTTCACTGGTAAAAATCAGTGGAGGAAAAGCTGAACAGCCAGGATTCAAGGAGAACCAGAATCAAGGTTGGCTATTCTAACCTTCTCTTACTCAGTAAGACATGAGTTCTCCTTCAAACTCTTCCTCTCATACCTGTTTTACTTTATTTATTTTTTTTTTTTTTGTAACTGGTTTCTTGAGAAAGGACAAATGTTTTACCTCTTTCTTACTATGTGGTATCTTCAGTCTCATATTATTGTTATTAATATTTATAATATTATCTATTCTCTGAGCAGCCCTTGCATCCTTCTCCTTCCCTTTTTGCTTGTTACCCAGAGTTGGCTTCTGTTGCCTGCAACTAAAGAATCATGATATAATTTTTTGGTCTCTTTTAATTAGTTTAGACAATTAGACTCCTGGACATTTCCCTGTCACACACTTTGTGTCACATGTGCTCGTTGTGGTTTATTCTTGACTGAATCTTTATGAAAGATACAAAATTAGAAGTTTTTAAAAAATGTTTTTTCCCTCTGCATTTGGTACGGTATAGGGATTAAGGCTGGAAATCAGAGTAGGGTAAGGGGCACGAAACACAAATAGAACAGACAGAATAAGAGGACAGAAGAAATGAAGGGGTAAGTTTTCTAAGTATGTTGAAGTGCCCTCCCCTCAGAGAGATTAGATCAGGTAGAAGCAACAGTTTGAGAACCGATGTAAGGCTGAAAAATGGGTGTTGGGGGGTGGGGGTGAGGTGAGAAATGTAGTGTAGTGAATGGCCAAGGCTTTAAGGGTTTTTAAATCCTTTCGAGAGGAAAATGAATGTAAGGTCCAGATTCAGCAGAAAGTCTCGCAGGATTCGTGGAAGTCCATATTCTGAGGGAATGGTGCTTGAGCCTACAACAGTTACAAGAATTTTCAGGAAGAATTTCGGTTTTTAAAAATACATATGAATTATTGCTTATATAATTTATTTTTATTTTTTTAATATATAGAGTCTCACTCTGTCACCCAGGCTGGAGTGCAGTGGCGTGATTCCAGCTCACTGCAGCCTCTGCCTTCTGGGTTCAGGCGATTCTTGTGCCTCAGTCTCCCAAGCAGCTGGGATTACAGGTGCCTGCCACCATGCCCGGCTGATTTTTGCATTTTTAGTAGAGATGGGGTTTCACCATGTTGGCCAGGCTGTTCTTGAACTCCTGACCTCAAGTGATCCACCTGCCTCGGCCTCCCAAAGTGCTGGGATTACAGGTGTGAGCCACCGTGCCCAGCCAGAATTATTACTTATATAATTTATATTTGGGGGTTGACATTAGTACATATAGAAGTTGGGGAGCAGGACATAAATGTGGGGAGGGGGGATCATTGGAGCTTAGGAGTGAAAGACTGTTGTTTTACTTCAATATTTCCAGTCCCTCGCACTGCACTGACACAAAAAGAACCCTCAAATGCTTATGACTAAATGGGTATGTTGATGAATGAATAAATTAGCAAAAAATCAGGATCTGTGAGCTATTCTGAAGGATTTCAGAGATGCTGCAAATTTGCAAGAGTAGGAATGACCATGGAGAGAATGTTCTTACATAGCTCAGTTTAACTGAAATATTTGTGAGATACATACTCTATGCTCTGCACCTGCACTTGGGGAAAATACAAAGACAAGGAACAGTCCCTACTCTTACATAACTCACAATTTTGTATGTGAACAGGGAGAAATTGCAATATTAATAGCAATTATATGAGACTGAAGATACCACATAGCAAGAAAGAGGTAAAACATCTGTCCTTTCTCAAGAGACCAGTTAAAAAAAAAAAAAAGTAAAAAGGTATGAGAGGAAGAGTTTGAAGGACAGCTCATGTCTTATTGAGTGGGCCAACATCGAGGATGTGGAATTTGAAATACGCCTTGAGGCACTGGTAGAATTTCCAAAGACAAAGGTGTTTCACGAAGAAGAAAAAACAAAACGAAAAGCCTGGAGATGGGAAAGTATAGGATGTGCCTACAAGGGCAGGTTGTGGTCATATTAGGAAGACCTTGAATGCCACGCTAAGGAATCTTTATGTAACTGTAGGCACTGAAAATCACTTAAAGTGTCTGAATGAGAGAGTTACATGGTTAAAATCAGTGTTTTAAAGAAAATGTGCCTGTCAGAGTTTTGTAGAACCTTGCTGCTCAGAGAGTGGTCAGGGACCAGAAGCATGGGCTTTACCTGGGAGCCTACTAGAAATGCAGAATGTCAGGCCCCCATCCCAGACCCACAGAATCTAAACCTGTACAGTAGCAAGAGCCCCAAGCAATTCGTTTGCACATTAAAATTTGAGAACCACCGAGATAGAATATAATGGAAGAGGAAGACTTGACCTAAGAAAACCAGTTAGAGGACTAGGCCAAAGATAGCTGAACAAAGAGGGTGGCTAATGAGGGAGCCTGCAAAGGGAGAAGACAGAAATGACACAGGGCTTTTAGCCTGGATGGCGATGGCATATTTCTGCCTCATTTTCCTAATAGATTAATCCTCTTCCCTTATTCACTAAAGTCATTGTTTTCTGTTAATACATCTTTTCTACTTGGTTCTTCTATTCACTAGCAAGCACTGCTTCTTTCTGATTGGGCTCACAGGTCATAAAGCAAATGAGAAACTTTCTTGAGCCTCGTTCTTAAGGGATGCAGATTGCAACTACTGCTGTGCTATATGCTGGAGGAAAGAAATCACATAAAGCGATTAGAGTGGAGAAAAAAATAAGTGAAACTATCTTCTCATGTACTTCAGGGTTTTCCTCCCTTCTGAGTTTAATACGAATCAAACAGGTGCGCATTCAAAGCATGCAAGTGTGTCTTCGTCGGCTTTTAATCATCAGCTTGAAGAAAATTCAGATCTCTCAGAAAGAGAGAAAAGTAAACAGCTGAGCACTGTGACTCATTTACACTTCAAATATACTTTGAATTGGTTATTCCTCAATTAATCAAATAGCTGGTGTATCCCTAAAGTAGTATAAAGTGACACGCTGTGTGAAATCAATTTTTCTTTCCAAAATCATTAAATCCAGTAGCCTGTGACTACATCCTTGCTAATTCTGGTACCAGTCCTTTCATCCTCCATTAACTTTGGCACGCCTAACAGGCTGTCAAGAATAATTTCCCAGGACGTAAATAATTCAGAAATTAAAAATTAATAAATAATAACAGAGAACTACTGGGAAATAGGCTGGGTCAATTAGTGCGCTCTGCATTCTGTTTCTTCACAGCAGGGGGAGGCAGCCACATTCGTTACTTGAATCTTCCTTTCGATTCTGCGGTCTGATTTACAGCTCTTCATTACTGGATCCAGTCAGACGCAATTACCTCCATCACTATCTCAGTTCCTAACTTCAAAGAAACGAACGTTTTCTTGTCTGCTTTTTTTCTCCTTGCAGCAGGCTCAGCTTGACATCCCTGGAATTTCTTCCACGCAGACTAATTAATAAGTCTTCGACTTATCATATTCACTTCTCTTCTTTGATGTGCTACCTTAGTCAATCATCCCATTTAATTAGAATTTCAATGATAACTTTACTTATCTTGTGGCTAGATGTAAATTAAAATAACAGGATTTTAATTCTCTTTCGTATGGGGTTATGACATTTTGGAAGAAAAAGTTTCAACACAAACATGATATTATGTACTTTTTACTTTTCATGTGGGGGTGGGGGAGCATTTTGCAAAATTATTTTCTTCTTGCTACAAAAGAGTATTGCTGTTGAGCAAGCAATAATGAAAATGCACTGGATTTTTCTATAGCATCCTTTCACCAAGCTTTCATAGGAAAACAGTTATCTTCATTTGCATAAATAATTGGAACAAGACACAGGTCATGGAACAAGACACAAAGGCAGTGGCTACGTTTTGGAAAAATAAAAATAATTTAAAAAAAAAAGGATCTCCAGAAAGTCAAGGAGTTGACACACTAATCCTTTTAACTCCTTTTGCCCTTTTTTGTCAATCCATGCTATTTTTCCATTTTGATAAATTCTATAGTGGTTTTTCTAGAGTTCCCCAAAATACCACAAGGAAATAAAAAGGTTCTCCTAAGAACCCACCAAACATTAGTAAGGTATAAGATGTAACAGTGACGTGCAAAACTGGTTAATAAGGAAGAACAGAAGGCAGCATTTCATTTCTAGAAAACAATACTAAGACCAATTATCTATTGAGCGGCCATGGTGTGCCAGCCTCAGCCACGTGCTTTATCTCTGTTAATTCCCCCAGCACACCCACAATATGGGATTCCCACTTCCATGTTACAGATAAAGAGACAGTCTCAGTGAGGTTAACTTGCTTTCTGAAGGTCACAAAGGCAGCACGTGAGGAGAAAGAAATCAAAAGAGAAGGCACAAGAGAAACAATTTAAGCCTTTAAGCAGAGCATTTAAAACTTTCCGCCATCTGGCTTCAAACTGCTTGCCAAACTCATTCTCTTCCTACTCTACTACATTATCTCATCCAGAATAAAACTCCAGGCATGAGTTTAGTACCTACTGTATTACACCTTATTAATAATATATGCCTTATTAATACATTTTTGATGGTTGCTTTAACGCTTATAGACATTGGCAGAAATTCAGTCATTGTGGTTATAAATACTGGGCATGTTTGTATATAAAACAGCATGGTGACCTCAGTCATTATAAATACATTGTTTTTAAATAGCAAGTACAAATAGAAAATCATATACTACATATACAAGATTTAGAAGAAGAAAATAAGCGTTGCTCAGATTTTCTTAATTTTTCCCAGGAATAGAATTATTAGCTGTTTCATTGGTTGCTTTTAAAAAGTTACTAACAATAGCAACATAAACGGGAATTGCACATAATTATTCTACCCTTAATCTCAATCATTCCCTTCCTCTACTCTAGTAACAATGTCCACTAAGACAACAAGCAGAGGTTACAATGACCAGTAGAAACTTAATTCATTAGTAAGATGTGAAACCACTGCATTTATGCCATTTTGAATCCAACCTTTCGGGGATTTAGTACAGTTGTTCTTTAACAATAGAACTTGGCTCATTTGCTACTTAAGACATGATTATTTAAATTAAAGTTAATTGGTTTCCTTACTCCCCTTTAGGGCTTTAGGCTCAGAACATTTCTATTAGAAAAATCTAATTTGTTTCAAATTCCTATTTCTAAAATTTACAGTGGTTATTTAGAGTGGCTTTGATATTTTAACTCTTTGTAGCAAAAGTTGTTGCTAAATTACAGCTCAAGCAAGCCATGACATATTTTAAATGTTTACACTGAACCAGTTAATCCTTTTAATACACAAAATGTAATGTAACTTCTATACAGTCTTGTGTTGCATAATGACATTTTGGTCAATGACAGTCTGCATACATAAGGCAGTGGTTCCATAAGATTGTAATGGAGCTGTAACTTTCCTATCACCTAATGATGTGGTGGCCATCACAACCATCATAGTATAACATGTTACTCACATGTTTGTAGTAATGCTGGTGTAAAAAAACTTACCATCCTGCCAGCTGTATAAAAGTATAGCATATACACTTAGGTACAGTACATAATACTTGGTAATGATAATAAACGACTATGTTACTGGTTTATGTATTGACCATACTACACTTTTCTCATTATTTTATTTATTATTATTTTTTTGAGACGGAGTCTCACTCTGGCACCCAGGTTGGAGTGCAGTGGTGTGATCTTGGCTCACTGCAACCTCCACCTCCCGGTTCAAGCCATTCTCCTGCCTCAGCCTCCCAAGTACCTGGGATTACAGGTGTGAGCCACCATGCCTGGCCTCATTATTTTAGAGTGTACTGCTCCTGCTTACCAAAAATAAAAAATAAAAAAACTTAACTGTAAAACAGCCTCAGGCAGTCCTTCAGGAGGCATTCCAGAAGAAGGCACTATTATAATAGCAGATGACAGCTCCATGCATGTTATTGCCCGTGAAGACAAGATGGGACAAGATGTGGCAGAGGAAGACAGTGATATTGATTATCTTGACGCTGTGTAGGTCTAGACTAATGTGTGTGTGTCCCCGTTTCTAACAAAAGGGCTTAAAAAAAATTTAAAAAGAGAATGAAGCTCATAGAGTAATGATACAAGGACAGAAAGTATTTTTGTACAGCTGTACAATGTGTTTGTGTTTGAAGCTAAGTGTTATTACCAAAAAACCAAAAAGTTAAAAATTTGTTTTAAACTTTATAAAGTAAAAAAGTAACAGTAAGCTTATTAAGGTTAGTTTATTATTGAAGAAAGAAAATTTTTTATAAATTTAGTGTATATAAAATATATCTAGCATATAGATATACTATATATACTTTTATATAGTGTAAATATACACTAAATATTTATATATTTATTATATATTATATACAGTATATACATTTGTATATTTATATATGCTACATATTTATATATACACTATATATATACACTATAAATATATATAGTATATATAAAGTGTGTAGTGTTTATAAAGTTTACCATATTGTATAGTAATGTCCTAGGCTTTCCCATTCACTCACCACTCACTCGCTGACTCACCCAGAGCAACTTCCAGTCCTGCAAGCTCCATTCATAGTCAGTGCCCTACACAGGTGTACCATTGTTTATCTTTTATACCATATTTTTCTTCTACCTTTTCTATGTTTAGATATGCATACATACACAAATACTTACCATTGTGTTACAATTGCCTACACTATTCACTGCAGTAACATACTGTACAGGTTTGTAGCCTAGAAGCAGAAGGCTATACTATAAAGCCTAGGTGTGCAGTAGACTCTACCATCTAGGTTTGTGTAAGTACACTCCATGATGTTCACACAAAGATGAAACAACACATTTCTCAGAATGTATCTCTGTCATTAAGCCACACATGACTATAATTGGCCTATTCACAAATAAACACAGGATTAATAAAGGCATTTTTTAAGAGATCAAGTAAAGAGATTAAAAGCAGGAAAATAGCTTGAACCAGGAGGCGGAGGTTGCAGTGAGCCAAGATCACACCACTGCACTCCAACCTGGGTGACAGAGTGAGACTCCGTCTCAAAAAAATAATAATAATAAATAAAATAATGAGAAAAGGATAGTATAGTCAATACATAAACCAGTAACATAGTCATTTATTATCATTCTCAAGCATTATGTACTGTACATAAGTGTATATGCTATACTTTAATACAACTGGCAGGAGAAAATTTAAACTCTCATCTTAATAGATAGTGAGAAGGCAACTCATAAATTAATATCCATTCCTGACATGGCTTAAAAAAAGAAATGGTAATCAGTTGCTATTTTCTTTTTTTTCTCTTTTTTTTTTTTGAGACGGAGTCTTGCTCTGCCGCCCAGGCTGGGGTGCAGTGGCCGGATCTCAGCTCACTGCAAGCTCCGATCAGTGGCTATTTTCTTATTAACATATGTCATAGTGGAGAAACATGGATGCTTTCCTACATTTGGGAATAAGACAAAAATGCCATTAATCTAGACTACTATTTCTATTTAGTATTGCATTTGAGATATTAGCCAATGGGATTGAACAACAGGTGTAAGAATTAGAAAGGAAGAGGTAATATCTGAAAAAATAAAATCAATAAAAAGTTAATACCAATCATAAGATAATTCAGTAAGGTAGCAGGGCATACACGAAAAGACAAAAATCCATAGCCTTCAATTTAAAAGAAAACAATTAAATGGAGTAGTGGCAAAGAGTATACCACTTACGTTAGCAACAAAACAGATAAAATACCTAGAGATAAACTTAGTAAGAAATGTACAGAGCTTTTAGGGATAAAACTTTAAGGACATGGCAAGTAGATATTCCATGTTCTTAGATAGGATGACTCAGGATCATAAAGATGTCAAATCTCCTGAAGTTAATATACAAAATTAACACATAAAAATGTCAACTTTTGTCTGGAGTTAAACAAGTTGATGCTAAAATGTGTATGTAATAATCAGTAAGAATTGTCAATAAAACTCTGAAAAAGTAGAACAACATTGGGAGGGATCAGTCTTACTAGATATTAAATCATATTATACAAAGCATCTTGAATTAAAACAATGTGGTCTTAGAAAATGAGTAAATATCTAGGACCTAAAATCAATTTTTCATAAAACCAAAAGAAACATCAGACAGTAGAAAGAGATCCTAAGAAAATTCAGATAATGAAACATTGAAATAACTACACTAAATGTGTTTAAAGATTCAAGGAAAAAAGTCAAGACTGAAAATTTCAGCCTAGAATAGGAAATATAAACAGAGAAATTGAAAGTTTACAATAGAAAAATGTAATAACTGAAATTACAAACTTGATCGATGGTTTTAATAGCACATTAGACATTGCTGGACTGGAAGACAGGTCAGAAGAAAACAGAATGAGGCATGTAAGAACAAAAAGGTTTAAATATTAAAGAGAGGGAAAGAAACTATGATGGTTTTAAAATATAATCTTAAAATCACTGATAATCTTTCCATCAAGAATGAGGATATATGTCTACTGCCTTCAAATCTTCTTAGGTTTGTGACACCATTAACCAATAGAGTATGACTGAAGTGAAGCTATGTGACTTCCAAGGCCATGCATCTTCTGTTGTTTCTCTTAGAATGCTTTTTTTCTAGATGCTTTCTCTTGAGAACCTCCCTCCCAGAACCAAATTGCTGTTTGTGAGAATTCTAAGCTTTATAGAAAGGCTATATGTAGTTGCTCTGGTTGACAGTTCCACATGAGAGCCCAGCCTTTGAAGCAGCCCAATCCAGGCATTAAACTAAAAATAATTCAGATAATTCCACCCTCTACCCCCACCCTGTGATGATTAATTTCTTTTTTTTTTTTTTTTCAGATGGGGTCTCACTCTGTCACTCAGGTTGGAGTGCAGTGGTGCCATCTCAGCTTACTGCAACCTCTGCCTCCCAGGCTTAAGTGATCCTCTCAGCCTCCTGAGTAGCTGAGACCACAGGTGTGCACCACCATACCTGGCTAACTTTTTGTATTTTTGGTAGAGATGGGGTTTTGCCATGTTGCCCAGGCTGGTCTCACACTCCTGAACACCAGCAATCTGTCCACCTTGGCCTCCCAAAGCCACTGGGATTACAGGTGTGAGCCACCATGCCCAGCCTGATGATTAATTTCATGTGTCAGCTTGACTGGGCTAAAAGATGCCCAGAGAGCTGGTAACATTATTTCTGTGTGTCTGTGAAGGTGGTTCCAGAAGAGATTAGCATTGGAATCAGTATACTAAGTAAAGAAGATTGCCTTAACAATGTTGGTGAGTATCATCTAATTTGTTGAGGGTCTGAATAGAAAAACATGTGGAGGAGAGTGAAGTTTCTCTCTGCTTAAGCTGGGACATTCATCTTCTCTGTTCTTGAACATCAGCACCCCTGGCTTTTGGGACTCTGGACTCAGACTAGGGCTTATACCACCAACTGTCCTGGTTTTCCAGCTTGCAGATGGCAGATTGCAGGGCCCCTCAGCCTTCATAATCACATGAGCCAATTCCTATAATAAATAAATAAATGTATATCCTATGGGTTCTGTTTCTCTAGAGAACCCATGCACACCTTAGCTGTTCAAGTTACCCCCGAGTTGAGGCTCCAATCATTACATAGTAAAGGCAAATTATTCTCATTATACCATGTAGAAATTCCTGATCCATGTAATCCATGAGCATACTAAAATGGTTATTTTATGCCACTAAGTTTGCAATGGTTTGTTATGCAGCAACTGATTACCAGGAAAAATATCTTGAGATACAGTGATATGGATACAGTATGCAACTGCAGTCCCAGAAAGAGAGTGGGGAATGGGGCAGAAACAATATTTGAACAAATAAATGAGTGAGAATTTTCTAAACCTCATGAAAGAGATCAAGACATAGACTTAAACATCCCTATCAACCCACAGAATAAAAAGAAGAGCAAACCTAAGCATATCATACTAAAACTACTAGAAATTAAATCTAAAGAGAAAATGTTTTAGAGGACTACCAGAGAAAAAAGACAAATTCTCTTTAAAGAAGCAAAAAATAATAATAATAATAATTTCTGACTTCTCAATAGATTATGGAAGTAAAAAAAAAATCCAATATAATTATATATTCAAAGTACTGAAAGAAAGAAAAAACAACTGCCAATAATGAATTCTATTTTTAGCATAACAAAAGCTGTTGGTGTCTTGCAACACATTCCTTCATTCTCCTTCTAATTTTGGCTTCATTTTTAGTCTACAGATCAGTAATCATAATCACATGTACAAAATCCCTTAAATATTTTTTTTAGAGACAGAGTCTCTCTATGTTGCCCAGGCTGGGAAACTTCAGCGGAAATGCAGTGGTGCAATCTTGGCTCCCTGCAACCTCCACCTCCCAGGCACAAGTGATTCTCGTGCCTTAGCCTCCTGAGTATCTGAGATTACAGGCGCCTGCCACCACGCCCAGCTTATTATTGTATTTTTAGTAGAGACAAGGTTTCTCCATGTTGGCCAGGCTGGTCTTGAACTCCTTGCCTCAAGTTATCCACCTGCCTTGGCCTCCCACAGTGCTGAGATTACAGGTGTGAGCCACCACACCCGGCCTAAATAATCTCATTTGTTTTTTTAATCTCTCTTTGTTCTCTGTTCATTAATTTCTGTGTGCACTTACTACATATTTTACAAATTTTTGTGAAATTAAAATAAGGTGAACCTATCATACTTTTTTTGGCTTGGACTGGGAATCTTTGAGGTTTAACATTTGCTTATTTAAGGGTTTTTGGATAAAAGCTATTAATTGTAATGTGGTCAGATTTATTGGTCTTTTCTGAGTTTGTGCTTTTTGTGTCGTATTTTAAAAATCCTTTTCTACTCCAAGGTCTATAAGATATTCACCTATATTTCCTAATAAATTAAAGCCTTATTATTGACTCATTTAAGGTTTTTTTTTTTCTGTGTAGAGTGACTTAAGGATACAATTTTTTTCTTTTCATATGTATAACCATTTTTCCCAACTTCATTTACTGAATAGTCACAAATTCCCCACCAATCTATTACCTTTGTCATATACCAAAGTTTCATACATCTATTATTATTATTATTATTGAGACAGGATCTCATTCTGTTGCCCAGGCTGGGGTATGGTGGCACAATCATGGTTCACTGCAGCCTCAAACTTCTAGGCTTAAGTGATCCTCCAGCCTCAGCCTCCTGAGTAGGTGGGACTAAAGGCATGTGCTACAACACCTGGCTAACTAAAAAAAAAAAAAAAAAAATTGCAGAGATGGGCATCTCGCTATGTTGCCCAGGCTGATCTTTAACTCCAGGTCTCAGGCGATCCTTCTGTACCAGCCTCCCGAACTGCTAGGATTAACAGGCATGAGCCACTGTACCTGGCTGTCTTTGAAGTTTTTAATAAGATCGCCGTATCTCTCTCAAGACTGATCAAGAAAAAATGCAATTACAAATTTAAAGAGAGGGAAAAATAGTATTATGGAACTGGATTAAGTATCTTAAGGGAAAACTACAATAATGAGACCACTATTCTTATCTACTGGGGTGGGCGAAGGCACGGACAGAGATGTAAACAATATAATGTGGCAAGGGCTCCCATCTCCTGTTCTCTTCTGCTCTGCAAAGTCTCTCTTGAAATATAGAGAACATATTGCAAGTAAATATATTCATTTGTGCATTTATTCAAAAACCACATTTGTCTCTCTATGCAAGCTTCCATCTCAATGCCTGGCACAGAGACGAAAAAGATTTCAGAAGACAAAAATCAAAGGACTGGAAAAGAGGGAAGCAGTTGATGACAAGGTCAGGGGAGAAGCAGCTATTTGAGAGTGAGCAGAGGGAAGGATATAACCAGAGCCTTCCATCTGGTGTTGTGACAAAGATGGCAGTGATGTGAGGCTTGATAGAATTAATAGGCCTCACAGTTCAAGACAGACTACATGCCCTCAGTCACTTGCCTGCTTTCTTGATTTGCCAGATAGATTAGAAATCCTAGAAGGAAATTTGAGTGGGTACTGGGATATTCTACCCAAATCCTCTCTTCTGGGGCAATGCAGCTGCCTCACAGCTCTCTTCCTCACTGGACGTTACCTTCAGCTTCAGGAAAGCGCTTCACCCATGCTCAGGGAGCAGCATGCCAAGAACTGGCTGATGTGGGAGCACAAAGGCAGAGCTTCCTAGCTTGTTTGGGACAACTATGTTTATCCTAATTCCAGAGCTCCCTGTTGGAACAGCTGAGGCCTCAGTTGCAACTACGTTGTGAATCACCTGACCCCACCTTTCTCAGCTTCCTGGAGGTGCATTCTAAGAGGGCTCCCCATAAACCAACACTCAAGTCTCTCTGAGGTGTGTTTCCAGGGAGCCTAATCTAAGACTAAAAACTTAAAGGTCCCTTTTAGCATTCTCCCTTAGAGCCCAGGCAAAGAGTTCTTTACTTTTTTAGAGGTCATGAATCCCTTTGACAGGGTGATGAAAGCCAGGGACCCACCTCTCAGAAAAATACACACGTGCACTTAATGTAAAATTTTACGTACTGTTTTAAAGGTTAAACTTTACCACCCATGAAAAGCCTCAAGTAGCTCTTTGTACATAATCATAAGATTAGCAATCATTTACTGAGCACTTCCTCTCTATAAGGCCCTGTGCTAAGTACTTTAACTTCATAATGCCTTTGATCATGACATAACACGGCAGGGTAGTTCCTAATATCTTCCTTTTAGAGATTTAAGGGCTTGCTCAAAGTAACACAGCTAATAATTAGCAGACACTGGATTAAAATCCCAATTTGTTTGTAAAGCTTGTGCTCTGAATAAATGACAAGGAAAGAGAAGGGAAGGTTAAAGAAGGGAAGGTCCTCGAAGGTCCCTTAACCATAAATGTCAAGAGTTGGGATTTAAACACAGGTCTAACGACAGAGCTGGAGCCCTTTAGATTAAACATGGAGCTTCCATGAAAACGAAGGAAGTTGACTTTGTCCCACCTCTGCCCTTTGCGGCTTGTCATTTGCGTTTGTTTCTACAGCGATTCCCAATAGATTTCTGCGTGGCCTTGATAGAGACAGCCAGTTTGCATCCCCGCCCACAGTGGGGCGGCAAGTTGCTTGCCGTACAACGTGGCGGTTCCCTGCATCTCCGCCCACGTCGGAGAGGTGCGTCGGCTTCCGTACAACACGGATACGCACTCTCCGCCGTGCCGCTGGTTCTGACGCAACTTCCTGTCCTGCGCAATTCTATTTGACCTTTGAACTCGCAAAGGCATTTTTCTTCCTCTTCCGGGGACGTTGTCTGCAGGTATGGCTGTTGTTCTATTTTTCCCTGTCTTTATTTCATTCACAATCGGCTGCCATCCGAGGAGCTGAGGAAGCCTAGCGCTCTCAGGAGCATTCATTTGAGGTGGCGTAGGGGTAAGGGGCACAACAGGGAGGTTGGTGGTGAGGAAGTTCCTTTCTTTGATCTTCGGAAATCCCTTGTTCTTGGTGGCCCCTCCAAAGCCGCGAGTAGCCAGAGCTCACCACCCGGGAGTTTGCTCCTTTCCAAGTGCAGCGTTTGGAGACAAACGAGTTGTGGTTTGGCGGTCTGAGACTGGGAAATCGCCGAACGTTTTCAGATTTTGCACCCACGTTTCCACAGCACGCCAGTACACGTCCTTAGTCTTTGGGAGGGCGGGGACCGGCAAGTTCGGGTGGTGGTTTCGCTATTTGGCTTCTGTTTCCAAGGCCCATGTCTAGGAAGAGAAAAATGTGTTAGAAAGAAGTTTCTGTCTTGCTTTTGGAGATGCAAACAGAATAGTGGCTTCATAAATCACTCGCACTGACTTTACGTGTCAAGTTTTGGTGTCTGGTAGTTCTGTTTGAGTTTAATTTTATAGTGAGAGGCTTGTGACAACAAATGCAGGCTCTTTTAAATAACAAAATAATGTTATGAAGTGGTTACAAGGTGCGGAATGGGAAGACAATTAGTTCAAATGTTGATTATGTTTTACTTTGGGTAGTTCACTTAACGAAGTTGCTCATATGCATATCTGTATAACCGCTTTGCTAAATAACATCAAGTTGCCAGAAGTGGGAAGAAAGCAGGTGTCATAACCCAAGGAAACTTGTGTAATACCAAAATTAGTATTAAAGGGTATGCCTTTACGCAGGTGGTGCTTTAGGGTAAGACATTGAACCCTGATACATGTGCCAGGCATTGTGTTGGGAGGGATAGCTCACGTCGTTTAATCCTAATGACAGCTGTATAAAGTAGGCAGAATTCCCATTTTAGAGAGAAGGAGGCTAGCTCCTTGCCCTGTGTATTCCCAATAAATGGCATAGTTAAGGATTGGACTTCAGAGCTCACTTCTTGTGCTCTTTGTTGAAAGCAGTGTTTCTCCAACTGGTCTCGTAGCCCTTTTCTGGACACCACTCCAAACAAAATCAGACTCTGAGTAAGGAGCCTGGTCATCACAATGTTAAGGAAGTACCACATTTGATTACCATCAGGAAAGCTAACATTCTTGGCCTCTTGTTTATCAGTCACCTTTAAATACAAGTAGTTTTGAAAGGTGGAAATGTTCCATAAATAATACATCTTAATTTAAGGGTGTTACATACAAGGATTTGTACGTGAATGAAATAGACCACATAATGCTGTTTTGAGATTTTATCTACTATTACAATGGAAAGACTTGATGTTACTCTGTTCTTAATTTAGGCACTCAGAATGGTCCAACGTTTGACATACCGACGTAGGCTTTCCTACAATACAGCCTCTAACAAAACTAGGCTGTAAGTATTTCTAAAAATTTTAAGTATATATTATCATTTACTCTACAAAATGCTAACCTATTGACTGTTTCACTTTCTAGGTCCCGAACCCCTGGTAATAGAATTGTTTACCTTTATACCAAGAAGGTTGGGAAAGCACCAAAATCTGCATGTGGTGTGTGCCCAGGCAGACTTCGAGGGGTAAGTGTACCTTTTACTTTGAGCAGCCTAACAAGTCTTGAACTTGTTGAGCTTTCATCCCTTCATGATGGAATGAATCAAGGAGAGGTTACCACTAAGAGGGTTGAGAATTACTAATCATCCATGAGCCAAATCTGCCAAGAACGTAGACTTTTTAAACCAATCTGAGAAATGCGGTGAAATGCCTTTCAGATAAATCAGTATACTATTTCCCTTTGTAACCTACTTTAAACTTGCCCTTAACACTTAACAAAATTTAGGGAAATTTCTGTTAAAGCATCACAAAATAATCTTAATGTTTTTCTTATGAAGGTTCGTGCTGTAAGACCTAAAGTTCTTATGAGATTGTCCAAAACAAAGAAACATGTCAGCAGGGCCTATGGTGGTTCCATGTGTGCTAAATGTGTTCGTGACAGGTAAGTTAAATGCTTAAATGGGCTTTCTTTAGCAGATTCTTGTGTGTGTGTGTTACACTGTATGCTAATCAGTACAATGGTGAAACAACTCATTTTAAACCAGTTGCATTCTTGAGAATCCTTCCTTCACTATGGATAATTGATGCTGCACAAAGCAAGAAATGATATTCAGAGTAACAATTTGGGGACATATTTATGCTAGATGTGGAGATTAAAAGGAACTTGGTTTTGTTCAGGAGGTGGGTAAGAAAGTCTCTTAGTGGTTTGGACAAACATAGATGGAGTGTGGAAGGTGTTAAAAGTGTAGGAACAGAAGAGCTGTGTGTTCTCATGTGCCTGGAGCATAGGGTTTCAGGAGATGATGGACAACAAAGATAGAAAAGCCAGATTATGGCCAGGTGCAGTGGTTTACGCCTGTAATCCCAACAGTTTGGGAGGTGGAGGCAGGCAGATCACCTGAGATTGCGAGTTTGAGACCAGCCTGACCAACATGGAGAAACCTCCTCTCTACTAAAAATACGAAAAGGCGTAATGGCGCATGCCTGTGATCCCAGCTACTCAGGCTGAGGCAGGAGAATTGCTGGAAGCTGGGAGGCACAGGTTGTGGTGAGCTGAGATTGCGCCATTGCACTCCAGCCTGGGCAACAAGAGCGAAACTCTGTCTCAAAAAAAAGAAAAGAAAAGCCAGATTATGAGGGATTTTGCAGAATAAAAGGTAGATTAGCTTTATTTATTTATTTAGAGACAGAGTATCGCTCTGTAGCCCAGCCTGGAGTGCAGAAAGGTCATTCCAGGCAAGGAAAGTACAGACTGATCTGGCACATTGTGGGTGAAAATGGAAATGTACATTGGATTTAAGTCATGAGTTTTAAGCTGAGGAAGTTTGGCTTTTTTCCCCCAGCCTTTGGTTCTAAAACTTTGCTGAACACAAAATCAGATGGGCACATTTATTAAAAATTTATTAAAAATACAAATTCTCAGGCCTTATCTCCTGAAGATTTGAACTTAGGTTTACAGGATAGCCTAGAAGTTAGCATTGTTAGCTGTGATGCTGAGCAGGTCTGCATGTGGTCTGTGCTTTAGGTAAGTTAAGGGAATTTTTAAGTGACATCAGTTGTATGTGTCTCTGATAGGATCACTTGGGGGAGATTTGAAGAAATTAGAAAACCCAGAGTTTTGAGGCTAGGTTATTTGATAACCAGGGTTACCAATGGGAAATGGGGTGGGGGAAGGTTTAAGTTGAAGCAAGAGGAGTGCTTTACCTCTCTTGGTAACTGATTGAACAAATGCTAGGAAGACCTGCTTTTTGCTAGGTCCTGTACAACACTGTAATGATAGTGATCCGTAAAATGCACTCCCAGATGGAGGTTCAAAGACGAGAAAAATCTTTCCAAATTTAATCTTCATAAACTGCCTGTTAAATAGGTGTGAAACTATTTTGTACCTTAATATAGAGAAGGTAACTTGTCCAGTGTGCAGCTAGTGTATGGTGGAATTGGCCGTAAACAGGCTCTAAAATCCTAGCTTTTGGTGAGGTGTCTCTTGCTAATATCCCTTTACCTTTTAATTTAATTTTTAGCACATAGCCCCTTCTGTGTTGTTTTTTACTGGGAATTTTCAAAAATATGGTTAAAATAGTCTAAGACTTTTGCAAATCAAGAAATACCACTATTCCTGGATCCTAACAATAAATTAGAACTCTCATAAGTGGTCTCCTGTGGGGATGACTTTATAGTTTATCTTGACTGAGAAGAACAGATAACTACTGGCATGAAATTGAAGGATTATCCTGCTTTAAATGAATTTTAGCTTTTAAGTTTTACTCTGTATTTGTGGGCTTCCTGTAGTTTCCTGGGTTCCCTGATTGCTTTGCTTAGTTGTTTTACCATGTTTGCCTTCTCTATGCTAAATAAAAAATGAAGTTCATTTTAAAGAAACGATTAATTTGGTATTTTCCTTTCTAGGATCAAGCGTGCTTTCCTTATCGAGGAGCAGAAAATCGTTGTGAAAGTGTTGAAGGCACAAGCACAGAGTCAAAAAGCTAAATAAAAAAATGAAACTTTTTTGAGTAATAAAAATGAAAAGACTTGCTGTATGTATGATTTTTTTCTTTTTCTGTTATAATGTGTTAGTATACAAATTTTGCTTCTGTATGGTATTTGGAGACCCTGTAATTTTTAGATTACTTTTTCTTTTTTTTTTGTTTGTTTGTTTGGTTTGGTTTGGTTTGGTTTGGTTTTTTTGAGACGGAGTTTCTCTTGTTGCGTAGGCTGGAGTACAGTGGCACGATCTCGGCTCACCACAGCTGCTGCCTTCTGGGTTCAAGTGATTCTCCTGCCTCAGCCTCCCAAGTAGCTGGGATTACAGGCATGCGCCACCATGCCCAGCTAATTTTGTATTTTTTAGTAGAGACGAGGTTTCTCCATGTTGGTCACGCTGGTCTCAAACTCCCGACTTCAGGTGATCCACTCACCTTGGCCTCCCAAAGTGTTGGTAATAAGGTGCGAGCCACCACACCCAGCCAGTGGGTTACTTTTTCTGAAGAAACAATTGGTGGTCACTGATTGCTAGAATTTTTTTGGTGACAGCTCTACCGCTGCATTGGAGCATAATGTCCTTCCCTTTGTGGGCTAAGACTTAGGGGTGGTTTGGGAGGAATGACCCTTCTATTTGAACCTTTAATATCCTTTTGATCCTTATTATAGTATCTCCTTTACATCAGCAAGTTTCACAGGATAGAAACCTGGGTATTCTAGTTCCTTGGAATGGAACCTTTTTAAGATTGTTTTTAAACCCTCTGTTCTTTTAGGTCACTTCAGTTCAAAAATGGTATCTTGGAGAGCTCAAAACTCCTTATTTAACAAATGAGTGAGCTACTGTATATAAAACCTTGGGTCAAGGGTATAGTTTCTGATCTACATTGGATTTACTATCCAGACCAGAATATTAAAATTCAGACCTCATTTTTCTTGGGAACTATGTAGTGTTTTTGCCAGCTCAGACAACGTTTCACTCCTGCTGCCCAGCCTGGTGTGCAATCGTGACTTGCTGCAACCTCCACCTCCCGGGCTCCAGTGATTCTCTGCCCCAGCCTCCCAAGTAGCTGGGACTGCAGGTGGGCACCACCATGCCTGGCTCATCTTTGGTTTTTTTTAGAAACAGTTTTACTGTGTTCCTAGGCTGGTCTCAAAACTACTGGGCTCAAGCAATCTGCCTGCCTTGGCCTCCCAAAGTGCCAGGATTACAGGCATGAGCCACTCTGCCCAACTTGTTGGCTGGCAACTTTTTTTTTTTTTTTTAAGTGGAGCCTCGCTCTTGCCCAGACTCGATCTCGGCTCACTGCAACCTCCACCTCCTGGGTTCAAGCAATTCTGCCTCAGCCTCCAGAGGTTTACAGGTACCCACCACCACACCCAGCTAGTTTTTGTATTTTTAGTACAGGTGGGGTTTTGCCATATTGGCCAGGCTCATCTTGAACTGACCTCGAGTGATCTGCCCTCCTCGGCCTCCCAAAGTGCGGAGATTGCAGGCATGAGCCCCTGCACACGGCCAGGACCATCTCTTAAAGCCATAACAAGCTTATTCCAATCTCTGAGTAGAGAGCAGAGACCTTGAACCATCAGGGAATGCAGAAGCTGAAGTACCTGGGGAGTACAGTAAATTTTGACTATTTTCCTCAGTTGAGGAAAATGTATCTACTAACTGGCATGATGTAACTACTTAGCAGAGGAGAGTTACCTCTTATAAATAACGCTTTTCTGGCTGGACGCCATGGCTCACGCCTGTAATCCCAGTACTTCAGGAGGCCAAGGCAGGCGGATCATGAGGTCAGGAGATCGAGACCATGCTGGCTAGCATGGTGAAACCCGTCTGTACTAAAAATACAAAAAATTAGCTGGGCATGGTGGTACACATCTGTAATCCCAGCTACTCGGGAGGTTGAGGCAAGAGAATTGCTTGAATCTGGGAGGCGGAGGTTGCAGTGAGCCGAGATCGCTCCACTGCACTCGCCTGTGCAACAGAGCGAGACTCGGTCTCAAAAAAACAAAAAACCAAAAAGAACATGCTTTTCTTAGACCAGACTCAGTGTCTCGCGCCTGTAGTCCCATTCCCAACACTTGGGATGCTGAGGTGGGAGGATAACTTGAGGCCAGGAGTTGGAGACCACCCTGGGCAGCTCGCCAAGACCCTGCCTAAAAAATAAGAAAAAAATAAGAATACCTCTTAAGGTAAAAGGCAAGAAAAATAGGACCTCATAACACCTTTACCCCACTGCCAGCTAACTTGTTCTTGGTATATAAAATTTTTAATTAGCATTTTGCAGAAGAAGAGAGGAGTCACAGAACTAGTAAGTGGCAAAGCTGGCGCTTGAACTCACTTTTAAGAATTTCATTTTAACCACAGTACACCTGATTGGCTGTGTGCCTGACTCCACCAAATCTGTGTTAGTCCTGCCAGCAACTGCAACACCTTTATTCCCATTTTACTGATGAGAGAAGAGACAGAGGTTATAGAAAACCCAGAGCCATTTGTACTGTTGGTAGGATTTTTGCAGCTGTGTTGGTGAGTAAGTCTAATGATCGGGCACCCTGATAAATGCCAGCAGAATCAATGATAGCTGGGATTCCTGTTGTCAGCATTCATAGTCTCAAACGATTGAGATCCATTAGCTTTCCCCAAACACCTGCCAATCCCAAAGATTGTTAAGCAACCAGCATAGTAGAATTAATTATCTTGTATAATACTTAATCACAATATTGAAAATATTATAAAATGGGGATAGAATTGAAAAGCTTGAATTCTAAGGCAGATTTACATCACTTCCTCATGATTTAGGCTTATATATACTGCACCAAGCAGTTTTGTGATCATGTTTTATTGTGTTTGATGTAACAATCTAAAAAGTGGCACTTTCAATAATGTGCCTTAAAACTTAAATTCAATTAATTGGCTGCTCTTTAGGCCAGTCTAGTTTTTGAAAGGTTTGAGATGTAATTTCTGAAAAATTGCTGTGGAGGGGAAAGCCAATTTGCCACCCCAGCCTGAGTTCTTGCTGGTGGAGGGAGGCTTCTCCCTCTCCTTGCTGCTGCAAGTTAAGTACAACAACATGACTGAACACACAGGCTCTAGCTGGTGGGAGCTATCAAGTTTCAGCAAAATACGAAATGGGTGAACTTTGAGAAACATAAGGAAGTGAAGGAATTGAGGTGTACATTCTTTTCAAAGAATTCCTTGTATGTTAAATTGTTTTAATTACAAACATCTTTGTAGACTTTTTGGAACGTTTGGAAAAATAGAATGATAAAAAAATCTCAAGTTCACTATTTAGTCTTTGTATTATTTTTTTGGAGACAGAGTCTCACTCTGTCACCCAGGCTGGAGTGCATTGATGCGATCTCAGCTCACTGCAACCTCTCCCTCCCGGGTTCAAGCCATTCTACCTCAGCCTCCCGAGTAGCTGGGACTACAGGCACCTGCCACCACATCTGGCTAATTTTTGTATTTTTAGTAGAGACAGGGTTTCGCCATGTTGGCCAGGCGGGTCTCGAACTCCTGACCTCAGGAGATCCGCCTGCCTCGGCCTGCTAAAGTGTTGGGATTACAGGCTCAAGCCACCACACCCAGCCACTACTCAGTCATTTGTGATAGTTGGATGTTTTTCTTCCCATCTTGTTTTCCAGGAATAAAATAGATATTTTAAGTAAAAACTGGAAGCCCACTGCATATATAAACTTTCAACTCTTTTTTTCCTCCCACATAACCCCTGTGATTATATTTCTTTTCAAAGAATATTTTAGTAGCTGCATGCAGTATCAAATTCACATGCTATAATTTAGACATTCCCTTTATTTTGAACATTTGGGCTATTTCCAATTTTTCTCTATTTTAAAACATGAGCATTCTTATATATCTGATTATTTCACTTACACTGAATTATTTCTTAAAATTCACAAGCTGGTGTTGAAGTTCAGTATTTAGAAGACAAAGAGCATTGATTGGTGTTAACATAGTAACGACTCTGTCCAAGTGACCCAGATGGATTCTGTAACTTCTGGGTTTTCATTTTTGTAAAAAGCAAAATGAAGTTCTTACTGAATCCAGTTCTAGGTGTGTGACAAAGTATTCTTGATAGGTTCCTAAAAAGACATGTGAATGTAGTCAGTGGTCTTTTTAAAGTCTAATATTTCTCCTTCCATTGAATTGCTTATAGATTCTGTTACAAGGTTGAAAGGGTTCTTTTACCCTTAAAAACATTAAATCTCCAAATGTTTAAATAAGCAAATCAAGTTTGTTCTAGTAACTTAACAACATCCTATAATCTTTACCCTAATGATTAAGAGCTTGGGCTTCCAGAGTTTTGATAGTCAGGGCTATGTCCAACTTTCACTGTAAACTATGCATCTTCAAACCAACTAAAATCACATAATCCTCACAGAATAAGATTGTGAAGCAGTTCTGAATGTTACGATTTTTCTCTAAAGTAGGTTATTTATTGCTGGTAATAATTATTCTGCCATTATTAGGTCCAATAGTACAAGTTGGTGTGTTGGAGCTACCTCACCTCAGCTTGCGAGAGCCAGTTGTGGGCATCTCTTTCCAGCTTTGCATCCAATGACATCTGGTTGGCACCTTGAGGTTGTTACGGTGAGAGTATTAACACCTCAGCAAATGCTACAAAATCCTGTTTTCCCCCAGAGAGCTGGAGGTTAAATACTACCAGCACATCCCTAGATATTACTCAAGTTATATTCTGTGATCACAACTAATATAGTATGCTCTTGGTACCAGGAGCTCTGATATATATCTGGTACATGTTTGATAATGACTTGTACTTTACAAATTTTTGTTGTAAGTACTTATTAATACTGTGATTCTGTAAAGAGTTTGGGGTTTGATTTTATAAAATCCAAAACAAGCCTTTGATTGAATCCAGTTCTCTGTGTGACCAGTTCTCCGCATGAATGGAAGGGAAAGGAATTAAAAATCTTGCAAAGGGGAAAGTTTCATCTTCTTAAAAACTAGATGTGGTAAACAGTATTCTAAACCAGGTGTAGAAAAGCTAACACTATCTGGCTGGACACGGTGGCTCACGCCTGTAATCCTAGCACTTTGGGAGGCCGAGGTGGGCGGATCACGAGGTCAGGAGATGGAGACCATCCTGGCTAACACGGTGAAACCCTGTCTCCACTAAAAATACAAAAAATTAGCTGGGCGTGGTGGCTCACGCCTGTAATCCTAGCACTTTGGGAGGCCGAGGTGGGCGGATCACGATGTCAGGAGATGGAGACCATCCTGGCTAACACGGTGAAACCCTGTCTCTACTAAAAATACAAAAAATTAGCTGGGCATGGTGGCGGGCGCCTGTAGTCCCAGCTACCTGGAGGCTGAGGCAGAAGAATGGCGTGAACCTGGGAGGTGGAGCTTGCAGTGAGCCGAGATTGTGCCACTGCATTCCAACCTGGGCTACAGAGCAAGACTCCGTCTCAAAAAAAAAAGAGAAGTTAACACTGTCTTTATGAATTTCATTTCTGTCTCAGTTGACGCTACTGTAACAAACTACCACACAGACCGAGTGGCTTGAACATTTAGTTCTCACTGTTCTGGAAGCTAAGTCCAAGATCAAGGCACTGGCAGATTCCATGTCTCTTCCTGGTTTGCAGATGGCCATCTCTTTGCTGTATCCACACGTGGTGGAGTGATCACCTATCTCGTGTCTTTTCTTAGAAGGACCCTCATCTCGTCATCAGGGCTCCATCCTCAAAATCTAATTATAATACCTCCCCAAAGCCTCACCATCCCATTGGGAGTTAGGATTCCAACATACAAATTTTGAGGGGGACACAAACATTCAGTCCCTAACATTTTCTAAATTAAAGGATAAGATCTGCAATAATTCTGAATGAAAAGATGCTTTTTGGGTTTCCAAAATATTAGCTATTCAATAATTTTTAATAAATCTTAAATGTTTCTTAACCTAAAGGATTATGTAAGTGTTTTTGCCAAACATTTACATTCTTTTATAATTGCTTTGGCTTTCATTCATTCACTCTACAAATATTTATTAGAAACTACACTGTACCAGAAACTGTGCCGCTGGGTAAGTGTTAATACAATAATCAACAAAGCAGATGAGACTCTTCTCTTGCCTCATGGCACACAGGAGAGACAATGTTAAATGGGGAACATAAACACATTTGTTGTTGCACACACTAGGATTATAGTCACAAAAAGAAAGTCCACAGTGCTGTGAAACAATATGGAAAGGGAACCTCATGGGGGAGTTAAGGGAGGCTTTTTCTGAGAAAATGATGTTTAAGCTCACAACAAAGATAAGTAGGTGTTGGCTGGGTGACAGAAAGGGAGAACACTCCAGACATAGAAACCAACATGTGCAAATGCCTTAAGTCAAGAAATAGCTTGTATGAAAAAATACAGGCAATCCAATTCACTCTCAATATTTAGAGGCCAATAAACCTGAAATGTGTGAACTAATCGTTAACCACTAAGAAGGAACATCCCTGTCAGCACATAGCTTTTAGTATACCTGTGTGGCCCCAGGGCTACTTTTCCATCCTAAGGGAGACCAGCAAAAGAAAAGCTTTCCTAAACTGTTTTAGTTAGGAGCAAATAAATCCTCCTCTGCATTAGGGGATATTTAAATTATGCAATCCCCTAGATAATTTAGGCACCAACCACCTACCATTAAGGAGGAAAAGGATCAAATTTGTTGACCAAATTCCCTTGATACTCATTCAGCTTCTATATTCCTTGGCATGTGCAAATAGCCTAAAGGCTTTACTCTCTCAGCTTTCTCTCATTCTAGGGTTGAAAATAAGCTTACAGCTTGACTTGTCTAAAGAACAAATGGTCTTGAAGAAAATTAACATGTTTATTGCATCTTAGTGTAAGTCATATAAAGATGTCACAGGCCATATGGTCTCTCTGTCACAACTACTCAATTCTGCCATTGTAGAGTGTCAGTAGCCCTAGACAATACATAAACAAATGGTCATGGCTATGTTCCAATAAAGTTCTGTTTACAAAAACTAATGTCAGGTCAGATTTGGTCCTTAGCTCATAGTTTGGGACCCTGCTTTAGATGACTGCTTCTAGCCACAGCTGCCATCTGATTGTGATTGCATGAGAGACCTTAAGTGAGACCAGCAGAAAACTGCCTTGTTAAGTCTAATCAGCCCAATGAATGGTAGGAAAAAATAAAATGGCTGCTTTATAAATCCCATTCAATTTTGAGGTGATTTGTTACATAGTAGCATACCACTAAAACAATGGTACAGTGCAATGATCTTTAAATATTTCTTTTTACTTGAGTACCCCTTAACATTTTGGAAAGTTATGTAGACTCTTGCACATTTTCAGATTGTTATCTAAAAGTTTTCACTCAAAATGTAAATCCTTGCAATGGATATAATTTCCAACAGAGTGAAAATTGTAATACTTTTAAAGAGAACTGTTTTATCAATTTTTAAGCGTATCAAAAGGTCCATAGTAGCCATTTTTTGAGTTTTTATATATATTTATTTATTTTTAACTTTTATTTTAAGTTCAGTGGTATATGTGCAGGTTTGTTATATAGGTAAACTTATGTCATGGGAATTTGTTGTATAGATTATTTTATCACGCAGGTATTAAGCCTAGTACCCATTAGTTATTTTTCCTGATCCTCTCCGTCCTCCCACCCTCCACCCTGTGTGTTGTTCCCCTCTGTGTGTCCATGTGTTCTCATCATTTAGCTCCCACTTATAAGTGAGAACATGCAGAATTTGGTTTTCTGTTCCTGCATTAGTTTGCTAAGGATAATGGCCTCCAGCTCTATCCATGTTCCTGCAAAGGACATGATCTTGTTCTTTTTTATGGTATAGTAGCCATTTTCAAAAAGACAGGAATAAGCTTTTCTGACATTTGGAAGTTTTATATTCTTTCTTTTTCTTTTTTCTTCCATTTTGTTTTGTTTTTTTTTTTTAGAGACAGGGTCTTGCTCTGTTCACTGGGCTGGAGTTCACTGGTGCCATCCTAATTCACTGCAACATCAAACTTTTGGGCTCAAACAATCCTCTGCTTCAGCCTTCCAAGCAGCTGGGACTACAGGCATGTACCACCACACCTGGCTAATTTGTAAAATGGTTTTTGTTTTTTTAAAAAAAAAAAAGATGGAGTCTTGCTACATTGCCTAGGCTGGTCTCAAACTCCTGGCCTCAAAGTGATTCTCCTGCCTCGACCTCCCAAAGCGATGGAATTATAGATGTAAGCCACTGTGTCACCCCTTTTTCTTTTTGACATATATATATATTTTTAGGTGGAGTCTTGCTCTGTCGCCCAGGCTGGAGTGCAGTGGCGCGATCTCAGCTCACTGCAAGCTCCGCTTCTGGGTTCACACCATTCTCCTGCCTCCTGAGTAGCTGGGACTACAGGCGCCCGCCACCGCACCTGGCTAATTTTTTATATTTTTAGTAGAGACAGGTTTTCACCGTGTTAGCCAGGATGGTCTCGATCTCCTGACCTCGTGATCCGCCCGCCTCAGCCTCCCAAAGTGCTGGGATTACAGGCGTGAGCCACTGTGCCCAGCCTTTTTGACATACATTACCATTCCATTTCCTTCATAGAATTTTAAGCTAATATATGTTTATGTTGAAATATTTTCCTGATTGGTAATTCCCACAATTTTCTCTTTTTTTTGTTTTTTTTTTGTTTTTTTGAGACAAAGTCTAGCTCTGTCACCCAGGCTGGAGTGCAATGGTATAATCTCAGCTCACTGCAACCTCCACCTCCCGGGTTCAAGTGATTCTCCTGCCTCACCCTCCCTAGTAGTTGGGATTACAGGCGCCCACCACCACGCCCAGCTAATTTTTGTATTTTTAGTAGAGACGGGTTTCGCATGTTGGTCAGGCTGGTCTCGAACTCCTGACCTCAGGTGATCCACCCACCTTGGCCTCCCAAATTGCTGGGATTACAGGCGTGAGCCACCGCGCCCGGCCCTACAATTCTGTTTTTAAGAGAGAACAAGCAAAAGAGAGAGTCATGGAGTCTTACCACTCCTTTATCCCATGGATAAAATAAGGTGTTGATTGCTGCTTCTTCAACCATGCTCTCTGTGACATTCTCAAGGGATTCCCTCAGGAAAATTCATTTTTTTGACCATGTGGGGGAGATGAAAGAGGATAGGGTCGCTAAATGAAAATCGTCATCATTCTCCCTCACCCCATTCAACATTATCTCTGAGTTTACGTCGTCCCCTAGTGACAGCCAGGATATCCTGCTCCAATGCCTAACATTTCCCTTATATGTAAGATGGGAAAGACACCAAGCCCCTGATTTTTAAAATTTCTTCACAATCAGTCAAGTTTTATTTACAATTCGTTGACTGTACAAAGTGCTAATGTAGGCACTAAGATGAACAAAATAGACAAAAATCCCCGCCTTACTGGAGGTTACCTTCCAGTGAGGGCTGACAGACAATAAATGAATGAAGGAATAAGTAATATGTCAGTAGGTAAGTAAGTAAAAAACGTGATATGAACAATAAATGCTATACAAAATAAAAAGCAGGTAAAAGGGATAGAATGCAGGGCGGAAGTAGATGGTTGCAGTTTGAATACACTGGTGAGGAGAGGCTTCCCTAAGAAGGGGACATTGAAGCAAAGACCTGAAGGCAGTGAGGAGAGTGGCCATGAGGATATGTGGGAAAGAGCTTTCCAGCAGAGAATAGTCTGGAGGCAGGAGGAAGTCCTGAAGCTGAGGGAAAGCGCAACAGAAATGAGGTTAGGGAGTTCTCCAGGCACCAGGTTGTCTGGGTCCTTACCATTCATCTCTAGGACCAGTGCAGCCCTCAGACAAGGGGCCTCTCCTCTGGGTCCCGTGCTTTAGAGGGTGTTGCTCTGGCTTTCTCCTGCCAATATCCCACCCCAAAAGCAAATAATTCAGTGGACCAATGGGCATGCTAACCCTAAATGTGTGCTCCCCTTCTGGACATAATCCTGGAACCCCTGCCCAAGACACCCAAACCCACGCACATGCTCGTTTCATGTGAGTCAACGTGTTCCCTCCTTAAGGAGTGTTTATATTTTTAGTTTTGTAATTGCTGATGGTGGGTTGAAAGACTGACTTCTTCTGAAGGAATTTCAAGCAGAGGAAGCTGGTAACTCAGTCTGTTTAGAGTCAAGGATCACTCTACTCAATGTAACACAAAGCTAAGAGGTAATGCAAAGGACAGGATCAGCAGTGAAGAAAACACTTGGGATTGCCATGTCTTCAGAAATTGGCATCAGAAGCTCCCATGAGGTTTGTCTTCTGAAATTTCCTTTTCTGTTTCAAAAATCTGAACTTAACAATATTGTCAATGGTCTCACACTTTAGATTCACTAGGGATTCTTCTGGGAAACTTGTTAAAATTCAGATACCTGAGCTCCATCAAAGATGTTCCCAATCAGAACTTCTGCAAATCAGACCAAGAATTTTCATGGTAACAGATTTCCTAGCTGATTTTCACCCAGATGGATCTTGAACTGTCCTTTCACAACGATGTGGTACAAACTGTGTATAATTGGGTGTTAGACAAACATGGGTTTAAATCATAGGTCTACTATTAACCAGTCAGGTGACTAAGCAATTTTCTTACCTTCTTTCCATCTTAGTCACCTCACCTGTAAAAATGAAGATAAGTAATCATAATTTCAGAGGTTCTGAGGGTTGCTGAAATACCTGGTGTTGTCCATGTCACAGAGCACGTGGTTCATGGTAGAGATGCTCAGTAAGCCTCTTTCCTGCTTGCAGTACAAGAGCTGTCTTCTTACCTACTTACAGAGAAACACGGAAAGTATGTCAAGATGGCCAGGATGAAGTCTTCTCATTTTGAACGATTGAAGAGCAGTGATAATATTGAAAATAAACCAGAAAGCCAACTGATACCCTCCTGTATCATGTTTTACCCAAAATGATTTTTTTTCCCTCTTTGTAAGAAATTACACACACACCCACACACACACAGACGGGCTGATAGTATCAAGCTGTCTTTGATTACTTCTGGGCAAATGCATGGCAGGGCATCTGAAAACCACAACTGGAGACATCATTTCTGATGGGCCTAATGCTCTGGGTATTTCCTTTCAACTGAACTTGGGGAAAGTACTTTGATATAATGTACATATGGAAATATTTTACCACATTCTTTAAAAGTTAGATACTTTATTCAGGATATATGTAAAACACACTTTTCAATGTGTATGGCTAAATTCCTTGTCATTTCTAAGCTAGAATATTTTTGTTTTGTTTTGTTTTGTTAAATTGATCTCAGTGTGTAAGAAAGGACCATATTGACAGCCCAGGAGATAGAGTCTTTTTTCTGGGCTTCTGGCAGACAGCAGGAACAGCTGCTGCTTAAGCATACCCCAAATGTTTTACCTCTGGAAAGATCATTTCTGGAGGTGAGCAGGCACTTTGATTTCCCATTCTCTCTGAAAGGTGTCAGTGGGAATGGTGGGGGAATAGCTGGCCCTTTACTTGGAGTTTTGGTTCTGAGGCCATCGCCACATTTCACATGTGCAACCAAATTGCAACCTGGCTTCTGGTTCAAATTATTTTGAAGTGATTAAAGCCTGTTGTTTTAAATGCCTTCCTAATCTTAGGGTAAAACATTCCTTGGGAAAATGTTCTTCAATCGCAAGAATCTAACAGTGGTTACTTTCAGGGAGAAGCAATAGGGCAGGGGAGAAGATGATAAGGGGAAGGTGACATTTGCTTTGCATTTTTAAAATTATTTGTACTCTTTGAATTTATAACTCCAAACATGTCATCTTATTTTTTAAAAAGAGGAATCATCTGTATAATGGTGGTGTAGACCATTTTTGTTATTAATTCTCTTTAAATTTCTGAATTGAAAAATGAAATCTAGTAAGTATACTTTTGAAAGCTTAGCTAGAAATTATTTATTTTTAAGATTCAATTACCAAAACGTGCCAAATACACTTTTTTTTTTCTTTTTTAGTTTACAAGCCTATGTGTAAAATATTTGTAAGGCAACTAGATATAAAAAATACCATGGGTTTGATATTTTATTCATCTGAAAATGATGCTTTCACAAGATTTTTTCTTTCATCATTAAAGAAGTAAATCATTTGCATTTTAAAGATATGCTCAAATGCTGTGGGATGCAGCTTTTCCCATTTATGTAATGTTTAATTGCGTTTACTTGATCACAGCATTGAGGCAAGTTTCTTTAAAATAAGTTTGCCTTTTAATTATGCTTGTGAATATAGTTTGTAAATCTCAAAGTATCAAAAATACACTTGGTTGAGGATAAAATTATGCAGGACTATGGTTCTTATAAAAGAGAACTCCTGCCCTACTGTGGCCACAGAAAGGAATTACATGTGGGCAGCTGTTAGAAAAACGCTGTTGTTATTTAGTTGAATTGCAACAGCTTTGCAAGTGAGGTAAAAAACGTGTAGATCTACAGTTATTTTTCTTTAACACGTTTTAATATTTATGTGCATGTGTGGGTGTTTTTTTTTAAATCTGGGTCCCTAATGTTGCAAAACAATTTATTCTTCACAGTGGCTGTCCCAACTCTACCTCTCTTCCTAATGCAACACTCAGTCTTACTCCCAGCAGCCTTCTAATACCTGTAAATGTAGAAACTATCAGTTATGAACTTCTGTAACTCCCTTTTCATCTTTGGCACCTCAAAACTTTAATGTCTGTAAAAGCATGGGCTTTGAAATTGGCAAACCGGAGCTCTATCAATTTCTGGCTGTGTCAACTTGAGCATGTTGCCCAATTTCTATGAGCCTCAGTTTTCTTATCTAAAAAATGAAATTAATAATGCCTACTCCAAAGAATTATTGGATGGATTAAGTAAGACAACCTAATACAACTCCTGTGCATAGTAGATACTAAGTGTTGGTTGCCTTATGCCTCTACTCTTCTTTCTGCTCTCTTTTCTTTAGCAGATGGCATGCATCTTTTCCAGGGTAAATTTTACTGCTGTTGAACTCTATCCCACACTCTCTTGCCATGACCCTGATTCTATTCAGTTACTTAACTCCTTCCCCTCCCTCTGACATCTTTGGTCCCTTCCTCTCCACAGTTTTATTCTCTCGTCTTATACAAACATGCCCAAGTCTCATCATCCATAAAAACCTCTGTCATTACCACTTCAGCTGTCTTCTTTTTTTCATACACAGCTGTGTTGAGTGCCATAAATCATTCACTACTATTATTTTTGAAATCCCTATCACTACTTCTGCCCTCTGCAATCTGGCTTCTCCTGCCAACATGCTACTGAAATTAATGAATTAATTCATCTAATATTTACAAGCATTTATCATGATACCATGTCCCAGGCACTGTGCTCAGAAACTCAAGTCATTATAATACTGTGTACTTGACAATATATTGTACTTACTGGCCAAAAGTCACCAATGTCTAATTGTCAAGCTAAATGTCTTCTTTCAGTTTCACTCTATCTGACATGCTGGAAACTTCCCTTTCCAAGGCTTCTTTGCTACCGCTCCCTTGGCTCTTCTGTTCCTTTGATCTTGCTGTATTTACTTTGTAGTATCCTCCTAATCATGGGGGTGATTCCCTAGGCATCCATCTTCAGCTTTCTTCTCTCTCATTCTTTTAACTTTACTCTGTGAATTTCCTATAATTATACACTACATTTGGTGTGTGTGTGTGTGTGTGTGTGTGCGTGCATTTTTCTAGGAAGGAGTTCATAGCTTTTTTCAGCTCTGCAAGGAGGTCTGTGACCCTCCCAATAACAACCCTTACCAGTTCCACCTCATGTGTAGTCACGTTCTTCCACTGTGATGACTTCCATTATCATCTACATGCTGCTGCTTCCTGGATCTCCAACCCTAAACCTCTTTCCCATGCTCCAGCGACCATCTTCCTGACTCTGCCAAGGTCCCTCCTGGAGGGTCCTTCTAGAATAATCGTTCTTATCAGGCAGGTGGCAGAACCTCTGTCTCCCACTCCTTGCACGTCCCTCCGTGAGGCTGGGATGGGTTGAGGGTGATGGGAGGGGTGCATGTATAATCCGAGTCCCTGGGGTGCAGAAGCTCTGTTCTGACCTTGCCTCTTGCTATCCATGGAATTACTGCTTGACCCTGGCCATTTTCCCATTCTCCTCTGGTTCCAGGAAAAGCCTTCTCTGGTCCAGCTCTTGGACACAGCTGTAGTGTTGCCTGGAGCCATTGTTACACAATTCACTTTCATCAGAGCCCTCTCTTTCCAGAGTGTTCAAGCCCTACATTTATTTTTAATCAAATTCTCATATTTCTATCTGCACAGAAAGATCTTATGGTGGGGTGCGGTGGCTCACGCCTGTAATCCCAGCACTTTGGGAGGCCAAGGCAGGCGGATCATGAGGTCAGGAGATCGAGGACATCCTGGCCAACATGGTGAAAACCCGTCTCTACTAAAAAATATTAGCTGGGCGTGGTGGCAGGTGCCTGTAATCCCAGCTGCTTGAGAGGCTAAAGCAGGAGAATCGCTTGAACCAGGGAGTCAGAGGTTGCAGTGAGCCAAGATCAAGCCACTGTAATCCAGCCTGGTGACAGAGTGAGACTCCAGCTCACACACACACATACACACACACACACACACACACACTATATATATACTATATATCTTTTATAGCGTTTGCTTTACCACCACCCTCCCTGCTCTCCTCACTCCCAGTCTGTCTCAGCCCCTCGCTATCTCTCATCTGGACTTCCACACTAAGGTCCTAAAATGTTTCTGTGCCTCAGGTCTTTCTGTCACCTCATCTATTCTTCCAGACACAATACTAATCATTTCAAGTTTTAAAATCCTTCAATACTTCTTTATGTCTAAATAATGAAATCTAAAAGCATCATGACATTGAAAGACCCTCTCTATTCAGGCTTCTTCTTTTTTAGGTTGCATCTCCACTTTTATTCCTCCATCATCACCATCACTCTGTTATCACCTTCTTTGGGGCTTTCCCATCTCTCTGCCTTTGCTCAGCCTTGCCCACATGCCTGAAAGCCTTTTCCCAACCCAGGAATCCAGCTCTTCTATCAATGCTGCAGCTCAAATGTGAGCACTTCTGTACGCCTGCCTTTTCCTTATCTGTTTGAGAATTTTTTTTTTTTTTAGACGGAGTCTTGCTGTGTCACCCAGGCTGGAGTGCAATGGTGTGATCTCAGCTCACTGCAACCTCCGCCTCCTGGGTTCAAGCAATTCTCCTGCCACAGCCTCTGAGTAACTGGGATTACAGGCATGTGCCACCTCACCCAGCTAATTTTTGTATTTTTAGTAGAGGCAGGTGTCACCTTGTTGGCCAGGCTGCTCCTGACCTGCTATTCCTGACCTCAAGTGATCCACGCTCCTCGGCCTCTCAAAATGCTGTGATTACAGGCGTGAGCCACCGCACCCTGCCTACCTGTGAGAATTAATCACTATTTCCTCAGGTCTCTCCAAGTCCAGTTGGCCCAAACCTCCGATAGGCATGTGCTTCTCAGGCAGTTCTGCCATAGCGTGCATTCTCCTCAGTCTAGGATAACAGTTTCTTGGGGATAAGAGTTATGCACTGGTTATCTTGGCACTGACAGCATTTAGGACAGCTTGTTTCTGCTACATGCTCCATAAATGCTTGATGAATGAATGAATGAATGGTGAACGTTGTCATCACCAGCACTACTGCCTACTGTCTTTTTTTGTTTGTTTGATTTTGAGACGAAGTCTCTCTCTGTTGCCTAGGCTGGAATACAGTGGCAAAATCTCGGTTTACGGCAGCCTCCACCTCCCAGGTTCAACTGATTCTTGTGCCTCAGCCTCCCAAGTAGCTTGGATTACAGATGCCTACCACGATGCTCAGCTAATTTTGCATTTTTAGTGAGAGTTTTGCCATGTTGGCCAGGCTGGTCTCGAACTCTCGACCTCAGGTGATCCACCGGCCTCAGCCACCCAGTGTGCTGAGATTACAGGCATGAGCCACTGTGCTCGGCCCTGCCTGCTGTCATTGATTCCCATCTTGGCAAGGAAATGGAGGGAAGTGTGTGAGATTAGGCAGATGCTTTCAGAGTACATCCAAAATTTCCACAAAACAAGTATTAAAATATGGAAAGTTGTAACATAGCAAAGAAGGCAGTAATGAATAAAAATAACCAAATTTTACTTCCCGTTTAGCTACTTACTTCTCTCTAGCTAGCAGTAAAGACAGCATCTTGGTTGGCATAGTGAGATTTGTTCAGTTTCCTAAACAATGCACCCTAGCTGCAATGTGGAGAGAAATAGAAGCAGGACATCAGGTGGATCTGAATTAATAAGTGGTGGTGGAGGTAGAGAGGAAGGAACAAACTAAATAAACATTAAAGAAGTGCAGTTGCTAAGATGACACCTTGAAGGATCAAAGGAAACGGAAGAATCAAGGGTTCATTTATTAATTCATTCAACTTATTTAATGACTCCAACTATGTGCCAGCACTGTGAGAGGTGGTAGGAATTCCATGGTGAAAAAGATTTTGTCTCTGAATTTGAGACCCTGAGTTTCTGATATTACAATTCACTGTGTAATGGTATATAGTAATAAACATCTAATCACTCCTACTTGAATGTAAGCAGATATGAGAAGCATTATTATGCATCACTTATAGAATACAGCAGTGAACACCTGGGTAGAGAGACAGATGTGCTGGTGTAAGACCAGAAAGTACTTTGTGTTCTTACAAAGTACTATTATAAAAGTTTATTTTAATTACAAAAGTAATATATGCTTATTACAGAAAAATTAGGAAATACAAGTAGTTTCAAAGAAGGGAAAAATAATCTATAATCACATCACATAGACACAGTCATCTTTGTGTTCCTTCAGACTTTTTTCCAGTGGAAAATGCATACAATAACAAATGAGCCAATAGTCTACAAACATTTTGTGGTCTGATTTTCTTCATTCTAAACCTGTTGTGGAGGCCAGGCATGGTGGCTCATGCCTGTAATCCCAGCACTTTGGGAGGTCAAGGTGGGTGGATCTCTTGAGCCCAGGAGTTTGAGACCAGCCTGAGCACCATGGTGAAACCCTATCTCTACAAAAAAACACAAAAATTAGCCAGGTAAGGTGGTGCGTGCCTGTAGTCCCAGCTACTTGGGAGGCTGAGGCAGGAGGATTGCTTGAGCCCAGGAGGTCAAGAATGCAGTAAGCCATGACTGCACCACTGCACTCTACCCTGAGTGACAGAGTAAGACTCTGTCTCAGAAAAAAAAAAGGCTATTTTGGACATCTGTCCATTCCAGAAAATAAACTTCTACAGTGTGCTTTTTAATGGCTGTATAATATTCCACTGTATGAATGCTTTACAATTTTTTTAATTAATCCACTATTTTTAATTGGGTATTTTTAATATTACAGAAATAACTGAAGATCAGTTGGAAAGTTACTTCACTAGTTAAACAATATGTTTCTTAAAAATAATGATGTCTTTTATGGCCCATACTAATTTAGAGCTCAGCAATGAAGGGATTCTGGGAGATATAGTTCAGCTTAGCTAGGTTAACACAATACAAATCCACCACAGATGATTCTTTATCAACTAAATATCTATATAAACCTTTCAGAACCATATTTGGCTCAATTTTTCTTTTCTTTTCTTTTTTTTTTTAAGAAGGAGCTCACTCTGTTGCCTAGGCTGGAGTGCAGTGGCACGATTTTGGCTCACTGCAACCTCTATCTCCTGGGTTCAAGCAGTTCTCCTGTCTCAGCCTCCCGAGTAGCTAGGATTACAGGTGTGTGCCACCACGCCCAGCTAATTTTTGTATTTTTAGGATTTCACCATGTTGGCCAGGCTGGTCTTGAACTCCTGACCTCAAATAATCTGCCCACCTCAGCCTCCCAAAGTGCTGGGATTACAGGTGTGAGCCACCACACCTGGCCTAGTTTAATTTTTTTTTTTTGAAACAGAGTTTCGCTCTTGTTGCCCAGGCTGGAGTGCGATGGCGTGATCTCAGCTCACCACAACCTCCAACTCCCGGGTTCAAGCGATTCTCCTGCCTCAGCCTCCCAAGTAGCTGGGATTACAGCCATGCACCACCACACCTGGCTACACCCAGCTAATTTTGTGTTTTAAGTAGAGATAGGGTTTCTCCATGTTGGTCAGGCTTGAACTCCTGACCTCAAATGATCTGCCCACCTTGGCATCCCAAATTGCTGGGATTACTGGCATGAGCCACTGCGCCTGGCCTGCTTAATTTTTAAATGAGAGCAATAACAACATTATGCTTCCACCTAACATAATGTAACTATCCCTCATACAATTGAAATATGCTGTCTCCCCAAAAGAAGAAACAAACTCCCTTTATCCATTTTGGGGTGATAATCATCTCTCTTCTAGATGATTCATATTCTCTGTTTGATACCCAGTGACTTAAATACTGAGAGCTTAAATATTATCAACAAATTGTATATTACATTTGGTTCGAGAATGGGAGCCTGAAAAAAATTGGGTAATATATACAAAAACATTTGTATCAAAATAAAATACTCCTAACTATTACAGTGCTTATTCCTATAACTGCTTACATGGTCATAGCTAATATTTATAACTACATTCTTCCACTACCCATTTCATATTGTGTTTGCCCTCAGCAAAAATCTCAGCTGGTTGTGGTTTCTTGCCTGTTGGAGTGACCTAAACCTTAATCCTTGAAAGGTCTAAGCCACTAACAGTCCTGCCTCTATTGGGTTGCTGTAATTTTCCATTGAAATTTATCACAGGATATGGGATTACTAAGGCATCTCAGGGGATCTACTGCATTCCAGGCTTACTCCTCCTTACTACCATTTTGTGATGACAGTCTAATTTCCTCTTGATTGTCAAGATAAATCTGCCTAGCCCATAAAGTATTCTTTTATTTGTTTTTTGATTCATTGGAACGAGGATTTGTGAAGTGGCTAGCTGACAGTCTCAACTCTCAAATTAATGGAACCATTAACGCGTTCCTTGGTGGAAGTATTCTTCTTTGGTACTAATACTTCTAGATCAGTAGAGCCCTAAGTTGAGTAAAGGCGAGAGGAGCAATACCCATTCCCTACACATGATTTCTGGACTTGTGAATTCTAACTGTGGGAGAAATATGCTGCTTACTGATTTACTGCATATATGCATCTTAGAAGACATGGACTTACTCCCAAAGGGGTTGCCACCTTAACTGAGTTTTCAAAAGACCATTCCACCATTTCTCATACTAAGACTAGTAAGTTTCATGAACATGAGCCAATGGCCACAATTCATTTGCTGTTAAATGAGTTCCTTGGCCAGAAGCAATGGTGTATAGTGAACCATGGTGATGACTATGGCATTCCCTAGGCCTACAGAATAGTGATTTTGGTAGCAGCATTGTGGGTAAGGAAGGAACTTTGTTCTAGTGTGTTTACTTCAGTAAAAACCAAATGCCTACTGGACATGGTCCTATATAATTAACTTGCCACCAGGTCTGGCTCATCCTCATGTAGAATAGTGCCATATTGTGGGCTCATTGTTGGTTTCTCCTGTGGCAGGCTGGGCACTCAGCAGTGGTTCTAGCCAGATCAGCCTTAGCGAATGAAAGGCTGTGCACAGCTTCAGTCCCTCCTGCCATGGCCACTTTGTCTGTAGATCCTTCGGGCAAGGTCACAAATGGATATGGAAAGAGGCTGACTGATGTCCACAGAATGGGCCATCTTGTCCACCTGATTATAAACATCTTCCTAGGCAGAGATTGCTCTTTGGTAAGCACTCACATAAAGCACAAATATCTTTACATTTTGTACCCCTACAGGAAGGTCTATCCACATGCCTCTCCCCTAGACCACCTCAGTAATTTTCCTATTGTGTTCCTTCCCATTTTTCAAACATCTAACTAAATGATTGAACTGCCCACGAATCACTATAGATCTACAACTCTTGCTGTTCCTCCTTCCCGGCAAAATGAACAACCAGGTACACTACTAAAGTTCTACCCAATGGGAAGATTTTTCCTCACGACTTTCCTTCAGGCCTACCCTTCAAAGTGAGGCTGTTGTGCAAAGCCATCTACTTTCAGAGAGTGCCAGCACATTGTGTGGAACCATCTGTAAATCAGGCTTTTCTTCTTCTTCAGTCAACTGGTCATAGGTTGCCTGAAGGTATAATGCCATAGATATAGGTTAAGAAAAGAGACAATATGGCAGGAATGTGGGCCATGTGCATTTGGAACTATTTTTTGTACAATTTAGTTGTACCTTCAAGATCTAGTTGCGCTTGATCTCATACACAACGTTTTCATTTGATGATGGAATGTTGCTGTAGACACCCACATTTATTGGATGATAGATTAGACAATGCCAAATTGTCAAATGATGGGTAGTTCAAGTTTCATGGTAGCTTGTTGCCCATGATCAATAGTTTAGTCTCTACTAAGGCTCAGTGGCAAGCCTGGAGTCATTTGTCAATGGAGATTATTTCTTGGTAGAGGATGACATAGGTTTGTGCCAAAGCTCTAAGGCTTTGTGCTGTAGTGGCTTGTCAAAAGCTTCATAAAGCATGCCTATCTACCACAGACATTACAAGTAATATTGGATCTACTGAGTTGTATGGCCCAAGTGGCAGAGCAGTTTGCTATTGAAGAACCTTTGCTTATTCAGGATCCAGTCAAAACTAGCAGCTTATTGGATTGCTCAGCAAATACCTCAAAATAGTATGACCAAATGAAGTATACGTTGCCTCCCAAACTCTAAGTGGTTCATCCATTGAGCATTGTGCAGCAAATATCCTTTATTTTAAAAGAGATATTTTATGTGTTACAGATCACTTAACCCCTAGACATTTCCCTGAGGAGACCCTGACATTTTATTGTGCTTATTTTCCATCCTCTGACATGCATTTGTCCTACCAATATATCTAGTGTAGTTGCTACTTAGATCACTATGTCTAATTAGCATATTATCAATGCAATGTCATAGTGTGATATTCTGTGAATGAGAAGGCAATCAAGGTTCCTGCAAATCAGATTATGACAGAGCTGGAGAATTGATATAATTCTGAAATAGAGCTGTGTTGCTGACTCTGCCAGTTGAAAGCAAACTTCTGATGATGATCTTTACCATAGGTATAAGTAGAAACAGCGTTTGCCAGAACAGCTAACAGGTGCCACGAGATGTGTTGATGTGCTCCAGTGACAAAACCACAAGTGGAATAGCAGCTGCAATTGGAGTAACCGAATGATTAAATTTACAATAATCCACTGTTGTTCTCCAAGGTCCATCTTTCTTTTGCAAGGGCCAAGTTAACTGAGTGAAATGTGGCAGAAATCACCACTCAGCATCTTTCAAGTCTTTGATAGCACATCAGTCACTGCAGTCACTTTAGATTTATTGTTTCTGTAGGTAAAAGCAGTTCTACTGGTTACGCTTAGACTTTCCTACCATAAACGCCCTCACTATATGGGTCAGGAAACCAATATGGTGATTCTTCCATATGCTGAGTACATTTATCCCAATTGTACATTCCAGAACTCAGTGATCTCACTACCTCTGGAAGGAGAAGTAAAATTAGAGTAGTGATAATGGGAAACTTGTTCCATATGTGTCTCTAATATTTGAATAAATTAATTATTTTACATTGGGCATGTACCTATGTTTTACTTGCAGAATTTTATTTCTTATTTTCATTATTTATTTATTTTTATGAGATGGAATTTCTCTCTTGTTGCCCAGGTTGGAGTGCAATGGTGTGATCTCGGCTCACTGCAACCTCTGCCTCTTGGGTTCAAGCCATTCTCCTCCCTCAGCCTTGCAAGTAGCTGGGATTATAGGTATACACCACCATGCCTGGCTAATTTTGTATTCTTTGGTAGAGATGGGGTTTCATCATGTTGGTGAGGCTGGGTTCGAACTCCTGACCTCAGGTAAGGAGTCCTCCCAAAGTGCTGGGATTATAGGCATGAGCCACCATGCCCAGCCATTACTTGCATATAATTTTAAAAACAACCTTCAAAATGTAAAATAACTACAATAACACCAAACCCCACAATATTGCATTAGAAAGAGTTTTTATTTAGATCATGAGACATAATAGTGTTTCATACTCATGCTTATACAGAACCTAGCGGGAAAGAACATAATTCAAGAGACTGTCAACCAAACTGCAAAATGTCTTCATAAATAAAAATCCAGGTTAATATTAGTATTATTATCCTACATAAAACAAAGCTACTAATTTCCTCTCCAACATATATTTAAATAAACAGAAATCAATAATATTTGTAGCCTTTGTAATTCTGGTTTGTTTAGAATTTAGTTAAAAACTTATTTGTGGAGCTCTCCCTCTCTTTTGACTGGCGGAACCATTTCTGACTTCAAGGCTTTTTATTAAAATATTCTGCAATGAACACAGAAAGCTTGGTAGATATCACCTTTATGCTTTTTTCTTTGAATATATATTTGCTTGTGCACAGTAAGAATGATTAACATTTGCTTTTATGTGTAGCTTAAGATGACAGCTCTTCTGTATATTGTAAACTGTGTTTCTCTCAACATTTGTCCTTCTTCATCTGTAAAATAGACAACTACTGATTAGATTAAATGTTTGTTTAACGGCATGCTGTAATGCCCACTGTTATATTCATTATTTCTTTGGTTTTCAGTTACAGAGTTTATGTTATGTTTAAATAGAACATTTTTCTGTAGGAATTGTGGGTTAGGACATGGATGATAACAGATACGCATATCTTACTCATGAAAGGTCTCTTTTATGTGTGGCTTATAGAATTTTACAAACTCATGTTGAAAAATATTTCAAAGCTTAAGAGGTTAAAAAATAATAATGAATTGGTTCCTGGAGCAAACTTACTTTTTGGAAAGTGACAGTAATAATTCAACATATAGATGAATGCAGTGTATTCTGACTTGGCAATTTTATTATTTATGATATAATAATACATAATATTACATAATAAAATAAGTAAATAAATAAATAAAACAATAATAAAATAATATTTATTAGCTAATTTTTTATTTTAAAATTATATATTAATTTTTATGTTTTCCACAATGTATGGAGAAATTACATGTCCCTAATATATACAGGAAGAAGGATAAGTATATAAACATATACCATCTTAAACCTCTTAAATCTATTTTACTTCTACAGCAATTGCCTTTTAGGTCTCATCCAGTCACAGACTATACTATACTTTTTTAGTTTATTTCCATTCCCAGGAGTCAGTTTTGTCATATGTAAAGCAGTTATACTAGTATTTACCTAACAGAATTGTCATGAAGAGTATATAAGCACAAATGTAAATCACTTAACATAGTACTTGCCAAGCAGCGGTTAATTAATGTTAGATTCCTTTTTAAGTTATAAAGGCAATTAAAAAACCTTTAATCCCGAAGTTTTTCCAAAGCAAAATATTTTATTTTTATTTTTTTCTTCATACCAAAGCAAAATATTTTAATTGTTCCAAAGTGTTCCTTACTTATAAAACTGTGGGAATTTCAGAAACATTCTGCTTTACAGTGCCCAGAGAAACTTCCTACATATAAACGCTGGTTCTGGTGTAAATGCATTTATTATTGGTGTTATCATTGGCCTTTACATAACCTAAGATTCGTGTGACTGCATTAAGACATAGGTAATAAGACTCTGGGGGAGACTCTAACTAATGAACCGTAAGGGCAGCAAGCCTGATCTGTACTTAGAATTGGATCCTACAATGTTTTGATAGTATTTTCATATGGTCTTCAATTTCTTAACAATTGAGTTGTTAGCTAATTAGAAGTGCAGAACCAATACATGGCATCCTGTTAAAAAAAAATACCACAGGCTTAGTAACAAGCAAATAAAAAAATATAAAAACATTGGCTCTATAATGTGTCAGTATGCTCTGGACTTATGTAATCAGTGACTCTTAACTCTTGCTCCAAAAGGAAGTTAATATTGGTAGAGTCTTAAAAGATTATATAAAAAAGAAAAGCAAAACATTAAACAAAAAACGTTGTAGACCTTCTAGTCCATCCCTAATGACTAATTCTCCATCATATATTTTCATCTATTTGGATTGATTGTTGCCCAGACCAGAGATGGCGGTGGCTCACACTAGGGTGGTAGTAGTGGTGGAATGGTGAGGGGCAGATGAATTGGAGATATTTCGGTAGTACAGCCAAAGAGAACTACCAATATTTTGAATGCAAAAGGTCAGTTAGTAAGGAGAGAAATCCAGACGACTTTAAAATTTTTGGCCAGAGTGATTTTACCTTTTACCGACATACAGATGACCAAGGGAGGAGCAAAGTTGAGAGGCTGAGTTATTCAAAATAGTATTGTGGTCATGCCAAGCTATCAGCATTAAGGCATCCCTGTAGAGATGTCCTGTTGACATTCGTGACTCAAGGTGAATTTAAAAAAAAATTGATAACATACTACTTTAGCAGTTATTATTAATTCTTATTATTACCACGACTACATCGGGGAGTAAAAGCTCAGCAGCCTCCGGCTTTTCCTATCCCTTGAAAAAACCGCTTATATAAAATGCATTTCCATCCAAAATTCCCATTCATCCTCCCGCTCTGGGAACCGGGAGCGCCCCTGTCCGATCAACTTTCAAATTCCCTGCGTCTGCGAGTGGGCGGGGCTCAGCTAGATTCGTTGGCCTCCGCTTCTCTGGTTTGGCCACGTTAGAAGTCCCATAGGTCCTTGAAGGTACACAAGTCACCTATATATTCATTAGAAAAATGTAGAGGGCATTATCACAATTTAAGTTTAACTAGATTAAATAATTTACAACATTTTACTCACATTATTTATTTGTTTTATTTAGTTTCTTATTTTCTTCTATGAATATAATAACCACCTCCGAGCTTTACGGATCTGCGGGTCCTTTCCGCGCGCACGCGCAGTTGTTAGGGAGGGCGGGCCTGTTTCCGGGTGGCGCGTGGGGCTTGAGGCCGAGAACGGCCCTTGCTGCCACCAACATGGAGACCTTGTACCGTGTCCCGTTCTTAGTGCTCGAATGTCCCAACCTGAAGCTGAAGAAGCCGCCCTGGTTGCACATGCCGTCGGCCATGACTGTGTATGCTCTGGTGGTGGTGTCTTACTTCCTCATTACCGGAGGTAACTCGGGCTGTCGGCTGAGGCGCAGAGAACTGACCCGCCCCGTGAGGCGCATCTGTTCCGCTGACTCTCAGCCCCGGGGGAAGCATCGCTCTGCTCTGGATCCTTTCTGAGGGTGGAGGGGAGTTCTGGGGTCCGGAGTGTTAACGTCCAAGTTTATTCGCCCTGACGCCCTGTCTTGAGAGAATTCGTGTTCTCACTCCCATTGCCTTACCTCTGCTAGCACCCCCCATCCCAGGGATCCGAGTCAAATATATTTTTCAAGGCCAAATTGTTGCTTTTTTATTGCTTACCATATGTTGTTTGATAAAGGTCCCGAGAAAGTCTAGTTTGGCCAACTCCGCTTCCATGGTTCGTTGTTTGATAAAGGTCCTGGGAAAGTCTAGTTTGGCCAACTCCGCTCCCATGGTTGGTCAAGAGCTTGTGGGACTTTTAAACTTGTCTTTGTCCTGGAATCTTGGAAGAGACTTGACAATCTTTAGTTTTGTTGGTTCATACCTACCGTCCTGTGTTGCCTTTTGCATGACCTATAATAAATATGAATGGAATTTTCCGAAATCACAGGTTTGATAAATATTTGGGATCGGAGATGAGATTTGCAGACTATACTGTGTTTCAGTGGGCAGAAGTTGAGAATTAAAAAAATAAGATAAACAACATTACTATTAAACGCTTCTGAATTATCTGTCATCTTATTCTGTCCTTTTCAAATAGAAAATTGCAAAGGGGCGTTGCCTTATGTACTGGTGAGTTGGCAATCCGGCTGGTCTTTTCAGAGCCACTACCCTTTCAGGCCACAGTTCCAAGATTTACTTAGAACTGTGCTACTGTGTACATTTAGATTTGGGGAAGTGGTGTACTTAACTTGGAAATTATAAAATTAGATTTTGGGAAGTGGTGTACTTAACCTGGAAATTATAAAATTAAAGCTACGGATTTGGGACAGCAAAAGTAGTTCTACTTTTAAGGGAGTGGCCATATATTGTTACTTTCATAGATGTTTTGTGAGAATAGTTGGCACTGAATGGGGGGATTCAAACTGAGAGAGCTTGAGTTCTAGAAGGCACCTTTGAATTTACCCCCTTTCCCCAATCTAGAGTAGCGAGAACTAACTTATGTTCCTTTAAATAAATTACATTTAAATATTTGAGTTACATTTAAATAGTTTTGTGGTAACAAGATACTATCTAGCATTGCATTAACATTAACCATTAACATTTGCTCATCTAGTTAATAGCTACTCTACTGAATAAACAAAATTTAAAATGCATGTGGCTTTTAAAAATAATAGACTTTTAAAAATAAATAATATAGAGTAATTCAATGTTATTATTGAGTGCTCGCTTCGGCAGCACATTACTAAAATTGGAATGATAGGGAGAAGATTACCATGGCCCCTGTGCAAGAATGACTCGCAAATTCGTGAAGCATTCCATATTTTTGCAGTTCACGAAGGTCATTGGACCAAAAAAAAAAAAAAATCATTATTCAATAATGATAATGAATATGCTAGTTTCTTTCCTGTAACCCTTACTTCCCTTGGAGTCGGATTCTTTTTGAGAAGCCTCAGTTTTCTTTGTGGCCCTCTTTTTTTCCCTGTTGATTATTGTAATGGGGAGATCTCTGTCCCAACCATTGGGGGAAAGTGGAAAGGATGCCTTTTAGTGGCCAGGTCTGTGAGGTATCAGGTATGATGAATTGGTTTTGCCATTGGAAGGGAAGAAGTCTCTTCTAAAAACTGAGTGCACCTTTACAAATAAACTATTTGTTGCTGACAAATAGTCAGCAAATAGATATTGAGTCCCTGTTAACTTCCAGGCACTAGGTACTGGAGATAATAGAACAAAACATAAGGACCCTGACCTCCTGAAGCTTATAATGTCATAGTTGAGACATGTTAAATGTCACATAATTTTTTTGTCCATTAAAAATGGTCACAAAAACAGGCCAGGTGCAGTGGCTCATGCCTATAATCCAACATTTTGGGAGCCTGAGCCGGTTGGATCATTTGAGCCCAGGAGTTCGAGGCCAGCCTGGGCAACATGGTGAAACCCTGTCTCTACTAAAAATACAAAAAATTAGCCAGGCGTGATGTTACACGCCTGTAGTCCCAGCTACTTGTGAGGCTGAGGCAGGAGAATTTCTTGTAACTGGGAGATGAAGGTTGCAGTGAGCCAAGATTGTGCCACTGCACTCCAGCCTGGGCGACAGAGCAAGGCCCTGTTTCAGAAACAAAAAACAAACCCCAAAATTAGCCAAGCTTAGTAGCTGGGACTACAGTGCAGGAGTTTGAAGTGGGAGGATTGCCTGAGCCTGGGAAGCTGAGGCTGCAGTAAGCTGTGATGGCACCACTGCACTCCAACCAGGGTGACAGAGCAAGACCCGATCCTGTCTCAAAAAATAAAAACGAACAAAAAAATGGTTACAAATACGGTGAAAGAAAAGAACAAGAGGTTTTTGAGAAAATAAAGGGAGTTGGAAGCATCATCTGGATTGGATTGGATTGGATGTGATTCCTTAGGAAATGATATGTAAGCCAAAATCTGAAGAGTTTGGGGAAAGGATATGCTAGGCAGAGGGAAAAGTAGGGCAAATGTGAGACCAAGAGACCAATTAGGTGGCCTTTGTAGTTGACATAGACTATACAAGGTTTATAGTAGTGGAGATTAGGATAATATAATGAAAGATATGTTGGAAGTAGATTCAGTAGGTCTTGAATTTACTGGGTGTAGGGGAAGAATGAAGTGGGAAGGAATCTTAAAGGTTTCTGGTTTGAGCATCTGAATAGATGGAAGTATCATTTCCTGAGATTGAAAAAACAAAGTTTTTGGTGGAAAATGGTGCACCAGAGGTTTTTCTGGGGTAAAATTAGTTGGATATGTCAAATGTACAGATGGAAGTCTAGACCTGAAAAAAGAGGCCTGTGTTGAAGTTGGTAAACTAACAGACATTTCTGGAACTCCCATGAGACATTGAAGAGCATAGGCAAAGTCCCTGTTCTTGAGGAGCTTACATGTAATTCTAGTGGTACTGGCATTATTTGAGAGGCCTTGGCACATCACACTGAGAGTCTTTAGCACATGAAATTGAAAGCCCTGGGAGTTCATTTTGAAGAAAAGTAGAAGAGGACAGTGGACCAATCCCTGAGGGTCTCCAACATTTAGTGGTTTTATAAAAGAAGAGGTCCAATAGAGAGGTGGCAAGAAACCATGAAGAGAAGTATCACAAAAGCCATAAGAAGAGGTATTTTTCAATAAATTGGTTTAGTAAACTGGATTGAGTGCTTCTGAGAAGTCTCCTAAGATGAGAACTGAAAAGTGTCCATTGAATTTGACAACATGGAGATCATTGGTGACCTTAGAAAGAACAGTATCAATGGTTGCAGAAGCGAGATTGGATTGAGTTGAAGAATGAAGGGTAAGTAAGAAAGGGGAGATGGCAAGTTTGCCTAAGTCTTTCCAGAAGAAGGTCTGACTCCCTTTCAAAACACAAAGATAGAAATAGGATGTTAGCTAGGAGGATCTGAAGTCAAGGAGGATTGATATAGGGAAGGAGAGCTTGAAAATACAGGAGAGAGGAGAGATACCCAAAGGAATAAAGTCCCTGAGATTACAAGTGGGAATGGACTCCTGATAATTGCAGAAGAGATCCCACATAATAGGAGGTAGGAATCTTCCTCTATGTAGCTGGAGAGGAGAGGGTGAGGATGGATGCAGGTACCAGGTATTTGTAGATTTGGTGGGGAGAAGACAAGGGAATTCCTATAGGATTGTTTTGTCAGGCTAGGATAAGGGAGATAGGCTTGTTATGCTTTAAAAAAGCTGGAGATGAAGATGTTTGAGAACAGTGGAGAAGATAGAGTAGATGTTGACAGTGGGAGACTGAGAAAACTATTAGTGTTGATGAACATTAATGTTAATGATCACAATGACATTATGACATAATGGTGGACATTAGTGTTAATGATTATGAATCTCTAGTATTGCCATTCTGCCTGATGGCGTGGTTTTAAAATGGCCCCTTGTTTTACATTTAAGCAATTTCTCTAGTTATTTTTCAACTTATAGAAACAAATCTAAGTATATCTGAGACAATTTTTGTGAACTGAAGTAGAGCCTTTAATTTTAAATCTCCTTTATACTAAAGTCATTCCTGAGTATTAGCAACTGTTACTGGATGAATTTCCTTTATGAAATTTGTACTTCATTTAGATATCATATTGTTTTCGAAGTAATTCTAAAACATTGAGTTGAATGTCTGAATGATTTTTCAGAACCTTAGATTAGTTGGGCCACATTTGGTTCTAATAATACAATCAAAACATTCATATTTAAATGAACCTTGGCCGGGTGCAGTGGCTCACACCTGTAATCCCAGCACTTTGGGAGACTGGGGAGACTGAGGGAGGTGGATCACCTGAGGTCAGGAGTTCAAGACCAGCCTGACCAATATGGTGAAACCCCATCTCTACTAAAAATACAAAAATTAGCTGGGTGTGGTCGTGGGTGCCTGTAGCCCCAGCTACTCGGGAGGCTGAGGCAGGAGAATTGGTTCAACCTGGGTGGCGGAGTTTGCAGTAAGCCAAGATGGCGCCACTGTACTCTCAGCCTGGGCGACAGAGCGAGACTCTGTCTCAAAAAAAAGAAAAAAAAAAAAAAAAAGTAAATGAACCTTAAGAAACAATGAAAGCTAAAATCCTGTTTTCAAAAATTAGGAATATAATCTAATCTGTTCTGCTGTCTTTCTTATAGGAATAATTTATGATGTTATTGTTGAACCTCCAAGTGTTGGCTCTATGACTGATGAACATGGGCATCAGAGGCCAGTAGCTTTCTTGGCCTACAGGTAAAAGATACCTTTTTGAATGATTTGGTGGTGGGAAAGGTTGCTGGGGTATGCCTGCAACCTTTGGGATCCATCTATATTTAGACAACCGCTGTTTAAAAATGCTGAATTCTGAAATGGCAGAAAGTGAGTCAACAACAAGAGTATATTATTTATTAAGAAATAAGGTATTTCATAATGATTGATGTATCACGAATTTACAGTGGGGTGTCAGTTTAAACTATATTTGTAGATTGTTCTAGGGGTCAGCGAACTATAGCTGCTTTTTTTTTCCCCCAAAAAAAGTTTTATTGGAGGTAAACATGCCCATGTGTTTGTATATGATCTATGGGCTGTTTTCAAGCTACAGTGGCTGAGTTGAATAAGTATGACACAAACCATATAGCCTGCAAGCCTAAGATATTTACTATATGGGTATTTAAGAAAATATTTTTGGACTATACCCTGGTCTATACCATTAAATAACAAAAATATTTTTGAGACTTGAGGGTTCTGTTCCAGCAGTGAAACCCCATTCCAGTGTGGTTTTGTTCACCTAAACAGTGTTTATATTGCTTTCTAAAATTTACTTAATAAATGTCTACCTAAACATGGCTATATGTTTCTATTTGCAGTAATGCTATTTATGCATAGAATATTTCTGGAAAGATTTATTGTTATTCTCTGTGGATGGGAGTTAATGACAGGTTGATGGTAGAGAGGTTTTTTATAGTGCCCTCTTTCACGCTGTTTGAATTTTGAACGTGATGCATATATTGTGTTTTCAATGAAAACAATGGACCAAAAAAAAAAAAACCCTCTTTACATATGCCTATGTGTAAATCATCCCTTTAACGAGAAATTTTCTTTTTGAGGTCCCTGAACTATGAGAATTTGATAAAAGCTCTGTATCCTTGGAAAAATCACACACGCACACACACACACACACACACACTTTTACATATAATTATAGGGGTTTGTAGCTCACTGAAGTTCTTACGGGGCTCATGGAGCCTTATTTAAGAACACTTTCTTTTTAAAATATTTCCATTTGAAACAGGACGTTTATTATTAACATAAAACTTCAAGAAACACATCTCACCAATTCAAAATTAGTTTGAAATTGATAGTAGAAATTTAAATAGCATAACTTCTTTTAAAAAAGCTAACTTAGACTGGGTGCGTGGCTCACGCCTGTAATCCCAGCACTTTGGGAGGCCGAGGTGGGCGGATCACGAGGTCAGGAGATTGAGACTATCCTGGCTAACCCGGTGAAACCCCATCTTCACTAAAAATACAAAAAATTAACCAGGCGTGATGGCACTCACCTGTAGTCCCAGCGACTCAGGAGGCCGAGGTAGGAGAATTGCTTGAATCTGGGAGGTGGAGGATGCAGTGAGCCGAGATCGCGCCACTGCACTGCAGACTGGGCAGCAAAGCAAGGCTCTGTCTCAAAAAAAAAAAAAAAGCTAAGCTGAAGTTCTGGGTAAAGCATTCATATACATAAAATATGAGCATTTTACATAAATGGTTGTGTTAATTGAGGTGTTATAACTTTTTTTGAATGTGAGTTCCATGAAGACAAAAATTTTTGTCTGTTTTATTCATTGTTGTATCTCCCAGAACCTAAAACAGTGCTTACTACCTAATAGACTCAATAAATATTTGTTGAATGGACAGATGAATATCCAGAGGTATAGTGAAATAGTTGTAAGGGTAAGAATAAGAAATACAGCACAAAAATGTTTTAGCACAAAACGGAGATAGGAATTTCAACTTAGGGAAACATTTCTATTTATTATCTTCCTATGGTCATTCTTTTCTTTTCCAGAGTAAATGGACAATATATTATGGAAGGACTTGCATCCAGCTTCTTATTTACAATGGGAGGTTTAGGTTTCATAATCCTGGACCGATCGAATGCACCAAATATCCCAAAACTCAATAGATTTCTTCTTCTGTTCATTGGATTCGTCTGTGTCCTACTGAGTTTTTTCATGGCTAGAGTATTCATGAGAATGAAACTGCCGTAAGTTATTTGTGTAATCAGCAACTTATGTTGCAAAGTGGTAAAATGATTACCTGGAAAACGTAAAGTCATAGGAGATTTAATTTAACTTTCATTTACATGGGTGAAAAATCCAGAAACCAAATATATTTGTGACTTGGTCAGGTTATAGCTATAGTTAATAAAAATTGAAACTAATAGATCTTCTTAGTTGTTATCCCCATGAATGTTCATGAGAAAATTTAGTTACTTTGTCCTGGCATCAATGACTGAAGATAGTCATTGTTTCTTTCTTTTTTTTTTTTGAGACTGAGTTTCACTCTTGTTGCCTAGGCTGGAAATGCAATGGCACGATCTTGGCTCACTGCAACCTCTGCCTCCCGGGTTCAAGCGATTCTCCTGCCTCAGGCTTCTGAGTAGCCGGAATTACAGGCACGCACCATAGCACCCAGCTATTTTTTGTATTTTCAGTAGAGATGGGGTTTCACATTGACCAGGCTGGTCTTGAAGTCCTGACCTCAGGTGATCCTCCTGCCTCCCAAAGTGCTGGGATTATAGGCATGAGCCACCGCGCCCTGCTATTATTATTTCTTTAAAATGCCTTTTGGCTAATCTGTAACACAGGATTCCATTAGTATTAATGGTAGGGAATAGCTTCAAATCACTCATTGTTACTGTTCTTTGAATATTGGTGGGAAGAAATTATGCTGTGAATGGGAAAGGAGAATTATTGCCCTTCAAAAAGATAGGAAAAGGATGTTTATATATTTGCGTGTGTGTGTGTTTAATGTGTATTTAAAGATTATTTTGATTCAGAAAACTTTTCAATATCTTTAGAAGAAAAATAAAATGGTTAATGGCATCTTTCATAATTCTGTTTATGATTATTTGAAATGTGAACAAATATCACATTTCCATATATACTGATTTAATCTATGGATGCATTAGTAACTACAGTAATGACAGGAAATTTGGCAAGCATACCGCAAAGATTAGCTCTTAGTATTTTATTTTTTTGGAACTGTGTTAAACATCAAGTGTCAACTATATTGATTTCTTAGTGTGTTTGAATTTTACAAATTCACTTGTTCTGTGACTTAACCTGTCCATTGTCTGTAACATCCCTGGGGTAGAATGGGCAAAAGTACTTATCCCACAATCATCGTGTTCCCATTTTAGTCCTGGTGGGATGGGAGGGACAGCATGAAGGTCTTTGTCAGCTGAATATCTGTGTGGCCATCCAGCTGCCTCAGTTTCCTCTGGCAGCAGCTCCTTTTTTTTTTTTTGAGACGGAGTCTAGCATTGTTGCCCAGGCTGGAGTGCAGTGGTGCAATCTCGGCTCACTGCAACCTCCACCTCCCAGATTCAAGTGATTCTCCTGCCTCAGCCTCCCAAGTAGCTGGGATTACAGGCGCCCGCCACCACGCCTGGCTAATTTTTTTGTATTTTTAGTAGAGACAAGGTTTCACTATGTTGGCCAGGCTATTCTGGAATGCTTGACCTCATAATCCACCTGCCTCAGCCTCTCACAGTGCTGGGATTATAGGCGTGAGCCACTGCGCCCATCCAGCAGCTCTTATTTTCATTTGGGGAAGGCATTTCTGGCCATTGGCTAAGTTGTATGAAGACTAAGGTACTCCAGCTTCTTCTTTTTATTCTTTGTTTTTTGCTCCTAATAGCAGTAAGTCACCATAGCCTGGTAAGGTATACTGGTATAGAAAAGACTGAAGTTTTCATTAGCAGAGCAAGAAAAGAGGAGACTCCCAGATAGTATAAAGAGGTTATTGAAAGGCTCATGCCTGTAATTCCAGCACTTTGGGAGGCCGAGGCGGGTGGATCACGAGGTCAGGAGATCAAGATCATCCTGGCTAAAACGGTGAAACCCTGTCTCTACTAAAAATACAAAAAACTAGCTGGGCGTGGTGGCAGGTGCCTGTAATCCCAGCTACTCGGGAGGCTGAGGCAGGAGAATGGCGGGAACCCAGGAGGCGGAGCTTGCAGTGAGCCGAGATCGTGCCACTGCACTCCAGCCTGGGCAACAGAGCGAGACTCTGTCTCAAAAAAACAGAAAATTAACAACCTAAACAAAAGAAACCTTTGGAGGCATGTGTCAGAACAGAGAAAGTGTCCTGGTTTTGCTTATAGAAACAGATTTGTTCTCATTCTACCTACTGTTTTCATTCTACGTAGTGTTTTCCTTCTTTATAGTTTTAGGTCCTCTTCCTAGGAATGAGTCTATTAAGAAAATAGGTGTTTATCTTTTAGCTCTGGCATTTGACTTTCAGGATGATAGAGCTATCTCCTACTGACAGAAAAGCTTTGACAAGCGTTTAATACTCGGGATTTCTTTCATCTTACTTTTGCAATCATTTATGTGAACATTGGTCTTCCTATCCACATTCTATAGGCTAGTGTGTAACACTGTTGACTAAATCCAAACTTCAGGCTAGGGAAAAAGGGTATACTTTCTGGGTTTCAGTTGTGGATTATGTTTAGATCTAATCAAAACAGGACAGTGGTCCAAACAGAAAATTGCTACTTTCTGTATCTTGTTATGCAACTAAATCTAATATTTGAATTTTTAAGATGAATTTATGGCTCCCTTTGTGATATCATTTCTCATTTGCAGCTCCTAATGCCTGGTATCTTGGGTATGGAGTGGGGAGAGATAATGGACAGTTTTATGTAAGACATGGAAGTAATGATACTACCTTTCCCAGAATATTTGCAGGCCCCATAGGAGATGATGAGCAAGGACTATTGTCCTGTATTACACACAACAGGGTGTGGTTACTATCCCAGCAAGGAAAGGGTGTATCTTTCTTCTTTCACGCAAATTATCTATGATGACCTAACAGTTTGATAGTAGTGAGTGGAAAAACCACAGCAATAAAAAAGATGTCAAAAAAACACCAATAGCCACTGGTTTTTCCAAATCAACTAAGTTTCTGGCATCTGAGATAAGGATGGCTGTATCATAAGGTGTACCATGATAACCTCCAGGGTGGAATTCTTTTTTACAAAGATGTTACTTTTAGCAAGAGATGCCTTTGAAAAGGAGAAAACAGTAGCACTGAAACAGTATTACTGGTTCTGTTTTCTGATTTATGCTTTTTTGAGACCTGATGTTCCCCCATTGATATAATTTTACTAATTAAAACATGTTTTATTTGATGTTTTGACTTTTAAGAAACGTGGATGCTAATAAAATAAATGACTGTTGGCCAGGTGCAGTGGCTCTGGCCTGTGATCCCAGCATTTTGGGAGGCCGAGGTGTGCAGATCACTTGAGGTTAGGATTCAAGACCAACCTGGCCAACATGGTGAAACCCAGTCTCTACTAAAAAATAAAAAAATTAGCTGGGTGTGGTGGTACACGCCTGTAATTCCAGCTATTTGGGAAGCTGAGGCACGAAAATTGCTTGAACCCAGGAGGCAGAGGTTGCAGTGAGTCTAGATTGTGCCACTGCATTCCAGGCTGGGTGACAGAGTGGGACTCCATCTCAAAAAAAAGAAAAAAAAAAAGAATGACTGTTTATTAACTTTGCACACATAGCAGTACATTTAAAAGGAAAAAATTAAACCGTAGTCCCTAATATTTTTATTAGTACAGTCTCAAAGGAGTAGTTTTCATTGCAAAAATGAAAATGTTCTAATATAATTTATGAGGTAACGTATGTTAAATCATGTATGTATGCATCCGTATGTTTGCTGCATTTTAAATATACATAGACTCAAAGAAAATGATGTTCGGTTACCGAGTAGAAGACTGGTATAAGTTTGAACTTGGTTCTTCTGAAAAATAATGAATCTTCATTAGATTGTCTTTAGCCTCCACTCTTATGGCGTGGTCTCGACTTACTACTACCTCTGCCTCCCAGGTTCAAGCGATTCTCCTGCCTCAGCCTCCCAAGTAGCTGGGATTACAGGCATGCCCCACCACGCCAGGCTAATTTTTGTATTTTTGGTAGAGACGAGGTTTCGCCATGTTGGCCAGGCTGGTCTCGAACTCCTGACCTCAAGTGATCTGCCTGCCTTGGCCTCCCAAAGTGCTGGAATTACAGGTGTGAGCCACCAAAAGCAGAATCTTAAAAAAAAATAAAAATAAAAGGTGGCCTGTGGTGGCATGGTAATGCCCTAAAATCAGGCAAGGTGTTCAATTGGAGATGGAGGGATGGGTTCCTACATTCAGGCAAATTTGTTATAAAGCTGTATAAAACTAGTTGAAATAGAGTCTATCATATAATTGAGGACAAAAGACCTGCCTTATTTCAGCTGGCAAAAATGGCTTTTTAGCAGTTTCACCTAGTGTTTATTAAGCTTGAGAAGAAAAGCTAAGGAGCTTCTGGATAAATCCTGCGATCATGAGATCAGTTCAGAAAACAAGTTCTCTTAAAGGGAGAAAGGAGTAAAAAATATGAATGTAATAATATTTAAACTAACATCATTTAGAGAATGATATGATGCATGTATGTGATTCCATGTAATTGAAAATACATAAATACTAAAACATTGTATTCGTTTTTGACAGACCTCTTTCTAAAGTGTTTGTTGTATTACATGTTAACACTCACATTTGTATGTGGCAAATATTTATTATTTGATAACTATTATTTGCTGGACACTGTGAGATTAAGCATAATTTAACCTTCTCCACTGAGGGTCATTTTACCTTTCTGTTATGCATAGTACTACTATTCAGTTTTGTTGATTTCACTGACCTGTCACTTCTCGTGGCGATCAGTATATACCTATTGTAATTTCATCCTTTCTCTCTTCTTCTTTTCAGTTTGCTGGTTATTCTATGACTTGAGGGAATAGATAGCCTAGCTATTAATTGCCTTTTAAATCAGTCCTGGCTGAAGGAGAGCTTAATGGCTTGGCTTTGTAACCATACTTTCAGATGTTTGAGAGTCTCTTTCATTTCCTTCCAGATTTGGAGCTGTATTTTAGAGAATTAAGACTGTAGAGAAACTGGCAGCTGGATTGTTTCAGTGGCTAAAAAGCTTATATCCAAAGTTCATTTTTAGCAAATAAGGGAGGTAATTCATTCTAAAGAAACAAAACATTTGTACAGCTGCTGAGGACAGTGTGTAGTAGAGAGTGTGAGGAATTTGGAGTCCAGTTTCGGCCTGCCAGTTAATAGCTCTGAGACTTTGGATTAGTTCTGTGAACTCTCTTGGCCTCAGGTTCCAAACCTGTTAAATGAAGTATAATAATATACCTTGGGGAGTTACAGTCGTCAAGATTAAATGAGAAGGTGTGCTCTGAAGCATAATGTAAGTGTTAATCAATGTCAGTGGTTTCATTCTAAAGATAGAGTCCTAAAAATTCTATGTCTCAAGTTAGATGATGGCCACAGTTTCAAAAATAAATGAATAAACCATTACTGTTTTTGTTTTCTTTTGTTTTGAGATGGAGTCTCGCTCTGTTGCCCAGGCTGGAGTGCAGTGGCGCGATCTTGGCTCACTGCAAACTCTGCCTCCCGGGTTCACGCCATTTTCCTGCCTCAACCTCCCTGGTAGCTGGGACTACAGACGCCCGCCACCACGTCCAGCTCATTTTTTGTATTTTTAGTAGAGACGGGGTTTCACTGTGTTAGCCAGGATGGTCTCGATCTCCTGACCTCATGATCCGCCTGCCTTGGCCTCCCAGAGTGGTAGGATTACAGGCGTGAGCCACCGTGCCCGGCCTGAATAAACCATTACTGTTTCTAAAAGAAGAAAGTGAGGTTTCCATTTCTAGGAACATTGGAGTAGGTAGTAGACAAGGCATGAGGAGACTTGTGTTTTAATGCCGATTCTGTTCTTTTCTGGTCTTGTGATTTTGAGCAAAGCACTTAATTGCTGTCACACTCTTCAACTGTAAAATGAGACTAATCCTTGTTTCACACACCTTTTTAAGATTGTTGCAAGGGTTAAATGCAATAATGAATGTGGTAGTGTTTTGAGAAATTTCTGTTAGTGCTAACCTAGCACAGTGCTTGCCTTAATATACAGAGGCACTAAGTGATTATTGAAATCATAGCCTTAAAGATTAAATAGAAGGGCCTTCATGGTGACTTCTCCTGTCTCTAGTTGGTTTTTGAGTACTTGATTTACTTTTTATTGTATTTCTCTACAGTTTTACTTATGTAAAATTCTCACAGGCCTGAATATAAGATTATGAAATTTCTGGGTCCTGAGAGGGGGCTAAATGTTTGAGTATATATTATAGTTAGTGTATTTCAACAATTTTATTTTTATTTCCTACCAAGAAGTATAGTAATGTATTTGTTCTTCTTTTCTTTTTTCTAACATGGTATCTTTATAGCATTATAATATTTCTTAGTATCTCCAAAATTGTCCTTAAGTTAAAACTGTTTTAAGTTTGGCAACTTTGAACAGGACATGTCTATTTAAATATTCTTTTCTATCTAAATATAGGTTGACAAGCATAGGTCACCCACTGGTTACAAGGAAGGATACCATAATATATAGCTGTATTAAGAGATAGAGTACAAAGTATATATTCGTATATAGGTATATGCAAATGATGAGAAGTTACTCCTAATGAGTCCTTAGTACCCTTGTTTCATAGTGTAAGCTAGCTGTTGGGTAACTTCTACTATAGAGTGTAAATATTAGTGGCTGCTTGCTTGAACCTTTTTTTTTTTTTTCTTGTGAAGCTTATGTTTTAAAGTATCCTTTTTGTGACACATCAGGCATTATAGTAGCAAATTTATGTAAGGTCTTTAAAGTCAATGTATATATCCAAAGAACCTTTTAATTTTTAATTTTTTTTTCTTTTTTTCTTCCTTTCTTTTTTTTTTTTTTTTTTTGCGGGGGACAAAGTCTGGCTCTGTTGCCAGGCTGGAGTGCAGTGGCACGATCTCGGCTCACTGCAACCTCCACCTCCCGGGTTCAAGCAATTCTCCTGCCTCAGCGTCCTGAGTAACTGGGACTATAGGCATGCACCACCACACCCAGCTAATTTTTGTACTTTTAGTAGAAACGGGGTTTCACCATGTTGGCCAGGATGGTCTCAATCTCTTAATCTCGTGATCCACTCACCTTGGCCTCCCAAAGTGCTGGGATTACAGGCGTGAGCCACTGTGCCCAGCCAAACCTTTTTATTTTTAAATTTTTGTTCAGTTTTGGATTTGGGAGGAGGTGAGAAGTATTGGGTTGTAAAGGTGGTTGTGTTAGATGAAAGTTCTCTTTATTCAGAGTGTGGATTGGCCAGGCTGATATAGCAGAAAGAAAAGAGTGTATGAGTTCTAGGTTGATTGCATTAGCTGAACATAAGTCTAAGTCATACAGGGAGTCAAGTGAGTTCAGTAGCTGAAAAGGAGGAAAGTCACATTCTTGAGTGTTTGCTGTGTGCCAAGCACTGGAGGAGACCTAAGTATTATCAAGTAGTTTATAAATCCTACGTTACCAGTGAAGAAACTTGGGACTCTAAAAATAGCAGCTAACATTTGTCAAGTGCATATAACTATGAGTAGCAAGTACTGTATGAGTAGATTCTGTTATAATCCTTAAAACTCTTTGAGGTAACTCCATTTTACAGATGAGGAAACTGAGTGAGGTTTGCCAGGCTCACGCAGTGAGTGGTAGAAGCAGGGTCAAAAGGAGAGGTGTTCTGAAGCTGTCAGTGAGTGTAGGGTGTTGTAAACCACCCCCGCTTTTTTTTTTTTTTTTTTTTTGTGTGTGTGTGTGTGTGTGTGTGTGAGATGGAGTTTCACTCTCTTCGCCCAGGCTGGAGTGCAGTGGCGCAATCTTGGCTCACTGCAACCTCCACCTCCTGGGTTCAAGCAATTCTCCTGCCTCAGCCTCCCAAGTAGCTGGGATTACAGGCGTCTGCCAGCACGCCCAGCTAATTTTTGTAGTTTTAGTAGAGGTGGGGTTTTGCCATGTTGACCAGGCTGGTTTCAAACTCCTGACCTGGTGCTCCACCTGCTTCAGCTTCCCAAAGTGCTGGGATTACAGGTGTGAGCTACCATGCCCGGCCCAGTAAACCCTTTCTTAATGTGGATACTTGTACATAATTTTTCCATTTTTTTTCCTGATCCTGTAGATTCTTAATTAATAATAGACTTTAAGGGTTTATTGCCAAAGGAAAGGTTTGGAACTTTTATGACACCAGATTTAATGCTTTAATTTAAAGGGGATTTCAGGGCCTAACTTGCACATTTAATAAAAGGATCTCCTGTTTGACCAGCATGAAGTTTGACCTTACCAGCAGGTACAGCTAAAGCTCCTAACTGTTATCCAGACTTTTCCTAAAGTATTAGAGGTTCAGGGGCAGATGTTTGTACACACTTTTTTGAAGTCTCAAAGGCTCACCTCCCAGTTCTAAATAGCTTCTGATTTTCCCACTTCTCTTCTGGTAATACTAGAGTTTTTAGAAATCCAAACCAATTTATTTCCATAAAAAACAGTTTGATTTTTGTCGCACTTCTGAGAGCCCAAAATAGATTGATTCTGACTCTTAACTTTAACTTTTAGATATCATTTTCTTTTCTTTACTTCCTTTTCTTATTCTGTGTTGTTTAGCACATTGCTTTGTAACTTTAAGAGGGAAGGGCCAGGCGCAGTGGCTCACACCTGTAATCCCAGCACTTTGGGAGGCCGAGGTGGATGGATTACCTAAGCGTGGACGTTTGAGACTAGCCTGGCCAAGACAGTGAAACCCCGTCTCTACTAAAAATAGAAAAAGTTAGCTGGGTGTGGTGGCGGGCGCCTGTAATCACAGCTACTTGGGAGGCTGAGGCAGGAGAATTGCTTGAACCCGGGAAGCTGGGGTTGCAGTGAGCTGAGATTGTGCCATTGCACTCCAGCCTGGGCAACAAGAGCAAAACTCCATCTCAAAAAAAACAAAAAAACAAAAAACTTTGCCGGGCTTCACGCCTGTAATCCCTGTAATCCCAGCACTTTGGAAGGCCAAGGCAGGCAGATCACCTGAAGTCAGGAGTTCCAGACCAACCTGACCAACATGGTGAAACCCCATCTCTATAAAAAATACAAAAGTTAGCCAGGCGTGGTGGCGTGCGCCTGTAATCCCAGCTACTTGGGAGGCTGAGGCAGGAGAACCACTTGAACCTGGGAAGCGGAGGTTGCAGTGAGCTGAGATCACACCATTGCACTCCAGCCTGGGCAACAAGAGCAAAACTCCGTCTCAAAAAAAAAAAAAAAGAAAAAGAGGGAAGGATAGTAGAACTGAGGCTCAGTAATTTATTTGGATATTGGGGTGAGGGGGGCAAGATATGAAGTAAGGACCATAATGAAGAACATGGAGTTATATTTTTGGATTGTTATTTTATATCATAGAATTTGTTTTGGCATTTTGAAATAGTATAATAATAATATAAAAACAATTCTTTTCACTTTTTGTGCTGATAATTGTATTTCTGCAGGGGCTATCTGATGGGTTAGAGTGCCTTTGAGAAGAAATCAGTGGATACTGGATTTGCTCCTGTCAATGAAGTTTTAAAGGCTGTACCAATCCTCCAGTATGACATGTGGAAAAGAATGAAGAGCAGCAGTAAAAGAAATATCTAGTGAAAAAACAGGAAGCGTATTGAAGCTTGCACTAGAATTTCTTCTTGATATTAAAGAGACAAGTTTATCACAGTATTTTTTTTTTTCCTGCTGACCTATTGCTATACCAACAATGTTGAGTGGCATTTTCTTTTTAGTTTTTCATTTCTTAAAGAAAATATACTCCATATCTACAACTATAATATCAAATAAAGTGATTGTTTTTTACAACCCCCTTAACATTTTTTGGAGATGACATTTCTGATTTTCAGAAATTAACATAAAATCCAGAAGCAAGATTCCATAAGCTGAGAACTGTGGACAGCTGATCAGCTTTACCTGTGGTGCTTTGCCTTTAACTAGAGTGTGTGATGGTAGATTATTTCAGATATGTATGTAAGACTGTTTCCTGAACAATAAGAGGAATGAAAGGAGCAGAAATAAATACTTTTTCTAATTAATACCTTTCATGTTTGTTTTTTAACTGACAGTGTTAAGTTTTTGGTCTATTAATCATTCGTTCCCATCTTATGACTTTCTGTAGCTACTTTGGTAGCCTAAGATTTCAAAATATGATTGGCAGGATGCCTTGAGAGTTAGCATCTTTATATCCTTGTAAATATTCAAGCACAGGCTGCATATCTGTGTCAGTGTCAGAGTTGTCAATGTGAATGTGCTGGATGAGCACACGTAAAAACATCTCTGGACCAATCTGGTCTTAATTTCCTTTATGCAGGCCTTTCAGTTCTTTCTGGCTGGCCATGGGCTTCACTTCTCTGATGACTCAATTCATTCTTTCCTAAGATCTTTAAGTTTATAGTGAAATTTTCTCTCAAGTGAGCTTTTTTCCTGCTTATTCCAAGGCTGATTTAATTATAACAATTCTTTAAGTAAAAAAAGACTTACTTATTCAAAAAGTTCTGAGTACCTCTTTCATGCTAGGCAGCACTGAGAATGTCATGGTGAGTAAAATGAATAGACTGTGCCCTCATAGAGCTTACATTCTTGTGGGGAAATCAGTCAGTATACTTAAAATGTTTTAAACTGTCAGATACTAATAAATTCAACAAAGGGGAAAAAAGCAAGGCAAGTGAAGGTCTGTATTATAGAGAATAATGAGAGAGATGGAGAAAAAGGGTTGCCATATTCCAAAGCCTTGAGAGAGGAAAACAGTACCTGTATGTACTTAGGTACTTATCAGCTTAAAAGGCTTGATTCAATAGTAATAACTTTTTTTTTTTTTTTTGGTCATTTGCTGTATTTTAAAACCTTGTTCGAACTAGGTGGACAGGAAGTAACTCATAGGTGATTATGGCTTTAAAAGTCTGCTTTTTGTCATATTGATTGAGTAGTGAACAGTTCCTATTTAAGTACCATAAGATGGTGCTGTTGTTTCTTTCTGTTTCAAAGCTCTTAAGGCTTTTCAGGGAATAATAAATGTATATTTACCAAATAAAGTGAAATATATTTAAAATAATTATACTTTAAAATATAATCAATAATATAAACTTTTAAATCAATGTGTAAAGTGTGTTGCTGGTAAAAGTACAATGATTATGTGAAGAAACAATCATTGTACTAGGTTTAAAATGTTTTGGGGACATGAAACCAAAATGTCACAGTCTGAGGGGAAGCCTGCCAAGCATTATTAACATGAAAGAGGTTAAATAGGTGAGAGAGTAAATTTACAGACTAAATTGGAAATAAATAAATCTTTGATTTTGTCACAGGAAAGATACCCCAGGGAGAGGCTACTAAAGTGTAGCTAGAAGTGCAAAATGTTTTAGTAGAGCATAACTCCAGCAAAAGGAGAAGGAAGGGTGCAGAATTATGGGAAACTGTTAGACAGTGATGCAGAGTTGACAAAGCTGCTGTCAGCCCAGTGGGAGCTCCGGAGCAGAGACTCCCTGTTAGAGTGATATGTTGGGCAGAAATGGGTAGACTACGGTCCCACCGCATTGTTAGGTCATTGGCTGGGGATCACCTCACCTGGCTAGAAAGTTGAGGTAGACTTTCTGAGTTACTGACACAGCCAGTAACTGGGGGCTATCAGCTAGCCACAGCTGGGTAGCGAGTCCTTTCTTGAGGGGAGATCTGAGCAGCACATCTCTGCCAAAAATTTATAAAGAAAACATCCTATTTATAGAATTAAAATGAAATCTTATATAATTTGCTTAGAATGATTATACTGTGATTCTTTACTTGAATTGCAAAGTTAGAAGTAACTTAGGTGCTCAGTAAAGGGTACATTTCTGAAAGGTAAAGTTGGAAGAAAAATATTCTTTTTGCTTGAATGTTGCTCTGAATAGCAGAGCAGTTGTTTCCATTATGTGCTGCTATTTTCTGGTGCAGAAGATCAGTCTTTGAACATAGTAATAAGAAATATACATTTATTTATTCAAAGGAAGTCATGTGCCAGATGCTGGATTACATCTGAATGAGCAAGAAAAATACAGCATCTGTCCAGGTACTTACAGTCTGCTGAATACACACAAATAGGCGCAAATTCTCTTTGTTGTGGGAGCAACACCTAAACCCAGATTTGAGGTAAGGGAAGGCTGTAGTTTGTTGTTGGAACAATGAGTTACTAGTCTGCTTAAAAGTTTCGAGCACTGATACACGTTTGTCCAAATCTTTTACTCATTTTTCTTACATACTAAGACTTAATTGCAAGGAAGAGAAACTCAAGCTATCTTAAAGAGGATAATATGTTAGGATACTGGAGAATCATGATACTAAAGACAAGCATGCAGCAGGGAGTACTAGAATGGGGAATGTACTGGAAGGACTCTTGTTCATTTCTGATATATTGTATGGGTCTGTGTAATGCTTTCCTCCCTATAAAACTGGTCACTTCCAGTTCAGAGTGGTGAGAATCGTGACTGCTAACCTATCTTGATTATTATGCTTGACGCCTTCAGCCACCACAGAGGAAATTTCCTTGATTCCGTAACAGACTCAAAGTCCAAAAGTGCCAGAGAAAAGACTAGTTGACCAGTTTGGTTGATGTATTTACCTAGAGTGTTCTTACTTGTTGGAAAATACATTCAAAGAGTTGGGTTAGGTTGTTGGCTTGTGCTTCAAGGTCTGAACAGTGGAAGCATTAATATGCACCAAGGGATGATAGTACTTGCTTTTCACCATATTTTTTATTTCTTGTAACACCGGTAAATTTGCTAAGATGCTTTCTTCATACACCATGTATGTCTTTGTTTTTTGTTTTTTGTTTTTTTTAATATCATGGATACATAATGATTGTACATATTTACGGGGTCCATGTGATATTTTGATACAAGCATACAATGCGTAATGATCAAACCAGGGTAACTGGGGTATCCATTACCTCATGTATTTATCATTTCTTTGCATTAGGAACCTTCCAATTCCACCCTTTTAGTTACTTTGAAATATATGATAAATTATTCACTATAGTCACCCTATTGTGCTACAGAACACTAGAGCCATCCTTTTATCTAATGTATTAATTGAAAAAGGTATCATTTTAAAATCATTAGAATTTTTTTTTTTTTTTTAGATGGAGTCTCACTTGCCACCCAGGCTGGAATTCAGTGGCACGACCTCAGCTCACTGCAACCTCCACCTCCCAGGTTCAAGTGATTCTCCTGCCTCAGCCTCCCAAGTAGCTGGGGTTACAGGCACATGACATCACGCCCTGCTAATTTTTGTATTTTTAGTAGAGATGGGGTTTCACCACATTGGCCAGGCTGGTCTCGAACTTCTGACCTCAAGTGATCCACCCGCCTTGGCCTCCCAAAGTGCTGGGATTATAGGCATGAGCCACCACACCCAGCCAAATTATTAGAATTTTAAGTAATTCAAATTGGAATGATTCCAATAATAGAATTAACTAAATGTAAAGTAAACAGTGCTACCATCTCAAGTAGCAAATATAATTGCATTATGTGGTATCTGTCTAATAGAGTAGCTGCTGGCTACATATGGCTATTGAGTATTGGAAAGGGAGCTAGTCTGAATTGAGATGTGCTGTAAGTATGAAATGCATGTTGGATTTTAAAGACTTCATATCAAAAAGTAAAATATCTCTTTATGTAGATTACAAGTTGAAATTTTTGTGTATATTTAGTTAAATATCAAAATTAATTTCATCTTTTTATCTTTTTAAATGTAGCTACTGGAAAAGTTTAAAATTAACATATGTGGCTTGCTTATTTCTGTTGGACAGCACTAGTGTAGACCAATGGGTCTCAAACAGAGTAGAGAGTTTATTAACACACAGATTACTGGGCCCTACAAATTTATATAGAAAACCTATGATAAAGAAATACTGGTCCAGGCGCAGTGGCTCAGCCTATAATCCTAGCACTTTGGGAGGCTGAGGCGGGTGGATTGCCTGAGCTTAGGAGTTCGAGACCAGCCTGAGCAACACGGTGAAGCCCCGTCTTTACTAAAATACAAAAAATTAGCCAAGCGTGGCAGCATACGCCTGTAGTCCCAGGTACTTGGGAGGCTGAGGCAGGAGAATTGCTGGAACCCAGGAGGAGGAGTTGCAATGAGCTGAGATCGCGCCACTGCACTCCAACCTGGACAACAGAGTGAGACTGCATCTCAAAAGAAAACAAAAAAAAAGAAATACTGGCCTGGCATGGTGGATCACACCTATAATCCCAGCACTTTGGGAGACAGAGGGAGGTGGGCGGATCACTTGAGGTCAGGAGTTTGAGACCAACCTAGACAATATGATGAAACCCTGTCTACTGAAAATACAAAATTTAGCCGGTGTGGTGGCACGTGCCCGTAATCCCAGCTACTCGGGAAGCTGAGGTAGAAGAATCACTTGAACCCGGGAGGTGGAGGTTGCAGTGAGCAGAGATCACACCACTATACTCCAGCCTGGGTGACAGAGTGGACTCTGTCTGAAAAAAAAAAAAAGAAAAAAGAAATGCTGTTTATAGAATTAAAATGGAGAAAACCTATATATTTTGCTTAGAAAGATTATACTATATTTGTTAATGTTTATTTGAATTGTTAAGTGTGAAGTAACTGTTTCTGATTCAGCAGGTCTGGATGAGGTCTGAGAATCTGCATTTCTGAGAAGTTCCCAGGTGGTACTGATGCTGCTGATCCAAGGACCACATTTTAAGAACCACTGCTTTAGACTAGGGGTTAGCAAGCATTTTCTAAGTAGGGCCAGATAGTAAGTGTTAGGCTTTGTGGGCAATACAGTCTCTGTCCCAACTACTCAACTCTGCTGTAGTAATATAAAACAGAAGAGGCCAGAGGATACATAAGCAAATGAGTGTAGCTGTGTTCCAATAAAACTTTATGGATGGATAATAACATTTGATTTTTATTTATTTTTATTATTATTTTTAATGAGACAGAGTCTCATTCTGTCACCCAGGCTGGAGTGCAGTGGCATGATCTTACTGGCTCACTGCAACCTTTGCTTCCTGAGTTCAAGCAATCTTCCCACCTCAGCCTCCTGAAAAGCTGGGACTACAGGTGTGCACCACCACTCCTGGCTAATTTTTTTTTTTTTTAGTAGAGACGGGGTTTCACCTTGTCCAGGCTGGTCTCAGAGTCCCGACCTCAAGCGATTCGCCCACCTTGGCCTCCCAAGTGTTGGGATTACAGGCATGACACACTGTGCCCGGCTGAAATTTGAATTTTATATTTCATGAAATATTCTTTTGATTTTTAAAATATAAAAACAATTCTTAGCTTAAGACCCATATCAAAAAAAAAAAAAAAAAAAAAAAGCCTATCCCTGCTCTAGAATACAATTGTAAAGGGAAGTGGGTGGCTAGAATAACGAGGCTATTCTTGAAACCACGTTGGCTTGCACTGGGGATTTTGAAACCAAACCAGAGAAAAGTGGTTGGTATTAATTTACTGGAGAGGTATTCATTAACTGTCTTCAGGTATCATAAAGACTGTCATGCAGTTCATTCTCTGTCATTCTAGAGAGCGAATCCTAAGAAAGTTATACTTTTATAGAGTAGAGAGAGAGTATTTGAAACAATTAGTGCTTCTTCAAAATGAAATGCATAAAGGGCATAAGCAAGTAATTCTTAAAAGACAAAACACATGAAAATATATTTAGTGTTTACTCACATACTGAGTGCAAATTGGTATAATCTCTTTAGAAGACAATGACAATGTATTAAGTCTTGAAAATATGTATGCCTTTTGTCCTAGCGATTTCCATTTGTAAGAATTTATCTCCCCTGAGATAACCAGGGATATGCATGAAGATGTACGTACAAGGGTGTTCACTATAATGTTTCTTAAAAATAGCAAAAATGAAAGCATACCAAATGATCAGTGATAGGGGAATAGATAAACCATATTGAATAGAATATTATATCACCATTAATTATTTTATAGAGGAATATTTAATAAAGTAGTAACTATTCATGATACATTCAATGAAAAAAAATTGGGTGAGATTCCATTTTTGTTAAAGAAAAAAAGTAAGGCCAGGTGCAGTGGCCCCTACCTGTAATCCCAGCACTTTGGGAGGCCGAGGCGGGTGGATCACTTGAGGTCAGGTGTTTGAGACCAGCCTACTAAAAATACAAAAATTAGCTGGGTGTGGTAGTGTGCACCTGTAATCCCAGCTATTAGGGAGGCTGAGGCAGGAGAATCATCTGGAACCAGGAGGTGGAGGTTGCAGTGAGCCAAGATTGTGCCACTGCACTCCAGCCTGGGTAACAGAGGGAGACCTTGTCTCAAAAAAGAAAAGAAAAGGAAAGAAAGTAAATGTGTGCATTAAAAAATGACTGGAAAGACTTCTGACGTTTGCGTATAACAGAGTAAGACCTATTCAATGACTTCCTTATAGTAAACAACTATAAAATTGGAATGTAATACAAAAAGCAACTTCTCAAAGCTCTGAAGAGTGAGAAGATTCTGCTGAGGAGTACAAACAGGGAAGAAGGGAGGACAGGAGCTAAATGAAGTAAATTTTCTTGGCCTACTGCAATTAGCATAATGTGTGAATAAGAAGAAATACTAGTGACCAGGGTAACTATGGCTGCTGAAGAGAGTGGGGGACTCCTGAAAGGAGATGTTTAAATTTTATCTAACCACATTCTGACTGATCTCTGAACCACACATGCACAAAATAGATTCAAAGCAGCTCAGAGAGTAAAGATGCAAATTAAGACGAACTGTCACCGAAGAAACAAAGTTTCCATTCAAGTCCAACATAGATAATTCCTGCTAAAGCAAAACGTCTGTCATAAAAAATAACTTTAACAAATGAGCATTAGTAATGTCTAGAACAAATCCAAAATTACCATATAAAATAAAAGAAAATGGAGCACATCATTATTATTATTTTTTGGAGACAGAGTCTTGTTCTATCGCCCAGACTGGAGTGCAATGGCATGATCTCAGCTCACTGCAACCCCCACCTCCCACGTTCTAACGGTTCTCCTGCCTCAGCCTTCCAAGTAGCTAAGATTTCAGGTGCCTGATGCCACGCCCAGCTAATTTTTATGATTTTAGTACAGATGGGATTTCACCATGTTGCCCAGGCTGATCTCGAACTCCTGAGCTCAGGCAATCCACCCGCCTTGGCCTCCCAAAGTGCTAGGATTATAGGCGTTAACCACCATGCCCAGCCAAAAGGGAATCCATTCTTAAGAGAAAAGAAAACCAACTGAAATAGACCCTGAGATGAACAAGGTACTGGAATTAACAGATCAGGTTTTTATTTTTTGGTTTTTAAAATTATTTTATTTTATTTTTGTGAGACAGGATCTCACTCTGTCACCCAGACTGGGGTGCAGTGGCATAATCATGGCTCACTGAAGCCTCAACTTCCCACCTCAGCCTCCAGAGTATCTGGGACTACATGGTCGCACTACCATGCCCAACTAAGTTTTTGTATTTTTAGTAGAGATGGGGTTTTGCCATATTGCCCGGGCTGACAGACAAGGATTTTTAAACAGATAATGTAACGGTACTCAACATAGTAAAGTGAAATATGCTAAACAATGGGAATAAAAAAGAAATCTCAGCAGAGAAATACACATATTAAAGAGTTAACTGAAAAACCTATGTTCTGTGCTCCCAGAGGTGAAAAAAAAGAAAACTCTAGAACTGAAAAATAAAATCTCTGAGGCAAAAATTCACTGGATGGACTTAGCTAAGTGGAGATGACAAAGGAACGAGCAAATGAATTTGAAAATAAATCAGGCCGGGCGCGGTGGCTCACGCCTGTAATCCCAGCACTTTGGGAGGCCGAGGCGGGCGGATCACAAGGTCAGAAGATCGAGACCACGGTGAAACCCCGTCTCTACTAAAAATAAAAAAAATTAGCCGGGCGCTGTTGTGGGCGCCTGTAGTCCCAGCTACTCGGGAGGCTGAGGCCGGAGAATGGCGTGAACCCGGGAGGCGGAGCTTGCAGTGAGCCGAGATCGTGCCACTGCACTCCAGCCTGGGCGACAGAGCGAGACTCCGTCTCAAAAAAAAAAAAAAAAAAAAAAAAAAAAAAAAAAAAGAAAATAAATCAGTAGAAATTATCCAAGATGAAGAACACAGAAAAAAAATTAAAGAACAGAGCTTCTGGAACCTTTAGGTAGTATCAAATGGTGTAACATAACTGGGATCCCATAAAGTGAGAGGAAAGAGCATATGTTGGAAAAAAAAGTTGAAGAAACAGTGGCTGAAAATTTCTCAAATTTGACGAAAGTTAGAAATTTACAGATAAAAGATGTTCAATAAACACAAACCAGAATAAACATTAAGAAATTCATGCCAAGACAGATCTCGTAGTCAGACTGTGGAAAGCCAGAGATAAATAGTAAATCTTGAAAGCAGCAAGATAAAAACAATATTTATTTTATATATTGGAGAACAGCGTTTGACCTCTCACCAGAAACTATGGAGCACAAAATAGACTGGCACAACATATTTAAAGTGCTTTGTATGTGGGGGCTTGGAGGTAGAGGTGAGGGTGGGGAAGTTGCTTAACCCAGAATTCTATAACCAATGAAAATTTTCTTTAAGACTGAAGATGAAATACAATTTTCAGATGAAAGAAAACAAAAAATTTGTCCAAAGACCTGCACTAAAAGAAAAAAGCTTTTCAGACTGAAAGGAAATAATGCAAATGGAGATTTAGATCCTTATAAAACAATGGAGGGTGTCAAATGGTGGATTTTTGGATCAATGCAAAAGGCTTTTAAATTTTTTTCCTAATTTCTTTTTAATACATACAACTTTATACTAAGAATAACAACTGTATCTTGTAGGGTTTATAATGTACATAGCTATAATAAACATGATAGCATAATGATTAGAGATGGGATATGGGCCTACAGTTGCAAGGTTGTATTATAGTACATAATATATAATATATATTATATATATAATATGTATTTTTTTGAGACAGAGTCTCACTCTGTCATCCAGGCTGGAGTACACTGGCGTGATCTCAGCTCACTGCAACCTTTGTCTCCTGGGATCAGATGATTCTCATGCCTCAGCTTCCTGAGTAACTGGGATTACAGGTGCACACCACCATGTCCATCTAATTTTTGTATTTTTAGTAGAGACTAGGTTTTGCCATGTTGGCCAGGCTGGTCTCGAACTCCTGACCTCAAGTGATATGCCTGCCTTGGCCTCCCAAAGTGATGGAATTACAAATATGAGCCACTGTGCCCAGCCTCACATAATGCAAAATTGAGAACAGGCAGGAAAGGAGGAACAGAAACGAAAAACAGAAGAGACAAATAGAAAACAATAAAATGGTGGGCTCAAACAACCATACCCGTAATTGTATTAAATGTTACGGAACTAAACACTTTAATTGAAAGGTTAAGATTGTTGGGATGGATGAACACACATATACATAATTGTATGCTGTTTATGAGAGACTTACTTTTCATATAAAGACACAGCTCAAAATAAATGGGAAAGGAGATATACTATGCAAACAGTAGCACTAGAAGGTTGTACTGACTATACTAATGTCTACTAAAATGTATTTCAAAACAAAAAGTATCCCCAGAGAAAAAAATGTGTATTTCAATTTCATAATGTCAAAAGAGTGAATTTAGCAACAAGACATTACAATAATAGATTTGTATGCACCTAATAACAGACCTTCACCATATGCAAAGAAAAATGGACAAAATTGGAGAGTGAAGCAGTTTCAGAGTTGAATATTTTTACATTTTCTATTTAGAAATTGATAGAACAACGAGACAAGTAATTAACAGGAACCTAGAAGACCTGAATCACACTATCAACCACCTTGATTCAACTTACATTTTCAAAACTCTACACCCAACAATGTGTGTGCACATTCTTTTTTTTAAAGTGCACATCATATGTTTACCATGATAGTCCATAAGATCGGCCTTAAAGAAGTTGTAATACATTTGAAATGACTGAAAAAAGTTAATCTACATGAGGATAGACAAATAGGTCAATAAAACAGAAGAGAGTCCAAAAATTGATGCACACATATATGACCCATCGACTTGGTAGAAGTTCCAAGTGAGGAACAAATAGTTTTTTTTTTAGACAGAGTCTCTCTCTGTTGCCCAGGCTGGCGTGCAGTGGCATGATCTCAGCTCACCGCAACCTCTACCTCCTGGGTTCAAGTGATTCTCCTGCCTCAGCCTTCTGAGTAGCTGGGATTACAGGCGCCCACTACCATGCCCAGCTAATTTTTGTATTTTTAATAGAGATGGGGTTTTGCCATGTTGGCCAGGCTGGTCTTGAACTCCTGACCTCAGGTTACCCTCCCACCTTGGCCTCCCAAAGTGCTGGGATTACAGGTGTGAGTCACCGCCCCCGGGAGGAATAGCCTTTTTAACAAATGGTGCTGGGGCAATTGGATAACCATATGCAAAAAAAGAAAAAAAAAAGCTTCAACCCTTACCTCACCATATACAAAACTTCATGAATTACATGGATCACAGACTTTAATATAAAAGCCTGAATCATAATACTTCTAGAAGAAAACATGGATGAAAAATGTAGTGACCTTGGGCTTGGCAAAGATTTTTAAATATGATACACAAAAGCATAAGCTATAAATGAAAAGAACATCAATCAACTAGACTGGATCAAAATTAAAAACTTTTGCTTTTCAAAAGATACTATTAAGAGAATTAAAAGGCAAGCCTTAGCCTGTTGGAAGATACTTTCAAAATATTTATCTGACAAATGACTTGTATCTAGTTGTATATGGTTGTGGGGTGGGATCTGGGGAGCAGAGTGGGAGGTATGAGAGGGAGGAGTGACAAAAGGTCATAAGGAAACTTTTTTGGGTGATGGATATTTTCATTATATTTTACTTTTTTAAAAAAAAAAAAGTAGGCTACCTTGGTAGTTTATGAAGGAAATCAATAGTATTAAAAATTGGATGTAAAGAATGGATACCATCAGATACCCATGGATGAAGAGAATGGGAAGACGCTCGTTAAGATCAATTGAACAGGATGCCTCAGGGCATTACCAGGGCCTCAATCCCTTCCAGTGGCTAAAAATGCAAAGAAAAAGATGGAAGGAAGGGAGGGAGGGAGGGAGGGAGGGAGGGAAGGAAGGAAGGAAGGAAGGAAGGAAGGAAGGAAGGAAGGAAGGAAGGAAGGAAGGAAGGAAGGAAGGAAGGAAGGAAGGAAGGAAAGAAGGAATTATAATACTTAAATTATACTTACAAATTATTTTTCCTGAAATAAGAGATTTGAAACTATTTTGAAAGATCATGTAGTAACCGGAAAAACTGAACCAAAATGATGGACTCCAAGATATATCTTAATAAAATTATTTTAAACTTTTAAAATTCAGGGGATATTGCAGACATATGCCAAAGATTATCCCTCCATATGCCAAGCTTTTCATTAACTTGACTAAAGGTTACAAGTATAGTACTAGGATCCTCTCCTGAGTGGACACAGACCCAGCTGCCTTTTAACCAAGAGAAGTTGGTTCTGTCTGTGAGGAGGCACTGAAAACATTACTGGGCTGATCAGTGCCCCTCAGCTGGCTTTCTAGATGACAAAAATTCTTTTTAATTCACATAGTCTACCAGTCTGTGGGACTTGAAAACAGCCAAGGGAACTCTAGGGAGATAAAAAATGATCTTGTCTTGACACAGCTTATCAAAGAGCAAAACTCTGGGCTCTATTTATAAAGTATAGTACTCCATCAATTTAGTTATCATAAGTAAAGTTAAGGAACGTGTCTATGAAGTACCATTTCAAGTGAAGACCAGCTATAACTTCGCATATATATTCATCACTGAGTATAGATTTTAAAAATAGGATGCCAGATGGCATCTTTTCCTGAATTTATTAAAAATGGTGTTGCAAGTGCTCTTTTGTGAGCCCAGCGCTACATCACCAAGGACATACCTAGCAAGGAAGTGAAGGTAATATTTTTCTGTTTAATGTTTCATAATTTTGGCCTTTTAAAATGTCTGACTTGAAGAAAATAAATCAGTCATATTCAAGATTAATCTATACAACATGTTTTACAGTATTTTTAAGTTTGTATTTTCAAATTTAATTAATTGACAAATAAAAATTGTATATTGTATGTATCTACAGTGTACAACATGATGTGCATTATATACACACACACACACACACACACACACATTGTAGAATGGCTATGCAAGTTAATTAATGTGTGAATTACCTCACATATTTACCTTTTGTTTTGGTGAAAACACTTAAAATCTACTCTCTCAGCAATTTTCAAGTATACAATATGTCATTATTAACTATATTCACCACGATGTTGAATAGATCTCTTGAACTTATTCCTCCTGCCTAACTGAAATTTTGTGCTCTTTGACCAACATCTCCCCAATTCCCCCCACTCTCCAACCTCTAGTAACCACCATTTTACTGTTCAACTTTTCTAGATTCCACATTATATGTTCTTTATCTTGATTGTGGCATGGTTTCCAGAACAAAGGTCAAACTTACAAGATTGCACATCTTAAATACATGTAGTTTATTTATTTAGTTATTTACTTATTTATTTATTTAAGACAGGGTCTCACTCTGTTGCCCAAGCTGGGGTGCAGTGGTGTGTTCACGGCTGTCACTGCAGCCTCCATCTTCTGGGCTCAAGTGATCCTCCCACCTCAGCCTCCCGAGTAGCTGGGACTACAGGTGCGCACCACTACACCTGGCTGATTTTTTGCATTTTTTAGTAGAGATGAGGTCTCCCTATGTTGCCCAGGCTGGACTGGGCCTCCTAGCCTCAAGTGATCCTCCCACCTCAACCTCCCGAAGTGCTGGGATTACAGGTCGTGGCTTACCAGGCCTGGCCCAAATATGTGTAGCTTAAAAAAAAAATGTCAATTATATCTTAAAGCTGTTTTTAAAATGTCAAGTTTTTTGTTTATTTTATTTTATTATTTTATTTTATTTTATTTTATTTTTTGTTTGTTTGTTTTGTTTTTGAGGCGGAATCTTGCTCTGTCACCCAGGCTGGAGTGCAGTGGCGCGATCTCAGCTCACTGCAAGCTCCGTCTCCCCGGTTCACGCCATTCTCCTGTCTCAGTAACTGGGACTACAGGTGCCTGCCACCATGTCCAGCTAATCTTTTGTATTTTTTTTTTCAGTAGAGATGGGGTTTCACCGTGTTAGCCAGGATGACCTCGATCTCCTGATCTCGTGATCCGCTCACCTTGGCCTCCCAAAGTGCTGGGATTACAGGCGTGAGCCACATGCCTGGCCTAAAAAGTCAAGTTTTTAATAGGGCACACCCTTGACTATAAACTACTTCTTCCTTCCTCTTTGCCCATCCCTCAGTCCTGCTGCACCCAGTGGTCTAGCTACCTCTTTACAAGATTACCCGAAGTCCACTTGTTATCAAGTTTATGGAATTTAGTTCAGATAATTTGTTGTAAGATATACAAGAAAATTCTAATTCTAATTTTATTAGCCAAAATGAGGTGTGCTCTAACTACTGTTGGCATTACCAGTGATGGGAACTTCCTTACCTCTCAAGGCAGCCCATTCCATCTTGAGATCACTTTGTCTTTTAGAAAGCTATTTTTTTGTTTTAGTTCATTGGTTTTGGTTCCACCCTGTGTCTATACAGAACATACTTAGCCACACACCATAATGACAGACAGCGTTTCGAATATTAAAAGCCTGTCGTGTGCCTCCATTTTTCTCAGGTTAGCCATTTCTAGTTTTTCAGGCTCAGAAACATGAGGTCTGGTTCCTTTATGATCACTCTTGTCTAACTGCACTCTAGGTTGTCCTTGTTAATTTGAAAATAAAGTCCCCAAAAGAATATGTACTGCTCTTGGAAAGCTTATGCTTAGACCAGTATAGCCATTTTGGTGGCTAAATACTTCTCCTAATCTATTAACCAATTAGATTTGGATTTGGATTTATATGCCACCTTTGCCAGTTACCAGCTGTTTCACCTTTAGCAAGTTAAATATTATCCGAGCCTCACTTTCCTCTTGGTAAAATGAAGATAACAATACCTTCCCCATAGGGATGTTCTGATAATTAAATGAGATAATGCACAACCTCCGGAACATATGAGGTGCTCCACAAATGTTACTTCTCCACTTATCTGTAGTTATTTTCCCCCTCACATCCCATAGTTTTTTCAATGCATAATTGTACATTCTCCTCTGGGGATGGAAGTGGTATAAATGTGCATACATTGGCAAGTGTGATAAATATAGTTGCATCATGGAATGTCTGCTTTTATTTCTATGTTCATTGAAAACAGTGTTTTTATGATTTATGTTGTATCTATTGCAGGGTGGAAATAGTTTCAAAGCAGCATGATGCCACCGCTCGACTGAAGGCCAAGGAGCTGCCTTTGGGTAATAGATGGCACCTCCTCTTCATAAAGTCCATTTCTTTAGATGCCTCCTGTCGCGGATGAACCTTTGCACATGTCATTAAGTGCTTATGTTGGCAATTGCTCCATCTCAGAAAAAAAGGTTTCTCTTTACAGTGGAGTGTGAGCACACAGAGCACTCAAGGTCTAACCAGGTTAATAGGTAGGAACAGCTATAAATCAGAGTCCCCAGCACTGTCTGCACTATTTTAACTGAGATGATAGGAAAATAGCTAACAAGTTTAACCCCCCATGGCAACTGCTGTACTGTATCTCTTCACATACACTTTACACTTGTATAATAGCACATTTCAACTTTCAAAAGTGGCCTCACATCTATCATCTCATTTAACTCTAACAAGGACCCCACCCACCTCCCAGATCTTTTAATATCATAACAAGAAAGAGCTAAGTCAACAAAGGAAGGTACCATGCTGGGTACTTTATACATATGACTTCCAGCACTGACAAGAATCCATGCTAGTAGATATTATTGTCTCCTTGTAATAGGGACCAGCTGGGATTGAACTGAAGTCTGTCTAGCTCTAAAACCCTTGTACTTTCAACGGGGTCATCATACAATTATCCTACACTCATCCTACACTCTAATTCATTATTAAAAGTCAGTCTTTCCTATGGATAATGGTTACTTTGAGAGGTGGGGGTAGTGACCAGAAAGGGATGTAAAGGGGGTTGCTGGTAATGTTGTTTCTCCATTCGGATATTACTTAGATGAGCATGTACCCTTTGGGAAAACTCACTGAGTTGTACACTTAGGATTTGTGCACTTTATGTATGTTTGTAAGACATATTTCAATAGGAAACATTTTAAAGCTAGTTTTTCTTTGAAGGTGTAAGCTTTTTACTTACTTGTCTCCAGAATCTAACTCTTTATATGCCTGTATGTTGCAGTGGAAAAAGTGAGCTCATGATCATTTTGCTTATTTACAATGGATAAATGAGATCCAAATACACAGAGTCAAGGGAAGGAGTTGCTTCTTCTAAGAGTGATGCTTAATCTTTTGAGTCATGCATGAATTGAAGATTTGATTAAAGTTACAATAAAAAGAGAAATAAAACAGGTACATTCTGTATCAGGAATGGTGCCAAATTCTTTACATATATTAGCTCCTTTCAGCTGTATCATAACACTGAGAGGTGGGTGCTATTATTTCCCTGTTACCCCTCTACCACACACACACACACACACACACACACACACGCTCACACACACAGAGTTTTCCCTGTTATTTCAGGGAGCTCATGAATGTCCTAAGGTACATCATCCAGAGACACAGCTTAAGAACCCCTATCAGGTTGAAAAAAAAATGACAGAGGAAAAAATTTTTTAAAGCAATGGATTATGGAAAAGGACTCCGACTGTTAATTCAATTAAGTTATAGTTTGTCATTTTACATTCCTTTGTTTCCCCTATAAAGCTTGACTTCTTGTCATTTTTCTTTTCTTTTTTATGAGACCGAGTCTTGCTCTGTCTCTCAGGCTGGAGTGCAATGGCACAATCTTGGCTCACCGCAGCCTTGACCTCCGAGCTCAAGCAATCCTTCTGCCTCAGCCTCCCGAGTAGCTGGGACTAAAGTCATGTGCCACCACACCTGGGTAGTTTTTTGTTTTGTTTTGTTTTGTTTTACCTGGCTAGTTTTTAAATTTTTGTTTGTTTGTTTTGTTTTGTAGAGATGAGGTCTCACTATATTGCTCAGGCTGTTCTTGAACTTCTGGGCTCAAGCAATCCTCTCATCTCAGCCTCCCAAAGTGTGGGATTATAGGCATGAGCCACAGCCCATGGCCTGCTTTTATATACATTTTACTTTATAATATTTAATATACTCAAACATATATGAAACAGTTATGCATTATAAAACATAATAAAATGCATAAAGTCCTGTGATCCTATAACCCAATGTAAGAATTAAAATATTGCCAATACTCTTAATACTATATTTGTATTCTATCCTTATCCACTTCCCTCCCTTCCTTCTAGAGGCATCTACTGCCCTGAATTTGTGTTTATCACCTTTACTTTTTTATCTTTGTATTTCAATGCATATAAAAGCACTTCTTTGCTTTTTAAAGAATAGTGTTAACACATATTTATGAATACTTAAATATCATTTTGTTTTGCTTGCTTTTGAGCTATTGTTTAACACATCAATAATTTAAAGTTGTGGGCCAGGCGTGGTGACTCACGCCTGTAATCCCAGTACTGTGGGAGGCTGAGGTGGGTGGATCACCTGTGGTCAGGAGTTCGAGACCAGCCTGGCCAACATGGTGAAACCCTGTCTCTACTAACAATACAAAAATTAGCCGAGCATGGTGGTGTGTGCCTGTAGTCCCAGCTTCTCAGGAGACTGAGGCAGGAGAATTGCTTGAACTTGTGAGGTGGAGGTTGCAGTGAGCCAAGATCTTGCCACTACACTCCAACCTGGGCAACAGAGTGAGACTCCATCTCAAAACAATAATAATAATAATAATAATAATAATAATAATAATAATAAAGTTTGTTGTATCTTCTACCATGGTTATAATTTTTAAACATATTATCAGTTTTACAAAATCCGATTGTCATATCTTTCTGGTGAATTCAGGTTTTCATCATTGTGTAGTGACCCTCTTCATATCATACTAATTTTTTGTCTCAAAGTTGATGGACTCTCATGTTCGTATAGCTAACTCAACTGTTTGCAGATGTTGTTTTGCCATGTATTGTTTTCTATAACTTTCTTTGAAACTTTTTTTTCGTTCTTATATTTTAGGGGTATTGCTTATGAATATCATATAGATTTGTTTATTTTTGTTTTATTCTGTCAATCTTGTCTTTTAATGAGTGAGTTCAGTACTACTTTCAGGAATTATGATTACAGAGGCTTCTCAATTTACGGTGGAGTCACGTCCAGATAAACCCATCACTAGTTGGAAATATGGAAAGTTAAAAATGCATTTAATATACTTAATCTATTGCACATCATAGTTTAACCTAGTCTACCTTAAACATGCTCAGAACACTTACATAGCCCCTAGTTAGGAAAAATCATCTAACACAAAGTTTATTTTATAATAAAGTGTTGAATATCTCAAGTAATTTATTGAAAATGGTACTGAAAATGAAAAACAGAATGGTCGTATGGGTACTAGAAGCATGATTTCTACTGAATGTGTATCACTTTCACACTGTCATAAAGTTGAAAAATCCTAAATTTAACTATTGTAAGTCAGGGACTGTCTGTATTATATATTTGGATTTTTCTATATCTCTTCTCACTTTATTTGTCTAACTTCTCAAAGTTTATTTCACCTTCTTTCTCATTATTTTTGAGTTGATAGAAATTTTTTAAAACATCTATAAATGGCAGATTGTCATTTCCAAAAGTGACTGCAGCAGTAGCTCTTAACTCATATGTTTTATACAAAGTGACCTTGCTACTCCTTATTAAGAGAAGAAGATAATTTCTCTTGTTCATGGAATGTGGCCAGCCTTGTCACCGCTTTGCCTGGTTAAAGATGGCCAAAGTGACTGCCAGTGCTGGGCATAGTTTTGAAACCGCTTGGCAGCTTCTGCTTCCTGCCTCTGAGAATGCTGGCTCTTGGGATGCACCCTCTTGGAACCCAGCTGCAGGATCGTGAGCACCCCAAACCACATGGAAAAACCACATGTGGCCAATACTGTCAACATCAGCTGAGCTCAGAGCTGGCTGCTACAATCAACTGCCAGTCCTGCAAAGGAGCCTTCATGGACATTAGTCCACCTGCCCTCTGACTGCAGCTATGTGAGGTACCCCAAGGGAGAACTACTCAGCTGAGTCCAGTCAGCCTGCAGGACCTTGGGAGATAGGAATAAACTGTTTCCAGCCACTAAAGGTTCAACTTGCTTTTAATCAGCAATCAATAACTGGGATGAATGTGTGTCTTTAGGACCAGACAGTGGATTGAAACTTCCAGGGTTTTGAAGAGATGAAAAATACAAGCCAGAAAGGCCTGGAGAAGACAATGAAAGGGGAGCTGTTGATGCTTCAAGACAGTAAGGTCAATGACCTTGGAGGCTGAAGAGAAGGGACTTTTGTTGTGTAAAGGCGAAGTTTGCTAATGCTCTAACCATGTGAGGCAGTGGTGGTGGGAGGGCATAGAAAGGGCACCTAATGAACTCATGGATCCAGCTGGGGAGAAAATAGAAAGTGCCAAGTCAATTGTCTTCTACTGTATATTATGAAATACAAGAAGAGACAGATGAACTAAGGTTTGTTCAGTTTCTAAGCTGAGTTTAGAGGAAACAGAACCCAGAACAAACTTTCCAGGCAGCAAATGAAAACTTGTGTTTTTAAAACATAGCTTATCCAAGAAATGTTACTTACTTATTCTTTTTTTTTTTCTTTGAGATAGAGTCTCGCTCTGTTACCCCGGCTGGAGTGCAGTGGCGTGATCTCGGCTTACTGCAACGTCCACCTCCGGGTTCAAGTGATTCTCATGCCTCAGCCTCCCAAGTGACTAGGATTACAGGCACATACCACCAGGCCCGGCTAATTTTTGTAATTTTAGTAGAAACGGGGTTTTGCCATGTTGGCCCAGGCTGGTCCCAAACTCCTGACCTCAGGTGATCTGCCCACATCAGCCTCCCAAAGTGCTGGGATTACAGGTGTGAGCCACCGTGCACAGCCTTATTCTTTTTTTAAAAAAAAAAAAATTTTCTTGTTAAATTGATGATTAAAATTATAATCTTTGGTACATCACTATCTCTCTGTGTCTAAGCACAATAACTTCTAGTTTTGTTATACTTTTTCAGTTTACAAAGAATTTTTACATACATTATCTCAATTCTCCTGACAATCCCGGTGTGAGGCATGTAGGAAAGTTATTTTTAGTCCACAGTATTAATAATAGCAACACCCACAGCCACCCTTTCATTTTCTCCAATTTTGGGATTCCTACTATGTGCCTGCCATTATACTTTAAATAGGTGATCTTGTATCCTCATGGTGGAGTATTGTGACTCACACATTAAGGATAAAGGACATTAACAGAGATACTTCAACCAAGAAATAGCTAGCAATGGTGGAAACTCCATTTGGACATTAGTTTAACGACAAGTCCAAACTCTCATAATCAAGAGCAGGAAGCAATTTTAAACCAGAAAGCATCTTCAATAAGTAGATTATTTTCACCTCACAAGATTTCATACTCATTGTATGACGGTCAATGTTTTTCAGACTTACTCTGTATGAACCATGATTTTGATAAACCACAGTATTTGACTTTTTCCACTTCCGGTTGGGAATTTGTCAGTGTCGTAAAAAGTGTCTTCATTTGTAAAGTAAGTAAGTTGAGCAGATTATCCCTAATACCCCTTTCCTATTTGATATTCCTTTTAATATATATATATATTTTTTGAGATGGAGTCTTGCTCTGTCGCCCAGGCTAGAATGCAGTAGCACATTCTTGGCTCACTGCAAGCTCTGCCTCCCTGGTTCAAGCGATTCTCCTGCCTCAGCCTCCCGAGTAGCTGGGATTACAGGCACCTGCCACCGTGCCTGGCTAATTTTTGTATTTTTAGTAGAGACGGGGTTTCACCATCTTGGCCTGGCTGGCCTCGAACTCCTGACCTTGTGATCCACCCGTCTCGGCCTCCCAAAGTGCTGGGATTACAGGCGTGAGCTACCGCGCCTGGCCCCTTTCAATATTTTCTAATTTTCTGACTTATGAGTTTTCTTATCACTATCTGCAGGGCTACAGGTGAATTCTCTTTGACCAGCAGATGGGGCTCTTGATATCTGAATAGTACTTAAGTTTACTCGCTGGCTCAGTCATCATTTATTAGTCGTAGGAAGCATTTATTGAGTGTCTACCAAATGTGCCAGGCATTTGGCCTAAGCATAATCCTGCTGCTGCTTCAGATTTATATAATAATGTTCTTAGGCCTATCTCAAATTATTTTTACATGTGGTGAAGTTTTCAAAGGAGCGCTACCATTTTATTAAGAAGGAACTTCTCCCTGTAGAAAACTGGATTAGGTGATTGCTGAGATGTTTCCCAGTGCTAGCTGCCACGATTTGAGGCCTGGGGTTAAGTGACCTTAGCAGTCCAGGACTTGTGAAGAAGCTGATATGTCTCATTTTCTGTGGTCTCCAAATACTGCCCAGGAGCTCAGTAGCTGGAAAATGTATTTTTAAAAGCAATTGTGATCATAAATAGGGTACAGAAGTCATGAGAAGTTTGATAACATTTTCAAATTATACATACATTTTTGATTATTATTATCTTTTATCTATAAATAGATACCATCTTTTTTTCCCTAGATACCAATTAAGTGATGCTTCAAAACAGGGAGTAGAAAAATTCAGAGGTTTCTGAAATTTTATTTCTCTTTGCCTCTCTCAAAGCTCTCTAATAGTTGTCCAATATTGGTTATTATTTTATAAAAGGCCACACTCAATTGTAGGGTAGTAGTTATGTTGTACTTTAACATTTCTAAGCTATAGATGTCCTAAGACAGGGGCTGAACTTAAGCTGGCAATACCACTTAAAACTGCTTGAATAATCAAATAAGATTCATCAGACTCTTAGATAACCTCTCAGAGAGAAACCAGGACAAACTACTAGTTCTTCCACTTAGTAAACCCAGACATGTGTCCCTTTGGAAAAGGCACATTCCCCCTTGGCGTACATGCCTTTTCACGGAGCTACCAGGAGGTTGAATAAACTGTGCAGGTAATCACAGCACGCTCATCATCTGTCTGGACCATGTGGTTTGGTGTCCCACTGCCTGTGTGCCACACCTAGTCAGCATTTTCAGAAGTGCAGACAAGTGGCCCAGAAAAGGAATCTGTATCTCCGGGTCTTTCGGGTCTCGCATGTCGAGGCAGAACTATTTTTTCTTTTCTTTTTTTTTGAGATGGAGTCTCACTTGTTGCCCAGCTGGAGTGCAGTGGTGCGATCTCGGCTCACTGCAACTTCTGCCTCCCCAGTTTAAGCAATTCTCCTCCTCAGCCTCCCGAGTAGCTGGGACTACAGGTGCCCGCCACCACACCTGGCTAATTTTTGCATTTTTAGTAGAGACATGGTTTCACCATGTTGGCCAGGCTGGTCTCGAACTACCGACCTCAGGTGATCCGCCAGCCTCGGCCTCGGCCTCCCAAAGTGCTGGGATTACAGGCGTCAGCCACCAAGCCTGGCCTACTTTTTCCTTTTCTACCCACCCCATCCCAACCGACCTGCCTCAGTGAAAACCTGGTTGTTACTAAAGTGAAACTTTAATAAGGATATTGCCTAGGGAAGATTTTCCTTGTCATTCAAGTTCATTCTGGACCTTTTCCTCTGAGCTGTTGATCAGTGTTGCTAAATAGACAGGGATAAACAAGGAAGAGAAAAATGCTGATTCATTTTCCAGAACTTTTAACCCTTTTAACCCCTAATTCTTCTCCTTGAGAAGCTATTGTTTGTGAAAAGCTTTGTTGTTCAAGGAAATACGGGTAATAAAAATAGCTAATATTTATTAAGAGCATACTGTGTGCCAGATATTGTTCCAGGCATTTTTCATATTAACTCACTGCATCCTCATAAAATGCTATGAGATAGTACAATTAAGGCCATTTCATAGATGAGAAAATAGGTTCAGAGAGATTAAGTCACTTGCCAAAGAGTGCACAGGTCCTAGGTGGCAAACCTGCAGTCGAGATCCAGAACCTCTGCTCCTAACCACAATGGAGTCTTCTAGGAACGTGTCCTTATTTGGCCTCAAAGGAATAATAATCTTTTAATATTTTTTTAAAAAGAGTCAACTAGATTGGAAAGTGCCTAAGTTCAGGGTCTGATTCTGTTTCTTATTTACTTTACAAAATTTTCTGCATCATCCCTCTAGCTATATATTCATACCCACTTGTTGTAGCACTTAGAAGTTTTATCAGTTTAGTCTCACTTGTCTTTGCATCTGAGCAATATGAACAATGGTTAGTACATATTATTATTATTATTATTATTACTATTATTGAGACGGAGTCTCACTCTGTCACCCAGGCTGGAGTGCAGTGGTGTGATATTGGCTCACTGCAACCTCCTTCTCCCAGGTTCAAGTGATTCTCGTGCCTCAGCCTCCCGAGTATCTGGGACTACAGGCACGCACCACCATGCCCGGCTAATTTTTGTGTTTTTAGTAGAGATGGGGTTTCACCATGTTGGCCAGGCTGGTCTTGAACTCCTGACCTCAAGTGATCTGCCCACCTCAGCCTCCCAAAGTGCTGGGATTACAACTGTGAGCTACCATGCCCAAACAATATATAATATTATATATTACATATATCTTATATATATCTTGATATATATTTGGGGACTTAAGTAGAAATAACTTTTGGAGAATGCTTTAAAGTTTACAAAGGATATGTTCATTGTTTCATCTATTACTAATTATAGATATTTAACATGGCCTCATTTATTTGAAATTTAGAAAAGTATTTTTTCATATAGCTTCCCTTTGGAAGCACGTTAGTTTAATTCTACCCAAACTGTATGTGCAAGATTATATGTACATATGTTTCCTTTTATAATGCAGCTTTTATATTTCATTTTACTAAATTCAGGTATGAGAAAGGATAAATCAAGGAAATTTACTTGTATAGGGGGTTAATGGCTTCAGTAATGAGGTGAGCTATACTATAAACTTAGAAAAATGAGAAACAAAAACCCCTTTATTAAACTGGTAAAAGTTTCCTATAATAGAGGTGATTAGTTATTTTGGATTATAAGCCGAGCAATCATAATGTGGAACTGAACGTTTGGGAACACCCAACTCCAATCAAGGCGAGCTATGTTGGATCCCAGGAGACCTGTTCACTTGTGCTGTGGTGGGTCTGCAGATAGACAGGAGATAAAAGCGGGAGGATCAGGCCAGACCATGAAAAGAAAATCCTCCAAACCAAGGTTTCTCCTGCACTGTCCAGATTAGAAGGAGCCTTTGGCAAGATTATTTCAGTAAAGGAAAGACATGCCTCAAACTCTTCTTTAAGAGACATTTTAGGTTCACCCATTTCCCACTGTTTTGGCTCTACTCACCAAAGCCGCTTCCTGATTTGATTGGCTAAAGTTTTACTCCTCTTATTAAAATCTTTCAGATAAAATCTTCATGATAAAAGCTCAACTCCTAACAGTGGCCCCAAAGGCCCTGTACATCGCCTCTTCCCCCTCTCCATCCTTTGATCTCATCTCCTAGTCCTCCAGTTCATTCTGTCCACACTGCCTTCCTTACTGTTCCTCAGACACGCCAATCACACCCTGCCTCAGGGCCTTTCCTCTCTATCCAGATGGCTCATTCCCCCATTTCCTTCAAGCCTTTGTTCAAAGGTCATTTCTCAATGAAGCTTTCCCTTCCTCCTCTGTTTACAAATTACAACTTCTACCTTTCTAATTTTTTTCCATAGCACTTAGTGCTGTCTATCATACTATATAATTGACTTGTTTATTTTATTTATTTAGATTATAATATAAGTTACATGAAGGCAAGACATAGATCAGTGCCTGGACATAATACATGCTCAATAAATATTCAATGAATGACTCCATGTAACCCTTCAGGAAAATATAAGAATTGGCTGATTTGCTATAAGCATCCCAGGACACTTGGGGTTAATTTTTTTCTGCCAAGTATCTTCCCTAATAACTTTCTTATTCATAGTTTATTCCTCTTTTTTTTTTTTCTTTCTTTTTTTTTGAGATGGAGTCTCGCTCTGTTGCCAGGCTGGCGTGCAGTGGTGCAATCTTGGCTGACTGCAACCTCCACCTCCCAGATTCAAGCAATTCTCCTGCCTCAACCTTCTGAGTAGCTGGGACTACAGGTGGCACGTCACCACGCTCAGCTAAATTTTGTATTTTTAGTAGAGACGGGGCTTCACCATGCTGGCCAGGATGGTCTCGATTTCTTGATCTCATGATCCACCCTCCTCAGCCTCCCAAAGTGCTGGCATTACAGGCGTGAGCCACCTTGCCCAGCCAACTTGAACTAATCTTAACTCTTTATATCCCTAAATTAATCTCTACACATTAAGTCCCCTGATTTTTTTTGTAGTCTGTATGTATATTTTCAGCTTCAGCTTCATTTGCAGCAGACTCATTCTACTGATAATTATAATTCATCCAGTTTATCTTTCCAAGCCAGGCCTCATGCTTTGGTTAGCCACACATTGGAAGCCCACCTCTGATCCAGGCAGTTATACCTAGAGGTGTGTGGTCACAAGGCTACCTCAGACAGGGCTTTGGTTGTGACAAACACCATGTTAGACACTCATGCAATACATTGGGATTGGAATTTACAAATTAAATCTTGTAAATATGGTCATGTTCTTGAGACTGAATAATTCAAAGTGCACACAAAACTGCATTTCTGATCTTGTAAAGCCGAGGAACTTTTTTTTTTTTTTTTTTTTTTTGAGGCCGAGTCTCGCTCTGTCGCCCAGGCTGGAGTGCAGTGGCGCGATCTCGGCTCACTGCAAGCTCCGCCTCCCGGGTTCCCGCCATTCTCCTGCCTCAGCCTCCCGAGTAGCTGGGACTACAGGCGCCGCCACCACGCCCGGCTAATTTTTTTGTATTTTTAGTGGAGACGGGGTTTCATTGTGTTAGCCAGGATGGTCTCGATCTCCTGACCTCGTGATCCGCCCGCCTCGGCCTCCCAAAGTGCTGGGATTACAGGCTTGAGCCACCGCGCCCGGCCTAGCCGAGGAACTTCAAGAACCATAGAGGTAACTTTATCAGTTGGAGCCCCTGAGGCCCACCTGACGATCTGTCAGTAAAACTTCTCCAAAACTTCATGTTAGCTGTCTCTGTTCAGCCATCTTTGGGGCATCTTTGGCTAATTCACTAACCAATGTAAGAAGTAATCACGTTTGAGTCATTTTCAGACATGAGCTACCACATTTGACATGTAGTTGATTAATGAATACTTAACAAATAATTGACAATAGAGGTCAGGACTGTACATACATTTAAGCTACATAAAAACCAGTCACATGCCCCACACCTTGTTAGGAAACGACTTCTTCATCTAAAATGTTTAGATCATGTGAGATGTTACAAGTAAAATAAATTCTCAACTAATTTGTCTGCCATCTATGCCACTTGAGCCAATGAACATTTAGTAAATTGCTAGAACTGCTGACTTGTGTTACAGTTCGTGCTTTGGTGTATTTTATAATCTGATTACGTTTTTCCAAAGCTAATGCAGTGTCAGGATCTGGAATTTTATTCTGTTTGCAAGTTAATAAGCTAGCCTATTATTCTTTCATGGATACTGGCAGAGGACATGAGACTTCTGGGTCAGAGAGAAAGGACTTTATTACTCACAATGGAGCAAGTAAAATGAGTTTTATGTCGGCATTGGTTTTCCAACACAATTCAAGTCCCACAGGGACCATGGAGAAAGGCCTATGTTGATGCTTGCACATAGCTGGTTCATGTGGCAGCCTGGGAGCACTAAGCTTGGGGAATATGCTGCTTTTACAGTAAGCAAACCTGCTCTCTGTCTGGAGGGAGACATTATCTTATTTCTCAAGGTTGCTTGCTGTAAGCACAACCCTGAGCAATGGTCTGGGTAAAGATCAGTCATGGCCTTGCATGCTTTACATACCCAGCAAGAAGGTGTGAGGATGCTCAGGGCCCATGGTGGATTGCCTTTCTCAACATATACTTAGTTGGTAAGGTATTTCAAGGTTGGCATAATTAAGTGGATCGCTTTTAATGCTATGTATTACTTTACTGATATTGTGTGCACAGTTTCATTATATACTTTAACATTTAGTATTATTTTTTGATATGTGAAACGAATTAGTTCAGCTTCTTACATAGTGCCATGTCTTTTGCCATTTCATTTACTGAAATGAGTTCAGATTTATATCAAATGGCTGTACCTACATATATGTTTATTTTTCATTTTCTTGCTATATTCACTGCCATGCAAACTGTTTTAAAAATCCAGGTAATGGCATTAACCTTTAGCAACAGTCAATAATATATGGTTATGAAGCATCCCAGTACATCTGTTTTGGAGTCTGATAGAATCTGTTGAGTTTCTGCAAATAACCCAACTTTGTCCCAACATTTTAAACTCTTTTTCAGTCTCAGGTAGTTTATGTAATTCTTATAAAATCTCTATCTGAGACTATCCCTACTACACTTATTATGTCTGTCATTACAACCCCCAGCTTTTTTCCGAGCCAAGTATTTGTATCTTATTTAAAATAGTATACTTGAGTATAGCTATATCCTGGTCAAGAAGACAATTAATTTCTCTTCTTTTCCTCCATATCTGACAACATGCAAGATGACAGATGTTTATTCTATACGACTAGTATCATGGGCACTGTAAGTTAGGTAGGAACAGCATTGCAACTCTTAATGAAAGAGCTGTTTCAATTAGCACAGCCTAACCAGGCAACTGGAACTTGAGCCCCTTGGATTTTCTCTCTCTCTCTCTCAGCGTACTGGCACTCACTTTGGATTTCAGTTTGTTGGGTGAGTTCATGCTTGCTGTCTTTCCTTTATGAGGCTGTTAAGCTCCTTGAGGAAAGAACCTGGTTTTGCACAACCCATTGTACAGAGCACAGTGTGCACATTGTACGGGTTAAGTAAGTCTTGTTTAAAGGTTGTTTGTATTATTTGCTTATCTTTTTACTTTTATTGTGGAAATTTTAAACATAAGTAAAAGCAAAGTTAATAGTATAATAAACCTCTCCTTACCCATTACCTAACTTCACTTGTTATCAATGTATGGCCAGTCTTGTTTAATCAATGTATATCCTCATTCCCCCCCTCCCAACTCAGGTTGATTTGAAGTAAATCCCAGATGATAAGAAATGTATTTATCTGTAAAGAAATGTGTATTTTAGAATAATTATATTTCTTAGAATATAGCTATTAGGCCAAAATTACAATATTCCATAAATATCAGTCACATTTCATAAATTGTTATGAAAGGGAAAATCCTCTAGCTCAGTATTTTCTAGCTCAAATACTATAATTCCTATTCCATTTAAATTATATTATTATTCTTCTCTTGACACGTGTACTTGTGAGGAAAAAGTATTACTACCTAACTTTAGCCAGCCACTTCTGTTTTTGAAGGTTTTTTGTTGCCTTAGACATAGCTGAAAGTTTTTCCTCTGTGACAATCTTGATGTGACAGTTTCAACAGGTTGCAAATGAAGTGACCCTGACACTCCTCACTCAGGACACGTCAATGTGGGACATGTTCTTTATTGTTTGTGAAGGACTGATGGTTCATCTATTGGAAAAACACAAATCAGCTGTCAAAAGGCCTTTATTTGTGCAATAGTTCAGATTACAGCACCATTGGGCAACCCCTGTGAAGGATCATTCACTTTAACTTTCTGAGATGCTGGTATTTCATCACTTTTGTTGAGGTTCCATGTGGTTTGCTTCTCTGGAACTAACAATGGCCCCTGACCAGGTATGTTTTTGGATACAGTGATTGCCATGCTGCTTCCCTTTCTGGTGGGGAAGGGGGTAAAAATTGTGCTGCTGGGGATCATAAATAGCATTAGTTCAAAAATATAACAATTGTTTCTGTTTTTTAGAACTAGGTCTGCTTCTGATTCAAATAAGCAGAGTGAAAGAAAGGCTTTCTTCTCAGAGCACCTGGGCAGTGCCGTATGCCAAGAGGCCATGGAGGACAATGGTGAAGCATGGGGATTCCAGGGTCAGTCTGGGTTTTAATTTGGCCTCCATCACCTATTTGCTATGTGAATTGGGCTATTTGCTTGACTACTCAAGTGCTAAATTTCCTTTCCTGAAATAAAGGGTAATCATAATACCTGGATCATAGGTCATTTATTTATTCAACAAGTATTTAAAGGATGCTGCTAATTGTCAAGTATACTTGCAGGCCCTGGCAATACAGCAGTGGAACAACCATAGGTCCTTAAACTCTCGAAGATTACATTCAAGATTTTATACATACATATATATGTGTATATATAAAAAATATATATACATATATATCACTATATCCTTACCCTCATTTTCCTTTATAACAGTTGTCTCCCAGACATTATATATTTATTTTCACCTATATATATGCATATACATATACACACACACATATTTTATATATAAATGAATCAGGGTATATAATTCACATATATATGCATATATACATATATACACACATATATCATATACATATATACACACATATATCATATATAATACACACATATATCAATATATACATATATACACACATATATCATATATAAAGGAGTTCTATATATAAAGAGGTCTTATATATAAAGGAGTTAACATAGGTAAAGCTGTCAGCAAACATGAGGTGTTACTATTGCTCTCCCTCGCCTGGATCCAAAGGAGTAGGCAGACCATGGCTTAGCTAGGGAGGAACAGACCTTGTTTAAACGCTCGACATGCATCATTGTATGCTTTAGAGGAGGGAATGAACATTCATATTGCTGTGTGTGGCCTTGTGTGCAGCACTTTTAAGTCCTTCAAACAGTTCTATAAGTTGGGTATTTTAAGCCCAAGTTTTAAGAAGATGAAACAGAAAAAGATAAGGAATTTTGCCTACTTTGTGCACATGTATAGCTCTTATACTTTCCTCTCTACATGACATTTCTCACGGATGCTGTTTTTCAGGGAAGAGTTCAAAGGAACCACAGAGTTTGAAACTGTGTGTACAGAACAGGCCATTTGGGTTAGGCATGCCATTTGGCCTGCATTTACCCTGCTCCCTTCTGAGATGATTGATTACAGGTAGTTCTTTATGTCCAGATCTCCATGTGCTATGGCTTGGCGGCCTTGATCTCACCCCATCCACAGATGCTTCCTGAGGCCAAGGCAGTGAGACAGAGACCGACTAGTGGCCTATATCAAGACTAACAGAAGTGAAATGCATTAGACTGTGAAAAATGATTTAATCATATATTTTTAAATGGTGACTGGTGGCAGCAGAAGAGGTAGACCAAGCATTAATAAAAGATGAAAAAGTAGGCAGAGGGGAGGGGAATAGGGGACGTAACAGAGCAGAGATGACTGGATAGCCCAGACTCAGACTGGTGGACTACCAGTCTACCATGGTATTCTAAGTGACTGCACAGCCCAATGATTTGACTGCTAAGAGGGCTTCCTGTTCTTATTTCCCTTTGGTACTTTAAATAAGTCCTCATTAACTGAGGCAACTTGAGCATGGAAACTGAAAGAGCCAAACATTCACATTAGATGATGCTGGGCTACATACATTTACTTTACAAAGCTACAGACAGGTAGGGAAGATAAGTACTGAGCAGGGAACATATCATTCCTTTTCTTGTTCTATATCTAGGCAAGCTCTGGAGAATCTGAGTCAGTGAGGAACACCCTGGAGAATCTGAAAAAGTCTGCAATGCTGAGATGTGATAGGCTTTAACACCCGACAAAGAACTAGGTATGAAGTTTGACTCACAGACCTTCCAGACACACTGGGACCTTTTTAAAAGCAAAGCTTGGGGTGACTCTAGGATTGTGATAAGATGTGGGAAAGTTGTTAGGCCAGACTCCTGACACTGACTTCTGCTGGCTACATAGACACTTGGCAATCAAATTGCCAAGAGCGGAGAGGGCAGTAGAACAGAGCAATGTTGCCTATTTCAAGTCTGGAGAGAAGTAAAACAGGCTCAGATGCTGGAGAGGTGTTGCATGAATTGATACCTCTTTAGATTAGGTTCTGTTGAGAAATGAGGTGACTAAATCACCATGCACACTTGGGGAGGCTGTCACCTTCTCAGGGCCTTGGCTTTCTCAGCAGTGAAGAGGGTCAAGTTTGGACAAAGTTGGTCTCCAAACTCACAGCTCTAATAGTCTGTGAGTTCACAGTGAAAAATGTACCAAGTAGGCACCTTGGATTACTTTATCCAGACTGATGATCTCCAGAGAGGGGAATTCCTGGGGATGGATCAAATGCCATGAATATGAAATATATACAATTTTGTAAAAATTCAAGTTATTTTAAACTGGAGCTCTGGAACACTGTTCAACCTCAAGACAAGCAGAAAGTGACTCATGTGGTATTGTGCAAAGCCGAAGACATTGAGGGTGGGTTGAATCTTGTGCAGTTATCTTGACTACAATGCACTTTACCTTTTCAGAAAGCATCTTGCCATCCTTCAAAACTCACTTCTGCGACTTAATTGCTCTCTGCTCAGTGTTTCCATAATGCTTTGTCTAACACTGAGCTTCTAATGTACTGAGTTCGTCTACAAGTCTCCTTCGTCTTCTAGACTTTGATCTCCTCAAAGGCAAGGACTGGGCCTTATTTATTTTTGCATCCATTATACAATGCCTGTAAACTGATAGCTCTATAAATGTTTGTTGACTGATGAATGATATCTTACTTAAATGTTTATGCTCAGGCTGACACTGAGAGCCAAATCAGAGAGGCAGAAAATTATAATGCAGCCAGTTCCCTAGGAGTTTAATTAAGTCTGAATCGAAATCATCACCAGTTGGATTTGGGAACAAGACTAGGAGGCAAAAGCTAATAAGATTGAGACCTGATAACCTAGTTGAATATTGAAAAAGGACAAAATCCTATTTGCCTCTGTTGATTAGTTAACAGTGATGAGATTGGTAAACTCCTGGGAAAGACCCAGTGTTCTCTGGGTACGTACCAAGCTACTGCAGGGAAGCATGTCGCCAGCAAGTGGTGCTGTGGAATTGGGGTGAAGGTCATTCAGCCTATTCAGCTTCAGTAACACCAGAGCCTACAGGGCACATAGATGGCCTAATCCATCTATGGATTAGGTGTTTTGATGTCAATATTTGGATTTTTTCTTCTTAACAATATGCTAGATTTAATAAATGGTTTTATTTATTTACTTTATTCATTCATTTATTTAGCGAATATTTATAATGAGTGATTATTGTTTTCCAGACATAATTCTAGGCACAGGATGAAACAGTAAATAAATCAACAACATTCTTGTCTTCATGGAGATTATATTCTTGTGTGGAAGTCAGATAATAAACAAATGAGTAAACTATGGGTAGATATGAGAATTGATAAAGAAGAAAAAGGTAGAGAAGGGCAATAGGAGCTCAGGGAGTGGGAAGGTTCATGGTGTTTGATATAGTGGCCAGTGAGGGCCTTATTGAGAAGGTAACTCTTGAGTAAGGAAATGAAAAAAGTGAGAGAGCCCATCATGTGGTCCTTTGGGGAAGGGTAGAAAAAGGAGCAAGTACCAAGGTCCTGAGGTTGAAGTGGACCTGGTGAGTCAAGGATCGTTGAGCAAGCTGGTGTGGTGGAGTTGAGTGAATAAGGGGAGAGTAGCAGGAGAGAAGAGGTTGGAAAGATAACACAGGGTCACATCACATTGGGCCTGGTGGGACATGATAATGACTCGCCTTTTACTTCAAATGAGATGGGATGCCACTGGAGTGTTTTGAACAGAAGAATAACTCAGCTTGATATATAATATGAATATATATAATATATATATTCACATATATATATATTTTTTGAGATGGAGTCTTGCTCTGTCTTGCCCAGGCTGGAGTGCAGTGGTGTGATCTCGGCTCACTGCAGCCTCCACCTCCCAGGTTCAAGTGATTCTCCTGTCTCAGCCTCCTAAGTAGCTAAGACTACAGGCATGTGCCACCACACCTGGCTAATTTAGTATTTTCAGTAGAGATGGGGTTTCACCATGTTGACCAGGATGGTCTCAAACTCCTGACCTCCGGGGATCCACCTGCCTTGGCCTCCCGAAGTGCTGGGATTACAGGCATGAGCCACCGTGCCTGGCCTTGACTTATATTTTAACAGCATCAATTGGCTACTGTTAAAGCAGTAAGAGCAGTAGCTGAGAGATCAATTATGAGGCTAATTGCAATAGATTACAGGAGCTTAGACAAGGGAAGGGACAGTTACAGTGAGGCTAGAAGTGATATGTTTTGAAGCTGAACAAACAAGGGAGATTGAGAATGAGCAGCTAGAAAAGTCAGAAGAAAACAAGGCAAATGTGAAGTCCTGGAAGGCAAGCAAAAAGGTATTTATTTAAGCAGGAAAGAGTGACCCTGCTAGGTCAGGTAAGGTGAGGACTGGGAAATCATCAGGTTTAGCAATGCAAGGTTCACTGGTGACCTTAAAAAGAGTAGTTTCAGGGGAGCAGTGGAGGCGGAAACTTGAATGATGTGTTTGTGATGGAATGCAAGGAGAGAGATCAGATCAGTGGGTATATGCAGTACTTATAAGGACTTTTACTGAAAAGGGATGAAGAGAAATGAATATTAGCTGGTGGGACAAGTGAGATTTAAAAAGTTATTTTTAGATGAGCAAATTAACAATGCATTTGTATGCTGATAGGAGTAATTGAGTAGAGAAAGAAAAATGGAAGACGCAAGTGACAGCGAGGAGAATGCTGGTGCGACGTCCCAAAGTAGATGAGAGAGGATGGCCTTAGCTAGGAGCACAGAAAGTTTTTTCAGCCATAGAAAGAGGAGAGAAAGCAGAATATATTGTGCTGGAGACTGTGGAAGCTCTCTTCTGATGGCTTCAGTTTCCTCAGCAGAGGAGGAAGCAGACTGTTCACTTAGTGAGGATGGAGGAAGAGTTGGACATTTCAGGGGAGAGGAGACAACACGACACAGCCCTTTCCTAGCAAAAGGAGGGAATCTCTGCATGATAGGAAGTTAACAGAATGGAACACATTGTCAACGGAGAGATGTAAGCAGAGATAGGACGACAACTGTTGGGATGTCTTGGATGGAATTCAGGTGGACGGTTTAGTGAGAGTTAAGTGTTCCTTTCTCAAACCTTTAATATTTATTCGTTGAGAAACTTTTATCTGGAAAACGTTTTTAGTATTATATGTAAAATCACTGATGTGGTACACAAGTATTTACACACACATAAATGCATATAAATATTTGTATTTATATATTCTAATTTATATAATACTTTCGGAATTCCATCTCATCAAAATATTAACAAAATACTTAACAAAACTCTAAAGATGAAAGAAGCTGAGTTTACCAAAACATGAAAAATTGAAAGTAAGGACTCTTAACTAATAGTTTGAGGGGAATGTCTGCTATTTCATAAGCACTGAAAGCCTCAATAATCTTGCAATAATAAAATTCATAAACTCTCGGCTCTCAAAAAACTGCTGGGAAATTGCCTCATTAACCTTTATAATACCCTCGTGAGGTCGGCAGGAATTTGACGAGATTTCCATTCTCCATAGTGGGGAAATGGAGACAGGGAGATTTGAAGAAAACTGTAGACATAGCTCAAATATAAGTAAATCCTGTGTTGAATCCCATGAGAGTCATCAGTTTGGGGGTATATGAATGAATTACTCTATCAATCACCTTAAGATGAACCAGCCATTTTTAACCCGTATCATAGATTTTAAGAACAAAAAGTCACGTTAGAAGAAATGATGAGAGGGAAGAGAAGAAAAAAATCTAGCGAGCACTTTCCCTTCGAACTCTTTAAACTGTCTCCAATCATAGGTGTCAGAGAATTAAGGACTCATTCCTGTGCAGAGGACAAGAAGTTTGAGAAAAAAATGAATACTCTAAACAAAAACAGGAATTCTAAAGCTGCTAAAATTAAAGAAAGGAATGAGCATGAGGCCAAACAGGAGAATCTTATGTGAGGTATATAGGGGAATGAAAAGGAAAAAGTTCTGACATTTTGAAGTCTGGGAAAGCTGAACTGACTATATAAATCATGTGTTCTTGAACTGGAGTATGTTTTGTGAGGGGAAAGGTAATGGAAAAACTGATCATCTCGGCCAAGCATGGTGGCTCACGCCTGTAATCCCAGCACTGTGGGAGGCCAAGGTGGGTGGATCTCCTGAGTTCCGGAGTTTGAGACCAGCCTGACCAACATGGTAAAACCCCATATCTACTAAAAATACAAAAATTAGCGTGGTGTCCAGTGCCTGTAATCCCAGTCAATTGGGAGGCTGATGGTGTTAAACCCACTAGGTCCTCACCTTTACATCTTTGAATAAGGAAAGTTTTTCATGAATATCTTTATTTTATTTTATTTTATTTTATTTTATTTTATTTTTTGACTTTCATAACCTTCCCCAATTCATGAATATCTCATATACAGAAAATCTGGAAGGCAAGTATGAAAACTCCAAGCTTCTATAAGTAGGAAACTTGTCAAGATGACAGCTACAAAATTAATATGCACAGATATAGGTAAATAGAGATCCTTGCTACCCTTTTTTGCACACCTATGAAAATAATAGCAAAGATTTGTGAATTGCTTATTATGGTCCAGTAATTCTGCTAAGCACTTTTTATGTATTTTGTCATTTAATGACCCCAGTAACCCCGAGGGACAAGAAAACTGAGGCTCAAGGAGTTACCTTGACTAACTTAATAAATAAGTAGAGAAGTTGGGATTCCAGTTCTCCCTAACTCCAAAACTGGTGCTTTTTTGCACTTAGCCCTGCCTACTTTCTGCTGGAGATAAAGATGGAAACACCAGGGCCCCAGGCCCACAATCACCTCCCTAAGGAGACATTCACAACAAATGCTCTTCAGCTTGCAATGAAAGCTTCACTCATCTGTTGCAGTAATTATAACATTTATTTTCTGGAACCTCTTCTAAGTCAAGTCCCATAGGTCCCAGGGAGAGACACATTCCTGTTCTGGAAGTCATGGGGGAGCATTAGCCCTGGCCCCATTGTCACCTCTTGTCACTGAAGTGACCCTGAATGCTTCCCTTCTTAGGCCACACCACCCAAGGTATGGGGAATGATAAGAAAAGAAGCAGTGGGTACAAATTCTAGCACCTGACTAAACTTTGAATTTTAATCCTTTTTAGAGAGGTGTGTGTGTGTGTTTGTGTGTATCCTCTACCCTTTCTCATTCACCAGACCAGGAACTTTATACAGGTGGTTTTTGTTTGTGTTGGTTTCAAAGGCTGATGAGTGTTATCTTATTCCTACTAATGACTTTCAAATCTCCCCCAGGATAAGTACTAGAAGGAAGAGAACCTTATTTATTTATTTATTTTTGTCATACTGTATGCCTGGTGCCTAACTCTGTGCCTAGTATAGAGTAAAAACTCAACAAATGTTTGTTTAATGAATGAATACATTGGTCAAACTCTACTAGATTGAAGAAAAATAGCAAACTACCCTATCGCTATGGCCCTAGGGTACTTACGTATTTTGCAAATATAGATTTTCAGACTTTGCCACAGATCTGCAGAAATAGAGTTTGAAAATTTGTATTTTTAATAAGAACACCAGATACTTTTTAGTAGTAGGCAAATTGTGGAACATTGCCCTGGGATTTTGAATAAATATGCTTCTTATGTGTCAGTGTCTCATACGGTGCTTACCCCTTGTCATTTAACAGTCATTTATTGAGCAACTACTACAGTATTTCTGAGTCAATGCCAAGCATTTGTCTTTTTCTCCCGCTATATAACATTGTTAACATTGATTTCCAGGCTGTCTCACGGTTAATGCATTCTTTCACTTATTCATTCATTAGTTTGTTCATTCATTCAACAAACACACATTGAAAGTCCATGATAGACCAGTTGTGTCCACATGTTTCGTTGTAAGGGGAAATGTTCGCTGAAGTTATATCTCTGGGTCCCTGCTCAGCTGTTTTTACTCAGTTTGACAGGTAATTTATGGTGATGGTAGAGAACTGCGGAGAAGGGAGAAGCAGAAAGAGATGTGGCTTGGCCCTTTGTCAACATTATAATTCTGCCCTTGGCAGAGAACAGACTCTGAGGGGCTTTCCAGATTTCTTTACTGGCCACAAATGTGGTTGGATGAAATATTGTGTGCCACTGGAGCTTGGAAATTATTATTTTTTTCAATATGGAAATTTTGGAGGCAATGGCATCTAACTTGGAGTGATTCTCTCCTGCTTATGCAGGAAGACTTATTTAATCTCCAAATCTAGTTTGTTTTTGCCACTTTGCCTATGATCTTTTCTTTAAGTGTGAGATTCTTCTGGCTAGATGGTACTATTTACTATGAAGAACTAAAATGCCCACTGGAATTGTAGGCTTCACCCTCTGAGATCCTATGTGTGTTAATGGATGTTTTTATTCATGAGTGTTAAAGCCAAGCTACATAGAATAGGTATGTGGACAAGAAAGCACCTTTGTGGTCAAGAGACCTGTTTTTGGAACTGGATGTGTTGTTGCTATTATCTAATCCACCCTGATGGCTCTGCAGAAGGACATATCCACCTCATCTGCTTCCAACTGCTGGCTTTACCCCTTCTTTGCCTCTAAGCACCAGACCTTCAGGATTCCTCATTTTACATCTTTGACATCAAATGAAAAGAAAGACTGACAAATAAGCCCCACAGATATGTGAAGTGTACCCTTTAATATTTTTAACTATTGTGTCACAGCTGTCTCAGTTATTCCTGTAGCCAAGTCCTAAGTCTATCACCGACCTCCTCTCCCTTCTCCTCTTCCTCCTTTTCTTTTGCCTCAACCTCCCAAGTAGCTGGGACTACAGGTGTGCCCCATCATGCCCAGCTAATTTTTTGTATTTTTAGTAGAGGTGGGATTTCCTCATGTTGGCCGGGCTGGTCTTGAACTCCTGAACTCAGGTAATCTGCCTGCCGTGGCCTCCCAAAGTGCTAGGATTGCAGGTGTGAGCCACCACACCTGGCCCTCTTCCTCCTTTTTCTTTAGTATCTACTATATTTGGGGCACTGTGCTAGAGGAAACAGTGGAGTCAGGAAACATTTTCTCAAAAAGTAGTCTATAAACTACCTGCATCAGATTAACCTGAGGTGCTGGGGAGGAAGACTCTTGAACCCCTCTAAACTTACTGAATGTACTCCCAGCGTGATAGGACCAAGAAATGCATTGTTAACTCACACCCCTGGTAATTCTCATGCACACAGAAGTCAGAGAATAACCAGTGAATCAGGAAAGATACAAACTGCAACTTAGAAGTTGTTTGTCCTTAGTGGAGTTACTTGACCTCCCTGAGTTTCAGCTTCCTTAGCTGAAAAACCTCCAGGGTCCCTCTGAGGGATGGAGAGGAGAAATGTAAAGCATAGTTTCTGGCATACAGCATGTGCTCCACAGAGAGTCATTACTTGAAACTAGATGCTGTGGAGGGTAAGAAGTTTAGACAATGTAATTGTCATCACCTTTCTTTTTTCCTAAAACCTGTCCAACTCCCCTCTATATCAGTGGTTCTCAGTCTTGGCTGCTCATTAGAATCACCTCAGGAGTTGCGGTGTTTTAAAAATTCTGATGCTGGGTTCCCAGATTAATTCTATCAGAATCTGTCTGGGGGTGAGACTATGGCATCATGATTTTTAAAAATTCCCCTGGTGATTCCAACATGCATCTGTCTACATTCCCTTCATTTTCTGTCTTTTCTTTCTGTCCAATAGCAGGCTTGGGCCTCTAATTCTGTTTTGGAAAATAGCCTAGGGTTATGTCATGGCCACCTCTAACCAATTAGAGAATTGTACTTTTTTGATTGTTTTTAAAAGGGACAGGTTCTGGTGTCCATCTTGTTTGTTGTTAAAAATGGACACCAGGCCGGGCACGGTGGCTCAAGCCTATAATGGCAGAACTTTGGGAGGCCGAGACGGGCGGATCACGAGGTCAGGAGATAGAGACCATCCTGGCTAACATGGTGAAACCCTGTCTCTACTAAAAAATACAGAAAAAAAAAAAAAAACTAGCCGGGTGAGGTGGTGGGCGCCTGTAGTCCCAGCTACTCGGGAGGCTGAGGCAGGAGAATGGCGTAAATCCGGGAGGCGGAGCTTGCAGTGAGCTGAGATCCGGCCACTGCACTCCAGCGTGGGCGACAAAGCGAGACTCCATCTCAAAAATAAATAAATAAATAAATAAATAAATAAATAAATAAATAAATAAATGGACACCATATGATAAGTCTGGAAGTAGGGCTAAATGACGATGTTGGTAAGGTGTGTTGTTAAACGACCTTCAAAGCGCACATGAGGAGCTTGACAGGGAAGCTTGGAGTAGGGGTGAGAAGCCCCAGTGAAGACAGACATGAAGGAAAGCTAGGGGCTCTGCTGGAAGGCTTGGCAAATAAATATTCTCTAAGCTCTGCTGTGGAAAAAGTGTGGAATTTTCTTTTTAACTTCCTGTTTACATTCAAACTAGTGTAAGACAAAAACCAACCAACTGGCTGGGTGTGGTAGCTCATGCCTGTAATCCTAACACTTTGGGAGGCCTAGGTGGGAGGATGGCTTGAGCTTAGGAGATCAAGACCAGCCTGAGCAACATAGTCAGGCTCCATCTCTACAAAAAATGAAACACACACACACACACACACACAACCACCACGGATACAAGTGAAAAGGATGATAGGATGGGATGGAGATTCCAGGGCCACTGGAATGAAAAACCCCCAAACTCTCGGAGTTCTTTCTCCTAACCCTGCTTTTCTGCTTCTTTTTGTACAACTGTTTTACTGCTCTTTCTCTGGTGAGCAGATTTCTGTGTTCCTCTAGGCATGGGGTATATGGTTTCCTCAGAGTTCCTGAGTTTATGTGCTACATTTCTGGCTAAAAAAGAGACTCAAACCACTCTTTGTTCTAGCTTCAGATTTTGTAGCTGAGGATCTTAATGGTCTAGGGTCAGGCATCACTTGTGACTACACAGATAATTTCTCTAAGGCCAACCAGCAGCTAATTTTGTGTGCAGTTGGTAATTTTATTTCCTTCAGATGGTGGAACAATTTGACTATAAAATGTAACTGGGGTTATAAGGTGTGTACTCTTCCTCCTCCATGATCTCATTTTTACCATGATAAATGATAACTCATTAATCAATAACATCATGGTCATTTGCCAATCCTCTCTCTCTGTTTTTTTCACCATTTATCTAACCAGATGAATCAGTTATCTGATATGTGACCATCAGCTGTAGATAAATGACACATATTGGGGAATGTACTATTATTGTGACATTCATTGTAGAAATAGAACACATGGCATGTGAACTGGATTGTATACATGAGTGTGTGTGTATATCTACCATTTCAATCCATAACTTGTCCTTACACAAATTTAGATATTGAGTAAATATGTGTGTGTGTTTTATTTTTTGTAGAGATGGAGCCTCAGTATGTTGCTCAGGCTAGTCTCGATCTCCTAAGTTTCCAGTTTACTAGTTGTGGGACACTGAGTAAGTTATACTTCCTCTAAGGTCCAGATGACTTATTTGTCAGATGAGGAAGAAAAATAATACTTGTTATCATGTGAGGGTTAAACACAATAATACCCTAAAATACTTAGCAAAATGCTTGGCACATTTAATAACCACTCGAGATATCTTAACAATTACTGTTTTAGTTTTTATTATTAAGGGACCAATCTTGGTCCCTAACTCATGAGATCTGCAAAGGACATATATATAAAACTTATATGTCATAGGTGCTTTATGACATTATTTTAAAGAGATCTCAATTCAGGATGAATTCTTAAAAAAAAAAAATTCTACCACCATTTGTTATAATCTGGCAGTGCTTACCAATAGGGATCAAAGGCTACAGGTTCACTTTCTCTAGACTCAAGGACAGAGTAAAAGGGGTGGGGAAAAAACCCTCTGCCAATTTGCGACTCTGGCAGAAGGCTTGTTTAGAGATAAGCATTATTGAATGAGTTTCACTTTGCCCTACACCTAAGGTGATAAAACTGATAGACGTCATGACTTTCAGAAAGAGCAAGAGGTAACCTCACTGTCCAGTCAACATTGCTTTTGTGCAGGACAGAATGTAAGTCCAGGACAGCATATAGGGCACTCCTGAATATGTAACCCGTGTAGAAGTTGTCCTCTCATCTCTGGCTCTAATCTTATTAGAGATTTTTGGGGAGGGGGAATGAAATAAGCGTTAAAAAAATTATTTATCATGTGCTAAGTGTTGTACTATATGCTATTTGTAACACGGTAGTCTACTCTTACCCAGGGGGTTACGTTCTGAGACCCCTAATGGATGCCTGAAATTGTGGATATATGGAATCCTATGTATGTATATCCTATGTATGTATATTATGCTTTTTTCTCTGTATACATACCTATGATAACGTTTAATCTATAAACTAGGCACAGTAAAAGATTAGCAGCAATAATTAACAATAAAATAAAACAATTAAACAATATACTGTAATAAAGGGCTGCTCTGCCTGTGGAGTAATCATTCTTTTATTCGTTTACTTTCTTAATAAACTTGTTTCCACTTCAAAAAAAAAATACCAAATATACTATAATAAAAGTTATGTGACTATGGCCTCTCTCTCTCTCTTTCTGTCTCAAAATATAATGGCTGGGCTCAGTGGCTCATGCCTATAATCCCAGCACGTTGGGAGGCTGAGGCGAGTGGATCACATGATGCCAGGAGTTTGAGATCAGCCTGATCAACATAGTGAAACCCTGTCTCTACTAAAAGTACAAAAATTAGCCGGGCATGGTGGTGAATGTCTGTAATCGCAGTGATATGGCTTGGCTGTGTCCTCACACAAATTTCATCTTGAATTGTAGTTCCCATAATCCCCACACGTCATGGGAGGGACCCAGTGGGAGGTAATTGAATTACGGGGCGGTTACCCTCTTGCTGTTTTACATATATTTACATAATTTTGCTGTATTCACCAACTTTCGAACGTCAGTTGACTGTAGAAAGTGCAAGGGCAGATAAGGGGGGACTACTGTATTATATTAGGAGACAAATTTGTGATGCAGGTATTAGCTCCATTTGACAAATGGGAAAGCTGAGGAGAGAAAGACACTAATGGAACAAGGACTAATGTAACAACTAGCTAAGAGGTGGAGTTGAAATTTTAAAAGTATTTCATTATGAAATATACACACAAAAATTAAACAAAAAACATACATATTTTAATAAATAATTATGAAGCAGACATAAAACTATAATCAAGAAATAAAACAAAACTCTTTATGTATCCTTCCCAAATGATGATCTGTACATCTCCCTACAGGTAACCACTCTACTGACTTGTGTGGTAATTAATTCCTTTCTATATTTAAAACTTATCAACCACTAAGAACCACTGGTGTTTAACTTTATATAAATGGAATCATACTGTAAATATGTCAATTCTCCTGAAATTGATTTATAGACTCAACAATCACAATAAAAATCCCAATAATTATTTTTACAAGTTGATTGTAAAATACATACAGAAACGTGAAAGACCAAGAATTGGTGAGGCAGTCTAGAAGCAAAATAATAAAGCAGGAAAACCTGTTCTACCAAATAGAAAAACCTACAAGCCATACTGAGTAAGACAGAGTGGTGTTGCCCCAAGAATAGACACATAGACCAATGGGACAGAAAAGAGCCTGAATCAAACTCATATTCATGTAGATACTTGATATGTAACAAGGTGACATTGCAGGCTAGTGTAGAAAAGGTGGTCTTTTTGATAAACGTTGTTGGTACCATTGGGTAGCCATATGGAGGAAAATCCCCAAATACAAAAGTCAATGCTAGAACGATCAAATACTGAAATGTTAAAGGCTATAAAGCTTTTAGAAAATATATTGGAATGCCGGGCGCGGTGGCTCATGCCTGTAATCCCAGCACTTTGGGAGGCCGAGGCAGGTGGATCACGAGGTCAGGAGATCGAAACCATCCTGCCTAACACGGTGAAACCCCGTCTCTAATAAAAATACAAAAAAATTAGCCCGGCTTGGTGGCGGGCGCCTGTAGTCTCAGCTACTCGGGAGGCTGAGTCAGGAGAATGGCGTGAACCCAGGAGGTGGAGCTTGCAGTGAGCCGAGATCGCACCACTGCACTCTAGCCTGGGAGACAGAGTGAGACTCCATCTCAAAAAAAAAAAAAAAAAAAAAAAAAAAGAAAATATATTGGAATATGTCTTCATGACTTCAGGGTTTGGAAGGATTTTTTAAGCCACAAAAGCAGAATTAGAGTTAAGTCTATAATTGATTGGTTTCAAAGTCCATGCTCTTTTGACTATGATATGTTTTAACAGAGGGCCAAATATCCCTGTCCAGTGGATTTCTTGATGCTGCATTTGTATTTGTGAAAGAAAAGAGGGAAAGAGAGACTGGATTAAAAAATCTTGGAACAGCCATGGAAGTAATGCTATTTCTTAAAAACAAACACCATCCTCTTCACATATGCATGACTAATGCCCCAAAACAGCATCTCCTGTGTGAAAAATCAGGTGAAATGGATCTAATTCTGCTCCCTTACAGCTGAAGCTGAGTAGGGATGAACACCGGCATGAGTCACAAGGTTCTGGAGCTTGTCACTTCTTCATACAGGGATCTTCGGTCCCCACACACGATTTGTCTTTTGATTTTATTTCCTGCTGGACAATGCCAGGTTCACAGTCCTGAGTCTATGAGATAGAAGGGACAGCAGAAGAACTGCATTAGGCTTGTTTCCTGGGAGGGGACCCAGATTAGCTAGGTTTGCAGAAGGGCCATAACGACATGATCCAAGAACACACAAAGACCATGACAGCAAGTAGTCGTGATGGGATTGCAGATAGAGAAATGGAAAAAGTCACTGCTAGGCTGTCCAAAGAAGTGTTTGAGGGCAGTAATCCAGATCATCAGACAAGCTGAGCTGTGGCCTAGGCCCTTGTGGCCAGCTTTTTATATGCATCCCCAAGTGGGCATCCTAGTATTCTTAGTAATGTCCCTTCCATGCTTTATCCTTCTAGACTAGTAAAGCAGCTCTCCACGTCTCTCTGTGTCAGTGTTTCCTCAGCAGTCAACAGCAGAAGAGAGGATCAGGCCGGCTCCCTGCTTGATAGTGTAGAGCGCAAGCAGAAAGAGTTATCCCAGCACTACTATCTACTCGCACTTACTGTGGAAGGTATTAATTAGTATCCTTTGGTTGCAAGTAATAGAAGCAAGTTACTTGAATTAATATAAGGGGGGAAAGGGGCAGGGGGAGGGAGGAAAAGGGGCACCATGGAACTCAAGAGCAGGAATGTAGTTGGGCTAAGTGAGGGACTGGAAAGGGGAATGAGAAGGCCTGGGGCTCACTCTCTCCATGTTTTTCTGTGATTTCTGCACAGCTACTTCACTATGCTGCCCAGTTTCTCTGTTCCCTTGTACACAGATACAAGGCAGGGGAATATGGTTGTCTAACATATTTACATTGATATTTCTTGAATTTACAAATTGTATTTCTAGCCACATAGTCTTAATCATAGATAGTTCAATTACTGAGGCAGATCAAATGATTGACACAGCTGGGTATACTGGCCCAATCAGTTATAGCAAGTGGGCCAAGAGCACAGGGCACAAACACGGCTCTTAGGGATCTACTTGTGTTGAGGAAAATTCCCACAGAAGGTGCGGGGAGGTTATTTGCTTGCAGATGTGGCAGACTGGCCAAAAACTGTCTACTTTGGAGGGGCACTGTACAACCTTGGGAACATCACTTCATCTCCCTAAGTCTCTATTTCTTTCTATATAATAAGAAGGGGTTGGAATCAAACACTTTTTTTTGTGATCAATTACAGCTTCAATTTGAGCATTTATAAACTCAGTGCTTCTCCTTTTCTCCTTCTAGGGAATTTTCTTTTTCTTTTCCTTTTTTTTTTTTTTTTTTTGAGTTGGAGTTTTGCTCTTGTTGCCCAGGCTGGAGTGCAATGGCAAGATCTTGGCTCACCACAACCTCCACCTCCCAGGTTCAAGCGATTCTCCTTCCTCAGCCTCTGAGTAGCTGGGATTCCAGGCATGCACCACCAGGCCTGGCTAAATTTTTTTTTGTATTTTTAGTAGAGACAGGGTTTCACCATGTTGGTCAGGCTGGTTTCGAACTCCTGACCTCATGATCTGCCTGCCTCAGCCTCCCGAAGTGTGGGGATTACAGGCGTGAGCCACTGTGCCTGGTCATTCTGTGAAATTTTCTAGAGCTCAACAACCAGTCATTTCTGGTTACTGGAGTATACCTTTACAGAAGAGCCGCCATATTTTACCCAAGACTCCTTTCCTTTTCAAATTGGCCTAAATTATTTTCCTTCTGGAAATTGGGACCAGATCAAGAAGACTATGTATAATAGGTGGCTCAGGAGGCAGGTCAGGAAGCCCTGTTTGAATTCCTCTGTCTCTTTCAACCTCCACACAGAGGAGTGACTGCAGACATCCTGCACTAGGCAGGCAGATGGTCAGAGCTTGCAGACATCCTGCAGGAGGCAGGCAATGGTTAGAGCTGGATGGACTGTACTTGGTAGTTAGTTTTCTCCTCCACTTGCTACTTGTGTTATCTCCCTACCAAACGACAGTAGATGGTTCATTTGCTTTAACTATGAACTCAATGCTAGCTAATAGGAACAAGTAGAAAGTGAATAACTATTTCCATATCGTTTGACCCAGCAATCCCATTACTGGGCATATACCCAAAGGATTATAAGTCATTCTACGATAAAGATACATGCACATGTATGTCTATTGCGGCACTATTCACTATAGTAAAGACTTGGAACCAACCCAAATGTCCATCAATGATAGACTGGATTAAGAAAATGTGGCACATATACACCATGGAATACTACGCAGCCATAAAAAAGGATGAGTTCATGTCCTTTGTGGGGACATGGATGAAGCTGGAAACCATCATTCTCAGCAAACAAGATCAGAAAACCAAACACCGCATGTTCTCACTGGTAAGTGGGAGTTGAACAATGAGAACACATGGACACAGGGAGGGGAACATCACACACAGGGGCCTGTCGGGGGGTGGGGGGCTAGGGGAGGGAGAACATTAGGAGAAATATCTAATGTAGGTGACAGGTTGATGGGTGCAGCAAACCACCAGGGCACGTGTATACCTATGTAACAAAACTGCACGATCTGCACATGTACCCCAGGACTTAAAAAAAGAAGAAAAAGAAAAAAGAAAACACTGGCCGGAAAAAAAAAAAAAAAAAAAGTGAGTATTTCCTCAGTTAACCTCTCTCTCAGTTCCTCCCAGACCTGCCCATTATCCACCCTTATGCGCTAGTGTATATCAGATTGTTTTCACACACTGGTCAAGTCTAAGTTGCTTCAAGCCTGGAGCTGCTCGCACTCCAGCGCAGCTCCCCAGCAATTGCTCTACTCAGTCAGAGATGCCGAGAAGTGGGCGGGATACTGCACCCCGCCGCTCTCCTCCATGACTCCACCCACTCATGGCTCTGGGCGCCACCCCAGGCTCCTCCCACCATTAATGATCACTTCTGTCATCCCAGGGGAATTCTTTGAGCAAATACAACCAACCACTTGTTGACCTTCTAGATCAGAAAGTTAACCACTGCTGTGTCCCAGTTCTTTTCCCCCAGAATCCCTGGACCCCAGGACAGCCAGAGAATCCACCCTGGCATGAATGGGTGGACATATGTGCAGTTTGCAAGCCCTCTGTCATTGTTATTGTTGTCAAGAATAATAATAACATCGTACCTATATAGTACTTCCTATTTCCACACCCTTTTCTTCTCTCCATTTTCTCAAACAACCCTATCAGATGAAGGAGAGCTTCAGATGAAGACCCTTGTCCGAGGGCTCAGATACCTGGAGGTGGCAGTTTTGTTGTGGCTACAAATGGGCCTGATGACGCTGGAGATTCTCCAGGCAAGCAGCTTTCAACTAGGTTCCACCCCCTCCTTAATAGGCAGCCCGGGAGTCGTTTCTACTCCGCCGCTGCCCCTCTCTCCAGCCTCTAGGTGGAGACAAGAATGGAAGGAGGAGGAGATCAGACATTTTACAATGTGTGAGGACTTAGACTGGAGTGTGACTTGAGGAAGACAGTTTTCCTGTCTGAGGACCCTACTATTCCACACACCCCCATATGTACGCACACATTTACATAGAATATTTAATATGAAAATTACATTGCTCTAGCTACAGTTTGCTAATAAATCTCCACACATACATTTCCAAATAGTTTTTTAAATTTTTAAGAGCTGTTACAAATGGATTTTTATGTGGCAGATTCCTCAGTCTTTTCTTTTCTTGGTTTCTGAATTGTGCAACTTGTTTATAAAGACTTTCTGCACTTCAGGATTATATTTTTAAAAATTCTTCTATAATTTTTTTCTAGTTTTTTTTTTTTTAATGTAAATCATTTACTTCAGGGGATTTAACCCAGAGTAAATTGTGGGCTAAAGATCTATCTTCATTTTTCTCTCAGAGACCTGCCTAGTTCTACCAACACCATTAGGAAAGAATTTACCAGTTGCAAGCAGTGAAAAATCAGAAGTGTAGGGTCTATTGTTAGTGAGCTTCTGCATGCATTTTGCCAATTGTATTCTATATTATTGCTATGGGATAGTGAAAATGCGATTTACACATATGTTACATGAACTGCGCAGGAAAGATATTGTTCACTATGCTTAGATATATTTATAGTTATAAAAGGGTGCTTTTGATGAAAAAAAAATGCAGTGAGGACCCAGGAATAAAATAGTTACATTTAATTAAAATATTTAAGATAGCAGTAGCAGCAGTTAGCATATATGAAAAGTCAGCAGAAATTTTAAATCTCTAAAAGGCTGTGTTTTGCACTTTCTTCTAAGAGTCAGTAGAGTAAGACAAATTGACAAATCAGGCAGAATAGCAGGACAGATAAGAGTCTGGAGAAGTTTAAATGCTGCAGGGAGGCAATTTTGTAAGGGCTTTCTTAGGTCACCATGCAGGCGGCTTAGGCCTATCCTATGATTTTGGAGGGTCAAAAATGCTCAGTCCTCTGCCTTTCACGGTGTTCATGGAAATGCAGTCGATTAAATGGAATATGTGAAGTGAGGAGGAGCTAGGGAAGTGGTGGGCAGCCGCTACCTTTTACATTCTCCTTCCTTTAGCTGCCTTATTAACAACTGTAAAGTGACCTGGGGACTGAGTCCCTTTTCAGTGCTGCAATTGAATTTTCCATTTCCTTATTTGATATTTAATTACACTAAATAATTTTTGGAAAAGATGTGAGGAGCAATCTTTGATCCAGGAACAGCATCAAGGAGCAGCCTTGACATCCTCCTAGTCTCCATCAGTGCCCTGAAACAATTCCCCAAACTCATATAAACTAAGGAAATCAAGGTGCTCACCTTGCAAAACTCCTCCAGGACCAGGAACTTCTCAGCAATCTGACTGGGCTTGCTGCCACTCAAACCCTCTATACAGAAAATCACTTCTGTCATATCTCTATTTGACATACATAATTCTAAATTTACATTACTATATATTCCTGATTTCTACCAAAACTCAGGAAAAAAGCAGATATTTTGATGAGATCAACACTAAAAATATCAGTCCAAAGAATGTTCTGAGTAGTGTTATGAAGAATGTGATAATGAAGGAGTTTTACTTGTTATTCATTTATTCACTTACATTGATTCAGCAAGGAATAAATATGTCCCTGTTATGAAATGTTCGCTTGCAAAAGCAGAAAGCCTATTTCAAACTAGTTTAACGAATAAAAAGATGAATTAGCCCATTTAACTGGAAAGTCCAGAGGAAGGGCAGGCTTTAGGGTTGATTTTTTTCAGTGTTTCAGTGATGTGCTTCTCTATATGGAGGTATCACGTTTATCCTTTTGCTGGCTAAGTGTTTATAGAAGTTCCAAATTCACACCCTCATAACATAAGAGCTCTTCTGTTTCATCACTCACTTGGCCTGGACCTGGTTAGGCCAATGATCTGTAGACTGTGGCCCAAGGAATGGAACGTGCTGACTTGCTTCAGCAATGTGTGCATGTGTGTGTGTATGTGTGGGTTGACATTCAGTTGAAGATCTAGTAGTTAGGATGTGGAAAGGAGGAAGGTGTACTTGGGTCACCCGACAACAAATGTCTACTGTAGAATGTGTATCACTCTGTGGGAGATAAAAATACGAATCAGAGGACCTCCTGCTCTCAAGGGCCTCAAAGAGAAATAGTTAAGATATATTCCCTGAATATCTATACATCAACGTGCTTTCACTGCCGCATTTGCCAACTTTGAGATTGTAATCAAAGCCTCATGAAAGAGAGCGTTGTTATGTTTTGCAGGACTCTGTGGGGCACTGCAACCCTGGATTTACAGCACTTACATAATTAAAGCAAACAGAAAATGTAGTGAAAACATTGGATAAGAAGAGAAAAAACTAGAGCATTCACAATACTAATTCCTACCACCTGAGTATATTCATTGATGGTCTGCTCATTTGTAACAAGCTTCTTATTCTGCATATGGGAAAATAAAATCAAATGTTATATTTTTCCATCCTAGAGCTCCCTACTTCTAAGCTATTCCCTTGTATTTTGTGGCTTCATTTGACTTGTCTCTCACTTGGAAGCTACCACTGTGACCGGCTGAATAATGGTCCTGGGAGATGTTCTCATTAGAATCCCTGAAACTGTGAATGTTGCCTTATATTGCAAAAAATTTTTTTTTATCTTCTTATCCAATGTTTTCACTACATTTTTTGTAGTGAAAAGGGATTTTGCAGATGTGACCAAGTTAAGGATCTCAAGACAGGGAGATTACTCCGGATTATCCAGCTGGATCTAGTGTAATCACAAGAATTCTTGTAAAAGGGAGGGCTGTCATTGTGCTCTTTACCTCTGTTCTGGTAGAAGCCAACGCTGCTAGGCAGGAACATGGGAAAAATCCAAAAAGGAATTGCCGAAGGCATGGATGATCGTGCTTTGTCACCTCATCTTGTCTTCAGGTCTCTCGTGAACCATACCGTCTCTCCTTTCCTCCTCTAGCGTAGTGTAGATGGGCTTTAAAATGGTTCCTCAGGGTTGACATTTACTACACATGTCCACATTGCAGTCACAGGCTGGGGCTGGAGAGCCGGGGTATCGGATACTCTCAGCTTGAACGTAACCCTTTTACTTAGGGACACAAATATAGCAAGAGCAAGCCCAGCTTGGTAATATTTTTAGAAAGATATACAAAAATTCTAAATCATGGGGAGTATTTAACCTTTAATTAATGACCTCAAATAACTTTTTAAAAAGACATAAAAATGAGAGAAAATAAGGTACTTTGGCCTCTCACCTTGTAGACCCAGGACTTTGTCTATTGCCATTTTATTCTGACCCTTTTGTTCTTTAGTCTGGGGCACAAACGTGGTCCTCACTACCACCCTTTCTTTGTTTCTGCTTCTATGAAGACCTAGCAAATAATAGAAAGAGCCCGAGAGAGCAGGAAAGATTGAGAAAGAACAGGGAGGATAAAAATCAAGATTAGGCAATCGAAAAGGAAAAATAATTAAATCAAAGTTTGGATATTGTCATGATGTAGTCCCAAATTATACAACCGGGGATGTAGGTGCAAATCTAGGTTGTGTGGGTCCTAAAACTTATGCAGTCTCTGGCCCTCTTGAAGAAAAATACAAATGTCTGATTTGCTAATTTTATAGAAACAAATGACCAAGTGAACCTATTGGCAGTGAACCATTTAAGGCCTTGGAAAGGGTCTGTGGAAGAGGGTCCCTGAAGCTTAGGCTTCATTTTACAGTAGATGCTCCTTTGCAGGGCCAAGGAACAGACTGCAGATGGCGCTTGTGACACAGGTGCACACACCCTCCCGTTTTCCTTGTCTGGTCCCAGGGCAGAAGCCTGATGCCTCCTGTTAGTGATAGCATTAGTGATGTTTGTTGGAGCATAAATTGGCTGTTGAGGACTCTGCAAAGGCTCATGTCCTGGAAAAGTTGAAGGGATTTGGTTGGGTCTCAGGACTTGATCTAAGCAGGGTGGTTATGCCAATGGCATCAGTTGCACTCAAAGATGAGGGCTCAGCTTCTTCAAAAATATATCTTTTGGCCAGGCACAGTGGCTCATGCCTATAATCCCAGCACTTTGGGAGGCTGAGGCATGTGGTTCTCTTGAGGTCAGGGGTTTGAGACCAGCCTGGCCAACATGGCGAAACCCCGTCTCTAGTAAAAATACAAAAATTAGCTGGGTGTGGTGGAACACACTTGTAATCCCAGCTACTTGGGGGGCTGAAGCGAATCACTTGAACTTGGGTGGTGGATGTTGCAGTGAGCTGAGATCGTGCTATTGCACTCCAGCCCGGGCAACAGGGCGAGACCCTCTCTCTATACATATACATATACATATACATATACATATACATATACATATACATGTATATAAATATATGTATGTATTTGATTCTTTTCAAAATTCTGTTTGTATGTTTAGACAGGGCCCTCAGAAAAATTCCAGTGGGCCTCATTGCATCAAACACTGTTGACACAGTCCCTTGGACTACTGAGTTCACCAGAATAACATCTGTGGGCTTTGGGAGTTTGCTTCAATGCAAGCAGATGCAACCCAGAACAGTGCGGGCATTAATATCCCTAGGGCAACCCTCAACCGATGAGGGAGTAAGTGAGTGGAAAAATGTTCCACGTTTCCCCTCCTGCAGTGGGAAAATGCTAAAATGTGTCCCACAAAACTTGTTAGACAGCCCTGTTCGCCCAAGATGGTGATTCCCTTATGACTGCTTTTCTCCCATCCCGGTCAGTTCCCCACTTCCTCATTTCTGCTTCCTGGGATTATCTCCAGTGCAAGCTATCTGCTTCCAGGTCTTTGTCATAGGGTCTGCTTTTAGAAAAACCCAAACTAAGGCATTACTTAAAACCACATGGCTACTCATTAGGGAAAGTCAAGACTTTCTTTACTTAATTATGGGGATGGAGATAAGAACATTTTTCTATCTTTTATTTTGAAATCTCACTGCCAGTCCTAATCATCTGGTAACTTAGAGGATACTCTGCTTCTCTTTCCTTCAACTGGCAGCAACTTCCTCTTTAGGGGCCATGTCAATCTGCACTCCCAAATTATAACACCCAGAATCAAGCCAGATCAGATACAACACTAATGCAGGAATATCTAATGCAAACATGCCATTTTTTTAAAAAAAAGACTGTTTTATATCAGTCTTGGACTTTACTTGCAAGGCTTTCAAAAAGACACATGGAAACAATTGCAATGAAAGGATTTTATGCATTTTTGGTGCAAAGTTTATTTATTCAGATTGTCTTTATAGTTGGATCTCATCATGTTAGAGGATTTTGGAGAAACTCTTCAGTTTCATTTTCAAAGCTATAGATGTCTTATTTGTATAATTATCATTTTTTGTACAAAGTGACCCAGTTTGAGGGTTCAGTTAGAATTTTGTATTCTTCACAGATTTTCCTACTGAATACACAAATTAATTCTTTTGTTTGATGATTTCCAAAGCAGTTCTTGGCAACAATAACTTTTCACATTTTCATGTAAAAGCAAACCTTATGTAAATAACCAACTGCAGAAGCTTTAGACTTCATTCTAATCCTTCAGAGTCAACTTGACTTTTCTGAGTTTTATTTTTAAAACTTTAAATATCAGAGAAAATTCATTATCTTGACTCTTTTTTAAAATCAGACTTATCAGGACCTCATTGGTTAGGATGAAGAGGATTAAATTAAACTCAAGTTGTCAGGCATCTGATTATGTACTTCAAGAGCTGGGAAAAGGCTGGGCATGGGTGACTCACACCTACGGGTAATTCCAGCACTTTGGGAGGCTGAGGTGGGCAGATCACCTGAGGTCAGGAGTTTGATACCAGCCTGGCCAACATGGTAAAACCCCATCTCTACTAAAAATACAAAATTTAGCCAGGCATGGTGGCACCTGCCTATAATCCCAGCTACCTGGGAGGCTGAGGCAGGAGAATTGCCAGAACCTGGGAAGCAGAGGCTGCAGTGAGCCAAGATCGGGCCACTGCACTCCAGCCTGGGTGACAGAGTGAAACTCCGTCTCAAAAAAAAAAAAAAAAAAAAATATATATATATATATATATATATATATAAAAGCCAGGTGTGGTGGTGAGCTTCTGTAATTCCAGCTACTTTAGAGGCTGAGGTGGGAGAATCACCTGAAACCAAACCAGGAGGCAGAGGTTGCAGTGAGCCAAGATCGCGCCACTGCACTCCAGCTTGGGAGACAGTGAGACTCCATCTCATAAAAAAAAAAAAAAAAGAGCTGGGGAAGACACTGATTTCCTTGAAAGCCAGAACTTCAACTCTTGAGACACAAGTGATGACACTGAGGAGTAGCAATCTAGAGTCTCATCCTGACATCCTTTGACCTGAACAGGCATAAGAAAACACCCAGCTCTTGTGTTGCCCACAGAAACAGTTGACCCTCACATTTCCCCATTAGGACTTGACAACAGGAGAATCAGTGCTTCTGTAGAAGTTGAGATTCTTTATTCCTACCCAAGTCTAAGTCTGGAGCTCTGACCCTGAAATACACTCTATGAGAATGCTATGAGAATGAGTATGCTAGGGGCTGAATTGTGTCTCCCAAAATTTATATGTTGTGCCCTAACCCCTAATGTAATGGTATTTGGGGACAAGGGGTTTCAAAGATAATTTGGTCTAAATGAATTCATGAAGGTAGGGCCCTCATGATGAGATTAGTGCTCTTAGAAGAAGAGACACCAGAGAGCTTGCTGTCTCTCTTGGCCATGTGAGGACAGGGTGAGAAGACAGTCAGGAAGACAGCCCTCAGCAGAACGTGACCATATTGGCACCCCAGTCTTGAACTTCCAGCCTCCAGAACTGTGAGAAAATAAACTTTTGCTGGTGAAGTCTCCCAGCCTGTGGTATTTTGTTATGGCAGCCTGAGCTGAATAACACAGTATATAAACTCTACAAGCACAACTTGGATATACAGAAGACTCAAATATTCTCCTTGCCTCTCCCTTGCAGCTGTTTAATTTAACCTATAATTCTTCTGATAACTGTATTTCCTAGAATCACACATTGACCATAGACCGGAAAGAAGGTGGTCTGGTTGTGTCCTGATTTTCATATATATATAGTCAAATATGAAATATATTGTTATCAATCTGTACGCCTTTAAAGGGCAGATTTACTGTGTATAATTTTATACTTTGATAAACCTGAACTTAAAAAAGATCAATGCTTGGTAAACTGGTTTCTATGAAGAAAGCCTTTAGCCAAAGATGAGAGATCGGGGGTTGGGTGGAAAAAACCTGAAATAACTGGGTTTATTTAATTTAGAAAAAACAAATTTAGCAGTGGTTTAATAATATCTGAAATCCAAATGCTAGTTTTTCCTCTCCACCTTGAGGGTCACTTTGCAACATTCTATTTGAATGAAAAAAAAAAAAAAAAACAGATTCAACTATGAGTAACTGACTTGGTTGCAGTACAGTGTACAGTGAGCTTTGGAATATCATTCCAGAAGGCCCACGCTGGGTGGCTGTCGGTCTGTGCAAGTTCAATCCTTTTCACAGACTCCCTGCCTGAGTGAGTTTGCAGAACTACTTGTTCATTTTTCTGTGTCCAGGAGGTATGTGTTGGAAAAGAAATGCACACACATACATATAATGCACACACACTCATTCCCATCTCCGAAGGACTAATATAAATCCTTAAAAGACACAGAATAAACTGATAAAAAAGAAGAGAATCATTTTCCTAATGAACTCATAACTTACAAGGTTTACTCTGCCCACAATAAAATTGGTTAATAGTTGGAACTCTTAATTGTTCCATTACTGAGTCACTACCCCAATGGGAGTTTTCTTGTTTCAAACACCTCTCTTGTTTCAAGTCTTTAGCCCAGTATTTCTCAAAATATGTCCTCAAATTGCCACTATCAGAATTATCTGGAATGATTGTTCAAAATCCAGATACTTGAAAATGAATTTCTAAGGGTAGGCCTCAGAAATCTGCACATGAAAAAAGTTCCCTGGTAATTCATTTAGCACCAAAATTTGAGAACACTCCTTTTAACTGCTATGATGAAAAGGTTTATTTATTTATTTTTATCTTGCTTCTGGATGTAAAACAAGAGTAAACTCTCTCTGCCACATTCTTAGTTTGGAGGTTGGGCAGTCTTAAAAATGGGTCAGAAAATTGGGTAGTTCATGTGTTCTACAGATTTTTAATGAAGGTTGATACTCAGCCTTTTGAAATGGCATGCAGGGGCAAAGAACTAAGAGAGGTGAGGAAATAGAAACCCAACCAACCAACTATGCATAAAGTACTAGTCTAAGTGTTAAACAATTTCTGTTTCAAGTTCCCCAATGTTAGTGATTTCTTCCTTTCATCTAGCTTTCCATCTTTTCTTCCATTAAAAAGATTTATTTGTATATGTGCACGGAATTGAATTCATCAAAATTGTTGGTCACATTATATCCTCCTCATAGGTTCATGCATAGTCTTTTGTTTTATTCAGTTTTTTAATTAGATATTTTAATTAATGCAATAAATATCTGAGAAAGCAACACCTAAATCAAAAGCTAGTACCTTGACAATAACTATGAGCAGAACACCAAAACCACTCTGTTCTTCTGGAAACCATAGTCAAGGGAACTCAGGACCTGACAAGCCAGCAGAAGGTTAAGAAGTTCTTACCAGCCAAGCTCCTGGCCTCTCTTTCTGTGGAATCTGGTCAAGCAGATGGTAAAATCACCGTTTGTCCCCTTTTCTTCTCCAAAATCTTTATTTGTGAGAGAAAAGGACTTGTGTGACTAGTCTTGGGGGTATAAACTCTGGTGTACATTTGGTATGAATATTCACAATTGTCTAATCATTTTCCTCCCAGAAGTAGACTTTCCCTTTGTCTTTGGCTTTCTGTGTTTTTGTATCATAAAGAGAGGTACCACAGGGTAGAAAATGGGCCCCAAACTCCTATAAGCCCTTTGTTTGAACTGGTCCTGCCGATTGGTCAGTTTTTTGGTTCTGATGAAACAAATGTCTATTTAGACAAACTTTGCTGTAGGTGCCTGAAGTAAAAACTGGATAAGGTTCCCCTCTCATCCTGTTTGACGTCCTTGATAGCTTAGCTTGTGACTAAGTGGGAGCACTTTCTCTTGGTCTCTGCCATCCATGGGATGTGATTTTCAGTTCTTATCTGGTAGCTAGTCAGAAAATGGCTGGGAACTCGAAACACAAGATTTAAGCAGCACACTCTTTGTTCCAAACATGTCAAGCTCTCAGGGGAGTTTGTTTTAAGGAGTCCCATCCATAGAGACTTTTTTCATTTTAACATTCTTTATCTGGTTAGTCCTGGAAAAGTCCAATACCAGGAGGGGCTACCTGGCATCACAGACTAAGGGGTTTGTGACTAGTGACTGTCCCCATCTCCCAAATCTGTGGGATACCAGGACAACATAAGCCCAAATGCCACCCTCAACCACCTATGGCAACAAGAGTTTTTTGCTATCTTAACCTATTCCTGAAATGAATTTTTGGGGATTGTGGGGAGTGACTCTTCTATGTACTCTCCATATAACACCCCTAGCTTATATGGTAAAAACTTACTCTAAACCTGGAAAATTACCTACTGGGCTCTCTATCAAGTAGCTTATTGGACTGAGTTGCTATTGGAGTAAGTACACCACTGCAAATTATTTGTGTGACTCTTGACGTTTCAGAATAACCATTTGTTACTGATGCTTTTCCCTTCCATGAACAGCTTTTGATTTCCTGTCTTCTTCTGTCTGTGGGGCACACCGGGCTTTCGAGTCTTTGTGTGTAGATGGTTAGCTGAGAAGCTGAGACCCTAGAGAATGTGGCTGACAGAATTGTAGGTTATACTTTCCTTGCAAGTAGTGAAGGTTTTTTTGTTGTTGTTGTCTTTGGGGGTAGTTCTGGATCTTGGGAGGATTACTTTGAACCACTTCGGAGATGTCTCATGCATCCTTATTTAAGCCGTAACTTTGGTGAAGGCTTACTGGTTTTGTGAATGACTTGAGAAGGTACTTTTGGTTTAACAAAACAAAGCTCAAGCCAGGATGGCTGTTTTTCCTGGCGGAAATCTGATAAGAGATTTGAAAAAATATGTTTATATTTCTTAAGAGCTTTATAGTCAAAAGTCAACTTAACTAAAAGCTGATACTCAGGCTTACTCTTTTGCATCCTGTTTCTGAAATTTTTTCAGTTGACTGAAAGCTCTTTTAATGTTTTGTGTCTGTTTTCTCTCTTTCTTTTTAGCATGATTTTTGCTTAGAAAAATGTAAAGCTTTATTGGCCTTTTACAAAGCTTAAAATCTCCACAGATTGTTTCCTCTAAAGCTTATTCTTCCATTTCCTTCCACTTCTTCTCCTCCTTCCTTTTGCCATCTTTGATGGCACACAGAGAAATCTAGAAGAAATTTCTAGCAGCCTTGAGACCCCTTGAAGAACACAAAAAAGGCACTATACACCCCATTTTTGGAGACTTTTTCTTTATTTTTTTAAAAATAGAGACAGTTTTGTCTTGTTGCCCAGGCTGGTCTTAAGCTCCTATGCTCAAGCGATCTGCCCACCTTGACCTCTCAAAGTGCTGGGATTACGGGTGTGAGCCACTGCACCTGGACTATATTCATAAATTATTGGTATATGACTGATAATTAAAAACTGCTTACTTCATAGGTTGTTACTGTGAATTAAAGTTACTCGGGTTTAAAATTGTAGGTAATGTATGTAATTAAAACTACTAGATATAAGAAAAATAATTCTATATACAAATATTAAAATATAATTCTATATTAAAATATAATATATAATATAATTCTAATTAAAAATAATTATATATGAAAATATTAAAGTCTTGTGTCTTCAAGGAGGTTAAGGGAAAGGATAAAAAGACTCTGCTAAGTAATCTGAAATCCAGACCTTTGCTTATGACCTTGAGATCAAGGAAAGTAGGATGTGTTTTGGAAAGGAAGGTTATGAGAAAATCATGAAAATGGAGTTTTGTTAAATAAAAAGTAATTTTGTCTAGTTTAGAGGTTGTTTACAAGGTAAACAATTAAATTCCAGAAATAAAGTAAGAATGACAGATAAAACTGAATGAATATAGAAAGTTGGGGAAAGAAATAGAATGGGAAAAATTGTGAGAGGTTATAAAAGATTCATGAAAATCTTCTTTGTGGTCAAACATGATTGAGATTAGATAGATCTGCTTATAAGGTTTTATTAAAATTATGTTTAATATTAATACACTGATAGAAGGGTAGAATTTGGTTTTCTCTTTTAAACAATATTTTCATTTGGTATTAATAAGAGATAGTAAAAAAATTTTGTTTGCCTTCTGAGTAAACTTCATAAAAAGAAAGAGACAGAGACAGACTTTGTTGGTCTCATGTTGTCTATATCAGATGTTTTGATTGTTTGAAAAATAGAGTCTCCTCTCTGTCAAAGAGAAAAATTTTTGCTTTTTGAAATCTTTAAATTATCATTTTAGCTAAATTAATGACTATTATTTTATACTGACCTATGATCCTTGTGACCTATGATTAAGTGTTTTCAACCTTTCTTGTTTTGATAACAAAGTAAACCTTAGGTATTTGACAAACTTCCCAAATCAAAATTTCATGTTCTAAATTAAGCCTGTTTTTTTTTGTTTTTGTTTTTTTTTTACCTTGAACTGGCTTTTGGACATTCAAAAAAGGGCCCCCGGATATCTAAGACAGACATATTAGGCTTATTTGTTATGTTAAAATCACATAGGAAGCATTGAAATCAAATAAGAAATGATATTTAACTCTGAGTTACATTTGTATGGATATTAATATGTCTCAAAATTATATGAGATTCTTAAAAATCTGATATGTCTTGGTATACACAGTAAATTGCTTTATTCTGATATTTTTCTAAAAGCTCTTTGCAAATAATAAAGTCTTGTGTCTTCAAGGAGGTTAAGGGAAAGGATAAAAAGACTATGCTAGGTAATCTGAAATACAGATCTTTGTTTATGACCTTGAGATCATGCAATTGAACTGGGTAGGAATTTCAATAACTCCATTGGGGGAAAAACTGGACTCATAAAACTGCTAAATTAATGTCAGACAGAATAAGAATTAATTACATAGGACTGAACTGATGGAGGACTGAAATAATTTTTTTGTTTAAAACATCACTCATTCTTTTTGTTTTGTTTTCCAGAGTTAATAACACTTTTTAAAAAGCTATTTGTAGTTTTCAGCACTTGAGTAAAGTATACTTTCCTTTTTTTCTTTCAAGACTTGTTCTGTCACCCAGGCAGGAGTGCAGTGGCATGATGTCAGCTCACTGCAGCCTCTGCCTCCTGGGTTCAAGCAATTCTCCTGCCTCAGCCTCCCAAGTAGCTGGGACTACGGGACTAAAGGCGTGTGCCACCATTCCTGGCTAGGTTTTTTTCTTTTTTTTTTTTTTTGTAGTTTTAGTAGAGATGGGGTTTCAACATGTTGTTCAGGCTGGTCTTGAACTCCTGACATTGTGATCCACCTGCCTCGGCCTCCCAAAGTGCTGGGATTACAGGTGTGAGCCACCACGCCCAGCCATGCCTTCTTATATAATCTTTTACCAAAACACATTCTACTTTCCTTATACACCTTGCACGTAAAACTATTTTTCCAGTAGTCTCAAGTACATTTTACACTGCTAACCCTTACCAACTTTTACTTTTGGTAAGTAAGTAATTCTAATTGTGTACTAAGTGTGGAGCCTAGAACACCAGACAGAAATGCAGATAATGTTTGAGTCTTACCAGCATAGCTAGGTGCAATGGCCAACTCTGTGTGTCCTTTGGCCTTACCTAACTTTAAAGAAGGCGAGTTGTACAGGTAAGAGTCATAGTAGCAGTTTATGAAGCATTTAATAGGCCTAATAACCTTTAAACTATACAACATTTATTTCATAAATTTGTTCATGACTTACACAGACCATCTATGACATGCCTGGACTTTCTAACTTGTAAACATCCCTCTTTTTTTTTTAACAACCAGTCATTTTACTTTAGGACAATAATTTATCATACAAGATCTTGTTTTATATTCAAAATCTCTTTATAACATTCCTTACCAAAAATACGTCTTTACCTTTATAACCTTGAAGTTAGACAAAAGTCATTTTCCTTCTGTTAGGAAGTTAAGGTTTGTACTGCATGTTGCTGTGTGAGTCCTGTGAAGAGGGACCAGATAAGGAATTTATCTGCAACTGAAGAAGTTATTCCCCTTCAAGAAATTGTTTGGTTAGATTTTTGCTAGAACTTGTCTGAATAAGTGTAGGCCACTTCTAAACTCCTGAGGTAGGACTGTCCAGGTTGAAGTTATTGGTTAAAGATTTAAGTAACTTTCCCAGGAGAAATAGGCCTATAGGGAAACATGAATTTACAGGTTGATTACATATTAAGCAAGCACCCATCTTGGAAAGTATATTTTTGTCAAAAGGCATATGAATATTTTCTTTTGGAGGGAGGAGGTGCCATTTGTCCCCACTACCTGACAGGATTTGGAGGAGAGTTGCTCAGATAATGAGATGAGCACAGAGTAGGCAGCTCTTGAAACCTAAAGGGAAATATATAATTTTACTTACTTTATTGTTATAAATAGTTCTAGTTTTGCATTTACCTTAGCTAGTTTTTATGACAAGGTCAAACTTTTCCAAGGAATTTAATCCTCTTCACTTCATGTCTCTTGGGGCATCTTATACATCTCTTTCCTGATATTTAAACATTTCATCTAATACTGTCTTCAAAGTGGATTTTTGTATGCACAAACCAGCTAAAGTTCATGTATGCCTGAGAAAATGTTTATGATGCCTTCATATTTGAATGTTAGTTTGGCTTGATATAAAATTCTAACTGCATTTCTTTCAAAATTTGAAAATATTATCTCATGTGTCTTGCTTCTCATGTTGCTGTTGAAAAAATTTGGTGTTACTCTAATTTTAATTTTGGTAGGTGATCTATTTTTCTGTACAGTAGATTTTAGAATTTTTTTCTTCTTATTCTAGGAGTGGATTTTTATCTTGTTACCCATGTTTAGTCCTCTATGAAGCCTTCCATTCTGAGGTCTTTTATTCTTTCCCCCCCTTTAGTTTTGAAAATTTATCTCCTTTATTTTTTTAAACTTTTTAAATTATTATTTTCCTTTTTTTTTTTTTTCAGACAGTCTCACTCTGTTGCCCAGACTGGAGTGCAGTGGTGTGATCTCAGCTCACTGTAACCTCTGCCTCCTGGGTTCAAACAATTCTTCTGCCTCAGCCTCCCAAGTAGCAGGGATTACAGGCATGTGCCACCATACCTGGCTAATTTTTGTTAGTAGAGACAAAGTTTCACCATGTTGGCCAGGCTAGTCTCAGACTCCTGACCTCAGGTGATCCAACCGCCTTGACCTCCCAAAGAACTGGGATTACAGGCATGAACCACCATGCCTGGACTTAAATATTATTTTAATTTCTCTTTAGGGCTTCTATTATCTGGCATACATCTTTGTCTTATCATTTATCCTTGTTTATATATTAGTGGTTCTCAAAGCATGGTCTTCAGATTAGCAGCATGGGCACCACTTGTGAGCTTATTAGAAATGAAAACTCATGTTCCTTCCCACAGCCTAATGAATCAGATTTAGTCTGCAACTAAATCTCAAATAGCTCAGCCAAAACCAAATCTCAAATGGCTCCAATGGCTGAGCCAAAACCTAAACTGTGTGTGTGTGTGTGTGTGTGTGTGTGTACGTAGATAGTAAAGCAAGTGGGGCAAAATATGAACAATTGGTGAATTCAGGTGAAGGATACAATGTGAAACTTCACCAAAGCTTTGAAATTTTTTAGAATAAAAACTTGGAGAAAAATATATAGGAAAAAATTTATAAGAATTTTCCTGGAGAAGGAAAAATTTAAATAACAAAACATAAAATGGCTACTGATGTGAAGGAGATTAACAATTAAAATAAAGTGATAATGTAAAGTGACTTTTAGAGAATGCACAATGAAAAGGAAGTCCTCAAAGAGTACTGAAAGCATCGATGGTCAGTAAAAGATAACATGCTTTAAAAAGAAGAAAGAGAAAATCAATATAATCACCACATGTTCACAAGAAAGAAGAAATCATATCATCCTTTAAATAGATACACATATCCTTTGATAAAATTTATCATTCACAGTCTGACCAACACGGTGAAACCCTGTCTCTACTAAAGATATAAAAATTAGCCTGGCATGGTGGCATGTGCCTATAATCTCAGCTACTGGGGAGGATGAGGCAGGAAAATCACTTGAACCCGGGAGGCAGAGATTACAGTAAGCCAAGATCACGCCACTGCACTCCAGCCTAGGCAACAAGAGTGAAAATCTGTCTCAAAATAAATAAATATATAAAACAAAATAAAATAAAATAAAATCACTTACTAAATACCAAGAACAGTCAGAAAATGGAATTTTTAAAAGGATACCATTTGCAATGGCACCATAATATATCAAGTACCTCTGAATAAAACTAACCAAATGTAGACCAATCAAGGCATAGATTCTTTATTTCAGAAATCTTGGAGAGGATCCCGGATTTTCCTTGCATCTACTTCAGCTTGACGTCTTATCTTGGATATTGAGAATATTTTTTTCTTACTCTCCCTGAAAAATATCCCTCCACCCTCTTCACAAAGTGCCCTGTTTAACGCCTACTTATGTGCTTGCCTGTACTGCCCCAAAGAAAGCCTTATCATCTTATTCAAGTGAATGCGTGCCTTGTTGAAGGATGTGGGCAGGAAAATTCACTGCCTCTCAAGGCTTCACTAGTCAAGACCACCTGTGTCATTTCCGTAGCTCCTGAATACATGATTGGGATGGACGTACAGACATGCCCTAACATACCATTGTTCGCTTGGAATTCTTTCACTTTACAGTGGTGTGAAAGCGGTACTCATTCAGTACAAATTGTACTTTAAATTTTGAATTTTGATCTTTTCCTGGGCTAGTGCTACATCATTGGATACTCTCTCGTGATGCTGGGCAGTGGCAACGAGCCACAGCTCCCAGACAGCCCGGGCATCACAAGGATAAACAAGTGAGATCTACAGTGTGCTGTGCTGCCTGATGACTGTGCCTAGTTGCAGGCTAACGGAAGTGTTCCTAGTATGTTTAAGGGAGGCTGAACTAAGCTATGATGTTCAGTAGGTTAGGTGTATTAAGTACATTTTTGACTTAGAATATTTTCGGCTTACAATGTGTTTATCGGGAGGTCACACCATCATAAGTTGAGGATCATCTGTACTTGGCAGTTGGAGTAATCCCCAGGTCCTTGGCCTGTGGAATAAGAGCTGTCATGGTTAGGTAGGCAAGGTTGGGGCACCTGAAGCTACCACTCCACATTCCTGTTCCCCCACCAACCAAGGTAATAAATCAAAGACAACATCACATTCTAGGGAGTTGATGGGGGAGACTAGTGCCACTCTTAAAAATCTAAAGGATGCAGGGGTGGTGGTTTCTATTCCTCATAACATCTCTCCATTAGCCAGTAGGGCATAGAGACTAGATGACAATTATGGAGAATGACTGCATATTATTGCAAACTCAGCCACACAGTAGCCCCAATTACAGCTGCAGTGCCAGGCATAGTATTGTTGCCAGGGCAAATTAGTAAGACCTCACCTACATGATATATTTGGCTGTTAAATGGGGGGAATATACTTATTTTTAAGCTAATCATAAAAGAAAATCAGAAATAATTTGCATTCCTATGGAACGGACAATATTCTTTACACTTTTGTCTTAGAGCTATGCTAATTCTCCTGCCCTCTGTCATAACTTAATCTGAACAGATTCAAACCATCTGAGCATCTTGCAGAGTATCACAGTGATCCATTATGTTGATGACACCATGCTGACTCAGCAGGAGGAGTAAGAGGTGCTTCTCGGTATGAACCAGTACACTGGAGGCCTGGGTAAAACAAGCACGCTGGGGAGGGCGGGAGGTAAACCCTATGAAGATTCAGAATCCTGCCATTTTGTAAAATAGATGCTGGCTGCTTTCTAGCCACACTCAGTGGTGGCCTTGAAAGAGCAGCAATGAAAAATCTTCCCACTGGCAGCACTTTGAGTGGCACACTTGGTCATCCACCTTGTGTGGAAGGAGGAGTAAGGTGCATATATATATGGAGTTATGAGCAGTGGTGAATGGCCTGGCTAGCTAGCCAGGAGTCTGAATGTACTAGAATACCTGAGACAAAGGAGATATGGGATAGAGGCATATAAATGGGTATAGGGAGTAAATACCACTTGGTATTTTGTATTACATGTAATATCCACTAAGAAGTGTCCACCCCGGAAGAGGGACTGAACAACTGAGTAGGCAAAATTACTTGACTGGTTGACATTAGCCAGTTTTTGTCACCAGCCACCCCACAACAGGCACAATGGACTCATGAACAAAGTGTACACAGTGGCAGAGATGGAGGCCATGCATGGGTCAACAGCATGCATTCCCACTTACCAAAACAGATTTAACTATTGGCCCCTGGCATAGCTAATCTACTCACAGCAGAGAACAACACTGAGCCTCCAATATGACACTATTCCTTGAGGAAACCAACCAGCCACTTGGCGGCAAGTTGACTTTATTGAGCCCTTTTCATCCTGGAGGAGCCAGAGATTTGTTCCCACAGGAATAGAGTGCCCGATGCCCAGGCACAGAATCCCATAAATCAGATCATCCAAAGAGCAGAGCCACACTACAATGAAGATGTGCAGGAGTGGGCCCGTGCCCATGAGACTGACCAGTTGTATTACACTCACACCCTCCAGAGGCAGCCAGGTTGGTAGAATTGGAGTATACTGCTGGAGGTGCAGGTGAGGCACCAGCTCAGGGGCAATTGTCTGCAAGCATGGGGTGCCATCCTTCAGGATGCAGTAGCTGCACTGAGTCAGAGATTTCCATGTCACTGTGTCTCCAATATGATCCTGCCAAGAGGCAAAATCAGGCAGTGGCCCCACTTACCTTCAGTGACTCCCTGGAGAATTTTATTCTCTCCATCCCAGCAACTTTGGGGAGGTTGGAGGCCCTGGTCCCGTAAGGGGGTGCACTTTGGCCAAGGGAAAAAGCAAGGGTATTGTTAAACTATGACTGACACCTGAGCACTATTGACTCCCTATGTCTAGGGAGCAGCAGGAGGCCCTGTGTTGGCAGGGTTAATTGACCGTGATCAGCAGGTAGGTAGGGCTGCTTTCCACAGTAGGGGCAGGAAGGATATGTGTGGAACCCAGAGGACACACTTTGGTGTCCTTGGTGCCCCTTGTCTAATTGTAGCTCTGAATGGACAAATACAGCAGCCCTGGTCCAAGAAGGGCATGGTCACCAGCGGCTCAGACTCCTTAGGAATGACGATTGGTGCATGTCCAGATGGGCGGAAGTGTTAGCTGAGGGTGAGTGGAATTTCAATCGTGGACAAGGGACATAATGAGTCCAGTTGTGGCCCTGGGATTATTTGCAGTGTCTGGGGTCCAAGAGGACCACACTGACACAGCCTTGATTTTGACACCATGGAAACGAGGCAGCTACCTGAAACCTCACTCACAAGTGGTACGTCTGTTGTATTCAGGAAGGAGTCATTTATTTCTATATCTTCCTTCCTGGTTATAAAACCTAAATTATAGGTAATAAAGAAGAGTGGAGTATGTCCAAAAGTAAACCCTTAGTTTTCAATTATTTTCTACTTGGAGAACTCACAACACAGGTATGAGACTTTCTGCTTCCTCCCCCTCTCTTGAACGTAATAGCAACTCCAGTAAGAATGTAATAACAACCTGCTGATCACGGTCAATTAACCCTGCCAACACAGGGGCTCCTGCTGCTCCCTAGACATAAGGAGTCAAAAGTGGTCGGGCACTCTCTGAGCATGCTGACAAAATATGCTCACAGGAGTGTCAATCTGTGAAAGATCTGATTATTCTCGAAATGCTCTTGCCCCCTAAAAGCAAACCACAGGGATCTCTCTCCCACCTCCTCCTCGCCAGCTCCTGGCAACCAACCTCAGCATTATCCAACCAGGGTCCAGAGTCACAAGTGTAGTTTTAGGAGCAAAAAGTGTTTAACAATAAGACCCTGCATTTTTATGATGAATTCAGGAAGGAAGCTTTTTACAATTAATTTTCCTCTCAACCTCACGCTTAGCTATCTTTAAACAGCTGTAACAAAATTATTATCTTTTCTTTATGGAATAAAAAAACACAGGCCGGGCGCTGTGGCTCACGCCTGTAATCCCAGCACTTTGGGAGGCCGAGGTGGGTGGATCACGTGAGGTCAAGAGTTTGAGACCAGCCTGGCCAACATGGTGAAACCCCATCTCTACTAAAAATACCAAAGTTAGCCAGGCATGGTGGTGTGTCCCTGTAATTCCAGCTACTTGGGAGGCTGAGGCAGGAGAATCCCTTGAACCTGGGAGGCAGAGGTTGCAGTGAGCCGAGATCTTGCCACTGCACTCCAGCCTGGGCAACAGAGCAAGACTCTGTTTCAAAAATAAAATAAAAATAAATCAAAGTTTAATAATTATTAGAAAGGCAATAGGGAGAGAATGGGAAATATTAACCCTGAAATTCAAATGTCATCCAGTTCAGTCTATTAGCCTCCGAATGAACCTCTCATGGCAGCATCATGTAACTAAGAGATCCTCAATGTCCTACTTTCCTCCAACTTCCTTTTGCCAGTGCTGGGCTAGAGATTGTGTGTGTGTGTGTGTTTGTGTGTGTGTGTGTGTGTGTGTGTGTGCGCACGCGCGCACTCACGTGCTCCTGCTAGAGTGCATGCGGGGGGTGTGCATAAGTGATGATAAACTTGATGATAAGAGGAAGATTTCTTGGCTGGATGCAGTGGCTCACGCCTGTAATCCCAGCACTAGGAGGCTGAAGTGGACGAATTGCCTGAGCCCAGGAGTTCAAGACCAGCCTCCTGGGCAGCATGGTGAAACCTGTCTCCACAGAAAATACAAAAATCAGCCAGGTGCAGTGGTGTGCACCTGCAATCCCAGCTACTCAGGAGGCTGAGGTGGGAGGATTGCTTCAGCCTGGGATGTCGAGGCTGCAGTGAGCCATGATAGTGCCACTGTACTGCAGGGTGCTCTTTCTCACACCCTCAGCAGCTCAGGAGAGAATGGCAAGGCCTTCTGCTGGAAGCACATCAAATGCAGAAACTAGGCCAGGCAGTGCCAGACAGTTCCCAGGCCCCACTGCCATCCGAAGCTTACATTTCAGTTCATTTTAGTTGCCTGGGCAACTACCCTGCCTCAAAAGATAATTTCTTACCTGACAGGTAAATGATACAATCCATGAGTAGAAAAAGCAGAAGTCTCCTGACTCTGAATGCCCTGCTTCAGCTATGGCTGCTGTTCCAGAAACATCTTTATGCGTGTGTTTCTGTGTATACTCCTTGTTCCCTTCTCAATCCCCACAGGATGGTGATTAACCAAGTTCCTTGCTAGAGGTCTGAATTATTCTATCCCTTTTTAATATTTGCTGTTTATGACTTTTTTCTGAATGACTTTGCTTTTACCATCCCAACCCTTAATATTCCCTGCAAAGGGTAGGTAAACACTTTTCTGGTATTTTTTTGTTTATATCATATTTTATTTTATTACAGTCAATAAATATACTTTTATATATGAAATCCTTATAGAATACATATTTTAAGGCACTAAGTCTCAAAAGTGAAGGAGCCTGTTACACTTTGCTCTCTAATTTGAAACATTAAAACATGAGAGGTAAACCTGCCAATGTATTTTGAGTTTGCAAGCTTACGTTTAATAGAATAAATCAGGTAGCTTCAGAAATCTCAAGTAAGAAAATTAACAGGCTAGAGTCTGAACTAATAATCCTGACACGGTTTGATTATCACTTAGGTTATTCTGATTACTCATTTACCTTTTTGTTTACGAATCTAAACTGACAATTCCACCTTTAGAGGTACAATAGAGCTATTAACTGATAAGACACATCTACTCATTCTCTATAACTCTGGACATCGCATCTTGCTTTAAAATGCAAATCGTTCACGTCTTGAGCCTCTTACTGAGCAGTGAATGTGTATCTGCGCACATTCCATTTCTCTTTCTGCTGGGATTTTCTCTGGAGTCAGTGGTGCTGTCCCTAAGCAGTTCTACGTGGGCTTCTTTCAGCATCTGCAAGACAGGCACACAAAGCTCCAGTGGGCATCCACCTCTAATCCCAACCAGCCTCCACAGGACTGACTTAACAAGCCCACACACAAACAAAGGACACAGGGAAACCAAACAAAACAACACTGCTTGCTCCTTTCTAACCCTCTCCTCAGTGTCTTCAATAGACATTTAAAATGTGATGTCAACAGAAAATCTGGGACTGCGAGTCAACTTTTCATAAAATGTGTGCCAACTTTGCTAACCCTAAAGTGGGATTTCTGGTGCTGAACACTTTTGTTTCGTTTTGTTTTTTTGCAGGACTCTTTTTAATGCTTGGGGAACCAGCAGTTACAGCTGCAATTCTGTCTTAGACTTGATAAACTATTCTTGACATCAAAGAATAATTGATTCCTTTAATTGGTTTGTGTTGTTAGACGAGACAGAAGCCATGCTGTTAGCAAATCACTCGCTCTCCTTCAAACAGCCTGATGATTTTAATCATGAAAAAAGACTTTGCTGACTCCACTGGATGTGCAGGCAGGCTTGAGGCACTGGGTGTTCCTTTATGCATCTAACTCATAAACAAATAACAAATTATGCAACAAAGCCTCTCAAGTTTTTGCCTTTCTGTTTCCCAGTCCAGGGTGCTCTTTCTCACACCCTCGGCAGCTCAGCAGAGAATGGCAAGGCTCTCTCCTGGAAGCACATCAAATGCAGAAACTAGGCCAGGCAGTGCCAGACAGTTCCCAGGCCCCACTGCCATTCGAAGCTTACACTTTAGTTCATTTTAGAACCGAACTCTGGCACTTCAGAACCTCCCTGCTAATGCTTCTGCTGATTGTAAAGGCAGTGTTTGAGAATCGGAGGCAGTCTCAGGCAGCCCTCAGGAAAAACAGGAAGGAACTTAGGCGGGTTGAATCCTCCCTCTATATTTTGTAGGCCATCTTTGCAGGCCCACGAGGCTGTTTTTGGTATGGGAATGATCCTGTAAGGATGGTTCTTTGGCTTTAGTCCTGTCAAATGATGTGACACTTGCTGTGGAAATTTAATTGTGCACTCAAAATTGCAACAATAAGCCAACCTAATACAGGCTGGTATTGTTCTAATGGTCATTGCACAATTTTTTGAAAATTTGTATTCCCTTTTTAAACATTCCCCAAATTTTAAACTTTCCCTCTAAAAATAAAGTAGTCGACTCTTACCTTTGTTTTGCATGGAATATTCTCAGAGGTCACACTTTCACTTTTGGTTCCCGTGGCTTCTTCTAAAACTAAATCAAGGAAGGTATTATGGAGAAGACATAACATAAAATAACATAAAAACCTAAGAAAAAAGTCTCTTTGGTATCTTAGCAATACCTTTAATGAAGAATAGAAGGAAATGTTATGTGCTAAAAAAATGGGCTGGGCGCGGTGGCTCATGCCTGTCATCCCAGCACTTTGGGAGGCCGAGGCAGGCGGATCACAAGGTCAGGAGTTTGAGATCAGCCTGGCCAATATGGTGAAACCCCATCTCTACTAAAAATACAAAAATAACCCAGACTTGGTGGCATGCGCCTATAGTCCCAGCTACTTGGGAGGCTGAGGCAGAAGAATCACCTGAATCCGGGAGGCAGAGGTTGCAGTGAGCTGACATCACGCCACCGCACTCCAGCCTGGGCGACAGAGCAAGACTCTATCTCAAAAAAAAAAAAAAAAAAAAAAAGAAAAGGAAAAGACAAAGAAAAAAAAAAGTCACTGTTAAAATCACTTTAAGATTTTTTTTGTAGTATTTTACCATTATCATTTATAGGTGGCACTAAGCCCATTTTACCTATTTGTCATTCACTTTATTCAAAGGAAGTTCTTCTGGTCCACTATTAAGAATACTCAAGCTCTGAGTTGATGCAGATGTAGAGTGACAGATTGTCCCAAGCCACACTCTGTCTTGTACCCTGCCCTATGGGATCAAAGGACACACCTGCTTGTGAGGAATGCTTGCCAGGTCTGGATGTGAGCATGCACTCTGAGTCCAAAGACAGTGACCGTATTTTTAATAACTTTGGTGGACTCTCAAGTTTCCAAACATTCACTATTCACTATCTATTTTGTATGCTATATGGATTCCTATCTTCTCAGTTTTACTCTAAAAGCTGAGTAAAGAAGTTGAATCTTTTTTTTTTTTTTTTTTTTTTTTTTGAGAGACAGGGTCTTACTCTGTCACCCAGGCTGAAGTGTAGTGGTGCAGCTCACTGCAACTTCCACCTTGCAGCTCAAGTGATACTCTCACCTCAGCCAAGTCCCAAGTAGCTGGGGCTACAGGCGCATGCACCACAATGTCCAGCTAATTTTTTTTTTTTTAATAGAGACAACCTTTCACCATGTTGCCCAGGCTGGTCTCCAGCTCCTGAGTGATCCTGATCTCAACTCAAGCGATCTGCCTACTTTGGCCTCGGGGATCTTATAGGCATGTGCTGCCATGCCACCCTGAATTGTGAAAATATAACTAAAGCAAAAACAACAATACCTATCATTTGTATCATGCTTTATGCTATTCAACATGGTTTTACAGTACTAATTTACTTTCTAATCCAATGTATGTTCATAACAAAGAAATAAATTAACCTAGTTGCATAATATAGAAAATATAAACAAAAGATACATTTTTATGATAGACAATGGGCATGGTAGCACGCTCCTGTAGTCCCAGCTACTCAGGTGGCTAAGGGAGGAGAACTGCTTGAAGCTGGGAGGCAGAGGTTGCAGTGAGCCAAGATCCCACCACTGCACTCCAGCCTGGGTGACAGAGCAAGACTCTGTCTCAGAAAATAAATAGATAAAAATTAAAAAATAAAAGTTAAAAATGCAAAGTTAGGCTGGATGCGGTGACTTACATCTGTAATCCTAGCACTTTGGGAAGTCGAGGCGGGTGGATCGCCTGAGGTCAGGAGTTCGATACCAACCTGGCCAACACAGTAAAACCCCATCTCTACTAAAAATACAGAAATTAGCCAGGCATGGTGGCGGGTGCCTGTAATCCCAGATACCCAGGAGGCTGAGGCAGAAGAATCACTGAAACCTGGGAGGCGGAGGCTGCAGTGAGCTGAGATCACAACACTACACTCCAGCCTGGACGATAGAGTGAGACTCAGTCTCAAAAAAAATTAAAAAATAAAAAAAACCTTGCAAAGTTAAACGATTCAGCATATAGCAAAGAACTGTCACACTCTAGCCTATATAATTTTTTTTATCAGAAATGTTTCATGTATTAATGGCACAATGCTGAAATACTCTACACTGTAGTATTTGTGGTGCATGGCACAATGCAGACATGCACTTTTAAATATGCTAGCTAGTCTAAAGTAAAAATAAATGACAAAACAGTATGTTCCTTCAGCAAAAACTTATATTTGGAGTTATATGAGTACAAACTGAAAATTTCAATTTAAGAGTCCATGTGGTTACTTTTTGGTTATCTTTTTCTAGTCCTAAATGGAAAGTTACACATTTATTTCTGCCCTGCCTCACTTCCATCATGAATAACAAGATGCATATGGTCATTATGACTAGGCCGGTGGGTTTGGGAGAGGCAACAAGAAGACATCTTAAAGATCCATGGACCCACCTGTTAGAACCCCATCAAGTTGGTCCACCATGAACTTTGCATCTTCTTCAGTGAAGCACATAGGTGGTTTTATTTTAAGTACATTTCTATGAGGTCCATCGGCACTGAGAAGCACACGTTTTTCTTTCATCCTAATTTGTGTAGGAAATGCATGTGAGTGCGTGCAAAGGATAACTACAATTACTGAAGAATGACGTGAACATAGAGCAGTTTAAGTATTCTGCATTTAAGAATCCCACGTTATAAATAGGATGTATTTTAAACTTTCCTTTTTCAGAGGGATGGGAGGAAGTCAAGCAAGCTTTCAAGTGGGTAGGCATCCTGCAGCCAAGATACCAAACAGGTGGGTGTGGGGGTGAATTACTTGTAGATGATGTGCTGAGCTTCAGCTGTGGCAGGGGTCCTTTTCAGATGGTCCTTCACTAAATCGATTCCAATAAAAAGGCCAACGCCCCTGCGAGAGGTAAAGAAAAACTTGACACACAATCTGTCCAACGATCCATTGTCACAAAAAGTTAACACTATCCCCAAACTTCCATTTAATTTCCAAGTTTAATTCTAACTAATCCAAGATACCAATCTATGTTCACAGTTGTTTCTACTTTGGAAATAAATTAGTTTTTGTCATCCAGTTTTCTTTTCTCAATTATAAAAGAAAATGGCTTAAAAATAACCCTTTCATGCTATTTAGTTTCTCAGGATGTTAATGATGATAAATGTTAACATATATGTATATGTCAATATTTCATATATATATGAAAAATATCCAGCTTTTCAGAATAGCATTTTAAATAATTTTCAGTAAATTATTTAGAGCTACATTTAGTTCCTTCTTTTCATCTTTTGGGTGCTGACATTATCCTAACTTTATTTAAAAAGTATAAAAGTCAGGAAAGACATGTACCGAAATGTTTTTTGTTGTTGTTGGTTTATTTATTATAGAAACAAGGTCTTGTTATGTTGCCCAGGCTGGTCTCAAACTCCTGGGCTCAAGCAATCTTCCTGCCTCTGCCTCCCAAGGTGCTGGGATTACAGATGTGAACCACCACATCCGGCCCTACCCAAATGTTAACAGTGGTGATATCTGGATTCTGGAATAAGAATAATTTTTGCTATCTCTGTTTTTTGGTGTTTTATAGATTTAGTTTTATGTACTTTATTGCAAACTTACAAGATAAAATATAAGCTATTATTATTATTAGAGACAGGATTTCACACTATGACCCAGGCTGGAATGCAGTGGCACAATCTCGGCTAACTGCAACCTCCACCTCCCAGGCTCAAGCGATTCTCATGCCTCAGCCTCTCGAGTAGCTGGGACTACAGGTGTGCGCCACCACACCTGGCTAATTTTTTGTAGTTTTAATAGAGATGGGGTTTCGCCATGTTGCCTAGCTTACAAACTATTATTATTTTGAAAAAAATGAGTAACTACGTGACAACTTCATAATGAACATACCTAATATCGCCTATCAAAGTATGTTTAGCCTTCTGTTTTTTCAGTAACTCAGTAAGATAATTCCCTACTCTCATGGCATTTCTTTGAAGGTCTTCATTTTCAATTATATCCAGGACAGCCAAACCAACAGCACAAGATACTGGATTTCCTCCATACTGTGAAAAAAAAAAAAAAAAGACAACAAATGAGAAAATGTACCAGTTGAATTGGTGGTATTCCCTCATCCATAAGAATTTGGCTCATACATACATAAGTGAAGATATAATTTTAATAAAATGTTCTCTTATAATATTAGCATCTCATATTTAGAATAGAGCATGATTCTATTTATTCAGGATTGAGTGAAAATTCATTCTAAATTATACTCTCCAAGCTGCATAACTGGTATGAAGGACTACCAGGGAATTTATTTGCTCATCCAAACAAAAACCAGACATTATGTTGGGAGTTTAGGATTTCATAGTGTTGCCCAGTGAGGGAAATAGGGGTTTCTGCCCTTGAAGAGCTGAGTAAAAATAGCTAAGCAATGACATGTTCTCCGAATAATCTATGTCCTCAGATTTGAATCTTACTTTTAGATATAACAAGTCCTATTATATATACTGAACAAACTACAATAATTTTTCCAAGCTTAAAGCTTATGGGGATAAAGCAAAGAAATATAATATCCCAAAGATAAAAATTCAGTATCTCTTATGACAGCCATATAACATTCATAGTACTGAGTCACCAAAATACTTTAGAAGTGTTTTGGAAATTTAAGTATGATATGAAACAAAGAAATGAAAATATCATAACCTGTGGAATTTAGCAAGGCAATCATCTATCATTGGAAAAATTAATAAGACTGTTTTAGGACAGGTAAAGATATACAAGCAGAAATACAAGAAGCATTTTGCCAGATAGAATGAAATCCGGTTAGATAAAAGTTTGGCCTTGGCCAGGCGCGGTGGCTCAAGCCTGTAATCCCAGCACTTTGGGAGGCCGAGGCGGGTGGATCACGAGGTCAGGAGATCGAGACCATCCTGGCTAACATGGTGAAACCCCGTCTCTACTAAAAATACAAAAAACTAGCCGGGCGTGGTGGCGGGCGCCTGTAGTCCCAGCTACTCAGAGGCTGAGGCAGGAGAATGGCGTGAACCTGGGAGGCGGAGCTTGCAGTGAGCCGAGATCGCGCCACTGCACTCCAGCCTGGGTGACAGAGCGCGAGACTCCGTCTCAAAAAAAAAAAAGTTTGGCCATACCTAATGCACGTGGGGCTTAAAACCTAGATGACGGGTTGATAGGTGCAGCAAACCACCATGGCACATGTATACCTATGTAACAAACCTGCACATTCTACACATGTATCGCGGAACTTAAAGTAAAATTTACATGTTTTATTAAAATAAGAAAATCTTTGGCCAGAGTTCTGGGTGGTTAGCCGACAATACTGAGCTTTATTCTTCACTACATTGTCAAAAAATATAAGAACATGCATTGTTTTTCCTTCTTAGCATTAAAGTTGGAGACCAAAATGTACCGTATTAAAATATTCCATCCCAGAGCTGCTGAAGGCTTCTGCAATTTCTTTGGTTGTTACCACGCATGCCACTGGATGGCCGTTGCCCATAGGTTTTCCCATTGTGACGATGTCTGGAACAAAGTCTTCACCATCCATTTGGAAGCTCCAGAAATGTTTCCCAACTCGGCCCAAGCCCACCTGAACTTCATCAGCTATAAACACACCCCCTGCGCCGTGCACATATCTGAAAAGCAAAGCAGCAGTCTAATGCATTCAGGTCACTGAGATCCCCAAACCCAACCACAAAGATGCAAATTATTGTAGACAAAAAAAAAAAAAAAATGTTGTTAACCTGAAGAATTAATTTTTGTTAAAAAACATTTCAGTACTCTAAACCCCACATAAATGTCATTGATTTTACAATATAATCACATAATTTTTAAATTAGATATATTCCATACCAGTTGGGTTTGTGCTGCTTAAAGTAAGCTATATTGCAGTATTTTTAAAAAAATTTTAAGAGAGATGGGGTCTCATTCTGTTGCCCAGGCTGGAGTGCAGTGGTGAGATCAAACTCCCTGTAACCTCAAACCCTTGGGCTCAAGCCATCCTCCCACCTCAGCCTGCTCTGCCGAGTAGCTGGAACTACAGGAATGGGCCACTACGCCCAGATAATATTTTTAAAAAAGTTTTGTAGAGAGGGAGTCTTGCTATATTGCCCTGTTATTGAAGGGTATTGAAGTCCTGGCCTCAGGTGATCCTCCTGCCTTGGCCTCCCAAAGTGCTAAGATTATAGGCATGAGCCACAGCACCCAGTCTTATTACAGTATGTTAAGTGGGAAGAGAAAGAATCAAACAAGTAGTTGGTAACAGGGTTAGTCTTCAAATATTTACCAATTGGGAAGGCTTGTGTGATGGTTAATACTGAGTGTCAACTTGATTGGATTGAAGGACACAAAGTATTGATCCTGGCTGTGTCTGTGAGGGTGTTGCCAAAAGAGATTAACATTTGAGTCAGTGGACTGTGAAAGGCAGACTCGCCCTTTATCTGGTGGGCACAATCTATTCAGCTGCCAGCAAATATAAAGCAGGCAGAAAAATGTGAAAATGAGAGACTGGCCCAGCCTCCCAGCCTACATCTTTCTCCCATGCTGGATGCTTCCTGCCCTCAAACATTGTACTCCAGGTTCTTCACTTTTGGGGCTTGAACTGGCTATCCTTTCTCCTCAGCTTGCAGACAGCCTATTGTGGGACCTTGTGATCAAGTAAGTTAATACTTAATACCCCCGTGTGTGTGTGTGTATATGTGTGTGTGTGTATGATTATATATATATGATTAGTTCAGTCCCTCTAGTGAACCCTGACTAATACAGATTTGGTACTAGTCAATCAGAGAGGATGCAGGCTGGGGGCTGGAGCAGAGTTCTGAACTCCCGTTGTTGGACCATGTGTTAACCTTGTACATGCTGGATCTTGGGGAAGGCTGAGAGAGCATCCAGGAGTCCTGGGATGGCAGGCGCTCAGGTGTGGCTATTTACCAGCTAATCAGGAATTATTTTAATATCTTAGCAACTAGTATGGCCCTACAGAATTGTCACAGTGTTCTCAGTTTGACCAAGGAGGCCCAAGTCAAGTACATACTTTGCCACTTTCTGGAAGTAGCCTGCTGGAGGAATTATTTGTCCGCCACAACTCTGCATGGATTCAGCAATAAAGGCAGCAATCTATACAAGAGAAGATGGGGTCAAAGTCCATTAGGTCCCCCTACAACCCCCCCAAAAAGAGGATATCTTATAGAGCAGGTTTTTTTAAAAAAATAGCTAGGAATAGACCTGTAGCAAGTGGCAAATTGGCCATTTGATTAAAGAAAAAAGAAAGGGTGTCTATGCTGGAAAAGCAATTGATTTAAAGCATTAACTTCTGAAAATCTAGGTACCCTGAAAATACAGCTACCCTGAAAAATAGAGGAGATGAGAGGGCAACTTCCATTTCTCTATCACTACATGCAGCAGTTTCATTAGGATGAACTGAGTAAGACTGATATTTTTATTAGTCTTTGGTTATGAACCTGTAAAAAGTTACCTAGGTTCCAAGGGCATTGTTGTGATGCCTGTTTCTTAAGCTTGGTGAAGTAAGGCTGCCTGAGGCTGGAATTTGCACCATGGAAATGGGAGGGTGGTTTGTGGCCACACATTATAGTTACTGTGCTGTATTTCTAGGTTTTGCCCTAAACCACGCTTAACTCAACAGTAAGCAGTTAACAATAGGAACTACAGATGAATCATTCTAGAGACTAAGAAAAGAGAAATAGGAAATAGATAATGTTGAAGGGAAAGCACAAAGAATGTGAGATGAGAAATCAAGAGAACTCCGGTTCTAGTTCAGATTACCCCTTAGTAATTGTAAGACCTTGGGTTAAATCCTTCACTTTTTAGATATTTAGTTTCTTAGCTATAAAATAAGGCTGTTGGACTCAAGATTTTTGCTGTACCATTCCAGGACTTTGCAAGCACATCTAATATTCTGAAGCACTGATCTTATATTTGTTCATTGCTTTCAGCACTGCTAATATGATAGCAATAATCCAATAAATGTTGAATGCTAAGTTTTCGAAAAATTATTCAAACCCTCTTTTAGCAGCAAAGAGTCTGTAAGATCTTGTTAATGTAAATTTTTTCCTAAAAGTGTTGTTTGCCATTTGTTTAAACAGGTACAGACCACATTTGAAAAGCAAGAGTCTGAAGCTCCCCACAACACATAGAGCTTTATGTCTACCTGCACAGATGTTTCACATAAGAAGATATGAAAAACAAACGGGTTAGCCAAAAAAAAAAAAAAAAAAAAAAGAAGCAGCAGCAGTTAAGAAATGTGAATGGCTCTCCAGTAATGAAGACAGAAATATCTGAGTTAATTAGAAAAAGAAAAGGCCTCATTTTTATTTCAGTTAAGGTTTTTTAAAATAGCCAAGTCTATGCCATAAGCTAATTTTAAGGCAAAATATTGTCAAGTTGCATTAAAATCCACATAAGTAACCTACAGATGGGCTGAGAATTGAGTATTAAGCTGAAGACAGTAGGGTGAAGACTGAGAAAATGAAAATACTTTTTTCCTGCTCTCAAGGATTTTGTTTCTGTCTTAGAAGTCCAGGCCCAGTTCGGAAGAACATTTTCTGCCTTGGCTTACCCAGGTGCAAACCAGCTCCAGGCTCCATGGCTTCAAGAAGGTTGAAGTTCAAGGGAAGCACCAAGGCTCCCTTGTGGGTCTGGAAGTCTGCATTGATCCTGAGGTCCCAGGGCTACTTTGTCTCTTCTCTTCCCTTCACCATATAATGACCCCTACCCCTCTAGACTAGACCCTGCATACCACTGAAAAGGTCAGAATTAGGCCACCAGTTCTGGAACCAGATAGTGGTTGTATTTCCAGGATAAATAAAAGTAGACAGTCTTAGAGGTATGATTGTAATAACGCACTTTTTGAAGTTTGAATCAAGTGAAAAAATAACTAGAGAAGAACAGAAAGGGACATTAGATATAATCCTTTTCCATCTCTTCGTTGAATCCCAACAGTTCCAATCCCTTTTATAAAAGATGTTGAGATGTTTCCAAAGCTATAAATACAAACCTTCCTTCCACTATTATGAGCATCTTCAATGATTTTCTTCACTTCATCTGCATAAGCACTGGCTGGGTCTGCATGGTCTTCTCTATATTTTCCTCTGTAAGTATCTGGAGTTGGTGCCTGAAAACGTCAAATAATGCAGTTGCTTGTAATTTGCCCTTTCGACAAACCTTAAAAAAAAGGCATTTCCCAGCCGGGTGCAGTGGCTCACGCCTGTAATCCCAGCACTTTGGGAGGCTAAGGCGGGTGGATCACGAGGTCAGGAGATCGAGACCATCCTTGTTAATAAGGTGAAACCCCCTCTCTACTAAAAATACAAAAATTAGCCAGGCGTGGTGATGGGCACCTGTAGTCCCAGCTACTCAAGAGACCGAGGCAGCAGAATGGCGTGAATCCGGGAGGCAGTGCTTGCAGTGAGCCGAGACTGCGCCACTGTACTCCAGCCTGGGCAACAGAGCAAGACTCCATCTCAAAAACAACAAAACAAAATAAAACAAAACAAAAAGGCATTTCCCCACAAGAACATGTTAGAATGGTGATCATGTGAACTTAAGATACTTTAGGTTTTTTTGTTCTTTTTTTTCCTTAACATTTCTAAATTCTGTGAAGAACTGACATCTTCGAATTGTGAACAGAAGCTTGGATTTGCTTCCAGACTGCTATAAATCAAGACTATATCCCTCCTCACATAAATAGAAAATTCAAATCAACAAGTGTGATGATACTATTTTAAAATGTCAGTGAAAGGAAACTGTATTAACTAGCCAGTATTTAAAATGAGCCAACACTGATCAACTATATTACAAATCGTAATCATTCAGAAAACTAGAGTGTGTTAGCACTCACTCCAGATCTTAAAATCTTGAAAGAAAGTATTGATGATTCTCAAGAAATTGGCCAGGCGCGGTGGCTCACGTCTGTAATCTTTGGGAGGCTGAGGTGTGCCAGTCTCTTAAGGTCAGGAGTTTGAGATCAGCCTGGCCTACACGATGAAACGCTGTCTCTACAAAAAATACAAAAATTAGCAGGGCTTGGTAGAGTATGCCTGTAATCCCAGCTGCTCTGGAGGCTGAGGCTAAAGAATCACTTGAACATGGTAGGCGAAGGTTTCAGTGAGCCAAGATCATGCCACTGCACTCCAGCCTGGGTAGCAAAGTGAGACTCTGTCTCAAAAAAAAAAAAAAAAAAAAAAAGAAAAAAGGAAATTATGCTGATCCTCAGTTAAGACAAACATACCAAATAAACTTTACTTTTTCAACACCTTGGTTGGTTTCTTTATTTTACTTAATAAAGCTATATAATAATTTAGCATTATTCTACAGAGCAATGTAATTTTTTATTTTTTTCCTTTTTTTTTTTTTTTTTGAGATGGAGTCTCGCTGTGTCACCTGGGTTGGAGAGTGCAGTGACATGATCTCAGATCACTGCAACCTCCACCTCCCGGGTTCAAGGGATTCTCCTGCCTCAGCCTCCCAAGTTGCTGGGACTACAGGCGCCTGCCACCACACCTGGCTAATTTTTGTACTGTTTTAAAGTAGAGACAGGATTTCACTATGTTGTCCAGGCTGGTCTTTAATTCCTGATCTCAAGTGATCTGCCCGCCTCGGTCTCCCAAAGTGTTGGAATTACAGGCGTGAGCCACTGTGCCCGGCCAAGAGCAATTTAAATACACACTTAGTTCAACTCTGAATTTTGAGTTGGCATTTGTGACAGAAAATGTAACTGAAGATTAAGGAGCAAGAAAAATAAAATGATAGCTCTGAACAACTACTAAACTAATTTGCCTATTGTAATACTCATCGATATATTTTAAATAGATAAACAGATTTTAAATAACATTCTGTCATTATTTAGCCCTTTGACCTTAGCAAGCCACATAACTGCTCTTGATTTTAGTTTCTCTTTCATGGTTCATTTAGATGAAAGCATTGTGCTGGATTATCATTAAGCATTCCTCCAGTACTAACATTCTGATTTAGGATTCTAAGACACTTACCACATGTACAAATTCTTTTTTGACATCTTTTCCTTTCTGAAACTTATATGGGCTAATCTCAATTAAGGATGATAGGTGACCATGGTAAGCACTGAAAAGAGAAAAAAAAAATAACCAAAATAATTCCAAGAGAGATGTTTTCAAATATACGAAAACCAGTGTTGCATTTCATCCATATGTATCCATCCAGGGAGAATCTCAACATTGGTGCCAGATTTGACTATATGGGATCTAATTTTTCATGGCAAGACTGGCCCTTAATGTGTCCAATTCTTCCTTTACATGTAATAAAACCCACAGAAAGCCAAGCATGTGTCCTCATTGACAATTTCTTTTTAGTTGGGAAAAACTGATGTATTTGGATTATATTGCTAAATCAGATTGTCTAAATGTGAAAAATTGTTTTCTATATCCTCATGCAATACTTTACATGTATGTATTCTTTAAATGTGTTAAAAGAATGTGTGTTACATTCTAGTAAATTTAAAAACAACTTCATCTCATAGAATGGGCATCTGTTTCTGTTTGGGATGATTTCTAAAGCATGTCCACTTGCAAATATTAGGCAAATACTACTTGATAAGGAAAAGGAGGCCTTTTTAAGAACTAAGATTGAGGCTAGCCATATGCAAAAGAATGAAACTGGACTCCTGCCTTTTACAATATACAAAAATTAACTCAACATGGATTAAAGACTTAAATTTGAGACTTAAAACTGTAAAAATCCTAGAAGAAACCCTAGGAAATACCATTCTGGACATCAGCCTTGGCAAATAGTTTATTAATAAGTTCCCAAAAGCAATTGGGAAGGGCATGAAATGAGGTGCATATTTAACTTCACCCTCTACATCTGAAGTCAGTGAGTGGGGTGGAGGAGTAGACAAAAATTTAAAAGAAAAAATATCCCTAGGCTGGGCTTGGTGGCTCACGCCTGTAATCATAGCACTTTGTGGGGCTGAGGAGGGCGGATAACTTAAGGTCAGGAGCTCAAAACCAGCCTGGCCAACATGGTGAAACCCTGTCTTTACTAAAAATACAGAAAAGTTAGTTGGGCATGGCGGAAGGCGCCTGTAATACCAGCTAACTCCAGAGGCTGAGGCAGGAGAATTGCTTGAACCCAGGAGGCGGAGGTTGCAGTGAGTGGAGATCGCGTCACTGCACTCCAGCCTGGGCGACACAGCAAGACTCCGTCTCAAAAAAAAAAAAAAAAAAAGTCTAAGAAAGATGGAAGTTGCCAGATTTCTTATTTAAAATGTAATAAATTCATGTTTGAGAGCTAAGATTAGATAGTGACTGTTAATAATTACAGGCTAATGAAAAAGTTTTAAATTTTACCTGGCTGCTGGTTTTCTTTAAAATTTGCTTTAAATTGTTATCTTTAAAATTAGTGACCACGAATAATCGTAATAGTGAAGTGAGTGCTTGAATTTTTTGGAAATTAATTGTATTCTTATTTGGAAAGCAATTTTATTACTTACATGTTACTAGTGGTTCAAAAAATAATGTGTGAAAAGTAATCCATGATTCATGCAAACTCCATGAAGCTACATCCCCCACAGTACCCAAGAGAGCCTCTCCCACTTCCTGGTACTTAGAAGGAATTAAGTATTCCTCTGGATTTAAGCCGGCCTTGATAGCTTAGTACATAATTTTAAAAAACATTGCTCCATATATCTGTCCTCCTTCACGTGTGTTTATGGTACTAGTATGGATAGGATCAATACGATTTTGTCTCTGAAGAATCTTCTTGCTTAGAAACCTTGTGTCCAACACTTACTGGTCAAGAGTGATCACATCCTGGTGGCCTCTGAACTGCCGAGCCAGGCGTAAGGCTAAGTCGTTGGCTTCGGATCTATTAAGATAACAGAGAGAGAGGACACTGACACAATCTCTTTTTAAAACATTTAGGATGTGCCAGGCACGGTAGCTCACACCTGTAATCCTAGCGCTTTGGGAGGCCAAGGAGGGCCGATTGCCTGAGCTCAGAAGTTAGAGACCAGACTAGGCAACACGGTGAAACCCCGTGTCTACTAAAATACAAAAAATTAGCCAGGCATGGCAGCGTGGGCCTATAGTCTCAGCTACTTGGGAGGCCGAGGCAGGAGAATTGCTTGAACCTGGGAGGTGGAGGTTGCAGTGAGTGGAGATCGCCCCACTGCACTCCAACCTGGGTAACAGAGTGAGACTCCATCTCCAGAACAACAACAACAACAACAACAACAACAAAAAACATTTAGGATGTTAATTACCAAAGTTGTAAGATTACATTTATTCAGAAACTTACAAAATAATAAGTTGAAATCCTCTCCTTCCTCTATCTTGCCCACCCACTTTACCCTTCTAATGTAAGTTTCCCTAGATGTTTTCAATAAAGAATGAGACATATAGAAGAAACCCAATAAACATTAAGGATATGCTGCCCATTTCAGACTTTAGTTCAGCCACATAGTGACTGAGGATGTGAAGAAGCCTTCATTAAACCTGATCTCCACAGGAGGAATGGGAGACTGAGGGCCCATTAGGTTGGCTGCCAACCTATGTCGTATTTACCCAATATTTGACTAGCTTCCTTCTCTATAAAATGAGTATCAAATTTTTTCCTATGTATTTCATATAATCTAAATATACTACCAAACACAGGAAGAAAATAATAATAAGTGGAATGTTTACTATCTGCTAAACATCATGCTGAGGATTTTGCTTGTATTTATTCTTGTAACAACATTACAAGTACTACCATCTCCTTTTTAAGGATAAAACAGCCTCAGAGAGGTAAAGTAATCAGAATAAGGTCTCATAGCTAATGTGAGGTAGAGCAGGATTCAGACTGAAGACTTTTTTACTTTAAGAATATTTTGTTGGCCAGGCATGGTAGTGGTGGCTCATGCCTGTAATCTTAGCACTTTGGTAGGCCAAGGCAGGAAGATTTCTTGAGGTCAGGAGTTCAAGATCAACCTGACCAACCTAGCGAGACCCTGTCTCTGAAAATAATGAAATATTTTTTTAAATTAAAAAAAAAGAATATTAGTCTTGGATGGGTGCAGTGGCTCATGTCTGTAATCCTAGCACTTTGGGAGGCTGAGGCGGGCAGATTGCTTGAGCCCACGAGTTTGAGACCAGCCTGGGCAACATGGTGAAACCCCATCTCCACAAAAAACACAAAAATTAGGCCAGGCATAGTGGCTCACCCTATAACCCCAACACTTTGGGAAGCTGAGCCAAGTGTAGTGGTGTGACCCACCACGCTGGATATAAATTTGGTTTTAAAATATCTTAATGCAAAGTGAATCACAGAGAGTCATATAATCAAATATTCACAAAATGTCTAATAGTTAATTTTCATATATATTTCTTTCTTTTCTTTTCTTTTCTTTTTTCTTTTTCTTTTTTTTTTTTTTTGACGGAGTCTCATGCTGTTGCAAGGCTGGAGTGCAGTGGCATGATCTTGGTTTACTGCAACCTGACTCCCTGGTTCAAGCAATTCTCCTGCCTCAGCCTCCCAAGTAGCTGGGACTACAGGTGTGCACCACCACGCCAAGCTAATTTTTGTATTTTTAGTACAGACAGGGTTTCACCATGTTGGCCAGGATGGTCTTGATCTCTTGACCTCGTGATCCACCCGCCTTGGCCTCCCAAAGTGCTGGGATTACAGGCATGAGCCACCACCCCCAACCATATTTCATTTTTAAAATAGGAGTTTCTACTATACATTTATATAGCTTCCCCTAATATAATATTGCATTTCAAGCACATATTTAGGCATGCATTTGCAAAAACATACTTCTAGATATCTGCATAATAGTCTATAGAATGGATATACAATGATTTGAATTTACAGAATTTAAAAGTAGGGGCCAGGCACGGTGGCTCACATCTGTAATCCCTGCACTTTGGAAGGCTGAGGTGGGCAGATTGCTTGAGTCCAGGAGTTCAAGAGCAGCCTGGGCAACATAATGAGTCCCTGTCACTAAAAAACAAACAAAACAAAACAAAAAAACTAAGTTAAAAAGTTGAGGCGGCCCAAGGGGCCTGCGTGGGGATGGCCAGCCTGTGGGCGTTGGTGCTGGCCCCAGGGACCACACACTGACCCTGAGGTGCTGCTGGTAGCCTCATGCAGTGGTGCTCCTTCTGGCTGGGCGCGGTTGCTCATGCCTGTAATCCCCGCACTTTGGGAGGCTGAGGCAGGCGGATCACCTGAGGTCAGGAGTTTGAGACCAGCCTGACTAACATGGAGAAACTCCATTTCTACTAAAATACAAAATTAGCTGGGCGCGGTGGCGCATACCTGTAATCCCAGCTACTCAGGAGGCTGTGGCAGGAGAATCGCTTGAACTCGGGAGGTGGAGGTTGCAATGAGCTGAGATAGTGCCATTACACTTCAGCCTGGGGAAAAAGAGCGAAACTCCATCTCAAAAAAATAACTAAATAAATAAATAAATGAAACTTGAAATGTATCTATTTGAGTTTCCCTCTTCTTCCTTTCTTTCTTTCTTTCCTTTTTCTTTTTCTTTTTTTTTTTTTTTTTTTGAGACGGAGTCTGACTCTGTTGCCCAGGCTGGAGTGCAGTGGCATGGTCTTGGCTCACTGCAAGTTCCCCCTCCCGGGTTCATGCCATTCTCCTGCCTCAGCCTCCCGAGTAGCTGGGACCACGGGCACCCACCACCTCGCCTGGCTAATTTTTTGTACTTTTAGTAGAGACAGGGTTTCACTGTGTTAACTAGGATGGTCTAAATCTCCTGGCCTCGTGGTCTGCCCTCCTCAGCCTCCCAAACTGCGGGGATTACAGGTGCGAGCCACTTTTTACAGGCAGGCCTTCTTTCTTTTCTTGTGTTTGTGTTGGGGAAATATGCTTAATTTTCAACAATCAAAAATCTTTAAAAAGTTATAGCTTGTTTAGTAGAGTTATTTCTTGGCTAAAGTTCCTCATACACTCATTGAAAGAATATCTTGGCCTATTGATCCTTTAGCTACTTATTGCACTGCCTGAGGAGGTGAGCATCATTTGACCAGTTTGATTCAGAGTCTTGGAATAAAGTGGGAGAACCAGAAAGGCCAGGTCCCTAATGTGTGATCACTTAGTGAATGGCAAGAAACTCAGCAGACCTTTTTAGACAAGCTCCACCATGAATCAAAAGGAAAGATTTGTGTGAAAGAGTAGACAAAGCTTAGTGGGAATGGGGAGGGGTGGGAAACCATGAAACATACCCTGAATTTGTAAAATAACAAACAGAGAGTTTCTCCGGCAAAGTGGCTGAAAGGCGCTTGGCATACTCAACAATGTTGTCGTGGAGGAATCGAGAATTTGTATTTAGCAGTTCCATCTGTTTCAAGGCAGCTTTGACCACTTCTGGGTGACAGTGTCCCACTAAAGTTTATGAAACAAAAGCCCAACAAGTAAGTTAGAATTCTAAGTGCCTGGGAATAAGAGGAATGATGAAGCAAACAAACAAACAAACAAAAGTTGAGTTCCTTTCTCTTCCATATTTTACTGAGATTTTCCCCGCTAAGACTACTGGCCCACTCAGCACAGGAACTGCAGCCACTGCAATTCCCTAGACAAATATTAAGTGTTCCAAGTCAGTTTTACTCCATGAACATTTCCTTCAAAGCACTGCAAGGACAGGACATTTACCATGGGCAACATTGTTGATGCAGTCCAAGTACTGTTCACCGTTCTCATCAAACATGTACTGCCTCCGGGCTCTCACTATTTTGATGGGATCTGACGCAAAGAAAACTTTGCATGAGGGCCTAGAAATAATCAAAGAAAACACTTTGGTCTGGTAGGACTACTCTCAGTATTTTTCCTTCTCAATGAAGGTCACCATCTGTGGAAAAGTACAATTACATAAAGGAAAGGGAAAGCACAACCTGGATGACATACATTTCTTTTCATCTCATGTAAACCTGGAAACTTTTATGTTAATCCCCCATTCATGACATTGTTCACATTCCTTATGCTTGTTATGTTAAATGTGCCATGATTTGACAGTTTATTAGAGGCACATGAATCCGCTCTCTGATGGTTCTAATCACACAAACCAATAACTACTTTTCCTTTGAGAAATTTTGTTCTATCAGAAAAAAAAAAAAGACAAGTTTTTTTGGGGGGCTTAATGTGTCAGAAACTGTTACATATTTTGTAAATATTATTTAATTCTGCCAACAATCCTATGCAATAGAGGTTATTATCATTCTCACTCTCACAGGTGAGGAGACCAAGGCACAGAGAAATTAAGAAACTGGCTTAAGGTTCCACAGACAGTAAATGAGAAAATCAGAATTTGCAAGTAGGCTGTGTTGTGCCATCGCCCAAGGTAGACATCTCTATTTCCCCTTCAATCTAATGTATAAAGACATGAATAGCACTGAAAACTAAATACAAATAACCTAGAGTTAAATACTACGAAGTTTTATAGATCATTTTCATTTTCATGTATTTTGAGTGGTACTTGTCCTGTATCAAATGGATTTTCCATTATTAACTAATGAAATTCAATTATGCTTCTAACCACTTAATATGTTTTTTGAGCATAATAAAGTCATCCATACTTTTATTTGGATGAATGTCTGGAGTATACATTTTATCACACAGAAATTTCATAAAGCCTTCTAATCTTGGCTTTATGAATATTTAAGAACTAAAGTTAAATATATTTATTTATTTTGGTGATTTTGCATACACACAAAAAAGCCCTCACACGCATTGGAGGTAGTTTTAGTAGTAGAAATATACTAAATTGATATGTAACTGTTTAGAAGGAATTTTGATTATTATGAGCAGTAGGTAACCTCAAATTTTAAAATTGCATAAGGGTGTGTTATATATTGATGCTTTTTCAGCATCATCAGCTGAAATGAAAATAATATTTTATAAGAATTTCTTATTGGTTCAAACTCAGCTGTTTACACCTAAAAGTTAAAATCCAAAAAAAAAATCTTTGTTAAGGTTGTGGGCTGAAAGCTGCAGACTTCACATTGCCTTTTTAACACGTTTTCCACCTTGCCCGTCAGACTTGAGGTAAAATTCTCCTTCTTCCAGTCAGCCCATGGCTACACTCGTGCTTTTAGAAAATTTGTTCTGCTCATGTCAGAAACTATTAGGCATTCACTGGAATCTAACTATGTAAGATTGAAAACTAACAGAGTGAGTGATTAGAAAAAGTAGGGTAGTGATTGATTAATGGGGGAAGAACTGGACTATTTTGACCCCACTTGGCGGCTGAGACGGGACTAGTCTTCCAAACCACCATCTAGAAACCCCTCCAGTTGGGTGAGGAGCTTCAGTCTGAGAAACTGTCCAGCATTCCTCCGAAGAGGATGCGGATTGTTTTCCTCCTTGTAACCTCAAGCGCTCTCTCATGCCCACTGGCCCCGCTGCAGTCTTTCATTTCAAGTGAATATTGCAGACGGTTGACTTTACAGTGTTCGGGATCATGAATCATCATTTATATTTACACGTATCTTTTTAAAAACCACCCACAAAACACTAACATATTAATCTCATCTGCTTGCTCCTGTGAAGTAGAATGTTATTCTTACTTTCATAGAAGAGACAATTAAAGTAATTTGACAGAGGTCACACTAATATGACACCCAACGAGGGCCAGAGCCCCGTCGGTCTTATATGCTCACCATCAGATTACCAAGTCGTCTGTGACAGGGGCAAGACAAGCAGACTGGGGAGAACACAGCTTGGGAGACCAAGTTGGGTAAGAGGGATCCAAATAAAATCTCTGCTTTTCTAACAGAAAGTGGTTTCAAGTTTTCCATTGGCTAGGTTAACACTTCACCGCTTAACCAAGCATGCAAAAAGAAAAAACTCACTTTAAGTAAAAATTGTCAGAATTAGTTTGTTTGCAGAGCCATCATGAAAACATTTCTGAGTTCACAGTTTCCAAAAACCTTCGAGTTGGATGGGGGTGGCGGAGCGCTATCTTTCTCCCACCCACCTCCCATCCCTGGAATGGTGTCTGCTAGGGCTATTGGCTGTCATCCACCAACCCCTCTAGCCGGCCGGCAGCCCCCGCTAGTCCGCAGGCTGCAGAGCGAGCCGGGGACTTTCGAGCGGGCAGGGAGCCCAGTGTTCCGGGCTCCAGGAGCGTTTCTGGGAGCCCGCGCGGCCCCTGCAGGTGGAGGCGCGCAGGGCGTGTGCACAGGGGCGGCGGGCACGGAGGGCGGCGGTGGCATCGCTGGTTCCCTACCCGGCTTCATCTCTCCAACCTCTGCACTCGTTATTGCCCCCTCTCTGCACTTTCTTCTGGGCCAGGGTGCCCTTACCCGATGTGCTTCTTCCTCAGCGCCAGAGTGTACCGCTTGCTGTACAGCTCGCACATGGTGGCGGGGTGCAGGGCGTCTGTCCGGTCTGCGCACCTCCTTCGCTAGCCTGGGACTGCCTTGGCGGCCCCGGCCTTCCTCCGGTTATCCCTCGTGGCGTTCTCTTGCCCGGGGCGTCGGAAGTCACTGGTGTCATCAACTAGCTAGGATTATCTCCCTTTTAAGTCTGGCTCTGGCGTTGACCTCCGCCAAGTCCCTCCTCCTCCCCCGCCGGGGCCGCGGGCAGGTCGCCGGGCTAGCAGCTCATTCGCCACCACCCTGTCCTGCCCGGGCGGCTCGGCCCTGCCCGCCCCTATCATTCCTCTAATTCTCCTTTCATTCTCCTAACTTTGCCTCCTTTGCTTTTCCTCCTCCTCTGCCTGCGAATTCCCTCCTTCCCACGTTCTTTCTGTTTCTTTTTAGTGTAGTCTTTTATTTTCTGGTAAAAATTGAGGAGTTAGGCGTTTCCCGGATCAAGACTCACTGCGCAGTCGGATAAGGTAACCTACCATTTACTCAGCACAAGGACGCGTCCTAACGAGAAATAACCCGGACTCAGACTGTTATCTCCATTGGCGGTAATGATGTAGGCAGTGTTTCAAATATCTCCTTTAACAATAATTACACTTCTAATTCTTCTAACTATACAACTTACAAAACACATTCACATGACTTATCTTGTTCAGTCTTCAAAATAACCCTGAGAGATGACCACGAGTGTTAATAAACAGGGAAAGTGAGGTTATTCCTTGTTCTAATGATTACACATCCGCTGGATGCTGAAAACGGGACTCATTCTTAGATTTCTTGACTTCCCTCAAGATGGTCTTCTCACACTGATCATATCTGAAGCTAAACATGTGCACAGGTAGAATCTTAATTAACTGTATCATTAAATCATACATTATTTTAACTAGAAGTCATCTGGTTTAACTTCTCTGCTCTGTAGATAAGAACGATGAGGCACAGGAAAGGTGAAGGTTTATTCAAGTTCACACAAACACTTCGTCATTGGGTTAAGGATAGGTCATTTTATTCTCTCTCTTTTGAAAGGGCAGTAGGGAAAGCCTAATTTGTATCTATCAACACATTTGATAAATATTTGCAACTGATCTGTCTCTTGAAAAAAGTTAATATATATTCATGCACTGCAGGAGGAGTAGAATTGGATTGCCTAAGGTAGAAAGAGAAATGGAGTCCTGTGAGAAACACTGTGTTAATTCTAGGTTTTAAGCCGTGGTGACTCACGCCTGTAATCCCAACGCTTTGGGATTAATCCCAAACTGGGCAGATCACCTGAGGTCTGGAGTTCCAGACCAGCCTGGCCAACATAGCAAAATCTCGTCTCTACTAAAAAAATACAAAAATTAGCCAGCATGGTGGCGGGCACCTTTAATCCCAGTTACTTGGGAGGCTGAGGTGGGGAGAATCGCTTGAACCCGGGAGGCAGAGGTTGCAGTGGGTTGAGATCATGCCACTGCACTCCAGCCTGGGCTACAGAGTGAGACTCCATCTCAAAAAAAAAAAAAAAAAAAAAGAGTTCCATGTTTTATAAATGAAAAGCTGGAAGCACTTTGGAGACTCACAAGAAATCCCAATTATGTAATCTTGGTCTAGTTCTGTGCCTGAAAGATTTTGCCAACTATATATCTACTCTCAAACCACCCTGACCTGGTGAAGTCATAGTCATGCTTCCTTCACAAAACCTTATGGATTCTTGTTGTTAATATTCCCAGTGCCTTAAGAAACCCTGGATTAAGAGTCTTGGGTTCTAGATCTGGTTCTTCCATAAACCAGCTGGGCTTCTTAACCTTTCTGAGGCCAAATTTCTTTGTATTGAAAACTGAGCTCTCTGGCTAGTGGGGAGGTACACAGCTGTAATCCCAACGCTTTGGGAGGCCGAGGCAGGTGGATCACTTGAGCTCAGGAGTTTGAGACCAGCCCGGGCAACCTGGTGAAATTCTGTCTGTACAAAAAATGTAAAAATGAGCCAGAGATGGTGGCATGTACCTGTAATCCCAGTTACTTGGCAGGCTGAGGTGGGAGGATCCCTTGAGCCTAGGAGAAAGACTCTGCAGTGAGCTAAGATTGTGTCACTGCACTCTAGCCTGGGTGACACAGTGAGACCCTGTCTCATAAAAAGAAGAAACCCTCCAACTCAAAGCATTACAAGTAGGGCTTGAATGAGATCATGATTTTGTCTTTATAAAAGTAGAGTCCTGAGCCCTCTTCTTTTCTCTTCACTCTTTCCGAAGAGGCTAACTTATGTTTTAAGCATTTATTTAGGAGAAGGCTTTTTAGATTCATTACCTTTTAAGGGAAAGCAAGCCATTGCTACATAAAAGATAATTTCCCCATTATTTAACTTTTTTCACAATAGAATATATAATATTGACTAAGTACCAAGGACAGTCTTTAAAGAACTGACACATAATGGATCAAAATAAGGACGGATAAAAGTCGACAGACAACCACACTATACAAAGCTTTATCAAAAAACAAATCCCAAGGTATTTGGGGGTATATTTTCTCATGTACTTCTCAAATGTATAATTATATGGTAGGAATGTATACTGTAGTGCATTTTCTCTCCAGAAGTTGACACTTGGGCCAGGCATGGTGGCTCACACCTGCAATCCCAGCACTTTGGGAGGCAGAAGTGGGCAGATCTATTGAGGTCAGGAGTTCAAGACTAGCCTGGCCAACACGGTGAAACCCCATCTCCACTAAAAATGCAAAAAATTAGCCGGCTGTGGTGGCGTGTGCCTGTAGTCCCAGCCACTCGGGAGGCTGAGGCAAGAGAATCACTTGAACTTGGGAGGTGTAGGCACTGCAGTGCCACTCCAGCTCCAGCTTAGGTGACAGAGCAAGATTCTGTCAAAAAAACCAAAAAAAACAAAAAAACAAAAAACAAAAGGAAAAAAGAAGTTGATGTTCTCTCAGTTTTGGTTCTGACCTTATTGATTGGCTCACTCTATTAAGTGAGTCCTGATCCGAAGGTCATAGATTTCTCAACAACCAAGGCTTGGTCAAACAAACCATATTTGTGCATGACTGAAATGGGGAGGTACAGCCCACACAAGCTTGGAAAAATAAGAATTCCATTCAATAGTCCAATGAGAAGAGTCTGAATGGCAAGTTTTAATTTTCTTGTTGGTAAAAACCCTGCAAAAATGGGTGGGTGAACTATACGTTCCCAATAACAGAGATTATTCAGCTTATTAGACATTACTCAAGATGGAACATGGGCATTTGAACGTTTTCACTCTTTCCTGTTACCCTGTCATGCCCTAATCTACCCTACCCTTCACAGGGATTTGCATTTTCTGAAAATCATACATCGTCTAGGACAAATGCTGAGTGTGGTGCTTTTCTGACCTGACACATGACATCCAAAGAGGGCATCTTTGATCCCAAACAGAACTTTGCATGAGCAATATAGTTCACATGTCTGAACTTCACCTGAGAACTCTACATTGCTGTCAACATGTGCATATAACTGGGCACACAGCTCCTAGTTCAGATTAGAAGGAGGCTGACAGGTTAAAACAGGTGTCTATCTCTGGGAGTTCAAAACCACTTCAAAGAAGCCATTTGAACAACAATATGCGTGGGCTGGGTGCAGTGGCTCACACCTATAATCCCAGCACCTTGGGAGGCCAAGGTGGGTGGATTTTGAGACCAGCCTGGCCAACATGGTGAAACACCGTCTCTACTAAAAATGCAAAAATTAGCCTGGTGAGGTGGCATGAACCTGTAGCAGCTACTTGGGAGGCTGAGGCAGGAGAATCACTTGAACCCAAGAGGTGGAGGCAGTGAGCTGAGACTGCACTACTCAACTCCAGCCTGGGTGATAGAGTGAGACTGTGTCTCAAACAAAACAAAGCAATATGTGTGAATGTGTGCCTCTACTGTGTACCAATGGCACATCAAGATTGTGTAAACTGGCTGGGTACAATGGCTCACACCTCTAATCCCAGCATTTTGGGAGGCTGAGGTGGGAAGATCAGTTGAGCCCAGGAGTTCGAGACCAGCCTAGGCAACATAGTGAGATTCCATCTTTATTTTCTCTAAATAAATTAATTAAATTTTAAAATTGCATAAACCTTTTTCTCTACTCCCTTCATCCTGAAATTCCCTTCCAAACTAAGTCCAGAGGAGTCTTCCAGACTTGTGTTTGTGTGTGGTGAGGGGAGACTTCTGGAGAGGGGGAGTAAGGTTATATTTTAGATACCCCAGTCTCATCTTAGTTCTCACTGAAACCTCTAGCCAACCTAGGAGCCACATACAAAACTCAAGAAGCTGATGACTGGTACTTCCACTTCATGGTGCTCCAGATGGAGACAGGGATCTAGAATATGGCTTCAGTTTATTTCTCATGAGTTTATCTCCAGTGGTGAAGTGGAGCAGAATATGCCACTGTGGAATAAAAGTTAATTTGAGCTGAAGGTATTTGAGAATCAACAGATGACAGAGAGGCTTGTTTTCTCAACTCCCTTATCTACCTAAAAGCAGAGTCTCCCGAAGGAACTCAGTCATCTTAAGTTCCCTCCCTAGGAGTTTCACAAAGAGGGAAGATTGACTCTTGTCACCAGAGCCCAAGAAGCCAGCTTCAGGATAAGAGATCACCTAAGCAGACATTGCCACAAAACTATCTTATCTCCCAAGTATTTTCCTAAGGACCCATTTATTCTTCCTAAATGTCATTTGTTTTTTCTTTTTTTGTTTTTGTTTTTTGTTTTGTTTTGAGATAGAGTTTCACTCTTGTTACCCAGGCTGGAGTGCAATGGCGTGATCTCAGCTCACTGCAACCCCTGCCTCCTGGGTTCAAGCGATTCTTCTGCCTCAGCCTCCCAAGTAGCTGGCGTTACAGGCACCTGCCACCATGACTGGCTGATTTTTTGTATTTTTAGTAGAGATGGGGGTTTCACCATGTTGGCCAGGCTGGTCTTGAATTCCTGAGCTCAGATGATCTGCCTGCCTTGGCCTCCCAAAGTGCTGAGATTATAGGCATGAGCCACAGCACCCAGACCATCCATTTGTTTTTTTCATAAGTGCTCTTCCTCTCTTCCTCTCCCTTCTTTTCTTAAGATGGTTTATAAGCCCCCAATTCGTTTTTCTTTTTCTTTCCTTCTTTTTTTTTTTGATGGAGTTTTGCTCTTGTTGCCCAGGCAGGAGTGCAATGGCACAGTCTTGGGTCACTGCAACCACCGCCTCCTGGGTTCAGGTGATTCTCCTGCCTCAGCCTCCCAAGTAGCTGGGATTACAGATGCCCGCCACCATGCGGGAGCTTCCCAGCAGCTGAACATATGGAGGTTCCTGAAGGATGGTGCCCCAGGTAGTGCATGGAAGCTCCACGTCCCTTCCCTCATACCTCTCCTTATGCATCTCTACATCTGTATCCTTTGTAATATCCTTTTTTTTTTTTTTTTTTTTTTTTCTGAGACAGGGTCTCACTCTGTCACCTAGGCTTGAGCACAGTGGTGTGATCTCAGCTCACTGCAACCCCTACTTCCCAGGTTCAAGCGATTCTTGTGCCTCAGCCTCTCGAGTAGTTGAGATTACAGTCACGTGCCTGTATTTTTTGTATTGTTAGTAGAGACAAGGTTTCACCATGTTGGCCAGGCTGGTCTTGAACTCCTGACCTCAAATGATCCACCCATCTCGGCCTCCCAAAGTTCTGGATTACAGGTGTGAGCCACCACGCCTGGCGTCCTTTGTGATATCCTTTATAATAAACCAGTCAATGGGCCTAGTAAGAGAGAAAGATGAAATTCATTTTAAGTAAGTTAGAAGCAGCACAGAAATACTTGGCACAGAAGTGCTGTATTGTTGTGCTGGGCTTGGGCATGTTTGATAAGCATCACATGTGCTGTGGAAAGGAGAAAATGTCAGATACACAGAAAGACTGGAAACACTTTGAGTCCTTTTACTTTCTGTACATATGTGCCTTGGATTGTTTTCCAAAGTAAACACTTGATAGAGATTGAGGAAGAAGTAGCAAGGCTCTTTTGTACCAGTATGTTCAACATTCCTCAAAAAAAGCGTGAAGATGAAGAATCGGGAGGAGAAAAGACAGCTTGACTTCTGTACCATTCAGGAGAATGATGGCAAAACACCTAGCAATGAAAAATGAGCATGTGCTCTTCAGTCATGTCTACTCTGCTGCCACCTCTCAGAAAAAGCTCAGAATGGCATTGTGTTTGAAGTAAACTGTTTGAATTAATTACTTAAAAAATTAGATGTGTCATTATATATATATATATATATTTTAAACAAGTTTATTAGGAAAGTAAAGGAATAAAATAATGGCTGCTCCATGGGCAGAGCAGCCATCATTATATCCTTAAGGCCTATTTTTTTCTCCCTAGAGTCAAAGTTCTATAAGCTAGGGACTGTATCTGACCTTATTCCACTTACCCTAGCATCTAGTCCAGGGTCTGGTACACAATAGATTCTCAATAAATACTTAAAAAATAGACGTCGATTTTAGTAATTAGTGGATAACAATCACAGCTACAAATTCTTGCCTCTTCCCACCATGTGGTTGGTATATGCTGGCTACTTGGATTTACATCTCTCCTATCTTCATATCAGCAGGGTAGATATTATCTCCATTTTCACAGAAGAAAACTGAGACTCAGAAGGTTGTACGATTTGCCCAAGGCCACAGAGCTGCTTTGGGGTAGAACCAGGACAAGTTTCCTGTCTGTTTCTGTTTTACTCTAAAATCCGTGCCCCTTCCATTCTGACTGACTGCTTTGAGGGCCACCTGATGTGCCATTGTTATTTACCCTCTTCTCAAAATTCTTGTCTTCAAAATTTTGTGTTTATTCTCTTCTTTGCAGTACCAAGATAGTCTCTGCTAACATAGAGTTAAGACAAAGCTCCTTGCGCATAGGAGAATGACAGCATCAGCTGATTTTCCTGGTGTTTTGTTTAATTTAATTTAATTTAATTTAGGAGAGCTAAATAATTAAACATGAGGCCAAAGTACATAAGAAAGTGGCAGTCTTTTATTGCAAATATGCACACACTCTCGGGTGAGGTTCTCTGGTCCTCAGGTGTGGGGGGCCAGGGAAGTCGCGCCAGCGCTCTCGGGTGATGTTCTCCGGTCCACAAATGCGGGGGCCGAAGAAGTCACGCCGACTCCTGCTGGCAGCAGACTTTTATGCATTGGTACTGGAAGGGGGAGGTCAGTGGGTGGGATAAGGGCGTGATAGGGGCGTCTCCGTAGGCGTGGCCGGGTAAGTTTTGATCTCTTTGGATTGACATCACCTGGCGCATGCTCGGTTGATCTGCATCTTCCCGGGGTGGGCTGCATTTTCCCGTGCGCAGGAAAGTTGGTGAGGAAGAACCCGGAAGCAACATGGATTATGCCTTCTTGTTCACCTTCCTCCATCTTGTCCTTTCTCCTTCACCCAAACAGTCCAACCTCTTATTGATTATAAGAATTTGGGGTGCCGTTGTCTGGCTGGCTGCTTCCTGCTGTTAGGGGGCGTAGTTAGGGTCTGAGGTTGGCAGTTGGGTGAAGGGATGCAGAAGCATTTGGTTGAAGGTCACTTGGGTGATCTCTTGGACCCTGGCTCGGAGAAATTTTATTAAAATGGGAGCAAAATATAAGGCAAGGCAGAGGATTAGTATGGGAATTAGGAAATCACAAAGGGCACCCTGCCAAGCTAGGTCTTCTATGAGAGTAAAAAGTTGGGAAACCTACTGGTTGGGGTATGGGTTGGGAAGGAGGGTGTCTATTGGGTTTATGAGGGAAAAGTCAGTTAAGTTAAGATGAAGAATGGTGAGGAAGCGGGAAAATTTGAGGAGGGTGTTGATCCTTGAGTAGAACCTGGTCACCTGGAGAAAGGGAAGGGGAATAGATGTTTTGAGTTAGGTTAAGATGTCTCATCCCAAGAGGGGGTGGGACAAGAGGGTATGATGAGGAAAGAGTGGGCAAAGCATGCATAGTCCAGGCAGTAATTTAACATTGGGGTCTGGCGAGGGTTAGACGGTTTACCATCTACCCTAACTACTGAGATGGTGGCTGGCTGGCTAGGACCTCCATAGGTTGACAAAACAGAATAGGTAGCCTCCGTATTGATGAGAAAAGAAATTGGCTTACCCGCTACCTGTAGAGTTACCCTAGGCTCGGCGAGGGTGACAGGGGTCTCCAAGTGTGGGCACCGTCAGTCGTCGTCCAGGTGTAGGAGCTGGAAGGAGCCTTCCGGCCTTTGAGGCGAGGCACCATGTTGAGGCGCAATGCCTGCCCTGCTGGCGGGGCAATCAGACTTCCAATGTCCTTCCTGTTGGCAGGTTGGGCATGGCGTGGTAGGTAGGCGAGGATTTGGACACTGTTTTGCCTAATGCCCAATTGTGCCACACTTAAGGCATGGACGAGACGGAGTGGCCAGCTTGGCCTGGGGACACTGGTTTGCCTAGTGTCCTGGGTCTCCGCATTTATAGCAGGAGCCCTTGGGAGACTTGCCCTGTGTCTTCCCTGCTGGCAGAGTGGGCAATGCTGGTTGGAGGGCAGCCACTAGAGCTTGCGCCTGAAGCACAGCCCTTCTTTTCTCCTTGTCTAGCTCTGCGGCCTCAGCTGCTTCTTCTCTGGAGTTAAAAACTTTAAAGGCCAATTTTACTAAGTCCTGTATGGGGGTTTGAGGCCCATCTTCAACCTTTTTTAGCTTTTTTCGAATATCTGAGGCTGACTGGGAGATAAAATAGGAGTCTAGGACAGCTGCTCCAGCTGGGGAGGTGGGGTCTAGCCGAGTAAATTGGCCTAGTGCCTCTGTAAGGTGATTTAGGAAGGAAGCCAGGTTCTCATCTGGGTGCTGGATGATTTCCTTTAGTTTATCAAAATTGACCACTTTGTTAGAAGCTGCCTGAATACCGGCCAAGAGACATTGAACCATAATGTCTCTCCTATGGCGGCCGGGCTGCTGTGGCTGGTAATCCCAATGTGGTTCTATGGACGGGACAGCCATCTCTCCTAATGGTACGGTGGCATCAGTTAAATGCCATTGATCTGCATGTTGCCTGGCGGCTGCAAGAATACACTCTCTTTCCTCTGGGTTAAGGGAGGAGGACAAAATGACCTGTAAGTCATGCCAGGTTAGATCATATGCCTGACTTAGGTATCGAAACTCCTTGGAATATAGGGTGGGGTTAGCAGAGAAGTCGCCGAGCCGTTTTTCAATCTTGGAAAGGTCTGCCAAGGAAAAAGGGACATGGACTCTAACTAGTCCTTTGGCTCCGGCGACCTCTCGGAGGCAGGCCAACAAACTAACAGGGGAGGTTGAAACAGACTGACTAGTCGGGTAGGTTGAGACCGGCTGACCAGTAGAGGGGGTTGAGACCGGCTGACCGGTAGAGGGGGTTGGGGCAGGCTGACTGGTAGAGGGCTGACTAGTGGGGGCCGCTATGGTGGTCTTGGAGCGAGTGTGGGCGGAAATGGGAGAGGTAAGAGGAGTGGCTGAGGGAGGGGCTATGGGAGGAGCATAGGGAGGGGGGTTGGAAGGTCGGGAGGGAGGTGCCCCACCATCGGCCTCGTCTGAGATGGAAGTAGAATCTTCCTCTGCTTGTGGTGTGGGGGCTGAGGGCTGGGTTTTAACTAACAAGACCTGGGCCATTGAACACTGGGCGCACAGGTCTGGGCGGGAGCGCAAGTCCTAAAAGCCTTGGACATAGATAATTTCTGACCACTTTCCAAGCCTCTGGCAGAAATTAGAGAGATCTAATTAAAATGTTATGGTCTAAGGTGCCTTCAGGCGGCCATTGAGACTGGTTGTCTAATTTATATTGTGGCCATGCCACAGTGGAGAGTAAAATCAGTCGCTTTCGTTTAAGATCTTGCTCTAATTGTAAAGTTTTGAGATTAGTTAGAAGACACCCTAAAGGAGTATCTCTAGGTATTTTGGATTGGGGGTTTCCCATTGCCTTTCTCTCGCCTGTAGGCGGAAACCAAACTCTACCTGGCTACAAAGCGTCCTTTGGAGCCACTAGAGACCGGGAGGCTCCTGGAGCCGGAATGGAGATTACCTCCAGGTGGACGTCTCTGTCCTGGATGGGTCTCACACGGACTGGAATGGAGTTCCTTTGGGCAGACGTCTCTACCTTTGGGAACTCTCCTGTGGGTCACCTGGTGACCAAAAAACCTTGGGCCTGCGCAGGACTTCTGGCCAAGGAGTATGAGAGGGAGGCAAGAGATACTCATCCCTAGGAGACTTGGAGGTGTGGAAAGCGATGTCTAGGTCCTGGTCCGTCCGCGGCGTGGAAGGAGGAGGCTCCTCGGACCTTAGGGGGCCTTGAGGAGGGGTCTCCTCCTGGGTTTTTGGCATGCCACAGTGGAGAGGAAAATTAGCCGCTTTCGTTTTAAATCTTGAGCTAAATGTAAGGCTTCCAAGTTTTGGAGGAGACACCTTGAAGGGGTGTTCGTAGGGATTTTCGATTGTGAGGTTCCCATTGTTTAACCACCAGAAATGGAAACCGACCTCATGCAGTGGCAAAGCGTCCTTTGATGCTGCTGGAGACCGGGGGGTCCTGGAGCCACTAACGGAGAATTGAGGAACTTCAAGATGGACGTCTCCGAGTTGAAGACCTCACTGCGCCACAGGGTGGCTACGTCCTTGGGCGTACGTACGACTCTAGGCCAGGGACATGGAAACGGACGGAGATGGTTAACAAAGGGGAGTACTCACCGAAGAAGAAATTCTCAGAGCGGCACCAGTGGAAAGCTGGAACACTTGTTTGGTGTTCATGGCTGGTTGGGTTGGGAGCCGGTTCCCTGTGGAGGAGGTTCGTTAGACCCTTAGGGGATGTTGAGGAAGGGTCTCCTCCTGGGTCGGGTTTCGGCACCAACTGTTTTAATTTAATTTAATGTAACTTAATTTAGGAGAGGTAAGTAATTAAACACGAGGCCAAAGTACATAAGAAAGTGGCAGTCTTTTATTGCAAATATGCACACACTCTCGGGCGAGGTTCTCTGGTCCTCAGGTGTGGGGGGCCAGGGAAGTCGTGCCGGCGCTCTCGGGTGATGTTCTCTGGTCCACAAATGCAGGGGCCGAAGAAGTCACGCCAACTCCTGCCGGCAGCGGACTTTTATGCATTGGTACTGGAAGGGGGAGGTCAGTGGACGGGATAAGGGCATGATAGGGGCATCTCCGTAGGCGTGGCCGGGTAAGTTTTGATCTCTTTGGATTGACATCACCTGGCGCATGCTCGGTTGATCTGCATCTTCCTGGGGTGGGCTGCATTTTCCCGTGCGTGGGAAAGTTGGTGAGGAAGAACCCGGAAGCAACATGGATTATGCCTTCTTGTTCACCTTCCTCCATCTTGTCCTTTCTCCTTCACCCAAACAGCTGGAGAAAGTCTATGTTTGAAAATCATAGTGAAATGGAAAAATGGAACAATCTTTTTAAAAAGCCATCTATGCAGCAGCATTCAGCGGACATATTATAGTTCCCGTTTATGTGGAAGAAGTCCAGAAATGTCAATAAGTCTCTAGGTAAGTAGGTACAGAAATAATGGGTGACACTGCAATATCAGACATGGCACATGGGGTACCCACGCCTCCAGGCAGCTTTCCAAGAAACAGCTTCTCTGGGAACTGGCAGGCCTTAGGAGCCATGTGGCTGCCAAGTTCTTGCCCAGTGAGAGCCCTTTCTTCCTGGCTTGTCCCTGAGACTGCAAGGACATGGAAGCAGACCAGAAGCAGCACAAGTTGTACAGTATGTGTGTTCAACTTTTAAAAATGGAAGTAAAGTGGGTATCTAATTTAACATTATAAATTAAGTATTATAAACTTTTTGTTTGAAATTTTTACTTATTTATTTATTTTTGAGATAGGGTCTCACTCTGTCTCCCAGGCTGGAGTGCAGTGGCATAATCACAACTCACTGCAGCTTTGACCTCCCTGGGCTAAGGTGATCCTCACACTTCAGCCTCCTGAGTAGCTGGGACCACAGGCGTGTGCCACCATGCCAGGCTAAATAATTTTTGTATTTTTTGTAGAGACAGGGTTTTGCCATGTTGTCCAGGCTCATCTCTAACTTCTGTGCTCAAGTAATTCACCCGACTCAGCCTCCCAAATTGCTGAGATTACAGATGGGAGCCACTATGCCTGGACCTTATAAACATTTTTTTTTTTTTCCCCACCAAGACAGAGTCTTGCTCTGTCACCCAAGCAAGAGTGCAATGGCATGATCTTGGCTCACTGCAACCGCCGCTTCCTAGGTTCAAGCAATTCTCCTGCCTCAGCCTCCCAAGTAGCTGGGATTACAGGCATGCATCACCACACCTGGCTAATTTTTGGTTTTGTTTTTGTTTTTCTTTTTTGTATTTTTAGTAGAGACAGGGTTTCACCATGGTGGCCAGGCTGATCTCGAACTCCTGACCTTGTGATCTGCCCGCCTTGGCCTCCCAATGTAAACTTTTAAAAAAGCTAAGTATACTGAGGTTTTCATGGCATTTAATATTTGTAGTCTTGAACCTTTAAACACCACTCCTTCAGTTTTCCTGATTATAAAGATATGTGGTATGATTTATAGCTAGGAGAAAATCAGTACTGTAAAAACCAGAATCATGCTTCCTTTGGGAAAGAGAGTTACTGTGGAAAGCAAAATGCCTAAGGCTTCTGGATATGAAATTGTAAGCCTGGGGGCAGGGTCTTAAATGGGCAGAGTGAGTGACTGAATTGCTCCCCCTGGAAAAGAGGAAGAGCATTCTTGCTCTGGAGATGGAGGGCTCGAGGAGGAGAGACCAGTGGGAAGAAGAGAGAGATGAGATGAGCCTGCAGAGAAGGAAAGGTCAAGGAATCTTTCCATTATTCCATTCTGATTTGCTTGATTTGATATAGTCATGTAGACCCTTCATGCCACCAAGCCTTAGGCAAGCATATCATACACACACACTGTATTTACCATGTGACTGTTTTGTGGAAATCGTGAGAACAGGGCTGAATTCCATGCCTGTGTCCCCAGCAAGAGTGAAAACTAGGGTTTTGCAGGCATGGGAAAGTAAGGCAGAGATGGTGAAGAGAAAACAGTAACCTTGGCCATGCCTGGGAACCATGGTCTTCAGGATCCTGTGTGGGACTTCTCCCAAAATGCAGAAGGGGGTTTATAGACACTATTTCCTGGATTTTGAGGGGGCAAGATGACGTTTGGGCTCCATCGGTGGAGTTTCCCAGGCCTGTCTCTTGTATTCATCCTTGGTACCGCTTTTCTTTTTAGGGAAACTGGTAGAGGGAAGAGGAGTTTTGGAGACAGGCTAACCTGAATTTGCAACCGATCTCTCTTTCTATTGCTTAACCCATTTGAACCACTTTTTTTTTTCAGCCATAAAAAAAAATCTCACAGGACACAGGATGGTGAAGAGGCTTGAATTAAATGACATCTCATATACAGGTTAAAAATTCAGGTCTTCACTCCAAAGTGTTTGATTCAAATCCTGGCTCTACCATCTGCTAGCCATGTGACTTTGGATAAGTTATTCAATTTTCTGTTATAAAAAATGGGGCAGCTGGGCCCGGTGGCTCACGCCTGTAATCCTAGCACTTTGGGAGGCCAAAGTGGGCCAATCACTTGAGGTCAGGAGTTTGAGACACGGAGAAATCCCGTGTCTACTAAAAATACAAAAATTGGCCGGTGTGGTGGCTTACACCTGTAATCCCAGCCACTTTGGGAGGCTGAGGCAGGAGAACTGCTCGAACCCGGGAGGCGGAGGTTACAATGAGCAGAGAGCACATTACCGCAGTTCAGTCTGGGCAACAGAGTGAGACTGTGTCTCAAAAAAAAAAAAAAAAAAAAAAAAGGAAAATGGGGCAAATCAGTGCATCTACCTTCTGTGTTGTTGGGAATGTCAAATGAGATAATACAGTAAAGCACTTTAGTGTAATTGCCAGACAAGTTCTTCTTGCCCATTGCACAGATAAACCCAATTCACTGAGACATGTTATTGCAGTGAAGAAATAATTTAATTATTGCAAGGCAGCCGAACAGGAAGATGGGATTTATTATTCAAATCCACTTCCATGAAGGCTCAGAGGTTAGGGTTTTTCAGGAATAGTTTGGTGGGCATGGAGACATTAGGGAATGGGTGCTGTTGTTTGGTTGGGGATGCAATCATAGGGGTGTGGAAAAAAACAGAGTACTCCTCTGGGTGGGGTCCACAGGACTGGTTGAATCCTGAGTCATGGCTTTGGGTGGAGTCGATCAGTAGCCAGAAGGCAAGAGTCTGAAAAAGCATCTCAAAATATCAATCTTACGTTGTACAGTAATGATGTTATCTATAGGAACAGTTGGGGAAGTCTCAGATCTTGTGACCTCCAACACAGTAAAGGATTATAGCAAGGCACGCTACGCCTACATTTTAGCAGAACTCAGGCCCCTCCCGTAATCCTAATCTTGGGAGCTTTCACTAGTTTTACAAAGGTGGTTTCAGTTCCTGGGCAAGGAGGGGGTTAGTTTTGGGGAGGGACTGTTATCATCCTTGCTTCAAAGTTAAACTAGAAACTAAATTCTTCCCATGGTTAGCTTGCCCTATGTCCAGGACTGAGTGAGGGCAGCCAGCTTGTGGGGCTAGAAGCAAGATGGAGTCAGCCATGCTGGACTTTATTATCATAATCTTTGCAAAGGCAGTTTCAATCATGTCTGGTATTACAGCAAGTACTTAGTAAATGGCGGCTATTATTGTTATTATTATGTATGTAAAATGTCTGGTTTGGCAAGACATTGATTAATGATTTTGCACTTTCATTCGATTGAAATGTAAGAGCTGTGAATTCCCATGCGCCCCACACCTCTTTTTCCCAGAGGAATTAACTAAAAGAGAATCAACTGATCACTTATATCAGTTATGAAGGTTCATAGAAGCTTAAAAAACACCTCTGCACTTTTTAAAGATAAAGACTTCTGACCAAATAAGTTTAAAATGTTGTTGATACATACATATATTTTATTTGGAAAAAAAAAGTACTGTCAGTTCTAAGAAATATACTCCATGATTTTGTTTACACTTCAACAATCTGCTTGTCATTTGTCCTCTAATGCAGAATCTTCGACCTGCCAGTGTGCATCCTCTCCCTGTGGACAGCACACTCTGCCTTTTCAAGCTACTCAGTTTTCCTCACACTTCAGTCTGTTTTCCTATTATTGCTTCGGGTTGATAGCAACTTTCCGTGGTATTTGAAGCATACACCCATATGCCAGGATTTTGAATGTCATACTAAATAAAGAGGATTTTTTTTTTTGAGTCAGAGTCTCACTCTTTCACCCAGGTTGGAGTGCAGTGGTGTAGTCTTGGCTCACTGTAGCCTCAACCTCCCAGGCTCAAGCAATCCTTCTAACTCAGCCTCTCAAGTAGCTACGACTACAGGCGCATGCCACCACACCCAGGTAATTTTTGTAGAGACAGGGTTTTGCCATGTTGCCCAGGTTAGTCTCAATCTCCCAGGCTCAAGCAGTCCTCCCACCTTGACCTGCCAAAGTACTGGGATAAATAAAGAGGGTTTTTTTTTTGTTGTGTTTTGTTTTGTTTTGTTTTTGACAAGCCTCACTCTGTCACCCAGGCAGGAGTGCAGTGGCACAATCTTGGCTCATTGGAACCTCCGCCTACCGGGTTCAAGTGATTCTCCTGCCTCAGCCTGCTGAGAAATGCACCACCTCGCCCAGCTAATTTCTGCATTTTTAGTACAGATGGGGTCTCACCACATTGGCTAGGCTGACTTTGAACTCCTGGCCTCAGGTGATCCACCTGCTTCAGCCTCCCGAAGTACTGGGATTACAGGCATGAGCCACCGTGCCTGGCAAAGAGTTTTTTAGAAAGAAGTTCTGGAAAAGAAAGAAGCTTTCCTGCCTGCCCTTTGTCATGGTGGAGCAGAACTATCTAGTGCTCTAATTGTGAGGAGCTCTGCTGAGATATAGAATAGCTTGGTGTGACTTGGTGACTTTAGGGTTAGAGGGCTTGGGTTCAAGTCCTGACTCAGAGCTTACTTGTGTGACCTTTGGTCAAATCACTTAGTTTTTCTCTTTTTTTGGTTTCCTTGGGTAAAATAGGGTAGCTGGCTCTGCAAGGAGGGAGGGTAAATAAATTAATAATCCTGATGAGCGGTAAATATGTTGGTTCTTACTGTTAATGTGCTAGGCTATTTTAGTGAATTATTTCTGACCCAAACCAGTTTCCCACCTCCAGTTTCAGGAAGATAATAAACCTAGTAGTGCTGAATTACCAGGACGCATGTAGGGCTAGTGGTTGATTTTATTCCTTATCCCTGAAGGTGCATCACCCTGCACTTTGCTGTAATCTTGAATTAAAATGGTTCTGAACCTCCTAATAGTAACTCATTATTGACAGCTTTAGCTTTCTTGAGACCTCTGAAACTCTTTCTGCCTGGAGCTGGAGCCAGGAAGCTTGGATTCTAGTCCCTATTCCTCACTTCCTATGGGGGATTGGCAGCAAGGCAATTCACTTTCCTGAGCTTGTTTTCACAGATTGGGTAAGATTCACATGACATTTTACATGGAATGATTTTTAAGTTGGGGAATGTGCATAAGATAAGTTACTGTGTGATATGTTGATAATAATGCTAACAGTAGTAAATGCACTTATTTTATTAGTAGGCGTGACCTCAAGGCTTACCTAGAGCGTGTTTTTAGTTCTTTGAGTCCTCATAATGCTGAAGATCTTAGGCATATGATTCTTTTCCATTTACAGTGGTGGCAGCATTTGGGCAAGATATTATATAGAAGGAAGATTATAAAATGTATATTAGTCAAATGTTGCTAATTATTTGCCATGATATGTAATTTGAAGAAGGAAGATAGAATTTTGGGGAGATTCTTATGTGGAGTTACACAAACCATGTGCTTTTTGGATAACTTTGGAGAGAGTAGAGGGGGCATATCGGCATTATATTTATAGATCCTTCGTACATTTTAAAATTTTTATTTGAGACAAGGTCTCACTTTGTTGCCCAGGCTGGAGTGTAGTGACACGATCATAGCTCACTGCAGCCTCGACCTCTGGGCTCAAGCGATCCTCCCCCCTCAGCCTCCTGAGTAGCTGGGGCTACAGGTGCATGCCACCACACCTGGCTAAGTTTTACAATTTTTTTGCAGAGATGGGGGTCTCACTTTGTTGCCAAGGCAGGTTTCATATTCCTGGGCTCAAGTGACCCTCCTGCCCTGGTCTCCCAAAGTGCTGGGATTACAGGCATGAGCCACTGTACCTGGCTCTACAGATTCTTTCATGCTCAAAAATAAATGAAAATACATTCTCCTTTATTTCCAAATGTGCTTTTTTCTTGATCCTTGAACTACTTTCTTTTTTTGTACCTCAGTAAACACAGTGATTAGCAGAGGCTGAAGGAGAAATCACAAGCTATTTTCCATAGTCTTAACTACATTCTGTCATGGAATAAAAACGACTGATTGTCCTATGTGTTCCAGCAGAACTATTAGATACATCGTTTTCTGGGAACCCCTCCTTTTGAATTCCTCTCATTTTGAGGGTCACCATGGCCCAAAGCCACCACTGGTTTTAGGGGACAGCCCTAGGACTCCAGTCCACTCCCAGACAGGTCACAGCTCTGCCTGTCCATTGGTAATATATAAAAGGTATTTATGTATGTATGTATGTATGTATGTACGTATGTATGTATGTATTTTTGAGACAGAGTTTCACTCTTGTTGCTCAGGCAGGAGTGCAATGGCACGATCTCGGCTCACTGTAACCTCCGCCTCCCAGGTTCAAGCGATTCTCCTGCCTTAGCCTCCTGAGTAGCTGGGGTGACAGGCATGTGCCACCACGCCCGGCTAATTTTTTTTTTTTTTTTTTTAGTAGAGACAGGGTTTCTCCATGTTGGTCAGGCTAGTCTCGAACCCCCAGCCTCAGGTTATCCAGCCACCTTGGCCTCCCAAAGTGCTGGGATTACAGGCGTGAACCACCATGACTGGTCAAAAGATTTTTATATATTAAAGATCTACCATTGAAAAATAGTAAAATCTACCATTTAATCTATATTTAAAATCTACCACTGAAAATGAATTTGTGCAGAAACAAATTCATTTTCAATTGTAACTGAACCTTTGTTAAACCCTAGTTGGAATGTACTTACTCACTAAGAAAACCCTGATTCAGGGCTTAAAAATCATGTAGATGATATAAAAGCACTTTCTCTTCACTTTCAGAACCATTAGTTCAAGAACTATTTAATGTTTCTTTTCAGTTTTCCCCATAACACTTTCTTTGTGACACTAGTGTAGAATTTATTTTATGCTACTGGAACATACCAATGCATTGATTTTATATTGCCATATAGGTTGCACATACCTTGAAGGCAAAAACCTTGTTTTCTTTTCTCTCTCTCTTTTTTTTTTTTTTTTTGAGACAGAGTCTCACTCTCTTGCCCAGGCTGGAGTGCGGTGGTGCAATCTCAGCTCACTATAACCTCTGCCTCCTGGGTTCAAGTGATTCTCCTGCATCAGCCTCCCGAGTAGCTGAGATTACAGGCATGTGCCACCACACCCAGCTAATTTTGTATTTTTAGTAGAGACAGGGTTTCTCCATGTTGGTCAGGATGGTCTCGAACTCACAACCTCAGGTGATCTGCTCGACTTGGCCTCCCAAAGTGCTGGGATTACAGATGTGAGCCACAGTGCCTGGGCCAGTAATTTTACATTTGTATTTGTTAGAACTTGCTCTCAATTTGATAAAGGTGACTTTATAAAATACAATGTTACTATTTTTTTTAAAGAACCTAAAAAATTCATTTAATTTTAAATTTTAATTAAATTTCTAAGTTTAAATTTTAAAAGTCAAGAATTCATTAATACTCAGGCAAGTCCCTTACATAAGGCCATTGGAAGATCTAAGTCCAGCTCTGCCCAGGGCAGCTCCTGCAAAGACTGTTTTCATTAAACCCAGTTTTCATTAGATGAGTCTTCCTGGGGCAAATATATTTGTTTATAGTTTATTATTTTAGTTGAAATATAAATCTTTCCATAGTTAGCACCTAGATTTCAGGATTTTTTTGTTGTTGTTGTTTTGTTTTGTTTTTGAGGTAGAGTCTCGTGCTCTCTCCCAGGCTGGAGTGCAGTGGCGGGATCTTGGCTTTCTGAAGCCTCTCTCCCCCAGGTTCAAGCAATTCTGCTGCCTCAGCCTCCCAAGCAGTTGGGACTACGGGCATGGGCCACCATGCCTGGCTAATTTTTGTGTTTTTAGTGGAGATGGGGTTTCACCCGGTTGGTCAGGATGGTCTTGAACTCCTGACCTCAGGAGATCCGCCTGCCTCGGCCTCCCAAAGTGCTGGGATTATAGGCATGAGTCACCATGCCTGGCCTTTGGATTTTATTAATACACATCTTTCCTTGGATTTACGGGAAAAATCTGCTAGTTGTATATGTGAAGTCTTATTCTAATTCTTGCATTATTTGGATCTGGGACTTGTAGAAACATTTGTTTGCTTATTTACTTGCTTTTTGATACATTTTCTTAAAAACAGAAAATTATTTGAAAGATAAGATGTATGTGTAGAGAAAACATATTTCAAATAAGTGCATTAGATTTGGGGTCACTGACTTAAGTGGAAAGACTTGCAGCTGCAATTCTTTATTATGTGTGAGCTTATAAGGAAACTGGGCTCAAGGGCATTGAAGGATACATAACTTTCCTTGGCATTCAGGGTCTGCCCTCTATCGGTGATATGTGCATAAATATACCTTTATCCCTCAGAATTCCGCACTAGATTGAAATAAATGTTATCAATTAGGCATAGTGTATGGGAGGTCAGATATGAATGAGGTAGAAAACCCTTTAAAAACTCAAATTGTAATTTTTCTCACTGTGGGATTTGCTGTTAATGCAGAAAGGATAGGGATAAAGTTAAAGAAAAATAGACAAATTACAAACATTTTAAATTTCACCATTAGAAGAAGAAGTAATTTAAAAATCTTGAATTAAATGAGGGATTGGACATCTTTATTGATGCAGGAGTAAAGTCCACTCCATTTTCTCCATGCATTGAATACACTATTTGGTTTTACATAAACGTGTCTTGATCCTTTTTGTAAACCAGTTACTCACTAATAGTAAACCCAGCGCTCTTGTTAATTATTAATGAGACTCTAAATATTCAGAGAGATAACTTTTTTAGTTCATTGCATAACACCACCAATGTAAGGGTTTTTAATTTACAATGAAATTATAACTTCATGAAACAAAGTTATAATATAACTTTATGAAAAAATTAACATTTAATGGAATTATTAAATAGTGAAAAATACTAAAATTACATGCTCTTTTGCATTGTTTTTATTTTTTATGTAATCTTTTCTTTGGCATTAAAAAATTAACATGTGAGAAATCTTGGAGAAGAAAATACATTGTTATATATTACTCTCTAGGGAGTAAAGCTACATGAGTGGGCTGTGGAATCTAACGGGGTTTACACATTGGCATTTTTGTAATTTAAAAACTGTGCATGCTGGGCACAGTGGCTCATGCCTGTAATCCCAGCACTTTGGGAGGCTGAGGCGGGCAGATCACTTGAGGTCGGGAGTTCGAGACCAGCCTGGCCTACATGGTGAAACCCCATCTCTACTAAAAATATAAAAATTAGCTGGGCATGGTGGTGCGTGCCTGTAGTCCCAGCTACTCAGGAGACTGAGGAAGGAGAACAGCTTGAACCCGGGAGGCAGAGGTTTTAGTGAGCCAAGATCACACCACTGCACTCCAGCCTGGGCAACAGAGTGAGACTCTGTCTCAAAATAAATAAATAAATACAGAAATAAAAAACCATCTTTGTTTTTAAAACTGACTTCAAAATACATTACAAAGCTATAGTAATAACCAAAACAGCATGGTATTGGCATAAAAGTAGACACATCACCAATGGAACAGAATAGAGGACAAAGAAATAAATTCACACAGTTATAGCCAACTGATTTCCAATGAAGACATCACAAACACACATTGGGGAAAAGGCAGTCTTTTCAATAAATGGTGGTAGTCTCGACAATAAAGTTAGTGTCTTCAATAAAGGCAGTCTCTTCAATAAATGGTGCATGTGAATGTCCAATTTTTCTACCACCGTTTATTGAAGAGACCCCCATTTCTCAGCATATGCAAAAATCAGGTCAAAATGGATTAAATATAAATGTAGGCCAGGCATGGTGGCTCACCCTTATAATCCCAGCAGTTTGGCAGGCTTTGGTGGGGAGATTGCTTGAGGCCAGGAGTTCGAGACCAGCCTGAGTAACAGAGCAAGACCGCTTTTCTATGAAAAATTAAAAAAAAATTAGCCAGGCATGGTGGCACGTGCCTGTAGTTCCAGCTACTTGGGAGACTGAGTTGGGAGGATTGCTTGAGCCCTAGAGATCGAGGCTTCAGTGAACCGTGTTCATGCCATTGCACTCCAGCCTGGGCGATGAGACTGTCTCTCAAAAAAAAAAAAAAAAAAAAAAAAAATTAAAGGATTTAAATATAAGTACTGAAACTATGAAACTACTAGAAGCAAACCCTGGGGAAATGCTTTATAACACTGCTCTGGGCAAAGATTTTTTTGGATAACAGTTCAAACTTATAGGCAATAAAAGCAAAAATAAACAAATAGAAGTATACAAAACTGAAAAGCTGCACAGCAAAAGAAACAATAAATAACTGCATCTGACCAGTGGTTAATGTCTATGTAAGAAACTCAGACAGTTCAATACCAAGAAAACCAATAATATAATTTTAAAAAATGGGTGAAAGCAGGCATGGTGGCTCACGCCTGTAATCCCAGCACTTTGGGAAGCCGAGACCAGCCTGGCCAACATGGAGAAACCCCGTCTCTACTAAAAATACAAATGTTAGCCAGGCATGGTGGCAGGAGCCTGTAATCTCAGCTACTCAAGAGGCTGAAACAGGAGAATCACTTGAACCAGGCAGGTGGAGGTTGCAGTGAGTGGAGATCGCACCACTGTACTACAGCCTGGGCAACAGAGTGAGACTATGTCTCAAAAAAAAAAATTGTTTAAAATGTTCACTCCAAGAAATTTATATATATTTATACACACACACACACACACACGCACACACACACACACACGAAATAATTGCAGCGCTAAACAAGGCACCTTCGACCAAATCACAACCTCCTCTTTGATTCCCCTTCACTCTAAGCCTCTTTCAAATTCTTTTTCCTGAGCTGGAAGACCAGTCAGATGCCCACGGGGTCAGTGCAAAGCACCTTCCCAGCCGGGCAACTGAGTACCTTTCTCTAGGAGTGCATGACGTCCTTCCCCGCAACTCCTTGTTTTAAGGGATTTAACCCATTAGGAAATTCATTTTTCAGTCTAAGCCAAAAGGAGGTGTCAGACATGGCAGTCTTCACTTCGAAGGTCCGTTTCCTGCTCCAGTCCCTGGCAAGGGTTCTAGAAGAGCCTGGCTGTCGGGTTTACATGAGGCCACCAGAAGATCTAAGCCCAGCTCTGCCCAAGGCGGCTCCTGCAAAGGCTGGGACCTCGGGTGCTGCTTCCTCAACCCTCTCGGTAACCACGACTCAAAGGAGAGACCTCAAGGATGCGAGGAGCAACACATGCTTGGCCTGTGTTCCAGGAAAGAGACCTGTCCAGAGAAACAGATTGGGCAGTTGCATGGAAACTTGAGTCAGAGGTGGTGGTTTGGGGGTGATTTGGACAAATTAGGTTAGTTTAACAAAGCTCTGAAGTGGCGGAAGAGCTCCCCTGGACTACTGATTGAACACAGAACAAGAGATAAGCATGGTGTCAGACTAGGTCTTAGAGAGATGCAGGCCAGTCTCCTCCGACAGGGCCTTTGGACTGCCAGGACAGACACTGCTACCTACCCTCCACCAGCAGGAGTCATGGTAAGGAGCGACTGGGGTGGAAACTTGGGAAAAAAGCAACAACTAGATCGTTTTTGGCATTTTAACATAGAGACAGTGATAAGTGGTAACAACAACAAAAGAAAAACAAACAAACAAACAAAGCTTGAAGAGACCAATATTTAACCCCCATCCACCCAAGTTTCACACTTAAGTTCTATTCCCATCTCCCCCATTAGCACCACTGAACTAAATATCTATTTTAAAGCACCCAAACCAGTCTAGACCCTCTGGAAACCAAAAGCCCCAGCCAGAGCTGTCACCTGTCTTGGGTCCAGGTGAGAGGAGGGTTCCAGGAAAGGCACCTCGTTAGTCACCCAGCACAGCGCACAGGGCGGCAAGCTCGGGCATGAGCACTTGATGGGGACGTGGTTGGCAGTCACAGCATCCGTGCTGACACGCGACAAAGGGGACTCTTCGGTAATCCCGACTATTTGGTACCAGAGCCAAGACTAGAGGGAGCTGGGTCAGCAGAAAGGTACCCTGAGTCTCAGCAACAGGATGGCCCGTGAGAGGCAGGATCCAGGCGGGAGAGAAAAGGGGACCAAAGCACGTCTTGCACAAGGCTGGTATGGACAGGACTGATCCTTCTTGCAAGGACCAGAGAATGCACTTGACTGCTGGCTGATCAATCTCTAACTGGTGAGTGTGTGTGACAAGGCTCAGCCCTGGCTCCACAGGGAGCCACGAAGCTAACTCAACTGATACAAATGTTCCCACCTCTGCCCCACCCCCAAGTCCCATGGTTCCACCATCACCTGATTTTCATTTGGACTTCTTTTACAGCCAAAGTAGGTATAAATGCTAAACAGAGACCCCCAACACCCCTACCAGGAGGGACACGGCAGATTCTATAATGGCGCAGCCAGAAGGCTGTGGGCTATAGGCAGCAAGGGGGAGAAAGAGAACCGATACTGGCCTCAATCAGAACTGACACCGGCCTCTGCTGATGTGCAAGAAAAAGAGGGAAAGGAGTGTCACGGATGCTTCTGAAGCCCGCGAGTGTGATTTTGGATGGAGGCCAGCCGGCGGGGACCAACTTTGCCTAGCTGGCTGCTGCCAGTTCCTGTAAGGGGCATTTTTTCTGAGTAAATGGCGATTCCTCTTCCATGTAGCATCCGCTTGGATCACGATGCTAATTATAACTGGAAAGGGGTGTTTTGGGGAGTGTATTTAGGAGAGGAAGAAAGAAAAAACTTAAAAAAAACCTAGATGGCTCAAAGTTTCTGCCTCTTTTGTAGGAATAGTAAGTCAACTATGAGCAAATACTTTAATTCAACATTAAGAGGAAAAAGCATACTTTGGAAAGCATACAGAAAAAAAGGTAGTTAATGTTGGATGGCTTGTAAAACGGAACCTCAGGGAGCCTAAACAAAAATGCATCTTTGGTCAAATTCTGCTTTTTTTTGAGATGGAGTTTTGCTCTTGTCACCCAGGCTGGAGTGCAGTGGTGCGATCTCAGATCAATGCAACCTCTGCCTCCTGGGTTCAAGTGATTCTCTTGCCTCAGCCTCCCGAGTAGGTGGGATTACAGGTGCAAGGCACCATGCCTGGCTAATTTTTTGTGTTTTTAGTAGAGACAGGGTTTCATTACATTGGCCAGGCTGGTCTTGAACTCCTGACCTCAGGTGATCTGCCTGCCTCAGCCTCCCAAAGTGCTGGGATTACAGGCCTGAGCCACTGCGCCCAGCAACTTTTGCTTTTTAAAATTCCTAGTTTGACTTCACTTCCCAGTGTTCATGGAAATGACATCTGCTGCGAGAAGTGTGGAGTTGGAGGAGTCTCTGGGAGTATCAGAGGGTTGGGGAGTTTTATTCTGGCAGTTTCTTGATCTTCTCTTTCTCGGTCTCGCGTTTGTCTCTTGCTATCACCAAGAAGTGTGAGTAGCGCTTGGCGACCTGCTCTGAGAAAATGCTATCCAGAGTCTTCACCTCCTGGGCTGCAGTGGAAGACTTGGGCTTGTGGTCCCTGTAGCCCTGTTCCTCGAAGGTGGGCAACAGGCCCCAGCTGATGGTACTCTCATTGGCGGCCACAGTGATGCTGCTCTTCCCACAAGCCAGGCTCTGGGTTCTCTAGCCACAGAGGTCCTGCACTGCTTTTGGGTACACGGTAGATTCATGGGAGGTGTTGGTGGCCCCCCAGAGAAACAGACCACCCACTTCACTGATGGCAAAGGAGCAGGTGTAACCAGCATAGATCTGGGACGCCCCACATCCAGAAAAGTCAAACAGCTTCACCAGGCAGGGGACCATCTCATCCTTCTGCTCTGCATGGCCCAAACTGCCATAGCCACCGGAGCCCCAGGAGAAGACTTGCTTCTGGGAGTCCAGAACCAGTGTGTTGTTAGCGCCACAGGCCACGTCTTGCACAACCACGTTTGGTACAGGCGGCATCTGTTCATTTTTGGTCTTCTCGATGAAGATGGCCACTTGCCAGGGCACCAGTTTGCAGTCGTATTCTATCTGCTGTGGCCAGGCAATGAACTTCCCATCTGAGTTGTGTCTCAGCTGACCATATTCAGGGCACCCAAAAGGAACAGAGGTTTCCTTTGCAGTCTATTATCGTACTAAATCCAGCCCCACAGGCTGTTTTGGTAATTGGCTGGCCATTGTACATTATCTGCGCGGGGCTGTGGACAGGGTCTGTCTGGTTGCCAAGGACCAGCTGCCCCATCTTGTTCTCCCCAAAGGCAAACACAGAGCCGGTTTCTGTCAAGGCCAAGGTGTGGTTCCGCCCACATGCTGCGGACACGATCACTTCGTGGCTGAGACCCTCAAAGAGTCTGGGGGCTTTCACTCTCTTGGTGTCGCCATGTGCCAGCTGCCCCTTCTTGGAGGAATTTTTAAAAGCTGATCTCCTAGAAATATAGTAGAATAGTGGTTACCAGAGGGTCACGGTGGGGTCGGGTAGATAGGGAGGATGGGGAAATGAGGAGAGGTTAGTGAACGGGTATACGATTGCAGCTAGTTTGAAGAAATAAGGTCTGGTGTCCTATTTTTGACTATATTTGACAATAGTGAATATTTCAAAATAATGAGAAGTTTTGAATGTTCTTATGACAAAGAAATGATAAATGTTTGAAGCGAAGGTAAGCCAGTTACCCTGATTTGATCATTTCACAATGCATACCTGTATTTAAAGATCACACCGTGTCCCATAAGTATGCAAAATTATGGGTCAAAAATAAAATAAAATGTAAGAAATCTGTGTCTTTGGAAATTACTATTTTTCTCTTTTTTTTTTTTGAGATGAAGTCTTGCTGTGTCACCCAGGCTGGAGTACAGTTGCTTGATCTCGGCTCACTGCAACCTCTGCCTCCTGGGTTCAAGCAATTCTCCTGTCTCAGCCTCCTGAGTAGCTGGGATTACAGGTGCCTGCCACCATGCCCGGCTAATTTTTGTATTTTTACTAGAGACGGGGCTTCACCATATTGGCCAGGCTGGTCTCAAACTCCTGACCTCATGATCTGCCCACCTTGGCCTCCCAAAGTGCTGGGATTACAGGTGTGAGCCACTGGGCTCGGCCAATTGTATCCTCCTTTAATGAGTTTAAAGTGTCCCCTCAAAAGATGTTGAAGTTCTAACCCCCGGTACTTGTGCATATGACTTGATTTGGAAAATAGGATCTTTGCCGATGATCAAGTTAAGATGAGGTCATTAGGATGGGCCCTAATCTAATATGATTGAGTCCTTACAAAAAGGGGAAATTTTGTCACAGAAACTGACAGTTAGAGAGAGAAGACAATGTGAATACACAGGGATAAGGCCATCTATTTAATACCAGTCAATGAACACTTGAGGCTCCCAGAAACTAAGAACCCTTTCAGATAATCAAAATGCCAGGCTTTTGTTTGTTTGTTTGTTTTAAGACAGAGTCTCACCCTGTCACCCAGGCTGGAGTGCAGTGGCATGATCTTGGCTCACTGCAACCTTCACCTCCCAGGTCCAAGCGATTCTCGTGCCTCAGCCTCCCGAGTAGCCAGGATTACAGGCGTGTGCTACCACACCCAGGTAATTTTTTTTCTTGTATTTTTAATAGAGATGGGGTTTTGCCATGTTGGCCAGGCTGTTCTCAAACTCCTGGCCTCAAGGGATCCATCTGCATCAACTTCCCAAAGTGCTGGGATTACGGGTGTGAACCACCATGCTTGACCAAAATGCCACTTTTCTGAATATATGTTTATTTTTTGGTTTCCTGCATATATCCCAACATCCATATCTTTTACTTGCCCACCACGTTCCCATTTCTCTTTAAATCAGGTTTTGATTTTCTGAAAGTCTGAATGTTGAATTCACTGGTGTCCTGGAATACACTGCAAATAATTCCTACTTGCATTTCACTGACACTATGCCTTTCCCTGGGTAAGTTTTGCTTGCTTAAATTGTATATGTAAAGGTACCCTCAGCACTTTAGAGGACATATACAGTATGAATTCAAAATATAATTACTTTTAGGAGAGTACATAGAAGTACTCTGAACCATGGAGTACCATTAAATGGAAGTTTTTATTATAATTACCAATTTTACATGATACATGCAGTTATGTATGTGTTCTGATTCCTATCTCCTCCCTTACTGTGAAAGGGCTGGTTAATTGAGGAGAATGTGAAGGTTATTTCACCACAAAACGCTCTAACGCTCTAACTCAGAGTATTAACAATATTTATTCTGATTATTAGTTTTCTCTTATGCATCCCTTTTCATTATCTGATTCACATCTCTCACAAGTGATGTTAGTGTAAATGGTTGAATATTTTCAGAGTATAGTATATATAACAACATAGCACCTTAATCTCACAATAAGGTTATTTTTTCTGTCTTAATTTTATCCTATTTTATCCTTATATATTTCAGAATATGGATCAGCAGTCTTTTTTTTTATTATTAATTTATTTTGAGACAGAGTCTTGCTGCTCTGTTGATGAGGCTGGAGTGCAGTGGCATGATCACAGCTTACAACAGCCTCAACCCCCTGGGCTCAAGTGATCCTCCCACCTCAGCCTCCCGAGTAGTTGGGACTACAGGCACGAGCTACTACGCCTGGCTAATTTTTACGTTTTTGGTAGAGATGGGGTCTACTATGTTGCCCAGTCTGGTCTCAAACTCCTGAGTTCAAGCAATCCTCTCACCTTGGCCTCCCAAGGTCCTGGGATTTCAGGCATGAGCATTACTTTCAGCCAGCTGCTTCTATACAATAGGCTTTGTTCTTACCGTGTTTTCTAATGTATTTTGTGCTATTTCCTACTGTTCTAAGACACAAAAGTAAAAAAAACACATATTTTCATATATTTACATATATATAATGTTTACATATATATTTGTATTTGATGTCTGGGTCCAGAGTTATACCTGAAGTTTTTATTAGGTTAACCATGATAATTGGCGTCCTACTGCTGTCAGATTTACTCTAACAAAGAAATAGATTACTGTTTATTATATTGAAGGAAGGGTGTGTTTAACAATGGCTAGCTTTTGAAGTGAAAATCTCAACAGATAGTAACCCAATTTATTATGGGATTTAATGTGTTTGATGGAGGGGACAGAAAACATTTTTAGCCAGTATCATGATTTCTAATTTTTGTTTGGGTCTTAGAGAAGAGGGAAGACTTCACCTTCCAGATCCCCTATGGACCAGTTCCAGATGTTGGAAACAGACATTTGGGAGATCTTTGGATTCCTGCATGGACTTGTGACCTCCTATCCTAAGTCCAGTAACAATTTTTTTTTTTTTTTTTTTTTTTTTTTTTTTTTTTTTTTTTTAGCATTCTTGAATTGTACAGTGAGAAATGGAGTTGCTTTGGTCAAATGTTCCTCCTTTGTGCCACAGTGTACTCTGGGCATATCTCTAACTTTGCATTGGCTGTAAGGCTCTTCATTTTAGCTTTGTAGATGAGAGTGTGGTGCTTAGTTTCAAATTCTGTCTCTGCTGCTTTCTAGCTGTGTGAGCCTGGGTGAATTACTTATCTTTCTGAGTTTTAGTTTTCTGATGTGTAAAATGAGAGTAGTAATATGCCTAGTTCACGGTGTGGTTATAAGGATGAAATAAGATATATGATGGCTCAGCATAATAGTATGTGGTAAGCACTAAGTCAGTCAGTGACATCTATTACTATTACCTCTATACTTGTGGTGCTCATGAATTCGTGTCTTATTTGCAAAGAGCTTAGCTGTAGCCCTCTGAGACTGTTAAACGGAACTGATTGATCAGAGTTTGGTCACCTAGTGCCTCCATTATATAGAGCCAAGGAACCAGTTAGTTTTGGACATGTTGGTGGATCACTTAAATTCATGCCACTGGCCTTGAAGGACCTCGAACAAGAGCATTTTCTTGGTTCATTGCAAATATCACTAGTGTTAGAAAAACAATCTATGCACATGTGTGTTAGAGGCATCACCTCTGTGGAGGAAGCATCATAATAGTTACTTATTGACTTCTTGCTGTGCTATATTTTATATAATAATGCTTTAATAATGTTTTAGTCAAAATGAAAATATCTTTAAAAGAGCTCAAACACACACTGAATTGCTAAAAAGTTATATGACAAAAGAGTGATGTAGCGACATTCTTATGAGTCAATCTTTATTGCATGTCGATAAAATTCTGCACTATTCTAGTTGAATAGGAAGAGACTAGTTCATAAGAAGCCCATTACCCTAAGCTAGGTGTTAATAATCTCTTTGTGTTAATATTACAATACGCTGCATGATGCCAGGCTTGGAATACAAAAGTTCAGGGTTATATAAGTGTTCTGGCATGCACAACTGTTTGAGCAAGACACTTGGAATTCCAGCTTGTCCAGCAGTTTAACTAGGCTGTGAAAACAATAGGAGCAAGAATGTAGCAAAATGCCCCTATTTCAACTATTCTTAATATAGCTGTCTTTTGATGACTTTCTCACAAATTGTTCAGTCCTGAGAGTCCCATATCTTTTTCCTATGAATAGTTTATCATTTTTACACAAGGAAACTTGCTAAGTGTCTTAAGGGGTGGTGACATTCATTATTTTTTAGTTTATCTGAAGAAAACTACCCTTTTTTCTCATTACTTTTTGTATAAAAATTAGTCCTTAAGCCAGTATATATAGTGTATAGGTACTTTTGGTACACTAAGTAGTCATTAAAATGCAAGAAAAAGCATTTAGCTTTTAAGAACAAATGTCTCACATTCTGAACATAGAGCAGAATTTCTTAATCACTGCAAACTTTCTACTGATCTGATAGATATACAAGGCTTCTGTTCTGAAGAGAAAAGTAGCTAATGGTTCATTGAGAATTGACTGGGTCAGAGTCTGACCTAAGCATGTATGTGTATTAACTCACTAAATATGTGTATTAACTTACCACTTTGAGATGAGTAATTTTATCTTTTCCATTTTACAAATTAGGAAACCAAGGCCCACAGAGATCAGATAACGTGCTTTAGTAAGTGGTTGAACAGGGATTCAAATATAGGCTAATTGGACCAGGCATGTGGCTCATGCCTGTAATTCCAGCACTTTGGGACGCCAAGGCAGGTGGATCACCTGAGGTCAGGAGTTCAAGACCAGCCTGGCCAACATGGCAAAACCCCGTCTCTACTAACAATACAAAAATTAGCCAGGCTTAGTGGCACATGCCTGTAATCCCAGCTATGTGGGAGGCTGAGGCATGAGAATCGCTTGAACCCAAGAGGCAGAGGTTGCAGTGAGCTGAGATCACACCACTGCCCTCCAGCCTGGGAGACAGAGTGAGACTCTATCTCAAAAAAAAAAAAAAAAAAAAAAAAAAAAAGGCTAATTGGCTCTAGTAACTGAGTTCTTCAACACTAATCTATTTGTGTTTTGGATGCCAAAAAAGACTTTGCAAACATCAATTGAGAACATTCTAGAAATAACTTTTTCCTAATATTAAAAAAAAAAAGGAAAAAGAAGAAAATGACGAAAATTTAGAGTAGATTTTTTTCTTGCCCAAAAACTTCTCATGGAAAATACATGTTAGAAAGGCTTTTGGAGCACTGTTTGCTTTTTTGGGCTTTCATGCTTCATGTCCCGGTGAAAGAACAAAGTTATAAGAGTTAGGAGGCTCTGGTTCCAGGCTCTGCTGTTAATAGTTGTATCACACTGGCTAAGTCACTCATTCTCTTTGGATTATTTTTTCCAAGTGAAAATATTAATGCTATTAATCTTTTATAGTTATTGGAAGAATCAGATAGAACTGATAGGAAATGATTTAAAAACACTAAGTGGTATGGAAATATAAAGTGGTATTTATAGTTGTTTATTTTCACCAGCCACATATGGAATCATGTCATCTCAGAACTGGAGAAAGTGTTAGAGTCATCTGGTAACAAGGCATAGTGGCGGGGTGGAAAGAGCTGTAACATTTGTCCTGCATTAAAATCTTTTCTCAGTCACTTATTTACTTAATAATCTTGGGCTGGTGATCCAACTTCTCTGAGTCTCGGCTTTATTTGTGAAAGAGAATTATATTTTCTTTCCAGGGGTATGAGGATTAAGTGCAGTGTCCTGTCACATGCTCTCTCAGGAAATCCTCAGACTAAAAGAAAACAAAACAAAGCCAAAAACAGGCTGCCAACTGAGATCAATACAAGTAGCAAAAATCACACACCATAATATTTTGAAGATAAATTGAAGTCAATAAACATTTGTTAAGTATTACCATAAGAAGAAGTGTTTTGGTGGGGCGCAGTGGCTCACGCCTGTAATCCCAGGATTTTGGGAGGCTGAGGCGGGTGGATCACCTGAAGTCAGGAGTTCAAGACCAGCCTGACCAACATGGTGAAACCCTGTCTCTACTAAATACCAAAAATTAGCCGGTTATGGTGGCACGTGCCTGTGATCCCAGCTGCTTGAGAGGCTGAGGCAGGAGAATTGCTAGAACCTGGGAGGTGGAAGTTGCAGCGAGTTGAGATGGCGCCATTGCACTCCAGCCTGAGCAGCAAGAATGAAACTCCGTCTCAAAAAAGAAAAAAAAAGAAAGGAAGTGTTTTACGTATTCTTACTAGAGGAACATGTGAAAGGTATGAGATGCCAATGGCATCTTTATTTTATTTTTATTTTTTACCTGCAGCCCATGTTTATGCTAAGTATCTTTATTTTTATAAAAACAGCAATGCTATGCTAACCACTTACAATTTTTAGAAGATGACAATATCACAAAATCTGATGGTTTACAGTTTCTTTAGGTTTATCTATATACACAACCTGTGAGCGGTGGCAGTGTGGTAGGCGGAATAATGATACCTTAAAGATATCCATGTCCTAATCCCCGGAACCTGTGAATATGTTATGCTGTAAGCCAAGGAGAAATTAGGGTTGCAGATAGAATTAAGGTTGCTTGCTATCAGCTGACCTTAAAATAGGGCGAGTATGTTGGGTTATCCAGGTGGGTCCAATGTAATCACAAGGGTTCTAAAAAGTGAGAGAGAGAGAGAGAAAAAGAGAGAGAGAAGAGAAGAGAAGAGAGAGACCCAGAGTGACTGCAGCATCTGAAGGACTTGGCCTAATGTTACTGTCTTTGAGGAATAAGGAAGGGGGTTATGAGCCAAGAAACGCAAGAAGCCACTAGAAGCTGTAAAAGGCAAGGATAATGATTCTTCCCTAGAGCTTCCAGAAAGGAGTGCAACCCTGCCAACACCTTAATTTTAGCACTATGAGATCCATTTTGGACTTCTGAACTACAGAACTGTAAGATAACGCATTTGTGTTATTTTAAGCCCCCGAATTTTTGTTATTTGTTACAGCAGCCATAGAATTAATACAGGCAGTTTTCTTTCTTTTCAACCTTTTTATTTTCTTTTTCTTTTCTTTTTTCTTTTTTTTTGAGACAGAATCTTGCTCGTCGCCCAGGCTGGAGTTCAGTGGTCTGATCTCTGCTCACTGCAACCTCCGCTTCCTGGGTTCAAGCAATTATTCTGCCTTAGCCTCCTGAGTAGCTGGGATTACAGGTGCATGCCACCATGCCGGCTAATTTTTGCATTTTTAGTAGAGACAGTGTTTCACCATGTTTGTCAGGCTGGTTTCGACCTCCTCACCTTGTGATCCACCCGCCTGAGCCTCCCAAAGTGCTAGGATTACAGGCGTGAGCTACCATGCCCCGCCTATTTTTCTTTTCTACTTGCATTGGCTAATTGCATTATTTGCACTGGCTAATTGCATATTCTAATTGCATTGTTGCTTCTATTACATATACTATTAATAATTACTAGTATAATTAGACTATTATTATTGCTTCTCTTAATAGTAGTATTCAATGTTCTATTCTTGTTTTTCATTTTAAAAGGAATGTTTATAACTTTTTGCTAATAAGAAATATGTTTGCTATAGGTTTTTAATATGTTCATTCCTATGTCAGGTTAAGAAAACTTCATTCTATTTCATATTTTAAAATCAGAGAATACCTATTAAATTTTATCAAATATTATATCTTAATTTCCCCTTTCTTATGTTATACATTTCTTATCCTCTTTTTGTACCCAAAATAGCATAATTAGGCTTTGTCCTTCTTTCTTACATTTTTGGAAAAGTCAGTGAGGAGAGTAGTCTTTAAAAATTCATAAATATTTTAGCCCTAAAAGTAGAAAGAATAACTTTATTGTTGGTGAGTTCTCAAAGCAGTATCAAAAATTGCTAGATGAATTAAAGAAGAAAGTGAGAGCTGATTGTGGCAGTAAATTATAGACAGTAAGTTGTGGGCAGTAAATTTAAAATAGCAAATAGTGTAAAATATGTAGCTAAAACTGTCTAAGGGTAGGTTCTCTAGTCTGATATATATATATATTTTTTTTCTTGAGATGGGAGTTTTGCTGCTGTTGCCTGCCCAGGCTGGAGTGCAATGGGGTGATCTTGGCTCACTGAAAGCTCTGCCTCCCGGGTTCAAGGGATTCTCCTGCCTCAGCCTCCCAAGTAGCAGGGATTACAGGCGCCAGCCACCACACCCAGCTAATTTTTTTTTGTTTGTTTTTGGGGTTTTTTTTGGTAGCTACGAGGTTTCATTATGTTAGCCAGGCTGGTCTCGAACTCCTGACCTCAGGTGATCTACCTGCCTTGGCCGCCCAAAGTGCTGGGATTTCAGGCGTGAGCCACTGCACCTGGCCAAGTCGAACATCTTTACCCAATTTTTTCATTATCTCTTGCTTTTACGTTTGTTTTCATTTTCTGAAGGTAGAAGAACAGTATAGGAAACTCCATAATTATTCAATGCCAAAATGGCTAAGATATTTGATACCTTGTCCATTTACTAAACATCTCAACCATGGATGAAGTCAACAACTATTTCCACCACTGTTTGACCATTTCAGAACTCCTGTCTTCTCAGCCAGTGACTTGATATATTTGCTCATTGTAAATATGACTCATTTTTTTTCTTTCATTGTTTCTGTATTCCAACCTTCCTTTTAATTTGTAAGTATAAACTCATAATTTGGAAAAGCTTATATCTGCTTGACTGCCTTTTATGTACTCTACTGAAAAACATTTTCCAAATGGGACTTTATTACTTTCAGAACTTGTCATTGTCCTTGAATGATGGATTTGGTGGATGCTGAAAGCAGGCTTCAATTCAAGCTAAGATGTGAAACCTGGGGCATTTTAGGGTGGAGATATGAGAAGGGATTGAGGGTGGAGTACAGTGGAGATTAAAAGAATGGAAAGGAGTGCCAAAGAGTGAGGAGTTACCAGCAAATACAGCTCTGAATAGTCACTCTTTGGAACAACTCCTGTGATAGGAATGCCAATTGAGTAACAAGGCCATGCATACCTCAGATATGGCAAGTTTTGACTGAATTGGAGCGAACACTGCTGCCGGACGGCATTTCCCAAATTGCGTCTATGAAAGACATATCCTTTATCTCTTTAACAGACATTCCGGTTCATATTCTCTTTTTTTTTTTTTTTTTTTTGTATTTGAAACCAAGTTTTGCTCTTTTTTTTTTGTCCAGGCTGGAGTGCAATAGAGTGACCTCAGCTCACTGCAACCTCTGCCTCCTTGGTTCACGTGATTCTCCTGCCTCAGCCTCCCCGAGTAGCTGGGATTACAGGCACGCACCACCACACCTGGCTAGTTTTGTATTTTTACTAGAGATGGAGTTTCACCATGTTGGCCAGGCTGGTCTCGAACTCCTGACCTCAGGTGATCCGCCTGCCTTGGCCTCCCAAAGTGCCTGGATTACAGATGTGAGCCACCGCACCCAGTCCCAGTTCATATTCTTATGTTTAATTATCTTATTTGTGGAATACTTATCACTATTTTATTGGATAATTGTTTTCTGGAGGACACAACTTGGTTTAGAAGAAGTAAAGAACAGCCCCCCCACCAAGTCTTTTCTGCTATCACATTTTAATGTTGATACTACAGAGAATAGAAGGGAAAATGCACATAGACTTGTGTCCCTTGTTTGGAGGGATCCTTTTGTTTGTTTGTTTTTGAGACGGAGCCTCGCTCTGTCACCCAGGCTGGAGTGCAGTGGTGTGGTCTTGGCTCACTGTAACCTCCACCTCCTGGGTTCAAATGATTCTCCTGCCTCAGCCTCCTGAGTAGCTGGGACTACAGACACCCGCTACCACGGCTGGCTAATTTTTGTATTTTTAGTAGAGATGGGGCTTCACCATATTAGCCAGGCTAGTCTCGAACTCCTGACCTTGTGATCCTTCCAAAGTGCTGGGATTACACGTGTGAGCCACTGCGCCCAGTCAAGGGATTCTTTGTTATCAATTCTGAATCAGTAGAAAAGTCATGCAGATTTTAACATGAATTACATGCTCACTGTTGCATTGCATATTCACACACCCAATATTATCCCTGGATGACTTGTTCTTTTTTTCCTTTGGTTAATTGCTTTCATAAATATATTACTTTAATTAGTATGGATTTGAGTGCCAACTACATGCTGGACATTAAAGACATAAGGGCAAACAACACAGAGCTCTCTCTTTATGGAGCCATGGCATGTCAAAAGTGCTATGATCAATGAAGTACAAGAGGCAAAGGGAGCATGGGGAGAGTTACGCAACCAACACTGGAAAATCCAGAGAAGCTTCCCCAGAGGTAGTAATGACTGAACTGAGATTTTTTTTTTTCTTTTACTTTTACTTTTTCTTTTTTTTTTTTTTTTGAGACGGAGTCTCGCTTTGTCGCCCAGGCTGGAGTGCAGTGGCCGGATCTCAGCTCACTGCAAGCTCCGCCTCCCGGGTTTACGCCATTCTCCTGCCTCAGCCTCCCGAGTAGCTGGGACTACAGGCGCCCACCACCTCGCCCGGCTAGTTTTTTGTATTTTTAGTAGAGACGGGGTTTCACCATATTAGCCAGGATGGTCTCGATCTCCTGACCTCGTGATCCGCCCGTCTCGGCCTCCCAAAGTGCTGGGATTACAGGCTTGAGCCACCGCGCCCGGCTACTTTTACTTTTTCTTTTTTTTTTTTTTTCCGAGACAGTCTCACTCATTTTTGAGATCTCCACCTCCTGGGTTCAAGTGATTCTCCTGCCTCAGCCTCCCGAGTAGCTGGGATTACAGGCATGTGCCACCACACCCAGCTAATTTTTGAACTTTTCGTACAGGTGGGGTTTCACCATGTTGGCCAGGCTGGTCTTGAACTCCTGACCTTAGGTCCTCCACCCGCCTCAGCCTCCCAATGTGCTGGGATTACATGCATGAGCCACTGCGCCTGGCCTGTTTTTTCTTTTTTTTAGCCTCTGAGACAAGTTCAACTAAGCTGACACTTTAAGAGTAAGTAGAAGTTAGGGAGGTAAAGTGGGTTTTTAGGTACAGGATGAAACAGTGGCAGAGAGAAAGTCTGGAAATGACAGAGAAGAGCCTGGTTGAATAACTGAAAAGTAAGTGCAGGTTGTCTAGATAAATGACAGGGAAAAGAATGGCGAGAGGTAAGGCTAGAGGAGTGGATACGGACGGAATAGAGAAGGGCCTTGTAAACGGCAAGCAATTTGAGATTTATCCTGAGAGAAACAGTGCTTCAAGTTAAAGAGTTTCAAGCAGGGAAAGATAATTCTGGCTACTGTGTAGGGCAGGACCAACCACTGTAAGACCTGCAGTTACAGTAATTCACACATGACACAAGTTACTTGGCCTTAGGTTGTGGCCATGCAATGCTGTGAAGATGGCGGTGGTAGTTTATATTGAATCAGTAGAATCTGCTGGTCATGAAGAGTGACTGGGGATGATGAGGAGGTAGGGTCAGATGTGACAGGTAAGTTTTGGTTTCATCAATTGTGTGAGTGGTGATACTATTCCCATAGTGATACTGTGTGGGGCAGAGGAGGAGGAATGTGGCAGCGGGGCAGTGGGCAAGATCAGTTCTGCATGTGTTGAGTTTGAGGTGCCTGTTGCACATCCAGAAGTATGCAGCTGCAATCAAGATTGGAGCTTGGAGAGAGTGGCATCTTGATGGTAACTTAATTCCTAAGGCTTTAGGAGCTCACTAGGGGAGAGAGTAGTTTCACTGTGTGGTGGGGGAGGGCTTACTAATGGATTGAGGAGTGAATGGAATGTGAGGAAGTGGGTATAGTGAGTACATAATCAACTTCCTAGAAGTCAGTCTTTAAGGGAAAGCAGCAAAAAGAAAGGCCAGCAGCTAAAGGAGTGCATGAGGTTGAGGAAAGACCTTTATAAAAATGGAAGATACCTGAATATTCTTAAATGTGTTTAGTCAAAGGGAAGGACAAGTTGAAACAACAGGACAAGGTTCCTGGGAAGCCTGGGGTGGATGTAGAGCATTTGTGGCAGAGGTTAGCTGTAAGAAGGGAGAGTGACATCATTTTCAAATGTGATAGAAGGGAAGGAAGGAATCAAGGGTGTAGAGGTGGGCCACTTTCAGTCAGCTGGAGGGGTATGAGAGAGTCTCTCTGTGGATTTATTTTCTTTTGTGAATGCAAGATCATCTACTGAGAATGAAAAGGGAAGAAATTAAGGGAGAGTAGAAAAAGTTTGAATTACCACCATGATTAGGGAAACACAGACAGAATATTGGTTATTGGTAGTTGTTGAATGCACAGGTGAATTTGGAGACTGAATTTATGGTGAACCAATCTGGACTACTGAGTGATCTTCTCCCATAGCATTGAGTGGACTACACCAGGTAAAGATGCAGAGAAGGTGGACAGATGGGCTATTACATATTTGGCTTTTGGCAAGTGGGCACATGGAACAATGGGGTAAGGAAGTTTGTTGGCATTAGTGTAGGTGAAAATTTGTTCTGTGCAACCTAAGTTGGAGAGCAGAGGAAATGGAGATGTGTCGGGCATGGTAAGGAGGGCTGAGAGATATAGGGAATGGAAGTGGTTGTTAGGTGCAAGAACAGTTACAGTGGGAGTCACTGGGAAGGAAACCCTGCCAGGACAGTAGAGTCCTCAGAGTGGGATGTTTGAATGCATTATTCCAGAGTCGGAGCAGTTTCAGGGATTGACACAAATTAGTGTGTCAGGGGAGTGAGTTGCAGAATTGGAGGGTGCAAAGAGTCATTAGAAATGAGGTCTGAGAAGATAATGGAATAAGGTGTTGGTTATATTACCCATGTTGACATGTAAGTTACCTCAAATGATAACATAGAGAAAAATAGGACTGTGAACCATGTGCTAAAGGCTTCAATTAATAAAGGTAATGACAGAAGATGGCTGCAAAGAAGGGCAGAGGGTTACTAGTAACCAGTTATCACACGACTCAAAGAAGTGGGGCCTTCTAAACATGGATGAAGAATTAATTGTGTGGAACTGGCAATAAGGAGCAATGTGGATGCCCAACTTTCTTCCCATCTAGGTGGGAGGATTGTGGGAAAATCAGCAGCCTCCACTTGAAGGAGTTGCAAAGGAATGACCTCAGAATTTTAGTTAAGGCACTGATGAGAGAAAATTCATAGAAGAGGTTCACAATAAAAGGATGGTCACCACCCCTGAATTAATGTCATTTATATTTTATTAAAATAGACTAGACTAGCAGTGTTTCTGAAAGTGTGGACCTTGGAACAAGTGCACTATCACCACCTAGGAGCTTGTTAGAAATAGAAATTCTCAAGTCCCATACCAGATCTCTTGAATCAGAAATTTAGGGGGTGGGACCCAGTTATCTGTTTTTGCAAGTTCTCCAGGTGATTCTAATAAATGCTGAAGTTTGAGAACTTCCAGACTAGATCTAACTTCCTAACATGAAGAGACAATGAAAAGTCAACAAATACAAATTGAGAGATTTAGAAGGCAAACATTTGATATTTAAATAGATAACAACATGTGTACTGTACAAAGGTGCTGAGGGATCGGAACAAAATCGTGGTCCTCAGTTTCACTGACTTGCTTTAAACCACAGATCAATCATTGTAGGCCTCCTGCTCTTTACTCTTGTTCTCCATGGACTAATTCAAACCTTTCTACTTTCTTTAAATTCCCCCCGATCACTTATTAGGTGATATTCCATCTACCACCAAGCAGGTGATATCACACCATACTTTATATAAAACATATCTTTAGTAAAAGATCGCAACACATCTTCCCTTAGTTTGAGAAGTAGCTAGCATGCTACAGACAAGCTCTGTGGATTGTTTTGCCCATCATGCACATTAATAAAATTCAGAAGTCCTAGTGAGTTTTGTTGTTCTTGAAGCTTTTGTTATTTCTTTTCTTTTTTTCTTCCAAGAGAAATAATCGTTTATTTACTAAAAAATATTGAGAACTCACTGAGTTGGGTTCCTGCTCAGTTTTACCATATGGTGGGGGGGACAGACAAACTACAGTTATTAGCCATCTGATAAGTGTTTTGGCAGTGCCAAGTACAAGAAATTATTGGAGTAGAGAAAGAGCATCTCAGCTTGGCAGGAAGGGATGTTTAGTAAGTTGATGCATATGTTGAGTCTTGGAAGAAGAGCAAGTATTCTTCAAATGAATGGCAGGGATGAGGATGGAGACTATTTCAGGGCTAGGGAGCAACCAAAGGGATCCTCAAATAGTTTGACATGGGAGAACGTTGGGTGAGGGTTGCTGGCCAGCGAGGCATGAGGTTATAAATTTAGTCATGGTTGGCTCACAATGGGCCTCGGATTCTACACTGAGGTATCTGCATGAGGATGGGAGACTACTGGCAGATTTTAAGCAAAGGAATAGCATGATTAAATTTCCCTGTAGAACTGTGTTTAGGGAAGCTGGTTTTGGCACATTGCTATGGTTTGGACATGGTATGTTCATGCCAAGTCTCATGTTGAAATTTGATCCCCACTGTTGGAGGTGGGGCCTACTGGGAGGTGTTTTGGTCATGGGGATGGATCCCTCATGAATGGCTTGGTGCCATGAGCTCTCATTTTATTAGTTTCTCTGACAGTTTGCCCAAGTGCTGGTGTTAAAAAGAGCCTGGCACCTTCCCCTGCTCTCTTGCTTCTGCTTTCTGCATGTGGTCTCTGTTCACTGGCTCCCCATTCACCATCAGGGGAAGTAGCTTGAAGTTCTCACCAGATGCAGATGCTGATGCCATGTTTCTTGTACAGCCTACAGAACCCTGAAACAAATAAACCTCTTTTCTTTATAAATTACCAAGCCTTAAGTACTCCTTTCTGGCAACAGAAAAATAAGCTAAGACATACACGTGCTTGGCTTACATTGAGAAACACTATCAAAATCTGCTGATGTAGTTATTGTAGAAGTGTTCTTTATAAGATATCTCACATAAAAAATATTTTCAGTCCGGGTGTGATGGCTCAGGCCTGTAATCCCAGAACTTTGGGAGGGTGAGGCGGGCGGATCATGAGGTCAGAAGATGGAGACCATCTTGGCCAACATGGTGAAACCCTGTCTCTACTAAAAATTAGCTAGGCATGATGGTGTGTGCCTGTAATCCCAGCTACTTGGGAGGCTGAGGCAGAAGAATCGCTTCAACCAGGGAGTCGGAGGTTGCAGTGGGTCGAGATCATACCACCGAACGCTCCAGTCTGGGAACAGAGCAAGACTTCGTCTCAAAAAAAAAAAAAAAAAAAAAAATTCAGGCCAGGTGTGGTGGCTCGGGCCTATAATCCCAGCACTTTGGGAAGCTGAAGTGGGCGGATCACTTGATGTCAGGAGTTCAAGACCAGCCTGACCAACATGGTGAAACCCTGTCTCTACTAAAAATACAAAAAATCAGTCAGGCATGGAGGCACACACCTGTAATGCCAGCTACTCGGGAGGCAGAGGCAGGAGAATTGCTTGAACCCAGGAGGTAGAGGTTGCAGTGAGCCGAGATCACACCACTGCACTCTAGCCTGGGCAACAGAGTGAGACTCCATCTAAAAATATATATATATATTTATATTTAATATATATTTATAGAAATCAAATTATAAAGTATATATACTTTAAACATATGTATATATATTTTCAATTAGCTTTGGTTATTTTGAGGAACCTGTGCCTTGTCACCTTATGGATGATACAAGTGTGTTACTGATTTTTCTTTTGCTATGAACACCAGGAAGCTCAGAGCCATGCTGGTTGTTTCATTGAATGATACTATGGAGTTTTATATTTTCTTTCTTTTCATTATAACTTTCCTTGTGGTCTTGAACTATGTTTACATATGTTTTTCCAGGTTCTTATTTTTAAACTAATTTATGTATTTTAAAAGGTTTTTTTGTTTGTTTTTGTGAAACAGGGTATCCCTCTGTCACCCAGGTTGGAGTGCAGTGGCGCCATCTTGGCTCACTACAGCCTTGATCACCCAGGCTCAAGTGATTGTCCTGCCTCAGCCTCCCAAGTAGCTGGGACAACAGGTGTGTACAAGAATGACTGCATAATTTCTTTTTGCACTTTTTTTTGTAGAGACAGGGTTTTGCCATGTTGCTTGGGCTGGTCTCAAATTTCTGGGCTCAAGCAACCTGCCTGCCTCAGCCTCCCAAATTGCTGGAATTACAGGAGTAAGCCACTGTGCCTGGCAATAGTGTTCTTTATAAATGTTCTTTTGTCTTAAATCTTACGGGAAATGAAATAAAAGGATGAATTTATAAAGAAAGCCATATTTGCTTTCTTTGAATCATCATTCTCAGAGTGATAGAGGGTATGAGATAGTTAATAGTTGCAGAGAGGTTAGAAGGTTTCTCCAAAAGTTTAAGAGAGAAATGAGGAAAGTCTAAACTGAGGCCGTGGGATGGGGATGGAGAGAAGGGGTAGATCTGACAGAGATTTAGGAGGCAGAATTGGAGGAACTTGGTGATGAATTAGATGCTGTGCGTGTGAGGGGATGGGTGGGTGATGGAGGTGTGTAGTGTCCAAAATGATTCTGAGGCCTCCACCTTGTTTGCCTGGATGGCAGGTGGGGAAGGTGGCACCATTCATTATGATATGGAAGTCTGTAAGAAAACCAGGGGTGAAGCGGAAGATGATAAGCACCTATGGGACATCCAGGTGGACATGCCTTTATCAGTTGGTCTGAAAGTCAGAAGGAAGTCTGATGAAGACACAAATGTGGTCTTTGTGAGAGTGAATGAGCTCTTCTGGAGAGACGGAATGCATGGCTGAGAAGAGCAAAAGCAGAAGAGAGAATGAAAGTCGGAGCCCTGAGAATCATCATTTAATGATCAGGTAGAGAAGGAAGAGCTGGCAAAGGAAAATAAGACAGAAAAGTAGGATTAAATGACAAGAACATAAAGACTTGAGAACTAAAATGAGCACTGAAGAGGGTGGCAGTGGTCAACTGCATCTGATGCTGCTGGCAAGGTCAACAAAGATGAGCGCTAGATCTAGCCATTCCACAGTGTATATACACTTCAAAACATCGTATTTTGCACAATAAATACACACAATTTTATCTTTCAATTACAAAAGCAAAAATAAAAGGTGAGCATTGGGAAGTAGTCTTTTATTTGGGACTTGTAAATAATTGGTATCTTTGGAGGCATTTATTCATTAAATACTATATATATATATATAAATTTTTTTTATTTTTTGAGAGTGAGTCTTGCTCTATCCCCTAGGCTGGAGTACAGCGCACAATCTGGGCTCACTGCAACCTCCACCTCCCTGGTTCAAGCAATTCTTCTGCCTCAGCCTCTTGAGTAGCTGGGATTACAGGTGCCTGCCACCATGCCCGGCTAATTTTTTGTATTTTCGGTAGAGACGGGTTTCACCATGTTGTCCAGGATGGTCTTGATCTCCTGACCTCGTGATCCACCCGCCTCAGCCTCCCAAAGTGCTGGGATTATAGACGTGAGCCACCGCACCCAGCCCATTAAATACTTATTAAGTGACTCTTATGCGCTACAATCTAATCATATACTGATGACCAATTTGATGGGAGGTTGGTAAGAGGCAACTAAATGTAAGGTAACTTAATTCACCAAGACGGGAAATAGTGGAGGAAAATTAGGAGGGGAGGCCGGGTGCGGTGGCGCACGCCTGTAATCCTAGGACTTTGGGAGGCTGAGGCAGGTGGATCATGAGGTCAGGAGTTTGGGACCAGCCTGACCAACATGGTGAAACCTCGTCTCTACTAAAAATACAAAAATTAGCCAGGTATGGCGGTGGGCATGTGTAGTCCCAGCTACTCAGGAGGCTGAGGCAGGAGAATCGCTTGAACTCAGGAGGCAGAGCTTGAAGTGAGCCGAGATCGGTCCACTGCACTCCAGCCTGGGTGACATAGCGAGACTCCATCTCAAAAAACAAAAACAAAATCAAAAACCAGAAAGTTCTAGTTTTAGAAAATCCCTATAGCTAGGTATGTGCACCAGGTTAAATGATGGGGTTACAATATTGTAGAAGAGTAGAATAAAATTCTTTATGAATAATGTTTAAATCAAAGAAAAGAGGCCAAGGTTTTCATGAACATCAATAAAGCTTTATAACAATACAATTCATTATCATTGTTTGGATTAATATTGTAATAATTACACACTTTTTACATTATGAAAATAAGTCATAAATAGTGTAAAAATAATTCTGAAGATCAACTTCTCACAAACTAGGAACCCTGAAAACAAATTTAAAAAGCAAATAAAAACAAATTGGAAACTGAACACAATGCAATTATCTCCAAACCGCAAATCAAAAATCTTATGCATCTTTTGATACAGTAATGTCAGCTGGAGAAAGTACAATGAAATTAAAGTAAAAATTGAACAGGGAGAATTCAATCTTTCAATTATTTACACTACTAAGATAAACAGGTTTGTGCCATATTTACAGTGATAAGACACAACACATTCTTAGAATAATCAATTATATGAGACTGGCCCACAAACATTTAAAAAAATATGCAGTGTAATGCTTGCCAAAATATTTTTTTTGCATATTTCACTTATTTTGTATTTATGTGAGTTTTTGGCAATATAAAAATAGCTGCACATAGAGATGAACTTTAAAATGTAAAAAATACAAATAAAAATATAATATTTTCTAAAGAAAAATCAGATACATACATCTTTTAAAAATGTTATTAAGTTGAATGAAACATTTACAACAGTATAAAGAATACTCACATAAATGTCAACAGTATGTAAGACATTCTTTTGTGAATCCAATTCATTAATATTTCTGAGATAGGTGAGAATATCAACTACATTTTGAGAAATGTGGTACTTTCTTTGTTAAGTTGTTAATAAATCACGCATAACTGTTTAGGCTGAAAAAAATCTTCCTATTCCCAAAAGGACAGTTCTTTCAATAAGCAGCACAGGCAATTTTATACATTTAAATATTTTGAAATGAAAAAAGTCATTAAAGTGGTTATTAGTATGGGGTTAGCAAAAACCAAACTCCACTAAAAATTTAAGTTAGAGGAGTGTCCTGCTGTGTCAACTTTATGTTGGCAACAAATCTAGCCAACATAGATATCCCAATAAAAATGGGAAGAAGTAGGGACTGACAGTCCTTCTAGTCTAAAACAATTTAGCATAATCATAATTGGTCAAGCTTGTTAATTCCACTAGGGATGTATGATTTTAATAGCCAGAATCACAATAATAGTCAGATTGTTCTTACTTATTTTTAGAAAGATAGGGTTCCTAAGGACTTAACTTCCAAGAGATAGCAGGAGCTTTTGTTTTTACAAATTAGAAAATCCTATTTTTTTGAAGTGCGAAATATTAATATAATTTGATTATTAGGAAATAAGAAAAAACAAGATTTCAAATATTAGCATCTGTATGTTGCTTATGATCACTTATTAGAAGATGTTAAAATACCACCAAAGTATAGCTCAATTCTGGGTAAGACAATATATAGTGGGGAAAGAAAGGATAACAAATTATGTTAAGTGTTCATGCTTTGATAGTAACATTAAAAAAAAATAAACCTTGGAAATTAAGCACATTTCCTAAGTGATAAAAATACAACATATCAAAGACAATTTTTCCATTGGTACTGACATGCTGATTTGACAGTTTTCTAAACTAGCATATATATCTGTCTATATAGATAGATAGACAAAGGACATGTAGTATAAACTACTTGATGTGTAAGTTCTTGCTGTCCCATCAGAACATCGTATGCACAGAATGTAAATTTAAAAACAAGACCTTTCTTCTAGTAGGAATTAAAGATATTCTAATGTCCTCTATAAAATCACATGAGAAAAAAAAGTCCTCCAAGACTGCTTTTACTAATGAAAAACAAAAACTGAAAGAAAAAATTAGGTATATTTGTGCACTAAGTACTCTATAAGGTGTGTGCAGACTTCTCTAATGCTAGTTTTGTCATGTTTCATCAAATCATATAAACTAAAAGATGAGTGAATGAAAAAGATGAGACACATGAAAGTAGATAAAGGCATATGATGTATGAAATGACTATGAAAGAGGAGGATCTATGATCCGAGTAAACACACATCATCCATCTATAGGTACACTGTTTTGTTTTACATTAAGAAAGCCTGGTCATTGGACCATAATTATAGCAAATTCATGAACTTTAAAAATAAAATCACACACTAATGATTTAGGAATGCTATTAAACAGGGAAATAAAATTATCCATAGTAGGTGCATTGTCCATAGAGAAAAAGGAAATACATTAGCACCAACCAACATACATGAAAAACAATTTTAAATCTAAAACACATATCAATTTGCCATCTTTTAATGTTTTATCAGAAATAGAAACTGACCTTGCCTTATTTCCAATGTGTCTTTCATGTATATTTTCTCAACCCTCTATCCAATAACATACATTAAAGAAATCTTTAAGGAAAGTATATTATCTATCAACACATATCAACAAACACAATTCTTTCATTCATTTAGAAATTATTTAAGAATTCTCTATATTGATGACAAAACGGATGCTTGAAAACATTGGAGTAACCGAAAGTTAAAGATTATCCATTATGGTTAAGACCTAGCAATTCCACTGAACAAGGAGGAGTATCATCATCCCTTTGTTTTTCCCAAAGAAATAAATGTAATGGAAGTTTATAACCTCATTTAATCATGAAATAAGTCGATGTTGTGAAATCAGTTATAGAGAAAAAACTCAATATACACACAGGACAGAACAGTATTCTTTGAAGGGCTGTATTTCAAAACAAATTTTTTGTACATAAAGTGTTTTTCTTTTGATGTTGAGGTATCATCTCCTGAAGCTGTGCAAGTTTTAAATAGTGATTCATCTCAATCCACCTCTTTCTACTAGAGAAGCAGAAAAAAAGATAGAAGGGAAAAAATACAGCCACTGGACACTGTAGTTTGTTTTCCTGAAGAGAATGTCGTTCCACCCACTTCAGTTCATTTTTCCAAACCATTTAAGACAAATTGTGTCAGACATTGAGCAATACCTTATCCTAACACCATGCCATACAAGAAATTGTTAGAAAATGCCCTCCATTATTTTCAAAATGCTAAACTGGCTTAGGGGTGTGGAATGTTACCAGAGATGTTACCAATTAGACTGATCTAATAGTTTAAACATCTTTCAACTTTAAAAATTTAATAGAAAAAAAAAAGAAGATGCCATTTTGTATGACCGTCATTTGGTTACATAACATAAATGAGATCATGAGGATTTTAGGTTTCTTGTCTTATGGTTATATCTTAACTATAAGCCAGTGATGAGTTAATTTCCCTTCTGGTGGTGACACCTACGCGTGAAACTAGAAATCTTCCCAGAAGACGGCATCGAGACAGGAGAGAAATTAAATTCTCTAATGGGCTGAAAGGGTGCCTACTCCTCATTGATAATGTTTCTTTTAATGTAACACTTCCACTTAGAATAAGCCATTTCAAAACATGCTACCAACTCTTCACTGTGCAAAGAAATGTTCCGTCTAATACGTTTAGGTAAAGTTTGAGCAAGTAGATGAAAAATACTCTCTTTATGGCAACTATATTTCACAGCTTTCTGAGATCTTAGATTTGGTCTGTGGATATGAGGATAAGACAAACATTTAGAAATGTTAAAAAGAAAGAAATCTAAATATAGACAAAACTTAAAACTATAAAAACAGAAATTAATATTATCAAATGTGACAAAATCTTGGCTCTATATTAACTGATAATCTCCATGTACGTTACATTCATCATGTAAAGAAAGTCAAAACATACTTAAAAATGTGTAACTTTCATGCTTTACAATGATTAGACTGAAAGTGGAGCTTATTTTATACTCTATCCAATTATCCAAAACAAGAGAGAAGTTAGTAAAAGGTCATTTTGACCATCGGAGCCAAATTATTATGATTTGAAGTCTTCTTAAAAAAATTGTTCAAAACATATGTGACAAAAACTGAAATGAATATTTTTTCAATATTCCTGGGACTAAAGAAAGAAAAAGGAAAAAGCATTAAAAAGAATGAAAAATACCTTTCTGTTTCTCAAACTTTGTAGGAAATGTTTGACATGGGTTGGATCTTTGGAGGAAGGAAAGCTCTCACAACAACTTTGGCACAGATGTCCCAGTAAGCTCTCCTACATCATCAGGAAAGGTGATTTTGGCTGATCCCTTCTCAGAACATGTTATTTCTTCAGTAACCCAAGTTTTGGTGGGATGCACATCCCTGTTTCCTCAGGGACAAGGGCTCCCATTCCAAGAATCTCCTATTCCAAAAGAAGCGCTGTGCCTCTGTCATTTTTAAAAGCACCCATATTAACACTTGCTGAAATTCAGTTTATTTATATATATTTTTTAAGTCTGGTTCTGCATGTTTGCATTTGTAAACCTCTTTCCTACTTGGTCACACGAGAGACAGTGCTGGAGGCTGAATCGGTCCTCTTCCCGTGTCTTCACTGCCAAGGGCAGCCCAAGGAAAACTGGCGGCAGCAACAGGCTCAACCCCTTCGTATTTCAACCAAAGTGGCCACGTGAGCCCACAATACTGGAAGCTGAAGATCTGCAGTCAGGACTGCAACTCCCTCAAAATACAAGACAAATTGTGTGTGTGTGCTCTCCACCACCTTATCTCTTTTTGGCAATAAGCCATGGTGTAACCCCCTTGAGATGACAAAAGGAATAAAAGCTCAGATGTAATCAAAGGACTTGTGATCAGCATGCTAGCATCTGAAGTTGCACAGCAAGCAGGTTTGGCACACAGTCATGCTTTTTTAGTCAATTTCAATGGGTAGTGTAGGTATGAGTCAACGCCAACACGAAAGGTGAATAGGAATGTGATAATCAACTCTCAAATCAGTCAGTATAGTACATTTTCATAGCTTTGAGCCCATATTTGGTCACCATTTCATGTAAACTATTTCATGGCACTTTTTGTCCATGCAATTAGCAAGCCCGAAGAAGGAAAATAGCTAGTACAATCAATCATTATCTACCACTGATTTGTCCATATAAATACGTATCTTCACATAAGATAAAGAGATACTGATCTATATTTTTTGCAGGTTTCTCACTGATTTCACAAATTGCCCAATTTCAGATGTAAGTGGAGTAAAAATGGACATGTATACTATTGCCAGCAGGAAGAAGCAGCCCTATGTAAACATATCTCAGACTTGTAAAATCTGCAATTCAGTTTTCAACTATAAATATTAAAAGAGGACCATTATATACACAACTTCATGCTTGAAAGGTTAGATTCATCACTGCAGAAAAAGACAACAAAAAGATAAATACATGGAATTAGTAGTCTTGAATTAAAATTTTAAATAATATTTATTTTAAGAAAACTGGTAGAACCTTGAATAGAGTCTATAAGCCAACTGACTGGCTACCAATGAGCCAATTGATTATCTGATATGTGTGCTATATATTACTTTCTAAACTCCAAGATGTCACGGCAATTTCCATCTGAGGTTCATTCCACATTTTTCCTTTGCCACTGAGAATTTTAGGGTAAGTGTTTTGCTCAGTAACTGTTCTGGGAAAGCAGAAAATTAGGATGTTTATCACATATGTATGACAATTAAATTTAATTCTGTATTTGTAAGCTACATAATCTTCTGCAAGCATTACAATACAACCGTGGAAAGGGCTGAGGACTGACCTCGATAATGTTGTTTACTTCACCAACACCTGACTCTAATCCTCTATTCTTCAGTTCTTGGTTCCTCCTTCCTTTTGCAAGCCTTGCCCACTGTGAATGTTATGCAAGGTAGACCTGCCTGCTCTCAGGCCTTCAATCTGTATTACAGGTTCCATTGTAACCTAAGGCACCACAGATTTCTGGTTTCTCACCTCTCTCTCATAGCAGTCATAATTACTAAGGTTTTCCTAGAACTGCATTAAGTCAGAGGTCTGAGGAACAGAGGTCTTTGAGATATACACTTACAAAGCAAATCTGAGAGACATCCTTGACATTTACTCAAAGAAAAATCAGTAAGTAGAATGTACAGACAAGGAGAATAACAGAGGTCTCTTCATTCACCCTCCACAATGCATGGAGTCATCTTTAAGTTTATTTATCAACATTTGTTTTTCTCTATTCAAGGAAAATAGATGCTCTACTAGGTGTGCTTTGGAGGCTGCTTTCTAATCTTCAGAGATGGAGTTCACTCAATATTCTTGCCTGTCATGCCAATGCCAAAAAATGTGTCTATAGGAAGCACTCCTGTTTCCAAACCCTCACTTATCTCTCTTAACTCTTCCTGTGTTGGTAAATTTAGAAAACAGAACTATATCTAGAAAGAAAACTAATTTAAACAAAGATGAAATAGTTTTGCATGTATAAATCATTGAGAGGAGCATAACCAAGAGGAGGTGGTAATCAGTGATTTATATGACTGCCACAATTTGAATTTTAAGTCAAGTAAACATTTGCCACTGTGCCCTACAGCCTAATAAACACAGCAGTGTTCAAAAGGGTGATAACACCCAAAATAGGACTCACTAAAAGCAATCCGCTGACCTTATTTTAAAAATATAATTTTAAAAGTAATTTTTATTTGACTATTTTATATCACAGCTAAGTTGACCACATAAGAAATTTGAGAACGTTTTCATTTTCTAATTGTTTCTTTCCTTTCTGGGGATGGGTGGGAGAGGTTGATCAGAATGATTTGCATTTGTCTGTGTTGGGTGGATGTGGTAAACAATACTAAAGTTTCATAATTCTTATTCTTTATATAAGATGCTAGATTCATAAGATCTTTAATCTTCTGTAGCATGTAGTGTCTATTCTGTGGAAAAATATGTATTTAAAAGGAAAATTTCTGATTTTCTATTAGTATTCATATTACTACCAGCTTTGGCCATTTCATGAACCAAAAAGATGATGAGTTCTTTGTTGCCATTTAAGGGTATAATAAACCCCTTTAAAAAGGCAGCGATTCAGAGGTGGCTAAGAACGATTGTGAACCCAAGTTCTGAGTGGTGTCAGAAGGCTGGATAAAGCAAGCCTACTGCATCTCCGCTATGTGAAGTGTGCTAATGGTTGGTTTAAAAAATCATTACACTATTAGATTACAGGGCAAAGGTTAGAGAGTAAGTGGTAATTCCAGCTCAAGATGGTATTAAAAATTCTGTGAACGGGGGTTATGATAGGGGACGGATAGTTTTCTCAGGTGAAGAAGAATATGATGATAGGTCCATTTTCATGAGACCCACTTGACCCTGTATGTGATCAAGCTAATTATCTGACAGGCTGAAAGCGGAGTATGGGAAGCTACTAAATAAATGACGCTACTGAGAGAGGTTTTACTTTCTCTGGTCAAGTAGGTGAAACTGATTAAGAAAGAGAGTGAGTTATTCAGGATTTTCTCACCATGGAGTTGCTAAGGTAAGATGCAACTAAGAGAGTCAGGTTTCCCATCTTTCTGCATTGCTACATAGTTTTGCTGTAATGTTGCTAATGAAGCATGCCTGTCCAAAATTACTGAAGAAGCCACAAGGTGCTGGAGAAAAAAATTTCAAAATGATTGAAGCATCTTGTGCATTTTCTCAGCCCATTTTTACATGCTTGGAATGCTTTTATCCTTTAGTAGCATGTGCACAGCCTTTATAATTAGATCTTCACCATTATTGCATAAAGGTTTGGTATTCTCTGAATAGCACAGCTCATTCGGATGATCTCTTCCTTGCTTACAGTTTCACTGTTGCTTTCTATTGTTTCTCTCTCCCTCTCCTAGTTGTGTTACACACTAGTTCTGTGCTCTTGGAAGGTCCTTGACCTCTCTGAATTTGTTTCTTCATCTGCATCACTGAGGGTAATAAGACTTTATGGGGTCATTGTATGGATTAAATGAAATGATATTCTCTATATGAAAAGGCTTATCATACAGCCTTTGCACATAGAAGGTTCTCTATAAAAAATAAACTCCATTCCTCACTGAATACACACACAGTGACTATGGGCAGTCATATGAAGAGGCTAGAATAAACTGATTCATAAAGGACACCACTTAAATTTAATTCAGTTTCTCCTACATAACTCAAGACATCATTAAACAAATGATGCTTATGTTTTTCTGCTTTCTCAGCTCTGTGACTATATTGACAGGGTTCTACCATGTATTAGCATGTTCGTCTGTGTAAGTAAGTATAAATAGAAGAAGAATCACAATTGAGAATAGGTTTAAACATTAGGAAGACAAAGATTTTGAGAGACAAGTAAAACGTTATCAGGGTGCACTGCCCCTTTCCATTCCAAAGAAAGGATTAGATAGGGAAGGTTCCAAATTGCAATGTTTGCTAAGTATTGCGTTAGCTGATCAGTTTAGGAAGAAATCAGCAGTAAATATACTGATCAAAAGATATTCTGGAGATGAAATCTTTTGCTTTTTAATATCCAAACAACTCTTCGCAATGTCACATCCAAAGGTCTGTTCGGAATGGAAAAGGCTAGTCCAGGTTAAGAGAAAGGGAGAGTGCTTCTTTTGAGAAATTATTCAGTAAAGCCTACCTTTTGCCAACAGCCAGGCATGGGTAAGCCATCTGGCCCCTGTTTTAAAGAGAAGAAAAAGAATTCCTCAGGCTCCATAAGAGTGATTAAACTTCATAATTCACATGCTCAGAGGCTTAAAAATAAATTTCTACCCATTAGTGGCTTTGGTCATGGGCATCTTTTACTAATTAGCAACTCCCAATATATTACCCAGTGTTAGGTAAAATAAAGAAAATTCAAATGTTTTCCAGAGTGAGTACACATTTTGAAAACACATAAAGTATAGAAAATGTTATGCCTAATTTTGAAAAAGCAATTTACAAAGCATAGTGCTCTATTCATATCTATATTTTTAGATAATAAATCTATACTCAATTTCATTAAAACAGGTCTCGCTGGTATCTCTATTAAGTAAACCGAAATAACTTATCTTCCTGGTCACTATTAGACTATGGCTGAATTCATGATAATGATGAATAATCAATGATAAACCATTTCTATCCGAAGTTTGTAGCTCTTCACATGCCAGTATTTTTCACTTTTCTATATTGAAAGTAAATACAGTAGAACATACTCAATTGAATTAGAAGACAAGCAGCCTATCTATATTTTTATGATAAAATATTATCTAGAACATTCATCGATTTCTCTATTTAAATTATTCACAAGTTAACAAATTCTGAATAAAATAAGAGGTTCCTAAGTGTGGCAAAATGTATTTTAAAGTGTATGCATTCTTCAGATACAAATGATACAAATAAGGCAGGAAGAGTTGGTACATCAAGAGGGCATGCTTCTACTTTTCCCCCGACAAAATGATCATAAAATATGATTTATCATCAATACCAAGCAAACAAAGAACTAGGAACTTCATATTGAGATTTTCTAACTATAATCACTGACTGCTTAATTTTTAAAAATATAAATACAATATCTTAAAGAGAAATATAAATTTATCTTTAAAGAATCATGCTTATACCTGAAGAATAATATAAGAACATGCAGGCCAGTATAACCATCAATGCAAACATAAAAATTTTTTATTTATACCTCAGAAAATATGAATATACTTTCATTTTAAATGTAAAAAAAAAGAACACTTTTGAAAAGCTTCATAAAATATTTGGGAAAAACTGGTAATGCCAGATTGGTACAAGGAGAAGGTTCAACCAGCAGAATTTTAGATTTTAGTATCAGGAGGATTTTGAGTTCATGCCAATGGAGATAAGGGAGTTTGGTCTACTTTAGGAAAGTGAGTTTCAAAAGGAGAGACCATTAAATTGAAAAGGTTATGTGACAAAGAAGAGGGTTGGGGCTGCAGACTCTTATCATCTTTAGAAGCTCAGAGAAGTTTGGTCCTCTTCTCTGTGGTCTCTTAAAGCATTCTCTTGAATTGGTTAACACTTGACAACAGAAGCTGAATTCCGTAGGTTGGGCCTTATTTACAGCCTGATAGAAATATAGCGAAAAAGGCAGAAATACCTTTATTTGTTTTAGAGAAAAAGAAAAAAAGTCAAACTTAGGTGGAAAACCAAAAGCTATGGTCCAGCAGTGTCTTTGCATCAAATATTTTCATATAATTTTACTGTAATCTTTAAATACTTATGGAAAAAATTAATATTCCAAAGAACACAAAAAAGGTGGTCATGTCAGTTGTGAGAACAACATCAGGAGATTAATTTGCATTCATTGATAGAAACGCGTGCTTGCCCTCTGACTCTGCAGAGTGGCAGAAGGAGCCTGTTCATGCACATGCATGTAGTGTGTTTATCATGTAAAGCTTGCCCAGAATGCACCACTTTACACTGATAGAGATGAACATGTAATAAAGGAACTGCATGCAGGGTGGTAGGAAAGAGAAATACTGTACCAATTGGCAAGGGGCATCCAGCCCATCCAGGCCAGGCTGGCCTGGCTCCCCTTTTTCCCCCTTAACGCCACGGAATCCCTGTTTGTAAAGATTAACTGATAATGTTACTAACACAAGAAATCACTTAAGCACAAATTCTGCGAAACAAGTAACTACAACAACAAAAGGCTGGGAGAGGAGCAACTCTGAAGGGAAAAGTAACATCCAGTGAAGTTGGACAAAGTAAAATGGAGGGAGACATATTCCTACAACAGGGGCTTGTTTGAAAACAGTGGCCTCTCTTTGGAGGGGTATGGAATAGTGCCGGTTCCTTTCGGATCTTACATTCAGGTTCCAGTTGTGCCGTGATATTTGGGGGTTAAGAAACCAGGCAGAGCTAGTGGCCAGAGATGAGATGTGGAACATATCAGGATAACTGTGATAAATGTTTCTGGGTATCTTGAAGTCTGTGTTAAATGACCCCAATCAGAAACCCTCCTGTTACGGATCCCTCCAGCTTGCTCTTCTCCCATCTGATCCCCTCACACAAACATCTGGAGACAGTTCCAGGAGTCAGACATACCAACGGGCAGGGTGCATCTAATCCAGGAGCACCCTGTTCTCCTTTCTCCCCTTTAGGGCCCTTTTTGCCTTTCTTTCCCTTTTCCCCCTGTGGATACAAGGGTTTAAATAAAAGACAAATTTTATTTGGGGGGAAATAATGGTAATTCAAAAGATGGTTTAGGTAAGAAAATTCTGGAAGGGCATTTACCACTGTTTTCTGATTTAGGTAAGGCATGATATTATAAAAGCTAATACTTTCAGAGTGACAATGGATTCTGCGCAGGGGCATGTGGGATTTTATTTAAGATACTCAACAAGACAGAAGGAGGCTTAAAAGCTGATACATCAGAAGTGCTAACTTAGACCACAATGTCACAGTCATGAATTAGGTGTCTGAGTCACAGATCCTGTGAGGATGACAGGTACCAAAAGCATTGAAGCCAGCCAGTGGCAAATGAAGTTCAGGGAAATAATGGATACTTCACTCAATTTTCAATACCTGTCACCTTTCTTTTTTCTAATCCTGTAACAGATGAAAGCTGCATTGAACCAGAGGAAAAGGAAAGAATGTTAACAGTGTCTAGTTCTTTGAAATGTATCCAACTTTATGATTGATATTACTTGTGTAACTCTCATTCAAAAATATTCAATGTCTTAAAATATGCTATTTCTTTTAATATTTTTTATATCCTTTTGTTACAGCAAAACATTTAAAAGAAACTAAAAGCAAATACTTTCCTTATTAAGTCAGGTAACAAATGTTAAAAGTGCTAATAGTTTGCAGCAATGCCAACTGGAGAAATCGACTTATTTATAAACCTAGGGATCTTCTTTAATTCACTCTCTTACTGATCTCATGCCATGTATTTACAATGGTAAATGAGTTTCCAGCTTACTCATAATGTGACAAAAGCCAAAAAAAAAAAAAAAAATCTGTTCAGGAGAGGAAAAGCAGCTTGGACTCAGTAAAATGAGGTAGGCAGGATAATTACATAGTGGGAATGTAGATATGGAAATTAGTATTTAGGAATCAAGGTAAAGGTTGTGGGAAATCTGCATGGATCATAGGGCCAGAGGAATTAAGGAAAGGAGGCAAAAGGAGGAGAAGGAAGGAATGCACCTCAGCTGTTTTATATTAACATCAATATCTCTGCATATTTATAGACAGGGAGTTAGTGCCGTGCAGAATTCAAAATGCTATACAATACATACTTAAAAAAATGTATTCATTCTGCAATCAGGATGGGAGTTACAATAAAACTGAATAATCTCTGAAGCAAAGCAACATGAATATTGAAAGGTGAAAAGAGATACACATAACAGAAATATATGAGATGTGCATTCAAATTAATACATTCATTCTGACAGCATGAGCAAAAGCTCTTCACTTATCTCCTGTGTGCCAAAAAGATTGCATCAGAAGGCTCAGAATCAAAAACACTTGGATTTCTTGAATATGGGGCAAAGAGACATTCTCTGTGGCTTAGTTGATCATGATCAAAGACAATGATGACCCCAGAAGCCAGGGTGAAATGAGAGCAGTTGTGATAGGAAGTAAGATGGGAGGAACATTCAGAAGTAAGTTGGTCACTCACTCAAGATGGATCAACATCCTTCCTTAATAAATCACTTCAGTACCATGAGATAAAACTGATGTAAACTCATTTGGGTGAGCTCTTCTCTCCCAGAGGGCAGTGGACTCTTCTTCACATAGGTGTGTCTGAGACCGGTGTGTTGGGTATTATTACTTTGGAATTCAATTCATTATTTGATTGGCAAATCAACTCAGATTAACCACTCAACAGAAAAATGTTGTCATATGAATGTTACTGTGCCAGACTATAGGAATCATTTTTCAGTAATATTTTAGTGAGCCTCAAGCTTTACGGAAAAGAAACACTACAGTATGAAGAATAATGTGCCAATGTTATTATTAGTCAGCATTGTTTTGTAATATGTACTGATTCCCCATGCAATACAAAACCATGCCATTGTGGGTATGAGTACATGAGAGTTCTTGATAACTTTTATTTCCCATGTCAAATAATTATATACATGAATTATTCTCATTTAGAATCAATTTTTGTAAATTTAAAACTTCTAATCATGGCAGCTGAACATGGAAATATTTTGTATGGGTGATTAACATTATTCTGAGGATCAAGTTTCTAGCTTTTATGCTTTCCTATGCTGTAATGCTGGTAATTTCTTTCTCGTAAACATGAGTATCCTCCTAATGGTATTTTTTTTTTTTTTTTTTTTTTTTTTTGAGACAGGGTCTCATTCTTGTTGCCCAGGCTGGAGTGCAATGGTGTGATCTTGGCTCACTGCAACCTCCGCCTCCAGGGTTCAAGCGATTCTCCTGCCTCAGCCTCCCAACTAGCTGGGATTATAGGCACCCACCACCACCCCCAGCTAATTTTTGTATTTTTAGTAGAGACAGGGTTTCGTCATGTTAGCCAGGCTGGTCTCAAACTCCTGACCTCAAGTGATCCACCCGTCTCAGCCTCCTAAAGCGTTGGGATTACAGGAGTGAGCCACCGCGCCCGGCAGTAATATGTTTTTGCGTGATTAAGATTTTAGACTCATATAACCCATTAGGTAAATATAAAATGCATATATATATATATATATATATGTTTTTGAGTTTTTTTAGAGCCAGAGTTTTGTTCTGTCACCCAGGCTAAAGTACAGTGGTGTGAGCATAGCTCACTACAGCCTCAAACTCTTGAGTTCAAGTGATCTTCCCACCTCAGCTTCTGGAGTAGCTGGGACTACAGGTACACACCACCATGCCCCACCGTATTTTTTTTATTTTTTAGCAGAGCTGGGAGTCTCACTAGAGATGGGTTGCCCAGGCTAGTGTTAAACTCTATGCCTTAAGCAGTTCTCCTACCTTGGACTCTCAAAGCACTGGGATTATAGGCATGAACCACTGCACCCAGCCACATATCATCTTTAAAACACACTCATCTTGGGCTGAAAGCTTATATGCACAATTTATCTCAAAACATATATATTTTATAGTCAGAATTTATAATTCAGAATAAAAGAATTTTTTATACCTCAGTTTTCTTGTTTGTGAAGTGGGGAAAATAATGCCAACTTCAGGGGTTGTTATGAGGATTAAAAGACTTATCATATGTAAAGCCCTTGGGAAAGCACATAATGCTCAGTAAATGTGATGATACTGGTGATGATGACGGGGCTTTCAGATAACCACTTACGCGGGCTGTCTTACCAACGGGTGGGGGGAGAGTCTAAGCAATGCTTAAGGCCTAAAACTTACACCACAAGCTTAATAATCTTCTTTCTTTGACAACTCTCATTTAGCCTTGCTTGTCAACAGCTATGAAGGTCACTGTCCAAGAGACTTGATAGGGTTAAAGAGAGCAGGGACATAAATTAACCTGAGAAATATAACAGGTTTAAATTTGTACTGTGAAATATAGTTTCAGCCACTTTAAGATTTTCACTATTCTATTGAGGGATTGAGTTTTTGATGGCTTCTTTTGTTGTGTCCAATGTAAAAAATTCTCCTTAGATCTATTACCAGGTGAAAGACCCAAGCAAAATACTGAGAAAGGAGTGGTGGGGGAAGAGAGAGAGAGAGAGAAGGATGGAGGGAGGGAGGGTAGGAGAGAAAAGAAACAGAGAAAAGGAAAGGAGGGAAGGGGGAGGAGAAAAGAACAAAGGAGAAGAAAGGAAAAAATGGCTTTTAAAATCCATAATCCAAACTTTTCTTTTCAAGTCACAAAACCATATTGCCTGATATTGGCTCCTAAAGACCATGGAGCTGCTGGTTCAGAGATAGAACTTCAAAATCAACCTCATAAAATACACCAATATCTCCGTTTTAAAAATCCCTGTTGCTCTGAACCTGAAAGTGGCAAGTCCTAGTCCTGCGTAGTGAACTTACTGTAGTGTATCAGTCACACTGCTTCTCCTCCATTTTCAAATAAAAAATATCAAGGTACAAAACATATCTCCATTTCTCTACTGGGAAGTAGTGAAGACAAGTGAGATGCTGGCTTTGCAGGGTTCAATGAGCTCTGCCAAATACCATTGCAGATTTGTGCCATTTAATTTTACTTTTTAAAATAATTTTTTTCAAAAATCCTTTACTTTTCAATAAATTGGTATCAGGTGGTTGAAAAACTGTAGCTTGAATATCTGGGGATAATAATTTTTTCTTCTATGCCAGGCAGCGCCCTTACTCTGGCAGCACAGCCTTCTTCATTCCTCTCTGAAGACCTGATTCCTTAAATCAGGCATCAGTATGTTTTTGGAGCACAGGATGGAAAAAGATTAAGTGTCAAATGGAATCACACAAGCTGAACAGCAAAGCAGACAGCAGGAGAAGAATCAAACAAGGTATATGCTGGGATGGAGAGGTTACCTTTTCTCCCTTTTCTCCTAGATCGCCCTTCTCACCCCGTGGACCAGGGAAGCCCTGTAAGATAAAAAGCAAACCAAAAAGATCTATTGGTGTAATAGTGGCAAAATCATCTAGAAACAAATATTTTAGGATTTTACATTTCTGAACTTAAATATAACACAAAATGGCTCACCAGTCTTAAGACTGGTGAGATAATAAAGCAGTGCTTAGAAATGTAAGTTTTCTAATGTCTCAATTATCTATACACAACAGGTTGCTTGCTTTTTCTTTTAAGACGTAGAGAGTAGAAAGAATATCAGGATACTAGTTTGAATTCTTGGAAGTTCACTGATTTGTGCAGATTTGGGCAAATCACTTACCTCTCTGTACTTTAGTCCCTTGACTGTAAAATGGGGTTAATGATATCCACCCAACAGCTGTTGTGAATGTTAAACGTGGTGATGCACTACAAAGTACCAGAATGATGCCTGCCCATAACAGGTGCTCATAAACAGTAACTAGTATTTGTATTACTTTTGGTATTCTCATTATTCATGTAATACAGGATGAGCAGTGATTGTGTCTAGAGGCATTTGCTTTTGACATTCTCTATTTTCACAGAAACATATTAGCATAAGATATATAAGGACTAAATGCTAAAGGAAAAAAATACTGCCTAACTGCTTTGAGAAAAAAAACATATCATTCTGTAAGGATAGCATGTGAGAAGTATGTTTATTTTATGCATATTTTTCATAAATAGGTCATACTGATGTTAAGAGTATCCTCAACTTGGGAAAGTATTTTGAAGTGCCACTATCCACTACTAGTTATTAATTTTATACAAGATAATTGTGTTTTTTTGCTTTTCTGTTTTATCTCATGCAAACACTACTGTATATTGCTGTTTACATGCACAGCAATATATGTTCTATGCATACCTATATGCACAGAAAATAAGTATTCTTTTTGTTATTGATGATGGAGACCATCAACATCTATTATAATAGGATGATGTTTATTGTACTTATTACTTACATCAAGACCAGGCTCTCCATCTTTCCCCTGCCAAAGAACCATAGTAGCTACATTAGTGTTTCTAAGTTTTATGAATAGATTATAGATTTATTTAAGGCTGTCTGAACATGCAACACTAGTACTAGAATAACTACTTCAGAAATGTGAAAAAGATTCTCATTTGGATTAGTGACTGTTAGTGTTGCAGTTAAGTGTCATGAAAATTTTATATGATATATTGGGTTAAATAGACTAATATTCTGCTGGTGTTTAAGGCTTGGTAGCTAAGTTATCAGTCCAGGAGTTACACTGAAAGCAAAAATACTGTTTAGTTGATTAGTGACTGTTAGTGTTAAAGTTAAGGGTCATGAAAATTTTATATGATATATTGGGTTAAATAGACTAATATTCTGCTGGTGTTTAAACCTTGGTATCTAAGTTACCAGTCCAGGAGTTAAGTTAAAAGCAAAAATACTGTTTAGTTGAATTAAAAACATACCAGCACTAATAGAGGATATGAATCAATGCTACTTTAATTCGATAACTTAGTAGTTAGCTCACAAATGAGTAAAGAATGTAGAAATACAGTTTTAATTTGGCTAGATGTGCACACCATGTACGAAGGGTGTGAAGATTGCAACTGAAAAGCTGTTTTTAAGTAAGCTTTGTAAATGAATAATCCCCAAATATTTTTTTTAAAAGTCGTAAGACTTAGGCAAGAATGATAAATTCACTCCCATGGTGCAGATTATCATGGTGATGACCCTATTGTGTCATAGTATGGATCCATCCAAAGTTCACAAAAGGCTACTTTGATTCCATCAATTAGATTTTGAAACCTATTTCAAAATCAGCATCTTTTTTTTTTATTATTTAGCACTGAGGTAATCATGGACTATGTTTGTTATTTCAATTCATAAAAAGCATGTGGGAGATATGGAAAGGTTAAAACCCTTAATGCAACATACGCTTCTACTGTCATCCTACCCTATCTTAATGAATCAATTATAATCATTCCCAAGATGATATTTTTAAGGCAAATCAGAGGTCTCAATATGAATTCTGTGTAATTAAGAATTTTCAGGCCAGGCACAGTGTCTCATGCCTATAAATCGAGCACTTTGAGAGGCCGAGAAGGGCGGATCACTTGAGGTCAAGAGTTTGAGACCAGCCTGGCCAACATAGTGAAACCCCATCTCTACTAAAAATACAAAAATTAGCTGGGCGTGGTGGCACACATCTGTAATCCCAGCTACTCGGGAGGCTGAGGCAGGAGAATCGCTTGAACCTGGGATGTGGAGGTCGCAGTGAGCCAAGATCACGCCACTGCACTCCAGCCTGGGCAAAAGAGCAAGACTCCATCTCAAATAATAATAATAATAATAATAATAATAATAATTTTCAGAAGACAGAACGTTATCAATGTTCTATGTTCTGAAGATCATTTGTCATCACAGTAATTTAGAAAGTCAGAAACATCAAGTCGTCATAAATATCAATGTAATTTGGGGAATACTTTTTACTAGCAAGAGTCATTTTAGTAAATAGTCTATAGGAACAGATAAAGTCTGAAGAAGGCTGTTTTCAATGAAGCTTCCACAGCCATTTTTGGATCCAGTGACCTTCCAAGGAAGTACCAGTTATGAGTGTCCAGTCAGATGACGTAGGGAGGGCATCTTCTGACAGGATCCTGTTCTTGGGTTAACAGTTTATTCTAGAGACAGACTCTGATCTTGTCAATCTCGTGAAGTGCCTGGATATGTGTCTGTACATGATAAGAGGGCGAGATACTGAATATGACCTATTTGTGAAGCACATGGAATTACTGGATTTATAGGTAATGAGTGGATTGCTGTTTCTTCTCTAACATTAGTCTGCCACAAGGGAAGGGTTAACCGTGTCAGTGACTGGTCATCTATGCATGCGGAAGGTGGGGATGTGCATGTGACCGGGAACTCACAGGCAGCCCATAGGGCCCTCTTGGTCCAGGCTCTCCCATAGCTCCTTTTTCACCCTAAAATGAAAAGTAGAAAGTTCAAATCATACACACACACCCCCATTCACACACTCCCTCTCATGCCCTATGTCTAAAGCCTCTATTTCAAGGACCATTCTATGAAAATCTCAAAGATTTAGGCTCTTACAGAGTCACTGCCAGTGATATTTGGAAAGTAATCTACAGTAGCATCTTTTGCTAAATCACCTTTGAAAGAGGGGCAGCACAAGATTGCCGCTGGCCAGCTGTGCAAAAGCATTTGTATATCTCAGATGCCATACTTGGGTTTCTTTGGCATTAGTGTGAAGCATTTATTTGTTACTAATTATTTTGTTGGCACCTTTAAACGTAAGAATAAAGTGCCATTCTTTTTTGAGACAGGGTCTCCCTCTTTCATTCAGGCTGGAGTGTAGTGGTATGATCACGGCTCACTGAAACCTTAAACTACTGGGCCTAAGCGATCCTCCCACCTCGACCTCCTGAGTAGCTGGGACTACAGGCAAGCACCACTATGCCCAGGTAGTTTTTAAATTATTTGTAGTGATGGAGGTCTTACTATGTTGTCCAGGCTGGTCTTGAACTCTGGGGCCTCAAGCAATCCTCCCACCTTGGACTCCCAAAGTGTTGGGATTACAGGCTTGAACCACAGTGCCTGGCCTGAAATGTCTTTTCTTCTATCAAAAAACAATTATTCAGGGAAACCCTTCCTTGATTGCCCACTTCCTACCACCAGCTGTATTTTATTTCACAGCCCTTAGACACCAGAAGATGCATAAAGCTCGTGACCTGCTTATTCTCTGCTACCCTCACTAGAATACACACATGAAGGTTCTGGGGCCTCTAGCTTTGTTGTTCCCTATAGCATCCTCATAGCTTAGAATAGTGTTAGGCACATCAGGAACTGTTTGTTGAATGAATGAGTCAAAGCAAATCTATATAATCATGGACACAGTTTGCTTCCTTTCTGAAAAAGAGGATTTATGTATTTTTTTTATTTATTTTTTATTCTGAGACACAGTCTTGCTCTGTTGCCCAGGCTAGAGTATAGTGGCACAATCTCGGCTCACTGCAACCTCCACATCCCGGGTTCAAGCAATTCTCCTGCCTCAGCCTCCCGAGTAGCCGGGATTACAGGCGCCTGTCACCACGCCTGGCCAATTTTTGTATTTTTAGCAGAGATGGGGTTTCACCATGTTGGCCAGGCTGGTTTGGGAGTCCTGACTTCAGGTGATCCACTCACCTGAGCCTCCCAAAGTGCTGGGATTACAGAGGTGAGCCACCATGCCTGGCTTGAAAAAAAAGGGTTTAAAAACTTTCAACCCCTCTGAATGCTAGATAAAGTAGGTATATGTTATCTTCCTCACTTTCTCTCCAAGTGCCTATTTAAATAGAATAGCTTTCCCCATCTTACATGATATTCTTGAATGCTTATAAAGAATAAGTATTATTGGAGGTAATCTTGTGAATAGAATAATTGTGATGTTAAAGAAAGGGATGTTCTGTATTTCAAATGGTGTTTTCTGCTGCTGCCATCTCCAAATTGAAGTATTTGTCAGTATTTAGTATGAAAACTTCAGGAGTAATGGTGATTTTATATAAGTAGCCAAACAGAAAATCTTATCTCCTTTTATCATACCCCTGAAGGAGTTTAAAGGTTAGCAAATCTTTTTTCTTGGCAAAACACCAGGTTCACCTGATAACAGTGCCTGCAGAGCTACCTGATATGCCTGTGTTTCTCCAGATTCCCATGTGAGCAAATTTCAGGTCCCTGTTGGCATTTTCTTTATCTAAATTTGAGGGGTCAGTGGAACTAATTAACACTGTCACCTACAGGCAATATGGTACAGGTGAGATTACTGAAAATAAATATGATAAAAGCTTAAACTTTTTACTCATTATTACTTTATGGTTATTACTAAAGCAGAAGCAATTGCACTCAGCACAGTGGCCAGATTTTAAATGAAACATTAAACATTTTTTTAAGAAGGGAATTTTCTTAACTTGTTAAGAGACACCTATAAAAAATATCTACAGCATAGGACTTAATAGTGAAATATCAAAAACAATCCCTTTAAGAATGGAGCAAGGGATGGGTGCAGTGGCTTATGCCTGTAATACCAGCATTTTGGGAGTTCAAGGCAGGAGGATCATTTGAGGCCAGGAGTTTGAGACCAGCCTGAGGACCAAGGTAACACTCTATCTCAAAAAAAAACAACCAAACAAAGTAACTAGTAAGATGTGTGTGTGTAAGTCTGTGTCTGTTTGTCTGTCTGTCTGTCTATCTATCTATCTATCTATCTATCTATCATCTATCTAATCTATCTGTGTGTGTGTGTGTGTGTGTGTGTGTATGTGCGCATGCACGCACGTGTAGTGGGAGGTGAGGGTTTTAAGGAAAGATCCACATAAACTGGACTGTGTCTAGTTTGAAATAACTGAAACAACTCCACAGATTAGAATGGGTCTAATTGGAAAAATCTCCATAGATTATTTTGATATAACCATTCCCTTCTCCGCTGAGAATCTTGGCTTTGTCTTATTCTTCAAACAAATATACTATGGCTTATTTGAATAAAGCTGTCACTAAAACAGGTGTCTGTGAAACTCCTCTTCTAGAACAGCCCACCCCCAATAATTACTTCAAGCTATTAATGACAATTCCATTTCTCTTGCCAGTTACTGCCTCAGAAGTGGACAGCTGACCCAGTGCTGGCAAATGAGGTGTCAGGGGCATCAGCCAGGAAGCGCTGGGGAAGCTTCCTCTCTGCTCAGGAAGAGACATGGGGGTAGTCTCTCCGTTCTCTGCTGGTGTCTCACTAGAGAGGATGCTTGGACCACTGTGCCCAGCTTGTCTATGGTCAGAAGACAAAGCCAACATGTGGAAAAGGGCTCCCAAGCAAAACCTAGAGTCCTCCTTTGAATATTTTCTTATATAAAATAATGTATTTCTTTATTGTGTAAGCCATTTTGAATTTGGGTTCTGTCACTTAGAGCCAAAAAGCATTCTAATGATTCCAGCTTGAAAGCTTTTAGGAACGAAATATTAACACAGGGATTTGAATGTACAACTCCTTTTCCTGGATTAAGCAATTCCAAAAGTATTTTTCAACCTCTCAAGCTTAATATACTTTATAGGGTTCCAAAGCCAAATGAAGAAATCAGCTAAGGTAGGGAGGATCAGGTGCTTGCAGAGTGGAATATTAATGCTGTCAGTCATACACTTGAAAATGTTTGAATAACATTGCCTGTCAAATGCATGGTTTCTTTTAGGTTGTTCTAATTTCATTTGGGTTCTTTAATTTGCACGTCAACACTGAGGCGTTATCCTAGAACACCTCCCTTTGCTGATTCTGACTTCTTTAAAATTTGAAACTTTTTCGAGAGAATCCAGATGGCGCCTCCATCAATTAACTCTGAGAATCACACTCCAGTTCAGCACTTCCAGTGAGGGGCACTTGGAGAGTACTGATATATGATCCAGTTAAGATAGTTAACATCCTGAGTAAATACAAGAGTAACACTTTACACTGCACACCATTTGACTGAAACTATGCCTTCAAATTCTTAGCAATTTCATTTGCTCTTCTGGTTAATTCTGCTCCAGCACTGAGACCTGATACTCTTGTGACATTGTGGAGCTATCGGAAGTAGCAGCTGATTTACCACATGGTAAACCCTCTTGAGCCCCAGGGCATTCTGCCAAAAGACTGCCTGAGATTTGCTGCTCCATTTTTAGTACATGGGCTGGGTTTCTTCATACAATGCTTGAAAGCCAATATGCGTCAGCAGCGTTGAGGCTTTTAGCTTTTAAATATTTTTAATTAAGATGATCTTCAGAAGTCATTGGTTTGATCTTAGAAATATGACAATTGCACATTCAGATTATACGTTCCCTTAGAACTCATCTCTTTCTACAAGCATTCTTGGATAAAGCCAATCTTCATCACTGTACAGCTTGTACTATTTGTATTATTTTGGCCTCATTCTCTGGTTATTTCCTGCATGCATTTTTCTTTCTCTGCAATTAGATTGTAAACTCTTCTAGGTCAAGAAGAATAGCTGCTTTTTTTTTTGCAGCATTCAGTATATATTAATAAATATTAATAAAAATATTAATAAAAGACGGGAGATAATTAATCAATTATAATGGTATTTATTATTCAATGTACTGAAGCAAATGAGCAAAATAGGCTTTGCCTAAGTGGGAGGAGAGTGTTTCCATCTCACACTAGCAGTGATACCATGCTTTGCACATCGTAGCATTTGGTAAATATTTCCCAAATGAATGAGATCACTCTACAGAACACAGAATTATAGAGTTGGAAGGTATGTTAAAGAAATGACTACTGGCCCTCTTTTTTTAAAGCAAATTATCCCAGACTGATGAAATCTATCTAGTTTTTAAAAGACCACAAACTTGCACAGTGAATCATTCCAACATTTTGAAGCCCTCACTATTAAAATACTTTCTTTATATCCTGTCCTGGATGGTAGGGAAATTGATGACATAATTTCACTCAGACACACAAAAATACTTCTAAGATTTCCAAGGTGAGGAAAAGAAATAGTGGGAGAAAAAGAGAAAGAGAGAGAGAGCGCGAGAGAGCGCAAGCATGAGAGGGAGAAGAGAGAAGAAAGTTTCAAGTAGATGACCATTTATCTTCCATTCTGAATGTCTTTTTTTTTCCCCAAAAGATATGGAAACGTGGCCTAGCAATAGAGAGGTTAGTGAAAGGTTTTTGTTTTATAATGCACTGAAATTATTTCCTTATGGTTAAAGAAAAACAGCCTATCCTTTAGCTTTAAAAAAGGGGGAGCATGTGTAACTGTGCAGAAAAGAATACTTAGGTTTCATTATTTCCTTTGGAAAAAAGTTATAAGCTACTCTGAATGAGTACAGTAGCTTTATATAAAAGATTATCAACCAGAATACGTACTCCTGGAAATTTTAGCTCCATTGACTTCAACTTTCTGGATGAAGGCCAAATGAAAATATCTTCCTTATGGGTGAAGGAAGAATCATCTGAGCTATTTATTTTAGCTATGTAAATGTATGTGTTGTTTTTATTAAGGCAGCCATGTTCTATTTTATGCTCTGTGGTTTTCTTCTCTCAATATTAGGACTCTGAATAGAACTTAGAATGGTATCTCTTTTTATTTAATATTAGATAGCCCTTTATTTCTTCTGAAAAATGAACACTTCAACTAATATGGAAAAGCCATGCTCTGTGTTTTCTTTAGTACAAGCTTCATAACCTCAGCAACAACTTACTCTTTCTCCTTTGGGACCTGCAGGGCCATGGGGTCCCATAGGACCATCTGTTCCCTAAAAAAAAAAAAAGATAATATGAGATATATCACAAGGGCTGCAGGAATAGCAGTTATAATTTATCCTGAATTTTTCCTAGGTGAATGGTGCCTAAGAATACCAGTAAGACAACTCATCTCCTTTCAAAGTGCTTCATGCTTGATTATTTCAGGCCAGCGGTTTTCAAGAAACTCATGCAAAAAGGATGAATTATATAACTGCATGTTTCAATGAAAGGTACACACAAAAAGCTGCATATCATATTTAATTATATCTTTTTCCTCTGACTAAATAAAGCATCATTGGCCGGGTGCAGTAGCTCAAGCCTGTAATCCCAGCACTTTGGGAGGCTGAGGTGGGTGGATCATCTGAGGTCAGGAGTTTGAGGCCAGCCAGCCTGGCCAACATGGTGAAACCTCGTCTCTATTAAAAACACAAAAATTAACTGGGCATGGTGGTGGGCACCTGTATTCCCCTACTCAGGAGGCTGAGATTGTAGTGAGCCAAGATCGTGCCACTGCACTCCAGCCTGGGCAACAGGGCGAGACTCGGTGTCAAAAAATAATAAATAAATAAATAAATAGAGCATCTTCACTTTGCCCCATAATCCTAAGAAGAAAAATGTAATTGTTTTTCCTTCCTGTCACCTTTTCCTCAAGCCCTTCTCTACAGTCACTGCCACCCTTAGCCGGGCAAGCTCTGAACTCTTGTTTTCAGCTATTTAAGAGGCTTGAACAGTTACACAAGTAGAAGAAAATTATGAAGCAAATGAAAACAGTGTGTAACTGTTCAATCCAAACTTTCTGCAGCTCTCTTGGGGGCAGCAGGCGCTTACAGGAAAGGAATCATTCTTATAGATTCTGCGGCAGTGGCTAGTCACTAGGCTTACAACTCACAAACCAGGCAGCCAAGATGAACTTAAATATAGAATTCCCTTTTGTACCCCTGGTTAGTTCAGGATTAGGATTTCTGCGGGAGAAGAGGTGATATTTGAATGAATATAAGAACGCTGAGGTCCAGTGAAAATCATGACTGCCTGAAATAAGTTTTTAGAATTGAAAAGATGGGAATTTCTTTTAGATTCTTAAAACTGTAGCCAGGACTTCGAGTATACTTGCTCATTTCCAGGATGACTATGTTTAGATTCACACAAAATGGATTATAATATTTGCAAATGTAGGAACTATTTCAGCATGATTTTTCTTTAGTATTCCCATTTCTGTTCTACTATTCTGGTTTATTCTGTTAGAGCCTTGTGATAAGAAAGAATTCAGAGTTTAAAATTCATTCTAATGTTGCCGAATTCTCATCAGCTTAACTGATATTTTTCTTACTGCCTGATTTCAAAGTTCACGTTCAGAAGACTTCTAAATACTGAGTATTTGTGGCTGAAATTTAAGAGCTGGAGCTGTTAAGAACCAAAGAAAAAAAGACAAAATGACAGAAGACAGACAAGTCATTTCTATGAACAGAAATTGAAAGTTAGTGCCAAGGAAGAAGTTACATTTGATGGGCATAAGTCTAAAAGGAAAAGCAAGTTACAATAATTTCACATTATTTTAATCTTTTCAGAGGGCCGCTCTCATGGAATTGTAGGGGATGTCTGTCTACTGGTTCTGGAAAAATTCGTCCGGGATTCTAAGATAATGAAGCCCATTAGTCTGGTCATTCTTCCCACCTAGCAAATTATCCAGACTTGAACACAAGCTTCAGAAAGACATTCTGGCAGTTTAGCTGTTCTCCAGACAGAGTTGCAACCGTCCTCTGTCCACCTTTCCCCTCTTTGCGGCCATCTTTGTCCACCTTCCCCTTTTACGACAGCTCTAAGTACACCCTCATCATTTGATGGGAGGACATGGAGCAAAGGGGTCTGTCCTGAAGTGCACGATTCACAGCCACAAAACATGTCAGAACAAGACAAGGGACTGACTCACCCGGGATCCTGGCTTTCCGTCTAAGCCAGATGCTCCCTGTGTGATTTGGTTGGTAGCAGGGTTGGTGGGTGTAACACGAATGACAAGAACAGAGATTAGTATGAGGTACCGATGAACAAATGTAACACTTCAAACAACATAATACGCAGTTACAGGGTTCTGGGATGAATATCACATTGCTACAAATTGTTAGTTAAAAAAAAAAAAAAACCACATGACAAACACCCCACAGATGATGGCATTTTAATGACATTTCTATTTGACAAATTCTTATTTAGAAATCAAGCTAATGAAGTGTATAAACTGGGCTACAAAGTAGTTACTCATAACAGTCGCAGGCTTCTATCTAATTTCCCTATGAAATTCATTTTCTAAAGACTATGCTGTTCACCATATATTTCTTTAGGTTCTGAAGAGAAAAGAATGGGCTAAAAAAAGGGCTCATTATAATAATCAATCAAATTTAGCATTTCAGAGAGAAAAAAAGAGCTCTGGTTATACTTGTTAAAATAGTGTTTATGAATAACAAATGCAGGGTTTTCACATGTTAGGATGACTCTTGGTGGATTTTACATCAACAATAATTACTCATTGTTTTCTCATTTGTTCCTACTGTTCACACTACCTTCCACTAGAGGGACTTCTAGGAAAGGGAAAAAGCCAGAAAACAGTTCGTGCGACCAAGCAAAAAATAACTTCCAAACTAAATTGTTTCTCGATTCCTTCAAATAATCTTTACATCAAAGCCCGACTGGGGAAATAACTTTAAAAATTTAATGTTCTCAGACAATGCACGCTTTTCTTCACTTTGAACTCTAGGCTACACATAAATAGTGTATGATTAAAAAATGGCATTTTCAATGTTTGTTTCAAGAATAAGCACAATTATTTCTTTGATACGGCTTTTGTGTTTCAAAGCGCTAGTATTTATTTATAGTCCTTTAAAAATATTGGTTAGATCAAGGAGTATTTAAGAAAGAAAATGCACTGGCCCTAAAAATTCTCTTGTCAAGATCGCAGAACTATTTCCCAATTTTATGCTTCAGATGCAGTTAATAATACAAAATGGAAAAAAAAAATCGATTCCAGATGAAAACTCTATATACATGTTGGGTATTTTGAGTTTTTATTTTAAAATTTCTTCTGTATAATCCTATTATGAGCCATACTATAACTGCAAAATACATACTTTTTTTTTTTTTTTTTTTTTTTTTGAGATGGAGTTTCACCCTTGTTGCCCAGACTGAAGTGCAATGGCACAATCTTGGCTCACTGCAACCTCCATCTCCCAGGTTCAAGCGATTCTCCTGCCTCAGCCTCCCGAATAGCTGGGATTACAGGCATGCGCCATCACACCCAGCTAATTTTTGTGTTTTTAGTAGAGACAGGGTTTCATCATGTTGGCCAGGCTGGTCTCAAACTCCTGATGTCCACTGATCACCTGCACTTTGGGAGATCACTGGCTAGTCTCAAACTCCTGATCTCCCAAAGTGCTGGGATTACAGGTGTGAGCCACCGTGCCTGGCCTACGTACATCTTTTTTTTTTTTTTTTTTTTTGAGATGGAGTCTCGCACTGTCGCCTAGGCTGGAGTGCAGTGGTGTGATCTCAGCTCACTGCAACCTCCACCTCCCAGGTTTATGCCATTCTCCTGCCTCAGCCTCCCAAGTAGCTGGGACTACAGGCGCCTGCCACCACACCCGGCTAATTTTTTTATTTTTAGTCGAGACAGGGTTTGTTAGCCAGGATGGTCTTGATCTCCTGACCTGGTGATCCACCCGCCTCGGCCACCCAAAGTGCTGGGATTACAGGCATGAGCCACTGTGCCCAGCCTTACATATGTCTTTTGTTAGCAATAATTACAATAAAAATGTATATTGTTGTTTGTTTGTTTAAGGTTAGCATAGGTACAGCTGTTAGCTAAATGTTCCATAAAAATTATCAATAGCCCTAAATTTTAAATTAGGGCAGACTTTAAATAAATCAGATTGAAAGTTTAAATAAAATAGAAAATCTAAACTTTCTTTTGCCTTTTGATACTTTCTTCAGTTACCATTATTATAACATTTGAAAATAAATGGGCCGGGCGCGGTGGCTCAAGCCTGTAATCCCAGCACTTTGGGAGGCCGAGACGGGCGGATCACGAGGTCAGGAGATCGAGACCATCCTGGTTAACACGGTGAAACCCCGTCTCTACTAAAAAATACAAAAAACTAGCCGGCCGAGGTGGCGGACGCCTGTAGTCCCAGCTACTCGGGAGGCGGAGGCAGGAGAATGGCGTGAACCCGGGAGGCGGAGCTTGCAGTGAGCTGAGATCCGGCCACTGCACTCCAGCCTGGGTGACAGCGCGAGACTCCGTCTCAAAAAAAAAAAAAAAAAAAAAAAAAAAAAAAAAAAAAAAGAAAATAAATGTAGGCCAGGCATAGTGGCTCACATCTATAATCCCACAGCTTTTAGAGGCTGAGGAGGAAAGACTGTTTGAGGCCATGAGTTAGAGATCAGCGTGGGAAACATTGCGAGACCCAATCTCTGTAAAATATTTAAAAAAATAAATCGCTTGAGCCCAGGACTTTGAAGCTGCAGTGAGCTATGATTGTACCATTAGACTCTAGCCTGGTGACAGAGTGAGACGCTGTCTCAAAAAGAGAAAAAAGAAAATAAATGGTGAAATTGTAATAATTTTACACTGATACTATTATATCTACCTAGAATGCTGAATTAATGACTCACATAAATTATAGAGGTTTTATGCCTGTAGTCCATTGATCTAATTGGTGTGATTAATTGATTAAACCTATATTCTAGGCTGGGCTGGTGGCTCATACCTGTAATACCAGCACTTTGTGAGGCTGAGGCGGGTGGATCACCTGAGGTCAGGAGTTTGAGACCAGCGTGTCCAACGTGGTGAAACCCCATCTCTACTAAAAATAGAAAACTTAGCTGGGCATGGTGGTGCGCACTTGTAATCCCAGCTACTCGGGAGGCTGAGGCACAAGAATTGCTTGAACCCGGGAGATGGAAGTTGTGGTGAGCCGAGATGGCACCACTGCACTCCAGCCTGGGTGACAGAGAGAGCCTCTGTCTCAAAAATAAATAAATTAAATAAACCTATATTTTAATACAAGGTTTACGTCAGTCATTCAATAAATAAATACCTAATGACCATCTACTATATGTGGGATGTATGTAAGGCACTTGCTATCAACTGGCATAAAGTATAATACCCATGGCAAAAATGAAATAAGTGGTCATCAGCTTTTTTTCCTCCCACATTTCAAATTGTGTATAAACTATATTCTGCTACTGATTTTATGTCATATTTTACTCATGTAATCTGTATTGTTCTTTGTTGATTTGTATCTGTATTCACCTAATAGGTAGCATATTAAAGGCTTGAAATTAAAGCCTCGTAATAACAATTTTTTAAAAATCTCCGTTTAGTTGTTGTGGAAAGAAGGCTGACATAAAGAAAACGAAGAGCCAGGGGGAGATTCCTTCTTCATGAAAAATAAAAATCTCTAAACAACTGCAAAATACTTCTTTTATACTACTCACTATTGCCACAAGAACCTCATAACAGGGAATTTTCAATACGAACAACATAAAACACGTAGAACATGATATGATTGATTAATGTAAGGAGCCACAGCATTGACCTCACGCTATCAACAATGGCCAATTCCATACCTGCCACCAACTGAGGGCTACAGTTTTTGGTATCCAAGGAGAAAAAACAATTGAGGAGGCATTTTAAACTGCACTAGACTATAAAAAGTGTTTGGGAGAAACTATGAAATAATGAGCACAACACTTTTAAAAGAAGGGGATAATGGGAGAAGAATTGTCAGCCCTAAAAGAGGAAGGTTGGCATGTATGTAATTGAAGAATGACAGGACATTTATAGCATTGTTTGTTGCGGGTCTTCCTCTTACAGAAAAGCAGGCATCAGAGACACAAAACTGAGCTGAGCTCTCCTCGAACATAATGTGTTTCCTAATTACAGAAACCTCAACAGTACGAGCTGCTGAGTAAACTAGAGTTATCACGTAGGGTAGAAAGAAAAATCTGAGATTTGCACTAAAATGGAAAGTTTTCTTTACTTACTGGAAGACCAAGGGGTCCTCTGTCACCCTTTTGACCTGGTTCACCCTTCAATCCTTTAACACCATTTAACCCTGGTTCACCCTAAATGCAAAAGCAAATGCCAATTTTGGTTGCTATTATGGGTGTTTAAACTGTGAGAGAAGAGAGCCAGTCTCTGAAATAGTTGCAGATTCCAGTTTTAGGAAACAGCAGAGTCAGGCTAGATTTGTCTTGCACCAAATATTAATTTTTAAAGTTAAAATTAGTTACTAAACTGACATCAACAATTAATATTCTAGAAATCAAAATTCCCAGGAAAGTGTGCTCCTTACAATAAAAATATGTATGGTTGATTTCCTAAATTTTTCAGTTCTATCTCAAGGAAATTCATGTTATACCACATTTTTATGATCAAATAATTCAAAGACAATCGAGTGGAGGATGCTGAAGAAGATTCAGTAGAAGAAAAAAAAAACCCACTCTGCTGGAATGGAAAACTGGAATATGCAGGACAGGGTTATAGACAGATATTTTAAGCCTTTAAGCATGTTGTCCAACGGAATGAACTAAAAATGTAGCAGCTGATGTTTGAAGTAATGCCATTTAGCAAGTCCTCATTCACTGCCCTTGCCAAGTCAGATCCCTACATGGACTAATCAACAAATCACCAATCCCAGGAGAAAATATGAAGATCAAAGAACTTAAATGTAGTTTTACTAACTATCCATCTGCCCAATGTTAGAATAAAGAAAGTATGAATTTAACTCAGGGTGACATTATAAAAGCCACGGTAAATGGTAAATTATTGACTCTATTTTTAAAAACCAAGAAATACAGTACACCTATTTTCCATCAGTAACAACATGTTAGATATCAAGTTCTGACCTGTATAATTTTTGACTTTTATGTGTAGACATTAATTTGCCAAGAAAATCTTGAAGGACTTGTGAATGAGAGATGATTTCAGACACAAATGCCCTATAGAGTCTTGCTGGGTTTTTAACCTGGGTAATATTTACTCAACTTGCCTAATGATGTAAGTCAGTGTAGCGCTTGTTAAACATAAAGAGTTCAGGGCCCCACCCAGTCCATGGTAGCACAGAAATGGGTATCTTTAATAAGCCTCCCAGCGGAGCTTGCAGTGAGCTGAGATCCGGCCACTGCACTCCAGCCTGGGCGACAGAGCGAGACTCCGTCTCAAAAAAAAAAAAAAAAAAAAAATAAGCCTCCCAGGTGATTCTTATCAGGAAATTCTGGGAAACACTGAGCTAGATTCATGCATGGAATCATGTTATGTATTTGAACTTTCAAAGGGGGTCGCAAAATGATAAACACATTGGCATGGCATAAAAAAATCCAGGATTTTGAAGATAGGATGTTTGCTGCACAGCCACTCTAGGAAGTCCAAATGTGCCGGTTGTCGGTAAGATAGTATCCTGGGAATTCTACTGATTGAGGACACGATATTAAGGCCAAGGCTCAATAGTCAGTGACTAATTTGAGATCTGTGGCTTTGCATGTGTGTGTACTTTCAGCAAGTGGTCTTGAGGTACTTGGGGTTAAATCCAGTGACAGAAAGACCAAATTTCAAGTCTGGACCTAAGTTCTAGTCCCAGATGTGTCATGAACTAGCTGTGTAATTTGGGGCAAATAACCTAAACTGTTTGGGCCTGTAGTTTATCATCTATGAAATCAGGGAACTTGCATAGATATCGATGAGGTCTTTTCAACTTTTAATATCTGAAACTTATGATTTAAGTAAGAATTGAAGTTGTATGGACAAAATAAATTGTTGCATTCTAGAAATCAAAAGCTTCTTGGGCATCTCCTAATCCAACTGTGATGGCATATCTGAATCACTTATGAAATTAAATATCTTGGTGACATTATCCTTAGTCATTATGACCAGGCTGGTTTTTGTTGGCATCTTAAAATCCAAGAGTAGGCCGGGCGCGGTGGCTCAAGCCTGTAATCCCAGCACTTTGGGAGGCAGAGACGGGCGGATCACGAGGTCAGGAGATCGAGACCATCCTGGCTAACACGGTGAAACCCCGTCTCTACTAAAAAATACAAAAAACTAGCCGGGCGAGGTGGCGGGCGCCTGTAGTCCCAGCTACTCGGGAGGCTGAGGCAGGAGAATGGCGTAAACCCGGGAGGCGGAGCTTGCAGTGGGCTGAGATCCGGCCACTGTACTCCAGCCTGGGCGGCAGAGCGAGACTCCGTCTCAAAAAAAAAAAAAAAAAATCCAAGAGTAGGGCTGGGCGCGGTGGCTCAAGCTTATAATCCCAGCACTGTAGGAGGCCAAGGCAGGCGGATCACCTGGGGTCAGGAGTTCAAGACCAGCGTGGCCAACATGGTGAAACCTCGTCTCTACGAAAAATACAAAAATTAGTCGGGCATGGTGGTGGGTGCCTGTAATCCCAGCTACTTGGGAGGCTGAGGTAGGAGAATCACCTGAACCCAGGAGGCAGAGGTTGCAGTGAGCCGAGACTGCACCATTGCTCTCCAGCCTGGGAAAAAGAGCGAAATGCCATCTCAAACAAACAAACAAACAAACAAACAAAAATCCAAGAGTAGGAAGCATTGATTTTGTCCAGATGGGGAAAAAGGCTGAGAGAGATTAAACAACTACTAAGATCACAAAGCTGATAGATGGTGCTCCTGTTTTCTGACTCCCCCAGATAGTACTCTCACCCCAAAGTCTAATTGATGCTTCTGAGATACTGTTAACTCACTGGCCTTATTGGAAGGTAAGGTAGTCTAAGAAGAATAAAGAGGCGTGAACTTCTCCCATTCCTGGGTGTCACCTGCCTGACTGGGAAAAGGAAACCCAGATTTTCTGAGTCAGACCAATACCTGCCACCATCCCTAGAGCTGCGTGGGCTAAAGAGAGCCAGCGTCCCCCGAGGAGACAGTGGCCTGCCTCTGGGCTTTGTGACGCCTAGTGCCAACATTGCCTTTATGTGTCTTCCCAGCCCCTACCTGTTAGTTGCACCAGCTCACTACTGAGGCACTCTCAGGAGTTCATGAACCTTCTTTCAAGCAGGCTTGAGGATGAGTTATAGAATTTTTCTGTTCAGAACCAAGTATCACATAGCAACAATAACAGCTGTCTTTTGATATTTATCAACAGCTGCACCAGATATTTTGCTAAGTGTTTTATAATCATACCTCATTAAGTTATCACAGCACTGTAAGGTGAGTTACCCAGTTGAGTAAATAAAGGATCAGAGAGGGTCCATAATCTGCTCAAAGTGATACAGCCTGGCAAGATTGAGATTAGAACATAAGTCTTTATCACACATGTTCCCTGAAAGGGGGAGCTTGTCTTTCAGGGCTTATTTTAATATGCTGGGATGTCCTCTTGGTCTAGACTAAGGCAAAGGACAGGTGGAGACCATCTTCATCATGCAAGCTACACTAATTCTGACAAAGAGGAGCTTTTCTCCCATGTTCTCTTTTTAACCCAAAAGTATAGAATGCATGTAAGTGCTGTGATCTTCTTCCCAGTATAGCACACCTGAAATACCCCACCCACTTCTAGACCAATGACCTCTGGGCAAATACAAAATTAAGATGCTGGAGAGGCAAAGCATTTAGATGTGGTATGACTACATGGCAAGCAAGAAATATCAATTACTAACATCCAAATATACAGCTAGAGACACCATTAAAAAAAGCATCTAGACTAGTCTGAGAATCTCATCAGATTCACTTCTAAATGGTTGACTTGAGTACATTATGATTCATAATTTGAGAAGCTTACATAGTAACCAGGAAAAAGGCAAAATGAGGAATAATTTATCTCCAGGTGATCACTTAAATTTGTTATAAGTCATTTTGTGTTATGAGATTTAAACATCTGGATGCTTAAAGGCTCAAAGATTATCAACATTACTTGGCAAATAAGACAGGACAGACATGCTTCTGTCATGCTTCTCCATGATTATCAAGGAAGCAGAAATCAAATAATCAAGGGATTTGTTGGATTACCTTTGGTCCAGGAAGTCCATGAGGTCCCTGAAAATGGAAAACAGAGCTTTTAATTAAGAATTGATTCTCTGTTTCCCAGCAGGAGTGAATATTATATCACATAACAAAAGAGATGTAAGACAAGAATCTTCTTGTTTGAGCTATAGCTAGAGGCAGGCTAGTGGATATTATTTATTACCTACCAAAAGTTCCTGCCAGTTCTTGGATTGCTCTGTAATAGGAAATTCATTAATAGCAATTCTGTCTGCTAATACCTTTGAGGAGGGAGAAATCCGCCAGGGTTACATGGAAGAAAGAAGTAGGAAAAAACAGTATTCTGAAGAAGTAAATTATGGTCACTCTTTCCTCCCATTGCTCAAGAAAGAGCATTATTGGAATGATCTAAGCCACAGAGCATAGCCAGTCATCCCTTTCTGACTAGCTCCATTTCTATTTTATACCATAAACAATTATTATTGACTTCTTCTCCTTCTCCTTCTTCTTCTTCCTTCTCCTTCCTCCCTCCCTCCCTTTCTCTCTTCTTCTTTCTTTCTTTTTCTTTCTTTCTTTCTCTTCTTTCTTTTTTTGAAAAAATGGTAATTTTTTCAAATTACCATTAAAAAGTCTGAGTAGAATAAGCGAGATGCTTCATGAGTTCAAATGAAATAAAAATATGACTTTGAAGAGAAATTTGCCAAAGAGAAGCCCCAGATTTTAAGTGACAGGGAAGAGGAGAGGTTTTCCATTAACTCTTCCAGACCCAAGGTGTTGAATAATCTAAAGAAGACAGGAAGTGAGGAGATGACACCCAAGTTTGGGATTCTGGAGCATCATTTAAGATTAAAGAAAAAATTGTTATGTAGGAAAGCTAAGCATTATTATTTAGATTGCATTTATTTTTACAAAAACAAATTCTTCAAAGTTCTTGTAATAATTGTTTATCGGTGGAAGAAAGTCATAATGCATGCATGACTCAGGATTATAAAACACGCATTTTGTAGAAAATCTAAATATACAGACTAGTCAACTTAAATTAACTAAGGTTACTGTGGATTGCTGTAAACATTTCAAGAGATTTAAACAAACTATTTGGAGAAAGGAGTATTTAAATATCCATCAGTAAAATTATAAAACTTCAGGAAAAATTTATATTAAGCAATGCCTATATATTTGTTACATATGTCCACATTAGAATAATATTTTCCTTTTCGATAAGTGTCAGGTAAGCATTTTCAGGAAATGGCTGTTACTTTATCAGGTATTCTTATCTCATTTTAATAATGGCTTAAAATTCCTCTAAACTAATTAATTTTATGATATGAACAGGCTGTAGCATTTTCTAATTTAACTTTCTATCTTATAGTAGAGGAGGTATTAAAAAAAAAAGCCAAAAGTATGCCATTTGCTTAATTCTTAATGAACCATCTAGTTTTAAGAAAATAAGGTCACACTGGGTGAGGTGGCTCACACCTGTAATCCTAGCACTTTGGGAGGCCAAGGCGGGTGCATCACTTGAGTCCAGCAGTTCAAGAGCAGCTTGGGCAATGTGGTGAAACTTCATCTATTCAAAAAATACAAAAATTAACTGGGCGTGGTTGGTGACATGTGCCGTAGTCCCAGCTACTCAGGAGGCTGATGTGGGACGATCACCTGAGCCCAGGAGATAGAGGTTGCAGTGAGCCATGATCGTGCCACTGTACTCCAGCCTGGGCCACAGAGTGAGACCTTGTCTCAAAAAAAAAAAAAAAAAAAAAAAAGGAGAAAGAAAGAAAGAGCGAGAAAGGGAGGTAGGGAGGAAGGAGAAGGAAGAAGAAGAAGGAGAAGGAAGAAGAAGAAGAAGGAGAAGGAGAAGGAGAAGAAGTCAATAATAATTGTTTATGGTGTAAAACAGAAATGGAGCTAGTCAGAAAGGGATGACTGGCTATGCTCTGTGGCTTAGATCATTCCAATAATGCTCTTTCTTAAGCAATGGGAGGAAAGAGTGACCATAATTTACTTATTCTGTAATACTGAAGTCTTTTGATTAATTTACACCTGAGAGACACATGTGACCTTCTAGCCTGCTTGACTTGCTCTGATTCTGCTCCAGTCAAAAGCATTTGAAGCACTCTGCCTTTGACATTCTAACCTTAACACAACTGTCATTGGTTTGACATTTAAAGAATTATACTTGCTTAATGGCTGCCTTCCTCACTGGACATCAGTTCCTTCAGGGCAGGGTCACTGTCACCATTGGCCACTGCAAGACACCTGCAGTTAACACTGGCCCTGGCTCAATGAATCAATCAAAGTATCATAAAAGTAAGAAGGAAAAGATCTACCAATATATGTTATCTGAGGAAGTAAGCTTCAATTTTTATCATACTATTTTACAAATATCCTTTTTTAAAATTGACACATAACTATATTTATGGATACGATATGATGTTTTGATACCTTATACGTAAATGTTCCTACTGAACATTTCATTAAAGAGTTCAAACCTCAAACTTTGTCAGAATCATTCTTTAATGGCTATTACTACTACTACTATTACTATGATTATTATTTTTGAGATAGGGTCTCACTGTCTCCCAGGCTGAAGTGCAAGGGCACGATCACAACTCACTGCAACCTCGGCCTCCCTGGGCTCAGGCAATCCTCCCAACTCAGCCTCCTGAGTAGCTGGGACTACAGGCATGTGCCACCATGGCCAGTTAACTTTTGTATTTTTTGTAGAGATGGGGTTTTGCCATGTTGCCCAGGCTGGTAACTCCTGACCTCAAATGATCTGCCCACCTCGGCCTCCCAAAGTGTTGGGATTACAGGCATGAGCCATTGTGTCCAGCTCATTCTAAATCTTATTCTGCTGGTATTAGAGCAGCGGCTGGATAAAATGATTTGCCAGTGTTCACGCTGTAAGGCTGTAGTAGAGCTTGCTATATCTGTCTGTCTTTCCTCACCTCTATCACGAAACTACTCTTATCTCTTCCCAACATATGTGTTTGGGAGAGTGAATGACAACACTGTAAAGTTAATATATCTCAAAGCACCTGGTATTTTCCATCCATTCCACAGAGAGTAGTACAAAATACAAGCTGACTGTTTAGAGGGATGTGTTCATGTTCTCTCTAGTAGCATGCTCATAAATAAGCAATTACATTTTAGAAAGAAGGGAAACTTACCATGGGGCCAGGTGGGCCATGGGGACCTGGTGGGCCTGGTGGGCCTATGATCTGTATGTCCAAAAAATAAAAATGTTTTTGGTTACTTCATTTAGATAAGGCAGTTCAACTTGAATCTTGTGCTGGGGTTCTGCTAAGGCCATTAGTAGTTGCAGAGGAAGAAAGATACTGGAATAAGTGATGTGTTTGATTCTCTAGATTTAGAAATTCCCTTGTGAGAATTAAAAAAATACTCCAAAAAAAAAAGTTCTACAAAAGCCAGAATAAATCAAAAGTATGTTAAAAGAAAAGGAAGCAACTGATTACCAAGAAACGCTATAATGTCACTACTATCAAACTCAAATATTTCACTAAGCATAAGCAGGACTCTGGAGAAAACAAACAAGTATGTTCTATATTCACAAAGATCTATCCATTGTTATGAGAAAACCATTGATTTTTTTTCCCTCAGGATTAGACAGTCCTCTGAAAACCTGCTTCTACCTCAGACCTCTGATATACTTTGTCTCTCACTGTGCAAGGCTGACGGATGTTTCTTCTACAGTTTGACAAACCAAGAAGTTTGAGGTCTGTCTACTGTTATTCAGTCATCTGGCAGAGGTGGTATAGGTAAGTAACAGGTCAGCGTGTGAGGAGGCTCAGGAACCATGGAAGTTCAGCCACCATGGACTTACAGAAGGACCCTGTGGACCTGGCATTCCAGAATCTCCTTTTTCTCCTTTCATTCCATTGGCTCCCTACAAACAACCAGTAGCAGAGTTAAGCAGATAAAGTTATTTCCAGTGTAAGAGACAACTGAATTTTCTCCCCAATCCCATTGTTCTCTTGACATTTTATAATATTATGCACTTGCTACATAAAAGAAGGATTTATCTCCTTGCATTCTAGCTTAAAATAGCAACTTTACTAAAATCTCTAGGATTATGGGTGATATGTAAAATAAAATATAAAGTAAATACAAACTGGCTTGAGCTTGATTGGTTAAAGTCCTACGGTGTTAAATATATTGAGTTATAAATGTTATATCTTTTATGGTGGTGTGCAATTTAAACAGCAAAGGTAAGTCTTTTAACTTAGTTTTTATTGACATTTATATACTTCCTTGTTTTATAAAAAAGTCTAAGGCAGTGTAGTTTACTACATTTTTTAAAACAATTTTTACATTTTTCTCCTCCAAATTCTGGGTTAGAATTATGGGGAAAACCACAAAACACCATCCCATAGTATCATACACACAGAGGACACTTTCCAGAGAAATTTGTTTTTTAATTGTCCTGTATTTTTTGGCTCATTTCTTTATTATGGTTTATTTCCTAATAACCAGTTAATATCATCTTATGCATACTAAATTAAAGTGGCCAACTATGTTTATTTTATTATCTTCTGGGGAAAACAATTCAGGAAAACATGAAGGCTTACTTTATAATTCATTTGGTTACAAGCTTTACAATTTGAGTTCCCTAGAGTAATTAACCAATAATACCCCTCAAATATTTCAAAATAAAAATATTAGATGAACCACTAGATGAGATTGCAGCTAATGATATAACTCTTTCCTGATTGTTTAATTTACCTTAATAAGAACATAACATAAAAAGTATAAACAAACGAAAACTATAAACATACCGGTAATCCAGGAAGTCCAATTCCTCCTTTTTCGCCTGTCATACCTGGGTCCCCCATGTCTCCCTTTGAGCCTTTGAGTCCCTAAAAATGATAGATAGAGTTGGCATGTAAGCAGCATACTGACCTCTGATAATTACATCCTAGGGAAAATAGAATTCCGGATCAATTTCATTAGTAGCTGGGTTCAATGTTGAGATGATTCTGATTTTTGTTTTTAGGTCGAGTTATTTCTTACAGCACCCTTCTATATGCAATCAGTACTATTTCTCCCTATAATGAAATAGATTAAGTTCTATTAGACCATTTAAGTATGAAAAACATGAACTTAGGTTTTCACATAATTTCTCCTGATTTTATATTTTTACCTGGCAGCTAATTCTATCTCACCACACCTGAAAACAACTTAATAGATTTCATTCTCAACAATACAGGATGTATTCTGAACCGGGACCTAGTTTTATATAATAACAAATGTCCAGAAAAATTTCTCTCATCTCTATCCACTATACTCCCCTCCCTCCTAACTGCAGGCAGAAGTTCCAGTCACCATCAGTTTGCAATGGTCCAGTCTACAGACTGGTAAATCATTGGATCATTTACCGCACACTAATGCTCAATCAATGCTTAAAAGTATGACAACCTCTTCACAGTGTTCTTATTTTGTTCTCATGATGTCTCTATGAGGTGAGCCAGAATGTTATTTTTATTCTCCTTTACAGTGAGGAAATAAATATGGATTTTGAATGTTAACAAATCTGAATTTTGTAATTTTTTTTTTTTTTTTTTTTGAGTCAGAGTCTCACTCTGTCACCCAGGCTGGACTGCAATGGCGTGATCTTGGCTCACTGCAACCTCTGGCTCTCAGGTTCAAGCCATTCTCCTGCTTCAGCCTTCCAAGTAGCTGGGACTACAGGTATGCACCACTATGCCCAGCTAATTTTTGTACTTTTAGTAGAGACGAGGTTTCACCATGTTGGCCAGGCTGGTCTCAAACTCCTGACCTCAGGTGATCTGCCCACCGTGGCCTCCCAAAGTGCTGAGATTACAGGCATGAGCCACCATGCCTGGCCTGAATTTTATAATATTAGTACTGACATTAATTTATATTTTTAAGCATTTTCATCCTAGGAAACTCACTTCGATATACTGATGGCTCATTCTTCAGTAGAGATGATCATAGTTATTATGGTAAGGGGCTTCTAGGCTGCACAAACCTGTTTATCTTTTCTTTATTAAAAACTATTTATGGATAAAAATTATTTATGGAAAGGAACTTTTCTTGTTAACTGTACCTATTTAATAGTACCTAGTTCAGAATTACCCACTGGGTGAGTAGATGCCTGAATGAATAGATGGATCTTACTGATTAAAAACACCTGGATTATTTTTAGGGATCTACTAACAGAGAGCAGCCAGACGGCAACTTAGTGACAGAAGAAGACCTTGCAAAGCCTATAGAAAAAAAAAAAAGCTAGCTGCTATATCTGTAGGAGTCACATTGTATATCATTATGCATGTCAAATTAATTACTTATAATGACCAATGGTCAGAGAAGTAACATAGACAGACTTTAAAATTCTAAGTGATCTATGATATAGCAAATCATCTAAGGTATCTATGTTTTTTTTTTTTTTATCACATGTTCACTTAATATGGCATTATTATTGTTTCAACATATAACTCTGATATTAAAAATAACATCTCCTAAACCTAATTTTCCTATCTAATACTTTCTTCTAAGAAGTACATGTTCACTAGCTGTATTAAGAATCCTTTTGATTTCTTATGATTTTCCTGATTTTAGCCATTTCTCGGGTAAATAATGGAAACTAAGAAAACACTAAAGATCTTGAAATGAACCCTTTTGATTCCATTCCAAATTCTGAATACTGTCCATGTTCTCCAGCTCAGATTCTTTTAGGGCAGGGGTCGCCAAACCATGGCTCACAGGCCAAATCCATCCCAGGGATTGTTTTTGTACAGAGTGAATTAAAAAAAAAAAAATGTTGAGGTGTTAACCAAAAATAAATAAATAAAAAGGAAAGTTCAGCACAGAGTGCATGTGGCCTGTAAAGCCTAAAGCATTTACTATCTGGACTTTTATTAACCAAGCTTGCCGACTTCTGTTTTAGGGGGAACCCTCAGAGATATACTACCATACTCTGCCAAGCTACAACTTCCCGGCCTGTTTCTGTATTTTCTAAGGATCTAGGGATTAGGTGTCATCTTTATTTGGGAAAGGAAAACGTTGTCTAAATAAGGCATATAGGCAAGATTTAGTTTTGTGGAAGCTATCGTCACTGATTTGAATCTTGACATATTTGTATTAACTGACAAAAATTAGGCTGGTTTTACTAACTTTGTAATGATTTTACAAGTCTACTAAAAATTTGCAGGGGAGTCACTGGTAGGTTGATATAAGGTATTAAGAACCAGACTAAAGTATCATATGGCTTAGATATTTCTGCAAAGAAAACTAAGGTCTAATTTCAAACTAATTGCTTTTTAGAGTCAATGAAGTCTCTAGAACAAAGGGTTAAAAGAAAGAAGGTATCAAATATCAATGTTCATGACATTTTGGCTTCAAACCTACAATAAAAGTAGTAATCAAGAATGATGCTTTGAATAATAGTATATATCCATGAAAATTACCTGCTCTCCATCCATTCCTGGGATTCCTGGAGATCCTTGCTCTCCCTGTTAAGGTAAAAATAGATGACTTGCTTCCATTCTCATTGTTAACATACTGCACTACATAAAAAAACAATGCTAGTTGGTTAACAGTACAATTTGACTTTCAGCAAATGCATCATAACCCGAGAATATTCTGTTATAGCACATATCTAAACTAAGGGAAGTAATAATCTTTCTTCAAGATTATGTATAGTATTTATATGTAGCTAAGATCCAATGCTTTTAGTGTTTTTATTTTTTCTCCATGTGAGATGCAGGTTAAAACAGAGTGGTCAAAGAAAACTGATAGACATAACTTGATAGCTGACCATATCCTATAACAACAACCTATCTGCCTCAGTTAGTTAACTTTTTTCTTCATACAACCTCTGTATGATTTCTCTTACTTTCCAATTTCAGTAAAAAGGAAAACATAACAGTTAACCTAAAAAAATAAAATGCAAAGCCTCATGAATTTGCAACAATATTTTAATTGGCACAGTTCAAACAGTTAGTTACAAATTCATGATTGTGAGTGTGCAATTTCCAGAAAAGCCTCACTGAAGGATATCATAAATCAGATATCTTAATCTACATAAAATTACTTTTGAATCAATTCAATTTCTTTCACTGTGCCATGAATGAACTAATATTTACTATTCATGTTATGATTTATAAAGATTTTTGACAAACTCAAAATATAGAGATTTTTGTTTGCCTTTTCAAACTGAAGATGTTCCATTAAAAGCAAATTTATACAATATGCCAGAAAGTTAATCGAACAGTGAATGTTTAGTCACCTTTCAGTTTTGAAAAGTGACTAAATAAATTCCTTGAAAAGTAAGCATTATTTTGTATCAATGAGTCATTTATGTGGATCCCATTACAAATATCCCTGAATCCCACACTGTGGAAACTTTGTAAAAACAGCTCTTCTGAGTGTGAGAGGCCTGCCTCACAGACAGATTTCCAACAGAGCTGACCGGAGCCTATATTTTCTAGAAAGGCCTGTTTGGTGATACTATAAACGACAATATTGAAATGGCTAGAGCTCCTTTCCCTGGTAAAAACTTTAAGAGCTATGAGGTACAGCATGAAATTTGAGCTTTCCAGTGTTTAAGGAAGGTATGATCTTGTGGTTATAAACAAATGAAGCAAGAACAGCAGTGGGGGAAGGGCCTTTTCTTATTTCAGATTTCCTGCTCTTTGTGGTAGCAGCAAAGTTTATTTTGCCACAAACAAGTCTGCTGAGGTTGGATGCACCTGGCTAAGCCCTAGTTTCATTCAGAGTCTGAATACTTGTCAGCACTGTGGGTCCAATAATGATGGCTTTGCTAGGCTTTTCCCTTTAAAATATGACTCACAAGTGTTTAAAAGGAGAACATAATTCATGAGTTATTCATTTATCCTTCACCTCTCAAATGGGGTTTGTAAGAGTTATTTGATGTGTAGGGAATCAAACAATTCTTGTGTGATAAATGAAGGAGAAATGCTAATTGAGTAAGTTCCCATTCAGTCTGAGTTCCAAGATTAGAAGCGGTTCTATACTTGACTCAAGCTACATTTTGCTGTCGCTTGGTCATAGCTACATTCCACCCCAATTATCCCAACCTTCTCAAGGACAGATCATGAAACACATACAGGACTATATCAGCTAACACAAGATCTCAATTATAAGACCATTGTGGGGTGGGTGGGGGAGGGATGATAGCATACTGGGAAGGATGGCAAGGGTAGGAGGTAAGCGAGAATGACTCAACCCTCCTTCATATTGCTTGTCTAGATATTCATCTGGGCAACTTCTTCCTGTCTTTCAGTTTCAACTCAAAGCCGCTCTTGGCTCTTAAGACTTAGAGGGACCTTCTATGCACTCACTCTATTAACAATTGTACCTTTACTTGCCTATCTCCCTCCCTAGGCCATAAGCCCTTTATTGGAATTTCTTTCTAGTATCCTTACTAGATATTAGTCCTTACCATAGAGTGGAGGCTCAAAAATTACTTACTGAATAACTGAATTAAGACATGAATAGCAACTGGATTGTAAAAACCAGGGGAATACAGGTTTTAGTGATACAGCTTTTTTTTTTTTTTTTTTTAATCTAGGAGGTCCTTTTTGCCTCTTTGGGTCAAAGAATGTGTACCTTTGGGGCTTCTCTAGGCCTTTGGACTGTTGAGAAAAGTCCTAGAAACTTTTGAGGTTTGTGGGAAATAAGATACGTATTTAGCTTTGGGGACAATTTTGGTTCTGGAGTCTTAGTCAAGTGAGGAGGTGAAATAATGAACTTAGACCCTTGGTTGGTTCTACACAAAGGAAAAAAGAAATTGCAGATTTCCTTCTAGGATATCTAGTCCAGTTCACCAAGATATTACTGAATGGGGGTCCAGGCAGTGTTGCTCACCAAGAATAAAGATTATGTATAATTTTTTGTGTTATGTCTCTTAGGGACAAGAATGTGCTGGAGAAATAGAAAGTTAAAAATCCCACACCTTATATTAATGTTACACATGAAATCTATTTGAAATTAGGATCTATGTTCTAAATATATAGGCAAGGAGCTCAGTAATATTGTAATTTATATTCCTTTATATAATAGAAAAATAAATTTTCTATATACTAGATTTCTGTTTGTAAGTATCTTGAGAGAGTATGAAAGCTGATATGTGTGCGTGTGTGTTATGATAGACTTAGCAAATAAACTGCCCTAAGAAGCGTAAACAAAAGATGAATTTTGAAATAACTTGAATCTCCTACAAGAATCCAATGACGAAAGTCATATTTCAACACATGTAGCTCAGTTCTGAAAAGCCAGAATCACTCGCCATGTGTTAATTGATCAAACATGGTTGAATGACTAAGCTTCAGTTTGGAGGGATACAGCCATCAACAAAGTTTAGATATAAGCAAGCAATTCTAGCCTTCTACTATTTTTAGTTGGTATGTTTCATTAGATAAGATTTAAATGGCAAAATGTCTGAAAGTAAATAATAAAGACTGCATTATGAAAAATGATCCCTAAAGTTTTGATTTGTGAATGCACCATACTAAAACTTCCCTTACTCTTTTTATTAGAAAAGCATTAGAAGCAAGGATCTTTCTTGGTGTCAAATTAAATTTTCTCCAACCCTCCTTTAATTAAATATTTTCTTTTTTTCATACACCACATTTAGTGTTTCTTACATTTATAATTTCTGTGGAACTGTTTTCCCTTGTTTAATATTCTTTTTCTCAATGTCTTCCCCTAAATTAAATTTCTCTCTCTTCTTTTCCTATTTTCCCTAATTCTTTTCTAATTTCTATCTTCCTTTAGTCCAGACCTCAATTTCCTTTCTTCACTCTCTAAAACAATATTGCCGATCTCAGTTTCTTCAGCATTTTGCAAGACTGATTTTCAAAGATGCATATACTTAATGTGGGATTGTCTGCACTGTATGTGATAAATGGAAACAAGTAAATAAAGAATAACCTTTGGCCCTTGTAGTCCTTGAGGTCCAGGAGGCCCAGGAGGACCCTAAATCAAGAAAAAGCACAGTTTTTAAAAGTAGTAATTATATGTATCAAAATTCATGCCTTAATAGGCACACTATACACTTCCCTTATTTCTATCGTAATCAGATATCCCCAAATATAAATTTGCAATGAGGAAAAATTTTTACTAGTTACATAATTAGAAAAACCCACCTATTTATATACTAATATATGAACACATTTGAGGTAAAGATAAGATGGAAGGTCTTTTGGGTAGATTCGGTAAGGCAATGTAAAATTGCTGCCATGCTCCACACTTATCCTATTGGGATGAATTAGCCTATGAATATTAGCTTTGTTTCTACATACGCTCCTTGCCCCTCCACCCCAAAGACTTTGATTTCCCAGACCCTACAGAATAAAGCTATATTGTTTAGATAAGGTCAGAGACTTTTAAGAAAATTAGCAATCACTTTTTTTCTTGACCTTTTCACTAAGCAGACAAAGTGATTCAACTGGAGCAAATGTAAAAGATTATTAATACAAGAAAACATAAAATTAAGTATCAGATAAAAACAATAGCTACATTAGTACCATTTTGACTGGCATGCATCAATACCAAATACAAAACCACAAACCACAGAAAGCATGCAATAGGAGTTACCGTGACAGTTAAGGTGGTAATCCTCTGTTGGGAAAATGTATTGACAAAGACAGAGTTATCTATTTTGTGTGCCAAAGTACAGTAATACATTTGTGAAATAATCAACTTTTTGAATATGTTTTGGCTACTGTGATCTTATAAGGAGTTGACAAGATACTGAGAACATATTTTCCTATCTTCAATACAGTATAGTTGTAGAGATTTTTTAAAAATTATTTTTAGAATCCTATTTTAAAAACCTATAGCTGAAGAAAAAGAATGTCAAAATTTTAATTCACCTGATTGAAAAAATTATGCAGTAAAGTTGTATATGCTAGAGGCTTGTCAGTATAATTGTGAACTGAGAAATTTTGCTATTGATAAAAGCTCTATTCTAGAGAGCACTTCATTATGAAAAACAGAAATACCCAACTGTATATTTTTCTCTTTTAGTCTGCAGCCCATTTGTTGCATTAAAACTAACTGTGTGTGTGTGTGTGTGTGTGTGTGTGTGTGTGTGTGTGTGTGTGTTCCATGACTAAAGATATTAGTCGACATGGAATTAATCTAATTTCTTTTTTTTTTGGCATTCCATTTTTTTGTGAACTTAATCAGAAAAACAAATGAGTTTTTAAAATTGATTGCTTGATTTATTATACTTAAGTTCTGGGATACATGTGCAGAACATGCACATTTGTTACATAGGTATACATGCGTCATCGTGGTTTGCTGCACCCATCAACTCATCATCTACATTAGGTATTTCTCCTAATGCTATCCCTCCCCTTGGCCCCCATTCCCTGACATGCCCCAGTGTGTGATGTTCCCCTCCCTGTGCTCATATGTTCTCATTGTTCAGCTCCCACTTATGAGTAAGAACATGCAGTGTTTGGTTTTCTGTTCCTGGGTTAGTTTGCTGAGAATGATGGTTTCCAGGTTCATCCACATTCCTGCAAAGGACATGAACTCATTCTTTTTTATGGCTGCATAGTATTCCATGGTGTATATGTGCCACTTTTTCTTTATCCAGTCTATCATTGATGGGTATTTGGGTTGGTTCCAAGTCTTTGCTATTGTGAATAGTGCTGCAATAAACATACGTGTGCTGGTACCAAAACATAAGTAGACTGGTACCAAAACAGATATCTAGACCAGTGGAACAGAACAGAGGCCTCAGAAATATCACCACACATCTACAGCCATCTGATCTTTGACAAACCTGACAAAACAAGCAATGGGGAAAGGATTCCCTATTTAATAAATGGTGTTGGGAAAACTGGCTAGCCATATGCAGAAAACTGAAACTGGACCCCTTCCTTACACCTTATACAAAAATTAACTCAAGATGGATTAAAGATTTAAATGTAAGACCTAAAACTGTACAAACCCTAGAAGAAAACCTAGGCAATACTATTCAGGACATAGGCAAGGGCAAAGACTTCATGACTAAAACACCAAAAGCAATGGCAACAAGAGCCAAAATGGATAAATGGGATCTAATTAAACTAAAGAGCTTCTGCACAGCAAAAGACACTATCATCAGAATGAACAGGAAACCTACAGAATGGGAGAAAGTTTTTGCAATCTATTCATCTGACAAAGGGCTAATACCCAGAATCTACAAAGAACTTAAATTTACAAGAAAAAAAACAACCCCATCAAAAGGTGGGCAAAGGATATGAACAGACATTTTTCAAAAGAAGACATTTATGTGGCCAACAAACATATGAAAAAAAGCTCATCATCACTGGTCATTAGAGAAATGAAAATCAAAACCACAATGAGATACCATCTCATGCCAGTTAGAATTACAATCATTAAAAAGTCAGGAAACAACAGATGCTGAAAAGGATGTGGAGAAATAGGAACACTTTTACACTGTTGGTGGGACTGTAATTTAGTTCAACCATTGTGGAAGACAGTGTGGCAATTCCTCAAGGATCTAGAACTAGAAATACCGTTTCACCCAGAAATCCCATTACTGGGGTATATACCGAAAGAATTAATCTAACTTCTTAAAGTGCTAGAGAACTGTAACAAAATACACTGTCTCAAAAGTCTTAATCTCTAAAACATAATTCCTGATCCATGAATCATATTTTTGAATTAACATTTTCTGGTCTAAGTTCTGTGCTGAGAGTTCTATGGGGTTGATAACCACTTTATGAACTCACAGAGGGGAGAACGTTTCCTTTACGGAATCTGGTCATAGAGAAACATTATTCAATTACATTTAAACTTGTAGATATCCGCTGAACGCCATCCTTGTGTTTTCCACTATTCCACTCCAATTTCTGATTTGAGCTGTTGTTACTGTTTTTTTTTTTTTTTTTAAATTGTTGTAAAAGGTAAAATGTCCACAAAAAGGTAAAATGTCCCTGGGGGCAAGGTTATAAGGAAAAAGTAAGGTCCCAGAATTTTCCATCACATCCGTGTAACATAATTCCATTCAGTTTATTCTTCAGGGATTCACCTAGAACAAGAACTGGATTTGTAGTTATGAGAAAGCTACTTTTTTGTTGGTGTTGTTCCTACAGTGCAGATAAGTCATTAAACAAGGCTATTAGAAAATTAAGGAGTAGAAATAATTTCTTTATCATTGCCTTCCAATGACATGTTACTTTTTTTTTTTTTTTTTTTTGACACGGAGTCTCGCTCTGTCACCTAGGCTGGAGTGCAGTGGCACGATCTCGGCTCACTGCAAGCTCCACTTCCCAGGTTCACGCCATTCTCCTGCCTCGGACACCCGAGTAGCTGGGACTACAGGCACCCGCTACCACGCCTGACTAATTTTTTGTATTTTTAGTAGAGACGGGGTTTCACCGTATTAGCCAGGATGGTCTCCATCTCCTGACCTCGTAATCGGCCCGCCTCAGCCTCCCAAAGTGCTGGGATTATAGGCGTGAGCCACCGCTCCCTCCCTACATGTTACTTTTTAACTAGAAAACAGGATCATAAAGCCCTAAAAAGGAAAGGGAGCTTCAAATTTGAGCTCTCTGAGGTTTTCCAACATGTGCCATATATTAATTCATTTTTTACCTGAACATAATGGTAGTTTGTATTTTTTATATTTAAGGATAACAACATGTTTAATAATGAGCTGCAAAATAAAAGATTATTATTAATGGTAACTGACCTAACAGATGGAGTTTAAATGATTTTGTTAAATAACTATGTTTGTGAAACTTTAAAATTGTATAGTGTTCCATCCAGCTAATAGAAAAACAAATGACAATAAGCTGAGCTAACTTCACAAATACATAGTCTTGACCACCATCTGGAAGCACCAGTATGCAGACACACAGAGAAGTCCTAACGATGTGGCTCACTGTGCATTTCTGATATGTGGCAAATTTAAGTTAAAGCTATATAAACTCAGCAGGATTCTGTCCTGAACTCAAATAATGAATTGAAAACCAGAATTTTTGGTGGTGATGGAGAAAGACATGCCATTCGCTAGTGAGACACGATGTGAGATGGGAGGCATGAACTACAGAAACTGCAAATTGGGTAAAGCCCAGCAGCCTGCTTTGTGATTTATTCCCTGAAATGTTTATCTGAATCTCTTTAGAATTAAAGGTTATTTTCTTTCATTTCTCATAATGGTGAAAGCTTAAACTCGCCCATGATTCATACTAGAGAACAGGTTTGGTTTAGATGGCAATGAGAATTTTTTTAAAGAGTCAGTTAGGAAACAGAGGTTTTACTGCTAATTTGTGGAAATTTAACCACCTTAAATAAAAATAAATAGCTTATGGCAATGTTTATGTAAATCACAATCTTCAATAGAGGCAACAGTCAAATTTTATATTTCTAATATGGTATGATTATAACTGTAATATACTTCTACTTATCTGATTATCCTAGAGTATTTGTAGCAGATTGCTTTAAAAGGGGTAATAATGACATACCTGCAAAAGTGTAAATATCCATCACTAGTTAGAGAATTAGAAGAATAAATGTCTACTATCTCTTCTCAATCTAATGTATTAATTTTATGAGGGACTCAATTCACTAGAGCACTATGTTAGGAAAACCAATAGTTTTGATGTGAAAAGATAACTATAAGCAAGGCAAATAGTTGCCTAACAACCAACCCCATAAGAAGAATAAACCTTTAGGTTGAGACATAAGCATGAACTAGTGAGGGATATTGATTGTTTTGTAGTCATATAGAATTAAAGATGAGAAAAAGAAACAGAGGTATCTTTTCATATCGAGATATAGGTGTCACATTTTTTAAAAAGTACAATGCTTTTAGGCATATCAGTAGAAAGTGCTCAGAAGCTCTGAGAAATCACCCTAAGAATAGTATTAGGTTTTGTGGACTTACAGAAAAACATTTATTCCAATAACATCCTCATTTTGCAGATAAGATCAATGAAGTATAGATACATTAAGCAATTTCCCCTAAATGACTGAGCTAATAGAGGGGAGATCAAAATAGAGATTTCCACTTTAGACTAAGGATAGCTTGCCTCATGCCAGGCCCAGTTCATGCAAAGAATGCTTTGAGAACTTGATCACAGTGTTGCAGAAAAATGCCCAATTATATTGGAGCAGTTCTTGGAGGATAAAAAAGTAGATACCCCTTAAAGGTGGTAGCAAGAATTATGGGGCCATTGGAAGTAGTTCAAGGGCAATTTACAACATTGCTAATAAGCTAAGTTTTTAAAAAGTCCCTATATTTTATAAGAACTTTGAAAACACAGTAGGCACACCAAAACTTTGTGTTCTCTGTCTCCCTTTCTTTCCTTAAATAGTTATCAACTTGTGGGGAAAAGGGAACAATTTAGAAAACTAGTTCTAGAACTTGACAGTAGCCCAGAGGCCACTGATTACGTTGAATCCAGTTACACAGAGGAACACTAATTCAAGCTCTTGACTAAAGATACTGTCCAAGCAACACTTCTCCAAGCAGTAAACATGCTTCTCTTTGTATTTTACCAGAAGAAAAAGAATGAAAAGGCCAAAAAATAGGCTGAGCTGAAGATAGATTAAAAAAAAAAAAGACTTAGTACTCTACTAGTTAAAAATGATAGTTGTAGCAAAGAACCTATTAAGAGGTACAGATCTGTCATAATTAGATTGTGTTAGTAAAATCATAAAGATGGAAAAATCAAACAGGTACAAAGTGGCAGAGAAATATTTAAAACAACTAATTTGGCTTACAAGCAAAGAAATGGCTTGTACATGAGTTAAGTATACTTATTCAACCAATAACCGTTTATTTAATATTTACATATCTAGACAATATAAGCATAAAATGTTTTTCTATCACTAAGCTTACAATCTCATAAGAGGTAAGACTAAAATCAACTATGGAGTTTGATTTTCAATGGTAAACCACCAGAACCCCACTACTAATGTTTTAAAGGATTAAGAGGAAGAACTCATTTGAGTGGCAGCAGTGGATTGATGTGTAGAATTTATATGGGAAAGAAAGGAAAGAAGAGTGGGATGAACACAGGCAAAAAGGGGGAGATTTGTATGGATATGATAAAAATGATTATTCCAGGGGAGACTTGCTGTGGAGAAATGAAAAGTTCTCCACAGGAAGGGCATGACTATAGAGGCTTAAGATGGAGAAGCTTTGGCTTGATAGAGTAGGCAGAAGGGGGTCATTAGGTTTCTCAGCAAATTAGAAGCATCAAAGCCATGATCGTTTATAAAAATTAATCTTGGAGTGATACACAAGATGAATTAGAAGGACAAGGAGGTACTAGGGAAAGAGTCATTGGTCAGGGAGTTGTTGCTGTATTAGGCATGAAGTAAACAGGATGTGGACTCAGTTGGGAATGGAAAGAACAGGCAATCTCAAGAGATACTTTGAAAAAGGGAATAGAAGCCCCTTGGTGAGATAGAATAAGTAAAGGACTAAGAATAGTTTAAAAATTGCTCTAAACTTTCTATTCCCCCAAAATCCAGATTCACGGTATCACTAACAGAAACCGGTTACTTAAAAAAGGGACTCATTAGGTAGGTGGGAAAGGTAACCAGTATAATTGTGTGTATTGGTGGAAGTTGATAAAGCATTCATACATCCATAATGAAAATATTCTTGGACAGCTGGGAGCATACACAGATTATATCTGGAGATGAAAGAATTGAGAGCCATAATGTGGAAGAACACAGAGGGAGTGGCTGTACCAAGAAAAGATCAGAGATTTGAGGATACTAGGGAATAGACAGAGAAATTACAGGTGATACGCCAGAGAAGAAAAATGGAAAAAATGGAATGAAAGTGGAAGGTCAGAGAGACACAAAAAAAGTTTCAAAAGGAAGGTGGTTTGATATCAATATCACAAAAAGGTCAGGGGTGATGAGTCCAGTGGACTTGACGTAGAGGTTATCGTTGACCTTTGTAAGAGAAGCGGCAACAGAATGATGATAAAGGCTAGAATGCAGGAGTCTAAACATGAAAAGAATGAATAGGAAGCAAAGGTGATAGAGACAAGCCACATAGTCGATTGCTTACTTAATGAGATGAAAAGAATTATATGGTAGCAATAATAAGAAATACTTATAGAGAGCTTACTATGTGCTTACTCCTGTACTAACAGTATAATATATATTGTGCCATTTGGTCTTCTCAATAACGCTATGAGGCAGATACTGCTACCATCCTCATTCTGTAGACAGGGAAACTGAGGCACAGAGAAGTGAAATAACTTACCCTAGGTCACACATTTAGTAAGCAAGAGAGCTGAGGTTTGAATGCAAGCAGCTCCAGCCCCAGAGGCACAGAGCTCTTGATTGCCTTGCCACGCTCCCTCTGCAAGCAAGGAGGCAAAACTTGGCCAAACTAACACAAGGTTTATCCCTCATAAGGCTTAACTATATCTGAAGGTGGAAGGGAAAGGAAAGAAAGGATGGAAAAATGCTACAAAATAAAGAAGATAAACTGGGGCAGAGAGAAGGGGATGGGTTCTTGAGAACAGGGAGAAGGGGTGCCTTGAGCAGTGGAGTCCTCTGAGGATAGAGGGTGTGGAAGCTCATATTTGCACACATTACATGGGTGCTCCTCAGCATCCTTCTCAGTGTATGTCAGGGCAGGGAACAGTCACTTGCCTGTAAGGCTTCGTGGAGGTTGCCGTTGTAGTCTATGATCTCAGTGGCTCCTTGATCCCCTTTTTGACCAGGTGGACCCTATGACAAAACCAATCAAGGGAAAATCATGGGTATTAGCTTAGCATGTAGGGTGGACTATGGCAGAAACAGAAACACAATTCACAGGTCTCTCTGACCATCATTTCCCTACTAAGGCCCAACTGTACTTTAGAATATATAAATAATTATGTTCAAAATGTATCCTTATTTCAAAGGAGGAAAACCACTTCTTATATCCTGTTTTTGGTAGGTCCAAGATATGAAATCTGATTAAAAAACAATTTAATTTTTGAAACTATTTTCTGAAAATTACAATATAGGCTACCCTGATGTGACCTGTACAATTTTATTTGCTTTATTCACATTTATTAAAGCATTCTCTAACCTTTTGTTCCTCATCCATACTTCATATATTGCTTCCTCATTCTTTTTTTGAGATGGAGTCTCGCTCTGTTGCCCAGGCTGGAATGCAGTAGCGTGATCTCGGCTCACTGCAACCTCTGCCTCCTGGGTTCAAGCAATTCTCCTGCCTCAGCCTCCCATGTAGCTGGGATTACAGGCACGCACCACCATGCCCAGCTAATTTTTCTATTTTTAGTAGAGACGGGGTTTCACCATGTTGGGCAGGCTGGCCTTGAACTCCTGACCTCAGGTGATCCACCAGCGTTGGTATCCCAAAGTGCTAGGATTACAGGTGTGAGCCACTGCACCTGGCCCTCATTCTTTAAAAAGATAGAACATTGTTCTGTAGAAAAATGTTGGCTTTCCCATCAGGAATGAATGCCACATTAAACCAAATAGGGAACAAACAATAGAATACATGTATATTTTTAAGACTTCTACCCTACTTACTAGATCTGCTACTTAACTTCCATTAGTCATGTCATAATTCCCTGATGTTTTTTAAAAAGGACGCTGAACATATGGGTTATTGCTTTCTTTATAATTGAGTTAATTGAAAAGTGGAAAATTCTATTAGCTGGATGGAAACAGACGGAAAGTAGACAGGGGGAGTTCTTTAGACCTTCTCAAAGAAACTTAGTTTATGTGTTGGAATCCCTACAATCACTGCTTCTGGTGAGGAAAATAAAGGAGGTAGGGGCGTTTCAGGAATAATTACAGTAGTCTACCTCCAATACTGTTATGAGTATTATTAATACAGATGTCATATGAATAGCCATGCAGACATGAATTCAAATCTGGGATTGTAGGAAGCAAAAGTTTAGATGGATGAGAGGAACACTCACCCTTGGTCCCTGAGCTCCAGAGTCCCCTTTGTCTCCACGATCCCCCTTTTCCCATTGGAAAGAGAAAAAACTTAATTAGAAGTGGGAGAGTCTAGAAATCTCTCATCTAAGAATGTATTTATACCATACAGAAGCACCTTTAATATGAACCTCTGAAGTGAAAAATAACAGCAACCACCACCAAAATGCAAATGCTTTTTTTAAGATACAGCTTGAAAAGAACTAAAATTTCTTTTTTAAAAAAACTCCCTTTTCAGGTAATAGAGTATCTTGAAACAACAATATATATGGTAACTGTCTCACTAGGTAGGATCTGCAAAGGCAAAGCAAGTGGTTTCTATGGCACCCAAAGCAAGCTTTTACCTTGCAGATTGAGCCATGTTCTTCCTTTTTATGAAGAGATTTGGGGCAAAGGGAAAAAGAGCCAACAATTGTGTTGTTTTTCCTCTGAGAAGAAAAGTATAGATAATTGGGACAGGAAAGGAGTAGAGAGCTCATTCTAGGGAGAATTAGGAAAGGAAGGTCACAGGCTAGGCCTCCCTCGGATGATGGGAATCTAAGGAAAAGTTCATCTGTAGGTATAGGCATTTTAACACTCAGACAGTGCTGAAGTGGACAGCAGCCAGCTGGAACAGGTTGGCAGGGCTGAAGGTCAGAGGCAGGGCAAACCCAACGCTCTTTTTTCAGTGCAATATGAAATTTATCTGAAGTTTCATTGATGGTGGCATTACCTCAATTGTAGAGCAGGAGGAATAGTCTAAGCCCTCAAAATTCTTAGAAATGTAAACTGAAACTTTGGAGAAGAGATTTGAACCTATGTAGATTTAAAGGTTCTTTAAAACAGCCTTAAATTGATAGGGTTCTTTTTCTGTATAGACTTCAAAGCATTTTTATACGTCTTTCTACAGATTCCCATAAACTGGGTAAGGATGAATAAAGATAAGCAGGAAAAAGGATTATAATTCTTCCCATCCACAGTATGCTAATAACATTGATCATAATAAATTTGCTATGAATGAAGCATTAATAATCTTTGCTCTCTATTTTCTTCATCTTGCACACATTTTTTTCCATGTTAGTAGCTAACAGCATTTTAAATAACATGATTCTGCTGACACTATATATGTTATTGCAGATAGTATAAAGAGTATGATATAGAGGAGAATTTCAATTGGCAGTAAAATTTTAATGCAATGAAGGCAGTCAATTAAAAAACAGAGTATAATTTGAGCATTTATCACAAAGATAGCCAGGAAATGAAAAATTAGATTATACAACACATAATTTAAGGAAAGTTCTTAATTTTTTTCAAAGAAGCTATTCCTATGAAATAGGAAATACAACTTTTCTTAAGGAATTTTCTGAAGCACAAGACTATGCAAAAACAAGCAAGATGAAATAAATGTATTGTTTTGAGATATCATCATAGAGCTACTGCAATCCATTTTGCAGTAAATATTGCAATTCCACTGTGTGAAAGAGTTTAATCTAAAACATGAAAAACATGCCTCTGTGGCAAAGGTAAAAAGCACAGATCTTGAAGGCCTCATGTTATATTTAAATGGTTATCTGGTTACTGACCTTTGACCCCTTTGGGCCTCTACTTCCTGATTCACCTTGTTTCCCCTATTACAGGAGAATAAGAGTATGAAAAAGATAAAATTATAGAGGAGATAAGAACAGAAGAAAAGAAATTAGCAGTCACTCAGAATAACGAAGAAAAATGGAAACACTTTATTTTAACTGCCTCAATATATGGCTCTACAGAATGTTGGTTATTATAATACTAAACATAATTATCATCACTATATCATCAGTTCATTCCATTATTCTGAAGGCTGCCCTCCCATCAGTGGATGAGAAGAGTTCTGTGAACAATTCTCATTAGTCTCAACAGTGTTGGCCTGCATCAATTTCCTTTTCATCAAAGAGTAAATCGTTTCCTGTGTCTCCAGGATGGGCTATTAAAATAAAGTGTGACCATACTAGTTTGTAGAAAGTTTAAATGAATAAGGTTAAACAGTCAAATAAGTCCTTAGCTCTAATATTTTCAAGGTGTTACGCTCCATTAAGTTACCATAGAAACTAACACAGCACTTATCAACAGGGATTTTTTTCTCAGTAAGTTTTAATATACATTGAGTGATAATGTGTTAATATGACAGCACTTCTTTTACATTTGGATATGCTATCAGTTTGCTCACTGAACAGAGTAAACAGGGTGAGATGAATTGTAAAATCTCTTTTGAAAAGAACCAGTTGGTGCGCATTTCAACAAACTATTTGTGATTTGGGTTGTTTTAATACCTGTTGAGAATGTTTTAGTTTTTTGTCAAATCAAGCCAGAGAATGGTTATTTTCCAATGTAAGAATAACTGACCTTTGGTCCAGGGGCTCCGGGTTCCCCTCGCTCACCTCTTCCAGGAGGTCCTGCTTCCCCCCGTTCACCCTGTCACAAATTGCAAAACAGGTAAGTGGCCATTCCCCTAACCCAGGCTGGTCCCTGTAGATTAATAAATGAGTTGAATGAAACCAAATAAAGCAGAGAGTTTTCACTGATTTACCCAGTACCCAGCATTTTATTAATCTCTTTACATGAATTATCTCATTTTATAATCAAAACAATTTGTGATGGTTAATTTTAGGTGTCAACTTGACTGGATTAAGGGACACATAGCAAGATAATAAAGCATTGCTTCTGGGTGTGTCTGTGAAGGTGTTAATGGAGGAGACTGGTGGGTGAGTCTATTGACTGAGTGAGGAAGATCTACTTTCGATGTGGGGCAGCACCATTAAATCTGCTGGGGGCCCGGATAGAAGAGGAAAGGCAAACTCTCTCTTCCGGAGCTGAGAGCTCTTCCTCTCAGTCCTGGGACATCAGAACTCCAGGTTCTTGTCTCTGGATTTTGGGACTTGCACCAGTGCCCCTCAGGCTCTCATGCCTTCAGCCTCAGACTGAAAGTTACACCATCTGCCTCCCTGGACCTGAGGCTTTCCAACTTGGACTGAGCCATGCTACTGTCAACCCAGGGTCTCCTCCAGCCTACAGATAGCCTGTTCTGGGACTCAGCCTCCACAATTGCATGAGCCAATTACCCTAATAAATCCCCACTCATCTATCTATCTCCCTGGATATATCCTATTGGTTCTGTCTCTCTGGAGAACCTTGACTAATATGCAATTATCCAATGTTTGTATTATCATCCCCATTTTATGGATAAGGAAATGGTTTGGTAAATGCCTGTCAAATAGCTATGTTGATAAATAGAAAGACCTTTAAATGGAATTGATAAAGACCATCATTATACCTCAAAATAGGAACGAATATCCATTTTCATTCTGTAGTCACTTTTTAAGCACTGCTGGCAAGAAGCATGGCAAAGTGGTTAAGTTCCTGGCTCTGTAATCCAGCATCTTAGGTTTTACTCCTGGCTCTGCTATTTATCAATTCTGCGTTCTAGGGTAAGTTAGTTAGGTTCTGTATACCTCAGTTTCCTCTGTAAAATGGACAAAGTTAATAGTACTCATCTCATAGTTTATGAATGTAAAAGTGTTCAGAATGATGCTAGCCACACTGGTTTTACAGTTTTTTAAATATATTCATATCTCTGTGAAGTATAAATATGGCTACTGTCCTCAAGGACCTAGTGATGTAGTTAGGCAGACAAGAGCCGCAAAAAACCAAAATAGTTCAGGATTAAGGAGTAATATAAGGCCATATATGACAGAAGGGGAATCCCCATTCATTTCTGTTATTGTGGATTGGATCCCTGGAGGTGAGACTTGAATTGTGTCCTGAAGTATGAGTAGGGTTTATTTCATAATTGTTGCTGTTGATGACTGTAGCATGGATGAGTGCAGGAACTGCACAAAACACTTTACATGCATTATCCTATTTAATCCTCAGGATAGATGAGAAAAGTTTTATCATCCATATTCTACAGATGAGGAAGCCAAAGTTTGGAGAGGTTAAGTAACTTGTTCGAAGTCACAAAGCTTTTAAAGTGGGTAAAACTGATTGTACTCAAACTTCAATTTTTGCATAAATGTTTTAAATGTACATCTTTGCACATCTTTGATCATTTTCTCAGGATAAATTCCTAGTTAGAAAATTGCTAGGTCAAAAAGTATGAGTATTTTTAAAAACTTGCTAAATTGCCCTCCAGGAAGATGGTACCTTTTAATACTCCCTAAATACAGAGTAAAGAGTGTCTGGCTTCTTGCATAAGGGGCAGAATTTCAATCATCAAACATTTAGAATTCAGACTGTTGATGACACATTTATGGATGAAAGAGGTGCTCTCCTCACTGAAGGAAATACTTCATCTTGGAAAAGATAAGAAAATAGAATTGGATCTGTGGTGGGTCATGTAGGGCTTTAAATTCCAAGATCCTTATCTGTATCATGCCCACTTTGGGAAGCTTTTGTGGTTTTGTAGGGGAGGCAGGATAGGTTAGTCAAGGGTTAAGAAAGACAGGAGGCAAGAGTTAAAGACTCAGTCGGCTTCTCAACAGCAACTGAAGAGGTTGTGAAAATGGAGAGGTTGAGAGAAAGATAAGGGACTTCTCTAGATACAGGAGATAGACACAATGGCCCAGAAACGAAAGGACTTTTTGCTTTTTGTCATCCCCCACCCCATTACCCTGTTGAGTGAGACTAAGGAGCTTCTATTGGTATATGAAAATTATTAAAAAACTGTAAAGTATTTGGTGTTTCTTTTAATATTTTACTTTAAGAATTACAGAAAAATTCTAAAACAGTCCACTATGAAAACCCCTTAAAAATCATTTATCTGTAGTTTGCCACAAGAATGAAGTCTATACATCTTTACTTTTTAACATTTATATATTTTTAGAGAGGGGATCTTGCTATGTTGCCTAGGCTGGAGTACAGTGGCTATTCACAGGCACTATCATAGCACACTACAGCCTCAAACTCCTGGCCTCAAGTAGTCCTCTGGCCTCAGCCTCCTGAGTAGGTAGGATGACAGGTGTGCACCACCACACCCACCTAGAATCACTTTTTGTTACATCCCTTATTAGTTCCCTATCACTCTCTGAAATCATATTATTTATTTGTTTACTTCTTTCCCTCCTTCCATCTGTTCCTCACCCACACTGCAATGTAAGCTTCAGGAGAATAGAAACTGTTGCTGTTGCATTTACTTCCCATGCTTAAATGTAGAAAAATATTTGGTAAAAACATTGGCAAATTAATGAATAAACGGTATTAGTGAAAGTATTCTAAAATATTCTGACTATAGCCCCATTTCTTTTCTTTTCTTTTTTTTTTTTTTTAGGCAGGGTCTCACTCTGTCACTCAGAATGGGGTGCAGTGGTGTGATCTTGGCTCACTGCAACCTCTGCCTCCTGGGCTCAGGTGATCCTTCTACCTCAGCCTCCTAAGTAGCTGGGACTACAGGCATGCGCCACCATACCCAGATAATTTTTGTATTTTTAGTGGAGATGGGGTCTCGTCACATTGCCTAGGCTGGTCTCAAACTCCTGGACTCGAGCAATCTGCCTGCCTCAGCCTCCCAAAGTGCTGGGATTACAGGCGCAAGGTACCATTCCCAGGCTCCTCCCCCCATTTTCTTAGCCTGATCTAGGTCCCTCTCAGGTACTAATGTAGGTACAAAAGATGCAGCATTTTTTGATGCCATTACACATCTTCCTTGATTATAATCTCTTTTCACTGTGTTGGGAATAAGAAACATAGTCTTAGCTACTTTTTAAATCTGAATTTAGTGATACAAATCCAGATTGTCTACACAAGTAGAAGAGTGGTGTTCAGCTAAAAGAGATTTTTAAAATAATCATGACTTTCCCATTATCATACTGAACCAACCATAACATTTATACTTAGCATATGTGGATTCAACACGAATTAGATATTTAAATAATATTCATGTGTGTATACATGTGCACGTGCATGTTGCTGTTTTAATAGCTGATTTAAGGTAGGTAATTCAGCTGACAATTAACCTCAAAGTAATGTTAGTAAAATGAATTTCCTATCCATATCCCCTCAGAGGAAATACAAAATAGGTACAGTACATTCTTTACTTTTATTTGGGGTTCAGAGTAGTATCTGTTATATGAGTACCTGGTCTATAAAATCATGCTAGGTTCTTCATAACAGTAATTAATGTTGATTTTATGCCTCTATGTCTGGAACTTTTTCTGAAACTGCAGAATAGCTTAAAATCAGGTAACTAAAGAAAAGATATTTAGGAATGAACTCCACTCTCTACTGCTTGTGTTTTTTCTATTTTCCCTTGTACAGCACACAAAATGCCACACACGCTTTTAGATCCAGTTCACGCCTGGCTTTCTCCTTGATTGACCAGGCCTCCCTTTCTTTGTGTATCACGCCCATCTGCGAGGCTGCCTTCTTTCCTCCCCTGGCTCTGAGGCTGCAAGCCTGAATAAATACAACAGTTCTTGTATTAACAGGGAACGCTCATTATTTTCTTGCTCTCACTCTCTCTTTTTATTCCAGAAAGACATTTCTTGTGTGAATCTGCTCAGGCTAAAACAGGCATTCCTCATATTTTGTTAATAAGCCTGACAGCTCATTATGTGAAGAAATTTCTTAAGAAAACAATTTTGCATAATCCGATGGAGTTTCAGTCCCCCCTAGGACACACATAGTTTCCATTTACTAGGTTTAGAGTTATTTTCACTTGACCAGAAGAAATGAGGACCCTTCTGTCAGAACAGACCATGAACATATTTCTGCAACTCTTGGAAATCATCCCTGGCTTATTTCTGTTGAATGCAATACACATTGAGGCAAAGACTGCTGTGGTTTAAAAATAAAAGAATGTAGTTTGATGTAATTTTGCCCCTTCTTTGATTCATGAGTCTGTCATGAATAAAGTTCCATCATCAGAGCTATACTTTTTATGTCTTTCAGGGTAGATTAAAAGAGAACTCTGGGTCTGACTGTATTCATAGCAGCATTTTTTTTTTTTTTTACATGGCAGCACACAGATTTTGCTTTTAGAGCCCTCTCTAGGGTTGCCAAGCAGAAGATCATGAGATGGTTTTCATTATAGAATATTTTTGCAGACATTATTCAGAGTAGATCCTTTTGGGATGAGGCACTTAGGAATCTATATGACATCAGTACTTGCCTTTGAAATCTGGGGAGTAATGGGAATTGTAATAACCTTTGATTTACAAGTATACCCTGAAAATGGTGATGAGGAGCAGCAGTTAATGAGTTCTATCTCTCCTCCTCAGAATTCCTCTACTTTTCCATATGGCCAGGAGGCTAATAGCATCCTATCAGTTTAGGAGCAATTTGGGGGACAAGTGGAACAATTAAAATATTCCACCATCCTGTTGTCTTGCCTAAGGCTTTCTAGAATTAACTTTCCACTACTCAATATTAAACACAGTGGTCCCATTAGAAGTGTTAGTAATAGGTAGGTTAAGCTGCTTTCATTCTCTATTAGGCAAAAATATCTGGCAACCTAAATTATGAAGTTATCCCACATTTCTTTCAACATAGTAGACTAAAAATATATGATAAAAATTTCAGAAAGAAGAAATCAAGCAGGAAAGAAGGAGGGAGGGAGGAAGAAAAGAAAGAAAGAAAATAAAAGAAAGAAAAAGAAAGAAAGAAAATAAAGAGAGAAGGAAAGAGAGAGAAAGAAAGGAAGAAAGAAAGAAGGAAGGAAGGAAAGAAAGAGAGAGAGGGGGAGGGCATGAAGGAAGAAAGGAAGGTAAGAAGGAAGGAAGGAAGGAAAAGGGAAGGAAGGAAAGGAAGGGGAAGGGAAGGGAAGCGAAGGGAAGGAAGGAAGGAAGGGAGGAAGGAAAGGGAGAAAGGAAGAAAGGAAAGAAAGAAGAAAGGAAGGAAGATAGGAAGGAAAGAAGGAACGAAGGAAGACAGAGAGAGAAAGAAGAAAGAAGGAAAGAAGAAAGAAGAAAGAAAGAAAGAGAAAAAAAAGAAAGAAGGAAGGAAGGAAAGAAGGAAGGAAAGGAAGAAAAAGAAAGAGGCCCACTTACTTTTGTTCCTGGTAAACCTGGTAAGCCTGGTTCTCCTTGAGGACCAATGAAACCTGGTTCTCCCTTTAAAAACATGGGCATATGAGATCATTAACAATTTGACAATAAATAAATAAATAAATAAATAAACAAACAAACAGCTAAACTCATTTTCTTCTACTGAGATTTTACTTCCTTGATTGTACACAGCTTTCTTGCCAAGATCCAGGTACTGACTATAAAATTAATCAAAACTGGTTTTAATCAGTGAAGACACTTTGGGCAAAACTTTGGAGAAGTTTTAGAAAGTAAAAGTGACTAAGTAATCAGATAAATGTCCTTATAATTTCCTTCCTCATCTGTTGTCCAGTGTTTCTTACCACTTACCAAAACAAGATGCATTATGTTTGGGTATATATGGTCGGTAGCCTCTAAAATGGGCCTCAATAATCTTACCTCCTGTTGTTCATCCCCTTGTGTAATCCTCTCCTCTTGAGACTGGATTTACTGACTCACATCTAATGAACAGAATATGGCAGAAGTGATGGGGTATCACTTCTGAACCTAAGTTGTGAAAAGTCTGTGGCTTCCATTTTGGGGGCCCTTTCTTGTTCTCTCTTAATTGGATCACATGTTGTGAGGACTGAGGACTGCCCAACCACCTGTGTGAACTTGGGAGCAAGTGCCTCACCCTTTTAGAGTCCTCAGATGAGACCACAGGCCTGGCTGCCAGCTACACAGCAATCTCATGGGAGACTGAGCCAGAAGCACCTAGTTATGCTGTGCTTGAATTCCTGTCCCTCACAAACTATAAGACAGTTAATGTTTGTCGTTTTAAGCCACTAACATTTTAAGGGTATTATGGTAGGCAGCAATAGATAACTGATGCAATGAATGTTGTTAGGGAAGAGATTCAGGAGTGTTCAACATGAAAAGAAAACTATCTCTCCTTGCCATACCTCCAAAACCTTGTCTCCACCACCTAGAAGAAACCCAGCAGTAAAACAAAAATATATTTCATCTTGGTCCGTGATTCCTGGCACTAACCTCCTAAAATTGAATTTTCTGAGCGATAGGATAGAGAAGGAGCATCTTTTGTTATTCAAACCAGTTCCTTTCAACCATCCCTGAGTCTATGTCACTGAGGTGACTCTCATCGACACCCTAGACAGCTTCAGGATAGGAACTGGTTGCCAGAGGGACCAACGGTATAAGAGTGTGGGAACTTTCTGCCCTACCTCCCAGCCTCTGGGGAGGGGACAGGGTCTGGAGATGAGTCCAACCACCAATGGCCAATGATTTAATCAATTAGGCCTATGTAATGGAACTTCCATAAAAGGCCCTAAACAACAGGGACTAGAGAACTTCCAAGTCAGTGAGCGCATCCATGCACTGGGAGGGTAGAATATATCAACTCCATGGAGACAGAGGCTCTTGTGCTCTGGCCTCTTTTGGACCTCGCCCTATGTACTTCTTCATTTGGCTGTTCATTTTTATTAACTATAATAGTATATAGCACCTTCCTGATTTCTGTGAGTTGCCATAGCAAATATCAATCCTGAGTCGGGGGGTTGGGGGCGGGATGTGCAAACCCCTGAATTTATAGTACAGGTAACCTGGGGGCTCAATACCTGTGCCTGGTGACCAAAATGAGGTCACTCTTATAAGACTCAGCCCTTAAATCTGTTTGATACCAACCTGGGGAGTTAGTGCCAGAACAGGATCGAATTGTAGGACACCCAGTTGGTGTCAGAGAATCAGAGAGGTAGAGAACTGGTGTTGGAAAATACACTATATATTTCGTGTTGGAAAATACTTGAGATAAGCATTCACATTATCTTGACTATCCGTAAAGTTTTATTTTCTTTTTTAACTATTTGAGGTCAAATATAAGAGTTTACCCAAAATCTATAAGAAAATTTTAAAGCAAAAGCCATAATGGCTTTGTTCTCAGTTCCTGTTTGTTCACCCTCTTGGATGATTTCTGGAGTAGTTGTTAATATTTTAAAATATATTTGATTTCTTTATAAGGCAGAAGTATTTCAACCTTTGTTTCATGATACATGGAACTGAGCAGGAATGTATAGATAAAATGTTTTATAAGACATGATAAAATGTCAGGCTGGGTGCAGTGGCTCACACCTGTAATCCCAGTACTTTGGGAGGCTGAGGTGGGTGGATCACTTGAGTCCAGGAGTTCGAGACCAGCCTGGGCAACATAGGGAGACCCCCCAGCTCTACAAAAAATATGAAAAATTAGCCGGGTGGGATTGTGCGAGCCTGTAGTCTCAGCTACTTAGAAGACTGAGGCGGGAGGATCGTTTGAGCCAGGGAGGTTGAGGCTGCAGTGAGATGTGATGGTGCCACTGCACTCCAACATGGTTGACAGAGAAGACCCTGTCTCAAAGAAACAAAACAAAAAGACAGGCTAGAATGTCATCAAATATTTTCCACACAAGTCAATTTTTAAAATATGCTATAAAAAACCTTGGGTATACCCAAGGATACCACCACCACCAGACATATATTGATACATAACTCATATATATTTATCTCTAGCCCTGGTGCTCATGAGACTGATCTAAGAAAAAAAAAAGGCAGGAGTGGGGAACTAATGCTTTAGGTTTATTGTTTGCACATTTTCCATAACTCTCTAGTCTACCTGTCCCATACCTTACACCTATTAGAAAGAAGAATCTGAAAATATAATTTTGGGTGGATCTCTTAACGGTCTAAAATGAAAATCTGAACTATATTCAGAGAAATCAGTGGCGATTATTCTACTTCTAGTGAAAGAGTTTAACTAAAGTCAAACAAAAACATTCCAAGGAATACATTTGTTTACATGTAAAATATTTCCCCTAACAAAATGATATATACAAATAAATATGTCCTCTCCCTTCCCAAGATAAATGCTGTGTTAAAGTCAACGTGTATCATTGGTAACAACTTACTGTCGGGGGAATGTAATGCAAGTTAATATGTTGAAAGTTTATAGGAAGACAGGAATTCTTGTATACATTCAAGTGAAAATAAAATGATTTCACTCTTTAGCAAAACAAATAGATGCACCATTAAAGTATACAAATAAAAGAGAAGCAAAAAGAGTAAATGTTGCAAAAACATATTTCTTATACAGGTTAGTGTTTAGTTTATAAACAGATGAAGCATGCAGGTGCATAGTTCACAAACAAAAAATAAGGCTTTGCGATCTCAGCTGCCAGGTAAAAGTGTTTTTTTCTTCCTTTTTTAAAAAATAGAAGATATGTTGTTTCCTTTAGTAAGTGTATAGAAAGTTCTTTTTTTTTAATGTGCTAGCTAAAAGCATTGATAGTTCTTTTAAACAAAAAATTCAGGGGAAAATTTATTTCTAGATACAAAATTAGCACTGCATTTGACAATCTCAATGATTTTAGCACAATTAATATTGACTGGCTAATTTTAAAGGCTTTGAGTATGATACGTTATACCTGATCATGCCACTTTAAGAAAGCATCTACCGTATCTGTACATTCTGACACACTTCTTATTTCAATTTATTCAAGGAGAAAACCACATACTTAATTTTAGGATCACAGTTTTCATCTATTTACTTCCAGAGGTCTGCATCCCTTTAGAAACATTATCTCCATTTTCTCTATATCTTGGCTGGATGGGCAGGAGTTAATTATTAGTCTCTTTTTTCTCTCTTAGACTTCAAAAACAGTTGTTGCAGTAAATAAGGCATGGATATGTTGACTCATGGTCTTCAGCTAGTTGGGCTATTTGTTACTTCCCTAAGCTTATACCAGAGGTTCTCAAAGTGTGCTCTGGGGACCTCTGGAGATTTCTGGATCTTTTCAGAAAGTCTTTAAGGTCAAACTATACAATAACACAAAGACATTATTTGCCTTTTTACTTTCATTCCTTCATGAGTGCACGGAGTATGAAAAGTTCAATAGGCCAGACGTGGTGGCTCATGTTTGTAATCCCAGCACTTTGGGAGGCCGAGGCGGGTGGATCACTTGAGGTCAGGAGATTGAGACTAGCCTGGCCAACATGGTGAAACCCTGTCTCTACTAAAAATACAAAAACTAGCCGGGCACGGTGGCCTGCACCTGTAATTCCAGCTACTCGGGAAGCTGAGGCGGGAGAACCACTTGAACCCGGGAGGCAGAGGCTACAGTGAGCTGAGATTGCGCCACTGCACTCCAGTTCAGGCAACAGAGGGAGACTCTATCTCAAACAAACAAAACAAAAAAGAAAGGTTTATTATATGGTTCCAGATTCCACATTGCACCTAACCTTTAAGAAACTACTTGTGGGGTTTAGGATAGTAGCAAAGAAAAATACCAACAATTATTTGAATAGGCTAACCTTCCCCTGTCCAATTACGTATCTGCATGAGGCCAGTTTTTCTTCATATACTTCAATCAAAACAACAGATTGAATGCATAAGCAGATATGAGAATCCAGTTGCCTTCTATTAAGTCAGGCATCAGATTTGCTATATATAAATATACACACACATACACACACACATATACATATATACACACACACACACATATATACACACATGCATATATCTCTCAAAATGTCATTCTTCTTGCTCTTTTTAAAAATCTTGTCTTAAAAACCAGTTATATTTCATAAAACATGCTATTTGATTAACATGTAATGGATTTTTAGAACTTTTTCAGTTTTAACTTCTTTTTTTTCTTTTGTTTTCATTTTTGAGACAGGGTCTCACTCTGTGCCCAGTCTGAAGTTCAGTGGTATGATCATGGCTCACTGCAGGCTTATCCCCTGGGCTCAAAGGATCCTCCCACCTCAGCCTCCTGAGTAGCTTGGACTATAGCTGTGCACCACCACGCCTGGCTAATTTTTAAATTTTTTTGTAGAGACTAGGTCTCGCTATGTTGCCCAGGCTGATCTCGAACTCTTGGCCTCAAGCAATCCTCCTGCCTTTGCCTCCCAAAGCACTGGGATTACAGGTGTGAGCCACTGCCCCCAGGCAGCTTTAATTTCTAATGCAGAAATAACACTATACATATACTACACAAACAAAAGCTCTTTCAATTCTAATTTTTAAGAATGTAAAGGGATTCTGAGACCAAAAAGTTCAAGAACTGCTAGAACAAAAATGCAGAATTTTATTAAAGACTGACTTTTCAAGCTGGAGTCTTAATAGAGGATTCTGGCTTTGTTAAGGTATGGCTTAGTTAAGACTTACCATGCAAAACTGCAAGCAAAGCACTTAGCCTCTCCCTAGAATGAAGTCAGCGTGCAATAAATGCTTGTTATTATTGTTTCCCTTATCTTACAGGCTTACAAACGTTAGCTGTCTAGTAGTAGTAGTAGTAGTAGTAGTAGTAGTAGTAGTAGTAGTAGTAGCAGCAGCAGCAGCAGCAGCAGCGGCAGCAGCAGCAGGGGCAGTAGCAGCAGCAGCAGCAGCAGTAGTAGTGTTACAACATCTCTGCAACCTAATTGGTAATACACAAGGTGCCTTCTTGTCACCTTTTAACCTGCCTAGGGTTATACTCAATAGTACTTCAACTTCTTTCAAGAAGAAACCCTAACTTTTCTCAGTTGAATATGTCATTAGTTTATGAGACAATATCCATCTGCCAGAGCAGTTGAGATTGCAAAACCAAAAGATGTTTAAAACACATCAGAACTGTGTAAGATAGAGAAATGACAAGTTTACGAAGAATGAGTTTTCTTCCTTCAAAGAGGGACAGAAGAAAATGTTCCTACCTATCAATTTCCCTAAATGAATGTAATCTTAAAAAAAAAAAAAACAAAAAAAACCCCATCTTTTTGAAAAGAATTGATATGCGGTTTAAAGGTTCTAGAATCTCCTAAAATGTCTAGGCGAAAGGCAATGACGATCAAAGTTTATAGAAATATTTTCTTGTAATAAAAAAATAAGCAAATGACTACTACACTATAGTCCCAATTAGTCACAATTTTTGTTAACCAGGGTAGAGGAAAGAGACCAGGTTGGGGAAGAAGGCAGGAGGAAGCAGCTGAAGTACGATTCAAAGGCAAAGGACTTTTGGGAAATCATCTTTGGAGTCAATCAGACTTCACAAAAACGAGCTTACATCAGTTTTCAGGGCAACAAACAGGAGAAATAACTTTATGTTGGAATGTATAATAATTATCACAGCTGTTTTACATATTTAATCTCCCTTAATCAATGGGACATAGGAGAGTAGTAAATTGAAAATAATCCACACGTATTTGTCTGAGTAGACAAAGTGAGGGAGCAAACTGGAACTATAATAGAATTAAGTACTTACATTACTTTTAATGAAGGAAAAAAATAAATCCAGAGGGTTTTTTTTTTTCATTTTTCTTTTTTACTGGGCAATTACCTAAATTAGAAAATCCAAATCATAATTTCAAAATGGACCATTTTAGAAATAACATGAGAACATAAAGCAGAGATCCTTTGAAAAGGGCATGTCCTACTCCCATTATCAGGGAAATGTGGATTTAAACAGGCAGACTACAAGTAAAATAGCTCTACCATTGAAGTAAAAACAATAAAGTAGGACATTTTCTGAAAGTATTTAAAGTTAATGTTCTGTCAATGCATTTTAAAGAAAATAACAAAAATGTCTAAGAAAAATAGGGAAAAGACAAAGACTTAAACCTCTGGCTTGTTGCATTTATCAGGATGCCAATGAATAGCATAAGAATAAGTTGGGTAGAGCACCAGTTATTTCAGAGTTACTTTAATCTGTTTTTTTCCTCAGGTATTATACATATTTCTTCTCTCATTTCATAGATATTCCACATTCTCCATCTCCATCTGTTCACTCACTATCTCAAGTTAGACAGCATGTTAGGTTTTTACTTTTGTTATCAGTGAGAACAAGATGACAAAGTCAACTGGGATTCCTCACATTGGTGCTGAGGATAGACAGTGTGTGGAAGGGAATGTGTGAAGGCAACCAAGAGACAGATCTGAGACCATTGCTGCTTGCAAAGTTAGTGCCTAACTCATAGGCAAGGACTTCATGACTAAAACACCAAAAGCAATGGCAACAAAAGGCAAAATAGACAAACGGGATCTAATTAAACTAAAGAGCTTCTGCATAGCAAAGCAAACTACCATCAGAGTGAACATGCAACCTATAGAATGGGAGAAAATTTTTGCAATCCACCCATCTGACAAAGGGCTAATATCCAGAATCTACAAAGAACTCAAACAAATTTACAAGAAAAAAGCAAACAACCCCATCAAAAAGTGGGCAAAGGATATGAACAGACACTTCTCAAAAGAAGACGTCTATGCAGCCAACAGACACATGAAAAAATGCTCATCATCACCAGTCATCAGAGAAATGCCAATCAAAATCACAACGAGATACCATCTCACACCAGTTAGAATGGCAATCATTAAAAAGTCAGGAAACAACAGACGCTGAAAAGGATGTGGAGAAATAGGAACACTTTTACGCTGTTGATGGGAGTGTAACTTGGTTTGACCATTGTGGAAGACAGTGTGGCAATTCCTCAAGGATCTAGAACTAGAAATACCATTTGACCCAGCAATCCCATTACTGGGTATACACCCAAAGGATTATAAATCATGTTACTATAAAGGCACATGCACACGTAGGTTTGTTGTGGCACTATTCACAATAGCAAAGACTTGGAACCAACCCAAATGCCCATCAAAGATAGACTAGATTAAGAAAATGAGGCACATATACACCATGGAATACTATGCAGCCATAAAAAAGGATGAGTTCACATCCTTTGCAAGGACATGGATGAAGCTGGAAACCATCATTCTGAGCAAACTATCACAAGGACAGAAAACCAAACAGTGCATGTTCTCACTCATAGGTGGGAGTTGAACAATGAGATCACTTGGACACAGGGCGGAAAACATCACACACTGGGACCTGTCGGGGGGTGGAGGGCTGGGGGAGGGATAGCATTAGGAGAAATACCTAATGTAAATGGTGAGTTGATGGGTGCAGCAAACCAACATGGCACATGTATACCTATGTATCAAACCTGCACGGTGTGCACATGTACCCTAGAACTTAAAGTATATATGTGTGTGTGTATATTATATATATATTTTATATATATATATATTTTATATATATATATATATATATAAAGTTAGTGCCTAACTAAGGTGAGAGGGAATAGTAAAAAGAAGGAAGACAAGGATGAGGAGAAGGAGTAGTGAGGAATTCAGGGAGGGAGGGAAGGAGAGAGAGAGAGGAAGACAAGAGGAGAAATAATGGAGAGGAACAGGCGTTTTAAAATGTTCTCCTCCTTTCTCCATTACCATAAAAATTAAATCCAGATTTAATCTGTTCTCTTTGTTTTTGTTGTTTTCTGTATTGTTTTGTTTTGTTTTTATGTGTCCTGGAAATCTCCAACTAGATCTACTCTTGGAACAAACAGAACAATCTAAACGATGTATTATCTAACCCTTAAAATAAGTATAGAACTATGATTTAATCAAAACCTGGGGATAAAATATATATAACATTATTTATCAGAACGCTTAGGGCAATCCAAAATTGTAATTACTAACACGTAATAGCTGGCATCCTATTCTGTTCCCCAAGCCACATGCTAACCAGTGACTGAATGGGATGTCCGCAATATGGATATCTCAGCCCTGTTAGTGTTATTATAGCATAGGACTAATGCAGCTTCAAATTCCAAAATGAAGACAAATTTGGTCTAATTTTCTAGTCTTCTCCTGGATATTGCATCTGATTTCTTCCTGAATTGTTTCATGCATTTTATCCTTTGGTTATTCTTAACATTAATTAATAGCTCACCATCAATGAGTTAAAAAACCAGGTCTCAAAGCTAAGACTACAGCACATTTCCCTTTGTTGACCCGGTAGAAAAGATGAATAATAGAATAGCTGTGGTTTTGGCAACAACCTGGGGTTCAGTTAGGAAAGAAGAAATGCTATTAATTCAGGATAAAACACAATGTAGGCCTGACAGTAAACTGCTGGGAGCAGCCGCAAGCTGAAAATCTGACACAGGTTGCTAATTTGAACAAAAGATTTAAACAGCCAGGGCACATAATGATACAGAAGCAAGTCTGTGGAGAATAACTTTAGCTGAAATCAGAGGTGGATCTTCATATGACCAACTGTGGAGGGCTTCATTGTCTCACACTGATCTTTCCATTTAGGCAGTCATAACTTCAATCTTGTAGTATAAGCTCAGTGACTATCAGCCACAGTACCTAACGTGCACTATATTTGAAAAAGGATCCTATTTTTGCAAGGAACAAAAAGTTCCATAGTCGATTAGGGTATGAGCATTAAACCTCTCTCTCTCTCCTTTCCTCTTGTGTCCATGAACTGGCTATATGTACACACAGAAATGACGTAAACTACAAAAGATTTAGCTATAGGAAAGTAGGTCCTATTCATTCTATATAAGATAGATACCTTTAAGGTAAGATTTTTGACTGATGCCCCTTCTCCTCAACTCCTTTGCTATTACTTTTTAAAAATTCAAATAGTCTAATGAGATAGCAGCTTAAATACTGTCTTCTGGCCAAAAGGCAAAAAAACTAACAAATAAATAAAACCATACGAACAACTACCATCTCTAGCAACCACAAGGGAAACAAACAAATATTGGCCTTCTATTTTACAGAAAGGCAAGGCAAAGCTGGAAAATTCCTTAGGAACATGACATTTCTGAAATCTAACAATGACTACCAAAGGTCTCATTAAGTCTTAGGATTCAATAATAAAATCATGACTGACTGTTCTTCAAACCCACATTTACTATGTAGCAAAAAAGTATTTCAGGTGACCTTATTTTATCTTCTAAAATGGTTATTGGGACAGTTCACTTAACACTCTTTTGCCAAAGTTACATAATGATGAGAAGAATCAACAAATACTTAGATGGGATTATTAGTCAATGTAAGAAAGGAGGGGACAGCTTCCTTCGTACAGAAATGACTCATCAGGTGTTTCCCTATAAACTTCCAGAATTTACCGTCTGCTAAATGGAATGGTGGCCAGAATGTCCTGACTGATTAGCTGTTGCCCATAGAAAAATCTCTGGTTTTTCATTTTACCATTTGTTTTATTTTTATAAGTCATTGTCAATTAAAGGAGTAAAAAAAATCACTTTTTAACCCCTCTAAAAAAAACCTTCTAGTATACCAGGTTAAAGCAAGTACTTTTTTCCATGATATTTATTACCCCCGAGAAGATCCAGTTTTCATTGCCCAATAAATAGTATAGCAGGACTTGAAAAATATGTGCTGATCTGCCTGGGTGCTAAAAGCATCACCAACAATTTTGATTAACGTGTCTTGACACTGAATGCATTAGCCATACAATATTCTTCTTGCTTAAAGGTTAATTAGAATTCAAGGCAGCATGATACCTGCTTTTGAGGATTACAGTAAGAACATTTGTTATAATAAGAACCATCAGGCAGCCAGTTTTGGTAATGATTGATATGTAAAATTATTGAGGGGAAAAAGAATGAGAAAGTAGAGTCTGCCCCCAAAACATTTATTTCCCTTAAGTATCAAATTTTAGTGTAAATTAAAACATCTTGGTGGCACTGATTAAAATGAACTATAATAGCAGGTTTATTTAAAATCCAGAAAACATACCTTTGTGATTTTTTTTTCTTAACCGGATTACATCATGAAAGCATATTCCTTGTATTTATTTGCGGCTTCATTCTGGCTGCTAAAAATCTCTGATTTCTGGTTATTTGAGTTTCCAAATTGGACTCTCCAATTATTCAACTTTTCAGGTGAACTTTGTGCAGGCAGGAAATAATTATATGTAACGATAACACAATGTTATTCATTTAACCAGTACTCCATTTTCTTTTTCTCTTTTAGGAATTCATTTCACATCCTATGTTGCTTCCAGAAGTTTTTCTCTGCTATTTTTAAAATGTGATTTGATGTTTTTGAAGAAGGAACCTCATCTCTGGTGGATTTAGAAGATAAGCTTCTATTAGATTACCGAGCACTGTACTTAATCCTAAGAATGCCAGAGTAAATGCTTCTGCCACCTGTAAAAGCTAGTCTTCATATAATTTAGTGGCAAGAATTATTTCATATGCTGGGATATAAAGAGTTAGTTACTGTCTCATACCCTCCTAGTCCCCAAGTTCTTGATCTTAATGTCAAATTTTCACTAACGTGGAAGCCAGAACAAAAATATCAAGCTTTGAAGCATGCTAGTACTGTGAAAATGTATTTGCCAATAAAATGATTTCATATAATTTTTACGGCATTACATCTCCCTTGCTCCACATTCCCTCCTGCCCCCCCACCTTTTTTGCTTTCTGAATATGGTGAAATAAACTGGTGGTATACGTTTTTTTTTTCTTTCTTTTTGAGATGGAGTTTTGCTCTGTTGCCCAGGCAGGAGTGCAGTGGCACGATCCTGGCTCACTGCAGCCTCCACCTCCCAGGTTCAAGTGATTCTCCTGCCTCAGCCTCCCAAGTAACTGGGACTACAGGCATGTGCTACAACACTTGGCTAATTTTTGTATTTTTGGTAGAGATGGGGTTTCACCATGTTGGCTAGGCTGGTCTCGAACTCCTGACCTTAACTGATCCACCCACCTCGGCCTCCTAAGTGCTGGGATTATGGGCGTGAGCCACTGTGCCTGGCCTGGTGGTACACGTTGAAAGAAGGAAAAGCAAGTGCTGAAAATCTATATTTATTTATTATTATTATTATTATTTGAGATGGAGTCTTGCTCTGTTGCCCAGGCTGGAGTGCAGTGGCACAATCTCGGCTCACTGCAACCTGTGCCTCCTGGGCTCAAGCAATTCTCTTGTCTCAGCCTCCTGAGTAGCTGGGACCACAGGTACCTGCCACCACGACCGGCTAATTTTTGTATTTTTACTAGAGATGGGGTTTCAACTTGTTGGTCAGGCTGGTCTCGAACTCCTGACCTCAGGTGATCCACCCGCCTCGGCCTCCCAAAGTGTTGGGATTACAGGCGTGAGCCATTGCGCCCAGCCTGAAGATCTATATTTCTGAAAAATGTCTTGGGTTAGATAACATTGACTGGGGCCTGGAGAATTTCCATCATTACAAGTCAAGGTTTGCTTTTACTTTTCCTGTGAAGAGAACCAGGAAGGAGAACATTGAAAGTGCCATGTCCTATGCCCACAACACTGTGGTTCTTCATCCTTTGTTCCTGGGATACATTTGGGTTATAGGAAAGGTGTATAGTGTGATGTCATGTTTGGAGAAAAAGCAGGTGATCCTGACTTCTCTTAAAGTAACATCCACTGGTGACTGCAAAGGAGTTTTCAGAATTTACATTTACTAACCTACAGAATATACATGGCTTTATATCCTATAGGTTAAAATTACATGAGGAAAGACTGTATAGAACATGTGTGTAACCAATGTTTCCAATATTTTGAGCTGCCCTGAAAGAAAGAGATAACAATAACCCAAACTGCTACAGCATACTACATGCTTGGCAATATTTTAAGAACTTTACATGTATTAGTGCATTTAATTTTCACAACAACCCTCTGAGTTATGGTCCATGAGTCCCATTTTATGAGGAAACTGAAGTACAGAGAGATGATAGAAGTTGGCCCACATTATGTTATTGGCAAGGGGTGGACAAGGATCTGCACATCGGTGGTCTGTTCTGAAGTCTGCTCTATCCTGCTTACTGCTAGGGTAACATAACCATAAAAAGGGGGTAAGTAATGTACTTACGTTTTTCAAAATAAGTGTAGAGAGCAAGGAGAAAATAGGAACTTAGAATCTTACTCTTTTATGTAGTACCAGAAAAGCTGGTTACAATAATTTTACTCATTAAAAATATGTGAAGGCTTGTTTCAGAAACTAATTTTCTGGGCTCAAATCTTATTCCAGAAGATCAATGTCTGCATGGTACATTGTATATAATTTAATTTTCCCAGTTGAACATCGTGACACTATATGAACCATGAATGCACGAAATAGGAATTCCAAATATCTTCCATATGGTAAGAGGACTTTTGGATACTTCTGCAGGAAGCTTAAGGGTAGCTCGAAATTAAGTTATGCCTGTTCTTAGTGACTTTTACTATGTATGCCTAAGGTATTAGCCCTTTTCTCTGAGTGGGACCCTGAGGTGATAGATAGATGAGTCTGCTGTCTGTATTTAGGCACTTTGCTCATTTCCTGAGAGCTGTGGAAGGCATGTGGATGCTCATTAAGTTTCCCACCATTCCCCGAGAGCAACAGGTGGTGAATCAAAGCTTCCCTGGTATGTCATGGCTGGTTTCCTCAAAGTCTTGGAAATAACGGATGGCATTCACATGCTCTCTGTAGCACCAACAGATAAGAAGGAGATGAATAGCAACAGGAAGTATTTCCAAAGCATAAACAAACACACAGGTCTAGGAAGATTATGAGTAAAGTGCTTGCTACCACACATTCTATATCCATACATGGTGGTTTCATCTTTTAAATCCTGTTACTCGTTCAAACTATGAAATCATAGTTAACTGTCCTGTGGTGGCTACCTAATAGAAGAAATGTAAATTAAAGGAAAAAAGAACATTTTAAGTTAAGAAAACTATGTCATAAAATTATAAGCCTTTAACTCTACATTTATAAATATCCAATGACCAATAGTTGTGATGTATCTTTAAATTGTCTCCTTTTCAAAATTACTAATTTATAGTGAGCACTGACTACATTATAAGGAAAGCGTATCTCCCACATCCTGATTAGAGAAGACAAAGCTTATTAACCAAAAACAGAGCCTAAGATTTAAATCAAATACCAGATAGTTACCCAACAGTACTTGGTAATTATGTAGATGAGTATCTCTAGTGATTGATGAAAAGAGTTTTTGTCAATTAATAGCTTCTTTTCACTATAGTCAGCAGTCAATGAGAGAAAAACAAAAGAAAATATCAGAGCTACCTGGCCTCGACAAACTCCATCTGGCCATTTCCTATGACCCGAGGAATAAAAGCGTTTGCTAGAGGTGGCAAATCGTTTAACACCCCTCTCAACTTCAAAAAGCTCAAAACATTCTGACTAGTCCACAGATGACTAGGCAAATTCCGAGGATCCAGTGGGATATTTTTGTGATGGAGGATATAAGACTAAAGTAAGATGATAAATAGTATAATCAAAATTGCTTTTTTTTTTTTTTCCTTCGGAGGGAAATAATGAATTTCACATTCTCAAGTACTCTCTCTCTCCAAGAAAGTGCTTCAAGCTCAGGAGAAGGGACAACTGGATTTCAAAGTACAGAGGTTCCTGTGAGAGAAGCTGATAACCCGATCACCTACAAACTGCTTCAGCCCTTCCTAATGCCCCTCCTTTTAAATGCCTTCCCCTTTATTTATAATGCTACAAGGTTATTTTTGATTAATGCTGAGTATCACTTTCTTATCACTTTAAACAAATAGTTTTACAATTTTTATGACTTTCCTATTTGTAAAAAGCCATCTTTGTGTGTGTGTGTGTGTGTGTGTGTGTGTGTGTATGTTACTACGGAATGCCATAATTTAACTCTATAATATGAAACCACCTATTAATTTGTGAAGTTATTTTTGCTAAATATCAAATGATAAGGAAGTGACTTCAACTCTTTAGTAAACTGCTGTCATAGAGTGTTACTTTTTCACCAAAGAATCCAAAGACTAAAAATCTATTAAAAGGACATATCTGAACTTTTATGATACTAATCTAGAAACATCAAACAAAAAGATAGAACTAAAATTGCTGAATGCCAACCAAGAAGACATAGCTTTCATGTCTATCAATTATACCAAATATACTCATAAAATATTATATATATCATATGACCTCTGGGAACTCAATAATATATCTATCCTAAAATCATATTATTTCACATAACTCACACTCAAAGCAGAACCTTCATAAAACACTATACACAACTCTCACACTAGAAGTAGGCATGCTAACTTTATTTTCCTTTTTTAGAGATGGAATCCCACTCTGTTGCCCAGGCTGGAGTGCAGTGCGTGATCTCAGCTCACTGCAAGCTGCACCTCCTGGGTTCAAGAGATCCTCCTGCCTCAGCCTCCTGAGTAGCTAAGATCACACCTGGCTAATTTTTTTTGTATTTTTCAGAAAGACAGCATTTTACCATGTCGGCCAGGCTGATTTCAAACTCCCGACCCAAGTAATCCGCCCGCCTCGGCCTCCCAAAGTGTTGGGATTACATGTGCCACCATGCCTAGTCTAGGAATACTAACTTTAGAATGGACTAATGTACAACAGAGATTGATTCAAAACTTTGTAAGATGAGAACAACAAAAGGAAAATGTATTTGCATTATGTTAACCCCTATTAAGTAGTTCTAGAATATATCTTAAAAGTTTTAAAATAAGAAGCTGATTTTAAAGGAGCAACTATATCTGAGGCAGTAGAACTTTAAGCCTTGTCAGTTACCATGTAAACAATTTCAAGCACTTTTTAAAAATGCTTTTAACATTTTTAAGTGGTTTACACCCATTTAAAACAAATGTTTTCAAACTAAACTTTAAACAATTATTTCAAAAGATATTTAGAAAGTTTATGGGGACAGTGTATGTGTTGGGTCAAAATATTTTAGTAATATGATTTGTACTTTGCAGTGATAATTATTGAGAGGAAGTAGAAGATAAATGTTTTAAAGGGATTATTATAATGAGTGAATCACAAAAACAGCTGCCTAAATGTTAGATTTATGGGGATGTTAAGACTCTAATTCTGATCAAAATCTGATAGAGTCTTAAGAATAAAATTAAAATGTGAAGGTAAAGAGACATTTTAGACTTTAAAGAATTCCTGTGACTTCAAATGAAGTGACATTTACATTTATTTAAGGGGCAATAGTAAGTTAAATGGAGAAATAAACAATCCATTTCGCCATGGCAAACTTGAGGTATCTGTGCTTAATTTTTAATTTAAAAATTTAGTTAGTTGAGATGGCTGGAGAGTACTTAGAGAACAGCATTTTTTTTTAATTTTTCATTTTTCCCTATTTTTTTCCAATTTGGGTGAATCTCATAATTACAGTTCTGTGAAGCCAAGACTGTCCGTGCAGTATTTACCTTTATCCCCGGAAGTCCAGGAAGCCCAGGAAGCCCTGGTTCACCCTACATAGGAAAATCATATAGCATTATAGAATGATCTTCACTCAGTCACAATATCTGGAGAAAAACATGGCAAATGTTCCTAGCTCAACACTTTCTGCGAAGATAAATTAAAAAACCGTCTACTTTCAAAAAGTTTTGTGAGATTATACAATTCAGTCAACTCTTGATTTAGAAATGGGTTGACCACTTCACAAATTTTTTGGGATTTTCTCTCTTCCTTTGAGTTCACTGCACATTGGTATCACTGTCAGATGGCGAGAAAGAGGAGTCAAAAGAGAAGAAACTCCCATATTTCATTATTTCTTCATTAAATGATTTGTTGGGGAGGCTCAATCTATTTGCCCAAATGAAGATAATGTGTGCATTTCAACAATGCATCCTATCGCAGTATTCCCTCACCTTAGATAATCAAGAGTTGGCTGTATGAACAGATGGTCACATCAAAACAATATTCATTAAAAGTCTTGCTCACTTAAAAAGTATAGTAAGCTTTCCTTTTCATTCCTGAACGATGAGAAGAAAAATGAATACTTAAGATTAAACCTAACTCCAGTCTGTATTTCTGACAATTGTTGAGTCTGAGCAACCCTGCTTAGCAGCTTAGGGCTAATGGTACTATGCAGCTGTTGCTGAATACAGGTTTGAGATTAAGTAGTACATTTTGGGTGAGCATGTTGGAGTCAAGCTTAACCTTCTCATTTTCACAGAGTTGTCTACATTATTTTAAGCCCAAAGAATGATAACAAGAGGTTCCATTGCTTAGAAAATCTCCTGAATTCTACTAAAGAAGTATAAAGGAATCTCAGGAGAAAATGAAAGTCCCCTCTGTTGGATTGAAGTGACTATTTTTTTGTGGAAATAACATTTGAAGGCAAAAGGGTGATACTATTTCATGATGGCCAGTTAGTGGGATGACAACTAAAAGACAGAGGAGCATTAAATTAACAGTTAAGTGACAAAATAAAGCATTTCCTTTCATCTAAATGCTTTAACAATCCGCATTTCAAAGTACATCCACTAAGTCCAACCAGAAAGTATTATTACTTTCAAATTATGAAACAGCATAGTTTGTTCTAGTATTATCACAAAGTGATGTCTGAGACTGCTTGTTAAGCTGTGTGATTAGACCAAAAAAGGACAATGGTTTTCTTGATGATTTAGGTCAAAGTTACTTCAGGAATGCAAAAGAAAAATGATTCTGTCTGAAACTATATAAATGAAGGTTTGCATTATGAACAATAAGACTAAAATGAGATTAAGCCAGAGGAGAAAGGCTGATTATTAAGAACTTGTTATTCCATTCAAAGAATGTCCAAGTAGTTAAATTTCACACAGATATAACATTATATATTTGATCTTCTTTTGCTTTCTCTTTTACCTTTCCATCAATGAGTTTAAGAGGATCCAGTGAAAAGAGTTTGTATATATTTTTTGCTGAAAATTCTTTTATATTAAAAAAGTATAAGGCCCTTGAAAACAGTAAATTGCAATAGAATATACAACTAATAGAAGTAAACATATTGATGGCAAATCTATAGCTTTGTATGGTTTCAGAAAAGTCCCCCAAAACTCATTTTTGAAGACATTCCATCTGAAACATTTGTGGAAATATGTAGGTTGTAACATTATTGTCCAACAGGTGTTCTTGTCATATCTTTCCCTCCCACCAAATGAAAGGATTGAATGACTACTTTAAAGAAAGATATTATTTAAACATGCATGCATACATAGACACACACCCATATATTTAATCAAGAAAAAGATGTGTAAGACATTATGGAATATTTTATAATGTAGATTGACTACTTACAGAGATTGAGCATTTAACTTTTCTCTACATCATATGTGTACTATGTATGTGTATTAAGTAATAAATATATTTTTTAGTGAACAGATACTTTAGAAATTCTTATTTCTCTTAGTTTTCATATTTCATAATTTGACCTTTCCAAGTTTATGTTTATTAGTTGATATGATGAAAGATTATAATACATGTAATGTTACCCTTTGTGGAACACCGCCTAACATTTTTAGGAAGACATTTTTTTCCTATATAAATCCTCTGTCTTTATACCATAAAAGGTTATCTTCTAACTAGGATAAGTGTGTCCAACCCACAGCCCACAGGCCACATGCAGCCCAGGATGGCTTTGAATGTGGCCCAACACAAATTCATAAACTTTCTTAAAGCGTTATGAGATTTTTTGTGTGATTTTTTTTTTTTAGTTCATCAGCTGTTGTTAGTGTTAATGTATTTTATGTGTGGCCCTAGACAGTTCTTCTTCCAATGTGAACCAGGGAAGACAAAAGATTGGACACTCCTGAACTAGGCAATAGCTTTTCAGTTAACTTCTCCATTCTTGCCTATTCCTTGGCTCAGGGGCTTCTCTCAAGAACTCAATTTGGGGATGCACAGCCCAAAATTTGGGGTCAGATCTTGGTCATAATTAGGATTTGGTTCATTATCCCATTCAAAGGGGATATCAAAATAAATCAAAAGTGTAACATATCTGTGTAAAGCTTAACCTTCAGGTTTAGACTTTTGCTTTTTTCCCCTTCCTTTCACCTTTCACTCTCCATTACAGGAGAACCTCAAAATCAGGACTCAGCCTTCACCTCATGTCCCTGCTAGAGTGCTCTATATATTTCTAGAGAGTTTAACTGTGAGGGGCCCTTCTGATAGGAGATCAAGTAATTTTACTCCTTTAAAATTAAAATATTTATTTTAAAAAGATGTGGGAAAATTAGGAAGGAAAGAATTAGGTGATGAAACACAATACTTATTTTATAAATCTACACAATCACTCTACAAGCACATATATACACTCCAACTCACACATCAATCACATAGTAAACTCTTGAGGCTATAAAAGAAAGAAAATCCAATGAATTATTCCTACATTATGAACATAACTCTAGATCTCAAACTGTCATGCTGAAAAAGACTACACAGTGGAAAGCTAACTGATGAGTTTTTTGCTGTGTCACAATATTCTGTACTTTTCTGGGGTGTCTCTGACACAGGAGCCTAAGTGCCAATGAACCCCCAGCATTGTTCTGCAATGGAGAGGAAAATGCCGTGGAAGATCTCTTGAAGCAATTCGGTACTCAGTTCAGTTTATTTCTCTAATCTACATCAGCAGCAAGCATGGACATACTTTACTTTTAAATCAACATTGGGCTAAGTATTGCCAAATCCCGATATTAGACAAAGGAAGTCATAATATTGTGGGAAAGTGGGATTGTGTCAAAGGGTAGAATCTGGCCTAAATATTAATGAAAAAGATGATGCTTACTTTAGGGCACATATTCATTCAGGAGAACTGTAAGCTTTTCAGGATTCTGCCCCTTCTCTCAATATAGTTTAAAACTGGTTTTTAATGCAATGCAAAGGAAATCCAGTGTTCCCATGTGTAAATCTATAAACTTCCAGAATGAATCTAAACTGTATTTCTAAGTAATCATTATGATAAGGCAACATTTTATTAAGTAATTGAAAATCTATTTGAATATTCCCCTCTGAAAACAGTGAAAACTATACAAGATTATAGCAGGTTTGTTTTGGTTTATTTTTTAGAGACACAACTGTCTTACAGACTTTTTAGCAAATCAGGGATTTGGAGAGCAGTAAAAACTTAGACTTTAAATTTGAAAAACTAAAGGACCTAAAATTAGATTGTCTGAGAAGAACAGTTGCTTTTTCAAACCAAAGCAGACCATGGATCTCTGTATCGCTAATTCCAAATTTCTCAAATAAAGAACTGATAGGAAATCTTAGAAAATAAATAGTAAAATTTGCAGAGTTCTGCTAGGTTCTTTGAAAGAGTCTCAACTTTACTTAAAACTGGGCCTAATGAGTCATTGCTTAGACTCTTAGTTTTAAGAGAAAAATCTGTTTTTAAATTAGAGAAATGTTAAAAGAATGTGAAAGGCCTCCTCAAAAATTATGTTCATCCTAAGTGTTTAAAATGAAGTAATTATCCTCTCCATGACTTCAAGAAGGTGGAAATATTATTTTACTATATCTTAAGGTTCCAAAATACAAGAAGGGATTTATTCTCTCTTCCCTTTTCTGCTAATGAGGTAAATTTTATTTTTCTATTCATATGTTTATCTACAACATCAGCTACTGCTAGACAAAGGCAGAGTCATGATCTTTAAGATTTACCCTAATATAGAATCCACATTTACTTGCTAGCTACATCTGTGGTCTAAAATCTGACTGTATAGGCATCGATATCCAAATGCTCAGATAATAAACTGCTAGCATGTGTTTCCTGTTTCAGACTCAAATGAAAGTATGAATCTAAACAGATTCACTGCATGTCCTCTAATTTATTGCTAAAATGACGTACAAATGCAAAAACCAAAAACTAATGTATCTATAAAATGGTATGGCTAGTGCCTCTAATTAAAATTTAGTTCATTAACAAATTTAGTGTGTTTAACAACACTCATGGCACAAGTAGATATAAGTCACATAAAAAATTATCAGTATGGAAGCGTTTGCAATGATAGGAAAAGGAATATAATTCATAAAGAATTGTTCATCACTATTGAGACAGTTTAATGATAGTTAGATAGAAACATCAAAGCAACACAGCCAGTTATAGACTTTTTTCCATTAAAAAGTTATTTTAAAAAATATAGAAACATGCAGATTACCATTAGACATGCAAGATAAATTGTTGGCATTCCAACCCACCTGATCTTTGTTAGTTTCAAACAGCTAAGTATATGTAGACTTTATTTCATAAAGCATCCTTTTACATGTATAAAGTTTGTTTGCACATTGTGCTATGGTCATCATCAATAACTTTTAAAATGCAAAATAACCAATAACACTCTGTAATGCAAAACATGAAAACCACATCATTTTGTAATAATTGTTTTCATATTACACAGTGGATGGTGGATATAAAATGGTGAATATGAGACAGTAAGAACACACTAGAGATAGAGATATTACCTTTTGCCCTGGACGACCAGATTCTCCAGGTTCTCCCTGGCCAAAGAAAACCGAAGATGAAAAAGATGGTCTTACAAGAATTTTCTAAAACCTTTAGGCCTCTAGGCACCGTCACAGGGATGGCCTAGTCCCCTTCTGCAACCACATGTCTTTTATTTCCTTTATCCTGCGACTCTACATCTCATTAGACATACTGATTTAATTTTTTTTTTTTTTGCTGTAAATATACCTATAGATCACATATAAATCACATTTCCATAAAAACCAATCAGAAAGGGAAGAGAATGCAAGACTTCTTATTTAAACCTCCATCAAATTTCCCACAGATATTCCCTATTGCTTTTGGAAGTCCAATTATTGCAGGAGAATAGGAACAGAGAGATAACCACCTAAGTTGCTAAAAAGGGAGAGAAAGTAGAGGCCTATAAAAATCAGAACTGTAAATCCTGGAGTACAACAAACACTTGCAAGGTTATAGTTACCTTAATTCCTGCAGCAGATGATCCAGGGTCACCCTAAAATGAAACCCAGGAGAGATTATGCCACAAGTTATGGGAATAGGAAACATCACAAGCACCCAGAGAGCCATTACCAACACAGGTACTTAAAGGGTACCTCATGACTAATGGGCCTAACTATGCTCCATAAGACTTTGTACCAATATCTCAGCTGTTAAGATGTCAACATTTCCAAGATAAACAATGCACTTCCTAAAAACATGAGTTTACTTCGCATGCAGATACATAAGGATTACATTCTGTGAAATAAACATAAATATGAATTTCTTCCCTGGATACAGTGCTAAAAATACATTGTGAAGCAATAAATTACAATTTAGGGATATGGAACTTTTGGCTTTCTCTATTCCTGGAATTTATTAATGCCATCAGCTATCATTTACTGGGAGTTCCCTGACCCTTTTGCTCTTCAGCAAGTCAAGGTTCAACAGATGAAGTCAGAGGTTAATGATGTCGAGTTAGAAAAAGCCACGCAGCAGATCAGTTTGTTTTCCTCATGAAGCACTGTCACAGTTACAACAGGCATGTTTTTTCCAGCTTTAAACTTATTTCATTGTAACTTAGGCACCAGGAAGTTACAGGATGATGGATGACTTGTGGGTGAGGGGGACACATGTGAGCTCTGAGAGAAAGTCTTGAGACAGAATCTGTTTTTTAAAAGGCACTGTATTCCAGCCAGATTTCGTGGAGTGTGAATGCTTCTCTAAAGCAAACGTGTTATAAATAAGCAGATAGGAACTAATGGGGAAAATGATATGGAGGGTAGCTGCGAATGTTGCTTATTTCTGAAATGAGGTCAGCAAAGGGCCTAGAATTTCAAGTTCCTTCTAGCCCTCTCTGTCTCATGAATACGCTAGAAGAAAAAGAAAAGGTCATTTGAGACTGTCAAGAAAATAGAAACAGCCACAGGAGGGAGGCACATATTGGGATTTCCTCAGCTGTCTCATCTGTACAAATGCTCAAGGAGCTCCGGGGGCCCATTTCCTTGTTCTAGATTCCAGAAGCTCCTCATCAATCTCTTTTAGAGACAGACATAAGGCCTCAGGCCTCTGTACACGAGCCACTTGCCCAGCTCCCTCAATTTCTCTCCCCTCTGTCCATGGCTGGCACTTTCTCTCTTCAATTCTTGGCCTAAGTGGCTTTGTCTCAAAGACCCCTTCACCAACCAGCCTAGACACATCAGACGCATGCCCCTCATGCACACATCTTACTCCGTAGCATCGTGGTCTGTTCATGTCCACTGCAGCTTACTTTCTAATTGACTATTCATGTTTCCTGCCTATTCATTGTCTATCTCTCTGTTAGACAGTTAGTTGAATGTGAGCAGATTTTGGATCTATTTTTATTCAGTGCCCTGGCCCATAGGATATGCTCAATACATATATGGTGAATGAATGAACAAATCTCAAAAAGAATTTTTAAACAGGTTAGTTGTCAGGGATCAAAAAGTAAAATTCTTTAGGAAGGGAAAAAAAAGCTTAGGAAAGAGAAGGAAATAGCAAATTAGCATGTTAAGTAAACCGATAGTTATGTGAGTTTCTTTGACATCTATAATTGCTATCCCTCCTGTTGAAAATTAAAATGTAACTAAACATAAAGAAGAGGACCCTAATACCGTCTTACTGTAGAATGAGACTAATTTCTCTTGCCAATCATTAATATCCAATTGAGTTCCAAATGGGAAGCAACATAAATATGTCCAATAAAAAGAATATTTATTTCTACTAAATTAAATCTGAAAGCCATCAGTATCAGTGAAAGCCATCAAGGAATCAGGTTTGTAATATTTTATACAATAGTATCTTTGAATTCACAAAAGCAATTTTGACTCTACAAAGTTCCTACTTTGTCTCATTTAAACCTCACAAAACTCTCATGAAATAAAGGGGGCAGATATTATTATTTCCATTTAATAAACAAGGATATCAAAGCAGCTAGCTGAATGAATTTGGGGCTTCCTAAATTCTACTGCCATGTTTTTTATTTTTTTGGAATAGAAAAGAATTGTTGGCTTATTTCATCTTGACAACAGGACAGTAAACTTGTAAATACAAGGAAGCTGCTTGTATTAATTGTAGTTTAATTCAATATCTTAATGAAAAGCATCCAGATAATCCCTAATGTGAGTAAAGACTAGATTTAGTTCTCATAAAAAGTGGATGGAAGGAAAAAGACAGTTTCTTGAAAGGGCAATATATTTGTGGAAATCTGAGCAGTTCCGTTTGATGGACAACTAAGAGTGATTTTTTTTTTCTTTTTTAAAGACTTAGAACTGTGAAATCTCAAGGAATTTTTACAACTTTTAAGTGGTAACATGACTGCTGGAAGACAGTCATAAGTTAAGCATTTTAAAGGATAATGCTGCAAGTAGTGGAAATAAAATAGTGTGTGTTTATAATCCTCCTTCCCCACAAAGTGAAAATGAATACTGGATTAAAGTAGGGGGAAAAACCCCAACTATGTCTTAAGTACACTCTTAGCTTCGTAAGTCAGTTGGCTTAGAAATAAACATTTCTACAGGGTAAGTTATAGATGAGGAAATACTATAAGAAGATATTTTAGATAAATGAATTTGACTTTACTATGTTTCATTCAAGCATAGTTTCCATTTTTGTTTGTGATTATTTTCAAAACAACACTCAGTAGATAATTATATGTGTGTGTTAATAAGGCACATGTGGATATATGAAGTGAATGTAGTGACTTATTTTTATCATTCGTTAATTCATTCAACAAATACTTATCAAGCACTAATTGTGTGCCAGACATGTCTATTAATAGATGCTGAGAGCTGGGAGATAACAGTAAGCAATGCAGTTACAATCCCTGTCCTTGTCCTGCATTACAATGATCATTTTCTAATATATGTAGTGCAAAAATATTGTTGATGGAAAGTATGAATGATAATTTATTTTTTTTCTTTCTTTCCTTTTTTTTTTTTTTTTGAAATCTGGTGTAGGAAGAGACTGTCATGTTTGGAAAATTCTGTGTCACTATGCATGCACAGAAGACGCGATACGCAAATGCATGGCTATCAAAGGAATTATAAGGAGTGCTGTGGAGCATATAGCAGGTGACCTACCTAGTCCAGAGGAGACTGAAGGCTGCTCCAGGGAAATGACTTATAAATTAAGTTTATAGTGCACTGAAGAATAAGTAAGATTAGAAAGTAGAGAAGTGATGATGAGGAGTCGGGGGAGGAGGACAGACAGCAACAGTATTCTAAATTATGGAAATGATGTGTGCTAATTAGGGAAGGCCCGGCACTGATTGGTGCAGGAGTGCCCACTGGGATAGGCCTTTTATGAAAAGAAGACAGTTTGGTTGGCTCTAAAGACGATGTGGCTTCTGAAAAGGCTCAGAGGATGCAAGTCAAAGATGCATTTTCATACTTCATACTTCATACATGCATCTTTGCTATGTAGATATGAAGTATGAAGATGAAGACAAGTGTAAATACACATAGACATGGAAATGGGGGAGAGGGGAGCAAAGAAAAAAAAACAGGCAATGCTAAGAAAGCGAAGGCAGAGCTTTTGAATCAACAGACAGAATTGTGAAGAGTAGAGTGATGTGGCCAAACCATTTAGTGTGCAGCACAAACACCCCATTTCGCACAGGGGAAAATAGATAAGAAATCAATTTCTACATTTGTTGGTGGGGTTAACACTCCAAAGAGTGGGACATAATCCTTCGACGGTAACTCTACACATGGCTGAACTCCGTCTTTGGCAGGTTTATGCTCTTAAACCTAGGGTGTACCATGATTGTTGGCCAGAGTGTGCTGAAGTTGCTGGCCACAAAGAAAACCCAGTCTAGTGGTTTTTATAGTTCCACAGTATTTCCAGATGACCAGTCTGGAAAGGTTTAGATTACTTTACCATCCAAAGGCGCTGAGCTGAATCAAAAGGAAAAAAAAAAATCCTATTAAAGTCAATCAATGACGTAATTTACTACATCAATGGCAGAAAAGAAGGATTTTTAAAAATTTTTACATCTCAAACTTGGTAAACGATGAATGAGTTTCACATACTGTACACAAAGGCCATGAGAAGAGTGTTTCCAACATGCTGGAAACAAATTATGTGACAGAAGGAGGAAATGTTTAAAAAACACATCAAAAATTTTATTGCAATTACAGCATTCTTGGGATAAATGCTACAGGTCGGATTACATATTATACACATTACAGATTCCTATTTACAATCCCCTGTTTAGACCCATTGAAGGTTTATAGAAATGATTTCCATTTTAACTGAAGCATTTCTTATACTTAATTTCAGCTGACTAATAAAACTTTTTGATAAAAAAAGAAAAACAATCTAGTTGATTTCAATTTCCATGTGGGAAGAAAAGCTAATATTTATTGAGAGTTTATTATGTGTGAGTCAGTATGGGAAATGATTTGCATTAATATATAAAATAAGAACGGTATTCCTTTGAGATGACCTTGGTCTTTTCAAAGAAAAAAGCTGTTTTACCATTGTAAAATTAAATTGCAAAAAATTTAATTTTACAATATGATTAAAGAAACAATTTTTGTCCTACATTCCAAAAATGAAACTTTAAAAAGACATCTTTTAAGCATAAAATTCTCTACATAAATCCACATAGGCATAGTTCAGATGTAGTATAAATTTTTTTCACTTGAAAAAATTTTTTTCACTTGCCCTCTGTGTAGAATATTTCCTTTCTTTTAAGTGGAGGTTGGTAACTATGGCCAAATTCAGTTGGCCACCTGCAAGACCCAGGAGCTAAAAGTGGTTTTTAAGAATCAAAATAACAATAATATTTCATGACACATGAAAATTACATGAAATTAAAATTTCAGTGTCCAGAAATAAAGTTTTATTGGAACACAGCCTACTCACTTGTTTATGTGTTGTCTATGGTTGCTTTCATGCCATAACAACAGAGTTGAGTAGCTGTGACAGAGACCACATGGCCCACAAAATCTAAAATATTTATGGTCTGGCACTTTACTGACTTCTGCTTTTAAGCAAAAACAAGCAAGTTAGATGTAACACCAGGTTTATATATTTAGGGTTTCAAATTTTGACTTTGAGAGTAATCAGGGTATATCATTGGTCTCATTTGTATTAAACAGATTCATGCCATATTTGATTGCAGCACGATACTTAAAGTTGGCAGATAAATAAAATGGGCCTATAGCAGTGATACTCAACTGTGGGTGGGTGGCTTTGTCCCCCAGGTAACATTTGACAATGCCTGGAGACATGTTTGATTGTCACAACTCAGAGGTGCTATAGGATCTTGTGGGTAGAGGCCAAAAATGATGCTAAACATCTGAGGGCCCCATAGCAGAGAATTATCTGGCCCTAAATGTCAATAGTGCTGAGGCTGAGAAACACAGATCTATAAGAAACTGAGAGCCCACTCTAATTTCTAGACTCTTTGAATATAAATACAATTGCTACTTGGTGACATTAATTCATTCCTACCACACATGTCATATTTATATTAATATTTATGAGAAGGAAAAAGATAAATTTCTTTTTATTTTGTGGCTATGTTTTTATGACTAACCATTATCCATCTGTACTGTAATAATTTTCAAAGTGGAATAATTTCCAAAGTCTCAGCTGTAAGGTTAAATAAATACATCTTCATCACTCAATTACTTAGCCTGATTTAAATTAAAACCCATCTGACTTTAATCGATTTTCAATTTCTTAAAAGATCTTCTTAATCCTGAAAACATAGCACAAGTGAAGTATAACAACCTTCCTATGTCAGAGTATCTATAAAGTATGAATCCAAGCAAAAGCTGTAATGATAGACTGAGGAAAAATAAGAAGAGAGGAGGTAGGAGACAAGCCCCAAAGCTACTGCAGTATAAATGCTAGTAAAGCTTTAAAAGACCCTTTGCCCAGGACAGAATACGAAGCCTGACAAAATATCCAGATTTAGTGGAATTTGAATTGAGGTAAATTTTCAAGACTGCATTAGAGGGTCTAATCAAGTGACATTAACTTATAATCAAACTTTTCTTTTCCTATTCTTTTTAAAATTATTATTTCAATGGGTTTTGGGGGGAACAGGGGGTGTCTGGTTACATGGATAAGTTCTTCAGTGGCGAGTTCCGAGATTTTGGTGCACCCATCACCCAAGCAGTGTACACAACACCCAATGTGTAGTCTTTTATTCTCAGCCCCCTCCCACACTTTCCCCAAGGCCCCAAAATCCATTATATCATTCTTATGCCTTACAATCAAACTTTTACATCTCATTCCAATCCTCTGACATGTTCTCTCCTGAAACTGGTACAAACTGCATCACTTTAGGTCTCTATTTTCATATCCCTGAGTATAAGGGAGCATCCCATTTACACATGAATAAGTGTTTTAATTCCTTGAAAGCCATATTGCTGAAAACTTAGCTACACATTTTCTATAATTTTTGATATATCATTTTACTTTGAAAATGTTTTAATTTGTGGATAGGAGCTTGTGGAGTAATCACCTTTTATAAATCAAATACTTAAATGTTTTCTAATCTTGGAGAACGATCTCTGACCTTTTCATATTTAGCAACTCTCACTCATCTCTCTAAAAATCTCCCATCTTCGTATAACTTGAAATAAAATTTCTTGCTGATATATGTACCCTTTCATATCTTACAAAACTGTACCTTTTCGCCTGTGTCACCTTTGGGGCCGTTCTCTCCAGCGTCTCCCTGAGGAGGGGAAACAAGTGACACATGTAAAATACATTGGTGACATTAAGCAAAGAGTATTTTTCATTATTTTAAGCTTTCTTTCATGAACACTAGATATTAAAATCTGTTGCAAATGCTCTATAGAGCTAACGTATTTATACTTGACCAGTTGTCTGATATCAATAAAAGAAATTTTACTACAACTAACATGGCTGAACAGTTTTAAACTATTCCACAGTATTAACAGAAGACACTTGCTTATCTATCTTCCAATGCCTTATTTGGGCACCTAAAGCCTCCTTAATTCTGTCTCTCCTCAAAGCTCCACTCAAACAAAGGTTTTCTTCTGACAGTTCCCTGAATATGCCATGGGCCTTACCACCTCTGAGTCCTTCTTCATACTATTTCTGTCACCTGGATCCCTCGCCTCTCTTTCCCTTTCCATCTGTATAAATCCTGCCCTGTCTTCAAGCATATCTCAAATCTCCAGGGCCTCAAAGTACATGACAGGGCCCTCAAAATCTGTGGACTGAATATTTATTTATCTGGGCCTACATGGTTTGCATTTGTGAAATGAATGTTTTATGCTTTACTAGAAAAATTTTAAAAATCATAGTTTATGCTTTTTTGTTGTTATTTTTGAGACTTCCCATGCCTGTTCCTTCACTGACATCTCTTTTTTGCCTACAGAGCAATGCATTAGGGAAATAAAGCATTCGTTTATTATCCATGCTTTCTTCCTTCAATTCTGAATTCTTCAATATAAGTCTTACAATATGTTATGTGGAAATGTTATGGACTTTGGAGCCAGGGAGACAGCCCAGTTCCAGCACCTACGGGGCAAATGAGATTCTCTTTGCATCAGGTTTCTCCTGTGCAATGTAAGGGAAAGGATAATTTACACAGTTATAAGAAATAAGTGCTACACTGTGTTGAAAGCAACTAGGACAGTATCTGGCACATCATAAGCTATTAATGATACCAATGCATTACTATTCACATATTCCACAGCTGGAATGCAGTCACTTTTCTATTACTTAAAAAGTTTCTCAAAATAGGACAGAAACTATTGATCATAACTTTCTTGGGAGAGGGGAGAAAGGAAGTTGGGAAGGGAGACTTTCACTTTTTCTCTGTATTTTGCTTTATTCTTTCAAATAAGCATGAAGTCAGTCTGCTTGGGCATTTGTTTATGGTGATGAATACACTGCGGCAGGCCACGAGAGCCTGGGACACTTTCTCTAATGAATGCCTGGTACGGTGCTGATACTGCTCTTTTTCCCTCCTAAATTCTATACAAAAGAGTCACCCAGTGACTAATTAATTTCAAATTAATTACCATGAACTGATTGGATGCTAAATAAATGCCCTAGTAATGTGTTATGAGGGACCTTTGATAGGCAGTTGATTTGCATGCTTTTTATAAAATTGCACAAAAATCCCTCTATTAAAAAACAAAACAAACAAACAAACCTTCTTAGTAGGGAAACTGGCTCAGAGTAATTGCAAAGCGAAGGGTTTAACTGAACTGCCCCCTCAGGAAACTGCCCTTTCCACCCACATATTTTGCTACCCCTCCACTAATGTTTTTGTTTTCTTTACAATGTTGAAAAATACAGTTGTAATCAAGAATTTTTCTTGATCTTTAGATAAACTTCTTTTGAGATTAGAGGTTATAAAACTCATTTGTCAGAAAGACCATATCACTTACGAAGAGCATGATGCAGTAACTTGGTAGTTTCCTACTCAGCATATTTTTCAAACACTATTAAAATAAGTAGCATGAGAACCAGGAAAATAAGTATCATAACATGCAATCAGAGCCTAAAAATAATCAGGACAGGCCCAAGTAAGGAAAAGAGTCTAGGATAATTTAACACTCTGCTTTTCCTATTTCTCTTTTTGGTTTTTATGGGAATTCTTTGTGGGCAACCTTCAGATAATTGCTGCAGGTAAACATCTGTATCCCTTTAACCTAGTGACATCAGAAGCAGTAGAGAGAGATGCGGGTGCTTGGAAAAGTATTAGAACGGCATTAGCAAGTAGCATAGTAGGCAGACCAGATTTCGCAGGCCTAAGGATTTTTGAAACCCATCTAAAAGCCTGATACAGAATGCTTAAATTTGCTCCCTTTCTCTTCATTTTAAAATATTTGTTCTGAAGGTACATCGGCACCTTTCTCTTTATTTTTTAAAAGTTTTTTTAAACCCAAATTTTTGTCTATACATAAGAATCACACTATTTCCTCCTTCCACTAATTAACAGTTTGAAAAAACACAGGGGTCATTGTATCTATATCTATATATCTATATCTATCTACCTACCTACCTACCTATTAATCTACCCACCCATCCATCCATTCACGCATACAGTTTAGTTTGGGTACTTCTTTGGTATGCTGCTGGTGGGGAGTAGGGAGAGAGGAATACAGGCAGAATCATTCTTACCTTTTCACCTTGTTCTCCAGGTTCTCCCTGAGCAAAAGGACAGAGATTGGGTGACATCACATCATAAAACATCTAATTTTATGATCCTTATTAAACAAAAAAGATATTGAACTTACTAGGTAAGTTATGCATGACACTTTCTATTTTGGCTACATGTAGTTGCTATATGAAAACAAATGATAAAATGAGTTTCCTGGAGAATGTGAGCATGAATATCAATTATCAAATGTAATCTTAATTTTTTGCTTTTATAGCACTAAGAAATGTATTTGAAGATTATCATCCAGAAACTGGCTTTTGGAGCACTAAGGAGAATGATGGTGTGGCAATTCAGTATCTTGAGAGGCTTCTTAGCGTACAATTTTCATTCTGCTAAAACTCAGAGTTAGTAAGGTGGACTAGCATGTTTTTCTGAAAATCCTTTTATTCAAAGCATTTCCTGGTTTGTAGATCATTTCAAGGTTCTAGGTTGCCAGGGTAGTTACCCAATCTGTCTTGCCCTAACATGATCATAAACAGTCCTAATATTGAACCCCTTACAATATCATAAACTCTCTTTAGCTTCTGGTAACCAGCATGTTCCAGATCAGGTATATTTTAGGAGGCACCTTCAGGAAAGACACTAGAATGGGGCAGAATTGAAGTGAGTTTAGGAATGATGTCCTTACTCAAAATGATGACCTGGATGGCATGAGGACTAAAATGCAAAATGGTGCCCTGAAGAGAATCTCATTTTCACTTTACCCAGCAAAGAACAGAGGTTGGAGCAGCAGAGTAGGAGTCCTAAAGTAAATCATATACATTATGATGTAGTTTCCTATGAAAAGCCTGAGTGAATGTTGCCATAAGATCAGACTGCTTTGGAAAAAAGATGAAATAAAGCAATTATCTTTTTTTTTTTTTTTTTTTAATTTATAACCCACTGCAGAAGTCAGTTTGGAAGCAAGACTCTTTTCTCTGGAACTCAATCTGACCCTTTGGCTTTCTGCATTTCTGGTCACCTTCACTGCTCAACACCCATCCTGACGGTCGCTAGGCAACACCAGAATAGCACTGTGAACATACATTAAGCATTAACTCCTATTGTCTGACGTTTTAGCATGGAGAAAGAGAGAGAAGAAGACAGGAAAACAGCTAGAGTCCCAAAAGGAATATTTTCTTTCCTCTCCTGCAGGACAAAGGACAGGTCTATAAATTTAAGGTCTGTCCTAGGCGCCTGTCAATAGCAAATGATCTGTAAAATCAGCTGACAGGCATCTGTGGGTAGGAATACATACCAGCACAGCTGATGGGATTAGACATTAGTTTTGTACTTCAAGGGATGTTCGCTCATCAAAGGATTTGGGATTTGGCTGCCTGCTTGATTTAAACTAAATTGTCACCAATCTTTTTATATTTAACTGATTCAATTTTTTTTAAGAAACAAAGAAAACTTGGAATAAAAAATCTTCATTACATTTTTCCCCTATTTAGTAATTCAGACTACATCCATTTTTAAATTTTAAACATCTTTAATCTGCCTTCATCTGATTAACTGGTTATGTTGTGTAAGAGTTGGAGGTGGCCAAATCTTGGGGAAAAGCCATAGTGAATGTCATCTTTAGTAAAGCATATGTAAATATCAAAATTTTAGGCAATATGGACATGACCTATGTTTTTATGTACCCATTAAGTGGTAAAATGACAACAGTCAGATTGAAACATAGGCCTACTCATGTTATTTAAGTATCTCAGAATAAAGATGTTAGACAATCACATCCCATTTATTTTTCTGCATTTAATACTAATGAGAATCACAAATGTAATTAATTCATTACTAACAAAGTTCTATACTGTAGCATACTATACTATTCACAAAATACTCATTTAAGTACAACCGGTGAGATTGTTAAAAATTGTATTAAATAATAGCTTACAATTTCCTGACAATTCATGTGTCAAATGATTCTGCTTGACTTTATTTGTACTAACCTTTGGTCCTGGTATTCCATTCTGTCCTACTGCTCCAGGCAACCCGGGCTCACCCTCAAAATAGAAAAATAGATACTACTAAGTAAAATAGACAAAATCAATACATTACATGGATCATTAGAGGAGACAGCCATCTAATAATTCTCTAGAAACAGATAAAGAATAAGTGACTATTAGTTTAAATTCAAGTTAGCTTCCATGGTCCAAAATGCTGCACGTAATGGAGCAAGGATATAACGGGATTAATTTCCTTTGTTCAGTCTTATCATCATTAAGAAAACTGAGGCAACTTACCAGTGGAAATTAATATCTAGCATGTTGCTGGGTACATTGTGAACATCAAATAAATATTTTCTGAATGAGTAAAAGACATCTGAAAATACAAGACTCTCTTGGCAAAAAACTTTTAAGTGATTCATCAGCTCAGAAAAAGAAAGAATAAATCATTCTGTTTTCACATTAGACTTAAATGAACATTTACAAACCTAAATCTTGAAGAACATACACATCTTTGAACACCTACTTAATTCATTTAGACACATTGACACGAAAGTAAACACTAAAAATAGCTTTGGTTTTTCTTTCCAATTTTATTATAAAAAGAAGAAGAATAAAACATTCAGACTTATGGATCTCATTGTCATATCAAGCGATACGCTTTTGGACAAAAGATGATGGCTATTAGGCTAGAAAAAATTTCCTATTTCAGAAAGATGATGATGTTTACCAGTCTTTCAAGACTCTGAACCAGCAATTGTTTTCCAAAGAGGCAAAGCTCCCTGAAGTGCCCAGAAACAAGGAAAAGATACTTTGGCCCTTTATGCTTCCATGTGGCTCAAACTTACAGCAATTAGAACTCTGTTCTCATTTTAAAACATTCTGAAAGCCCTTCACTGTGTGCCCCAATTACTGGACAACCTTCTTCTTTCCATTAAGGCCAGTAAAGTTGCTCCTTAGTTGATTTTTTAAAAATAGACTTTATTGTTAGAGCAGTTTTAGGTTCACTGCAAACTTAATTGATTTTTGAGAATGTTTTCTAAGTCACCTGGAGGGCAGGAATTCTGTCACTTTTACATTTGTGTTCTCAGCTTCAAATACATGTATGTTAATAATAATAGTAACATTTCTTAAGTGCCAGGATCTTTATAGTCATTGACTCAATTCTCACAAATTTCCATGAGGTAGGTACTATTTTTATCTCTATTTTACAGGCAAAGAAACTAAGGCACAGAAAAGTTAAGTAATTTGTCCAGATTTACATAACTATAGTCAGGACTTGAACTTTCATGGCTTAAGAAGTTATGCTCTGGTTTAAGAAGTTATGCTCTTAACACCATGTTACACTGATAAGTGAATGAATATATCTAGGAATTGGGAGAGAGTAGATGATGAGTATTTCTATCTTAATTATTATTTGGTTTATAGTCCCACTTATAAATGACTGTCAGAATATATAGAAACCTGAATTAAATATAACCTACATAGAGATGATTTTTTAATATCTACCAGATAAACTAAGCAATGTGAAGCTTGTGGTGTCTTTCCAGAATAGCGAAAAGTATTTTACTATTATAGTGGATTATTAAAATTGCTAAAGTCTTAACCTCCTGGAAAAAAATTCTGCTTCCTATATAAAGTCACACTGTAATTGTAACTCTTGCACTTTCCTTGGTAAAATGGGAAAAAATGTTGACTTAGAATAATGATGGTCATTACGGGGAAATTTTGATATGCCATTTGTACATAACAAAGGATAAGAACTTGGAAACAGAATACATCCTGAAAAAGGAGTATCATTTACTGTGCAACCAGAAAAAGACCTATGGAGTCTGCTTGCTTCAAAGAATCCAGAACAGGAAGCACTAATATCATAACTCATGGTTTAATGCAAATAAGAGATGCCGCCAGGAAACAAGGCAAACTTTGTTTAGACTTTCAAAGAATAACCATTGTAGCAGAGTTATTTTTTAAAAAACTGGTTAAGCCTCTGGAACAGGACAAAAATTCATGCTGAGATTTTGAAGCAAGGAAGAGAAATGTTGCTGAGGTATCTGCATAACATTGTCCTTAATATATGAACATTGAGGGACTAAAGCTTGATCTCCTTTTTTTCTTTGATTTTTTATGTTGTTAATCTTTAACATAAAAGGCAGCAAAAAATGGTACCTGTAATCCCCATCGGTCTGTAATAATTGTTTTCATTTTGTCCCGTCTCCTTCTGGTCTTTGTTATTTACGGTTACATATTTTCAAGCAATTGTAAACATATTGCATAGCTTGATGTTCTGATTTTTTAAACCTTTATACGCACATTTGTTTTCACACAGTATTTGTGAACACTGTCTTGTGAATAGTTTAATCATCTATCAAAGTCAGGTGTGATCATTTGTTTAATCAGTCCCACATTGTTGAATACTCGTGTTCTTCCAATTTTTACTATTAAATATAAACTAAAATAAACACCTTTGTAAATATACTCATATTTTTCTGTCAAATAATTTAATTATGATAAATTATCTAAATTTGTTTTATTAGTCAATGGAAACATTTTATGGCACTAACTGCATATTTCTAAATTGCTTTCTAAAAGAGTTCTGAGTTTTATTTGCTTTTATAGGCACTTTAAAAAGTTTTTCATAGGCATTGCTTTTATAGGCATCCACTCTGTATTACTTTTTCAAAACGTTTTACAACAATGGTTTTTCACAACAGCATTGAATATCACAATTTTAATTATTTTTGTGGCCATTTTAATATGCACAAATGAGAGCTTACTGTTTTTCAGTTTTAAATTTTTTACTTGTAAGCTTAAATATTTTCTGATGGGTTCATAATTTAAGTAGGTATTCACAAAATGTTACAGCTGAAAAGTGAATAAAGCTAGAGGAAAAAATGACTGATAGCATTTTACCTTTATAATAGTTATATCAAGCAACACATAATCCAAGTTAGATTAAAGGACTACAGAGCATTCTGTTATTGTCCACACTTAGTTTCCCAGGTTCTGTGCAAAGAATATAAAAGATAAACCACTGTACAAGTATGAGTTTCATAGCCAAGCTACAGGAGTCTGTAGGTGCTGATTATTCAACTAACAGTGAAAATTTACTATATGTTCTACTCTGGACTGAGTGTTTCCTGAGACATAAAGATGAAATAGACATGACAAGTGCCTGTGCCCAAAGAGCTTATTTTTGAGTGGGGGAAATATATACATATATGTATACATATACACATATACATATACACATTAGGGGGCATCTAATTGAGTTCATGAAACATTTTTGGGGGAAAGTTTTCTTGCACTTCATGAAGTAAGAAACATAATAAATAGAAATCAATGAGAAGTCTTACTGAGGGATAAAGCATACATCTTGTATTAATATCTTTCAATATATCAGGACAAAAATGATTATCATGAATCCTCTAAATAAAGTTATCATGATGTTACACTATTACATAATAGTGAACATGTACATATACAGAAAAATATATCAGAAAGGTACAAACAAAAAAAATGGGAACCAGGTTGTGTGTGTGTGTATGTGGGTGGGGGGAGCTGGTCTCATGTTTGTTGCACAATCTATCCATCTATTTCTGAACACATTTCATACTTAAAACAGAGGGTATTCCATAGATGGTAATAAAGAAAAACGGCAGCTAACATCTTAACCACAGGTAGATTAATGGAGTTTTGTCTACTATACTTTAAATTTAAAGGCTATTCCCAGTATGACCATTCCCAAACGGCCATTTCCATTTTAGGCTGAAAACAAGTTGGACTGACTTTTAAGAAGGATGGCTTGCTGCTTTCATTTTTCAAAAAAAAAAAAAAAAAAAATCCAACTCTTTTGGAACTCTAATGTAAAACATTACTCACGGCCATTACAATTATTTCAGGAACTGTCATTCAAGGGCTACTTGAATGAATAGTTAAGGATAAAAAGAAATGCGGTTTTCTTACAAATACTGAGTGCTCAAAGGAAGTGTGTCATCTAGCAGTAATATTGCTCATCATCACTTGAATCACGATAGATTTCCTTTCTGGAAATTGGAATGAGAATGGAATGGACCTATACGTTATACCTGGAAAATGAGCAGAGTTTAAACCTGTGTTGTCCAATTGGTACCACTAACCACAGGCAGCTATGGAGCAGTGGAAATGTGGCTAGTCCTAATGGAAATGGATATAAGTGCAGAATACAATTTTAAAGATTTAGTAGGGCAAAAAGTGTAAAATATCTCACTAAAAATGTGAATATTATTATTCTTGAAATATTAATTCATATCATGTTAAAATGATAATTTTGAATAGACACTGAGTTTAAAAACTATATTATTAAAATTAATACTACTTCTTTTTACCTTTTTCCAATGTGATCAACTTAAAAATTGCATATGCAGTTTGTATTTGAGGCTTGCATTATATTTCTGCTTCTCTCAAGCATTGGTTTAAACTATAAAAGTATTTAATTATTAGAAGACATCATGAACCAAAAGCCTTTAAAAGCAAGGAAGGAGTACTATCAGTATTAAAGCAAGTCAACATACAGCAAGACTTCAAAATGGAGACTCCACTCCATTGCATATGCAGTTAAAATGCACCAGAGAACTCTGCCAAGCTGGAGCAGTATGTGGCGGGTGGAGAGACTAGAAGCAAGCTCTAGCTCAGGCCAGAGTGGCTTTTGGAGGGTCCAGGAGATCAAGTTCTTGTGTGTAACATGGCACAGCCAGTCTCTGTACTGTCTGTATGGTAAGCTAGTGGTTAGAGGCTGACTCTAGGGACCAACTAAAGGAGTTCTTTCCCACCCACCAGCTTCCAACATTCTCTTAAAAGCAAGTCAGGCATAGAGCTCCTTCACTCAGTTCTCTGCAAGCCTGTCCCATCTCATTCAAAATAAGAGCCGACATCCTTATAATGGCCCTAGCCCCACATGATCTGACTCCTACTGCTCCTCTGACCTCCCTTCTGCTGCCCCCTCACATACTCCAGCCACACTGAACCCCATCCCCACCTTGCTCCAGTGTGGAAAGTAGCCGCCTGCCCAGGGCCTTTGCACCTGGGCGTTCTCTAATGGACCTCCTATGTTTTTTCCTCAGATAGCCATAGGATTGCTCTCTCACCTCCTTTGGCTTTGAATCAAGCATCCCCTTACTACAGGGGTTACCCCTGAGTTTCCCCCACTCCCCTAACCACATCACCACTCCCTGTAAAGGTATATGCCTGTGCCTTTCTCTATTATACCAACTGCGACCTAAGATACAACTTTGTGTTTCTTTTTGGTCTCCCGCCATTAGGACTTTAAGGTTTGGCAAACAAAAATATAGGAGACGGAGTTAAATTTAAATTTCAGATAAATAATGAATCATATTTTAGCTAAATATATTCCAAATATTAAATGGGACATAGTCATATTAGAAATTCTCAGTTGTTATGTGAAATTCAAATTTAATAGGGCATCTTATATTTTATCTGACAACTCTATTTTCCACTCCCATACCCCCATCACCACTAGACTATGAGCTCCTTGAGCAGAGGACTTGGTCTATTTAGCTCATTACTCTTTCACAGCACCTATTAAAACCACTCACACATAATAGCTGTTCGGTACATCAGTGTTAGAGGAATGAATGAATACAGGAGAACCAAATGCATTAAGCCTACATGAAGATGTGAAGCACTGAATAGGCCAGGTAGGAAACGAGACAGCAAGGCTGCCCAACTGGGAGTTTGGAAAATAGTATAACTGTCACGGCAAGAGATGGCTCTGTCTCAGGCACCTGCAAGGCAGCCGCCATGGGAAAAGAGAAGGGAGCAAGGAAAAGATGGGAGAAATGTTAACTCTGCAGTGGCGCACCTCCAAGTTGTGCCCAGGTCAGTCTGAATCGCTAGGATTGAAGGACACAGGCCCAGCATGGGGTAGAGTGAAGTGAGGTGAGTGTGAGTTAGAAGAGGAGTCTGTGAAGGGCAGGGTGACAGCAATGAGAACGTCAATGTCTTCCAAGAAAATCCCTCCAGGACTCTGTTGGGGGAAGAGTGTTTACCTAGAGGACTAAAGGCTCCAGCAATTCAGCCTGTGGGTCCAGAGCCTGGGGCATTGTCGACATTTCCATGTACTGCTCATCTCTTCCGTCTGCTTCTTCCTTCACCCCCAGTGCCTCAGGTGAGGGGCGAGAAGTAGCTGGGACGATGCTGGTTCTATAAATTTTCATGTCATCTAAAGTTCCCCAAAGACCCTCTCAGAATTTACGCAAGTGTCATCATTTACTCCATGAACTCACTAACATCTGCTTTTCCCTAAGCAGGAGCACTCACAAAACAGTGAAATATTTTAGTGAAAGGAGCCAAGCCAGTCATTCTTAACAGAGGAAGAAACATTCAGAGAGAGGAAGTAACTTTTCCAGAGACAAAGAGCCACAAAGAGGTAGATGTGAGATTAAAACCCAGGTCTTCTGATTCCTCATCTTGTGTTTCTTCTATTCAAGCAGCTTGTGTCTAAAAATATTATTCAATTTTATCATGTTTCTTTTCTGTTTAATTTTCACATAAAATAGTAAAGTGGCTTTAGGACACTAGTACCAGCCTAATACCATAATACCCGCTGTTCCACATAATAGCTGTTCAGTACATTGGTGTTAGATGTACTGAACTTCCAGTTCTATGACAAAGAACAAATTGCTTATGCTTCCATTCGGGCTGTTTTTCTCTTGTAAAGTGTGTGGGGCTGAGTCAAATATTTGCTTTCTTCCAACTCTAAAGGAGTAAGATTTATTACTGTTACTAGTTGTTGCTGTTGCTGCTCTTGTTGTTGTTGTTGGACTAAAGACGTTACCCGGTCATTCTTTATTTCTTAGAGATCTGACTAAATTTGGCTCAAGTCTAAGACTTGCTTTTTCCAGTCCCCTGCTCAAGCCTTGCATCTATACATGTCTCTGCTTTGCCCCACACCAATTCACGTGGTTCAGTCAATTCTTCACCAGTTTCCTCAAGAATTCCTCTCTGCAGGAATTTCGTGAATTCAAGATTCACCATTTGGTCTTTCAGGAAGGCGTCATCACGGAGCTGAGTCTGTCTTCATCTTACTGGCTTCTCCTCTCTCCCTCTTCCACCTCACTGTTCTCCTTCTTCCCTCCCTCCTAGACCATCTTAGGAAATCGGCTTCTCTCTGTGTGTAGCAGTTCTGCAGTCTTTAGCTCCTACTTGCATCCCCAATCCCTGATTCTTTTTCCTTTTCATTCCTGGAAGCACAGGAAGCTGCGTAACACGCAAAAGTAAAAAGAGAAAACCCCTAGCCTGGACAATTAGGTTTGCTTATGCGTCAGAGAACTGGCATCCCTACTGGGTTATCTAAACAGCAAACTTCCTCCCTAAAATTAGAATCGTGTAACTGCCCAACGGGCTCATCTTGCCGGCTGCCCAGACAGAGCCAATTTATCAAGACAAGGGAATTGCAATGGAGAAAGAGTAATTCACACAGAGGTGGCTGTGCAGGAGACCACAGTTTTATTATTGCTAAAATCAGTCTCCCCCAAAACTCGGAGCTCAGAGCTTTTAAGGATAATTTGGTGGGTAGGGGCCAGTGAATTGGAAGCGCTGATTGGTTGGCTCAGAGATGATATCATAGGGAATGGAAGCTGTTCTCTTATGCTAAGTCAGTTCCTGGGTGGGGGCCACAGAACCTGTTGTCAGGTGGAGGTGGGGCCATCCGGTTAGAAATGCAAAAACCTGAAAAGACATCTCAACAGGCCAATCTTAGGTTCACAATAGTGACGTAACTTGCAAATCTTATGACCTCTGGAATAACGGCTGGTAATATTTAGAATTCCAGCCCCTCTCATCCTTACTCGGTGGCTGGTGGCCTTTCATTCATTTTACAAGAACAGTTTAGCTTTTGGGAAGGGCTATTATTTAAACCATAAGTAAAATCCAAGACTAGTTCAACCTATGCCCAGGAATGGACAAGGACAGTTTAGAGGTTAAAAGCAAGATGCAGATGGTTAAGTCTGATATCTTTCACTGTCATAATTTCCTTAGTTATAATTTTGCAAAGGCAGTTTCAATCTCTTTGTCCACACTGGTAATGTGAATACTAAATAGTAGAAAAGCAGACAAGTATATCAGCCAGGAACTTAATACAAATACCCTTTTTTGGGTAATTTGCTGAAATGGGTCTTAAACTGTTTAATAACTAAATTTAACCTGGTGACCAAACCTTCCTTATGCCTTTTGAAAAATTACAAATGTTGGCCGGGCGCGGTGGCTCATGCCTGTAATCCCAGCACTTTGGGAGGCCAAGGCGGGTGGATCACGAGGTCAGGAGATCGAGACTATCCTGGCTAACACGGTGAAACCCCATCTCTACTAAAAATAAAAATAAAAAAAATTAGCTGGGCGAGATGGTGGTTGCCTGTAGTCCCAGCTACTCAGGAGGCTGAGGCAGGAGAATGGTGTGAACCCGGGAGGCGGAACTTGCAGTGAGTGAGTTGAGATCACGCCACTGCACTCCAGTTTGGGTGACAGAGCTAGACTCTGTCTCAAAAAAAAAAAAAAAACCCCCAAAAATTACAAATGTCTAAAAATGATAAATAAGAAAACATGATAGTTGTATCAATAATCTAACAGTATGAGGTGTTTCAGAAATAAGTCTTCTCGTTAACACTTTTAATTTTAGATTTTCATACTGTTCATGTAGACAGAAATATATACAATACAATTTGAACAAAGGAAATGTAATGCAGAGAGATAGAAGTTTCCGGGGGGGATGGGGTGGGGTCATGAAAGATACTAAATTGACTTTATCTGGGTGAAATTTACATAAATGAGAGGAATTATTTGCCTTGAGGACACTCACAAAATCTGAAGGTCTAAGTAGGAGTATGCATGGTCATCCTCTTTGTCTCTCCAGCCCTAGTTCTCTCTATGAAGTGCCTTGGGGATTACATGTGAACACCACAGCCTCCAAGCCCTGCCCACAGCTCCTCATCAACAGTGCTCCACAGCCACCCATAGGCTTAGGGGTGCACATGCCGGCAGGATGGTCCACTCTAGAATACAGATCTGGGGAGGGCCCAGTACTGACAATGGACTCAAGACAGATGAGGCAGGAACTCTTGGCTTCCAGGTACCTGAGACATGATCTGGAAGTGGGAAGACAAGACTATGGGCAGGCAAGTCTCCTTGGCCCTATGAACTCCTCACTTATAAGGAGGGTGATACCACAAGATGGACAAAGGAGGCTTAGAAGAGGGGCACTGCTCGCCTGCATCCAAGGGAAGCACTACCCAGCATCCCCTTTTAAAATAACATGAAAGATGCAAAAGTGAGCCCAAACCAGCCAGAGAGCATGATGCCACAGAGGGTTCTCCGTTTTGAATATAAAAATATTATCCTCAATGTACTCTTACGGGGGAAAAAGATTAAGAATAAAAGCTTACGAGATAGGAATATGAAATATCAAAATGGATGAAGGGAGTCATATGAAGTGAGCTTCTTAGGGCTGGGAAAAGTCAGATACAGCAGTTTTTCAGCTCCCTTCTGTTACAAGAATCTCTTCTAAATTAGACAATTCGTGTTTATTACAACTTTCCACTGGACTGGGATCACGAGAAAAGAAGTTTCAGCAGTAGTGGCCAATCCTCATCTGACATTCCCCTGGCAAGAGGTTGAGGAAAAGACCTCTACCCACGTGTCTCCAGTCAGAAAGGAGCTCAACAGAGTTGCTGTATATTTTGGGAAAGACACTCTTTCACGCTCTGAATGTAGATATGAAAGAATGCAGCGCCAGGAGTGATTGGCAGCCACCTTACAACTGAGAGGAAAGCGGGAACTAGGTTGACAGCAGGAACATGGAAGAAGGGCCAAGAGATGAAGGAACCTGGGTTCTTAGTGATGAAGTTTAGTTGTCGGTTTAACAAAGCCAAGCTGAAGACTGCATTAGCGCTGGACTTTCAAGCTCATATGACTTAAGGAAATACCTTTATTTTTTCACCTGGTTCTCTTAGGTTTCCATGACTTGTAACATAATGTGTCCTTGAAAATATATCCAATTTGAAAGTTTTAAAACCCAGCTAATTCTTTATTTCCTAAAGTATAGTTCTTAAAGATACTGTGTATAGTTTGAATGATAAATTATTCTTTCTCTTGGAAAGAGAATGTGTTTAATTATTAATGGAAATTTTAAATGTTTATGTCCAAGTGGAAAAATTCTAAAGGTCAATGAAGAGAATGAGATAATACTTCTTACTGATACTCATTTGGACACCTAGAGGTTTCTGAATCATGGAGGCATTAATGCCTCCAATTCAAAGAGGAAAACAATCTACTGTTATTTAACAGTCTTTTAATAGACAGTTATAAGTATTACTTCCTTTATCTTTTCTGATTAAACTTAGAGGTGAACATTATAATTCCTATTTGAAAAATGAGGCAACTAAGGCTCAGAGAAGGTAAGCAATTTGTCCAAGGTCATACAAACACCGAGCAGCAAAGCTAGGATTTTCTGAATTTAAAAATCCACACTCTTAACCACTACCGTGCAGTGGAAGCAGAATGCCTGGCTCTTAAGTTCTACTCTGCCACTAACACTTGGATGACCTTGGGCTTCTTTTACTCTTTCTGCACCTCAGTTTCCTCATTAAGAAAATGGAGATAATCATAGTGCCTATTTCACAGAATTGCTATGAGGACGAAATGAGCTAAGATGCCTGTAACACTTAGGACGCTGCCCAGCAGGTAATAAACACTGGATACATTTTAGTAAATATGATATACTGCTTCTGTTCTCTGAACTAGGCAGAGAAGACAGAGAAGAGGATCCTGAAAGGAATTCAGTTTCTCATAAACGAATCCCACCAATGCTGTCTCACAGTTGGATCATGGCTACCCCTTGGCCATGTGGCCTGGCATCAAATAAATGGTACTGGGTAGATTTCACCTGTTATGATTTTTGACAATAAATTATAACATTACAGTCTTATTTTTAACACATATCTCAAAATCCAGAGTATCAGAGATTAGACCTAATGATACAAAAACAGGGTGTGTGGTTTATATTGACTTAGTATTTTAGTAGTCAGAAATTTTAAGGAAAAGCTGTCCATGATGAATACAAAAACCCTATAGTGATCAATAATATCAACAATACGGTGTTTTAGGAACAGAATTCTAAGACCAAGGTTATCTATAGTTTAAATTGTAAATATTGCAACATGGTGAAAGCTCTTCTTCTTTTGCCAACTCCCATTTATACTGCGAGCCTCACTGAAAGTCTCTGATCGGGGAAGTGCTCGCTCTTAGTCCTTTGCACCGGGCCAGGGAGCCCTGTGCTTTTCTGTTATAATACTTCACAATATTCTAATTTAAATATCTATAGAGTTTTCATATAATTATTCATTTAATCCCCCTACTACCCATTAGCCTAGAAATTCCATGAGGCAGAGACAGCTGTAAACTCAGTGTTCAGTTGGTGCCTCACACTTAGTAAGGGTTAAATAAATATTTGTTAAATGAATGATCGAGGAAATTAATAAGTGACTCAAAGAGTACATTTAAGGGAAATTTCTTTAAAAAGCTTTTCCCAATTATGGATACAATTTAATCAGATGTAATATGTCGGTATTTTTGTGATTTCTTCTATAAAATGCAGTGTCTTTTACATTAAAATAGAAAAGAGTGGATTTCATGATGTCATAATTCATTCATAAACATTTGCTTCGCTGTTTTTCTGTTTTGCAGCAGCGAGTGAGAAGCTTTACTTCCTCAGCTACCCCTTTCTCTCAGCAATCCCAATCCTTCAACTGCTTACTCTTCCTTCTCCCAATATTTTCATTTGCTAGAATAGTAACTGGTATCAAACTTTATAGTAACATGCCTAAAAACGTCAGGAGGAAAGTGGTTTTAAAGAAAATCTTACTATAATAGTTTTATTTCAAGCCAGCAGGAAAAAACCTCCTTCAACTAACTTTTTCTTTTCTCCTAAAGAAACCCAAAAATAATTACATGAAGAAAAGAAATATCTTGTGTTCTGCTTAACAAGTAAAATTGAGTGAAAAAAGTCTTTAAGAGTAGAGTAGGTTTTTGTATAAAAATGGCTGAGAATATATAAATCATTCTCAGGAATGGATGAAGTGACTTGACTTTATGAAATATCTGTAACAGGAAATGATGGTGCTTCTTTAAGAAGAAAGCATTCATGGTCATGTACTCTTGGAATTCTAATATATACAATTATTAATGTTAAAAAACTGAAAAATTAAAAAATATAATTCTCACTTTTAACACAAAAAAGATTGAATTGTTGTAAGATACTTTCCTTGAACTATTAACTAATCTGGAATCATCAATCAATCACTTAATTTAGTCTCAATATCTTTTCTTAAAGTTTAGCATTAGAAAGTCACAAATATATTGCATAATAAATTATTGGGTAAATTCTGCTAAAGGAAAATTTTAAGCTAATTAACTAGAAAACAAAAACAGCCCTACATGTTGAAAACCTTCAGGAATGTAGGTAGCAATAAATATATAAATAAATAACAAAAAAACCTGTGTTTAGTGTTTATAGTAAGTGAACGGGGAATAAAAAATATCGGATTTATTGTATTGTCCACTGCATAGACTTGAATCAATGGCTTAAGCTTTGAAAGTCTAAGAGCTTCAGTTTATCTGTTCTCTAAATATACTTACAATAAAAATGCCATTAAAAGTATGCTGTAAAGATTAATGTCAGTGAAGAACTGTGTGACCCAGGTATAAGAGATAAAAAGAAATTTCAAATGTCATAACTGTAAACTAATTAAAATTTAATGTTACTTAAAAATCACATAGCTATTTGTGATGGATTCATAGGTGATACATTAATATCAATTTTTAAATTTATGTTATATTTGAAGTTTTAAAACTAACAATAAACTCTAGAAAGCACTTAAAATTGCATGAATCAAGATCATCTGATATTTATCTCTTGGTTTGGAAACAATCCCTATGACTCTGCAGGCCTCAGAAAAATTCTAGCTTACATAGACATAAAAAATTTCATTTTAATCCTGAAAATCTTCAACATTATTTTTGTAGTAATCAAGAGACAAGGATGTGAATTAAGAGGAGTAAAAATAGGACTTTGTATGGACTTCATCTGTCTCGAGCTCTTTTTTTTTTTTTTTTTTTAAGATGGAGTTTTGCTCTTGTTGCCCAGGCTAGAGTGCAACGGCGCAATCTTGGCTTACTGCAACCTCCACCTCCAGGGTTCAAGTGATTCTCCTGCCTCAGCCTCCCAAGTAGCTGGGATTACAGGCATGCACCACCATGCCCCGCTAATTTTGCATTTTTAGTAGAGACGGGGTTTCTCTATGTTGGTCAGGCTGGTCTCGAACTCCCGACCTCAGGTGATCCACCTGTCTCGGCCTCCCAAAGTGTTGGGATTACAGGCATGAGCCACCGCGCCCGGCCTCCAGCTCCTCTTTCACGGCATTTGCACAGTGTTGGGCACTAATTGCTCTTCAAATAAACTGTCTTAGTGATTATCTGTTCTTATGGATGCTAAGAAAGATGTAAATCAGGAAAAAGTAGAAAAATACAGAGTTTTAATAACACCTTTTAACAGTTCAGATTTTTAAAAACTGACATAAGTATGTAAACAAAAATTGTAGACAGCAATCTATTTTGCCAAATAATTCTTCACTTTAAAAACACGTTTCGACCATAAAATTATTTTAAATAGCTCACATTTCTCCAGAGTATTTGAAGTAGGAACTAACTGATCAATATTCAAATATACATCACTTCATGTATTATATGTGTGTGTGTGTTTGTGTGCATGCACTCATGCACACACACGGTAGGGGAAAGAATACATTATGGAGGATAAATAAAATGTTAGTTATATGTTTAAACCAACAAGATCTTCAGGAGAATTACATTATTTTTGTGTTCAATATAATTAGCCAAAGAAGAAATAGATAACATTTTATATTTTTGGGTAGGATTTGCATTAGATCTGCCCTAACTGCTTGGTTGGTGGAAACAAGTCCAAATTACGAAAACATCAGCTTTCAGAATTGGGAACAGAGGATGCTGAAAGCTAGCTGCATTGGAAACAAGACATGGGGGATGGGGGACTTTTTGTGTACTCATAGTATCTCTGAGAAACTTAGGGATAAATTGGTACAGCTTCTGCTCTCATTTTACAAATGAAGCCCCTTTGAATGCGGAGAGAAAAGGAGTCCTTCAAAGGCTACACAAGAGGTGAAAGAGTACAGAGTGTTCTGACACAAGGACAGGGATCCTACATCAGCCCGCTGGTGACTGTACTTTCATAATAATGTGAAACGTGTCTTGTATCTATAGCAGTGACATTCCAACCACCCAGTCCTTAAGAGCTGGGGCCCTTAGTCCTTAGGGTCAGGGAGACAGCCAGGGTACAGAGAACACATTCTACCTCTACGTATAATTCTGCATATTCATTTCCTCTCTGTGAGGAATTCAACTGGCTTTTCCTCCCTGCTTGAATGTAAGTCTAGGGCTCATTTGCTGACACTTTTTTTTTTTTTTTTTTGAGACAGGGTCTCACTATGTTGCCCACGCTGGAGTGCAGTGGCACGATCACGGCTCACTGTAACCCTGAACTCCTTGGCTCAAGCGATCCTCCCACCTTGGCCTCCCAAAGTGTTGGGATTATAAGCATAAGCCACTGTGTCCAGCCTGCTGAAATTCTTAAGGCATGAGAATACTACTGGAGGAATATGTTGCCTAATTAATACTACAAGGTCTGTCTCTATAGTGTACACTGGAACCTTAGAAAGGTTAAGTGACTGGCCCAAATGATGACATTCTCTCTCAGATGCAGAGACCATGCCCTTTTCTCTGTACCACACTGCCTCCTACATTTCACAGAAGGATGCTCTGTAGCCCTTCATAGGTTGTGATGCCAGAAGGGGCAAGATTGGAGTCTAATACCATGCCACTGCTTAAGCAAGTCCTTTCTCTTAATGAAAAACCACTATAAAAATAAATATTTAGATTAGCAATCAAGGTGATCAAAATGTAAAATATAATGTGTAGGAAAAATGTCATGCCAAGTTTATGTGCTAAGGCCTTCACCTATTTTGCCATCCTGAATGGATGGACAATGTTCTATGGGAAACAGAGCATTTTTGTCTTCTTTTTTTCTTTCTCTCTCACTTTCTTTTTTTTCAAATAGAGACAGGGTTTCACCATGTTGCCCAGGTTGGTCTCCAGCTCCTGAGCTTAGGCAATCCTCCTGCCTTAGCCTCTAAAAATGCTGGGATTATAGGCATGAGACACTACGCCTGGCCAGTGTTTTCTTAAAAAAGTATACTTTTCTTTCTTTTTTTCAAACATAAGAAGAGAATTTTTTATTCCCCAGGGTTTTTTGTTTTGTTTTGTTTTGTTTTTTGAGTGTTTTGGCCATATTTCTTACTTTTTTCTTTTTAAGAGATAGGATCTCACTACGGTGCCCAGGCCGGACTCAAGCAATCCTTCTGCCTCAGTGCCCCCAAGTAGCTGGATATTATTTGCCATATTTCTGATGGCTTAGAAATTATATCCTCTCCTAACCACTGTCTGAAAACTTTTCTAAGTATCAAAAGTACTCTTTTGGAAAAAGCAAAATTGTATTGGAGAAGAAAATGTTTTCTCAAGACAATTTAAGGATATTGAGGTGCTCTTACTAAAAAAAAATTATGTCATTGTAAGCTCCTTTCTTAGAAAAACAAATTCTAGAGTTCAAGACTCCAGAAAAACAAAGTCTAGAGTTCAAAAAAATTGTTTAAAAACAAATTCTAGAGTTCATTTCATATGCTCATATGCTCTAAGTACGTAAAATTATTACTCTATTGCCAGTTTTGTTTTTACTAAGTGACCTGCTGTTTCAGTGAAGGAGGCTCGTGTTTTTTACACTTTCTTTTCCTAAAAATGATACAGCAAATATTACAAATGTTAAGTAATGACTAGACCTAACAGAAATTCCATACACAAAGCTTTAGGTTTAGTTCTCTGAAGGAGGGAAAACAAATTTAAATTACATTTTGCTGATGCCTTCATAAAAGTGTGAAATCATTTCATTTCCCTGGGTTTTACAGAAAACACTTTTAAAATGCCACAAAGATGTATAACAAGACATAAAACTGCAAATATTAACTGTCTATTTCCTTGAAATATAATTTAAACTTGGTGACTAGGACAAGAAAATGTCACATTCCTTTCTCTTGCTAAGGAAATTGCATATTTCCTTTGCAAAAATAAAGAATATGCAGTCTTCAAAAGGTATATGTGACAGTTTTAAAGTTGTTTTGTTTCACGTTAAAAGTTTCTATAAATTTTCATGATTGTCTCAAAGTTGAAAAATGAAAAGAAACAAAGAAGAAAAAGGAAAACATTATTAACCTTAGGCATACAAGTTTTGTTTTTCACCAATGTCAAAAACAATATTTATGCCATATCTGTATTTTGTTCTTTCTAAATGTTATCTTGAGTTATATAATTTTCAGATCCATCTGAGAATGAATACACTTTTAAATTTTTGCTTAGGTTTCCCTCCATGATCTGCAATATTCTAAATCTTCTGTCTTTGCCAGGATTTGTGAAGCAAATGGATATGCATTTTACTAAGTGGAAAACGTAGCTGTGACATGGATGGTTAACTACTGGTGAGTGTGCGGTGTTTCGTTTATGGACTAAAGGACAACATAAGCCTTGGCTGAGAACATTAATTTCATGTGGGAATTGAATACTTCTGGGAACAGAGAGCCTCTTAAAAACATAGATTAACTGAATTTTCAGAACTCCACTGAACTGAAGTGAAGGAAAAGTTTAATGGTAATATCAAATACAGTCTAAAGACTTTACATCTATTTACTCCCTTAACTCTCATTGACTCTATTAGGTAGGCACCGCCATTGTCTCCCTTTACCGATGAGAAACTGAGGCCAGAGAATTCCAAGGACTTTGCCAAAATTCACACAGCCTCTGAGTGGTAGACTCATGCTCTTAGCAACTTACTAGGTTTAAAGTTGTGGTTGTTTATGTCTTATTGACAGAAAGAAAAGATGGACGTGATGGAAAACATCACAAGGAGTATTTATTGCATCTGAAAGGGTTGAGTTACGTATGATTTCAGAATTTGGTCCAGAGTACGTGGATTTAAAATACTCTGGGAAGGCAAGATAATGGGTCACAGGGTATAAAAGGGCCAGGCCAAGAACTCTGAGGAAGACAGAAAAGTCCCTCGCTCAGCTCCCTGGCTCCTGACGGACTGGCTCAGCAATGGGCTTTGTCAGCGATCACAATGGCTTTCCTGGTTTCTGTGAAGGTTCCAGGCTAAAGAGCCAGTCAGGGATGTTGAGGAGCTATGCTTTGTCCACCTAGTAAGTATGTTGCAGGAGTAAATGTATACAACACATAGACATGTGTATGTAGAGTGTATTGTTGTTTCTTTCACTTTACTTTTTCCCCTCATTATTAACAGTACAATAAAAGTGTATGTAATACCAAAGCAGGACAAACCTATTTAATTTCTACTTTTGCTTAACAGTGAAAAGAGCTTCCTTCTGGATTCAGAAAGTTTTACTAGTTCCTTCTATGAGAATAACTTTTGTTAGCCAATTATTAATACATATTAGTTTTACCACGACCAGAATAAAAAGTGCATTTTGTTTATCACAATCAATGTTAAACATAAATTTTTCCAATTCCATATCTATTTATGAGAAAGATATAGTTGCATCACATACATAATTTACTGAACAGTAACACATCCAAAATACTTGAAATGGAAAATTTTCAAAGAATTCCTGACTCTTTAATGCATCTTTAAAAATTAAACTAATTTGGTCATTTGTAGCACAATCTTCCTGTATTTCAAAAGTATATGTAGTGTTTTTATAAGCATATAAGCTTATTACTAACATTATGAACTAGAATAATTTTGTGATTTCAATGGTCACCAAGTTATTTTTTAAATACAATATTTTATAGAACTCACCTTTTGCCCATTCATCCCTGGAATTCCAGGTGCTCCAATAGAACCCTAAAGAGACACATGATTAAATTCAGTTGATATCATACACAAAATATTTCAATTCTAAATTTATATTGTATTAGTTATGTAAGCCTTGCTAAAACATTTCTAGGAAGTTTTATTTTTCAGACCTTATCCACTATGTTCAAATATATAATGTAAGCAGATTCCTCAAGCTTCCCCAGAAACGACAGAGTTAAAATTAAAACTTGCTTCTAAGTATCCACTTAACTTTAATATGTTTTAAAGAAATTTACATGATAAATTGATCATACCTATCAGAGGGCCACATGGCTCTAAATTTTCATGTTTTTAAGAATAAATAGGCTTAGTTCCATCTGGAAAACGCCTACCAGTAGCAGTAACACTTGCATTTAATGAGTTAAAATACCATAAAACAAAAGGTAATTAAAATAACAACCATTTATTCTGCAGTTAAATAAGGGACCCATGTCGTAAACTCAAATTTGTTGTATTTTAAGCATTTTTCTCCCAGACTTTCAAGGAGTAAGTTTAAGCCACATGAATGTGAATATGTCTTCCAGAGTGACTCAAAAAGGTGTAAAAAATGTTATACACTGACCAGGAACAACACAACTTCTTTACAAAAAAGTTAAGGGGTGTGTGTGTGAGCACGTGTGGGCATGTGTGTGCACATGCATAGTGGCGTGAGTATGAATGATTGGACATAGATGGGTGAGCTGGAGAATAAGAAAGCTAATTATTACCTGAGAAAAATCTATGACATTTAACTGGATACAGAAACATTAGCAAATATTTTCAAACAGTGATGTCATTTCCCTCCATTACACCTTCCATTTAGGCTCTGGAGAAACCATTTTAAATACAATGTGCTTATTCTTTGTCTAAAACTGGAAAACAGATTTTTCTTAGTAGATGTATGATATTACATTTCTTTAATAATAACGGGGAAAATATTTTTTTTTTAAATAGCAATTATAGACCAAAAACTCCCCTGAAAAGTAGTCTACTGAAAAAACAGTAATTGTAACGAAAACAAATTGAGATGGCAAGTTCCTTACTGCGTTCAGTGATTATATTGAATGGGTCATTAAAGGACTTCCCGAAGCCTGAAGCAGTAATTTTATCCTGGTCGTATGTGGATTAGAGTAGCTTTACAATTTCACACCATGCTTAATAGAGACATTATTGCAAAGGACAAAGTGTTCCTATGCACAAGTTGTCTCGCAACCCATGGACTTTTACTTGGTTTGTAGGATTATGTTTCAACAGATGCCACATGCCCAGTGCTTGGGGGATAAAAAGTCTCTATCTTTGATGGATTCCAAAGATAAAGAATAATCACTTTTCCACCTGTTATAATACAATTGTTTTCTTTAGTTTTCCGCGGGTTAAATACCCCCCTCCCCGATTGAGGGGTATGAGGATGGGGGAATGAGGATTTAGTGATATTTTGTTGGCAAAATGCCATCTATTTGCTATTAAGATATTTACTACTATAGGATAGGTGTAATTTTGGAAACCCTAGATCTTCTCCATCAGAATTTGAAAAAAAAATTTGTTTTTGAGACCAAGTTTTGCTCTGTCTAACCCAGGCTGGAGTGTAGTGGCACAATCTCGGCTCACTGCAGCCTCTGCCGCCCAGGTTCAAGCGATTCTCCTGTCTCAGCCTCTTGAGTAGCTGGGACTACAGGCGTGTGCCACCACACCCAGCTATTTTTGTATTTTTAGTAGAGAAGGGGTTTCACCATGTTAGCCAAGCTAGTCTCTAACTCTTAACCTCAAGTGATCCAACCGCCTCAGCTTCTCAAAGTGTTGGGATTACAGGTGTGAGCCACTGCATCTGGCCTCTCCATCAGAATTTAATGGTCAATTCTGATGATTGTGGATAACAATGAAATGACTATCAGGAAGTCACTTTTCACGTTACCTCAGCAAGAAGGACACCAATAGGCCACTTGAATATAGTGAACCCAGTAATATCCTTTTTTCCGGCTCAGTTCCCTGGCCGTTTGGCAATCACATAATTGAGGAAGGCCATGCATTCATTTTGCAATATCAAATTATCTTTCACATTTTAAATTTTGTCATAATGTTTTACCAGTATTTGAATTAAAAATTCAATAACGGACAAGTTCAGCAGACAACTTAAAAAGAGTCTGCTCTGGATTTATTGAATTTTTTATAATGGAGTCAATTAGACATCTAATGCTCACATTATATGACTGTATTTTTAGAAAGCAGAATGCACAAACCAGACTAACTGCTTCAGCATGGCTTACAGTAGCTAATTTCATTCACCTCTCCTGCTTGCCATTAGGTCATGAGAGCATAATTACTTTCACAGTATTGTTGTTTATACTCTACCTTTTGTCCTGGAGGCCCTAGAGGACCCTAAAAAAGAAAAATAATTCAATTAACATAATATTACAGCCACTTAAGCTTAGATGACCAATTTCAACTGTCCTGTTCTCTAAGATTCTCTTTGCTCTACTGAACTATGTTGACATTTCATATATCAGGAAAAAAAAGGAAAGAAAAATTTCAGTTTGAAGTACCACATGGATCTTTTCTTCTAATATTCTTGTGAAAAACATTAAGCACATACAGCAGGATTCTGATTTGTCCTCGCTATTAAAAAATAATCTTTGCTGTTCCAGCACATGTTGTTTTTTAAAAAAATACCTATAAATGTATCACATTAATCTCATTTAAAAGGCTGAAAATATAGTCCTTAGAAGCAGTTAAAATGCAATGTAGTTTTTCAGCAAATGGACACATTAGATGACTTCTGCGCCTGCAAATCTTCAGTAAGCAGATTTGCAAAGGAAATAATTGAATGCCATTACAAAGAAACATGTTTTTTTTGTTTTTTTGGGTTTTTTTCTCTATTCTTCCTCTTAGGAAATATAGTCAACTAACCTGCACAAAAACTTGTTTACAAACTAGGGGAGGCCAGTGTCAACTATGATACCGAGTATATACTAGAAAAGGGAACAAAAGATGCTGTCAGTTGTTTCTTGGACTAAAATACTGGGTGGAGGAGATTTAGTGAGATGAATGAGAATATTTATACAGCATGGAAATGCAGCAGTTTTGAGATTTAGCAGTTTTTCAACCACAAAGTCAGTGTTGGGATTCTCTTGGCTTTATTTAGAGCAAGGCATGGCTTTGAGACAGTGGAAAATAACTCAAAGAGATATAGCTATATTTCTATTTGTATCTATTTTAAAATATAACTATTAAGCATTTTCTTCCAGTTCTTTCAAAAATATTTTTTAGTATGTTTCAGCAAAGTTATAGACACGCATCATTTCATGTTAAAAGCTCTTTATTCCATGACATTTAACTAACGGCCAGCTTATTTTCAGTGTGTGACATTTCAGTTAATCAGCATGTTGCATGCCTACTCTATAACACTAAATAAAACACTAGGGTGGTTGTTAGAGGAAGATCTGTTCATGCCTCCTTTTTATTAAAAATATATAATGTTTAGGAACATTCAGAGAATCTGTTCCCCATGTTATTTTGCAATCCTCACAGGAAGACTAACAATTTCCTCATATAATCAGCTTTAGGTTATTGAAAGTACACTGTGCAATATTGCCTTTATATATTTCTATTTAATTTACTCAACCAACCAACTGTTTAACGAGCTTATTATTTGCTTTATCTGTGTGGTCAGACATTCTCTCTACTTATCTCACTCCCTCTATTTAAAATTCTCCCTGTTTTAGATTTTGCAGAGAAAATAGAGACTATCAAATGTAAATTCCCTCGACATCTTGTCTCTCATCAAACCAAATGTATGTGTACCTCTTTCCTGTATCAGGGGAAGAAGAGCCCCTCCTCCTATACAAGGCAAATTCATCTGGTATACTCTGGAATCCATCCTTGTCTCTGTCCTCAGGGATCTTTTGCAATCAGTTACCCCTGCATCTGTATCAGAGGCTCCACTTCTTCACTAGTTCTTCCCCTTAGCATATAAACATATTTAATCATTTCCTCACTTGGGTAAATTGTTTGGGAAGTAAATGTTCATGTTATCATACCAAGTAAGGGCAGAATTTGGAGGTTGTGGTGATAGGAGATCTGAGAATCAAGAAAGGACTTGGGTTTTATCATTGTCTATCATTCCATTTTCTCCAGTGTCTCTAGAGTACTTTACTTCTTAAAATGTTGACGTTAGAAAGGAAATCATAGAACAAGGAGTACATTAATTCAGTATTTAGACTGAGAATGTGTATGTTCAATTCACAAAGGCTTGTTTCCCACTGTAAACCTAACTGCCACTTGAAAAAAAATGTTCACTAAAATTGTCTCTTTCATCACATTGATATATAACCCCGGAAGGGGATATTTCAAATGAAAATAAGAGTGAATTCTATATCAAGTATTTTAATTAGAGAATAACATATCTGATATTTTCTAATTTGGTCTCTGTTGCATAATCACATAAAATCAGAGATTTAGAATGACTAATCATAACTCTGAAATTCATAAAATTAAATAAGTTGTATATTTTAACACAATATTTAATGAAAATCTAAGGATGGCTACAAAGACAATATTTTCCTTCACTGTTAGGAAACTACTGCTGCTTCTGGTAACCTCTAAAAATAAAAGCAGTTTTTAAGATTTAACATTAATTTTAAATTGGGAATACATGTCTTACAGAATTTTCATAACTATGCTGCCAAGAATATATTCACAGTTACTAGAAATGTGCATATACTTCTTTTCTCTCTCTGGCAGGAAAAATGGTAGAGATCTAACAAGAGTATCATCCATTACTAGGGGGTGACCTGGGATTAAGGCAGAATAAAATATAGGACACTTAAGTACAGACAGACAGACACACACACACACCACACACAGACACGTGTGCATGCATGCACACATCCAGAAATACTAGTTATTTTTACTGAGCAAGATTTTACTTACATACATTTGTTTTGAGTACCCTTAGATTAATAATACCATTATATATCTATAACACTGTGGTAATTAAAGTTAAGCTTACAAATCCAAGTTTCCCTTCCCAAAAATTGATTTTCAAATTAGGGTATGTTGCTACCAGTTGGTTAAGATGATTACATTTGATTAGTCTTGCAGTTTTTGGTACAAAGGGAAGTTTATAAAGTAATGGGCAAATACCATAGAAACATTCATTAATTTATCAAATCTTTTTTTTTTATTTTTGTTTTTCCTTTTGAGACGGGGTCTCACTCTGTTGCCCAGGCTGGAGCGCAGTGGCTTGATCATAGCTCACTGCAGCCTCAAACTCCTGGGCTCAAGCAATCCTCCTGCCTCAGCCTCCCAAGTAGCTGGGACTACAAGCACATGTCACTATGTCTGGCTAAGTTTTTAATGTTTTGTAGAGACAGGGTCTTGCTATATTGCCCAGACTAGTCTCGAACTCCTGACCTCAAACGATCCTCTCACCTTGGCATCCCAAAGTGTTGGGATTACAAGTGTAAGCTACTACACCTAGCCTATCTAATCTTCCTTACACTTGTTTATATTTTCATCCTGCACAACAACTTGGATGAATAATGCCATAAATTCATTATTCACTCGTCAAACAAATGCTGACTATTCCCAAAATTAAAGTCAATTGTTCTAGTGATTCAAGATTTCTAAAACAATTCCATTATTGTTATCCTCATGATTTAGTAAGTTTGGATCAAGTAGATTTCCAACCTAGAGTCATAATCTTTTTGGTTCATCTTTATTAATCGATGAGGCAGTCCTTCTTTATTTATATTCGCATATACTTTGTATATAACCAGTTAAGATGAAAACATCTAGTTTGATTTTTTCAAAATAATTTTTTTGCATGTATGTCAAGATTAAAAACTGTAACATACAGAATCTCAACATACTAAGCTACATTTCTTTAAACTCCAGAAACGTCAACTATAATTAGAACCTTAAAATACACCTATTTAAATACAGGTTCTGGGTGATATAAATTGTAAAAACTTTTTATTGAAGAATTCTGCATCATGAGTATAACTTTATCAAAAAGACAAAAACTCAAAGAGTCACTGAAAAATTCTAAACATGGAGTAATGGCACTAATCTGCATATAAATCTTTATACCAGTTTTAATAATCTTTCAGAAAACACCATGGAAAGTTATGCAAAATAAAGTTCAGATAAAAACTTGTAAACACAGTAAGAAATTATAAAGTATACTTGATTTTCTTTCCAATTTTTCCTCTCCCCTGCTAGATTCCATATCTAAACATTTATGTACAGTATTCAGCATATGGTGAGAAACTTAAAGAAACCTGATAGACCTCATGTTGGTGACTTGCTTACCAAAATCATGTTACTCGGGCCTCAGAGTAAAGTTTTACTCCTACTTCAGTCCATCAGATACTTAAGAATATCTCTATGGTCCAGCCCTCTTCTCCAGTCACATTGCTACATTCCTGTTAAACCCATTTCTCGTTCCCTTAGCTAACGTAATGTTCACCTAATGACCACCCTGCTTTTGGTCTCCTCCAATCCTTTCTGCACACTGCTGCCTGTGTGAGCTTCCCCTAATGGGTTCATACCTTTCCCATACTTAAATATCTTTCAATGGCTTTTCATAGCCTTTTAGAAGAGTCTGAGATTTGGCAGTAGTTGCAGTTTTCTGCATAAGCCAGGCTTCCATAGTTCTACACCTCTGTCTGTTCCTATAAAGGGCTTTCTTCTCTCCTGTCCTCTCCTGCATCCATTCCAAATATCAGAGCTCAGAGCCCTCACCCTTGGGGTTAGGTGCCTTCTTTTGTTCTCCAAAGTACCCCTATGATGTTTTCGTAGAATTTACCAACAATAATCATAATTGTCTGGTTACTTCTTTATTCACTCTAAATTACCTTTATCATGCACAGTAGCTGGCACATAGTGATTGCTCAGTGAATCATTTTGAGGTTAATTCATTTATTCATTCACATAATAGTTTTTAAGAGCCTACTGGGTGCTATTTTGCCTACAAAATAAGGCAAAACAAAATGACCACTCAGTGAGCACTCAAAACAAAATAAGATAAAAATGCATACCACTGGACTTCATATACTAGTGAATGTAGTAAGACAGTAAACAAATAAAATATAAAATTGTGTCAGGTGGTAAGTGCTAAAGCAAAGAGGGGGATATGGATTGTGAGAAGTAGATGGAATAGTTTAAATTGTGTGTGTGTGTGTGTGTGTGTGTGTGTGTGTGCAGGGTGGGGGGGGGGTCATTTAGTGAAGCTCTCAGTGATAAAGAGGTCAGGCAAAGAGCCATGTATATAGAAGGGGGAAGAATATTCCAGGCAAGGGAAGAGCAAATGCAAAGACCAAGAGTTGGGCACATGCTAAGTGTGTTCAAAGAACACCAAGGAGGCTATCAGTGAGTAGCGGGAGATGGGGATATGAACAGGAAAGAACAATTGTATGTGTATGGCCTTGTAGGTACTTGTAAGCACAATGATGTTTACTTTGAGTAGGATAAAAATTAAAGAAATGAATAAATGGATACATAAAGCAAATCACGTTTTGTTTTGTTTTTTCTTAAACTTTAGACAATAGTGTTTCAAGATAGGAATGGCAGGATTTTTCACTCTTTTTGTTCACCTGACTCATTCTAACATTGCTGGTCTATTCTAATAGCCTCCAGATTACCTCTAATTGCAAGCGTGAGTAGAGGAATTTAGGTCATGACTTCCATATGAATACAGCAAAGACAAAATCATCCAAATTATATGGTATCATTAACAATTGAGAGTGTTGTGTATGTGTATGTAGGCCTACGGTCTCCAATGCACTTCAGAAAACAATTATGCAAACAGTAGATAGAATTATCAACCCAAGTAAATCTTCAAACTAGGCTGTTAAGAAAAGAATGATGCTGTGACCATTATGCATTGGCTGTACTTTCCAGTTTGTGAACAAAAAAAAAAAAACACAAAAAGATACATCACGGGATGGAAAAAAATTAATGAATTTTTCTGACACTACTGATGTTAGCACAAATTTGATTGAGGTATTAATTACTTAAACAGGATGCTGAGTTCCTAAATGATGTGCTTTAGGATGCCTCTTGGGACATGTTTTAAGGCAAGTTCTGGTTGCCTGCTATTAGGAAATGATGTAGGGGGCGGACACAGTTCCTGTTCTGTCCCTGATGACTAACAGTAAAATCTGAAGCTCTGAGAGCTGCTGGTCATTTCTGGACACGAGAATATACAACCAGCTTCTGTAATAAAAAACACAGGGAACAAAAAAAGAGGTGGTCCATCTGTGAAAGGGAGGATAAAAGCCCAAAACTATTAAGCCATTTAAAATTATTTCCTTTTCGAGTTAAGAATTTTTCCATGATTTAATAAAAGTTAGGCAAAATGAAGAAAATACTTTTAAAAGTCTAGTTCCAAAGGGAAGAATGATAACACGTATAATCTAACTGATGGAGTCATAAAACATTAGTACCAGACTTTCTCAAGGGTTTGGTACAACAGATTTTAATTACAATTTTTTGAAAGATATTAACCTGGTGTAATGCATCATGAGATCACAAAATACATAAACTTGGTTTATAAAGAGTAAGAGGAAATTTGTCTTACTTAAGAAGGGATCATTTAAGATGCATGTATATAAAATGCCATGTTCTGCTTGGGTGTTTGATGTGGGAAGGTTAAGAAACATAAACTCTAGCCACTATTATATATATGTCTGGAGTGTAATTCAAGTGATGTTTTACAAGATTCGGATTTCATAGCTTAAGTGTGTAGAAATGCCAACTAGAAACTGTTGGGAAATGTTTAGAATATAAGAGAGTGCACTGCAATGTTTTCAATGTAAAAGCCCGTGATTTAGTTGAAGTGGGTATGAAGGAACACAGCATAAACAAGAGCAGAGCAAGACAGTGCTGAAAAGGGAGAGCCTCATCTCTTGTTTCAGGTCTTTCTTAGATCCTGTCTTCAGTCACACTTCATCATTTATATTTTCCCAAGAAGTCCATATCCTTCTCCAATCAGTCTTCATGTGAAGTTCTTAATCATTCTTCAAGGCCCAGCGGTCATAACTCACTTCCTTCGTGAGCCTTCTCCAGCGCACCCAGACGAAGCTTGTTTTTACCCTTTGTGTTTCTTTAGCACATTTCAACAGCTGTATTTTAACCTATTTACCTATTTTAAAAATCCATTTGACTAGGTAGCAACTTCCTCAGGCCATATATTTCATATCATCAGCACCTAGATTAGTGCCTAACACATAAATAATTATTGACTAAATGGAAACAATGAATGGAATGAATTTAAAAATTATTAAATTCTGTTTACTGGCTTTCCACCATTATTTCAACACTCATACTATCATAACTCTATCACTGAAAGAGTTCCCAGTTTTGAGGCAGTTGTTCTGTTTAACTATCAGAGATTTTTGTTTCAGTAATATCACCCCATAATTCCTATTATTTGAAAAAGTTCCTCTACAACCCAGAGCCTGTTAGGAAGATGACATGTCATTATATGTATTCATAAGCATTTGATGAAAAAAAGTTCTACATGCGGTAGTTATTTTTTAAAAGAGCAAATTCTTTTTGACTTCTCTATCTCATGTGCTGAATTTTTGAGGAAAATATTAAACCAGGATGATTCATTTATTGGTGTTTCTCAAAATCATGAGGCTATGACCTCTTTAAGGGAGGTCTCTTAAAGCTCAGGAAATTAAAGAAGTAATACATTTTTCTCACCACTTGACAAAACCAGAACCCAAGACTAAATATTGAGCATTAAATACCATAGATTAAAGATAAATCTAGGTATATAAAAATCTATTTTTGATCAGATTCCAAAACAGAGACTCTATATTACCTCTTGCCAGATATCCACACTAAAATTAGCTCACTCCATCTCTTCAAAATATTTAATAAACTGCTTCTTATTGCTAAACCCAAAATGGAAATGATCCGAAAAGAAAGAAAAAATTAACAGGCTTCTCTGCCCTCTGTGATTAAACATACTTCCCTTGAGTACTATAAAGGAAACAAATTTATGGTTCACAAAAGCCTATCACCCTACACTACACTCAGTAAAAAATATTTCCATTGAGCAGTGTAAGTGCTTTTCCTATTTTAAATCAACAATGCTGAGATACACTGGCTGCTAGAATTTAAATAACTCATGATCCACAGAAAAAGTTCTTAAATTTAAGATTATAATATATAGTCATATCCTATTCAGATCTGTTTTCTACCTAGATGGATCTGGACTGTCTATTAATAACAGAACTTTCTATAATGATAGAAACATTCTATATTGGTCAAACCAATAGGATAGCCACCAATCACATATGGCTACTGAGCACTTGAAATGTGGCCAGTACAATATTTAGACACTGAATTTTAAATTTTATTTATTTATTTATTTATTTTTTATTTTCTACAGGGACTCACTTTATCACCCAGGCTGGAGTGCAGTGGCCTGATCTCGACTTGCTGCAACCTCCACCTCCACCTTCCAGCCTCAAGTGATCCTACCGTCTCAGCCCCACAAGTAGCTGGGACTACAGGCATGAACCATCAAGCCTAATTTTTGTTTTTGTTTATTTGTTTTGTAGAAACGGGTTTTCACCGTGTTGCCCAGGCTGGTCTCAAACTCCTGAGCTCAAGTGATCCACCCACTTGGGCCTCCCAAAGTGCTAGCTCCCAAAGAGCCTGGCCAACTTTAAATTTAAATAGCCATATGTAGCTAATGCTGACTGCATTGAACAGTGCAGATCTAGACAACAGAACACCCAAGACTGAAATCAGTGAATTGGATTCTAGCCTGGTTCTGCCACTAATTATTTTGTAACCTTGGCAGTTTCTTTTTCACTCTGATGTTATTCTGTGAAATGCTAAGCTAAATTATTTCTAAGATTTCTTCTAAACCTTTTATATGCTACTTAATAAATAGCCATATGGTGTGACTAGAATTTGGGGCTTTTTTTTTTTTTTTTTTTTTGAGACCGAGTCTTGCTCTGTCACCTAGGCTGGAGTGCAATGGTGCAACTTTGGCTCACTGCAACCTTCACCTCCCAGGTTCAAGTGAGTCTCCTGCCTCAGCCTCCAGAGTAGCTGGGATTACAGGCACCTACCACCATGCCCAGCTAATTTTTTGTATTTTTAGTAGAGATGGGGTTTCACCATGTTGGCCAGGCTGGTCTCAAACTCCTGACCTCAGGTAATTCACCCACCTCGGTCTCCCAAAGTGTTGGGATTGCAGACGTGAGCCACCGCACCCGGCTGGTGTGACTAGAAATTAATGCAATTACTTTTCCATTGTCCTCATGAAAATCATTCTTTTAGTTATAACATGCATATTTATAAGCACATATATACTCCAAATAATCTATAACACATATATAAATATAAAAAGATGCAGGCCGGGCGTGGTGGCTCACACCTGTAATCCCAGCACTTTGGGAGGCCTAGGCAAGAGGATTGCTTGAAGCCTGGGCAATACAGCAAGCCTTCATCTCCATAAAACATAAAAATAAAAAAATCCGGGTATGGTGGTGCATGCCTTAGTCCTAGCAACTTGAGAGGCTGAGGCAGGAGGATTCCTTGAACCCGGGAGTTGGAGGCTGAGGTGAACTGTGATCATGCCACTGCACTGCAGGCCAGGTGACAGAGCAAGAACCTGTCTCTAAAACAAAACAAAACAAAACAAAAGAAGAAAAAGAAGAGCAATTTTATGTAATTCTGTTGGATTTATCCTGCCCAATCCTACCCTTGGGGCATAATGACATGACATCTATTGGGAGAAAAACATAAAGCTCATTTATTTGTACTAGAGCCTGATTTATTAATTGATTAACTCACATCATTCAGTCATTCTGTTTATTAAACACATTAAGTACCAAAAACTATTATATGATGTGATAAATGCTGTGAAGGAGGGGAGAAGACAGCTTCTAACTTAGCTTGGGGGAGTGTGAAAGTGTATGCATGTGTGTGAGGTTTCCTCAAAGGAGGTGACCAAGCAGAAGTCTATTTCTTTTTTAAGGCTCCACTCAGACACATGGATCCTGAACTTCCCTTCGATCTGGCAAGGAGGCTTTTGTCTTGAGCCCATGCTTTAAAGGGCCCTTTTCTGGTTGTGCTTCCCAGGGGGTTAGGAATCCATGGGTCTAAGAGAACATGCTTACCCGTACACATACCCTCCACTCTCAGCCCTACCAGCCCCCCAGCCACCTGACCTTCAGGTACTAAGGACTCTGGAATTCTCTGCCCCAGTGACTTGAGCTCACTTCAAAGACTCTGTGTTGCCTCTTCCCAGGCCTGTTCTTCTGAATGTGAACCATACCACTGGTGTGCACCATAACAAATTGGAAGAGAAGGCGAAGAGGTGGGTATTTTGAGGGGGATCGATGAAATTTGGTCCTGTGAGCATTCAAGAACCCTTTATAAAGTTAGAGCCTGAGTCTTATCAAGTTGAAGAATGGAGGAAGGTGTGGGAGAGAAGGGAAGCAGGCCAAGGATAGGGCTAGGGCTAGTTACAGCCCTCCTCGTGCCACCACACTGTGGCTTTGAACTCCAAGGAGGGCAAGAATTCTGGATTTGAACTTTCCAAGTCATCATGAGAATATATCTGTAAAGGTTGGAGGATAGAACATATTTTACTGAACAGTTTCATTAGGTTGGTTTATAACTTAAATATTTAGACACTTTGTATAAGGACTCCCATTTTTCCCCTTGCCCTAAAACTTGTACATTTGCCCTAAGTCAGCAAAGGTGAAGCACATTCAAACAGACTTAACTCTATTTTTAAAAATTTCTTCTTTATCTAATGATGAAATATGAGAATTTGATGAGACAGATCAATTATAACTTAGTTAATATTCTCATACAAGAATCACTTACTTTGCTTCAGTAGAGCTACAATAAGCTGAATTCTAAAGTTAAAAGCAGTGACAACTAGAGAAGTTGATTATGGTTTTGAGGAAGGAGACAATTTTTAAGACTTTCTTCTATTAAAAGCTTAGTATATGACTGTTCATTGCTTTTAATTATTTACAGAACATATATAATAGATACATATAATATGCATCTGTGCATTCATAATAGAAACAGAGCAGGATGACAGGACTTTAGAGTTGGAAGGGAACTCATACCGTTTAGTTTCACCATTCCTTACAGATGAGGAATCTAAGGCCTAGATACCTTAATTTGCCCAAATGATAGAACTTATTAGACCTTGAGTTTGAGCCACTGTAAAAAATAGTTAATATTAGAGCTGATTCACAGCCTAGAGGTCATTAAGGAAAACAAAATGAAGTAATGAGAGAGGAATACAGACAGAGGCATCTACTCAGCTGTTGAGACTGTCTTTCTGCTACATAATCATGCTTCTAAATCATTGTTGAAAATATTCCCCAAGATGACGTTTTGTTTCCAGGAGACAGAACCAGCTTCAAAGGAAAGTCAAACGTTCCTTCCTATCACCTCACTAAGCGACCTTTAGACACCTCTAGAGAAAAGTCTGTGCACAGAGGAATCAACACAGAGCAGGTCCCCCAAGGCTGGGGAGACACAGCTCCACTGTGTTGATTCTACGGCAGGACTCCCTGGAAGGGGTGGCAGGGCAGCACCAGAAATAGAAGGCATCACTTGTCTGCTTTCTCTGGTCCATTTGAAAAACACACTACAGGCTCTGGGCAAAAGTGCCAAGGAGGTGGGAAGAGCCCTGCAGGTGTGCCATTTATATGTACTTCATGGACAATCAGATTAAGGGAGGCTGATAAAGCATTAGAATGGTTGCTAAGGCATCTCAGCAGGCAGCGTGCACAACTGAAGGACATGCAGTTTTACCAAATAAGGTTTTGTTGTCAAAATTTTGTCTAATAACTAACTACAATTAGATGATTTCAGTCATTTTTGTTATTTGTGATTTGAAGGTTTGGGAGTCTTGTTTCCTCTGCCAGATCCAAATCGGGAAGTCTGCTGTTGTCTTTAGTGTCTGCCATCTGTTGATCAAGATAGCAGGCAGATCAAAGCACAGTGAAGGAAAGCCATGAGTTTTAGCAAATCCGTGGGATAGCAATACATTATAAATTGAACACATTTAAAGTAAACCTTTACATACTGGTTATTTCCATTTTATTTTAAATGCAACTGAAACATTCTCATGCTTATGTTATTAATTAATATTTTAAAAACATTATATTCACTTGACCCAAACGTATTAAATGTGTTTACAGGTAAAATTAAAATAAACTAAAAGTATCTGTAAACTGTTCGGACAAAAAAGTCCAAATTTCACTTTACGGCACTACAACAGCAAATATTTCTGAGTTTTGAACTCTCAGATACCACCAGGGCCCAATGAGGAACATTTTAAGTATTCTTATAATTCAGTAGAAGGTAAATGAGTATGTTATGGAGTTTATATATATTTAGGGGAGGAGAAGAAAGGAATAAAGAGTTTCAGAACAGGAAAGTGATTTGGTCTCTGAAACCTTGGATATAGACAATTTGGGAGAAAAATAATATACATGAAACTGGAGCTATTTGGTATATCTTTTTCAATACCATCTATCTTTCATGCTTTTGAAAATTTCTGCATCTGTCAAAGAAAGAAACAGCAAGAAGATCGAAAGGAAAGATACCTTTTAAAATACTATTTTAACAACGATTTAAATTTCTGAAGAACTGAAAGATAAAGATCATTTGTGCTAGGATTCAGAACTTGATCACTTCCAATTATGGTCATTCCTTTGTTTCATTCTTGGGTCTAGTTTTATAAGATACAGCAGCTCTCTCCTTATTTAGATGGAGTCAAATTTATTTAAGTGCAAGATCTGGGTTTTAAAAGCTCATCCTGAACTTCCTGGAAACCCGAAGGTCATGTTTACAGAATAGATGCAGGGCAGGATTAAATAAATGTGGACTGCATGAGCTGCAGGTTTTCCTTTTTTATTCTATCATAGATGCTGTTAATCATCAGATGACTACTTCTGCAATATAAACTATATATCTTAGATTATGAAAACTAATTCCCTACCTGATACACTCATAAAGTTTTTCAAGAGCTAATTTTAGATTGTTTCTAGCTTCTTCATTTCATCATCACAGACATTTTAAATTTATAACAATTCTCTAGCGCCTCTTAAGACCCTTATGTAAGCAAGCACTCCTCCATGACACAAACCAACAAATGTAGTGGGGTTTACATAATGTGAAAAAGATGAGAGTAGTGGTATTTATTATCTTTTGTTTGTCTTAATAAGTGGGTGAGAAGGGGAATGTTATGAAAAATTAATAATGTAAGAAGATACGGTATATGTGGGACGGCTAAAACAACAACTACAAACAGGACACAAGCAATAAATTACACTCTTAATTGCAGTATTTGACATGTTGTAATTTAATTGGTAGCTATTATTCAACTGTTCTTAGCCCTTACATTTCTTACGGCAGCCTTTCTGTATGCCAAGTTATATCACCAGACATTTGTTTTAATAGTAATACTTCTCATTTATGGAACTCTTTGTGGTTCATAAAACATTTCATATTATCATTTCACTTGCTTCTCACCATAACCCAGTGAGACAGGTAGAATAGGAATTATTACCTACATTTTATAGATCAGTAAAAAGGATCACAGACTATAGTCATATACCACTAAGTAGTTCTAAAACCAGAACTACTGATACAATGTACTTTTCTCCCTAGCAGATTTCAGGTCCCCCCCCCCCCGCCCACCCCCACAGTGTGTGAAAGAAAATTTCTAAGTTTCTAAGAAAAATTTCCTCCTCACGATTCCTCAAGGATCTAGAACTAGAATTACCATTTGACCCACCCATCCCATTACTGGGTATATACCCAAAGGATTGTAAATCATACTACTATAAAGACACATGCACACATATGTTTATGGCAGCACTATTCACAATAGCAAAGACTTGGAACCAATCCAAATGTCTATCAATAATGGACTGGATTAAGAAAATGTGGCACATATACACCATGGAATATTATGCAGCCATAAAAAAGGATGAGTTCATGTCCTTTGCAGGGACATGGATGAAGCTGGAAACCATCATTCTGAGCAAACTATCACAAGGACAGAAAACCAAACACTGCATGCTCTCACTCATAGGTGGGAATTGAATAATGAGATCACTTGGACACAGGGCGGGGGAACATCACACACCCGGGCCTGTCAGGGGATGGGGGCTGGGGGAGGGATAGCATTATGAGAAATATCTAACGTAAATGATGAGTTGATGGGTGCAGCAAAACAACATGCACATGTGTACCTATGGATCAAAGCTGCACATTGTGCACATGTACCCTAGAACTGAAAGTATAATAAAAATAATAATAAAAGAGAGAGAGAAAAAAGAAAAATTTCCACCTCATGGAAACTGCAGTTATATTTCTAGTATCCTCTTCTCTTTTTGGTATGAGTTAAAATATACAGGTGCTGTTCAAGTTAATAAATCATGATTTCTTTTTAAAAAGATAGATTTTTAGATTGGAGAAATATTCATCTTAAACAAACATAAAAAGTAGAAATTCAGTTTGCTGAGGAGAAGAATTAGAGGATTACACTGATTTGCAGAAAGATTCTGAATAGGATTTCTTTAAACAGCAAAATTCCCTGGAACATTCAAAATATGTTGATTCAAGAAAATCTAATTTATACAAAACTTTACAGGAATACATCTGGTATATAAATCCACACTCACCTGTAATTTACTCTAGAGAGAACAACTGAGTGATAATAATAATAACATACTCATATAGTTCTTCATTATATGTTTTAAAGTGCTTTCCCCTAATTTATTGCATTGTCTTTGGCAACCTTTTAAGGCGGTCAGAGAGAGTATTATTATCCTTTCTTCACAGATGAGAAATTGAGAGGTTAAGTGACTTGCCCAAGGTCAGACGGACATTCATTCATTTACTGCTATCAGAATGATGTAGTCAAGTACCGGGGTAGTCAAGGAAATATGGTTCTTCCTCCTATTTTTTTAAACAAGCTGTGAAAGCCATTAAAACAGAGGTAGATGATCTCACAAATACAATGTTGAATGAAAGAAGCCAGACACAAAAGTGTACATACTGTAGGATTCGATTACTATAAAATTCAAATGTAGGCAAAACTAATGTATAGTGACAGAAGTCAGGGTGGAGGTTACCTCTGGGGTGGCAACTGGGGGTAAAGAAGGGTTTAAGATAATGTCCTCATTCTTGATCTGGTTTGTATATAGTTTGTTCACTTGGTGAAAATTCACTGGGATATACACTATAATTTGTCACTTTTCTTTATATACATTAAAGAAGTTTTCTCTTTGAAAGGAATCTTACATCTTTAAAAACAGTAATTTTTAAATGCCATTTAGATCACTTAATCTACATATCCTTGAAACATCTGTCATTTCCAGTAGGTTTCTTAAATGCATTTAAAAAATAAGAACATGCACTAAATTATAAGAGTTTAAAGAGTCAAGAAAAGTTTGTAGAAAAAAAAAGCCCAGGACTGTTTCACCTGAGAAAGTTTTGATATGAAATGGGAACTGGAGCATGCTAAGATAATAATGCAAGTGATTTAGGATCAGGTCAAACATTTGTATTTAACTATGTCAAACTGGAAATGGTAAGCAAATGAGATTATATTGTTATTCACACAGTATATCCTGGAGAGCATATGTAATATGTAAGAGAGAATTCCTTGAGTGGAAGATGATAATTTTAAAAAATATATCCATTTTATTTCAGAATATTGTACATTAGGATGCTGTATTAGCTATCAGGGAAAAAAGCCAATGCCAGCGATAAAAATCTGAGTAGTCTGTGCACACCTGGAGACAAACAAAGGCTCCTGAGAAGCCCACATAGCTTTTGATATAAGAATATATGGGAAGAATGTGTTTTCACCATTTTCCAGGACAAAAAGTACATGTACTTTCAATTGCTTAAATTAATTTCAAAATTTATATTGTAGTTCTCCCAGAATTCCTCATACTCTATAACTCCATACCACTGAGAGCTAACGCTGCACTTGTATGCAGTTACCACTGATGACAAAGGTTTTAAGTTTTACTTATAGACTCTTTTCCGTTCCTTCCACTTTTTTCTTTTTTAAACAAAAACCATTATATCACCAAAAATTATCTGTATCGGCACGGTGGCTCACGCCTGTAATCCCAGCACTTTGGGAGTCCGAGACAGGTGGATCACAAGGTCAGGAGATCAAGACCATCCTGGCCAACATGGTGAAACCCCATCTCTACTAAAAATACAAAAATTAGCCAGGCGTGCACATGCCTGTAGTCCCAGCTGCTCAGGAAGCTGAGGCAGGAGAATCACTTGAATCCGGGACGCGGAGGTTGCAGTGAGCCGAGATCACGCCACCACACTCGTCTGGGTGACAGAGCAAGACTCCATCTCAAAAAAAAATAAATGTAAAATAAAATTGTTTCTTGATATTACAGGTCAGGAACAGAATTTCCAGGCAGTGGATGAGATCTGGACCCGGGATGCTTTCATTTCACCAGGGATCCTGCAAAGGCAGCTGTACCTACAGCTGACTTCCCAGGAGAGCTGCAAATGCATCTCAAGCCCAAAGAAGCCTTGCTGATTCCTGACTCTATGCGTTAGTTTCACTAGGACCTACCTGTTTTTAAAATATATATATATATTTAGAAACAGGGTCTCACTGTGTTGCCCAGGCTGGTCTCAAACTCCTGGGCTCAAGTGATCCTCCCCTCCCTGGCCTCCCAAAGTGCTAAGTTTCCAGGTATGAACCCCCGTGCCCAGCCTAACATTATGCAGGATGGACAGTGTCAAGCTGATTGTGGTCACCTGTTGGCAACCCGGCACTCTCTGGGCCCACTCCTTCAGTATCCAGGATGAGTGTGAGCCCTCTTCTGGCATTTGGGTTATTAGAGAATTACCCTGTGCTTCCCAACAGTGTTCACATCGTAACAGATTAGAGAGGCAGTTCAGGAGACAGAGAGGAGGGGACAGGAAGAGGTAGGTTGAAGGAATTCCGAACCAAACATCTTTTCTACCAGCAAAAGATAAACAAATCATGGGGAACTGGGACCTGTGTGTCTATGAGTAAGTCCATGTGGAATCATTTCAGGACCTTTTTTGTTTGTTTGTTTGTTTGTTTGTTTGTTTTTAAATGACAGAGAACCAAAAGGCACAGCAATTTTTCTCTGGATAGAGATGTTCAACGGTAGAAAAACTCTGAATCGCTGTGCAAAGTTTCCTGTGCGAATTCATTTAGTCAGACCTGATCCCTTTGAAAATGGGATTTCCATTTCTATTTAAGCTAAGAGGCATGCCCCTAAATTTAATCTCTCTTACAGCAGAGTCACTTAATTAATTCTCTCCTTTGGCCTGCAGCATCTCTGTCGCTCCCCACACCTGGAATCTCTTTCTTTTTCTCCTGCATCAGCAATGTAGATATGTAGTCTTATGACCCTTAGCATGTAGTAGATAGGCCATATTACTTTTAACTTTTACTAATTTTCACTTTTTTATTATAGTCTGTCATATGACAGATATATTTGTCACACATAATCTTGACCATAGTTTTAAACAACCTGGCTTAGTATAGAAAAAGATAAATTGAGATACTTGCCATCAAGCCTTGTTCTCCTGGTTTTCCTGGTTCACCCTTAAAAAAGAATAGTGATAATTTTAGTAATGCTGTAAGTATTTTTAAAAAACCCTTCAATCATTTTTTTTCTTTGACTGGGGCATGTAAATGTCAAGTATATTTCTTCAGGTTAAATAGAGGAATGTAGCACATTAAAAGAGAGCTAATTTCCCTTCTACAAATAAACTTTACAAATTTAGGGTTTAATAAAATTAGTCTAGATTATCATGTCTTCTTTAGGATGACATAAAGATAAGGACATGGTGTCTTTATGAGAACTCAGAACTTTCACACATAGGACAGAGAGACAATTGCTCTTAGTACAGGTGTTTAATAAAATGAGCAGAGACTGATGTTAAACTTTGGTCTTCCTGGATTAATGATGGCTGAAGTAACATGTTTTATTAAATTTGATACAGAAAATTACACTATATCATGACATTATCATTTTCTTATATTCAGATTGATATAGAATTATCATATTTTATTGTCATAATGACAGTCATTGGCTAAAAATATTTTTTGTCTTAAAATGCCAATGAATATAGATATTGCTGGTCTTTCAAAATCAATATTTCACAGTTTATTTTTATAGTCTTCTTCTAGCAAGGTATGATGACACATGCCTGTAATCTCAACTATTTGGGAGGCTGAGGCAGGAGGACTGCTTGAGTCCAGGTCTTTGAAGCTATAGTGTGCTATGATGGCATCTGTGAATAGCCACTGCACTACAGCTTGGGCAACACAGCAAAGACCTCATTGCACACAAAAAAATCTTTTTGTACTTTGGGAGGCCGAGGTGGGCGGATCACCTGTGGTCAGGAAATCGAGATCATCCTGGCTAACATGGTGAAACCCCGTCTCTACTAAAAATACAAAAAAATTAGCCGGGCGTGGTGGCAGGCACCTGTAGTCCCAGCTACTCAAGAGGCTGAGGCAGGAGAATCACTTGAACCCGGGAGGCAGAGGTTGCAGTGAGCTGAGATCACGCCACTGCACTCCAACCTGGATGACAGAGCGAGACTCTATCTCAAAAAAAAAGAAAAAGAAATCTTTCTCTAGCAGTCATCATAGTACATATAAATAAACTCTGAGACCATATATAGTTCAAGTTATATTTTTGAAAATTTTAAAACAAGTTAATTTGTCCTATGTGTAGAAAGCTCCATTTCTTACTTACATGAATAAACTATATTTGTTTAAAGAATGATATAATTTTGGATTATGTGGTTTGTCATACCTTTAAATTTTTTAAAAGTAATTTATATCTTGAATTTGAGTATAGTATATAATGCTCAATGATCTGACTAATGTACCATCAAAATGGTTTTAACTACTTTTTGAAGAGACACCCATTGTATTTCTGTGGCAACCAGCAATCAATGGGAGAGCTTTAAATATCCCTAAAGCTGTGGATCTCTCTGCCTTTTGGAATATCATCATGAGAAAAAGCAAGGCATTAGAAGACAGCTACAAAATTCAACCACTGTCTTTGGAGGTTGAGTGAAAGCAGTCCTAACAACTAGCAAATCATATGTTGAAAGACAATTCCACATTTTATATCAACAAATTCACAGCAGCTTTCAGAAAAGGACACAGGCTTATGAGGCTGTCTCAGAAGTTTTAAAGTATGCTATATTCTTATAAAGAGTCATTATTTCTAAAAATGCATAAATATATGCATATAAAAATGAAAGAAAATATACCAAAACATTAATGAGTATTGTAATTATTTACTTTTTTGGTTTTATTTTCAAAATTTTCTGCTTTGTGGATAAATATTTTCATTATTATTATGTACCACAAAAATACTATGAAAATAATTTGTTAAATAAATACACTTAATAAATAATTTAATCCAGTAATAAACCTTAATTTCTAGTCCTAAAGTCATAAAATAAATCTAAAATTTTTGACCTTTTCCATATATTTCTTTTAATTGCTGGGTTGCCTCTGAAACCAAACCATTTATCTTCTATGTTTTACTACTATATCATTGACACTTGACCAATCTCTGTAGCCAAGTATTGAGATTACTTTTAAATTATTTATATGAATAAGCCTTACATACAAAAGACAAATGATATTTAAACCATACCCACCGATGTTTTAACCATTCATTTTACGGTTATTAGCAATTTTGGGGGTTCAAGTTATTTATAAGGGAATAAATATTAGAACATTTTACTTCCTCTACTTTCCATAAATAGTATAGGACTTTATTGGTCTGCTATTGAACCTTTGGAAAATGTTATTAGCCTCCTACTTAGTTTTTCAGACTAATCTCCCATTTAAACTAAAGGCCCCGGTGCACACTATGGCAGTCAGGTTACACCTGGGATTGGGCAACTCCAATCACAGACTTCTTGAGGCTTCCCTCAAAAACAGTTTAGTGGCTGCCTCCAGGTGTCTCTTGTGGTTTGCTTGGATCCCCAGTGGATTAAGTGGCAAAGAGGAATGCAGCTGGGAGCGCCCTATGCTGCTTGGGGACTTTCCCATCATCTCACTTCCCTCAACCCACTCCACTCATCATCCCGTTTCCCTCAACCCACTCCACTCACTTGACCCCCTGACCTGATGCCCCTCACCACCCTGCTCCACCCTAGTTCTCAGCCCTTAACACGAAACAAAACGTGTGAGAATAAGTGATCTAAAAAGTGACTCACAGGTACTCCTGGCATTCCACGGGGGCCATCTTTCCCTGTGTCCCCAGGTGGCCCTCTTGGGCCTGGAGGGCCGGGGGGTCCTGGAGGCCCTGCCTGTCCTTGGTCACCCTGTGATGGAGAAAGGAACAGACCAGCAATAACCATGAAAGATAAAGACTCAGGTCTTCTTTTCAGCACCTTAAATTTGCATTATCTGATCCACATTTACACTATGAAAAGAACCAGAACAACCACAAATATAAAGCCTGTAGGCAATTTGCCTCCCAGCAGGGAGCAAATAAATATTCACGCTGGGTGACTGAGTAGATGCTATTAAAATCAAAGCAGCTCAGGAACCAGCACTTCCATTCTTTGAAATAGTGTATATGTTACCACTACAGTCAGAGCTGGTATAAAATGTGTGAATTACTTTATCCATAACACTGCATCAGTTGTATTCACCTCATTTAATAAAATGGCTGCCTTTAAAGTTAGACAAATGTGTTTACTTTTTCATACCCTATAAAATTAAGCATATGAGGCTCCCATCATATTGCATAATAATTTATAAATTACCAAAGCTAGAGAGCTTAGAAACTGGATCTGTTAGTAGCTACAATTTAAAATTTTTTAATTAAGAAAAAATTAGATAGGCTTTTAGTATCTTTTTTGGTACTTGTATCTAACATTTCAAACAAAAGCAGCTGACTAAATGTAATTTTGTTTGAGGATATTTCCAAATAAATACCCACCCACCGCCCACACCCCACCCATCAGAGATAAACGGTAAAGCAATAGGTATACAGAGCAATAACCAATGTAAAGAAGAAATCAGACTTCAGCAAGAATAAGCACTACCTTAATCAGGCGGCGTTTAATGAGCTGCTGATCAGCAGAGAGAAACCCATGATTGATTTTAGGAAACACCATCTGATCAGTCAGGTGAGGTCAAAGGTTGAAGTTCAGAGATGAGAGAGTTGAAGAATAGACATCAGAAGGCCCCAAGAAAGAAATAAAGATATACACATTAGACTTATAATGATTATTAAACAAAATAGAACTGGCACTTATGTCTAACGTTAGACCCACTGATTCTTCTCGAAAGAAATATCCTGAAATGCGATGCTGAGACCAGATCTTCAGTGGTAATGAACATTTTTTGTGCTTCATCATTTCACTGTGGACGTTGGATCTTTTTAATGTAGTTTATTCCCAGAAGCAGGTAAGCAGGTGCACCCCTGCATTCTTCACTCTGAGCAGAAAGTCTAGAGACAAAATGCCAGTTCCATTTCCATCAGACTTGTCAACCAGCATAATGTGACGTGAACTTGACTGCCATTTTATTGACACCCGAAGTCCAGAGAGAGTACTTAGGATTATTTAATTGACTGGAAAAATATTACAGAGCATTAGAATGCATACAAATTAAGCCATCAAGGCATGGCATGGTTTTAGATCGCTATGCCCACCTCTCTTCACAGTACCTGTTTGACGTCAATATCCTCCTCTCAAGTATGCTCAGGATATACCCTCTTAAAAGACATTTGACCTCAATGATACAAGTGGGGTCCCAAGTGCCCAGTAACTTGACATATATGATGAGAGGAAGCCAACGGGCTCGGTAAGCCAATTGAATGGTTCCTGCTCACGCTTATGCTGATTGCATTTCTGACTACACAGGCATGAGTAACAACCACAAACCTTGACGGTGAGGATCTGATTACTGTGCAGGGCAGCAACTGTGGGGAAGCCTGGCAGGCCCTATGGATGTAGCACAGCACCAAAACAACACAACATAAAACGTCACACAGACATTTCACTGGGGGACAAACAAAACAAGCACATACCTAGCGCCTGCCTTCCCTGGTTCTAAGTCTTGCCTCGTCTGACACACCATAAACAAAATTAGACACATGAGGCCCCAAAATAAACTTTTTTTTTTTTTTTTTTTTTTTTTTTTTTTCAGATGAAGTCTCACTCTGTTGCTCAGGCTGGAGTGCAGTGGCCTGATCTAGGCTCACTGCAACCTCCACCTCCCAAGTTCAAGCAATTCTCCTGCCTCAGCCTCCCTAGTGCTGGGATCACAGGCGTGCGCCACCACGCGCAGTGAAGTTTTGTATTTTTAGTAGAGACGGGGTTTCACCATGTTGGCCAGGCTGGTCTCCAACTCCTGACCTCAAGTGATCCACCCACCTCGGCCTCCCACAGTGCTGGGATTACAGGCGTGAGTCACCATGTCCAGACTTTTTTTTTCCTTTTTTTTTTTTTGAGACGGAGTCTTGCTCTGTCACCTAGGCTGGAGTGCACTGGCACAATCTCAGCTCACTGAAACCTCTGTCCCCAGGGTTCAAGTGATTCTCTGTCTCAGCCTGCCCAGTAGCTGGGATTACAGGCATGTGCCACCATGTCCAGCTAATTTTTGTATTTGTAGTAGAGACTGGGTTTCACCATGTTGGCCAGGCTGGTCTCAAACTCCTGCCCTCAAGTGATCTGACCGCCTCGGCCTCCCAAAGTGCTGGGATTACAGGCATAAACCATCATGCCTAGTCAAACCAATAATTTCCTAAAGCATGAAATGGGGAAACTGAGAGCTCATGGTCATTGAGCCTGGGGCAGGTACAACGGGATCTGTGTCTACACGGTGTAAAGAGTTTGCTACATGGAGCATTTCTGGAATCTTACAAAATTACAACATCTTAATTACAAAATGTTAGTACAAAATGGAGATAACTATAGACACTGTTATGAAAACCACACTGTAATTTCCCTCCATTGACATTCTGTTTACAGCTCAGGATATACAATACATGTATTAATTCTTTTTTGGACAACAACGGGGAACAAAATTTTGCCATCAGATCATACTCATTCCCCAGAATAAACACAGTACACCTCACAAAATACAGTCTTGCCACCCACATATCAAAATTTCTCTCTCCAATCATATGATGAATCTCAGAACTCTCCTGTTTCAGGAATTCACGCAGAGGTGGTGGATGAAAATCTGTCTCTTATAACATGTGTATTTCATGTCAGGGGGATTTATGGTCACACTCTGCAGTAATCACTTCTGTCACATAACTTTTCCGAAAGAACTTGACAGTTCACACAACCCCTTAATGCAGAAAAGCAGTTTTGAATTCCTTGAGAACACGGAGAGATGTTTTAGAGACTCGTTCTTCAATAACTTGTACTAACTCCTCCTCACAGGCGTCATCAATTGGTTAAGTCTGAGAGAGAAATTTTGCCTTTGTTCTATTTCTTTTCTAAGAACATGTGAAACTAAAGCCTTTTATTCCTTTTTTTTCCAAAACACACACACACACACACACACACACACACACACACACACACACACACAGAGAGAGAACATGTTTACCAGTTTACCATACAAATAAAATAAACAACAACCACAGCAATACATGGCCTGGGCTCTCTCTCTTCCCACCCAAATTTATCTTGCAGATATTTTTAGGAAAGCCCAGGAAATTTCTACATTTTTAGTTTTATTAGTTTTGTGAATATTTCACCCCCCACATGCCTCACATTAGAGATATGTTTTTCATTTTAAGAAAGGCAGAAAAATTAGTTTGTAGTCTGAAGACACTTCTTCAGCTCTAATGCCTTTGATTCTCAGTCTTCAGGACTACAACTTCTCAGGAAGCAAAACAGAGAAAATCTTATCTTTTGCCAAGTCCGTTCTGATAAGGCTATTAAGTAGCTCCGTAGTTTTGAGGTGACCTATGTCCTCTTTTTCTTCTCTCTAAATACAAGTCCTTTAAATATACATTCTGCATAAATTCAGAAATGCTACAAGTTGGAAAACAGATGTATACAATTTGCTTTTGTTTTACTATGGAATATGAGTTTAAAATGTTATTAGATGGTAATGTGCCAGCATCTTTCCATCTGTGACTCATTAGCCCTATATTACACAGTCAGAATTTTATATATAAAGCTCATATTTATGTAACAAAGAACAAAAACAGATACAAACAAGAAGTCTATGAGGGATCAGAATCTTGATTAGTGGCGATAAATCATAATGTCACTTGAAACAGGATTATCTAACAAAATAATTTTAAATTAAAAACCTTTTAGCAGCACACATGGTAGGCCTTACAAATATTTTGAAATTTGAATGTATAAATAAGTCACTTCTTGTACTCATGTCTGAGCATGACCAGCTTTCTATTTGATCATATTTTCAAAATGCTCACACACACACACACAAAGTCTCAAGTTGTATAACTCCTTAGTTTGGGTTCCAATTTTAATGAGATCTAAAGAGAGAAGTGGATAGGCAATTCTCACCTCAGAAAGATCTTTTTCCTCAAACAGAATAATCTCTATTTGAGGAAGCTAATTTATAATCCTTAATCATCTTGACTGTGAAAATGCTACCAATTAGGTGTTTAGAGCTACATTTTAAAGATTTCATTAGCATGCCAGGCAAAATAATTTTTCAGGAGTTTACGTGTAGCAAAGTAAAAAGGGGACATGTGGACGGATTCTCTTAAATGCTAACAAAAATCCCATGATTTGGGCTGCAATGTCCTAGGACCCTGTGCGTTTCAAACTGGGGTAAAAGTAACCCTGAGAGTATATGCTGGTGTCCTACAGAGTGTTTCAAAGCAATAACAAATATGGTCCATCCTCCTAAAAAAGTCTATTCAATTAATGGCAAATACATTTAAACATTATTATGTAAAACAAACATTGATATATTATAGGGTTATAGCATTCAAAATTGGACACGTTTTAAAAATTTTCACCATTTGATGGTGGTAAAAAAATCCCATTTCACAGGGGCTGCCTCCAGATTCTAGGTAGACACTGACTCTGCTTCTTGTGTGAGTTCTTTGGAGGGTTGGTTTCTAAAGTACAGGTGTTGACACCTATCCTCAGTACAAGTGTTGACACCTTATGGCTTTGTGTGGCCACACCTGCTAGGCTTCTCTAGCCGCTCATACAGAGGATACAATTTTTATTAACTATACCATTTTTTCCCACAGTATCATTAGTCATATCCTTTCGAAACAAATAAAATGGACATACTTTACTTGGTTTTGCATCTCAGAAAGTTTGCCTGGTACACAGACGGTTTGAGTGGGTGTGGAAAAACAAATGTGTCTCCAGAAAAATATGGAGAAAAAAATCCAGGAATATTGAATATTGAATACTGAATATTGAAATAATTTTTGTTATTGTTGTTATTTTTTGAGATGGGGTCTGACTCTGTCGCCCAGACTTGAGTGTAGTGGTGCGATCTCGGCTCACTGCAACCTCTGCCTCCCGGGTTCAAGCAATTCTCCTGCCTCAGCCCCCCTAGTAGCTGGGACTACAGGCATGCACCACCATGCCCAGCTATTTTTTTGTATTTTTAGTAGAGATGGGGTTTCACCATGTTGGCCAGGCTCGTCTCGAACTCCTGACCTCAAGTGATCTGCCCACCTCAGCCTCCCAAAGTGCTGGGATTACAGGCGTGAGCCACTGTACCCGGCCTGAAATAATTTGTACACATTTTCACCCCAAATACTTTGAATTATTAAGAAATCAGATGAATAAGAGCTGTAAAACTACCATATATAACTCATTTTTTTCCCTCCTGAGAGCATAAAGCCTCAGACAGCTTCATGAGTCTTCATGACATTCTGTGAAGTAGGCAACCATCTCACAACCAGTATTTTGACATCATGACAGGAAAGGCTATATCTCCCCCTTCATTACCAACTAGAAGAAACAATGCAAGCCTACCCCAAAGGGATATTGAACAAATAAATAATTCATAAGAAACGCTTCTAACTACTTAGAGGCCATACATTCAAGGTGTTACTGTCATTTTTATTGTGTACTCAGTAATAATGAGTATTATAAGATTATAAATAGTGAGAAAATTTTGTGCTTTCTCAAACGTATTCAGTAAGGCAATGATAGAGCCAGAAATTCAATCCAGGTCTTCTGATTCTAAACTTTGTCATTATGCAATTTATGTGTTTATAATTTTCTTCTACCTGCTTTACAGTTGAAATATTAGAAAGCTTAAAAATTGACTAACATTCAACAATATTTAGAAAGCGTCTGTTGAGCACCTTCTGCGCAACATTCACTATGCCACACTCTGGGGATTGAATGGTGAGCAAGATCCCATGCTCACAGGGTTTACCATCTAGTGGAGAAATAGAAATAAGCTGGCAGTTGTCATACAGAGTGACAAGTATTATGGTGGAGAAGTGGGGGGGCTACAAAGAAAATAAAATGTGCACTAGACACATGTTTCAGGAGCCATGGAAGACCTCCCAAGCCAGGTGAAGTAGAGGCTGGAGGTTGGTACAGGAAGAGTAAAACTAAAGATAGACCATTTAGGAAGGTATGACAATAGTCTAGCTGTGAGATTGTGTCTTAGAACTAGAGGAAGGACAAATCAATTGTTTGAATTGTTATTAAGGAAGTCGAATTTGTAGGACTTGTAACTTGGCTGAGAATATAAGGGTAAATGAGGAGTAGAGAATGGTCCTAGGTCTCTAGCTTGGACAATGGAAGGATAGTAGAGGGAACACAAAGAAAAGGCTTTCTGGGATAGGCAGGTAGTTATGAGTGATGAATTCAGCTACAGGTTTGCTGAATTTGAGATGTCTGTGGACAGCCAAGGGGCAGCAGTTGGACATGCATATAGAACAGAAGAAAGGTAAGAAATGACTAGGCACGGTGACTCATGCCTATAATCCCAGCACTTTGGGAGGCTGAGGCAGGCAGATCATGAGGAGTTCGAGACCAACCTGGCCAACATGGTGAAACCCCGTCTCTACTAAAAATACAAAAATTAGCTGGGCATGGTGGCAGGTGTCTGTAATCTCAGCTACTTGGGAGGCTGAGGCAGGAGAATCATTTGAACCCAGGAGGCAGAGGTTGTAGTGAGCCGAGATCACGTCATTGCACTCCAGCCTGGGCAACAACAGCGAAACTCCGTCTCAAAAAATAAATAAATAAAATAAAAAATTAAATAAATAAAAAAGAAAGAAAGACAGGTGAGAATTATGAGCCATAGGGATATGCGAAGTCACCTCGGGAGGTTGTAGAGAGGGCAGTCCTAGGAAAGAACCCTTCAAAAGACTTAGGTTTAAGGGATGAGCAGAGGAAGAGGCAACCACAAAGAAGATGAAAAGGAGTGGCTATAGAAGCAGGAGGAATGGTAATTCTCCTCACAAAAGTTCTAGTCAGGCAAATGACTCAAAATGATAGATGCACATACTTTACTTTGCTGTTTATTGCATCATCAATAATGCTGCCTAAATCACATAAATGACTCATAACAAGAACAGGTTAACAATGGTCAGTGTCACTGACAATGGCTGATCATTGATCAGCACAAGGGAGTGTACCTGAGGTTGCAGGGCTATGGATGAAAAGATAATTATTTTACTTACAAAGAGTCAAAGGGTCCCAATAGCAAGTCATATTAAATAAAAAATATGCATTATGCTGAGAAATGAAATCTCCAAGTTTCTCCATAATGTAAATACTATCATGATTCTGTTTGCCCAAAATACATCATGCATTACAACACGACCATTACAGTGGGCATGTGTGCAGCATAAATAGAGATAAATACTCCTCAAAGTTGATAAAATAATTTCTAGCTAAGAGAGACCAGATGGGGAAACACTATAATAGGATACAAAAATATTTAGGTAAAAGAATTGCTTCAGTTTAGCAGAAACTGTTAGAAGGCTAAATTAAGAAAGAAAAGAATTTAAGAGAAGGAAATCTGCAACTAGATCATTCCATATTGCAGTAGATGGTATAATTTATCTGTCTGAAAAGAAAAATCAACTATATAAAGCTAAACAGCTAAAGGAATTTTTGAACAATCATGCAGTATAATAATTGGAGCCTGTGGAAATCAGAAGTTATAACTGATGGTAAAAGATTGCCTCATGGTAGTATTAATTATGGGAAGAATTAGCCTTCTGTAGTTGAATATAATATTTTCAACTGGCTCAAAAAATTACTATTTTTCTATTTTATTGATACTCTAAATTCTATTCTACTACATTTTCTCATAAATTTTAACCCTAGTCACTCCAGGAATTATCTTTTTTTGTCTGTAAATGGTAAGTGTAAATTTTACAAGTTATTTGAATATAATATTTTCAACTTGTTCAAGAAGTTACTATTTTTTTATAGATACTCTAAATTCCATTCTACTATGTTTTATCATAAATATTAACCCTAGCCAGTCCAGGAATTATCTTTTTATACGTCGATGATAAGCGTAATTTTACAAGTCATTTGGAAGAAAAACAAAACAATGCAATCTCTGTATTGACAAATGTCATTAAATACTGTAGCTACTAAAATGCTAAGTAAGTGAAGACAGCCTGCAAAAGATCTATGAATAAGAAGACAGCAGATAAACTTCAACACTGGCAAGTGCAAAGTATTAAGAAAAGTGCCTAAACTACTCATATAGTGCCGAAGGCTCTACTTGTTGTATATAATCTATTAGGGGATTCCAGGGCTTGTTGTAAAGTGTTCCCTAATGACATACAGCTAAGAAAGGCCAATAGAAGATGAGACCCCATGAAAAGAGGTAGAATTCCTGAAGAAGGTTTTTCCTGATCTGAGTGAACCAGAGAAGTATAGACACAGGATACAGGGAAGAAAAATAAAGCAGCCTTGAAGTCTGGGAAGATATACAAAAATAAAACTGTATTGATTTTATTTATATATACTCTGCTAGAACTGGATCAGAGCTATTCTCTACAAATAAACATCAAGAGAGCAGTCCGGTCTTAGGGTTTCTTAATAATAATTAAAATAATAAATAATGACAATGGTGATGATGGTATTAATAGTGGTTAAGGCTTATATGATACTTCCTTTGCGTGAGGTATTCTTCTAAGAGTTTTATAAATATTAACTTTTTTAATCCTCACACCAACTACTTGACAGATGAGGAATTTGAGACACGAAGAGGTGAGGGGTCTCGCCCACCCATCTGTAAGTGGCAGAGCCACGAGTCACCCCCTGGCCACCTGCTCCAGTGTCAACCATCTTAACCAGCATATTTTCCATAAATTTTTCTTTTTTTTATTTTTTTGAGACTGAGTCTTACTCTGTCACCCAGGCTGGAGTGCAGTGGCACAATCTCGGCTCATTGCAATCTCCGCCTCCTGGGTTCAAGTGATTCTCCTGCCTCAGCCTCCCAAGTAGGTGGGACTACAGGCATGCAGCACCACACGCCCAGCTAATTTTTTTTGCATTTTTAGTAGAGAAGGGTTTTACCATGTTGACCAGGATGGTCTCAATCTCTCGACCACATGATCCGCCCACCTTGGCCTCCCAAAGTGCTGGGATTACAGGCATGAGCCACCGTGTCCAGCCCCATATCTTCCATAAATTTTTCATAGTCTCTGAATTTCATTTTCACTTATTCATTTATTCAATAAGAATTTAACACAATTGCACAATGACCAAGGCAATATTTGGACATTGGGATTAGAGCCGTAAACAAGATAGACCTTATACCAGGCCTTATGGAGCTTAGAATGTATGAAGGCAGGTAGACATGAAACAAGCAACTTCAAACATGGCTGGGATCTCTTTTGCTAACATTTATCCATGCTCTTTTTCTCTTGTATTTTTTCATTTCCTCCCCACTCCTTCATCAAGCTCTTAGATGACCCTTTGCTTAGGGCCTCAGAGGAGGCATAAGGAGGCAGAGTGCAAGACGTAACTTGTCTACCAACATTTCCAGAAATGAAAAATACCTAGAAAGACACTCCCCCAAACTAGAAGTGAGGAAAGAGATCTGTAGTCTCCGAGAGCACAGAGGGACCTAAGCTCTGCTTCCCAGCAGCACTTCCAGGAAAGCAACACCACAAAGAAATGGCCATGTGGCATGTCAGATAGACATGTGTGAGCAGGCTTGCAAAGGATTCCCCCGCCTGAAGTACCGCACAGAAGTAGCAGAAAGATTCCCATGCCCCATAGGTGCAGTCGTGACACACTAGGAGACCCTTGTGGCTAGCCACTCTCAAAGGGCAACGATACTTTTCCTTCCTGATACTTCCGCCTAGATGAACACTGGAAAAAAATAGAAAATATATTTTCCTTTTCTAAAGACATACTGAATCAACACTTGGTATATAGAGATTAGGTTCTATTTTAGGAACTCTCCCTGGAGATGTAGACTCTGTTCTTCAATTTGGGCAAGGTCAAGACAAGGGCAATGGCAAAGGGTTGTAAGGATTCCTGTGGGAGGTCAGATTGATGAGAACAAGAGGGATGAACTAAAACATGCATTCCTTCGTGTGACAAAGTTCTCTGGAATACATGCTATATGCCAAGTACAGTGAAAGAAGCTGCAGGGGTTCAAATCTAATGGGGGAGAGGGAATTGTCATATGAATGTCAATCCACATGGAAAATGTGTTAAATTAGTGCTCTGGTTAGAGGAGCAGGCAGTACTTAAGCTTATTCTGTCTGAGGACTGGAGTAAGACTCCCATAAAGGTAGAAATTAAGACATGTGAAGATGATTAGGATCCTGGTATTGCAGTGAAGTGTGGACTGGAGGCCTCTGGAGGAAGGTATTCCAGTCTGTAGCACAGTGAACAAAGGAGAAGGTACACTCAGGAAATTCTGATAAGGTGAGTTTGGCTGTGGTGAAGCACACACATTTTAGATAAATGCCTGGAAAAATTAATAGGGCACAGATGTGGGAGGTCTTAAAAGAAGCTTCAAGAGTGAAGTAGTGGAAAGCCATGAAGGTTTTTATACAACGAAGGTGCCATGCCATGTGAGTACGAGGAAGACAATTCTGACACAGTTAGAGAACAGATTAAAAACCCAGATATGGTTCATGATCCTTCATCTGCAGTTCCAAAATCCAAAGTCCCCGAAGATAAATATTTTTTCTTTTTTAAATTTTTTTTCTCCTTCCTACCTCTCTCTCTCTCTCTCTGTCTCTGTCTCTCTGATGGTGTCTCACTCTGTTGCAGAGGCTGGAGTACGGTGATGCAATCTCAGCTCACTGCAAACTCTGCCTCCCAGGTTCAAGTGATTCTCCTGCCTCAGCCTCCTGAATAGCTGGCACTACAGGCACCCACCACCATGCCCAGCTAATTTTTGTATTTTTAGTAAAGATGGGATTTCACAATGTTGGCCAGGCTGGTCTCAAACTCCTGATCTCAGGTGATCCACACACCTTGGCTTCTTAAAGTGTTGGGATTACAGGCGTGAGCTACCGCGCCCAGCCAAAATATTTTTTCTTAAGTTTTAAAGTTTTTCCTGTTTTCAGGAAACTTATGTGATGGAAAAAACTTACTTGAACAGATGAAAGGCTATTTATGGTCATTAATAATCCTTCTAAGTGTGAATATGCATATGTTTCACTGTAGAATTTGATGGTTTGATTACAGGGTGTCTCAGGCCCCTAAGGGTTTCAGACAATATGCACAGCATGAACTAAATTAACTTTCTAATTACTAAAAACCCTAAGTTCTGAAACACGCTTAACTAACAAGAGTTTTAAGAAGGGATTGTGAGCCTAGTTCAAAATTAATGACAAAGAGCTCTTCAGCAGAACTGAAGATTATAGAAAGAGTGATAAGTTTTGAATTTAAGGAAATGAATGTGGGTTTGAACAATAAAATGTATTAATTATAGACAAGTCTAAAAAATGCCCTGTCTCAATATATGGCAATTTGCATTACATATTATAATTTATACCAGTTTGTAGTAATTAAAAATAAATCTACTTTTATGATTTCAGTGTTATATATTAATAAGAACTACTATGATCAATTGTCTGGTATACATCTTTTAATTAATTGCCTTAATGAATAAATAAGGACATTTATAATTAGCACCTGTTTTTCAAATAAGCAAAAAATAACCGTGAAAATTTTGTCCTTTTATGAAATGAAAAAAAATTCTCCAGCAGTCCTGTTTAGAACGTCAATTTGATTGTCAAACACTGCATAAAAATCTACTTAAACCTCCCTGTGAAAACAAAAATGGTGCAAAAGCAGGCTTGAATTCAGCCCTATCTGAATTTCATGCAATATGCCTTTGAAATACAAATTTTGAATTATGGAGCTCAGATTATATAGTTTTTTAATTCTCAAAAACTCTTCCAAGATGGTGCAGTATAAAAATAGCATGCAATACAATAATATTTTGGAACTACATTTCTATAAAACCTAGGCTGCTCTTCAGTTGAGGTTGCCAGGTCAAGGACTCATCTCAACTTGAGTATATCCCATCCATTTTCTGAAAGGAAACAGTCTACATCTGGGAGAGGAGGCACAGCATGGATCAGGAAAGAAGATCAGTAGCTGACAGGGCACCTGACACTAAAGGGAAAACAGGCATTTCTCCAGTAGTCTGTAAGAAAACCTCAACTTTTTTTTTCTGGATGTTTCATGCTGGGAGAGAAAGCATAAGTGTCCTGCCATTCTCTGGATACTCTATTTAGTATTCTCATTTAATGAGCATTTGCTAAACATCCTTGTTTGATACTAGACTGAGTTGACTCTAAAATTCCTTGGGCATGCACCCTGAATGTAGCCTCTTTTCTACTCATGGAAGAAGTAGATGGCTATAATGGATGGAAAATCATCCTGTACTTCCTTGTATACCTCTGAAGTTCAACATCCACCCTAAATAAGGTTTAGCCCACAGTAAATGCCTGACAGCCCTCTGGGATAACTGAACTCTTCAAAAAGATAATGGAGTGCTTGGAACAGTAGAGCAGAGAGTAACGTTACTTGCAGTGGTACTCTTCTAGGTACCTTTCTCTACTAGTTCATCTGGTCCTGTTCTCCAACATCCTCCTTTAGTTCAAATCCTAATTTTGTAGTGTTTTCTCAGGGTCTGCTCAATTATACAACAGTAAAATAGAGTCTGTTGCTTGAGGGCATCCCTGAACTCTGCATGTTTCCCAAAGAGGCTAAAATATTTATTGCAATTTAGGACATATTTGAACATTCTGTAATTATTTTTGTATTTGATGTCACTTGTACATATGGAGTAAATTCAAATGACTATAAGAATTGGCAGATAATGTAAATAAAGAAGCAGGTTGAAGACAAAAGGAAGTGGGGAGACTTCGCTGAATAGAAGAGTGAAGCTGGGGCTGAAAGGAAACAATAACTAATCCCTTGATTTTTGCCACAGATGAAAGCAGACCTAGTGTGGCTACATCTTCACCTGCTTCATGAGAAACCAGAAATGAAAGTCTTTTTTTAAGAAAAAAATAAATGCTTCAGATTTTAATGTTTGCTAACAATTGAAATTTTGTTTACACATTTTATATTCCAAATGAAAATACATTTGATAGTAGGATTTGTCTCACAGATCACCAGTTAAAGATCTCTGATTTACTGTTTTTGAATGGTGAAATACAAACAAAACAACTGTAGGACTTTGCCTCACAGCACACTTAGCCCAACCGATAGAACTTTATTTTGTTGCATTAGCATTTGAAGAAAGGGTTACTGGTTCTTATTGTATCAATTACAGATTGTAATTCACAGCACTGATTCTTAAATCATAGAAATGTCAAAATACGATTGTTATACACTATCTCTAGCAGGAATAATAACAGAACAAGGTATAATTCCTTTTTGAAAAGGACGTACCTACATCCCATAGTGATTAATTCATCTGGGAGGAGTCCCATGATTTGCTGTTAATGAAAGAGGCTGTTGTAATCTACATGAGAATTATGGTTTCTCTGGGATTGTCAAAACCAAATTTCCTGACTTCTATGAAATTAAATCTAAAGTTTAGAATGACATAAATATTGAAAAATCATAAAATAAACTTTCTACTTTTTGGTTTTAATTTCCTAGTGGTTGATAATGTTATTTAATGAAATGCAGTACATTTTTCATATTAAGTAGTGTATCACATGCCATCATGTTTATTTAATTCTTAAAAGTGATATTTATTTGCACATATAATTTACTTGAAATAGCTACACTGATAATATTCATATTTAACCTCAAAACTCTTTTATACTTCCAAATTTCAAGTACTTTTATGCTTCCAAATTTAGATAATAATAAGGCAGACAAAAATGTCAAGAGTAAAGATTAGATTGTCTTTGTTACTGAAAATGAGGGCTCAAAATATGCCTTAGGTACAATTTTGAATAGGAACAATTCTTTCTTTATTTAAATGTACTTAATATTCCATTTATCAAAGAAAATTGTCCATATATAATAGAAAAAAGATTTTCTCTTTTTATGGTTACATGAATTAATTCAAAGTGTAACGTGGTCTTTCAACTTAGTAAATTTTAAATGATATATATGCATTATTTGCTATTAAATAAAAGAGAAAAAAAGGGAATGACAATGCTCTCGGTTTGAATGCATAACTAATCCAGACCAAGGAAAAAACTTTCTCTGATGTTTTAAAATATCTAAAAGCAATAGCCCAATTTACAAAATACAGACGTATGTTATAAATCTTTTTTTTTTTTTTTAATGGGTCTTCGATTTCAGTACCCACAGGAACAAAGTTTATGTTTTAAAAACCAGGTGGCATCTGGGATACCCAGATAAGTGACCAGTTCTACCACCTCATTAGCTACAAGTTTTATGACTCACATATGTGGTTAAAAAAATTACAAGATGTATGTCTGTCATGTCATTATTGAAATTGAATTGCTTATTTTCACATAAGGGAATGTCAATCATTCTCCTTGGGTGATATGGGATTTTAGCAAGTAAGAAACATGAAAGAGAGGAAGAAGAAGTTACTATTTTATAGCTCTGGGATGAAGCTTCGTAACATTATAAAGAGTTGAGATTAAGCTTCATAAACTTTAACTGTGAAATTGTCCATGTTTCCTGACTTGCGAAATGTTGGGGAAGTTAATGTTGGAAAAGTGGCACAAAACAAATTTGACTAAGAAAAAAACAGATTTTTCAAGGGAAACGCGAGTCAACTTTTGTACAAGGCATAATTACCCAATTTGTGAATTACTAAGGGCCTAATAATTCACAAATTGCAGAGTGGACTTCCCTTCCCCTCTCCTATTCTTTGTAGGATTTCCTTCTTTATGAATATCTTAATTACAAATAAGGAAGGAAATAAAAAAGGAAGTGAAAGTCAATCCAAGGATTAACACAGAAGAGTAGCATGGAACATTATGATCTGTGTCAGGAGCACTTAGGCTCCATAAAGACTGGGAGGAATTTCTAAGGGCAACAAAAAGAGCATATTCTGTTAGATTCAGACAGAGAAGCATAATAAAATAATAGATCTATTTTTTTCAGTCAACTGAGAATAAAATGTGAATAGTTGATACAAGAAAGCAATAGCAACCAGTTCCTATTTAGCTTCTAATTCTCTGTCAAACAGAAAAAAATATAGTTGTTTGAATTAAACATTGCCACAAATACTGGTGTATTAAATGCCAAGGAAAGTGAAGAGATTACTAACGAAAACTTTGCAAATATAAATGTGTTTTAGCCCGAATAAATAGCTTTCAAAATACTGAGCATTTGCCAAAAAAATTACTCAACCATTCACATCACTTTTTCGGGAACTGTGAAAAGTGTAAGAAGCAATAGAAGAGAGAAAAAGGTAGCTCTGTGAAGTATAGACAGATTGCTAAAATGTATAATGACCTAAGTAAAGATGAGAATATATTATTAAAAGGATTGTTGGTGAAAATTTATAACAGAATACTAACTTTATTTCCTTTGTTAAAAAGGGTTATTAGTAGGTAGATGCACATATGTAACTGGATTTCAGCAAGTGGTATGCCAAGGTTTCCTGTATTATCCTTAGATTCTATATGGAGAAATCTGAACTGAAAATCAATGAAAAGAATGGATTTATAACTGGTTGAACAATCTACACAGATAATAATGCTTAACCAGTCACACAGTTCAGGACCTCCTGACTGATCCATTCAATATACATTTTTTTGTTTTGTTTTTTTGAGACAGAATTTTGCTCTCTTCTCGCAGGCTGCAGTGCAATGGTGCAATCTTGGCTCACTGCAACCTCCGCCTCCCAGGTTCAAGCGATTCTCCTGCCTCAGCCTCCTGAGTACCTGGGATTACAGGTGAGTGCCACCGCACCCAGCAAATTTTTATATTTTTAGTAGAGATGGGGTTTCACCATGTTGGCCAGTCTGGTCTCAAACTCCTGACCTCAGGTGATCCACCTGCTTTGGCCTCCCAAAGTGCTGGGATTACAGGCATGAGCCACTGTGCCCAGCCTCGATATATGTATTAATGAATCAGTCTTCTCAAACTTTGGGTGTGGGAATGATTTTTGTCTCTACATGAATATTTCTACATCTATATCTCAAATATCCAGGAAGTAGGAGAGAAGAAGAGGTATAATGATTGTTGGATTGCAAATCAGAATCCAGAGGGGACCTCAACAGGATGGAATGATGAGAGTGGTATACTAATAACATGGATAAAAGAAAGTAACGGTGTGTGAATCCAATAAACTAGTTATGTAAATACACAATTGAGGACCTAAGAATAACAGTAAAAAAAAATTTTAGAATTTAAGTTGATAAATTTATACATTAATATATGATATGGCTGCCAATGTTGTTTCAAGCTCATCTAATTCCAGACTGTATTAACATAAACAGACACATACAGAGGTAGGTTTTATCCCAAACACATTTATCCAGGTGTGCCTGGATAAATGTGTTTGCTTTCTACACATTATCCTTTAAGGAGGACATAGGAACATGTATAGAGAACCATGACAGTAAGAGGGCAAAAACTGTTCACATGAAGAATGGATGAAGAAGATGGGGTTGGAGCAGGAGAAGATGAGATGGGACATGAGAGGTATTTTAAACAGGCTGAAAACTGAAGGAAGAGCACAGAGTAGAACCACCACCACCACAGAGTGTATTCAGTTTCAGCTGGGCCATCACTGCCAAAGAATATAACCAATAATGGAAGAGCTTTAAGGTTCATTTCACCCATGAGCTTCAGTGTTTCTATAAACCACTGAAGGACAGTCATGTTTAAGAATAATTAGTTCAGAAGACAGGACTGAAACTAAATGTATAGGAAGTAGAGAATGGTAGACATTGATTCAAAAGAAGGAACAATAAATATTTGTTGAATGAATGACTGAATTAATTTGCAATGTTAGAACTATCTATGATTAGAATAGTCTGCTTTTTAAAAGAGTGAGTTCCTTGTCACTGAAGATGTTTGAATAAAACTCAGCTTAGGACACCCTATAGAAGTTTCTAGGCAATTAGCTGGCAGGGCCAATTGCCTAAATGGGTGACATGGGTTTATTTTACTGTTAAAAGAAAAAGTCTGATGAGGCAGCAAATGAATTTCTCTTATCTATATTATCTTCCCCCTCCTCATCACTCTTTTAAAATAGGACAACGATCATTTATCTAGAAAGTCTTTCTGGTATTGCCAAACCATTTTTAATTCTAATAAAAAGCAAAATGTGACCTCCTATATTACCCAATAGTTTAAAACACTATAAGAAAAAAAAATTCAGATGCATTCAACTCTTTCCAATAAAAGGAAATACAATCTACCATATAGGATTCTATTTATGTTATCTTTTTTATTTTTTAACCTTCGGACCATCTCATTAAATTCTATATTTATTGCAGTCAGATAAATTAACTTTCAATTTATTTTTATATCAAAGTGGACACAAAGAAAAAAGAATTGAATAATACTGACCCAAATTAGTTCTTCATCTTAAGATTTGTCAATACAACCATAAGGGGCAACTCCAAAAAATTCATGATCTTGTTCTTCATTGATGCCTCAACAGGGCAATTTTGTTAGAAATACTTACAAGGGAAAATGTTCCATTAACCCAACTGCGCAAACAAAATCCAGAAAGTACATATAATAACTTAAAACATGGGTGTTTACAGAAGTATATGGACTAGTATTATAAATGAAATTATTTGGGTCCAACAACGAAAACATATGCAACTAAATACAATATGATTCTAAATATCTATGAATTTTGGCTATGACCTATATAAGATATCTAAGCGAGATCATCTTAGGTGATAAACCAACATTTTTTTTAAAAAAAAAAACCTCTAGGAAATTCTGAAATTTAGAGTCCCATTTTTCGTTAAAGGAGTGATTCTGAAATTCTCCCCCTCAAAGTCTCCCGTGTTTCTAATTTTAAACATACGCAATTAAAAGACTAAAATTCATCTTTTTCACATTATTTACATGTTACTTAAAGACAGTTATTCTGTCTACAACTGTGCTAACTTTCTAAAAGTTCTGTTATTCTATAATTTATATTTTAAACAAAAAATCTTGCAGATAACATAAATTCTGTTGGACTCTTGATGCAAAACTACCAAGTTTGAACTATACTAATTTTAATCTTTGAGCAGACTGGTATACTAATAAAAATTCTACAGTACCATAAACTGAAAACCACAAGTATAAAAATAATTCTATATAATTTTAAAACAAACCATATGTAAATTATGTTAAAGGAACTATTATAGCCTCTTTTTATAGAAAGTAAATGATTCATAATTAATTGTTTTGTGATCTATGTGTTTGTATATTTTGATGGAGTTTGTCATCATAACATCAAAAGCAAAATCATCCTAATATCTAATCCAGGTATTGCAAACTTCAATGCCAACAGAAACTGCACACATATGTAAGTAAATGGAACAGGTTGGGTGTCACCGGGGATAATCCAAAATGCGTGGCCTACCTAAAGCAGACAGACTCCATTCACCTTCAGCCAACCTTCCTTATAAAGGAAGGTAAACTCAATGGTGCCAGCTTTTTACATTTCTCAAGAGAAAACTTTAAATAAGTCAAAAGAACAAAGCTGGAGGCATCACGCTACCTGACTTCAAACTATACTACAAGGCTACAGTAACCAAAACAGCATGGTACTGGTACCAAAACAGAGATATAGACCAATGGAACAGAACAGAGTCCTCAGAAATAATACCACACATCTACAGCCATCTGATCTTTGACAAACCTGAGAGAAACAAGAAATGGGGAAAGGATTCCCTATTTAATAAATGGTGCTGGGAAAATTGGCTAGCCATAAGTAGAAAGCTGAAACTGGATCCTTTCCTTACTCCTTATACGAAAATTAATTCAAGATGGATTAGAGACTTAAATGTTAGACCTAATACCATAAAAACCCCAGAAGAAAACCTAGGTAGTACCATTCAGGACATAGGCATGGGCAAAGACTTCATGTCTAAAACACCAAAAGCAACGGCAGCAAAAGCCAAAATTGACAAATGGGATCTCATTAAACTAAAGAGCTTCTGCACAGCAAAAGAAACTACCATCAGAGTGAACAGGCAACCTACAGAATGGGAGAAAATGTTTGCAATCTACTCGTCTGACAAGGGCTAATATCCAGAACCTACAAAGAACTCAAACAAATTTACAAGAAAAAAACAAACAACCCCATCAAAAAGTGGGCAAAGGATATGAACAGACATTTCTCAAAAGAAGACATTCATACAGCCAACAGACACATGAAAAAATGCTCATCATCACTGGCTATCAGAGAAATGCAAATCAAAACCACAATGAGATACCATCTCACACCAGTTAGAATGGCGATCATTAAAAAGTCAGGAAACAACAGGTGCTGGAGAGGATGTGGAGAAATAGGAACACTTTCACACTGTTGGTGGGATTGTAAACTAGTTCAACCATTATGGAAAACAGTATGGTGATTCCTCAAGGATCTAGAACTAGATGTACCATTTGACCCAGTCATCCCATTACTAGGTATATACCCAAAGGATTATAAATCATGCTGCTATAAAGACACATGCACACGTATGTTTATTGCGGCACTATTCACAATAGCAAAGACTTGGAATCAACCCAAATGTCCATCAGTGACAGACTGGATTAAGAAAATGTGGCACATATACACCATGGAATACTATGCAGCTATAAAAAAGGATGAGTTTGTGTCCTTTGTAGGGACATGGATGCAGCTGGAAACCATCATTCTTAGCAATCTATCACAAGAACAGAAAACCAAACACCGCATGTTCTCACTCATAGGTGGGAACTGAACAATGAGATCACTTGGACTCGGGAAGGGGAACGTCACACACCGGGGCCTGTCATGGGGAGGGGGGAGAGGGGAGGGATTGCAATGGGAGTTATACTGATGTAAATGACGAGTTGATGGGTGCTGACGAGTTGATGGGTGCAGCACAGCAACATGGCACAAGTATACATATGTAACAAACCTGCACGTTATGCACATGTACCCTAGAACTTAAAGTATAATAATAATAAAAAATAAATTAAAAAAAGATTTATATGAAATCACCCAGTATTAGCAAATAATCTGGGAAAGAAAAATGAAATGTATCTACTACCAAAATCTGGTTCACAGGCTACCAGTCTGCAGCCTCTAATCTGCTCCTTTGTGAATTACTAATTTAAAATATAGAAGGGAGATTGCACCAAATAGTGAACACATTCCAATAACAGGAAAAAAATAAAGACACTGAATTCCTTTTCCCTACTACAACCAAAGGTGTTAATCTCTACCCTAAAAAGAAATTCCATATTAGTTGTGACAGTTTCTCAAACTACAACCCTGTTGGCACATGCCATTACATTTGACACATTCTAAAAATTGTGACTTGTTGTAACAGTTACAATATAAAATTCTGGGTAGATACAATGACTCAAACTTTGCATTCTTCTCTGACACATTTTATTAGAAGTACATGGCTCCAAAGTGGAAGTAATACCACAGACCAGTATAGAGTTACAGTATTAACATTCAGCATAGTACTGGTGACATAGCAAGCTTTCTCCAATTCAATTTTGTTTGACTTTTCTGCCTAAAAATATAAAATGAAAGGTGAAGTTGTAAATCTCTACATTAGCTTTCTGAACAAATCCAAAAAGTCTAATAGATCTCCAGATATTCCCTTCTTCCTGAAACTCCTCAAAATTCATTTCCTTTCATAAAATTTTTGAATAATTGCAAATGACTACTAAACAAAAGGTTGCAAGACTGAAAAGTGATGTTGTACTGAACAAAAAAGGCAACAAAAATAGAATGGCTTTATAATGTTGTATTCCAGAGTTTCCTAATATAGAAGATCTTTTAGAAAATTCACTTTGTCAACCTAGAAATAATGTTTATCTATGCCAGAAAATGAAATAACGTGTGTAGTGGGGTAAAGCTCTTAACGTAAACATAGTAGTTATCTATTTGGCAGAGAAAGAAAAAGAGATTGTTCAAAGACAGCATATTCCTTACTATTCTTTTCATCATCAAAATTATACTGATTGTCAACTATATTACACATTTTTTAAACAACAAAGATGTACCACCAAAGAAATGTAAGAACATTAACAAAAATGGTTAAATTGTAGCTAGTGGCTTTCTACCATATCATGCATATAAGCCATGTTAACAAAGACAAAATACAGTAATTTTTCATGTCCAAAACATGAGATAAAACTATGCCAGTGGTTTAAAATCTTTCCAATGCTATGTTCTCAAAGCACAGTTCAGTAGGATAAAAATGAACTGAGGATAGGGAAGAATCAAGGCTGAAAAATTACAAAGTGCTGCTATAACTTCTGTTAAATTCAAGGACTACATTTTATATGTAAAAGTCTGCATTCCTAAAAGGAAGCTTTGGTGCTGGCATTCTAGAACCATCTTCTTCAACCACTACAAAATAGAAAGAAAAGCTATATCTAAGAAAAGTCATCTGTCTCCTGAATTAATCTCCAAGTTTCCTCTAAAACTGAAGTCAAGGTAAATATTTGTTTCTCAAGATTACCTTGAAAACGTGTCAGAGCCAGTCTTTGATGCAAGTATCAAGAACTTCCACTGTGCTTGCTTCCATCTCACTTTGCAAAGAAATACTAAAAATGATTTCCTTGCATGTTAAGGTATGTAAGAAGAAACCTCTAGCACTAAATTATGGTTAATTTACATTCTCTTTAACCCTGAAATGCTATACTGAATAGAAAAATACTTTTAAAAAAACAATTAATTAGAAGATGAGGAGCTTAACAATTTTTGTGCAAAAAGCTAAGGAAGATATAGCAAGTTAATCTAAAAAGCTTCATAGATTTCTTTGAACATTTACCTATCTTTTCTTAATAGGAATTAGAGTACAAACAGGAATAGGTTCACATTTGTGCATGTTTAGATCTTGTATATGCGGAGAATCTGTATTTATGGACAATTCTGCTTCATAAAGACATTATTGGTGAGTGTAATTATGAGTAAGTATTCACACACAGATATGTGTATATAAAATATACCTAGATATAGACTAATTCCTGTCAGTGAGAACTGAAATGCATTCACACTAGCATATGGAATGAAATACAGTACAATATTTTAAACCACTGGCTATAAAAGGCAAGTGTTTGATAATTCTTAATATAAGAAGTAATTCATAAATCTTGCAAAAGACAATCCAAAATGTATTATTTTGATTGTCTTTCACAAGATTTGCCACTTAGTTTTTAGTCGCATATGATTACAGCATATGCAACTTCAAACTAAGGCACATCTCAGAAGGTTCTCCTGTTCTGTTCTGTTCTGTTCTGTTCTGTTCTGTTCTGTTCTGTTCTGTTCCGTTTTGTGCTTGGGCATCACTCCCTCAGTCACTTCCTTCATTCTGTACTTCCTACCTCACCAGTGGAAGAATTTCCCTTTAGCAGTCCCGGAAATATCACAAAGTGGTGGCTTCCTCTCAATGATGACAAGGTCAAGATTTTGGCATGAAATTTCAAGATTGGGCCACAATTTAAATAGTCTAGCTAAGTAAATTAAACTCAGCCTCTAAAAATAATAAGTCTGATGAAAGGCCAAAGGTATAAAAATATTTTTGAAAACAATTGAATGTATTCTTAATTAAAATTTTGATTGTATCTCCCTTAGATTTTTCTTCCCCTGCCAATAAACAGAATATTCAGGCTGACACGTTCTTTCGAAGACATGGCAAATGAGACAGGAATTACCACCTGTTGTTCTCTTGTCCTTCCTAATGTTACAGTTGGTTCCTGCCATTTCCCATTGCATCCCACAGGCTTCAAGCCAGGACAGCACTCTCACTCTGCCATGGCAATTTTTCTCTCCTTTTGTTTTCCCACCACCATTTCTCTACCCTAATTCTTTTTTTTTTTTTTTTTTTGAGACGGAGTCTCGCTCTGTCACCCAGGCTGAAGTGCAGTGGCGGGATCTCGACTCACTGCAACCTCCACCTCCCGAGTTCAAGCAATTCTCTTGCCTCAGGCTCCCAAGTAGCTGGGACTACAAGTGCTACGCCCGGCTAGTTTTTGTATTTTTAGTAGAGATAGTATTTCACCATGTTGGCCAGGATGGTCTTGATCTCCTGACCTCATGATCCACCCGCCTCAGCCTCCCAAAGTGCTGGGATTACAGGCGTGAGCCACCGTGCCCGGCCCTTAATTCTTAATTATAAGGAATTACTTTAGGCCTGAAGCTGACTAACATACCTGTACTGAAAAGAGTATCCTATGTAACCAGTTATTTGATGGTTTGGAATGCTACACTGGAGGTTTTTGATACTACCTTTCCATCACTGACTCTTTTGTCAATCAGATTCATGCTAAATTCACAAGCTTATAAAGCATCATAAGAATGCCTGGAAGTTCTTGGTATGTGAAACTGTAAAACCAATAGTGTTGTTATTATTATTATTATGATTACTATTTGTCTCTCTATGTGTGTGTTAAGTAATCCATTTGTGCTAATAAAACCCACTAGTGATCAATAAAGTTTTCTCTGAATATCAACATTTTTCAAGCAAAGTTTAACTGGCTTCTAAGAGATGAAAAGCAAAGCTTCCTCATCCCCCAAAGTCACTGTAGAATTACATTTGAAGTAGGGCCTTGCAACTGACATCCTTTTCCTACAAAGCCAGTCTTGTTTGCCAATTGTGATTTACAGGCTGTGTCTGCTGCAGGGGACTGCTGGACACATTAGTGCAGGTATGCTTATGAAAGGATGCGGCTGTCTGGCATTAAATGACTTTCCAGAGACCCATCTTGTTCAGACCTATAGGAACTGTTCTCCCTGAACATGATCTGTCAATGCATAAGCCATTATTCCACCCATTCTGAAGGGAAGAATCAAAAATATAATCCTGCCCTCCAGTCCCTTCTGTAAATCGTGACGCACCATTAAAATCTGCTGTTTTATACTTTCTTGACTTCTATTTGTTTAATCCACTTCAAATATTTCCAGTTGCAACTATAATTCTACATTTGGGAGTGATACAAAAATAATGGTGGTAATAATGTTCAATTTTGTTAGTGTAAATTGTTTATAAATTGCTGTATTTTCTATCCACAATACGTTCATTATTCATAGGTATTACCAGCTAAAGTATAAATTGGATTTTTTTTTTTAACATTTCAAATACAGGTTTTAGTATATTTACTAAAAGGCTTACATTCTCTACATAATATTGAAAGTCACCAACCCCAAATCAACTTTCACATTTTTAGCATATGCCTCCATTGTAGGCATTAGTGCAACTCATAGCTCTACATTACATGGATAAATAAATCTAAAATTTTATTTGGATTCAGGTAAAAAATAAGCTTGCTTAAATATAAGACAAAGAATAAAACCTTCTGTATAGTTTCATGTTTGAGAGAGGATTATCAATATATTACTTATCAAGGAAGTCTTTAAATTATTTAACCAATATTTTATAAAAAGCAGCACTTATAAAAATCCAAACAAAAGAAATATAAATGGAATAATATTAAATATCATACACAAATATATTCTCTTTCAATTAAAATATGTCACTCTACTTATTTCAAGAAAAATGTGAAATAGTGCCCCTAAGCTTGAAAAGATAAGGCATACATCCAGAGATATATGTAACGTGAAAAAGTGAGAAGAATATTGCAGTTTACATAAACAATGAGCACAAAAGTGTGGACAAATGAAATCTCTTTACTCCATAAAATGGAAATAATTATTTATATATCATATGTAAATAATTTCTTCCATATCATAATTAAACAATGTAAATAATTAAATTAAATTAATAAAATAATAAATAATAAATAGTAAACAATAAAATTAATTAAAATAATGTAAATAATCAAATAATTATTTACATATGATGGTCACTGTACTCAAAAGACAAAAAGGAAATCCAATGGTTATTTAAACTGGTTGGCATCATTTTCCAGAATTTCTTGTCAGAGGATGTACTTAGGATTGGATTTTGCTTTGGTTTTGATTTTAATATCTCTGTGGTCATTAACAGAATTTTCAGTTAAAGGCTCACATCTCAGGCATTTCACTACTATACTATTTTATATATATAAGCATCTTGCACAATGTTCCTTCTTACTTTCATATATTTTGTATAAAAGTTGACTCAACTGAATTACTATATTTATTCCGTAGAGATAGATTTACTTACATAATCTTTTACATTAAAGACATATATACAAGATTTAAAGTGACATAATATGGGTAGACCCATTATTGCTCATCCTTTCCAAATCTCTCTTTTTTTTTCATATTTGATGAGCCCAGCCATTCAACCACTAACTCTGAGATAAAATTCAAAACACTGAATTCCAAGGAAATATTGTCAACACATCTACCATTGTTTGTAAAAAAAAAGTTATTTTCTAAATTGACCCATATTAGGACAAAGTTACAAATATTCCTGGGTTCAATTCAATGCAACAACTTTTCAGTGTTTCAAAGTATGACAGAGAACACTCAAAAGAGAACTCTAATTAGAAAATATAATAACAACATTTGCAAATCTTAATGATCTCACTGTTTCCATGCCAGCTTCTGAATCTGGAAAGTGTTAAAATAATTTTCACATAATTTATTTCTTTCCATTGTGTTATATCCATTCCCTTTTCTCAGGCAATACATTCAGCACCCAATGAGTAGTATATTCATTAAGGCTACAGAGAAAGGCAAGAGTTAAACAAATAAGAACATCAAATTAATATCCAGGCCTAAATGCTTTAGCAGAGCCAAAAAATCTGTTTAATCATTCAAGTCAACAAAGGTTAAGATAATAAAATAAACTTCTAAATGCTTTCCTTTTCTGGAACTTAATCTGTCTTGCCAAAGATGTTTTTAAGATGCTATCACTTTTGCATAGTCCCAGCTGTTATGAAAATTTACTCGAATACACTAGGAGGAGAAAGGAATTTTATGAAAATAGTTAAGCAGAGCTCCTGGGTGGCTTACTGAAACTGTGAGAGCTTAGGACTCATTTAAAACCAGCTGTTGGCTGATGATGTCGAGACCAATAACCACTAAAGCTCCTATTTATCAGGACTCTGTGTTATTTGGCAAGGTGATGGTAACCAACTGATTAGAAGATTAATATATAATCAAAAGATAACTTCATGATGTTTGTTCATTTTATTGCCTAAGTTTGATAAATTTGCCACAATTTCAGAATAACATAGTATTCCATTTTAAAAAGTCATTATTAAATATTAAAACAGCTTTGATTATTTTTAAGGCTATGTTTTTAAGTCACTAAGACAGAGAAAAGAAATATGAGCCATTATCATCAAAGCCCTGGGTGTCACTGTGATTCCAGGGCTATGGTTCATGATGAGGGCAGAGGCCCTTATGAACTGGGCAAACAAAAAGCCCTCTTTAATGATGAAGAGAGACAGCGGTAGCAGTAGTGGGTGTAGATGACAACAGGAGAAGCATTAAAAGTCTTGAGACTTTTACAGTTGACATTGCGATTCTGTTACTGATAAAAAAATGAAGTTCATTTTTTTTTTTTTTTTTTTTTTGCAAAGAGAGACTTAGAATAAAAGTGGAATCAACAACATAGCTTATAGGTTATGCAAACTCAGCATTATGAAGAGCAGAAAACAAATTTCATCCATCTGGTTATCCTGGAGAAACAATTACTAATAGCAAGTATAAGCAAGATCTTGATATGCAATTTTCTTTTTAAAAATTTTTTAAGACTGATGTGATAATATTTACAATTTTCAAATAGGTGCTATTGAGTTGAGAAGCAAAATCCATATTATAATGAGGCAATTGGGTGTTCTTACAATCCTTAGAGGGGGGTCAACATTGCCCTGCCTCTCTTTGCTCCATATAGTGAGTTCTAAGGTATTACTCAGTGATAATACAGGTTCTAGGGTATTACTATGTGGCAATCATTCATTCATTTATGTTTTGGGGAGTATTACTATATGGCATTCATCCATTCATTTTTTTCTGTTGGGTTGACAGTGCATGGCCTGCATACACTGAGTCTATCGTAATTGCAAAGAAAAAATATCCACCTATTTATGCTGTGTTCCCCAGCTTTTTCAATCTTATTCACAGAGGCCTGGGATTTTCAAGTTGAAAGGGTTCCTTGCAGCCATCTGGAGGCAGCTTGATATTGTGGAAAGACAGCAGGATTTCAAATTGGCACTGAGTCCCAACACTGTCTTTGGTAAATGTATGTGAAAGAACTTGAACAAGCCATTTAATCTGCTTGAGTTCAATCCTCATCAGAAATAATAATAATAATAATAAAGTTGGCCATGTGCAGTGGCTTGCACCTGTAATCCCAGCACTCAGGGTGGCTGAGGTAGGCAGATGACTTGAGTCCAGGAGTTCAAGACCAGCCTGGGCAACATGATGAAACCCTGTCTCTACTAAAAATAATAATAATAATAATAATAATAATAATAATAATAATAAAATAGCTGGGCATGGTAGTGTGTGCCTGTAGTCCCAGCTATTGGGGGACTGAGGCAGGAGCATCACCTGAGCCTTGGGAGGTTGAGGCTGCAGTGAGCCATGATTGTGGTACTGCATTCCAGTCTGGGCAACAGAGTAAGACCCTGTCTTAAAAGAAAAGAAAGAAAAGAAAAGAGAAAAGAAAAGACAAGAAAAGAAAAGAAAAAAAAGGAAGAAAAGGAAGGAAGGGAAGGGAAAGGAAGGGAGGAAAAAGGAAAGAGAGAAAGAGAAAGAAAGAAAGAGAGAGAAAGAAAAAGAAAGAAAGAGAAAGAAAAAGAAAGAAATAGAAAGAAAGGTTATATTAATACATGTTCTACTACCTTACAGCATTACTTTAGAGGATAAATGAGAGAACACATGGAAAATGTAATCTGTAAATATCTAGGTTCAAATTCTGGTTCTGTCAGTGAGTGATTATTATTTTGGACAAAATATTTACATTTTCGAAGTCTTGGTTTCCACATCCATTAAATGAGAATAATAAAAGTAAGTGTTTCATAGGGTTGTTGAAATAAGGTGTGACATCATAGAGTGATTGGCATATTTTAGGAACTCAATAAAAGTATCCTTATTATTATTATTTCAAACAGATATTTCTGTAACCCCTATTATTTCACATTAATGTTGATGACTTTATAACAACTACCTTATTGATAGGGAAGCAGTCTTGTTCACTGAAAACAGCACAAACTAGAAGCTGAGAAAGCCAGGTTTGAATCCCATTTGTACCATTTACAAATTGTGTCAACTTTGGCAAGTTACTTTACCCCATATTCCTCATACGAAATATGGGAAGAAAAAGGAGGTACGGTTTGTTGAGAGCTTATTACAGATTTTTCGTATATTACTTTATTCCTGATCATAATCATAGAGATAGTGGTAGAGTTAGAATTTGATCCCTGTCCAGCCTGTCTTCAGCCCATGTGGATAATCATTTTACTCGACTGCATCTACTTTTCCTGTCCCCCCATCCCCCGATAATCTCTCTCTCTGCGCTATAGGAAGGCTTAGAGATGATGTGTGCAACTTACCTAGAAAAGTATCCAACAAGTTGTAAGACTAAGCTATCAGCGATTATAATTACTATGTGAGCTCTTATTTCCTAGTCCAACTTCCTTATTCAACCTAGGAATCCCTGACAACTTCCTTTCAGCAGGTCGTGCAATCTGTACTTAAATACAAGCTTGGTAAAGTCATAGCCTCAAAACTTTGCAATACAAAGCTATGAGGACGAAATAAAGAGAATCAATTATCTATTAATTTATCTATATGTGGTGACTGACAGCACAAATAAAGCACCATCCTGACCCTAAGCCTAAAGGCCTAATGAAATACTGTGTTTAGAAGAATGAATTAAAGATTAGTGGCAAATCTGCAATGACATCTCCCCAAGAATCAAGGCGGGAAGTGCAATTCTTATGTCAGGATGCATTCATTTGTGGAAATGTAACACTCAGTGCTTCGTAGAATAAAACCAAATGGTATTTGTGGTTGTTATATTATACCTAAAACTGTAGGCCTGAAATTGGTTCAATGTATACTGAAAGAAAGTTAATGCTGAAAAGTTAGCCCACTTTCTCCTGCATTAGATCATATGCCATCAACTGTATTCAAAGATGGTCAACATTTACCTTTTAACGTCTTGCAATCTGACTTCCGCTCTCACTACTTAACAAAATGTATTCGTTTAATAGTACATGACTCCAAAACAGCAAATTCAAAAGCTTTTTAAAACACCTCATCTGAACATTACACTGGCCACTCTTTTTTTTTTAAGTAGTTTTGTCTGTAGTGTTCACACATTGCAATGTCCTACTTCTCTACCTTCAAATGCTCTCTCTTTTGCTGACACTCCTTCCTTCCTCATCCCACTCCTTACGTGTGAGTATTTTTAAAGGTTCTATTCTAGGGCAGTACTCTTCTTACTCTTTGCCTACCATTTTTCAAATTCTAGGATTTCAATTCTCCCTCTGTGATAGTTCATCTATGTAACAGTTACCTCCAGTTATGGCACTGCCTCAGAATTCTAATCTCATGTTTCTGTTTGTTACACTATTCCAATGAAATATCTCATCAAGATCATAAATTCAACATAATTAAAACCCATCTTTTCACTTATCCTCCCAACTTTCTTCTGACCTATTTTATCAAGCATCAAGCCAGAAATGTTAGCCCTATTTTTATCTTCTTTTTCAACTGCATCCCCTACATCCAATTAGCTTCAAGATTTGTCTTAAATTTTCACCTCAGCATCTTTCCATTTCACTTCCTGACTGCTTTTTAAAAAAACTTTAACCTGACTACAACTCCACCCAGGGTCACAGGTCCTCCGTGTAAATTGAATAGGGACGGGATCCATCTTTCACTCTCTGCCTCAAGACTTCTCTCTCACCAAATGCTTCTCTCTCAGTGTCAGCCCTGATTTCCCTCTTTGTCTACTCAGGTGTTTGCTTGGCACTTGTGGTAAACCTTATTGACTGGATGACCTAACTTCCCTTTCAGCCCTATTCCCCTTGTCCCTTCCAGCTTTTGGATGACCGTGTGACACAACCTAGCCAATGAGACATGACCAGAAGTCTACTAAGAAGTTCATAGAGAAAACGTTGCTTTCTTGATTCAGACTCTTCTCTCTTTATCCTTCCTGCTGATATATACCTAGATGCAATGGTTGGACTTGAAGCAGCCTTCCTGCAATCATGAGACAAGGCCAAGAGAGTCACAGACTTAGTAACATCATTGAATCAATAGTAACACCATTTAATTATATAAATAACACTATCAACTGCCTTCTCCAGACTTCTTTTTATGTGAGAAAAATAAACTCATATCCTAGCTTTCACGGTGAAATTCGAACTTTTGTCCATATTTTGGTGACCACTTTGGAATCTCTTTCTTGGTTCATCAACTTACGACCTCCCACTCTACCTCTCTCCCTAATCCCCTGCTGAAATTCTCACTCTGACACTGACCTTTTTACTCAGCATATGTCCTTGCCTCCAACAATACCTGACGTTCCACGCTAAGTCAACTCATCCTTTTCACTTACCTCTCCACTGAGGACTGGACATTGTCAGTACAGCCTAGATTCTTATGACCTTGTCCTAAATGAGTGACATAGTTTCATGGTCTACTTGGTCACCCTGCTTTCAGTCTCTTCCAATTGTATTCTATAGCAGATACTACCACCAAATATATATATACATATATATGTGTGTGTGTGTGTGTATATATATATATATATATAACATATATATGTATTTAATAATTATTATTTTGAGCCCGAGTCTCTGTCTGTTGCTCTGTTGCCCAGGCTGGAGTGCAATGGTGCTATCTTGGCTCACTGCAACCTCTGCCTGCCAGGTTCAAGTGATTCTCCTGCCTCAGCCTCCCAAGCAGCTGGCACTCACCACCATGCCTGGCTACTCTTTGTATTTTTAGTAGAGATGGGGTTTCACTATGATGGTCAGGCTGGTCTTGAACTCCTGACCTCCGGTGATCCGCCCACCTCAGCCTTCCAAAGTGCTGGGATTACAGGTGTGAGCCACTGTGTCTGACCTCAAAAATATTTTTATAAGGAACATTTGGTAATCAGCACAGATAGTCTCAAAAGAAGATAAGCACAGATTACTCAAAATTCTCAATGGCTCTCTAATGCCTACCACACTAGACATTCAAAATGCTCCATAATACAACTTCAATCCAAAATTTTCAGTCTATATGACACAATATTTTACTTAACCTATTTATTGGTAAATGGAATATTATTTTTTAGGGTCCTTTTTAAAACTTACTTTTAATTGACAAATACAAATTATATATACATATATTTGTGATATATATATTGTTTTGAAATATGTATGCATCATGGGATGGCTGTGATGGCTATTTCAGGCTAATTAACATTTGTATTACCTCATATCCTTATCTTTTTTGGTGAGAACACAATGTACTCTCAGCAAATTTCAAGAATACAATATATTGTTATTAACTGTGGTCACATTGCTGTACAGTAGAACTCTATTCCTCTTATGCAACTGGAAGTTTGTATCCTTTGACCAACATCTCCCAAAACCCCTCCCCACCAGCCATGGGTCACCAGCATTAAATGCTCTACTTCTATGTATTCAACTTTTAAAAATTCCACATGTAAGTGAGATCATGTGGTTATGTATCTTTCTGTGCCAGCCTTATTTCACTTAACATAACGTCCTTCAGGTTCATCCATGCTGTTGCAAACGAAAAGCTTCCCTTCTTTTTAAGGTTAAATAGTATTCCATTGTGTATACCACATTTTTTTAAAACACAAATGGAATATTATTGTTCCTTAACTAAATCCTGCATGGGTCACCAGCATTAAATGCTCTACTTCTATGTATTCAACTTTTAAAAATTCCACATGTAAGTGAGATCATGTGGTTATGTATCTTTCTGTGCCAGCCTTATTTCACTTAACATAACGTCCTTCAGGTTCATCCATGCTGTTGCAAACGAAAAGCTTCCCTTCTTTTTAAGGTTAAATAGTATTCCATTGTGTATACCACATTTTTTTAAAACACAAATGGAATATTATTGTTCCTTAACTAAATCCTGCCATTTTCTACTTGGATCATATTGTTTATACTATTTCCTCTTCCTGGAATATGCAATGTCTTGCTCTTCAACGTATCCTCTAAAGATTACCCATTTATCAAATTCTAGCTCAAGTGTCACCTCTTCCACAGTTGCCAGCACTCATTTAAAATGAAATAATTTTCACTTTTCTAGCACCTCTTGGTATATCTATTTGAGGCAGATAACATATAACCACACAGTTTTCTTACTCAGGTACCCATGAAATTATCAGCTTCTTGAGGGCCATAATGATATAACAGTATTTTATTCATATATTCAACAAATGTTTATTGGATATTCACTATTCTATGTGAAGGTGGTATGAACAAGATAGAGAAGAACCTTGTTTTTACGGAATATAGGATCTAAGGAGGGAGGGGGGCATATTTTATAGATAATGAGCAAGTAAATACATAAACAAGATAGAATAATCTCTGCTTTAGATTGAGTAGTTAAAGAAGTTCTCTCAGAGGAGGTGATATTTGATATGAAGTTTCAAGAATAAGAAGAACCCAATCACAAGAAGACCACAAGAAGACCAGGCAAATGCAAAGCTGTTGAGTTGGGTGAAAGTGCAGTGGAGGACAGTTTGGTCAAGTGTCATAGGTGGAAGGGAGACTAGTGTGAGATGAGCTGGTGGGAATGGGCAAGAGCTAAGCACAGCAGGTTGGATTTCATTCTAAAGTTTTACACAGGAGTAACATGATCTAATTTACAAGTCAAGTGATCTCTCTGCCTGCTGTGTAGAAAATGGATTATACAGGGTTAAGAGTGGAAATAGAAAGATTAATTGGAAAGCCACTGAAGTAATCAAGAATATGAAAGTAAGTCGAATTTGGTAGTTAGTAGAAAAGAGAGATAAGTGGACACATTTATTGTGTCTATAGTATTAAGCCCAGTATCTTAAAGATGGTAGCTGCTCAATATATACTGCTGAATATATGTCCAAGTACTTAAAAATAGTCTCACATTCTTAATTTCCATATGATCTTCAAGTTTTTCCTGCTTTGATTTACCTCTTATGGCTTAATTTATTCCCACTGGATACTTGGGGAGTCAAAGAGAAAAAACTTCCAAATATTCAAGAAAATGATAAAGGTCTCATAATGGAAATTCACCTGACAAAGAGCTGACATGATGGAGTTTGGAGTTCATATTGTTAATTGTGGGAAGAAATAAACTATTGGAAACAAATGGTAAAAAGCGTAATTCAAAATCTGCAACAGGATGAAAATGGACAGGGTATTGGAATACAAACTCTAGATTTAAAAAAAGAGAGCCTTTGGTCATTATCAGCAAGAATACTGTGCCTAAACAGAGAATGTGGGTAAAATTAATTTTCATTAAAATTGGAGATGTTTCCAACTCTTACCTTCATCTTACTATCTTGATATGATCAATTTCCTAATATGTAGTTAATACTATCTTACTAGATAGTAATGTTTATAAAATTCTAAGAGCACTGAATGAGACCTGCTTGGAATCTGAGAAAAGACAGGTGAGTCAGTGGGTTTTCATTCTCTTTCGCCTCTACCTTCCAGGACATTTAGATTTGTACCCATGAAGATTCATCCTGTATTAGGAATTCAATCCAAATTCCTTCAATACAAAGCAAAATACAGAGGAAAATGAGATCACTTTTTGCCACTTTCCACCTGAAATGCTACATGAGCTCTGAATTGAGTGAAACTTGGCCCCATTCAGTGTGAAAACTGGCTGAAATCTGTATGAAAGGCAGTCTGGGTTTGTCGAAGTAGTTCATGAACTTTGGCCAAACTTTCAAGGAACCTGGTCCAAGTCTTAGTTTGTAATGCAACATGAAACCAGGTGAACTTCAGATGGTTTCAGGTTTCATCCTGAAAATTTGGCCTAGCTTTATAATCAATCATCACTCTTTGTAACGATGAAAGCCAACACACCTTTTTGAAAATGAGGACTGCATGCATACTGATGACAGCTAAGTTGTGAACCACCCTTCACTTCCTTTGCCAAAAGAAGATTTCTCAGAATGGAAACAGTTTCCCTCTTACCTGGAAAGGGGAAGTTGAGTGATTTTGATATTGCGTGTAGAAAGAAATGATACTTGATATGAAGAGACATGTCATGTGAAATAATCACCACATACGGAGCAAATGGCTGTATTCTAATCACTTAAGGTTATAAGAGTCTTATTTTCTTCACATCCATGACAGTGGATAACGTGGTGTTTAATCTCCTAAAATGAGCTTTTGGCGTGAAGCTAGTCATCAGCCAGAGTAACTGCCATGAGAAACAAAATGCTGTGAAGCATAACCAGTATTCCTATATGAAGAAGTGGCTGAAGAACAAAAGGGAAAGTATAACAAATCAGAGCATAACTGTTATCTAGCTTAAGAAACATGAGGAGATAATGCAACTACAAACCTTTCAAGTTTGCATCAACTGCATCTTTTGCAAAAATATCTCTATGCAGTAAAAATGCATTTAATAAGCAACCAAGCACAGTGAATTTTACAGAAAGACCTACATAGTTTCTGTTTTCAACCTGAAAGTTTTAAATAAGCCTTTCCACTGTAAAAAATTACTCTATTCAACGAAATACTTGCTTTTGTGCATAGTGACATGAGAAAATTGAGAGGTATGTTGAATGGAGCCACTACATCATTGAAACAGTATGTCTGAACATTTGGGTAATAAGGCACAGATGTGAAGTAGAGGACTTGGCACTACCAAGGTAACAACAAAGCATTCACCATTGTGTTATAATGGCTAAAAGGGTCACATCTGAGAAGCTTAAAAGAATGCTCCCTCCTCCCTGCAGTGCTAAATTGTATTACACCTTTTATGTGCTTAAAAATCTACAAAAGCTAGAAATTCAAACAAGTATTATGCAAACTTATGGCAAAGAACAAATATGTAAAATGCATTGATAATTTTATCTGCAAAAAAAAAAAAAACATTTATGCAATAGCACGTAAAGTTTAACTGCAGCAAAAGGCCAAATTCAATAGAAATCCATATGGCCTCTATGTTGCGAAACAATTCATGCAAATCTGAAGGACTCAACAGTCACTGGCAAGGTGGCTGCTATTGACTCTTAGATGTGATTCTGGCCCTTTGTCAGTATGTCTAACTATTGTAGAATTTTCTACTTATAGGCATCAAGTAAAGATAATGCAACAGAATACATCCAAATTGTTAGTTTTTTTCACTTACAAGTGGTATGGTATTTTTGCCAGCCATTACTGAACCATGTGGCACAAAGGCAATTATGAAGCTGGGGTACTTCCATTCAATAAATTTGGAGTTAGAAACTAATCTTCTGCCCAGGATAGGTAGAGCACAACTTACCCGAGGTCCCTGATCACCTTGTTCTCCCTGTAGAATAGAAAGGTGAGATAACAGTTTTAGCCAAAATACATACATGATGCTCATTAAAAAGATCAAAATATAACACAGTATAGGTCATGCCAATATGGATCTCCACTAACTTTATTTCTGGTATGCATTTTCTTACCTTATCACCTTTTGGACCAGGAGGGCCCTGAAAAAAAAAAAGAGAAAAATATTTTAATTTTAAAAAGATATTGTAAACTGAATAGATCAGTCAGGTTAGTCAAAAGATTCATTCAAAGAATACAGAGATAGCTGTCAATGAGGTTTCACAAGAAATTTTGGTTTCTAAACTATGATCATATTAGAATGTGAAACATATAACCATATATGTTTGTTCATATATACCTGTACATATCATGTCATAAGTACATAATATGCTGAATAAATTTTCACGAACTCAACACATATATGCAAGTAGAACCCAGTTAAAGAAACCGAACATTACTTACAAGTTAGAAGCTCCTGTTGGGACATTTCCTTGTCACTACCCTCCACCAACAGTAACCACTATTCTGACCCCTGACAATATAGATTAGCTTGCCTGTTTTTGTACTTTATGTACATAAAATCACAGAGTCTGGCCTCTTTTGCTTAATTAGTGTGAAATTCATCCATAATTTTGTGTGTAGTGGTAGATTGTTCTTACTGCTTTATAATACTCCACTGTGTGAATATATCATCATTTACTTATTCATTCTACTGTTGGCAGCCATTTGTTTCCAGGAATTTCTAGGTCTTGGCTATTATAAAAATATTGCTATGGCCAGGTGCAGTGGCTCATGCCTGTAATCCTAGCACTTGAGGAGGCCAAATCAAGTGGATCACCTGACGTCAGGAGTTCAAGACCAGCCTGGCCAACATGGTTGAAACCTCATCTCTACTAAAAATACAAAAATTAGCTGGGTGTGGTGGCGCATGCCTGTGATCCCAGCTACTTCGGAGGCTGAGGCAGGAGAATCGCTTGAACCCGGGAGGTGGAGGTTGAGGTGAGCCGAGATTATGCCACTGCATTCCAGCCTGGGCGACAGAGCAAGACTGTCTCAAAAAAAAAAAAAAAAAAAAAAAAAACAAGGTGCTACATAGTAATTCACATCTTTTGTGAAAAATTATATTCATTTCTGCTGGGTGTATATCTAGAAAAGGAACTGTTTAGGTTATAGACTATACATATGTTCAGTTTTAGAAGATGCTACCAAATGGTTTTTCAAAGTGATTCTTACCATTTAAGCCCCGTCAGTGATGTACAGAATTTCAGTTGCCCCATATTACCAATACTTGATATTTTTTATCTTTTTCATTTTAGGCATTCTGGTGGTGATGTAGTAATTTCGCTTCATGTTTTAGTATGTATTTACCCAGTGATCAGTAAATTGAACTCCCTTTTAATACACTTATTGACCATTTTGCATCCTTTTTCATAGTGTCTCTTCATACCTTTTGTCCTTGGCCTCCTGAATCGTCCTGTTGATTTGCTAGAGTTCTTTATCTATTATATATTATACATTGTACATATGTATGTAGGTAGATGTAGAGTTATTTATATATTTTGAATGAGTCTTTTGTCAGATATATTTACCGCAAATATATCTTCCCACTTTGTTTACTGCCTTTACATTCTCTTAGAGGTGTTTTTGATGAATACCTCTGAGTTCTTAATTTTAATAAAACTCAATTTAACATTTTTTATCCTTTATAGTTGTCCCTTTTTATATTCCACTTAAGAAATCTTTGCCTACTTCAATGTCATAAAGAGGGCTATGTTTAGTTTAAAAGCTAAAAGCTTCATTATTTTATCTTTCATATTTAAATCTGAATTTATTAAGAACTGATTTTGTGTATGATGTTAGGTAAAAGTCAAGATGTTTTTTTAAAATGTGGATATCAAATTAACCAAACACCATTTCTTGAAAATGTACCTTTTCCCCATTATAGTACAGTATTACTTTTGTCATAAGTGATGCTATATATGTGGCTTTTTACAGGAATTTCTATTTTGTTGGGCAGCTGTCTATTCCTGGGCCTCACTGAGATCTTCTTTACCTTTGAACAGAAATACTAATGCTAGAGGCACTGATTATGTTATCTTTTCTAGCTCTTAAAGATAAAGTCATGTTTTGGTTTCAGCCCACCTGAGGAGCTGGAGCATTTCAGAGTCACCTTCTCTCACCTCCATTTTCAGCAGGGCTGAGGAAAAAGGACAAGGCTGGACAGGAAATGGGCCCAGGTTCTAGCAAAGTACCCCATCCTAGGTGCCAGTGGAGACTCTATGTCACTGCAGGTGGGAATGTAGCAATGCTCCACCTTCCAAAACATTTCCTTCTGCTAAGTACCAGCTACAGAAGAACTGCACCAAATTCTCATTCTCAGTGTGGCCCTTCTGGTAACAGCTGTGAAATTATCATAAAATTACTAATAACTACACCATGTCCTATGCTTTGTATCTTTTACCATTGATAAAAAACTTTTGCACCTGTTATTGCATTTAATCTTTTCCACAATCCAATGAGGAAAGTATTATGAAAATCCTTTTACAGACACCAAAAATGAAACTCAAAGACTATCAATGTTAGGCTTCTTGTGAGTTAGCCAGGACTTTAACCCAGTATGTGTGACTTTGAATGCAGAGGTTTTGACACAAAGTATTGGAACACAGCTCTGGAACTAGAGTCTCAGAAAGAAGGATACCTATCTGGTGCCTGCCTTCAACAAGGGCCATCTAAAATGCCTCCCACTGCATTTTCCATAGTGTCACAGACACTGGTCGCAACGTCTCAAGTTCAAAATGAGAGAAAGGAGAATTGAGGAGGAGTGAGGAGGGGGAGAAGGGACTAAGATAATGGAATCAACTTTATAAAACCTTTTTATCTCTTACCCCCAAAATCATTTTGCCATTTAAAAGAGGAAAGAGAAACAATTTTGTTTGCAATAAATTTTTAACATTTTTATTGTTTTCCGTGAATCAAGTAGTAATTAGTGAGTACGGTCTGTGTGTTCATCTCTGGAAAATTAAGTTTAAGGACTTTATTCAATTATTTTTAACAAATGCAAAATGCTTACTAAGGTTATACAAGTAGCATTTTATTTGCGGTGGGGCAGATGAAAGCCAAAGAAAAGAATAATGAGAGGATATCACCAAATTTAAAAAATACAATCGAGGTTCTAGTCTTGATTTAAGTAGCATGTTAGTTAACTTTATTTTGATTTTTACACACATTTGTTGAATGTCTATACAGTGTGGCAACATTGTAAGCACTGGTGGGACACATATGTTGGGAAAGGTTGATTTGGAAAGACATGGTCCCTGTCCTGGAAAAGCTAAATAGCCTAGTGTCTAAGGCAAACAGTTTCCACATACTAGCATTAAGAATAAATGACCTCCAGAAAATTCAGGTACATCAAGGTCAACTGTTACTATGGACATCTCCCCAGCCTCCATATCCACCCCCTTCCCAGGTTTCTCTTTAAACTTTTGTTTGCTTTTGCCAGTGAGATTTCAGAGGCCACATCTCCCATTGTACCAGTCCTCTAAAGGCACCTTGTTAGGTTACACAGCATCTTTAAGGACAAAGATTTTGTGAAGTTATTTGACAGGAACAGAGACAACCCTTTTCCTCAAAGTCCAATTACTCATGCCAAATCCACGTGTCAACTAGAGCTCTTTAGCCAGCTTACCCTGAGCAAGGATGCTTAATTCATGAACACATGAAAATTTGCACCCACAATTGAGCAATAAATATTGCTGCCTCAAAAGAGGGTGTTTCTGAGCAGACAGTATGGCGTCCTGGCACCTGCCAGCTTAGGACAGAAGCAAAGCCGAGGTCAACCTCCACACACAGCTGCAGGGGCTGCTTCGGACGCTCCAGCCCCCACTTGTGCACTTGGGATTAACAGCAGGTGTTTTCTTCTGCTCTGACTGAAATCCCACTCTTCTTTCTGAATTGGACCCTCTTCACTGAAAATATGGGTTGAATTTGCAGAACAAAGTGGGCTACCTTAGTAAACACAGATAGTATAATATTTCCAAAATTTAGAAGCCATACTTTTTTTCTAGGTCAAAAAATTACAAATGAAAGAAAGGTTTATTTGATCATTAGCCTTTAAAATTAAAATTGGGGTATTAATGATTTTTTTCTATCTTTAGCATTAAAAAAGCTAACTAGTATTAACTAAAGGATAGGCAGCAATAAAAATTAATGGCTATTTGAATTACAAATTATTTTTCAACGGCACATTGCTGTTTCCAACTAAACCAAGCTCAACAATCTAATATTTAGTAGACATATTTATTGTTCAGGTGACAGTACCAATGGCTGGTTGGTAACTATTCGATGATAAAACTTTGTTGCTCCAACAAGGTTAGGGTCAATGGAAAGGAAAGATGGTAAAATCAGCAGTCATAGGGAAGTGAATAGTGAGTCACAGCTCTATAGAAGGCCCTTTTGGGGACTCTTGTCCTGGTTTGGTCTAGAATCCAATAGTCAGGTCTTTTATAAGCCCCACTTTAATAAATAAGTAGGAATATTTGAAATGATCTTTTGAATTACTTGTGTGTAATGAATCCTAAAGTTAATTGCAGAAATAAGTACTTAAGGGTGCTAATAAAGTTTTTATTTATTATTGTTGTTAGTAATTAGAACGTTTATTTTAGGGCATTGTTGGAATGTTATTAACTTCCTACCAAAGGATTTATAAATTTCCATGGCAAACTTCAAATTAGCCCCTGTTCAAATGGCTTTACATTCAGAATCTGCAGGAACCACCCTTCTATTTGTAAAAAGTCTTTAATGTGGGTTTTGGCCTATACCAATTTAAGTCTCCTCAAACCTACTTCTGTTTAAGTAACCAAGGTTTTAGCTTTTTTTCTATCCTCTATTGTCTATTTCAATTAAATGATAAAACCAAACTGAAAACAAAGAGAGGCACAATGAATGACTTTCAGGAAAATATTGAATTTCAATCTACATAACAGCAATGGAAATACAGCTGGAAAAGAGAGATATATTCACAGGCCCGTAGTAACCCAATCATGGTCCTTTATTTACTGGAAGTATAAATTATACTTGCTTTGAACCAGAAAAAATCAAGGCGGGAATAGTTTTTAAAAGATGACAATCATGAAAACAAAATTAAATTGTGCTTGAGGTAGAAAAAAGTGGAAAAGGAGCAAACATTGGGAATTCTTGGCAGCCCGAGCTCCTGGAATAAGAACGGGGTTATGACTTTTATCCCAGGAAAGTATAGATAAGTTTATTTTTATTCATGAAATATAACGAAATCTCTTCTGATTCATCTATTCACTGCTATAGAAATGAGGACAAGCAAGCTTCATTCTCTAAGCATTTCTGGCTCACTATCAGCCAGGCGGTGTACGCTGAGTCTGGAGGAGGGACATGTAAATATAATCACAATCAGTGGACTAAATACTGTGTTGTGGGAGTTCAGAGCAGAAAGAGGACGGAGAGCTGGAGTTGAAAATATGCTATTGGAACTGGCTCTTGAAAGGTATCCAGGAAACAAGGGGATGGAGGGAGGAGGAGCGAAGCAGGCCGGGGAGAAGGGATGCACATGCCCAGTTGTGAGAAAATACCACGTTGTCAGAGAAAGGAGTTCAGGGTGGAACATGTGGAGAGTGGAGATAGAAAATAGCAGGAAAGAGATTTCAAAGGCTGGTTAACCACACTTGGGTGTTTGGGCTGGATTCTATCATCAACGTAACAAGGAGTGCGGAGACGCAGTGTGCTCTGTTTTGTGGAACTCTGAGAACATGGGGTGTTCGGGATTCTTAGGAAGTGTTTGCCTTGGTCCAAGAGAGAGATGGTAAAGCTTTGAATTAAGGTTGTGCTAGTGGAGGCACAGGGAAAGTTCTAGATTCAGGAGACATTTCTCAGGTAAAAGTCAACAAGACTAGTTAACTGATTGGACACGGGGGCCACTAACAGGTGTCAACATGTTTTAACAAGTCCTACTCATTTCAAGGTTCACAATTTAGTGCATTTGCAGACAAACATTGGCCTAAGCTGGTTCAACCCAGATAAACACAGCAGTTCCACAGCTAAGTGAATCATATAGAGCTTAAATCTGGTTTTAGGGTTATATTTCAAATCCACAGTGTTGGCAGCTTCGGCTGGCCTAATTGGAAATAGCTGAGGAGAGAGAAAACATTCTCTATCATCACCGTTGAGCAGAAGCAGCACAGAGGTAGTCATAACTGCCTCCCTTCAGAAGCCACCATTCTTCCATGTTAACTTCTGAATACAGGACACCTTTATCACATTTTCTTTCCTCTACTTTTTCAACTGTAAACTGAATATGGAATTACTCTATTTTAAACTCCACAAGTTTCCTAGTCTTTTAAAGATAAAGAAGATAGTCTGCTGTACAAGCTGTTCTCTAGCAGCACAGCACAACCTCAATGGTCACCGCACGCCTGACGTGGGTCTTCTCTCTGATGTGCTCAGGCACAAGCAAACGTTATCAATGTTCACAATCTCTCAGGAAGGAAGGAAGCGGAATATCCAGTTTTTCTCTTGTACAACTAGGATAGAAGCTTCAATTCTACTGTCTACTCCCTAAATTGCATGATGAACTTGGCTCATAGTGCCAATGACACACATATGCAAACCCCACACTTATAAGGAAACTGAATTTGGTACCACAGTTTCTTAGCAGGTATCCAAAACTGCAGAAAATCACATTGCAAATAGTATTAACAATTGAAAATCTAGTGTTTTACTTGAAAAATAGGGATTCTAGGTATTTGGGTGAGGATACATCCACTCTACTTCTGAAAAAAGTGTTTTATGTAGTACAGGTTTACCCCCAACTAGAATGTGAACATGTGTTCTTCCGAGTATTTACTTTCACCTTAAATTCATACATAGTTTTCTGTTTTACTGGCATATATTTTTTAGAGACATTTCTTCTTCAAACCACTACATTGTTTTATAGACTTTCAACTTTGCAAATAGCTTCAACTACAAATGTGAAAATTTTAAAGTTAAAAAAAGTTTTCTGAAAAAACTGATGTAAAATCATAGGAGTTCCCCTATAGTAAGTATAGATAAATTGTGTGTGTGGATACTTGCGTTTAATATCTTTTTAAATGCTTCAGTAAAAAGTTTAAAAAAGTGAAAGTATAATTTGAGAGCTACTTTAAAATGCAGTACATGAAATAAAGTATCTTGGTAGTTAAGAGCTTGAGTTTTGGAGTCAAACAGATGCAGACTGAAATCCTGGCTGTAATCACCTGTGTGATCTTTAAATGGTTAATTAATCTCTTTGTTCCTCAATTTCTTAATCTGTAAAATGGGGAAAATAATGCCCACTGTTTGGCTAAAATAAAATATTATACATGAAGCAACTTATAAAATGCCTGTCCTACCCATAGTATAATAGTAATTATCAAGTACAGACTCCATATTTTTAATATTTTAATTATCATAAACATAAAATAAAATTTCTTTTCCAGATACTTGACTTGAGGATAAAGAAATACAATAGATTTCCTGGCTAGGCATGGTGGCTCACGCAGCACTTTGGGAGGCTGAGGCAGGCGGATCATGAGGTCAGGAGTTCAAGACCAGCTTGACCAACATGGTGAAACCCCATCTCTACTAAAAATACAAAAATTAGCCGGGCGTGGTGGCGGGCGCCTGTAATACCAGCTACTCAGGGGGCTGAGGCAGGAGAATCGCTTGAACCGGAGAGGTGGAGGTTGCAGTGAGCTGAGATCGTGCCACTGCACTTCAGCCTGGGCAACAGAGCGAGACTCTGTCTCAAAAAAAAAACACACACACACACACAAAATAAAACAAAACAAAAAAGAAACACAATCGATTTCCTAAACCAAAAGAAAATGCCTTGGGAAATGTCCTGGGGGATGGTTGAAAATATTTTGAGAATATGAAGGTCTAATATAGTCTACCTCTATCATTCAAGAGCTATTACCAAACAAAACAAATAAACTTCATCGTAGTTTTAACCACATTACTTTTATGAATAAAATAGACTAAACATCAGACCCTAAAACCGCCTAGTCACCCTTAGCATAGAGTAGGTGCCCAACCAGTTCTTGCTGAATTGAAAGGCCCAGAAAGAAAAGAATGCAATAAAACTCTCAGTGTTCAAAGCAGCAACATATAAAGAATTATAGAAGAACCAGATTCAATGTTGCTGCAGAAGAACCGTGTTTATTATAGTGTCAAACTCTGCTAAGCCAGGGAAGGGAATTATAGCTATAAACAGATTTATAGCTTCAGACTTTACACCTTTCAGTGTGCACTGAATATTAAAAGAGACCAAGCAGAGGGGGTGGGTATAAACAGAAACTTTTAAAATATCAAAACCAGCCTCACTTACTAGAAAACAAATTTTTATGGCTATTATTTTCTGGGCATTTTCCACAGTAAGATCCTAACTATAAGGTTTTTTGTGATGTCCATCTGAGCCCTGAACAAGGGACTATATGTGCCCATGATCAGTCTTAAATCATAAGCAGCTGCCATAAGGAAGCAATTAGTGGGTCTAGCACGAAAGAAAATTTAGAAAAACCAAACATTAAAAAAGGACTCTCAAAAGTAAGACTGATGTAGCTCAATGGAGTTAAAGGCTTATAAAACAGCAGGAATCAGGGACGCTCTCTCTGGTTTTCTTTTCTAACACAATGCAAATTAAATACAGTCAAATTACCGCTCCTGCCAATCAAAACCAAGGGGGCCCTTCTTCCTAGCATCATTCCTTACCTTAAATGTTTTAAGAAATTGCTAAAACTTCTTTGTTTAACTTTGATTTTTTTTTAAACTTATTTTTAGAGGTCAAATAAAATGAACTCCATGGTGAAAGACTTGGAATCCTAAACATTCCTTTTGTCGAAAGAAAGTATCAACTTGCTCTTTTAATGCCCTAGTAACCCTGTGATTTTACAGCTAATGGTGCAATCTATCCTACAATGCTCTTACTGTCCTCAAAACGATTCAAATGTATTCAGAGATATGCTCATGTTTATACCTTGGGTTTAATCTACAATCATCAATTTCAGCATGTTTCCTAATATATCGTCCCAACATAATTTTACCCGGGCTACTTAAGAAACATTGTTTGCTGGTCAGTTCGATTCTTTGCTTCATTTGCAGTAGTATATAGAGCAATATAGGTTTTATGAAGGGCCGCTGAGCACAACACAGGATAAGGGTAGGATGTTCTGTGGAGTCTAAAGAGATACTCAGAAGGAATTAAAAAATGACTCTCAGATGAGGCTAGGAGAGTCTGACTCTCAGGGCTTGTCTACCATTCTCATTCTTCCAATGTATATTGGATCTCCCTCCTTTTCAGTCGATGCCTAAGATGATCAAAGGCTTTTAATACAAGCTTCTACTACAACACTCCCCATCTTCAGAGTCTTCTGTACCTTCATCCTTCTGTCTGTGGAGTGAAGGTAAAACTGTACCTACCCACTTCTGTGCCTGCTCCCCAACCTTGCCCTAGTTATTCTTTTTCTCACTTGTCTCTTCAATCATTCCCATTCCCTTGGATTCTTCTCTATGCCCTTCAAACATGTTCTTTCGCCCTCTCCTAAAGACAAGGGGAAGCAAAGCTGACTTTGCCCATTACTCCCTCATTTTAGTGTCTTATCTTCTTCCTCACTGTCTCCCTAAACAATAGATAGGTCATAGAAAGGAAGTTGAATTAGAGGACAGAGAGGGAGGTAGCAGAATAGACGTCATATTTTTACAGTCTGTTTTGGGAAAAATAAACATGAGTTGAAATACATACTGATCTTGGGGACATTTCTTTCCATTAGGAAGAAGAAAGTTGAACTATGGGAAGGAAAACTGCTGAACCAGTCTTCCAGGCACGAGACAGGAGTTATCTCTGGCTAAACTAAAACCAAATAGACTGGAGTTTTGGGAAGATGGGGTTGACAAAACCTGTAAATATTCAGATTGCCCAAATCTGTGTCTAAACCTTTTTTGTTTTTTACTGTTCCCTCATCAGCTATGAAATATATACCCTTAAGGCTATAACTATTATCTGACTTATATTCTAAATTCTTTTCCAGGCTGCAATCCTGTATTCTCAACTGATCACCAGATGTATTAGCCAACATATACCATCATCAGCTCAAATTCAACATTCTCAAACCAAATTTCTCAATTTTTGTTGCAAGCCACTCATGATTCTTGACTTTCCTATTTTTGTTAAACACAGTACTGCTCCTCCAAGTCTAAAAGCTTAGTATTATATTTGATTCACTTAACTTAATCTATTGCCAAGTCCTATAGATTTCATTTTCCACAAAATCCCTTGAATCTATGGCCATCTTTTCATGTTTCTTGCACCCTTGTTCCTGGATAACTGGAATAATCTACAAGCCTCTGTTGGCCTTACCTCTTCTACTCCATCCTACATACTTTTGTCAGGTTAATTTTTCTAAATCACATTGCTGAGCATATTATTCCTCAACCGAAAGAATTTTAGGGGCCCATTTTGTAATCTACAATGAAAAAGTTGCCATAGACAACAATCTTCAATAGATGTATTTGGTGAAAGGTTGCTGGGTATCAGGTCAACATACCTTGACCTCCTGATCAACCATGTACTTCTTGATATAATGAACTAAGAATTATACTATACATTTATTACAGATTTTCCTAAAAATTCAGCCAAACCTACTCAATCTTCTGAATGTAACCCGTAGTTTAAATAAAATAGAGAACATAGGGGAACAAGTTAAATAATACCAAAAGAAATAATTAGACAAATCCAGAATGTGGGACACTCTAAATATAGAGTAAATGTCCTAGAAAAACTGATTTCATGGAACAATAAGGGGAAGGAAGACCACTATAGAATAAGAAAGACTGAAGAGTTTTAATAATTAAATGCCAAGTGCAGGCTTTGGGTCTTGGTTCTAGCAAAACATCTGTAAAAAGACATTTTTTAGACTATTGGTGAAATGTAAATACGGACTGGGTATTGATATGAAGAAATCATTGTTAATTTTATTAGGGTTGATGATAAAATGGTGGTTATGTTTTCCAAAGCCTCTGTCAGTTAGAGATTCATATTTCAGTATTTGTAAACATAACGACATAATATCTAAGCTTCGCTTCCAGCAAAAACTAAACAAAACAAAATAAATGAGAGGAAAGGGATTCATAAAAGTAAGATTAGCAACTGATGTTTCTTGAAGCTGGGTGATAGGTCTATGATACTATTTTCTCCTCCTTTTGAGAATCTTTGAACATTCCCATAGTAGTTAAATAATTTAAAAATTTATTTTAAAATGCTCTTCCAATTCATGCCAAATAAAGCATTAGCTTCTACCTGTGACCAAAGCCTTCTATAACCTGCTCCTAATTTTCCTTTTCTGCCTTATCTTCCCCAGTTCTCTACAAGGAGCCTCTTCTCCAGCCTGTCTTCAATATCATCTATTCTCAGAATGACCTTCTCTCTATCTTTACTTACGTCCTTCTTCCTTCTCCTGAATAAACATTATCAATTGTCATTTTGCTTGGAATAGTTAAAGCATACCTTTCTTTTCTTTTCTTTTCTTTTTCTTTTTTTTTTTTTGAGATGGAGTCTCGCTCTATCGCCTAGGCTAGAGTGCAGTGGCGTGATCTTGGCTCACTGCAACATCTGCCTCCTGGGTTCAGACAATTCTCTGCCTTAACCTCCCGAGTAGCTGGGATTACAGATGCCCACCACCACACCTGGATAATTTTTTGTATTTTCAGTAGAGATGGGATTTCACTATCTTGGCCAGGCTGATCTTGAATTCCTGACCTTGTGATCCACCTGCTTCCACGTCCCAAAGTGCTGGGATTACAGGCGTGAGCCACTGCACCAGGCCATGGATACCTTTCTTAAACCTCTTACCAGGAAGCCTGAGCTATGAAGCTACTTGGAAAAAAAAAATAGAATTTTGAGTTTCTGGAAGAAAATTTTGTTCTTGCAGTACAGTCCCATCTCCACCTCTCCCAGAAGCTCACAATCTCTTTAGCCATCATTGATGACTTATATCCATGACCTCGCTTCCCAAAGCATTACCAGACTACCCTTTGAATATGTCCTTTCCCTATTTCTGAACTCCTAAAACACTTGTGTCACTCAAAACTTAACTCACCCTGCTGGGAATAAGATTTGTTTCTTAATAAAATACTAGGGTCCTTGAGGGTAGGAAAAGAGGTACATGGGGAAACATAACAAACACTGACTTTGGAAGCTTTAATATATACTACCACATGACCTATGGCAGATGACTTAACCTCTCTGAACCTCAGTTTCCACATCTGTAACCTAGAGCAAAGAATAATTACCTCATATGCAAGTTGTAGAAAGTAATTAAAAGAATGTAGGGTTTTCTGTAAATATTACTTTCACTCCCTTCCTCTCAAATGTGTAGCTTTGTGCCTTATACATGGTAAATATCCAATAAATACATTAGCATATTTTCTGCAACAAAGGCCTTTAACAAGACATCAGGACCAAAATTAGTATTTGCTAAATAGCCTGATAGCAATAAAAAAGACACAGATATCTGTGTACTCAACATGCTTCCAATGAGTGCTTATGAGGGTAGAGTTCAACTAGAAATTGTGCCTTTTGGGGTGACTACAATTTCTCATGTGTTGACTCATGACACTAGGTAAGAAGAGTTAATAGAAGAATAAAAACTTTGCACAGTCTCCTGGAGAGGAAATGAACAGTATTCAATGAAATGTTTTTCTCACATTTCAAACACAGGCAGACATCTTTGGCTCCTGTTTCCCTCCTCCCTGTGACTTCAAAGTCTCAGAAAGAGTATTCTGTTTTCACTCTCCCCACATTTTCAATACCGAGTCACTCCTTAAACAATGGCAAATGCTGCACTGAAAACCACCAGGCTACCGAAGTTACTGAATAACTTTCTACTTGCAAACCCAGTAACAACATTTCACATTCCGCATTCCTCCCTTAGCTTCACTGGCAACACTCTTCTGCAGGTCTTCGACTGATGAGGCTTTCTCAGTTTCCTTCCCTGGACCTTTCCCTCTTCTGCAATTCATAATTAACCCTATCCTCATTTCTGTCTTTTCTTCCCCTCTACACGCTCTCTGGGGATCCCCTTTATTTCCACAGTGTCAGCTACTACTTGTCCACTCTATCCCACTGTGGTCTCTCTCCAGGACTCTGCCTACTGACCACTCTACTTCTGCTCCTGGATGTGCTATTTTCATCTCAGATCATTATGTTCACCACAAAGACTTGGTAGTTTTCTTCTGAGTAAACCGCATGCACTTTATTCAGGGTCCTGCTGGCCCAAATTGGGACTGGATCAGTTAGAGGAGGCTTCAATCCAGATGAAGCTCCCTGCCAGACTCCTAGTTAGGCAAGTGGAGCAGAAGCTGGATTTCAAACTGTGCCTGCCCCTTGGCTGAGCTGCTTTGTGCAGTGCACAGTGTGCACAAATGTCAATGGTGGTGCTGAGCTTATTGCAAGGAGTAATGTTTCCTTTGCAAATGAAAAATTCTACTATGTTTATTTTTTTTCAAATAGCTCCATAGCTTAAGTTGCCAGGTAAGAGGTTTCAAGGAAGGCATGCTGTAACTCTTCTAAGCAAAATGATAATTGATATTGACTTGACTATATCAATTATGGATACATCAGCTTTGACTTGTCTTCAATTCTGCATATTTTTATTAAAATAAAATTTACTAATTTTGAATTACTATGATCAATTCTGCCTGATTTAAGAGTTCCAATAATTAGCACTGCATATACTGATCATTTGGAGAGACAAAAAACAAACCTTAAAGTGTACAGGCTAACATTAACTTGCTGAAAGATTAGACTCTTTTACACTCACTGTGCTAACAAGATTTAAGCATGCCCTACCCAAAAGAAAGAAAACAGAACAAAATGTTTCTGGAACTCTTTTTCTAACTACTATCATATAGCATTCCTCATTTTAATCTCTTACTATCCAAAAATTAAGTATATATTTAAAATATGGTGTCAGTTGAAATGTCTGAAGATGTTCAGAGAGAAAATAAAATTAGCCTACCAAGAATTTTGGTTAGGATATAAAAATTGCCAAATAGGCCGGGCGCAGTGGTCTATAATCCCAGCACTCTGGGAGGCCAAGGCGGATGGATCACTTGGGGTCAGGAGTTTGAGACCAGCCTGGACAACATGGTGAAACCTGTGTCTACTAAAAATACCAAAAACTAGCCAGGTGTAGTGGTGGGGCTGTAATCCCAGCTACTCAGAAGGCTGAGACAGGAGAATCGCTTGAACCCGGGAGGCGGAGGTTGCAGTGAGCTGAGATCACGCCATTGCACTCCAGCCTGAGCAACAAGAGCAAAACTCCGTCTCAAAAAAAAAAAAAAAGATTTCAAACAAAAGAATCCATAAAAATATATGTGTGAAGTTATATCTACAGAAATAATATACATCACAAAATTTATAAATAAAATGTTTAAAGTTTGAAATATTTCAAAGTGAATTAATCTTATTTCACTGAAGAACATTTTGAACTAAAACTCTTTGCTCTCTTTAAAGAAAATTATACACACCGTGTGCACATAAATGCTTATTTTACATAGAGGGTCCTATGCTATAACCATATCTCACAGTGGTCCCACTATTTCACTATCCTCTGTTGAAGATACTGATGGGGTTATTTGGGCCAAAGTCATGGTCAATATATCTTGGTAAAGAATACAGGATAGAATCCTGAGAAACTTTTAAAATATGACTAGTTTCTACAATTTTTATCAAAGTCTTTATTAGTGGAAGAATATTGATATCTAAGCAATATGGGGTTGTACACAACCACCGTGAACTACTTTCTATGACAGTCCCAAGAAAGCCAAGCCTCGGACCCCACAAATAGTTACAAAATGAAATAGCATATCATAAGTATGGCCCTGGGTTAGTACTGTTTATTTTCACCACAGATTAAATATCAATATAAATAAACTACTATAATGAAGGAAACAAAGGTATCCATACTCCAAGCCATGTGGAAGCAACTTAATTGAAACTGTTAAATGTTCAGTAAAGTCTCAGGCCTTAAGAACCTCAGAGATGTTCCGGGAGGGGGGCGCCCAAGATAGCTGAATAGGAACAGCTCCAGCCTCCGGCTCCCAGCATGAGCGACAAAGAAGACAGGTGATTTCTGCATTTTCAACTGAGGTACTGGATTCATCTCACTGGGGTGTGTCAGACAGTCAGTGCTGGTCAGTGGGTGCAGCCTGACAAGCGAGAGCTGAAGCAGGGCGAGGCATTTCCTCACCTAGGAAGCACAAGGGGGAAGGGAATTCCTTTTCCTAGCCAAGAGAAACTGAGACACACAACACCTGGAAAATTGGGTAACTCCAACCCTAATACTGCGCTTTACCAAGGGTCTTAGCAAATGGCACACCAGGAGATTATATCCCACATCTGGCCCGGAGGGTCCCACACCCACGAAGCCTCCCTCATTGCTAGCACAGCAGTCTGAGATCTAACTGCAAGGTGGCAGTGAGGCTGGGGGAGGGGTGCCCACCATTGCTGAGGCTTAAGTAGGTAAACAAGGGCTCCAGGAAGCTCTAATTGGGTGGAGCCCACCGCAGCTCAAGGAGGTCTGCCTGCCTCTGTAGACTCCACATCTGCGGACAGGGCATAGCTAAACAAAAAGCAGCAGAAACCTCTGCAGATGTAAATGTCCTTGTCTGAAGGCTTTGAAGACAGCAGTGGTTCTCCCAGCATGGAGGTTGAGATCTGAGAACAGACAGACTGCCTGCTCAAGTGGGTCCCTGACCCCTGAGTAGCCTAACTGGGAGACATCCCCCACTAGGTGCAGACTGACACCTCACACTTCACACGGCTGGGTACACCTCTGAGATGAAGCTTCCAGAGCAAGAATCAGACAGGAACACTCGCTGTTCAGCAATATTCTATCTTCTGCAGCCTCCATTGCTGATACCCAGGCAAACAGGGTCTGGAGTGGACCTTAAGCAAACTCCAACAGACCTACAGCTGAGGGTCCTGACTGTTAGAAGGAAAACTAATAAACAGAAAGGACACCCACACCAAAACCCCATCAGTTCGTCACCATCATCAAAGACCAAAGGCAGATAAAACCACAAAGATGGGGAAAAAGCAGTGCAGAAAAGCTGGAAATTCAAAAAAATCAGAGTGCATCTCCCCCTTCAAAGGAATGCAGCTCATTGCCAGCAACGGAACAAAGCTGGACGGAGAATGACTTTGACGAGTTGAGAGAAGAAGGCTTCAGTCGATCAAATTTCTCAGAGCTAAAGGAGGAACTGCATACCCAGTGCAAAGAAACTAAAAACCTTGAAAAAAGAATGGAAGAATGGATAACTAGAATAATCAATGCAGAGAAGACCATAAACGAACTGATAGAGATGAAAACCATGACATGAGAGCTATGTGACAAATGCACAAGCTTCAGTAACTGACTCGATCAACTGGAAGAAAGAGTATCAGTGATTGAAGACCAAATGAATGAAATGAAGCGAGAAGAGAAGTGTAGAGAAAAAAGAGTAAAAAGAGAGGGGCGGAGCAAGATGGCCGAATAGGAACAGCTCCAGTCTCCAACTCCCAGTGCGAGCGACACAGAAGACCGGTGATTTCTGCATTTTCAACTGAGGTACTGGGTTCATCTCACTGGGGAGTGCCGGACGATCGGTGCTGGTCAGCTGCTGCAGCCCGACCAGCAAGAGCTGAAGCAGGGCGAGGCATTGCCTCACCTGGGAAGCGCAAGGGGGAAGGGAATCCCTTTTCCTAGCCAGGGGAACTGAGACACACAACACCTGGAAAATCGGGTAACTCCCACCCCAATACTGCGCTTTAAGCAAACAGGCACACCAGGAGATCATATCCCACACCTGGCCGGGAGGGTCCCACACCCATGGAGCCTCCCTCATTGCTAGCACAGCAGTCTGTGATCTAGGGGCAGGGCAGCAGCGAGGCTGGGGGAAGGGCGCCCGCCATTGCTGAGGCTTAAGTAGGTAAACAAAGCTGCTGGGAAGCTCGAACTGGGTGGAGCTCACAGCAGCTCAAGGAAACCTGCCTGTCTCTGTAGACTCCACCTCTGGGGACAGGGCAATAACAAACACAGCCGAAACCTCTGCAGACGCAAATGACTCTGTCTGACAGCTTTGAAGAGAGCAGTGGATCTTCCAACACGGAGGTTGAGATCTGAGAAGGGACAGACTCCCTGCTCAAGTGGGTCCCTGACCCCTGAGTAGCCTAACTGGGAGACATCCCCCACTAGGGGCAGTCTGACACCCCACACCTCACAGGGTGGAGTACACCCCTGAGAGGAAGCTTCCAAAGCAAGATTCAGACAGGTACACTCGCTGTTCAGAAATATTCTATCTTCTGCAGCCTCTGCTGCTGATACCCAGGCAAACAGGGTCTGGAGTGGACCTCAAGCAATCTCCAACAGACCTACAGCTGAGGGTCCTGACTGTTAGAAGGAAAACTATCAAACAGGAAGGACACCTACACCAAAACCCCATCAGTACATCACCATCATCAAAGACCAGAGGCAGATAAAACCACAAAGATGGGGAAAAAGCAGGGCAGAAAAGCTGGAAATTCAAAAAATAAGAGGGCATCTCCCCCGGCAAAGGAGCGCAGCTCATCGCCAGCAACGGATCAAAGCTGGACGGAGAATGACTTTGACGAGATGAGAGAAGAAGGCTTCAGTCCATCAAATTTCTCAGAGCTAAAGGAGGAATTATGTACCCAGCGCAAAGAAACTAAAAATCTTGAAAAAAAAGTGGAAGAATTGATGGCTAGAGTAATTAATGCAGAGAAGGTCATAAACGAAATGAAAGAGATGAAAACCATGACACGAGAAATACGTGACAAATGCACAAGCTTCAGTAACCAACTCGATCAACTGAAAGAAAGAGTATCTGCGATTGAGGATCAAATGAATGAAATGAAGCGAGAAGAGAAACCAAAAGAAAAAAGAAGAAAAAGAAATGAACAAAGCCTGCAAGAAGTATGGGATTATGTAAAAAGACCAAATCTACGTCTGATTGGGGTGCCTGAAAGTGAGGGGGAAAATGGAACCAAGTTGGAAAACACTCTTCAGGATATCATCCAGGAGAACTTCCCCAACCTAGTAGGGCAGGCCAACATTCAAATCCAGGAAATACAGAGAACGCCACAAAGATACTCCTCGAGAAGAGCAACTCCAAGACACATAATTGCCAGATTCACCAAAGTTGAAATGAAGGAAAAAATCTTAAGGGCAGCCAGAGAGAAAGGTCGGGTTACCCACAAAGGGAAGCCCATCAGACTAACAGCAGATATGTCAGCAGAAACTCTCCAAGCCAGAAGAGAGTGGGGGCCAATATTCAACATTCTTAAAGAAAAGAATTTTCAACCCAGAATTTCATATCCAGCCAAACTAAGTTTCATAAGTGAAGGAGAAATAAAATCCTTTACAGATAAGCAAATGCTTAGAGATTTTGTCACCACTAGGCCTGCCTTACAAGAGACCCTGAAGGAAGCACTAAACATGGAAAGGAACAACCGGTACCAGCCATTGCAAAAACATGCCAAAATGTAAAGACCATCGAGGCTAGGAAGAAACTGCATCAACTAACGAGCAAAATAACCAGTTAATATCATAATGGCAGGATCAGGTTCACACATAACAATATTAACCTTAAATGTAAATGGACTAAATGCTCCAATTAAAAGACACAGACTGGCAAACTGGATAAAGAGTCAAGACCCATCAGTTTGCTGTATTCAGGAGACCCATCTCACACGCAGAGACATACATAGGCTCAAAATAAAGGGATGGAGGAAGATCTACCAAGCAAATGGAAAACAAAAAAAAAGCGGGGGTTGCAATACTAGTCTCTGATAAAACAGACTTTAAACCATCAAAGATCAAAAGAGACAAAGAAGGCCATTACATAATGGTAAAGGGATCAATTCAACAGGAAGAGCTAACTATCCTAAATATATATGCACCCAATACAGGAGCACCCAGATTCATAAAGCAAGTCCTTAGAGACTTACAAAGAGACTTAGACTCCCATACAATAATAATGGGAGAATTCAACACTCCACTGTCAACATTAGACAGATCAACGAGACAGAAAGTTAACAAGGATATCCAGGAATTGAACTCATCTCTGCAGCAAGCAGACCTAATAGACATCTATAGAACTCTCCACCCCAAATCAACAGAATATACATTCTTCTCAGCACCACATCGTACTTACTCCAAAATCGACCACGTAATTGGAAGTAAAGCACTCCTCAGCAAATGTACAAGAACAGAAATTATAACAAACTGTCTCTCAGACCACAGTGCAATCAAACTAGAACTCAGGACTAAGAAACTCAATCAAAACCGCTCAACTACATGGAAACTGAACAACCTGCTCCTGAATGACTACTGGGTACATAACGAAATGAAGGCAGAAATAAAGATGTTCTTTGAAACCAATGAGAACAAAGATACAACATACCAGAATCTCTGGGACACATTTAAAGCAGTGTGTAGAGGGAAATTTATAGCACTAAATGCCCACAAGAGAAAGCAGGAAAGATCTAAAATTGACACTCTAACATCGCAATTAAAAGAACTAGAGAAGCAAGAGCAAACACATTCGAAAGCTAGCAGAAGGCAAGAAATAACTAAGATCAGAGCAGAACTGAAGGAGATAGAGACACAAAAAACTCTCCAAAAAATCAATGAATCCAGGAGTTGGTTTTTTGAAAAGATCAACAAAATTGACAGACCACTAGCAAGACTAATAAAGAAGAAAAGAGAGAAGAATCAAATCGATGCAATTAAAAATGATAAAGGGGATATCACCACCGACCCCACAGAAATACAAACTACTATCAGAGAATACTATAAACACCTCTACGCAAATAAACTGGAAAATCTAGAAGGAATGGATAATTTCCTGGACACTTGCACTCTTCCAAGACTAAACCAGGAAGAAGTTGAATCCCTGAATAGACCAATAGCAGGCTCTGAAATTGAGGCAATAATTAATAGCCTACCAACCAAAAAAAGTCCAGGACCAGATGGATTCACAGCTGAATTCTACCAGAGGTACAAGGAGGAGTTGGTACCATTCCTTCTGAAACTATTCCAATCAATAGAAAAAGAGGGAATCTGAACAGGCAACCTACAGAATGGGAGAAAATTTTTGCAATCTACTCATCTGACAAAGGGCTAATATCCAGAACCTACAAAGAACTCAAACAAATTTACAAGAAAAAAACAAACAACCCCATCAAAAAGTGGGCAAAGGATATGAACAGACATTTCTCAAAAGAAGACATTCATACAGCCAACAGACACATGAAAAAAATGCTCATCATCACTGGCCATCAGAGAAATGCAAATCAAAACCACAATGAGATACCATCTCACACCAGTTACAATGGCGATCATTAAAAAGTCAGGAAACAACAGGTGCTGGAGAGGATGTGGAGAAATAGGAACACTTTTACACTGTTGGTGGGATTGTAAACTAGTTCAACCATTATGGAAAACAGTATGGCGATTCCTCAAGGATCTAGAACTAGATGTACCATATGACCCAGCCATCCCATTACTGGGTATATACCCAAAGGATTATAAATTATGCTGCTATAAAGACACATGCACTCGTATGTTTATTGCAGCACTATTCACAATAGCAAAGACTTGGAATCAACCCAAATGTCCATCAGTGACAGATTGGATTAAGAAAATGTGGCACATATACACCATGGAATACTATGCAGCCATCAAAAAGGATGAGTTTGTGTCCTTTGTAGGGACATGGATGCAGCTGGAAACCATCATTCTTAGCAATCTATCACAAGAACAGAAAACCAAACACCGCATGTTCTCACTCATAGGTGGGAACTGAACAATGAGATCACTTGGACTCAGGAAGGGGAACATCACACACAGGGGCCTGTCATGGGGAGGGGGGAGGGGGGAGGGATTCCATTGGGAGTTATACCTGATGTAAATGACGAGTTGATGGGTGCAGCACACCAACATGGCACAAGTATACATATGTAACAAACCTGCACGTTATGCACATGTACCCTACAACTTAAAGTATAATAATAATAAATAAATTTAAAAAAAAAAAAAAAGAGTAAAAAGAAATGAACAAAGCCGCTAAGAAATATGGGACTATGTGAAAAGACCAAATCTACGTCTGATTGGTGTGCCTGAAAGTGACAGGGAAAATGGAACCAAGTTGGAAAACACTCTGCAGGATATCATCCAGGAGAACTTTCCCAACCTAGTAAGGCGGGCCAACATTCAAATTCAAGAAATACAAAGAACACCACAAAGATACTCCTCGAGAAGAGCAACTCCAAGACACATAATTATCAGATTCACCAAAGTTGAAATGAAGGAAAAAAATCTTAAGGGCAGCCAGAGAGAAAGGTCGGGTTACACACAGAGGGAAGCCCATCAGACTAACAGCAGATCTCTCGGCAGAAACTCTACAAGCCAGAAGAGAGTGGGGGCCAATATTCAATGTTCTTAAAGAAAAGAATTTTCAACCCAGAATTTCATATCCAGCCAAACTAAGTTTCATAAGTGAAGGAGAAATAAAATCCTTTACAGACAAGCAAATGCTTAGAGATTTTGTCACCACCAGGCCTGCCCAACAAGAGATCCTGAAGGAAGCACCAAACATGGAAAGGAACAACTGGTACCAGCCACTAGAAACATGCCAAAACGTAAAGACCATCGATGCTAGGAAGAAACTGCATCAACTAATGAGCAAAATAACCAGCTAATATCATAATGACAGGATCAAGTTCACACATAACAATATTAACCTTAAATGTAAATGGAATAAATGGCCCAATTAAAAGACACAGACTGGCAAATTGGATAAAGAGTCAAGACCCATCAGTTTGCTGTATTCAGGAGACCCATCTCACATGCAGACACACATATAGGCTCAAAATAAAGGGATGGAGGAAGATCTACCAAGCAAATGGAAAACAAAAAAAAGCAGGAGTTGCAATCCTAGTCTCTGATAAAACAGACTTTAAACCATCAAAGATCAAAAGAGACAAAGAAGGCCATTACATAATGGTAAAGGGATTAATGCAACAAGAAGAGCTAACTTCCTAAACATATATGCACCCAATACAAGAGAACCCAGATTCATAACACATGTCCTTATAGACCTACAAAGAGACTTAGACTCCCACACAATAGTAATGGGAGACTTTAACACCGCACTGTCAACATTAGACAGATCGATGAGACCTAAAGTTAACAAGGATATTCAGGATCTGATCTCAGCTCCAGTTCAAGCAGCCCTAATAGACATCTACAGAACTCTCCACCCCAAATCAACAGAATATACATTCTTCTCAGTACCACACTGCACTTATTCTAAAATTAACCACATAATTGGTATTAAAACACTACTTAGCAAATGTAAAACAACAGAAATCACAACAAACTGTCTCTCAGACCACAGTGCAATCAAATTAAAACTCAGGACTAAGAAACTCACTCAAAACCGCAGAACTACATGGAAACTGAACAACCTGCTCCTGAATGACTACTGGGTAAACAATGAAATGAAGGCAGAAATAAAGATCCTTGAAACCAATGAGAACAAAGACACAATGTATCAGAATCTCTGATACACATTTAAAGCAGTGTGTAGAGGGAAATTTACAGCATTAAATGTCCACAAGAGAAAGCAGGAAAGATCTAAAATCGACACCCTAACATCACAATTAAAAGAACTAGAGAAGCAAGAGCAAACAAATTCAAAAGCTACCAGAAGGCAAGAAATAACTAAGATCAGAGCAGAACTGAAGGAGAGAAACAAAAAACCCTTCAAAAAAAATCAATGAATCCAGGAGCTGTTTTTTTTAAAAGAGCAACAAAATAGATAGACCACTAGCAAGAATAATAAAGAAGAAAAGAGAGACGAATCAAATAGATGCAATAAAAAATGATAAAGGGGATATCACCACCAATCTCACAGAAATACAAACTACCATCAGAGAATCCTGTAAACACCTCTATGCAAATAAACTAGAAAATCTAGTAGACATGGATAAATTCCTGGACAAACACACCCTCCCAAGACTAAAACAGGAAAATGTTGAATCTCTGAATAGACCAATAACAGGTTCTGAAATTGAGGCAATAATTAATAGCCTACCAACTAAAAAAAGGCCAGGACCAGACAGATTCACAGCCGAATTCTACCAGAGGTACAAAGAGGAGCTGGTGCCATTCCATCTGAAACTATTTCAATCAATAGAAAAAGAGGGAATCCTAACTCATTTTATGAGGCTAACATCATCCTGATACCAAAACGTGGTAGAGATACAACAAAAAAAGAGAATTTTAGGCCAATATACCTGATGAACATCGATGCAAAGGTCTTCAATAAAATACTGGCAAACCGAATTTACCAGCATATCAAAAAGCTTATCCACCATCAGGGATAATCAAGTCAGCTTCATCCCTGGGATGCAAGGCTTATTCAACATACACAAATCAATAAATGTAATCCACCAAATACACAGAATCAATGACAAAAATTACATGATTATCTCAATAGATGCAGAAAACACATGCAGAAAACTACACGATTATCTCAATAGATGCGGAAAAGCCCTTCATGCTAAAAACTCTCAATAAACTAGGTATTGATGGGATGTATCTCAAAATAATAAGAGATATTTATGACAAACCCACAGGCAATATCATACTGAATTGGCAAAAACTGGAAGCATTCCCTCTGAAAACTGGCACAAGACAGGAATGCCCTCTCTCACCACTCCCATTCAACATAATATTGGAAGTACTGTCCAGGGCAATCAGGCAAGAGAAAGAAATAAAGGGTACTGAATTAAGAAAAGAGGAAGTCAAATTATTTCTGTTTGCAGATGACATGATTGTATATTTAGAAAACCCCATTGTCTCAGCCCAAAATCTCTTTAAGCTGATAAGCAACTTCAGCAAAGTCTCAGGATACAAAATTAATGTGCAAAAATCACAAGCATTCCTATACACCAATAATAGACAAGCAGAGAGCCAAATCATGAGTGAACTCCCATTCACAATTGCTACAAAGAGGATAAAATACCTAGGAATCCAACTTACAAGGGATGTGAAGGACCTCTTCAAGGAGAACTACAAACCACTGTTCAATGAAATAAAAGATAACACAAACAAATGGAAAAACATTCCATGCTCATGGATAGGAAGAATCAATATCGTGAAAATGGCCATCCTGCCCAAGGTAATTTATAGATTCAATGCTATCTCCATCAGGCTACCAATAACTTTCTTCACAGAATTGGAAAAAACTACTTTAAAGTTCATATGGAACCAAAAAAGAGCCTGCATTGCCAAGACAATCCTAAGCCAAAAGAACAAAGCTGGGGGCATCATGCTACCTGACTTCAAACTATACTACAAGGCTACAGTAACCAAAACAGCATGGTAGTGGTACCAAAACAGAGATATAGACCAATAGAACAGAATAGAGCCCTCGGAAATATTACCACACATCTACAACCATCTGATCTTTGACAAACCTGACACACACAAGCAATGGGGAAAGGATTCCCTATTTAATAAATGGTGCTGGGAAAACTGGCTAGCCATATGGAGAAAGCTGAAACTGGATCCCTTCTTTAACCATATACAAAAATTAACTCGAGATGGATTAAAGACTTAAATGTAAGACCTAACACCATAAAAACGCTAGAAGAAAACCTAGGCAATACCATTCAGGACATAGTCATAGGCAAAAACTTCATGACTAAAACACAAAAAGCATTGGCAACAAAAGCCAAAATTCACAAATGGGATCTAATTCAACTAAAGAGCTTCTGCACAGGAAAAGAAACTATCATCTGAGTGAACAGGTAACCTAAAGAATGGGAGAAAATCTTTGCAATCTATCCATCTAACAAAGGGCTAATATCCAGAATCTACAAAAAATTTACACAAACTTACAAGAAAGAAACAACCCCATCAAAAAGTGGGCAAGGATATGAACAGACAATTCTCAAAAGAAGACATTTATGCAGCCAACAGACATATGAAAAAATGCTCATCATCACTGGTCATCAGAGAAATGCAAATCAAAACCACAATGAGATACCATCTCACACCAGTTAGAATGGCAATCATTAAAAAGTCAGGAAACAACAGATTCTGGAGAGGATGTGGAGAAATAGGAACACTTTTACACTGTTGGTGGGAGTGTAAATTAGTTCAACCATTGTGGAAGACAGTGTGGCGATTCCTCAAGGATCTAGAACTAGAAATACCATTTGACCCAGCCATCCCATTACTGGGTATACACCCAAAGGATTATAAGTCATGTTACTATAAAGACACATGCACACATATGTTTATTGTGACACTATTCACAACACCAAAGACTTGGACCCAACCCAAATGTCCATCAATGATAGACTGGGTAAAGACAATGTGCCACATATACACCATGGAATACTATGCCGCCATAAAAAAGGATGAGTTCATGTCCTTTGCAGGCACATGGATGCAGCTGGAAACCATCATTCTGAGCAAACTATCACAAGGACAGAAAACCAAACACTGCATGTTCTCACTCATAGGTGGGAGTTGAACAATGAGAACACATGGACACAGGGCAGGGGACATCATACACCAGGGCCTGTTGAGGGGTCGGGGTCTGAGGGACGGATAGCATTAGGAGAAATACCTAACATAAATGACAAGTTGATGGGTATATCAAACCAACATGGCACATGTATACGTGTGTAACAAACCTGAACATTGTGCACATGTACCCTAGAACTTAAAGTAGAATAATAATAATAAAAAAAACTCTGCAAAAAAAAAGAGATAAAAGAAAAAAATGTTCATGAATAATTATAACACAATTTAAAGAGGAAACCGGAGGAAGGAAATTAATATTCACTGAGTGATTGCTATGAACTAGGCACCACATTAGACATCTTACATATATTATCTTATTTTAATCCTCACACTGTTGAGATAAGACATAATTATCTCTGCTGCACAGATGAGGAAAATGAGACTAGCCTGATTGAGTAACTTGCCAAAGATAGATAGCTTGCAGGTGTTGGGATTTGAATTATGTAACCTGTCTGATCAAGGTCCATGCCCCTCTATTTTAATTGTAAAGTGTTATATAAAAAGTTACACAGTGCCAGGCTTGGTGGCTCATGCCTGTAATCCCAGCACTTTGGGAGGCTGAGGCAGGAGGACACTTGAGGTCAGGAGGTTGAGACCAGCCTGGCCAACATGGTGAAACCCCTTCTCTACTAAAAATACAAAAATTAGCTGGGCATGATGGCACAAGCCTGTAATCCCAGCTACTTGGGAGGCTGAGGCAGGAGAAACATTTCAACCCAGGAGGCAAAGTTTGCAGTGAGCCGATATTGTGCCACTGCACTCCAGCCTGGGCAACAGAGTGAGACTCTGTCTAAAAAAAGAAAATATATATATATATATATATATATATATAAAGAGAGAGAGAAAGAATATTGTCAGGATTCAGAAAAAGGGAGAAATTACATTTAGTTAAGGGAGAGTAAAGACTTGTTAATAGAAGAAGCAGCATTCAGATATGAAGGGGTATCCTATTTGGATGTGTGGAAACTGAGTGTGTCCAGTGGTTAGGAGGAAAGGCTACTATAAGAAAAGGCAAAAAGAAAGATTTGAAGAGAAAAGAAGTAAATGGTTTGATTTGTTTTGGGGGAAGCATAGTCTAGAAAGGGCATTAATGAAAAATTAATGGGAGATTAGGCTAGAAAACAGGCCAGGTAAGAGGATTTGAATGTCAAGCAAGAATCTAGATTCTATTGTATTCTAAATGAAAAACATATTAAGACTCAAGGTTTTGAGGTCAGAAGAGTGACATAATCAGAACTATGATATATAATTGTATTAGGATGCTGCTGGTTGATAGTACACTCAATCCTAAATGCCTGCACTACAGATACAGATAAAAAGCTAACTACTCACTTTCCTGACTTGCCTCCCTGCAGCAATGAGTGGCCAGACAACAGGCATATCTTCACAGTGGGCAGAATGGCAATGGGGAAACCAGGGTTAAAAGAAACAGGCATGTGAGATCCTGTCAGGTAGGCAGTGAGCTACAGAGTTTAAACTGTTCAGCCTGCCACTGGCAAAGCTGCACGAAGTATTAGTACTGTGACTTGAATACCTGGCAGTAGTGAGGAATGGGAAAGGAGAACTGGGATGAAGAGTACAAGGTAGAAAGGGAATGCAGAGATGGGGATCCAGGAAATGACTTAGTTCCAGAGCAAGGGTTTTAGAATCTGGGCAGAAACTTAATTGTCTGAGAACTAAGGCATGACTCTAGGACCATTCTTAGAATAACAGTATTGACCCTGAGTTACCTGCATATTGGAAAAGGGCCTATTTAAATGCCCCATGTTTAAGGTCTCCATTGAACCTGGAGATTACCCAGATGTGCAGATGCAGAGCAGGACTTGCAGGTGGGGTTAAAGTCATCCTTGGAAGGGATGGGTCTGCAACATTTGAGAATTTTGACACTTTATAGACTATTATTGATAACATTAAAAGTATTATCACAAGAGATGTGACATTTTTCCAAAGAAGATATACCTAGGGCCAACAGGGATATGAAAAGGTGTTCAGCATCACTATTCACCAAGGAAATGAAAATCAAACCACAGTGAGATATCACCTCACACCTGTCAGAATGGCTACTGTAAAAAAAGACAAAAGATAACAAGTGCTGGTAAGGATGTGGAGAAAAGGGAATCCTCGTACACTGTTGGTGGGAATATCATTTAGTACAACCATCATGGAGAATTGTATAGAAGTTTCTCAAAAAATTAAAATAGAACTACCATAGGACGTAGCAATCCCACAGCTGGGTATATATCTGAAGGAAGTGAAATCAGTATGTTGAAGAGAAATCTGCATGCACGTGTTCACTGCAGCATTTCTCACAATAGTCAAGATATGGAATCAACCTAAATGTCTATTAGCTGATGAACAGGTAAAGAAACTGTGGTATACATACACAATGGAATATTATTTAGCCACAAAAAAGACTATCCGCCATTTGCAACAACATGGATAAACCTGGATGACATTGTGCTAAGGGAAATAAACCAGACACCGAAATATAAATATTTTATAATTTCATAATTTCATTTAAATGTGAAATCTAAAGAGGTCAAACTCATAGAAGCATAGAACAAAGGCTGGAGGGTGGCAGAAATGGGGAAATGTTGGTAAAAGGGCACAAATTTTCAATTACAAGATGAACAAGTTCTGAAGATTGAATGTACAACATGGGTGGTGAAAAATTATAATATTGCACAATATATATGTATGTGAAATCATCACATTGTACATCTTGAGTATATTCAGTCTTTGTCTACTAAGTAGTTTTAAATAAAAATATAGATACAATTTTTTTTTGTTTTACTTTAAGTTCTGGGATACATGCGCAGAACGGGCAGGTTTGTTACATAGGTATCCATCTGCCATAGTGGTTTGCTGCACCTATCAACCCATCATCTAGGTTTTAAGCCCCGTGTGCATTAGGTATTCGTCCTAATGCTCTCCCTCTCCTTGTCCCCCACCCCTGACAGGTTGTGGTGTGTGATGTTCCGCTCGCTGTGTCCATGTGTTCTCATTGCTCAACTCCCACTTATGAGTGAGAACATGTGGTGTTTGCTTTTCTGTTCCTGTGTTAGTTTGCTGAGAATGATGGCTCCAAAAGCAATTGCAACAAAATCCAAAATTGACAAATGGGACCTAATTAAACTAAAGAGCTTCTGCACAGCAAAAGAAACTATCATCAGAGTAAACAGGCAACCTACAGAATGGGAGAAAATTTTTGCAATCTATCCATCTGACAAAGGTTTAATATCCAGAATTTACAAAGAACTTAAACTAATTTATACAATTTTTAAAATTAAAAAAACCAGAACTATCACAAGAACACAGACTGGGTCTGTTTATCTACCACAATTACACTGCCTTATTGTGCCTTGCACATTGTGCTTTGAATATAGGGGCTAGTACTTGTTGAGTAGTTAATTGAATTATGTTAATGTGAATTAATGAACAAATATCAGGGTAAATTTCATTTTAATAAACTTAGCCTTACTCTCAAAAACTCTCATTACTTCTAGTTTGAAATATAAAAGGCCGGGCGTGGTAGCTCATGCCTGTAATCCTAGCACTTTGGGAGGCTGAGGTGGGTGGATCACCTGAGGTCAGGAGTTCGAGACCAATCTGACTAACACGGTGAAACCCCGTCTCTACCAAAAATTCAAAAATTAGCCGGGCGTGGTGGCAGGCGCCTGTGGTCCCAGCTACTGGGGAGGCTGACACATGACAATAGCTTGAACCTGGGAGGCGGAGCTTGCAGTGAGCCGAGATCGGGCCATTGTACTCCAGCCTGGGAGGCAGAGCGAGGCTCCATCTCATAAAAACAAAAACAAAATGAAATACCAATGCTCATCTGCCTTTTCTTTCATTTCTCTGTCTTCTTTCTGCCTTTACCCTCTGTTGTTGCTTGTTATTTTTCCAGGTTGCTGTGATATTATTCACTTTATTCCCCCTCTTTTCCTCTCCAAGAGTTTTATTTCCCTTGATTCAGGAGATTCACAGCAATATCCTCTCTCTTCATTTCCCTGGCCCTTTTTCCATCTTAACCACAGCTGTGAGGATTGCTTTTTTAATTCTAATACCCTTTCACCATCTCATTTCCCTTGTCAAGAACCATTTTCTCACTCATTTAGGTAAATGCAGACTCACCTCTCTTCCCTGAGGTCTCCTTTCTTATTTAATTTCATACTATGACTGTAAAAGAATTTGCTGCCATTTAGCTTTCTAGTCCCAGCAATTCTCAACAATCTATGCTGTCTTCAGCTTTAGGAAGATGATCAGAACCACTCACTGAATAAAAGACACTTTCCCTTTTTACCATCAGTCAGCAAAATAAAACCTTATTAATCTGGAAGGCTTTACAAAATAACATGTGATATACAAGTAGATTTGAATTTTTTTTTTTTTTTTTTTTACTCTCTAAGGAGGAGTTTGCACTGTTTAATATAAATACTATGAATACGATGATGTGGGAACGATAGAGTTTGGATATTTGCCCCCACCCAAATCTCTTGTTGAAATGTAATCCCCAGAGTTGGAGGTAGAGCCTGGTGGGAGGTGACTGGATCATTGGGGTGGATTTATCATTAATGATTTAGCATCCACTTGGTGCTGTCCTCGAGACAGCAAATTCTCACAAGATCTGGGTGTTGAAGTGTGTGGCACCTTCTCTCTCTCTCTCTCCTGTTTTTGCCATGTGATGTGCCTGCTCCGCCTTTGCCTTCCACTATGATTGCAAGCTTCCTAAGACTTCCCTAGAAGCTGAGCAGATGCCAGCACCACGCTTCCTGTAAAGCCTGCACTACCATGAGTCAGTTAAATCTCTTTTGTTTATAAATTACCAGTTTCATGTATTTCTTTATAGCAATGCAAGAACAGCTTAACAAAGAGAATGTTCAACCTATGCAAGACAATTCTCCCTGACATAAACACTTGCACGTGAATAACAAGTTGTTAATTACAATTCTGTTCAAATCTTTTAATAAACTTTAAAGGATGCACAATCTCTATATTAGTCCATTCTTGCATTGCTGTAAAGAAATACCTGAGACTAAGTAATTTACAAAGAAAAGAGGCTCAATTGGCTCACGATTCTGCAAGCTGCACAGGAAGCATAGCAACTTCTGCTTCTGGGGGAGGCTTCAGGAAGCTTCCTTGCCAATCACGGCATAAGGCAAAGGGGGAGCCAGCACTTCACAAAGTCAAAGCAGCAGCAAGAGAGAGAGGGAAGGGAGGTATTACGTATATTTTTAAACAACTAGATCTTATGAGAACTCTATCAGAAGGACAGCACCAAGGATGTGGTGCTAAACCATTCATGAAAGATTCACCCCTATTGTGTCTGGAATTGGTGGGTTCTTGGTCTCACTGACTTCAAGAATGAAGCCACAGACCCTCGCAGTGAGTGTTACAGTTCTTAAAGATGGTATGTCCGGAGTTTGTTCCTTCTGACGTCCAGATGTGTCTGCAGTTTCTTCCTTCTGGTGGGTTTGTGGTCTCGCTGGCTTCAGGAGTGAAGCTGCAGACCTTCGCAGTGAGTGTTACAGCTCATAAAGGCAGTGCAGACCCAAAGAGCAAGCAGCAGCATTTATTGCAAAGAGCGAAAGAACAAAGCTTCCACAGTGTCAAGAGGACCCCAGTGGGATGCCACTACTGGCTCAGGCAGCCTGCTTTTATTCCCTTATCTGGCCCCACCCACATCCTCCTGATTGGTCCATTTTACAGAGAGCTGATTGGTCCGTTTTGACAGGGTGATGATTGGCGCATTTACAATCCCTGAGCTAGATACAGAGTGCTGATTGGTGCATTTACAAACCTTGAGCTAGACACAGAGTGCTGATTGGTGCATTTACAATCCTCTACCTAGACATAAAAGTTCTCCAAGTTCCCACTAGATTAGCTAGACACAGAGCACTGATTGGTGTGTTTACAAACCTTGATCTAGACACAGAGTGCTGATTGGTGCATTTACAATCTTCTAACTAGACATAAAAGTTCTCCAAGTCCCCACTAGATTAGCCAGAGACAGAGAACTGATTGGTGCATTTACAAACCTTGATCTAGACACAGAGTGCTAATTGGTGCATTTACAATCTTCTAACTAGACATAAAAGTTCTCCAAGTCCCCACTAGATTAGCCAGAGACAGAGAACTGATTGGTGCATTTACAAACCTTGAGCTAGACACAGAGTGCTGATTGGTGCATATACAAACCTTAAGCTAGACACAGAGTGCTGATTGGTTCCTTTATAATCCTCTAGCTAGACACAAAAGTTCTCCAAGTTCCCACCTGACTCAGGAGCCCAGCTGGCTTCGCCTAGTGGATCCCTCCCAAGCCAAGGCCACTGGTGGAGCTGCCCACCAGACTGGTGCACCTGGACTCCTCAGTCCTTGGGTGGTTAGTGGGACAGGGCGCCCTGGAGCAGGGGACAGTGCCCATTGGGGAGGCTCAGGCTGTTTGGGAGCCCACCGCAGGGGGAGATGGCTGAGGCTCAGCAAGAATTCCAGAGCAGTGTGGGGGGGCCGCAGTGCTGGGGGACCTGGCGTGACCTCTGCAGCTGCTGGACCGGGTGCCAAACCCCTCACTGCCCAGGCCAGCGGCGCTAGTCGGCCGCTCTGAGTGTGGGGTCCCTGGAGCCCACGCCCACCTAGAACTCATACTGGCCCTTAAGTGCCGCGCAGCAGCCCCGGTTCCCACCCGCGCCTCTCCCTCCACACCTCCCTGCAAGCAGAAGGAGCCGGCTCTGGCCTCGGCCAGTCCAGAGAGGGGCTCCCACAGTGCAGTGGTAGGCTGAAGGGTTCCTCAAGTGTGGCCAGAGTGGACGTCCAGGCCGAAGAGGTGCCAAGAGTGAGCAAGGATGGCTACCACATTGTCACCCCTCACTATGATTCAATCACCTCCCATCAGGCCATACCTCCAACATTGGGAATTACAATTCACATGAGATTTGAGTGGGAGCACAGGTCTAAACCATATCAATCCCCCAACTTAAACATTTACAACCCTTTTTTGGAGGAAGTATTTTGTTTGGAAACCTAATTATATCTTACCATAGGAATCACAATATGAATATGGTTTCTTTTCCCAGCCTAATCCACAAAAGCCTATTCTTAAAAGTACCTAAAAGAAATCCCCATTGTACAATAGAAACAGACCATTATTAGTAATAGGGTCTTAATGAAAAATCCATTGAAAGTCAGAAGTGTAGATTTTCAGTGGCAGTAGGCTGGCTAAGAAAAGTCTGAATGGCATGGCCATGACTCAAGCAGGGGTGGGAAATGTGGATTTAAGGGTTGGCTAAGGAAGAATTTGTTTGTAGAAACCTTGCACAGATGACAAGCTGTTTTCCTTAACTAGTTGCAAAAGAAGACGGAGAGTAAAAGAAGAAGTTTAGGCAATGTCCATACCCTTCCATTTTCCCACAGCTAATAGCATGTGCTAGGGAGACCCAGAGCTGGAAAGGAACAGAATTATCAGGCCAGTTATACTGAATTATACATAAATAACAAAAAAGTTTTGACATTTTAGGTGAGAAATCTTATAAAATCAAAGAAATCAAAAGGGTTGACATTTTAAGAAAAAAGTAGGTATCATTTTGAGTCAACAAAAAGAAGAGGAAAAAAGAAAAGACAAAATTTCAAGTTCCTGTTACTAGACATATACTGTATGTGAAAAGGATAATTTTCAGTGAGCCAAGTAAACAGAACATGGAAATTTTAAGAAAAATTTGATCAAATAAACGAAAGCTTTCAACAACTTAAAAACCCATAACAACTTTCTAATTTTTTTTTTTTGAGTCTCACTCTGTTTCCCAGGCTGGAGTGCAGTGGAGTTATCTTGGCTCACTGCAACCTCCATCTCAGGTTCAAGCGGTTCTCCTGCCTCAGCCTCCCTAGTAGCTAGGATTACAGGTGTGCACCACCACACCCAGCTAATTTTTGTGTGTGTATTTTTAGGAGAGATGGGGTTTTACCATTTTGACCAGGCTGGTCTCAAACACCTGACCTCAAGTGATCCGCCTCCCTCAGCCTCCCAAAGTGTTGGGATTACAGGTGTAAGCCATCGCGTTCACCCTCTAATTTGGGTTTAAAATGCATATTGCTCATTAACACACTGTATGTATTTACCTTATAGATCTATGCTAAACAGATTTAATGTACAGTTTATATAAATTTACTCAAAGAAAAAGTAGGCTTACAGTAAGGTGTTAATGTAAGATATAACTATAAAATACAAAAACTCTGCTGCAGATATTTATAATCAAATCTACTACATATATCATTTCTAAGTGCTCATATTTATGATAGATAAAATTTGTTTTGTGGTTGAAAGCCTATTTAAGGAACAGAAAATCAAACATCACATGTTCTCATTAATAAGTGGCAACTGATTGATGAGAACACATGGACTCATTGTCGGGAGCAACATATATTGGGCACCTGTAGGGGCTTGGGAGCAACACACATTGGACACCTGTGGGGGCTTGGAGAAGAAACAGCATTGGGAAGAATAGCTAATGGATTCTGGGCTTAATACCTGGGTGATCAGATGATCTGTGCTGTAAACCACCATGGCACACGTTTACCTGTGTAACAAACCTGCACATCCTGCATATGTAACCCTGAACTTAAAATAAAAGTTAAAAAAATAATAAATAAAACTAATTTTGCTGAAGAGTAATTTTTTAAAAGTCAGTTTAAGGTCCACGTTTTTTGTAAAAGAAAATTTCCCAAGAGCAGAGCAGGGGTTAGGAAAGTAACACATTACAATAGGTAATAGGGAAAACAAAATATACAGATGGATAAGAGCCTATACAAAATTCATCTATAATTTAAAGAGTATCAGAGAAAAGCTAATGACTATCAAGCACCAAATGCAAAACTTCATGAAGAGTTATTTAATTTTAAATCTAACAATGGAAGTTTCTTTGGAAAAATATTATGATGATGTAGGCGTAAGAGGTAGGCCAGGCTTTTCCTTGGGTACACAACAACAACTCTTCACTTCTTTTTTGAGCTGTGGAAAGATTATGTGAGGGTATGTCTTGGCTTCATGTTTTCCCTCATATGAGGGAAAAGTCAATAAATACCTTTCCTCAATTTATTGACTTCCTTTTACTGTGATGTGAGGAAGACATTTTAAACTAAATGATCATGAGATTTCACATCCACTAAAGGCAAACTGGTAGCCAAAACAAAGGAAACCAGAGCAGGTTTCGAATGGGACCATTTGAAAATGCTGGTTCCAACCTCCTTGCAAATTTTCAACATTTTCCAGCATAGGCAGTTAGGCAGACTATGTTTCTGCAGAGCCATAGTAAATACAGGACCTTATGTGAAGGTGTTCTGAAGTGTCATGATATATGTTCATTCTCAGCCACCATCATCCACGGTTTTTCTGGTCCTGTCCATTCTTGGTTTCCAATGTTGGTTTATGATCTTTCTTCTGTTTATTAACTGTGGCTGTATACTCAAGATTTACGATGACTGTTTTTCTTTTTACAGTTACTCTCTTTAGTATCTTATTAATTACTATGCATTTAATGCTGCCTTTATATTTAATTTCCCAAGTCTTTCTATTCATATCTGAATTTTCTACTCTGTCTTGTCTATAAGACACGTACACTTGGATGTTGTGGCACATGTAGGTGCCTGTCCACCACTACCTGCTCTAAGACAGTGCTAGAATACAGGTCCCATACGTCGCTATGGCTTCCTAAATTGCTTTCACAGCAGGCCAGGAGTGCTGAAAAGCCAGCACCCAGCTGCGACCCTCAACAGTAAAGGCAGGGAAATTAGTGGATAAATCCATCAACTTCCTTGTCCCTCTCTGGGATGATTCTGCAACATGCTCTACACAGTCTCTCAAGATTCCTCAGCAGGATTGAGCCCCAATTGTCCACAGCAGTAACCTGCAAATTGAGGCACCCATTTTTTGGTGTTGTTGCCTTCCCTATGTCATTTCTCCACTCTCTCATGATGCTTTCTAGGATCATGTCTCAAATAAATTATTTATGCTCAATTTCTTAAGAACTGCTTTGGGATGCAGGAAAGAAGGTATAGCTAAGACAGAGATCCTATTAATAATTAAAGTATGTTAAAGATTACAATCTCTCAAAATCAACTCTTCAACTTCTTTTATCATCGGCTGTCTCACCACCTTCTCTCAAGGGCTGAGCACTACAAAGTATGAGGGTTTTAGATATAGACTTCAGTTTAGCTCCCAGTTCATGGTGTTATTAATGTGAGTAATTTATTTCTTCTGTTTCTGTATGTTTATACACACACGCGCGTGCACACACACACACATACACACACACACACACACGTAGGTTAATAATACTTTCCAAGGCTGTTGTAAGCATCAAATAAAAGAAAACATGCAAGCTGAATACAGTGGCTCATGCCTGTAATCTCAGCACTTTGGGAGGCAGGCCAAGGCGGGTAGATCACCCGAGGTCAGGAGTTCAAGACCAGCCTGGCCAACATGGTGAAACCCCATCTCCACTAAAAATACAAAAATTAGCAGGGTGTGGTGGCAGGTGCCTGTAATCCCAGCTACTTGGGTGGCTGAGGCAGGAGAATCACTTGAACCCAGAAGGCGGAAGTTGCAGTGAGCCAAGATTGCACCATTGCACTCCAGCCTGGGTAACAGAGCAAGACTCCGTCTCAGAGAAAAAAAAAAAAAAGGCAAAACAAAAACCCCCCAAAAACAAAAGAAACCATGCAAAACATCTTTTACTTGTCTTCATTCCATTATAATATGGTTATTTCAAATTTAGTAAACAAGCTATAACTTTCTCCTATGGGTTTTATTCCATTAATAATTACCTTGAACCAACATGGAATACAAGAGTGAAAATCACAAATGATGAGAATATAGGTATTTTCAGATATCAATACAAATTAATTAAAAGTCAAACTTTCTCATAAGCTTGGTGTGAAAAGAACTTGTTTACTGAAGTATGTGGAATTTTTTGTTTCATTAGACATCTATATATAGAGATCATACAAACCATAAATAATATTCTTGTGATCTGGTATGAGGTGGAGCACACAATAGATAATTCATGATGTTTACTACAAAGCTATCATGAAAATGGCTTATTTGTGAAACAATCTAAGGCAGAAATAGCATTCAGTACATCAAGGGGAAAGCGATGGAGATGAGTTCAGTAAGGAATTATATTATTTATAGGCACTGGAGTATTAAAAGTAAAACATTAATAACTGCATTTTCTTCTCTATAGAATCCTACGGATTATAATTAGTATTGATACTGAATTTGTTGTTTGAGTTTTTTGTACTGGCTTTTCATTTCTGAAAACTCACTTCTTCTTTTGTATTTCCATCTTCATACCACATTCCTTCTCTTCCTAAAATTTGCTTATTTTCTTCAATATGATTTAGGGCTCAGTAAGATTTTCTGTTGACTGCATTCATGCTTAATTATAAATCATGTCTTTGGCAGTTGTTTCTAAATTAAAAATTCAATATCTGTCTGTAATGAATCAAAAGTAGCTGGTAGGATCACAGTATAAATAATCAGAGTCTGCAGGGATTCACAACATTATTAGTACACGATTAATCAGTACATAATGCAAGCCAGTTCAGACTCGACTTTTATGTCGTGCTGTCTTACATTAAAGTCCTGTGGCACTGTTTCAGATCAGTTAAGAGTTTTGCTTTATATGATAGTACATTGTTAAATCTGCCATCTGGCCCAACAGCTGATGTGGCTCACACAACCCTGAAGAGGCCCCAAGGGTTTACTCCTGGGAAATATTTGGTCTACTGTGTGGTGTCGTGATTACCAGTTCATAGCTTTTTTATATCTTTTGAAAGATTTGCAGAAAGACCTCCACACTGGAAAAATTCTAAATGGAAAATAATTATTTGCCAGAAAAGAATTATCTTACCTGAGGCCCACGCTGACCCTGAAATTAAAAAGAAGAAGAAAAAGAAAAACAATTACAAAATTGTATCCTAAGTGAATATTTTCACTACCAAAACTGAAACTAGTTCTGGAAATATTTACAAATATTTCTGAAGATAATACCCTAACTACTGATAAATTTCACTTGTGGCTTTAAAAAACTCATATCACATCCTACTAGTTTTACTTTATGCTATTTATCTAAAATCTGATATTATAGTCTATTTAACTCCAGAATGACTCCAGGGTTTTAGCGTGCTCTAAAATTTAATTGGAAAAAGAGAAGGTGAAAGGAATACCATACCTAGTATTATCGTGATGAAGGGGTTACTTAAAGGAAGAGTCTTCCAGGACAGGCTATGAGCCCAAACTATGAGCTATTCAAAGCACAGACTGCGAGCTACATATTCAAACATGACAGAGTTACATTTTAAAAAAATAAATGCAGATACTTTAGTGTTAGAGCTCATCAAGTCTTTTAATTTCTCATTATTTCAATAACATTTTAAGTTAATTTAAAAAATAAACCTTTATCTTTTACTTTGCATAACTGAGCCTAAGGACATTTTAAAAGGATATGAGATGCCTTTGGATCACGCATCCTAACTCTTCACACAGTCAATAGATTATGTGACCTCTGTCCAATCTAATTTATTTTAAATGTCATTTTCTTGTTTAAGCTGATCAAAAATTTCAAAGCAGTATAACTGTAAATGCTTCTAGCTAAAGATCAATCACCTGTGAATAAAAGTATGGATTACATATCAACTTCTTATAACCTCCAACTGGATTTTGTATTAGATGAGATTGAAAAAAATGTTCACACTGAGTTAAGAAATCTTAAAAAGTAAATAAATAATGTGCAGTCTCATTGTCTTAGCTGTGTGGCACAAGTATCACACAGGAAAGTGTGGAGCTAATACAGCTCCCAGAGAAGGCCCGGGAACTGTCTCTCTTAGCCTCTCTCCAGGCTTGCAATTTCCTTAGGTACTTGTTCTCTAACTCACTGGGGATAGAACAGATGATTTCCAAGAACTTTGCCTGAAAATGTAGTTGGCAGGTCAAACTAGGAAGGGGAGCCAAACCAAGTCAATGCAGATGTTACTCACCCCAATCCTCTACTTTCCAGCAGTGGAAAGAGAGAGAAAGAGAATAACATTTATTAATTCCTTACCAAGTGCCAGGCACTTTTGGATATACTATTCCAATTATTCCTCATAACTGCCCTGAATTTTTCAGATGGAGAAACTGAGGCTCAGAGAAATAAGCTAAAGGTTACAACTTATACAAACTTATAGAAAAGCCAGAGTTTAAATCCAAATCTGATTTCACAATTTATGCATTTTCTACCAGGTCATTCTGCCTTTCAGCCTAGAAGTTTAAGCTGACAGTTATATACAGACTTGTTCAGATCAACTATGGTACAAGAGCATTCTTCAAGCCGGTAACACTCTAAACTTCCCAACCACTCCAGGGCTGCCACAGCATGAATCTTTGCTTCCAGAAGCATACCTAGGACCAGTAGGCACTCCTACCTGCAACTGATACATATACAGAAGCCAGTTCAGCAAAGCTTCTTGAGGATAATAGCTCTAAAATCAGCACTAAACATAGAGAAGATTTCTGTGGAGACACTATGAAGGTTTTTTGTTGGTTCGTTTGTTGTAAGGTCTCACTCTGTTGCCCACACTGGAGTGCAGTGGCACAATCACAGCTTACTGTGGTCTTGACCTCCCAGGCTCAAGTGATCTTTTGACCTCAGCCTCCCAAGTACCTGGGACTACAGGCACATGCCACTGTCAATGCCCGGCTAACTTTGCAAAAAAAAAAAAAATTTTTTTTGAGTTCTTGCCATGTTGCCTAGGCTGGCTACAAAGGTTTTCTCCCAAGAACCACTTACATGTAACTATGGATCTTTCCAGATCCATGTACTGGGTGAAATTACAAACATGTGGTCACTCTTGTGCACTCTTCCCCTGCCCCGCCCCCCACCAACTCCCCTCAGCTCTAAGCTTTTGGTCTTTCTGATGTTTTGAACTAATGCAAACTCAGAAATGTGAACATGTGGCTGGGCGTGGTGGCTCATGCCTGTAATCACAGCACTTTGGGATGCCGAGGTGGGCGGGTCACTTGAGGTCGGGGGTTTGAGACGAGCCTGGAAAACATGGTGAAACCCTGTCTCTACTAAAAATACAAAAATTAGCTGGGCGTGTTAGCACGCACCTGTAATTCCACCTACTCGGGAGGCTGAGGTGAGAGAATCACTCAAGCCCGGGGGGCAGAGGTTGTAGTTTGCTGAGATTGTGCCACTGTACTCCAGCCTGGGTTATAGAGTGATACTTTGTCTCAAAAAAAAAAAAAAAAAACATGAACATGAATATTTTATAGAATCCCAGAATATATTACATCTCTTATATGTGTTATGTGAAAGTTAAAATGCAGGATTCTGTAAAACCAGGAAGAATTTCTTCAAACGAAAATTTGTTTAGTATAGTTGTGATATTTTCAGACTCCTGTGGTTGTTCTACAAGTGACAGACTTTTCCTGTCCATCTTTAATATGTCGCATTCCTGCCATTACACTGACCAAATGATGTGGCACGATGCGTGCATACACTTATATGCTATTATATAAAATATATATTGCATTATGGATTTTATGTTAGTGATAGAACAAACAGCCATAAATAACTGTTTACTACTAAAAACTGACATCTATATAGGCATTGGAAAGTTTATAGTACTAAAGGAACTCAGATTACTCTAATGTATAATATGAATTTCAGGGGTGTATGGCGTGTGTGTTGGGGGAGGGAACAGAAAAAAGGAGAGAAAAGAGGAAGTGGTTGATAGAGAAGCTTCCCACAGAAACAAAGCATACAATGTAACGAATTCAGTAACTCTGATCTAAAACTTGGAATACACAACACAGGCCTTACCACTCTTCTAGGAGATTCCAGGACTGCCTACACCAGGTCCTCTCACTCACTAGGATGTAACAATCTATTCACTAGCAGGCACCTACCTGCAAAAAGACAATCTGACAGCGCAAGTCTTGCAGTCATCATAATAGAGCCATCTGGCAAAACCAGGGCCATGATCAGAGGAGAGGTTTCTGGGGATATGGTAATGGTATCTGCTCTGAGCAGGAGCCGTGGAATAGAGGGAGAGCAGGAGAGTGTCTCAGAAACTTCGTAGTGACTGACAGCATGTGGTGATAAAGACTTTGCCCAGACTAATCAAAAAGAAACATCTCAGAATTTCCTTAAGCTGCTTCTGAGTAGTTTTATTAATACAAATATTTTCATTCACTACTGAGTATTTTTCTAGTTAATTGTAATTTAAAGGTAGTGACCACTATTGATAATTAACTGGGAAGGTTAACTTTTTCTAAAGGACACCCTGAATGAGTAGTTATAAATTACGATTTATAATTTATAACTACTGTAAGTTGCCTTTTTAAAAATAGAATTCCTGAAAAGATCGTTTTTCCCAAGCAAATCACCAAAATGCTTCATAAATAAAAACCTGAATCTATTAAACGCAAAAGCCATGCCAAGTGAAACAGTTAAGTCACAGACATACTGAAGTTAGGAACATACATGAGAAAGTGGAGAATACTGAGTGCTCCGGGTCACTGACTCACTGTACATCAACAGTTAAATGCAATGCTCTCAGGGCAGCTTAGGTACCAGCAGGAAAAAGAAGAAACAGCAGGAGGAGCTGATCTTAAAAACTGGTCATAAGAACAGCAAAGTGGAAAACAATCAGCCAGTAGCTGATGTTTTACAGGAAAGTATTCAAAGGAGGTTGAAAGTTTGGCGAGGCAAGTAAGCCACAATGGAACATGATAAATGAGATGACCTGTCACAGGAGTATGCATTACTTTAGGCAACTAAAGAGCAATATTAACTATTCTTTTTTGGACTGTTGTTGATGGCAGCAGCGGCCCATCTGGAGTGGCTGCTGAGAAGATGCTGGCTGCAGCAGAGGAGATGCAGCCAGGACTGTGTGCTCCATGAAGCCAGCGGGGGCAGGAACAGGCAGGATCCCTGCCCCCTACTGAGTTGGTGGGACGGGTGCCCTGCAGTTCTGGGGGCAGCTGCAGCTGCCCAGCCATGGCTCCAGACCCTGGCATTCCCTGCATTTAGGGAGCCTGGGAAGCCCCTCCTGCCCCTGTAGACTTAGAAGTGCCTGCTCCCACTCTCTGGCCTCTCCCCACTTCCAGTGCCGGCTCCAGGGTGGAGCAAAGTTGTGGCTGAGCCCAGACACTGTCACAACCAAGCTGGGTGTCTGCATAATCAGGGCGGTGCTGATATAGCAGCCCCCCAATGCCTCAGCCACCTCCAGACTTTAAGTGCCAATGAGAACAGAATGGAGGCCAGTGGGGCTAAGGGTAGCGCAGTGCAGGCCTGCAGGTGCCCCTTGGCATGAACAGCCAAGGTGCCATGGAAGACATGTTGATGATGGTGGGAGGCAGACAGGTTCCTAGGCAGAAAGGGGTGGGTCCCTGGTGAAACCCCTCCTTCAAGCCAGGAAAGGCCTGAAGCCTGGGGACCAGACTGCCAGTTCTGGGTCCAGGCCTGCCCATGGCTGCCCATGGATAAATCAGCACTCACTTTCTTCCTTCTGAAGCCCATAAAAACCCCAGACTCAGACAGACTCACACGGACATGGGGACTACCACCTGCAGAAAGGGGCCACCACTCTGGGTCTCCTCTCTGCTGAGAGCTGGACACTCATCAGGATGACCTGCCTGCAGAAAGGAGCTACCCACTTTGGGTCTCCTGAGAGCTGTTCTGTTGCTTAATAAGTCTCCTTTCCGTCCTGCTCATCCTCCAGTTGTCCATGTACCTCATTCTTCCTGAATGTAGGAAAAGAACTCAAGACCCACCAAATGGCAAGACTGAAAGAGCTGTAACACAAACAGAGCTTAAACACCTGCCCCTCACTCGCCATGCTGCGAGCATCAGTAAAAAAGAAGAGCTGTGGCCCTTCAGGGAGCCCAGACCTAGGGCCTCCCTGAGCCAGGGCTGTGACTCCCTCTTCGGGGCTTTGTGGTTTCTGGTGTCTCCAAGTTTCTGGGTGCCACCACATTCCCCTTGCCCAGACATGGGTGCCTGCAGCAGAAGCCACTTGCAGTGCGTCTTATCCAGCCACAGGTTTGCATGGAGCTGGCACCTGTGACAGCGCCTGGAGCTGCCCGCCCCACTGCAGCAGCCAGTGCACCTTGGCTGTGTGCAGTGGCCGCACCCTGCACTCATTCACACACCCTTCACCATCTGGCATCTGGCTCACCCTTGGCATGTATAGGACCCAGGCCGGTAGCACAAGCCAAGCACAGCCTGCCAGGCCAAGTGGGCAGAATGAGCCCAGTGGGTCTGAACAAAACTCAAGCAAAGGCGCCACTGGCCACAAAGGTTTCCAGCTGGAAAAGTGACACCCAAAGGATCCTGTAACATTGTCACAATTATAGTTGCTAGTAAGTGCTAACACAATTCTCTGAATTGACAAACTCATTTGGATCTCTGACTGAGGCAATTAGTTTCACTACATGATACTTTTTTTATACATCATAAATCTGTGTCTTTCCTTTTCAGACAGGACAAATGCTGCTCTCCCATTTAACACACTCACAGATAGGCACAGAAAGGTTGTAGTTTTAAAGTACACTATTATTTTGAAATATTGATTAGGATAACAGATCCACATACATCTTTACTGTGATCGATTTTAAATTCAAAACGTCCATCTACAAAAACTCGAGGAAATATTAGTATTGTTCATGCAACTCTAAAAGGTACTACCTCTGTTTCAAGATAATTAGAAAGAAATTGTCTCAATAACTCAGAAACTCATCATTAAGAAACCCAAGCTTGACTACTACTTTTATTTTAGTACACTCATATTTGGATGTTGATTTGAATTGTTAGATTCCTTGCCATCTAAAACAATCATTTGAAATGATTACTATAATTTCATTATCTTTAAAATTCTCAAATTTACACACTGAGATGTCAAGTTTATTTTTCTTTTCAGGTGAAAGGAAAAGCACCTGTAAAATAAGACCTGTAGTAGGCATCCAGATAAAGCTTTAGAACCACCTCAAAAAGACTCTGAGTAGCTGCAGGATTGTTCTGGTGGCAGGAGGTCTTGAGGGCCAATAGGAGTCCTGTCATGGAACCCTCTCCTGGTCCCTCATCCCATCCTCTTTCTTTTATTTTGAGATGGAGTTTTGCTCTTGTTGCCCAGGCTGGAGTGTAATGGTGCAATCTCAGCTTACTGCAAACTCCACCTCCCATGTTCCAGCAATTCTCCTGCCTCAGCCTCCCAAGTAGCTGGGATTACAGGTGCACACCACCACTCCCAGCTAATTTTTTGTATTTAGTAGAGACGGGGTTTCACCATGTTGGTCAGGCTGGTCTCAAACTCCTGATCTCAGGTAATCCACCCACCTTGGCCTCCCAAAGTGCTGGGACTACAGGCGTGAGCCACTGTGCCTGGTCCTGTCCTCTCAATGGGACCCTTAGCCTTACAAGAGTTGCAGTTTGACCTACAGTCTGTGCCAGTTAGTGGAACAGATGTATTCTACACTTGCAGCACCAGGGAGTAGGGATCTTGCCCATCCTCAACTCTGTGAATGTGTTTGCATTTTCTTCTCCAATATCTCAGACCCCAAGCTATAAGGTGCATCTGAAACAATTGTTGAACTGCTGAAATGTGAGCCTATTTTGACTAGCCCAAAGAGGGTAGACAATAATATTTTTAAAGAACCAGTAGAATGCTTACTCTCCTTACATTACAGTGGTATATTTTCAAAATGTAAGTTCTCAATCTAATGTTCCAGAAAGTATTCTCTTGGCTTCTGTTCACTGCAGAATAAATGCATCAATGTTGAAAAGGAAGTCTTACTGTATTAGTCCATTTTTACACTGCTATAAAGACATACCCAAGTGTGATGGTTAATTCTGAGTGTCAACTTGACTGGATTGAGGGATACAAAGTACTCATCCTGGCTGTGTCTGTGTGGGTGTTGCCAAAAGAAAGTAACATTTGAGTCAGTGGGCTGGGGAAGGCAGATCCACCCTTAATCTGGTGAACACAAGCTAATTAGCTTCCAGTGAACAAAAAGCAGGTAGAAAAACATGAAAAGGAGAAATCGGCCTAGTCTCCCGCACTGGATGCTTCCTGCCCTCAAAAATCAGACTCCACGTTCTTCAGTTTGGGGACTGAGACTGGCTGTCCTTGCTCCTCAGCTTGCAGACAGTGTGACCTTGTGATCATGTAAGTTAATATTTAATAAACTCATATATATATATCCTATTAGTTCTGTCCCAGACCCCAATATACCAAGACTGGGTAATTTATAAAGAAAAAAGGTTTAATTAGCTCACAGTTCCACATAGCTTGGGAGGCCTCAGAAAACTTACAATCAAGGTAGAAGGGGAAGCTGGCACGTCGTACATGGTGGCAGGCAAGAGAGAGTGAGCAAGAGCAGGGAAAACTGCCTCATAAAACCATTGAATCTCATGAGAACTCATTCACTATCATGAGAACAGCACAAGGGAAACTGCCCCCATAATGCAGTTACCTCCCACCTGGTCCCTCCCTTGCCATGTGAGGATTATGGGGATTACAACTGGAGATGAGGTTTGGGTGGGGACACAGAGCCAAACCATATAATGCACACTCAGTGGAATTTTATTCAGATAATAAAGAAAACTGAGGCAGCCAAAGGCCAGAGGAGCCTATGTATACACCTACCAATACAAAAGAGAGTTCCATCTTGAAGAAAAATTACTTTCTAGTTTGATTTGGTCTCCATATCCAATTAATATGAAAATATTATATCAAACTACTTTGTAAATTATGCTCTGTAAGTGTTGCATGGAGGTTTAAAATAGTTTATATATCTGATTCTAACACTTCATTTCATTCAAATTTAGATAAAGCATGAACTAATTTTTAAAACTAATTAATATGTAAATGATATACTAGAGAGAGAAGCAATTGAAAACATAAAGCATTATGGATTATGTATATTAATTTTAAAGTGGCTTTGCAAAGACTGCATAATCTCCCAATGTCTACAAGCTGCTCTTGCTTCCAAGGATTCTTATACACTTGACTGAGATAAACATTATTCATAATTTATATTGCCTGTTGTGCTATCCTACAGCATAGATATTAATAATTCTGCAAGTTAGCTGCAGTCAAATAATATTACTTAGACAATAATCTTTCAATTTAAGGTTTTCTTTTGGAAAACAATTCTCAACGGTTTTAACGCTGGAAAGCAAAAGCCATATTCTACTCCAGAGGAAAATAAGTGGCTCATCTAAAACCTGATGGATATTTCTTTTTTAAAAATTTGAAAGAGACAGAGAGTAAGAATGAGCATGGAGATTATTATGGGGGGTTCAATATAAAAAGAAAAGATTCAAAACTTGGAAGATTTCTTCCATGATATTTGCTTTTCATAAATATATAATTGTATTTAAAAATCTACTCATGTTTAAACAGGTCAACAAGTTGCCACATTAATTTTAAAATATTATATTTTCTAACACAATACCATATTTATTTTTTCTCTCTTATGACTAACATGTTCATATGTGGAACATAAGTAAAAAATTTTATCACATGCATTTTTGTTATAAAAATTTTACATACAGAACATAAAAAAGAAAATGACTCATTCATTAATTTGCATTATTAAATTTTATTGGATACCTAATATTCCACTGAGGTTTATTCAGATTTTTACTATTATAAATAACGTTTATGCCTTTCTATATACAGATGGTCCTCACCTTATGATGGTCCAGTTTACAACTTTTTGACTTCACAATGGTGCAGTCACAATACGCATTCAGTAGAAGTTTTTGAATTTTGCTGTTTTCCCAGGTTAGCGATACCTGGTGCAATACTCTCTTTATGTTGGGCAGCAGCAGCATGCCACAGCTCCCAGTCAGCCACTCAGTCACATAGGTAAACAACCAATACTCTACTGTGTGCTGCGTTGCTGGCATGTTTTGGATATTGTGTTCTGTGTTTTTGTGTCCTATCATGTCTGCAAAACACTCATCCATCTCCTGTTTCTGGTGAGAAGAAGAGGAAGGCAATTACTCTTGAGATGAAACTCAAGATAACTGCCCAGTATGAAGGCGCAAGCCAGTAATGGCCATTGCAAGAGAGTTCGGACTTTCATGATCCATGATATCAACCACCTTAAAGGATAAGATGTGAATCAGTGAGGCAGTGAAATCATCAGCATTGGTTAAATCCACTATCATCACAAAGAAAAGAGCTGGGCTGATTGATAATATGGAAAAATTACTTGTCATGTGGATGGAAAACCAGATACAGAGGTGCATACTACTTAGCCTACCGATGATTCAGGCTAGGGTAAGAAGTCTGTTCTGTAAGGTCAAAAAGTATACCAGTGATCCTACATATATACAAATGTTTATAGCAAGACATGGCCAGTTCCAACACTTCGAAATGCATCATAATTTTCATAATATGAAGATCTGTGGTGAGACAGCAAGTGCCGATATTGAAGGTACCAAAGCTTTTGGGAAGAGCTGCATAGGGTAAGTGTGGATGACAAGTGTTTACCAGCACAAATATTTAAAGTCAATGAAATGAGCTTATTCTGCAAGTATACGCCAGAGCATATATACATTCACCAAGAGTCCAATGTCAGGGTCTAAGGCATTCAAAGGCTGTGTAACACTGCTTTGGGGTGTTATAGGAAAGGCTTTAATTTGAGGTGGAAATGTTGCTCTGGGGTAGAAGTGTTGCAGGGTTCAAATTAAAGCCTTTCCTAATCTACCACTCAGAGAACCCAAGAGCATTCAAGAATGTGAGCAACTGTACACCATAAAGAAAAAGCCTGGATATCAGCATTGTTTGATGACTGGTTTTTGAACTGTTTTATTCCATAGGCAAGAGAATATTGTAGGAAAAATAACATTCCATTCAAGATTCTTCTAATCTTAGACAATGCTCCAGGGCTTCCACAGAATATCGGTGACATGCATCTTGATGTAAATGTTGTGAATCTGCTGCTGAACACAAATGCTTTCATTCAACCCATGCACCAAGGCACAAGAGCTGCGTTCAAAGCACATTGATACGCCAGACGTTTGCGCAGGCTGTTGGAGCGACTAAATCTGGCTGCATTCTAAATTCTATCCAGAACATGGCCGCAACAAGGGAAGAAGTCACACGGCAATGCATGAACGGCATTTGGAAGAAAGTTATGAAGACATATGTGAACACATTCAAAGGCTTTAACAAAGATTCTGCTGTTGATGAAAGAGTAACAATATACTAGTGCTTAGGAAATCACTAGAATTGGACATTGATAAAGAGAAAATTTATGAGCTTGTTGGCATCGAGGCTGAAGAACTTTCCAACAAGGAGCTGACTGAATTGGAGGAAGAAAGAAGTAAAGAAGTTGAGGCAGAGAAAACAGAAGTGATGTCCAAGGCACCAAGAAAGTTCACAGCAAAGAAACTGGCAGAAATATTTGCTACTACTATTAGCAATGGCTTTTGGAAGTCAGAGGAACAGATGTCAATTACAGGAGATTCACAAGCACTGATGGCAGATACAGGATGCTCTTGTTTGCGATAAAGAGAAATATATGATGAAAAGAAGAAACAAATCATACAGTCAAAACTTGCTATCTTCTGGAAGAACACTGTGCCTGCTAAACCATCAACAAGTGTCAATGCCCTTCTACCTGCTATTCTCAAGCCTTTCAGAAGAGAGAGAGATTGATAACCCTGTTGGTGCAGCATCTCCATCATACAGCAATTATTTTTAGTTCAATGCTTCAAACATTCTTCACCAGCGGGCATTCTTCTGTGTATGTTACTTCATGGTGAGTACCCATACAACCATCCTGTTTTTCACTTTCAGTATGGTATTCAATAAATTACATGAGATAGCCAACACTTTATTATAAAATAGGCTTTGCATTAGATGATTTTACCCTACTGTAGGCTAATGTAAGTGTTCTGAGAACATTTAAAGTAGGCTAGGCTAAACTATGATGGGCAGTAGGTTAGGTGTATTAAATGCATTTTCTACTTACAACATTTTCAACTTACTCTGGGTTTATTGGGACATAACCCCATCATAAATTGAGAAGCATCTGTAAATATCTGACTATATTTCTGATTATTTCTTTATAACACAAAAATACAGTGTTATTCCAATTATTAAGTTCATATATATTTATATATTATGTTTATTTACATTGTAGTATACAAAATACAGGTTATATATTTTCTAGGATATAATTTTTGCATATATACATATTTATTCAGATATATAGTTAGAAATCAATCTAAAAAAAGAAAGAGAAGGAAAAGAAAAGAAGAGATGAAGAGGGAGAGAGGAAGAAAGAAAACATGTACAAAAATAATGGTTACCTATGGATGACAGGATTATAAGTAAACATTTTTATTATTTTAGTTTTTAATGCTTCTCTAAATTTTACTAGCTTCCATATATTGTCACATGATAACTAATTAACTGCAGAAAACTTTTAAACTCATAATTTGTTAATTTTTTTCCATATTAGTCATTTACTCAAAGATCTAGGTCAATGATTTTGAATTCCAGTTTCTAACTTTCTCCCAATCAGGGTGTTTTTAATTACTTGGAAGAATGTTGCAAAATGCTTAAGATATGCTCTCAAAAATTCAGTAAGTAAGGGTTTTAAATGTACCTTTCTGTATGCCACATATCACTTGGAAGTAGGAGTAGAGAAAGGGGCAGGAGAGTTATAAGAGTTATACAGTTAAATACCAACGAGAAGAGGTCATGGCTCCACATCAACTGGGGATCCCTGCTAGGCACAGAGTTCCTTGGATCCTTTGCTGTTTTGCAAACCAAAATATCTGGGTTGTAATTTAACTGCATTATTTTACGGAGTTGTATAGATAACTTACACTTTTGACTATAAATGTTTGTCAAGTGTCTAAAATATCATGCTTCTCCAAGCCTTTTCACCAGCCGGTATGGAATTAGGATTGGCAATCAAGGTGTAAGTAAATGATCAGTTTTACAGACATGTTTAGTAGGATACAATAAACAAATACGGAATACTTCTGAAAAGAGACCTGCTCAGCTTCCATTGCTTTAAAAACATATACCCAGGCAATTTTTACTGCCCTACCAATTTTTATTACACTGTATATATTGAGTAATTTGGTTTCTGCTATGTTTAATAACATTCTTAATGTGTGCTATTTTGATTGCTCCAGATAAATACTGGAAGCCAATTTATAAACATCTTTCAGTCTGATTAAATTTATATGTGCCCAATTCTGATTTTCCAAATATTGTGCACAAAGATGGACTTGACAGTGCTCTCTGCAGCTGTCCTAGATGTTTTGCATTAATAAATGCATGCTAGCAGATTTCTAACACCCAGAGAGTCAATTAATTTATAATGCATGAGTCACATCATCCTCACTGCTTCACTAAGGCAGAATCCTAAAAATGAAGCCTGTTTTAAAATGAGGGAGGAGAGGCTCTGCAAGCTGACAAGCTTATGTTCTTGAAAGACCCAGATGTTTGTGGCTGAATCGTAATAGCTACCACCTACTGACCACTACACAACACGAAGAGCTTTACAAATGACATCTCTCTTTGTTACAATAACCCTGCAAATTAGGGGTCATTTCCACCATTTTGCAGTTGAACAAACCAAGTTTCAGAAAGGTTAAGTAACGTTTCCTTAGTCAAACAGCTTCTAAAAGGGAAGTTCAAACTATGAACATGGGTTTATTTGACTTGGACCCTTTTGAGCTCTCACTTGTGTCATGCTGGTTGCCCATGGGCTTGGGTGAGATTACCCAGAGAAAGAAAGTAGCAGTGATTCTTAGCCCTCTTAGGAACTGGATAAAAGCTATAGATGCAGTAGTTAGAAATATCCACATATAAAACACTGCACACACACACACACACAGACTCTTAAGTTAGTGGATTCTCTAGGAAATAATTCACTTGGGTTCAGAACCCCTGACTAAGGGTAATGTCATGTAAACATTTCAGGAGCGGGAGAGGAAAAGTGTTCCAAAATGGAAACTGAGGATGAAAAAAACCTAAAAACAATGGCAACAAATTAGAGTTACAGAAATCAAGATTGGAGAGAATTTCAAGAAGGGAAATTGATTAAAACAAGGAGAGTCCATTGCATTTAACAAGTAGAAAGTTGGAATTTGTATTGTAATTGATTGAGCAGTGAGGTGAGCAAATTAAGACAAGAATAAGCTCCATAGATGGCAAGCAGGTGTCATATGAAGTGTCAACTCTGGTTATTAACAACTGCCTGGAATAACATGTTTAGAAAGTTTGGAGGCCAGTTATAGACTTTGGAAAAGGGTGTGGGATTGATAGGGAATGTCTACAGATAGCAATAATGGAAAACATGTGTGCCGACGATTTGCTAGCCTGAGTAGACACCTCTTTTTAGTAACTGTGCATGAAGAGAAGAAAGGAAATAGGAGCGTAGCTAAAAGGCATATAGGGTTAAGGAAAAGTTTTCTTGCTTGTTTTTGTGATAAGGTGGGAGGTACTTGAAAATGTTTACAAATGGACAGGACATAGAGAAAAGAAATGGCTTGCAGAGCAGTATCAGCATGCAACAGAACACAAAAGGAAGTGGAGTCAGAGAAGAATGTGGGGAAAAATACACCATCTTGTATAAGATGAGAAGAAAGAAAGTGAGAATAAATACAGATCAATTTGCTGTACAGAGGCAGAAAATGGACGTATTCCATTCCTTAAATCTCAGAGGACTCTGAAATAGAAGTCTGCTAGGGATGGGGCAGGTGTGAGAGGAATAAAATTGATTATTTATTCATTTGCATAATATTTGTTGAGCACCTACAGTGTGCAGGCATTCTTCAGGTACTAGGAATATAGTAAATATGGTAGCTGAAACAAAGCCCCGCTATCACTTTTGTGGGGGAAGCAGGCTTTAAGAGAATGTTTATGAATAATGTGGCAGCGATAAGGACTCAGCAGGAAAGCACATGAGGATAAGGAGGCTAGAGAACAACTCAATGGGAGGGTGCTATTTTACAGGGTGGTCATGGGAGGCCTTGAACGGAAAAAAGGAGGAAAAACAAACAGCAAGTGGTAATGCTCTGTAAGACGGAGATATGCTTAGTGTGTCCAGCAACTGACAGTGTGTCTGGACTAGAGTGAGTGAGGAAAAAGAGTAAGGAGGAAAGTTACAGAGAGGGAGGGAGCAGATCAGACAGGACTTTGCAGGTCATGGTAAGAACTTGGCTTTTAATCTGGATGAAATAGAAAGCCATGGCGAGGAGGTTCTGCACAGAGAAAGGGCACAATCTGAATTATATTTGAAAAAGATCATGTCTATTATGGGGAAAAGGCAGTAGAAAGGCAGGGGTATACACAAGGAGAGATGTTGGGGGCTTTTGTAACATTCTAAGTGAAAGATAAAGGATGGGATGGGCCAGGGTAATAATAACCAACGAGGTAAAAAGTGGTCAGTTTCTGGTGTAAGACTTGCAGATAGATTGAAAGTGGGGTGTGAGAAAAAAGAGGAGTGAAAAATGACTCGAAAGGTTGACCAGAGCAATTAGAGCAGTGGAACTGCTCTTTAGTGATGTGTGGAAGATTTAGAAGAGGAGCAGCTTTGGAGAGTAAGGGTGGAATTCCAGCATTTGATTTTGAACATGTTAAGTTTGAGATTTCTAGGAGATATCCGCGTGCAAACATTGAATAGATAGTTGGATATACAAGTCCAAAATTCAGAGAGTTCAGACTGGAGATATACATTTGGGAGACTTTGACATATAGATAATAGTTAAAGCCATGAGATTATATGAGATCGCCTAATGAGGCAATGTAAATAAGGAAGAAAAAAGGTCTAAGTTCTGAGCCATCAGGCATTTCAAAATTCATTTATTCATTCATTCATTCGTTTATTGAGACAGGGTCTCACTTTGTCACCCAGACCAGAGTGCAGTGGTGCGATCAGAGCTCACTGCAGTCTCACACTCCTCCCAGTTCAGTCTCCCCAGTAGCTAGGACTACAGCCACGTACCACCACACTCAGCTAATTTTCTATTTTTTTGTAGAGACAGGTTCTTGCTATGCTTCCCAGGCTGGTCTAGAACTCCTGGGCTCAAGCAATCCTCCTGTCTTGGCCTCCCAGTGTGCTGGGATTACAAGCATGAGCCACCATGCCCTGCCCATTCCAACATGTAGAAACCATGAAGAAGAAAAAGGGGCCAGGCCTGGTGGCTCATGTCTGTAATTCCAGCACTTTGGGAGGCAAAGTGGGCGGATCACAAGGTCAAGTGATCGAGACCATCCTGGCCAACAGGGTGAAACCCCATCTCTACTAAAAATACAAAAATTAGCTGGGCATGGAGGCGCGCGCCTGTAGTTCCAGCTACTTGGGAGGCTGAGGCAGGAGAATCACTTGAACCCAGGAGGCAGAGGTTGCAGGGGGCCGAGATTGTACCACAGCTCTCCAGCCTGGCAACAGAGCAAGACTCTATCAAAAAAGAAAGAAAAGAGAGAAAGCGAGAAAGAGAGAAAGCAAGAAAGCAAGAAAGCAAGAAAGCAAGAAAGCAAGAAAGAAAGAAAGAAAGAAAGAAAGAAAGAAAGAAAGAAAGAAAGAAAGGACTAGCTAGGAGATAAACAAGGAAAGTATTTCAAGAAGAGACCAATTCACTGTGTTGAATGTGGTCCAGCAAAGTTGGAACTGAATTCTGACCACTAAATTTGTCATATTAAAGGTAACTAGTGTACTTAAGAAGAATGTTTTCAGTACAGTGGTAGCGATGGAGGCCATGTTAGATTAGAGAGAGTGGGGAAACAATATTTGATGAGTGTGGCCAACTCTTTCCAGAGTCGCATTGTAAAAGGGAGTGGGAGCCATAAAGAAATGGAACAGCATCTGGGAAACATATGGGGTCAAGGAAGTTTCGTTTTAAGGACAAAAGATATTATGGAATAATTCTATGCTAATGAAATTATCCAGAAGAGAGGAAAAATCAATGATACAGGAGGGAGGCAATTCCTAAGTTTTAAATTGCACACCATTCTGAGTAGCGGGATGAAATCTCATGCCATCCCACTCCATCCCGCCCAATACATGAATCACCTCTTTGTCTAATGTAACTATGCTGTATACACCACCTGCAGAAGGTCAATAGTAGCCTAATGCTATGTCAACAATGCCTACACCATTCACCTCACTTCCTCTCACCATGTAGGCATTCTGTCATCTCACATGATCACAGGAAGGGTGAGTACAGCACAATAAAATATGCTGAGAGACCACATTTATATAACTTTTATGGTAGTATATAGTTACAATTGTTCTATTTTATTATTGTTGTTGTTAATCTCTTACTTTGGCTAATTTATAAGTTAGACTTTATATAGGTGTATGTGTGGTATGTGTGTATACATATTTATAGGAAGAAACATAGTATATATAGGATTTGGTGCTATCTGCAGTTTGAGGCATCCACTGAGGGTCTTGGAACATATCCCCTTGGACAAGAAGGAACTACTATGTAAAAATAATATAGATAATATTGTCTATATTTATTCAATAAGAACTCAAAAACTCAGAAATACAGAGTACTCATACAAATTTGTAATTTCCTGCCTACAATATTCTTAATTTCCTTACAATTCTTAGACATTATTGTCTTTATATATTATTCATGATGAGCTATTACAGAATTTACTCTGAAAACAGGAAATCAGAGGCATCCAGGCACCTCATAGATAAAGAACCTACATCTACTCCCTGCTTTCAATATTTTCCTTGCACAGCTGATACCTGCTACGGACATTAATGCACCCTTTCTCCATACCTCCTGCTCCTCAGAGTTCGGATGCTCTATTCTTTACTTCCTCAGGATGAAAATAGATGGCCAAGCCTCATGAACAGGTCAATTGAGACACAAGCAGCAGAAGGCAGGTCAGAGTATCACATCCCTCCAGAGAGGTGGTGCCTGGGTCATTATTTCCCAGAAAGCAACAAGATAGGCTATGAAAGAAATAGCAACAGAAGGAAGAAGCTGCTGCCAGATTCCCTGCCCCTCTGGTCTTTAGAATTCATGAATCCCCACACCTGAACTATGAGAGAGGCAGCTACCCCATCATTCCCATCCTACGCTCCACCACTGGGCACACTTTGGCTCAGCACTGGCCACAGAGTTCAAGTGGAATAGCCTGTAGTGCATCTCCAGAGAAGACAGGCAGGGGCAAGGAATGAGCTGTGCTTTGGGTGACAGGTCTAAGAGGAAGGGAACCATCAAGGACCCACAGCACAAACTCAATAGTTGTGAAGACAAAAGAGGATTATGTCTGAGAAAGACCCTTGAATAAGTGGCTAATGTAGTGAATTATCAATGTTGCAAAGACTCAGCCAAGATTCATGTAGACTCTCTGGTCTGTATGGGAGCTTTGAGGTAGGTCAGAGGCCTGTGTAGTCATTCTTCTTCACATTGACATGGACATATTAAAGTCAGGCTTCCATGTGTACCATAGTGCAATGCCTGTTAAAATTTTTTAAAAGGGTAAAACTTCATTTTGTCGTTGTTGTTGTTGTTGCTTTGCGTCTCGCTCTGTCACCCAAGCTGGAGTGCAGTGGCGCCATCACAGCTCACCGTAACCTCCATCTCCTTGGCTCAAGCGATTCTCCCACCTCAGCCTCCCAAGTAGCTGGGTTCACATGCCTGGCTAATGTTTTGTATTTGTTTGTAGAGACAGAGTTTTGCCATATTGCTGAGGCTGGTCTTGAACTGGGCTCAAGTGATCCACCTGCCTCAGCCTCCCAAAGTATTGGGACTATAGGGATGAGCCACTGTACCTGGCCAAAACTCCATTTTATGCAGCGTGTATCAGGATAACTACTAAGCAGACCTGTTTTCTTATGCCAAGCAACTTTCAGTAACTATATGCATATATTAAAGTGTTACAATACCTGTCGCCCAGGCTGGAGTGCCAGTGGCGCGATGTCGCCTCACTGCAAGCTCCGCCTCTTGGGTTCACGCCATTCTCCTGCCCCAGCCTCCCGAGTAGCTGGGACTACAGGCACCCGCCACCACGCCCGGCTAATTTTGTTTTTGTATTTTCAGTAGAGATGCGGATTTCACCCTGTTAGCCAGGATGGTTTCCATCTCCTGACCTCGTGATCCGCCCACCTCGGCCTCCCAAAGTGCTGGGATTACAAGCGTGAGCCACCGTGCCCGGACGTGTTACCATACTTTAAAAAAAGAATTGACGGAAATCACCATTCCTACATTTTCTGTAGCGAGACCAAATAAACTTCACCCACCAGGTCACAAAACCTTAAGGATGACAAGAGCTGGGTAAACCGAGTGCTGCTGAAATACCAGAGGGAGAGCAATGGCACTTGGAGCACTCAAGCAGTTCCAGCGAGATGTACTGATCACATTTTAAAGCTTTACTTTTACTCCATCAAAGAAAATGACATCTCATTTTGACCAAATCAAGGCATAGTTAGACCTGGCAGTCAAAACCCTTGGCTCCAGCATCTGTAGAGGCCCTTAGCCCCATGACCTCCCTCCAACTGCTATAAGCTCCTGACTCCTGGCACACTCTTGTTCCTGCTGTACCCACCACCTGGTGCGTCCTCCCGCTCATTCACTTCCATGCTCTGAGGCTTTCACCTCTTCCCAAAGCTTTGTCTGCTTTCCTATAGCAGATGGGAACTTTATTTCTTCTAAATATACACAGATCATTGTCTCAATTCTTTTATAACATTACATTCTGCCTTAAAATACAGGTATTGATAGCCTGTGTCTTCTATTAAACTGCATGCTCCTTGAACAGCTAACACTTATAGTGTTGTTACAATATGTCAGGTACTGTGATGTTGGTTTTGCAGACATCAGTAGGTACCATTATTAGCCCCATTTTACAGCTGTGGAAACCGAGACCAGGAAATGTTGAGTGACTTGTCTAAGATCACACCACTAGTAAGTGGAAATACTGAGACATACATTCGGGTCTGCCAGATTCCTGAGCCTAGGTTTTTAACCATGATGTTACACCACATAGTCCTTCCACAGTGGAAGGCATGCCATAAACATTTGATTTTTTAAAAATTCATTCTTATATGAATTTTGATTCAGCCCACCTTTATTAAGCCAGGCACTGCAGTGATGCGAGAGAAACAAGGAAAATAAGTCCTAAACTCTTCAACAGGGGAACTTATGGTCACAAGAAACACAAAAAGGTTAGTGCACTTTAAGATTCCCATTCTTTATTCTCATACTTGCCAAGCAATTGAAAAATCTTTTGACAGAGCCTCAAGTTGTGGAAACTAAAGTCCTCTCTGCTCACTGCAATAAAATGTTTTGTAACGAGAAATCAATCGCCTTAATTTATTTTAACAGATAACATTATACAATTAGCGATGCTGAGATTAAGTCAGATACTGTAATGTTATAATCAAGAGTATCTGAATACATTTCTTTTCTTTTACAGCATAAATGTTCTCCATTGAGACAGGAATGTAGCTTAGCATTTTTAGAGCCACTGGCTAAATTACCTCTATTGATGAGGCTCGGCAGGTTCTTTCTGAACGATTCTAAATAACTGCAGAGGGATGAAAGAAAGTGTTCCATAGGCTGTAGCCACAGCATGCTCTGAGTCTACTGGGGAGACAATAAAGCACTTGCCCCATGCATGAATGGGTCTACGTCCCGCCTGGAGCATGGCTGACTAGCCATCCCTGAAATTGTATAAATGAAAGGAAGTAGGCCAAGGTAGACATTTGTATTAATAATTGGTGCACGAAGTAAATTAGGCTATCCCACCAGGTCCTCCATAAAGGATGGAAAGGCAGTAGGAACCTTTAGAAATAAAGTCTGCTAAAGCAATCTTTTCAAAGCTTTTGACAAATTGCAAACCTCAGTCATTTATTTTTCCTCATTGAAAGGAAAGCTCAGGGAAAAGTTTCAGTTCAGTTCACACACAACACATGTACAGATTCACATACACACAAAGAATGTATAGGTGTATGAAGCATGAACCAGGACATGAGAGTTATGTAGCACTATCCTTATTCACAGAGGTAGTCAAGGGACCTGGTTGTGCCATTAGGCATGGGAGCATTTTTCAGCAATGTCAGAGGGCAGGCGCACAACAGTTCCGGGCTCCTTTAGCTCCTATGTATCGTGCTCCACGTGAACAATCCACAGCACAGTGAAATCTGGCCCCCTTGTTTGCACAGTCATGTTGTGATAGCAGGAACAGTGAAAGGCAGTCCCCATCAGATGAGAAAGGTCAAGTAATACAACCAAACTATGGCTCAGATTTTTCACATTTTGAAAGGAAACAAAACATTGGGAACCTCTTTGCTTTTGTGGATCTGGGGAATGGAATTTTAACCTGCCTAATTTTTGGTGTAGAAAATTTCCAGGTTTCTAAATTGTCTTTAACATCTCCCTTTCATGAAGAACACATAGCAGGTAAAGAATAATGAAGAATATTAGCCCATTTATTAATGCTATAAAATCAACTTTTCCTCTAATCTTTGCAGGAAAAAAAAAAGCTAATTTATTTTGACAGTAATATCTTTTACACCAAACATCATTAATCTTACATCATTACATAATAAATTTTTATTCTTATACTTGCACAAACATTAACAATAATAATCCAAAAGGAATAATAAAATCAAAGTTAACAAATAATGGCAAATTATTTAAATATTTTAATTAAAAAACAGATTCCCAAACTTCCTCTCAATTCTATGGACATTTAAATTAAGGTGAAACACAAGCAATTAAAGATTAACAAAGTTTTGAGGTTTAACTCAAGTAATTAAAGAATAATATTATAGTACTTAAAGAATAGAAAATAGATTCCCTTGGTAGTGCTATTCTATTCCTTAACCACTCAAATATTTAAATAACAAAAATGTAGTAGTATTGAAACTTGAAAAACATCTTTACCTAAAAGTTCTCATTATACTTAAGAAACTGAAAGCTCCACATACAGAAACAGAATGCACATTCTCATTCATCTTGAGTGTCACTCAAGAAACACATTTGATGTGGTTTTTGCCTTCATAATGAGGACACAATAAACTATGAAAAATGTCATTTCTGGAAAATTTGTTGGCTATAGTTCAGCAAGAAATGAATCTTTTTAACAGATATGGCATGATGACTTTGATGAATTGAACTTTTAAATATATGGAGCATTAAAAAAGATATTCCCTTAGAAATGAATTAATTTAGATACAACAACATACAGTATACCATAATTCATTGTGTCCACTTTCATCACTGCAGAGTGGTTCTGTCCATGTGACAAGATCCCTCTTCAAATACCTATTTGGGCTTCACTTTCAATTCATTAACTTAAAAAATGAAGACCTAGCTTGGATCCAATCTCTAACTTTCCCATTAACTCTTATCAATTCTATAAGTTTTATGTACTCTGAAACTTTTCATGGTTTGAAGATAAAAATTTCAGGAAAATATCTTTCTGAAAGATTCTTTTTATCTAGTTAGCAGAAAAGTTTGAGCTACAAGACAGTTCCAACAAGACAAGTCAATAATCTTGGTCAATTTCTATATATGCATCACTTTGAAATTTGTTGAAATTAAAAGCTTATAAATACCAAATATTAAAATGTAACACTCCACTATGGGGCTCTGTATTTGGATGTTTAGACACGGAGCTGAAATCTTATATAAGGACACATATTCATATTACTGGGATTCATATGATGCCTTGATAGATAAAGTCAAACAACATTTAGCTAATTTTGGTTATAGTTTAAAAGTAAGAAGTTTGAAGGCCTGTAATGTAGGATACCATTTTTAGTATCCTAAAGGATTTAAAAGCATATCCAGCGTAGGGTGAGACAAGGTGAGAACATATAGTAACAGAATAACAGAATAAGTATCCTTTTTCAAGAGATTTATCATATTGATTTTAGTAGTATGCTACCTGCCATGGCTACTATCAGCCAACAAAGGCACATCTGAAATGATGCTGACTTCCAGTCCCTAAGCAAGAAATCTTCTAATGTAAACCATCGATTAACTGTTACCAAACTCTTCCTAAAATGAATGCTTATATTGTCCATGGAGTCTAATTTACTGACAAAATAATAAGTGTATTATAAATCATTGGAAGTATTAAAGTATGTTACATCCTCATAATCACAGTACTTTAGAGCAATAGTTTGGGCTCCAGGTAGTATAAAGAGAGAGGAGACAGATCAATTTCCAATAATAATTTATAAGAATAAAAACTTTCTATTTAAATTTACTTTTAACAGAACAGAAACCTAGAAATGACCAGGGTACTTTAGTTATTGGAATTTCTAGATAGTATTGGAAGTTCTAGAAATGAACAGGGATGAAAGAAATTTCCTACTTTTTAAGGATACTTTTTAATGACAAAATAAAAGCTTCTCTTTCTCAATGATGAATAGGAAGAGGTTTCCCAATCCAAATTCATTTGCCTTGTGGTTTTGATTAAAATCTACACATAGGAAACTTCATATTATAGGAAATATACAATTTTTGTAGTGAATTTCTTATAAATTACGATACTTGTTACAAGGTCAAGCAATGTTTCATTTTGTTTAAAATGTTCCAAAGATCTAAAATTGCCATCAGTTTGTTTATGCTCTTCAAACTCTCTTCTCCTAAACTCTACTAATATCACCAAACTGAAGATTTTTATGTTATTTGATTTTTATTTTTATTTTTTATGTTTATTTTATTTTATTTTTTTGAGACGGAGTCTCGCTCTGTCGCCCAGGCTGGAGTGCAGTGGCGTGATCTCAGATCACTGCAAGCTCCGCCTCCCAGGTTCATGCCATTCTCCTGCCTCAGCCTCCCGAGCAGCTGGGACTACAGGCGCCCACCACCACGCCCGGCTAATTTTTTGTATTTTTAGTAGAGACAGGGTTTCACCGTGCTAGCCAGGATGGTCTTGATCTCCTGACTTCATGACTCGCCCACCTCGACCTCCCAAAGTGCTGGTATTACAGGCGTGAGCTACCTCGCCCGGCCCAAACTAAAGATTTAAAAAGGATTTTTTTTTCCTCTAAACAAATGAGCTAATGCCTATAGGAAAATAACCTTCTTAACAAATAAAACACAGGGGATCTAGTGAGACAAAGGAATAAATTCTCATCTTTCACGCGACTTTCAAACTAGCAAACAATACAAGAATTCTATAACATTTTCTTTTCAACTCATGCCATATAATGTATAAAGTAAGTTTGTATGTAATGGCAACTCCAGATCAGCTTTCCAGACATGAAGATTCAATGATTAGAGGCTTAACTTTCATATGCAAAGTAGAGGGTTGGGTGGATGTGGAGAGGGCATCAGGATAAATAATCCACATAACTGGAAGTGGAAGTTTAGGTCATTTCCTATCCAAGGATATACACAGGGCATATTGAATAATGGTCAGACTACCTGAAAGGAAACCACAAGCTGATTAGTTCCACTCCAAGGGATGGTTTTTAAAAACCAGTTGTTATTCTTCACCATTGATTAGAAGTCTAAATGGAAGGCTACATATGGTGAAAGATATATATTCAGCCATTACCACAGAAGGGTGATAAATTATCCAGCATGCCTGCAGAGAACTCTCTAATCCACTCTTTCAATTTTCACTCTCACCTGTGAAAAAGCCTGAACTGTATGCCAATTGGTTGTTAATAATGCTGTCTGGAAGGGAGCAAGTTGAAATTGTTCCCCAAACTGCAAATCAAGAGACAAAGTATGTGTGTCTACTACAGTTGAATGGAATTATATATCAGAATAAAAGACTATGTCTGCAGTACAGGACTGAAGTACGCTTTCATGTGTCCTATAAAATCCTTGTGCTCTGGGCAGCACAAAGCTCTTAGAATGCTTCCATTTTTTTCTCCCAGAAGAACATCATAACATAGACGGAGCTAACAAAGGCCTCCAAAAGGAAGCTTGTGATATAAAATATAAAATAATTGTTTTTAAATTTGTAGTTTCCAGATTGGGTTTCTACTCTGCCTGCCAAATACTCTCCTTCTTTCTCATGGGTTAGCTGCAAAAATGTGGATTTCATTTATTAATGGAAGTGGTGACTTGGCCACTTTGTATGGATTCTTTAGCTCTTCTATCTCCACTCTCCTCTTCCTCCATAGAACACAGTGAGGTATGATGGATCCAAAGCCAGGATGAGGGGAGCACACAGTGAGGCTGTCTGGCATGGTCTGCAGCGCAGCCTACTCTGGCTGGCTCTCAAAACACTCCTGACTAGTGCTACCAGCAATCCTTCACCAGCCCCTCTGCTACCAGCAATCCTTCACCAGCCCCTCTGCTGGGCAGCAGAAATGCTGGCACCAATCAATGTCTTTTACATAGGTTCCGAATGCCAGTTTTCCAGGAATATTTCATCCTCGCATGTGTCAGTAGCAGAGAGACTCTTTTGTAACTTTTCTCTAAAAGTGTGTGGGTCTGTATTTATTTGCTACAGAAAAATAAAATGTAAGACTTCCACAGCTTAGAGCTGGCCCACATGTCACTTCTGAGCCATGTGTGCCCTAAGTCTGTCACTCTCCTTCTCTGAGCCCTTGCTGACAGTTATAAAGTAAAATAGCACAATTTTATCAGTCCTGCCTTCTTCATGGGGTCATAGCATCAAATGACCTATCTGAACGGGCTTTTGATGACTTACTTTCAATTAAATGTATTGTATTATTATTAGTCAGGAAAGCTTATCAAATCAGGCATGCATATCTACATAACACTGCCAAGTTACAAGGTTATGCACATGGAATATGAAAGCTGAATCAAGGAAATGGACAAAAGAAGGAGGAGGAAGGAATTACGGAGAGAGGAGAAGAAAGCCATGAAAGACAAGTGTGAGGGTACATCTGTGCATGTTCAGTAAGGATCTGAAAAAGAACTTGAAGAGGTGTCTGTTTACAACCTTACTGTGATGGTTAATTTGATGTGTCAAGTTGGCTAGGCTGCGATGCCCAGTTGTTTGGACAAATACTAGTCTAGATGTTGCTGTGGATATGACTAATGTTTACCATCAGTTCACTAAGTAAAGCAGATTTCCCTCAATAATGTGGGAGGGCTTCATTTAATCATTTGAAGGCCTTAAGAACAAAAACTGAAGTTTCCCGGAGAAGAAAGAATTCTATCTCAAGATTTAACATAGAAATCTTGCCTCAGTTCCAGCCTTCAGGTCTGCCCTACAGATTTCAGACTTACCAGTTCCTACAACGGCATGAGCCACTTCCATAAAATAAATCCCCATACCTCTATAGGTGCCCTGTGGTTCTGTTTCTCTGGAGCACCCCAAGTGATACAATCATCAAGGCTGTTTCTATTGGTAAACCCATTGGATTCTTTTTAGTCTTTATCTTATTTGCCATTTTGCAGGAACATGTGCATTCCAATCATTCCAGCAATACAGTATACAGACAATAAAGTCCTGAGCAAATGAGCACTTTTGGACACAATGAGAAGAGTTTGGTGGCTCTCAAAGTCAATAAATATCTCCACTTAGCTGTCTTACCAATAGCTCAAACTCAAATGTTCAAACCAGAAATCTTTGCTTCCCATAACAGGCTTCTTTTCTTGAGTTGCTGTTCCTGCAGTGTCCCCCTCTATCCCTACTGGAGATTCATCCTTCCCTTCTTCCTCTGGGTGACTGCTCGTGTCTACTGCAGCAACCTTATAGTTCTTTCATGAAACAGTTTCTCAGAGAAAGCCCTCACCATCAACCCCTACCCAAGTCTGCTTTTCTGTCTGTATTCTCCATCTCAGTGGCCTCACTATGATTTGCCAGAATGAGGACTGAGAGCCACCTCCACTTCTATCTCCTCTTCATTCCTACATCATCACACATCTTTCATTCCTACCTCATTAATGCCACCTAAATCTTCCCCAGTCTCTACATCTCCCCTGCTACCATTCTTTCCAGATCGTTTTATGTCCCCCCGATTAGCTGCAACAATACCCTAATCATCTCTCTCTTCCCATTTGTCCTCCTCCTTGTCCTTTAGCAGAATGGCCTTCTCAAATGTTCCTCTGACCTTGCCACCCTGCTCCTTTAGCCCTTCTAAGACTGCATACTTTTAGGGTAACCACTTGGAATGGCATGCAAAGTTCTCCATAGCCTCATCCTGCTCCAATCTCTGATTTTACTAGTTACTTCCTAATCTCTTTCTTGAACTTTACATTTCAGCTTTATTTCATACACCACTTCAAAAAATGCCAGTTTTTTTTTTCTTGGGTTCCAAAGGCTTTGAAAATGCTAACCTCTTGGAAAATACACACTACTTTGATTTTTCACCCTGACAAGTCCTTCACTGATCTCAGATCCACAGGCATTCCTGATCCTCTCCACATCTAAATCTGGATTGTATTCTCTACTCTCTTCCCACTGCACCTTGGCATATCCCGAGCATACTTCTCTCACAAGATTGCTATGTTTTTGTTTTGTTTTGTTCCTCTCTAGATGATAAGGTCCTTGAAGGCAAAAGCCATGTCTTATTTGCCATTTATCCTCATCATATAGCAGAGGGTGTGGTACGTATTAAGCACTCAGTATTAGTTTGATGAATGAATCAGTGTGAGAATATGCATTATCTTTTAAATAACTCCATGAACTAATTATTAACAATCCTTTAAAGTCTCCCCTGTCTCTAAATTCTATATTCCATCCTTTTATCTCTCCTTGACCATACAGAAATACCTTCTTTCAAAAGTATGCAGAAATAAGAACTAGAGATATGTGTCCATATTTGCTTGTGTGTGTGTATATCTTTGAGGCCAAAGATATTAGCAAGTAACAAAAGATGCATGTTTTATTTCATTTAACCCTATGCAAATCTTAAGGATGCATGAGAACTTGTTTCAAAAAGTGTAATAAAAATATCATCAATTTTTAAAAACTTAAGAACATCTAGGTAACCTGGAACACTTTAGATTCCACATCCTGATGTCTTTTTAATTCCACCAAAACAGAAACAAAAACTTATTTAATGACTAAAGAAGGGGATTCTTTCCACATTATAGTCCATGACCCAGTTAAGACCAAACACAGCACTTAGTTAACTTAGACCAAATGTAGGCCAGCTTCATGGTGTCCACATAATTAGAATTACACAGAAGCCACCCTTTGTATAAGAGGAATCACAGCATTTCACATAGCTAGTTTGGAAGAATGGGAACATTGAGCCCTTCTCTGATCACATGCTGCCAAAGATTATTAAATGTTTAGCCATTCATGAGGAAACAATAATCATTCACTCATTTGACCTTGTTCAAAATATTAACATTCAAAATGTGTTTAAGCTGCTTTGTAACAGCGCTTTATTTTCAAGTGACTTTCTTGAATATAGCTAGTTATTGCCTCACAAACCTGCAAGAGTCATATAATCACTTCCCTAATTAGTCCCATAAGATATTTACAGGTCTGCATTAGGCAGACAGCCCTAGGAATTCAGCAACATGACTAAGTATTTGGTCATAAGAAAGCAAAACAGGAAGCAGTGACATGACACCCTATTTGTTCGGACTCTGCACATTAGAAAGGTACACAGGTGTCCAATCATCAGCTAACAGCAAAGACTTTAAAACTGAGGCATTCCTTTTAAATTTTCCTTTTAGAAATTTTGACTGCCTTGTACTGTCTGTTTTGGTTTTTATTTTTTAATTTGAAAAGAAGCAAAGTTAATTTTACCTATCAAGTATCCTGGAGAGAGAAAGGATTCAGTCCTAAACTCTCACTTTTAAAATGTTACCGTTTCCTACCATAAGAATGGCAGTGGCTCACTCTTCAAGCCTCATGAAACTGACTCTAAAAGTGTTAGTCACTTTTTTTTCACAGAAGTATTGCTTGAAATTAAACTTTATCCTGAAACAATTGGGAATATGAAACCAGACAGATAACCAGAATTGTGCCTAGTTGAGGAGGTTACCCTGGACCCAATGCTGTTATAGATCTAAGCCACTCCATGGCAAGAGAAACGGTACAAGGAAAGAGAAGGCCGTAACAATGAATACAAGTGCTTACAGATTTGAGAAATGCTGAAAGATAAAAAGTCCTCATTATCAATGAGATTATGAAGTAATCTGGAAGGCCTGGGTCTCATGACCTGCCATGAATACCTTTCTCTTTTTACAGACCACCCTTTAACTTTTACGTCACACTTTTTTTTTAAATTCTGTTCCTTTAATTTTTTTTCTGTTCTAGGTTTCTAGTGATAATAGTTTTAATGAATGTTCTTCTCTAAAATGTTACAAGACTGAGACCACATTATTCCCAAGTGATGATTTCTGGTTCTTTTTATTTCTTCAGGAATTATTTCCAGTCGGGCTGTGGAGACTCAGGTCTGTGGAGACTGGCTGTTCACCAAATTTGTTTACTTTTCCTTCTGAGCCCACAGCTACATTTCTCTCCCTCTCTTGCAGTTAGGTATGAACATGTGACTTGACTCTTGCCAAAGGAATGTGGTCAGAAGAGATATAAATCATAAAATCCTAAACTTCCAATAATGATCAAAAGAATCCTCCCATCTGACCCACCGCTCTTTCCTTATCTATGGCGGTGCATCCATGCCCAAGATAGCCTTGGAACACACGTGTTAAAGATGGCAGAGTCTCCAGCAGTCTGGGCTCCTGCAAGGAGCCTTGCCCATCACTATGCATAAAAAATGAATTTTTACTGTGGTAAGCCACTAACATCTTAAGGTCCGTCTGTTACAACAGCTAAAGTTATTCTAAAACAGATGGTATTCAGAAATAGACTATAAGAAAAAAATAATGTTGAAAAAAATTGTCAATATTTTTGTATGTCTATTTCTTCTTCCTTGTTCCTTTTTAAAATTTTATTTTTAATTTTTTTTTACTTTAACAGCCTTACTTAAGCTCAGTTTGCAGCTCTTTGCCCCTTAATGTTGTCACTTCCAGAATTCCAAAATTCTGCTTAACCTGGCACTACATCTACAGAAACAATAGCAGAGGAAGCATTAAAACAGACTGCCACTAGACACAGTGCCCTCTACAAACACGGAAGCCCAAACCACTCAATACAGAAGACAGGAAAAGACACTAGAGAAACTCTTCTATGTACACATTCATAGTTATATTTTTTTTCTTTTTCTGCTTTCTGGCCTAGAAGACAAATCAGTGTGCAGGGTCTCAAAATGAACAACCTGAGTTGTTCATTTGACAAGTGACAGCCTGAGATCATTCTATTAAAACTCTACCCCCAAACAGCCTTTCAGGGCAAATTAATTCTCTCGGTTTTGCTTCTTTGGTTTGTTATGGTGACTGTTATAATGACTGAATTGATCTGGCTATGCTGGTATTTTACACCCATACTGCCTCCTACAAGATAACAGTTTGTTCCCTCCATCAATAATCATAACACCCTGTTATTATAGGAAAAAATAACAGTTACTGCACATTGAAAAGCACACTCTTTGAGTCCAAATATAAATGTTTAAATATTATAATAATTAAGTAGGAATATAACAAAGGAGTAATTAAAGGAATATTTGCTAAAAAACTTCAAGAAAATTTTATACCTAGTTTTCTTAACTCAAAGAGGCAAAGCTCATACCTCCACATGATTTGCTTCTGTTAAATGATAATGAGATGATTTACGAGTTTGTTTTGAGTAACTGGCAATTTAAAAGAGCAGGCATAAGATGTAAGATCTACAAATAACTAAGAGCTTAATATGAACCATACAGGATGAGGATAGGATAAGATACAACAAAGAAGATGCTTACAAAGAAGGTGGTATCACTTAAACCTTACTTGCCTGAAAAACATCTTATAGAAATATGGGGGACTTTGAAGAGGAACAGACCTGGGTTCATATTTCAGTTCTGCCTCCTGCTAGATGTGCATGCACCCTTGGGTATATGATTTGACTGGTCCAATCCTCAGCTTTCTCCTCTGTAAAATAGGTATAGTAACTCCTAGGTCACAGGGTGGTCTGAGAACTGGTATGTAAAGTGACACATGGTAGGTAGCTGCTATAAATTGTAGTTATTAGTATATCAGGAAAAGACATAATTTGACTTAAAAATCTTATCATTTTTTCAATATGCAGTAAAGGTATCAGAGGTTTTTATCTAAAAGTTCTACTGAGATTTCTTGTCCTAATTCATCTACCACATTGGCAGAAATAGCATTGTAAGCTTAACTTGGCCAAGTCTGCTTCATTCATCTGTCAACAAGATTCTAGGGTTCAAACCGAGTTGACAATTGTTAAAGGTGGACAGGACAGAGCAGGCTGCACAACAGAGTCATATTTCACACCTCAGAGGGTTCTACACGACCAACAATAACATCATATCCCTGTCAGTCAAGCATCATTGTAGGGCTTGATAGACTGATACAAATAAAACAGCCAGTTAAAAAAAGGTCTCCTGGCTCTTTTCTGGCTATAGTTACAGGACTTGCTTGATTCTGTGACCTGTGAATTTTAGAATAACACTTCTTTTTGGGACAAAGAGACAGAGAGACTGTACCCACTATTGACTCTGAAAAAGATCAAAACTATGTGTAAAATTTGCTCCATTTAAAAACCCTAAAGTCATTTTGTAAATTTTGATCAAACTCTCTCTGCCTCCTATTAAAGTAGAAACTTATTTTTAAATGATCCAAAACAGAAGGTACCATTTGACAGTCATATAATACAATGGACTGACAAATCATTCTAGCAAATACAGTTGTGATATCTGAGCTAGATGCTCAAAGCACATGCATAGAGTCCATTAGAACAATATTCCAGTATGTGTTACCTTTATGAGAAAGAAAATAGAAAAAAGTATCTGATGTTCACTTAAAAACAAATTACATACATTAACACAAAATTGCTCTGTTGCAGCCATTTTTAGCAGACTCCTCTGATTGTGTGTGTCTGTGTGTGTGTGTGTGTGTGTGTATCAAAATAGATAAGGCTGAGTAATAACCTGAAAGCTTCCTAGAGAGTAAATTGATACACGGGATCTAGTTCAAGTTGTATTTCAAGTTTAAATTATAAATGATCTCAATATGCAAGACTACAAAAACTGACAAAAGAAACACATAGTTACATATCCACACATAATTCTAGTGGAATGTATCCAAGTTTTCCAAAACATTCTAAGTAAAGTTGTAAATATATGGTTGCTAAATTAAATGTTATCATTAATACTTTTTTGTTTCTTTTAATCTTACAGGGAGATCTGCCATTATCCCCTGGGCCATCTAATTTTTTATTTGTTCGTTCATTTGTTTGTTTGTCTGAATTAGTGCCCAAATGTCTCTTGCACTGTTGGAGCACATTCCATAATGAAGTGAAAGTGAATGACAGCAAAATACACATCAAGACCCCAGGTTACACTTTCTAATCTGTCTGTACACATGAAGCCACAGCACCATGGGAACTGCAGGCCAGAAAGAAGTTTGAGAAATTTACTTGACGTAGATTTTGTGCCAAGGATTGCTCACCAGAAGCAAGACTAACTTCTCAGACCAATTTTGTGCTTTATATTTAGAGTGCAGAATGGAGGCTAGGGCAACTGTGATTAATATGACAATATATCCCTCGATAGCTTACTTGTGGAGATAGTTGAATAATGTTTTAAAATATATAAAGTAGGACAATACATTTCTCTAAAAATAAAATTACGGAAAGTGTCAGATTTTAGTTCAGGCAAAAGAAGTGAAAGGAAAAAATAAACAGTTGACTTTAAACAGCATGGGTTTGAACCACATTGGTCCACTTATATGCCAGTTTTCCTTCTCTGCTGATAACAAGACAAACCCCTTTTGGTCCTTCTCCTCCTCAGACTATTCAATGTGAACATGGTGAGGATGAAGAGTTTTGTGATGATCCACTTCTACTTAATGAATAGTAAATGTATTTTTCTCTTCATTGTGATTTTCTAAATAACATCTTTTCTCCAGCTTATTGTAAGAATGCAGTATGTAATACATACAAAATACAAAATGTATATTAATTAACTGTTTGTGTTATCGGTAAGGTTTTCTATCAACTTTACAACATTGGTAGTAAAGTTCTGGGGAGTCAAAAGTTATCTGTGGATTTCTCACTGAGCAGAGGGTTGGTGCCCCTCACCCTCACACTGTTCAAGGGTTAACTGTACATTAAATTAAGGTGATGTAAAAATAGGAATAGTTCCTAGAAATTCAAATTGTCAGTAATTGGGTATTGTCTCTAAATAAACATATTGCTGATAAAGTTATCTAATTGCAATAATCCCATTGTTCATTAATATTTACTCCGATATAAAAACATGCCAGAAATTTGTTATAAAGCCACCTATTCTAAAGCAAAATGTGATGGAAGGCAGATACTTTTTAGATATTATATGTGGAGATTTAGGAATTGGAGACTCAAGAGGATTTCATCGTAATGTATTTTACCCACAAGGAAGCCCATGATATTGGGTCCTAAGTACTATGGTAGGCTTCTATTTTATTGGTAAAGATAGCATAATCAATGTTTTTTCTCTTTTGTACAATCAATGTTTTTTCATCTTATCAAATATAAGCAACTTGAATTATCTTCCAGTCAGTATGGAAACTCATGATTATACTTTATTTATTGGATTTGATGCTGTTTGCCAAACATATTTTAACTTCTTTAAAATGTAGTCAAGGTGGGACAGTATCAATACATGTTTTATAGATTAGCCATTTTGCATTTTTGGCCATAATTTTATATTATATGTGATTATTTTAATGAAAGAATATTATTTCACCCATGGCCTGACAAACCCATGTAACAATGATCCATGTTATAACACAACTATAATTCATAAGGAATGGAATAAAGTGGTAAGCTGAATCGATCTGAAATCAGACATATCTAATTGAATTTCAACTTTGCAAATCCTTTAGCTGTGCAACCTTTGGTAATTAACCTCTATGAGCCTGTTTCCTCACTGAACAATAGGAATGGTAACATCAGAGGGTTGGTGTGAGAACAAAATGATATTATACATGCAACGTGCCTAGAATACTGCTTGCCTTACATAAGGGGCTTAATGCTAATTATTTATATATAATAAGAAAAGGAGGAACAATTGACATCTTTAGGTAGAAAATTTGGACTAACGGCCTCAAGAAAGCGACAACTATATGGTTGCTTGAATTTTCGAGGAATCAAAGAGGAAGTACTAGAATTCTGAAGAATTCATAAGGCAGAAATGAGATTTAACTACCTCTTGGCATAGCTAATGTGGATGCCACAAAAAGAAGCCTTGAACACTCTACTCCAGCCATAACCTCAGGAGTTTCCTCTGGGTAGTAGTGGTTTGTTATTTATTTAACATGAAGAGACTTAAGTATGAAGCCAAAAAGTAAAGACTCTTAGACCTAGGGCATGCCATCTGCCTAGCATTAAGCAAGAGCTGAAAGTCAGTTACAGAAGCAAAGTCATTTCTAAGATGATTAATGTTCCATCCTTGAACGTGGCAGGAAGACTGCAAAAGATATTTGGAAGCCAATGTTTCCTCTGAATAAAGTAAACGAGTATACGCTAAGCCCCTCTCCCTGGACCACGCTGGCCTGTTAGATAAGTTGCCAATGTGGAGTCTGCAAACCCTGGAGCAAACTGGCTATCCAGGATGAGAAAATATCTCAAGGCCAATGATCATTGCTACCGTAAATGCACAGTGCACCGTATAAACACTGGGGTCAGATACAGTTATCCAGCATATTACTCAAAAACACATCTAGCTCAGAGCTGACAAGATAATCTGTTCCTGTGAGTGCAAAGCAGACTGGAATGCTGCAGCTATGACCTACTCAAGGAAAGAAAAAAGAAAGTGAAACTCTCCAAGGGCTCCATCTCATGTTCTTTATGCAGGCAAAACTCCAACAGACTTCAAAAGAAGTGTTGCCTAAGGAGGGAGGACTGGTCCAAGCTCACTGGGGGTATCATTTCCATGATCATGTTGCCATCTACATTTGGTAGACTGGCAAATGCAAATATTTCAGATACAAGTTTAAACAGATGAAAAAAGAAGTGTGAAATAGCTTGGAGATTTGCTTGCAAAAGAAACCTCAGAATTCCAGGAAAAGCATTTAAAATCAGAAGCTTCATAAGTTATCCAAAAATCTCATGAGGGTATTGGTGTGTGATCATATCAGAAATAAATGTTTTTCATCGTATGTTCTCACTCATAAGTGGGAGCTAAGCTATGAGGATGCAAAGGCATAAGAATGACACAATGGACTTTGGGAACTCAGGGGAAAAGGTGGGAAGGGGGTGAGGGATAAACGACCACAAATAGGGTAAAGTGTATACTGCTCAGGTGATGGGTGCACCAAAATCTCACAAATCACTGCTAAAGAACTTACTCATGTAACCAAATACCACCTGTTCCCCAATAACCTATGGAAATAAAAAAATTTAAAACAAATTTAAATGGACATACACTGCATTCTAACATATCACATGATCACAAAACTGTGTATTTAAAAAATAATTTTCCAAACTTTAAGTATACTCTTAAAAGGTCAGTAACATTTTTCTAATAGACATATAGGCTATATTTTGGTGTTTTAACAAAGTTTTAACATACGTGATCCTGATAAATGCAAACAAGCCAAAGTGCAGCAAACGTACTTACAGGAGGACCTATTGGGGGAGCAGGTAGAGAGAGAAGAAGAGGGAGAGAGATGAGTTAGTGAATATGCAAAATATTAAGATCAAACAAAAGATATGAGCATAATCAGCATGATATAACAGACATGGAAGTTTTTAAAAATTCACTGATTCTTAACCGTTTTTAGGCCATGGAACCTCTGAGACCATTTCAGAAAAATTTATAATTGTACACAAAATTTTACATAAAATTTCAAGTGATTTTTAGATTGCCTAAAGCCTGTCTATGAATTACTGAGAGGTTCATATATCTTAAGTAAAGACTAATTTATAAAAGTTTAGATAAGTATGAATTATGAGAATATTTGGTAATTTATAATAGACCAGTTATAGGGAATTGATATATAACTTCTTGAGTTTGATAAAACAGCCAAATGAGAAATGTACCTATTATTTGTCCTTAGAATTTTTTATTCGACACTATTATAAATATATAAAAGTCTAGTTCCTCATGTTTATATAAATTTCTTTAAAACCATCAAAACAGGCAAAGTCTGAGACAATTTTAAATATTTCACATACCATTATGCTCAATTAAAATACCAGTTCTAAGTAGCTAGGAAGTTGGAAATTGGCTTTTATTTTCTAAGAAACTTTGTATAAGCATACATTTTTCACTTTTTCCCCACAATCCTCTTTCTTTTGACAACAATCAAAGATCATTTCTATGATTATCTGATTCCACTAATGTTTTATCATTTCTTTTTCCTCAAAACAAATTTACAAAGTATCCTTTATTAGAAAACTTTATACTTTATGAAGCAATACCTACACAAGTTTCCAATTATTTAGATTCAATGAGCTTTAAAGGTAGCTTTTGATAACACTCTTTAAAAAAAAATAAGCAACTACACTGCTCAAATTAATAAATTTTCATAAACACTTTTTACTTTTACATCTTTCTTAAAATGGAAGAGGACATGAGGCAAGAAAAAAACCCACACATCAATCTGCTATCAGCTCTTCTTGATAGGTTAATGTTTCTGTTTCAATACTTAGTAATTGATTATTTTTAATATTGATAAATATTTAGAGAAAATACTGAAAAATAATTTACGGCATGCTAGAGTCAAATCTTAAATTACTTTATCTTGCATGGAAGAATTAATGGCCTCATAAGACTTTATGTGGTCACTTTCCAAAAAAAAAGAAAAACAGTAAGTGAACTCATTTATACAGATCACCTCAGTTTCAAAAGAAATTTTACTTCACTTTTCTGTTTTACATTGGAGATTTGTTTTACATACAGGGATTTGACCTGAAAGCAAGAATGTCCTGAAGTAGGAATCGGGACAATTGGTTCTGTTTCAAGTTCTGCCTTGGCCAAATCACCTGACTGCTATGGGCCTCCATTTCCTCAGCTACAAAATGGAAATTCTGGATTGATTACTAAGGCTCCTGTCATTAATAAAATTCCATGGTTGTACAAGAAGGATAACACATTCTCAAATTTTGAAAACAATGGGAGTAAAAGCATGACAAAATTGTGCCAACTGGATAAAATAGCAACACAGCTTTCTAAGACACGTGCCCTATTGTCCCAAGGCAGATGTTTTTGCAAAGGACCTACATTTACTGACCACCTACATAGATGGAAACGTGGCTGATGCTATCACACTGTGTGCAGCTGAGAAACCCTCCATTGTACACAGAAAGGACAGACTTAACTTGACCCAGTAAATAAGCCCCAAATGGGTACCAATTGTTACTAAACTGCAATTAACAATACTTTGCAAACTTCCCCTTTCTGCAGTTTGATAGAAATAAAAAGATTAAAAAAAAAAAAAAACAAAAACTAGGTCTAGCAGAGAAGATTTAAATGCACACATACAACCTCCAACAAGACAATATTATCATTAATTAGGAAGAACAGATGCCGGAACTTAACCAGAACATGAGTGACATAGAGCAGCTGAAAGAGAGACTTACCAGATTCTCCTCTTCGGCCTCTCTTACCTCGTTTCCCTGGAGGGCCTGAAATACAAAGGATAATGTTTTGAGTGTAGTTTAACTTTTTTTCCTGGTTCCACCAAAATGTCTAGTAAATAATTTATATATATTTTCTCATTGTTTTTATCTACCAATTTCAAGAAAGAGACCAGCTATTTGTAAAGGTCAGTACTGTCTTTCGTGTTTCAGCAAAACTCTTAAGGTTCATTTAATTATAAAAGCTACTCTAGATACATGATCATCTAGGGTTACTTAACACCAATGATTCGGAATTTTTGTTCATCCTGCTTTAATATGATCAGTAAAGAAAGAGTTTGCTAAGAAAATTGTTAGTGTTGAGTTTTATGTTTCTAAGGAATATTTCTTTTCAGTATATGAATAATTAAAGTACTGATTAATAATTTAAAAGTACTAAGTCCAAATGATTTATAGTTTCTTTTCAGTCAGGTCCATCATAATATTCTGAAAATGTTTAGTTGGCAGTTAGTTAAATGTATACATTAGTAATGGAAGATAATCCTTACAAATATTTATATCTCATTAAGTGTGAATATATTGGAATTTCACCGATCAACAACCACCTGAATAAAATCACAACCTTTTTAATAGGGCAGTATTTAGGTAGTAATTATAGATCTGATTTTTCTACAAGGGCAAGGTCATTATTGTCATTCAATAAATAGTTAGCCTTTATGATGATCCCATTTTAAAAGCAGAGAAATAAAACTTCTTTTTTTTTTTTTCCCCGGTGAGTTACCGGTAAAGACCACCAAGCTAGTATGTATCAGACTTAGCACAAGATTCTAGACGTTCATGGCTTTCAAGCCATTATTCTCAATTATATAATTTCTGTCCTCATTTCCTTGGTCAGGAGTAGCCTTGCACTGAATTATGGTTCAGGCAAATAGAAGAGAATAATTAGCCCACAATGAGAATTGAGGTCTTATAATATTTGCCAGGAGAAGAAGGCCAAGGAAAATACAGAACTGCCTGATTTTAAAGAATGAGCTGCTAAGTAGGACTGATGACTTCCAAACTTTAGAAAGTTCAAGACACAAGCAGCACAGGCCTTAGTATCCAGGAGACTTTCAATGTGATCCTGAGCTACCGGCTCCCACATGGAAACACTATCATGAGAAATAAAAACATCAGTGGGGCAGTTAGTTTCCTCCCAATCCCTTACACAGAGTAAGTCTCAAACACACACACACACACACACACTACACATAGAGACATAATCTGATATATAAAACTTCCTTAAGACTAAGAATTATACTTTTTCTAGTACAACATCACTTAAACTAAAAACTCTCTAGCAACCACTATATACTTAAAATGTCTGTGGTTCACATGGTAGGACCATTAGAAGCCATTGTGGAAGAGATGACAGATGAGAATTTTCCAAAACTGAATATAGTAGTCCTATGATTTAACTTATATTTCAAGTGGCATGTAAAAATAGTTCACCCTAACTATGTGGAAGGAGAAACTTAGGAATATTCAAAGACAAAAAAAAAATGTTAGGAAATACCAGAGGGAAATTATAATGGAAAGTACTTTGACTGACTGTTGTCTCACCTACAACAAAGGTGCCAGAAAGGCCCAGCCCTGATTTTTACAACATGTCTTAGAGGCCTCTAATTATTACTTATTTATTGGGAATTAGCTTCTTTGCCATTTTCCCCCTGAAGAATGTGTCTTTCAACAGTAGATTTCATCAAATAAAAACAATAGATTGCACAAATGTTTAAGAAATAACTTGAATAAATTTTTATTTTATTTAACAGAGAGAAGATTATGAAAAAAATGATTAAAGAAGCACTCACATCTTTTGAAGAAATCAAAAACCAAAATACGAATATTTCTGAACATATCTGAATTAAATATTCAATCAGAAGGTTTAAAGAAATGAATCAAATGCTGTGGTAAATCTGCTTGTCATATTGAGAATTGAAGAACAGGATGCAAGCAAACTGAAATGGCATTTGGCAAGACAGATATCTATTGAATATGGTAGGGTTTTACAAAGAATGTCATAATATTTGACAGAGAAAATGAATTTAAACTAAGTTATGAGAAGATGGAATATAAACTAATGAATTTACAAAGAAAATACTGGATTTAAGAAAAGCAGGTTATAATTATTATCGGAATCAGAAAACTGCAGGGAGCATTATACTGAGCTTGGTGAACTAATAAATTATACAAAACTCTCAGAAAAGTCTAGGTGAAGATCTTACTTACAAAGAGAATAATCTGATGTTTGAAGAAGTCTACTGTGCAGATCAAATAATTTGATCTTGCTTCTGAATTTAAAGACAAAAAGAATAATAAAAATGAAATGGATGAGACGAATTTGGCAATGGATAGCTGGCAGAACAGACTGAGAAGATAACAAATCAGAAAAGAGAAATCAGACAAAACTGATGTTAACAATTGTCACAAAAGATAGCGGCCATTTCCATTCCAAACTGAGTAATGAATTGTCAGCCAGGCATGAGCTGTATGAACACATACAGAAGTTGGAACATGGTTCTCATTCACTAAACTTGGCCAGATCTTTGCAACAGAAATTCTCAGTAAATTCTATCAGCAGAAAGACATGACTCTGCAAAAGAAACTGGCTCAAGAATATGAATGGGAAGAGAAAAAACAGAAGCTATCAGCAACAGAGGAAGTGAAAACTTACAAGCAGAAAATTCATTCAATGAAGAATGAATTACAGAAAACAAAGAGAGATGACAAAACCAGATTGCTCTTCAGTGTTAGAAAATTCAGGACAATTGGTACTATTCATGCTTCAGAAAGAGTTCTTGCTAACTTTCAAAAATAGATGCAAACTGTCAGCCTGAGATAGAATTAGTAAAAATTTGCCATCATGGTAATTATTTAAAAACCAGTGACTATAAACCCAAGTTCAGACAGACCCAGTTCATCAATTAACAAAGGAAAGCTTCCTAAACCATTCCAGTTCCTCACTAATGATGTACCCCCTTGATAAGGCTCTTCTCTAAAGTTAGATATGTACCTAGAAGGAAACATAAGCCACTCTATGGGCCCTCATATGATCGTGAGGGTGGGTGGTTACTGGAAGTAGCTGGAATACTCTTCCCTGGCTCATCAGATGAATTACCAAAACCTGTCAATTCTACCCATATTACCTGGATCTGTTCACTCTTCTCCACTCCTAAGCGTATAATATTTCAAGGCTGAGTTTAAACGTAATCTTTCTTGGCACTCCAGTAAGAGATTTTTTCACAGTGATGTTATTTCTCTTTGAAAATATTTTTACCTTTTATAAACACTTACAACAAACACACAGGAAGTATTTAGAGAAAAGTTTCAGAATTCATCATTGGTTAGGTGTTTTGACCTCTTGTTTTCTATTTCAACACACATTTCTGGCTGGATCTGCTTTTGGAGAGCAGGTATCATGTGGATAAAAAGCAAAGGGAAGGCTCACGCCCTGGGTGATTGTGCTTAGGTGTGTGTTGTCATAAACACCTGAGAATAGGGAGAAGATGGCTAGCTCATTACAAGAATGGCTTAGCGGTCATCGCCACTGACACAGGTCCATTGGACGATAAATTCCTGACTGAATGGAGGAGGTAATTAATGAATATAAAGACACACACTAGGTGTTCAATAAATATCAGCTCCCTCTTTTACTTTATTTATATTTTCTTTTTAGTCCATTGTGATTCTACTTGATAATTTTATAAAAGTTGACTATGTGTGTGAACAAGATTGCAAGAGATTAATATCACCTTATAATTATACTATTCAAAGAGGCAATTTAGTATACTAAAGACAACATGGAGCACAGAGTTAAAAACCTATGGATTTTTCACTGCTGTGTGAATTGAGCTGACTTTCAACTAATCTCTTTGATTTTAATCTGCTATCTGGTAAATAATACTCATTCTGCCCCATCTGTATGATTATTGTGAGGATGAAACTGTAAACTGCTATTACATTATACTAAACAAGTGTTTCTTTCATTTTTCATTCATGTGTTGAAGCTTATAAACCATTTCCGTGCTATATTACCGTCATATTCATCAATAAGAATAGTAACGTTTTTAAACATAGTAAGATTGCTAAAATAGTAAGATTTTGACACATTCTAATAAAAAGCTGAAACTTAGAAGCTTCATCCCCAGAAGCACAGGGAACTTTAAGTACATTAGATTAAAAAAATCATAAAATACCTCAAACAGTAGAAAATATTCCAAAAAAATACTCTTATTCAGAGTTTTCGAGGCAGAAAATGGAGATGTTACGGCAAAGGAAAGGACAGGAAACTGAACTTGTGGTCTGGGAGGGACAGAGTGAGGATGAAGCTCTTTGCAGATGGAGCAGCCCTCTTGATGGACGCACGCTGGGGTAGGGAAGTCTGGAGGACAAATGTGTGCAAACCCAAGATGCTCCTCCACCCCAAAGGACCCCTGAACAGGTCGCCAACAGCTGCAGCTGGCTCTTGGGAGGGAGGAACCTGTCTGGGCAGAGGAGACAGCGGATCATCCTTTCTCAACCAACCTCCCCCATCCTCCAGCTACGTTCAGAGACTAAACCAGGTTTACCTTCAGGTCCTCTGGATTAACCTTACAAGCAGGCACAGATTAATTTCAGAGCTCTCCCCAAAGTCCTCCCACCTGTTTGCTTGCTTAATGCCTGAAATTCCTTCAAGATGGACCAAAGCCTTTCATTCCACAATTAGAAGTAAAAGGCTTAAATGGCAATGCCTGGTAGAAGTAGAACACTAACTAAAATTTATTCTCTCCATACTCATAAAATGTCTGTACTACAACAGACCCACGAGGTCATATGAGCCAAAGGTTTTCATGCTCTGCTTAGAACCTGGACCATCAGAGCAGCTCCAAATTGCCATACTGAATTGCAACCATTTAAAGTAAAACCTCCATGGCTAAAACAAGTTTATAAATGATTCACATTTCTGCAAATGTAAAACTGAGCCTAACAGAGGTGAAAAACCTGCCCACAGTCCCACACAGCAGATCCCAGCTTCCTGATTCCAAACCAGTAAATGTTTGAGGGACTATTTTCTTACACATTATGAAACTAATAAATGTATTTAAATTAATTGTTTGCTGGTAAGATTTTTACTGTATTTTAGTTAGAAACAACAAAAATTGTTGCCAAATTTTTATTTTTTATAACCTAATCAGAGAAACATAATTTTAATAAAGTAGCTCATCACGCTGCCTGTCAGTTTCGAATTCACATTCCACAGACACAGCTGGCCACAGCCAGCCCGAACTTTCCAAAGTACTTTATCAATGGCCCACCTTGTATTTTTCGAACATCGCTACTTAGACAGATGTATTATTAATCCTTGTGACAGCCTTCCACTAGACTGTAAGCTCATGAAGGGAGAAATTCTCTTGTTCATCCTTGTATCTCCAGCAGCAGGCATGAGGCTGACCACTCAGAAAACTTTAAAGGAGCACCGCCTATGAGCTATTTGATGCACACCAACGTTATTTCATACTCTTATGGCAAAAACCACAATTACTTTTGCACCAACCTAATACATTAATTTTTTAGAAGGAATGACTTTTTTTTATTCAGGAGATTTATTTCCCAAGATTTTCTCAATCAGCATGTACTCTACTATACATAATACAGGGTTGTTTGTTTTAAATATCTTTTATGTGTGTATTTTTGTTTCAAATTTCCTCAAGTTTTAATTTCTGTGGAATGTCAGTTTATAAACGAAGTTAATCATAATAAATAATAGGAAATAATTTCAGCTTGCAATAGCCAAGTTCCATAACTCTCACTACAGAGTATTATTCAGATATACAGTAATCATTTTAAAGATAATGAGTTGAAACTTTGGAAAAGTCTCTCTCCCTTATTTTTAACAATACAAAAGATATACTAACAAATGTTTGAGGGACTATTTCCTTACACATTATTAAAGTAATAAACGTATTTAAATTAATTCTTTGCTAGTAAGATTTTTACAGTATTTTAGTTAGAAACAACAAAAATTAAGTTGCCAAATTTTTATTTGTATAACCTAATCAGAGCAACATAATTTTAATAAAGTTATGAATATTTGTAATATACTGTTCCCCTAAAGTAATTAGGTTTGTTTTGCGAAATTCCTAGAGGATATTTTTTAAATCAAATAAAAATAACAAATATTTCATTTTATGAATAGTCCTTTCATAAATATGCTTATTTTCAAGCTTTTATACCAAGGGATTCATGATAGTTCCACATAAAATTATAAAACATAAAGAATATGCAGAAACTATGTTCACTGAATGAAGTTAAAACACAATAAAGCCCATGGGAGGTACAAAAAGATTTAAAAAAAAAACTCTCTTCAAGTGGCTAATAAATGTGGGTGCATTATCAGTATATACATTAGACCACCTAAAACCAACTGAGAGGATATGTATGTGTGTACTGGTTTAAATGTAAAATGTAATATTCCTTGGTGTAGTAGTCAGTGCTTTAGAAGAAAATGGGCGAGTTATTCCAGAATATACTTCTCATGTGGAAAATTTTTTGTTTGACACAGTCTTACTCTGTCACTGAGGCTGGTGACAGTGTAAGTGGTGTTGAACATCGCTACTTAGAGTGCAGTGGTGATAATAGCTCACTGTAACCTCAAACTCCTGGGCTCAAGCAATTCTCCTGTCTCAGTCTCCTGAACAGCTTGGGCTGTGGGCACACACCAGCACGACCAGCTAAGTCTTTTATTTTTTTGTAGAGACAAGGTCTCACTCTGTTGCCCAGACTGGTCTCAAACTCCTGGCCTCAAGCTATCCTCCTGCCTTGGATTCCCAAAGAGTTAGAATTAAAAGTGTGAGCCATCGTGCCTGGCCTAAGAGAGTTATTAAGCAGCAAGGTATGCCCTTCTGGAAAAGCATGTTATCTTTCTCGTGAAATGCACTGAGAGCAGGACTCTTATTTGTTTCTATATTTTTTTCAATTTTATTTATTTACTTATTGAGACAGAGTCTTACTCTGTCACCCAGGCTTGAGTGCAGTGGTGTGATCTTGGCTCACTGCAACCTCCACCTCCTGAGTTCAAATGATTCTCCTGCCTCAGCCTCACGAGTAGCTGGGACCACTACGCCTAGTTAATTTTTTTTTTTTTTTTCATATTTTTAGTAGAGATGGGGTTTTGTCATGTTGGCCAGGCTGGTCTCAAACTCCTGAATTCATGTGATCCACCTGCCTCTGCCTCCAGAAGTGCTGGGATTACAGGCATGAGCCACTGTGCCTGGCCTCAATTTGAAATAAAGTGAAAATTTTCACAATTGCCATTAAGATATTTTAAATAAATACAAATAGATTACATCAGAATTGTGGTAAATCTAATTCTCAACATTATGTGATCATTAGAGTTATTTTTAAATTGGTTGAGTTTCTACTCCTGTGGAGAGAGGTCAATAAACCAAAATTACCTTCTAAAACTTATTCCCAGTTATCGCAGTGTAAGTTTAGTTCTTTGTGGTGCCAGGATTAAATGAAGTATGTCAAGTTTAACTGAGAATTCGTTGATATTTATTAATTTCATAAGTAGGAAAAACTGATCACATTCATGAGATAACCGGAGACTCTCACAAGGACATACTGGAAAATACTACTGCACTTAAACCATAAAAGAAATGGATTTCCAAACTGAGTGCAATGTTTTCTGGGCTTTATATCAATGCTTTGTTTCCAGAAATGGAATTCCAGAAAATGAGGGGTTATCTTTGTTGCTGTTTTTAATATCTAGATAATAAATATAGTAGAATATTCCATAGAAACTGTTCAAGACTACAAACAGCCTGATGTTGCAGTTCATTGACTTTAATGAGGTCTGATGTGGCACAGTTGTTATTTCTATCATTCTTTTCCCACACATAAAGTGTTTCATTATTATGGCACTAGAATGTTTTACCCCAGGATCCTACAGGGGATTTATCATGACAGCTTTTTTTATTTCTACTTGTGGGGATGGGGGCTGCAAAATGTCAGAGAGTAGGGGTTGGGAAATAGGAAAGATATGATTCTTTGTGAGATTACATGCTATGTAACAAGAGTGACTATTATCTATACAATGTAATATATTAACATGAAAAACAGTTTCCAAGCTTTCAGAAAAATATTTTAAATTAGCTTTGCAGATTACATGTTTCTAATGGAATTGAGAGTGGTAGATACCTCTTTTAAAGATAAACAAAAATGTTAAACTAACACAAAAAAATAAGATCAACAGTTCAATGTAGTTTTTCAAATATTCAATAAATAAAATTATGTTAATTTTTATTTATCAAAGATTGAAATAATCTTCATGGAAAATTTAAAAAGTGGGCTAATAGAAACTAGGATTTGTTTTTATTAATGGCTTTGTGACACCACAAGCTTTTGCCAAATTTCCGATGGATGAACTAAACACAGCAGCACCACACACACCATTACGCATATGTAAATAGCCCAGATATTTAAGCGGGTGCTAAATTAATCATTTAGCATGATGCCAAAATTTCCACCTAGTAGTAAAAAGACTCATAGAATAATAATACAGAACTGGTTTAACACTCCAAATGAGTGATGGAAAATGAAAAAACAGAAAGGCAAGACAAAGCCATTCGAGTAAGAGTAGGAGTAGTTCAGAGAGAGAGGGTAACATGGAAGTCTGGACCCAGTGAAATAAGCATGAAGGCACGGGCATACTAAAACAATCAGTGCAGGAATGATAGAGTAAGATCTGTCTGTGGAAGCCAGAGAACCTAGTGAGCCCCTGTATCATGTGGGGGAAAAGCACAAAATACTAGGAAATAATACAAGGGACAATGATGATGACTAACATTTATGAGTGCCATCACACACCTTGCACTGGGCTAAGCACTGTACATGCTTGGTCTCATTTATTTTTACTAGTTGTGTGATCTCAATACAATTTTGGAAAGTGACGATATAGAGAGGTTAAAAGATTTGCTCAACAGCACATAGGTAGTAAACAGTGGATTAGGGATGTATATCAAGACAGCCTGACACGTTGATTACAAATGCTGAAACTAACAATTTGGTCACTTATTAAACACACTATAGATCACTGTATTTTCTGATACAAAAACACACAACTGCCCAAAAGAAAATAGGAGATTTAAGTCAACTTAGAAAAAATACGTTCATGAGTATTTCTGAAGCCCTTTATTTAAAATCTTTGTTTATAGGCTTATTTTTAGCTTTTCATTTTAAAGGAAAAATAATCATGAGAAATCACTGGCCAACAGTTAATAAACTTCTATTTTACAAAGTTAAAAAGACAGTGTTCTCTCTTCATACACTGAGAACACTCATGGCTAGCCTAAGGGAATGTGATTAACACCTATTTATATTTAAGCTCAGTTAATATGCTCTTACAGCATGCACAGCAGTTTTTGCCCAGTCTGTTATATATAAGTATTTAAAGTGACAGAAATAAGAAAAATATTGATCTTTTAGAAAGGAGGGATATTGCCTGTCTTATTCATTATTGTATTCTCAGTACTTGGCACATAATTAAATGTTAAATAGATGACCCTTTTTAAAGTAGTATTTCTGCTAGTTAAAAACAAAACAAAACAAAACAAATGGCAGAGCACAACTTCTGAAATCAGCCATAAGCGCCTGTGTTTGAACCTGTCTCTTCAACAATTTAGCTATGTGACTTTGGACAAACTAACCTCTTAGAACTCTTGTCTTCATCTACAAAATGTCAATAATACCTATCTCAGACTTGTTCTGATTGTCAAGTGAGATATTTTACTTGTGAGGTACTGAGCACATAGCAGCTGTGGAGACACAGCATCTGTGCCCATAAAGGCAAGTGCTACTTAGGAGATATTTAGGTTAGGGGACTTGACTTTGATGAATTAGATAATCGGGGAGGAAAGAGCAACCTCTAATCCTCTTCAGCCTACAATCCAGCCCTCACAAGGTTCCCAAAGTGACCTGTCTCTTCTTACAATCCTTCCATGGCCCCCTTAACCCCCCTTCATTGCCCCCTTGCCATGTCAGACCCTAACAGTATCACATAGCGTAATGATAATGGACATGAACTCTGGCAGATGAGGTAAATCATAGCATCTATTTCGTTTTTGTGAACATGTTAGCAGTTGGTCCATTTGCATACACGTCTGGCACAGAGTAAACATTCTTTAGATGTTACCAATTGTAATGACTTTTCACATCTCTGAATGTTTTTCATTTGTCTAGGAAGTCCTTTGCAGATGGTACCTTCCACACGTTGGGTGCTCAGTACCAACTTAGACTAAATATTCCAAAAAAACAAAAACAAAAAAAACCATTACCTTCTTGGCAAAATGAGTTCATGGCTTTCAGAATTTGGGCTGTCATGACACAATTTTTCATTCACCCAAGCTTAAAATATCAAGGTAATTTTTTAGTCCTTCCCTCGCATTCTTGGGAAATTTAGTGTTTCATCAATATTTTTCCTTGAAACAACTCTTGACTGTCCCTTTGTTTTCATTCCCAATGCTGATGCTATAGTTTGGGCCCATACTTTTCAACTCTAAATGCTTACTGCTTACTGGTCTGTCTCAAATCCACCTGCATAAACTACTAGGGTAATCATTTTAACCTATTTTCATCATGCAATTCTCCAGATCAATAAGTTTTCACGCTACATAAGGGAGGAAGTACTTACACATTGGTCCAACACACAAGGTTTTCTCCTATCTAACAAATCCAACCCAAGTCTCCATACTACCTAAAAGAGTCTGTCTTGCCTAATCCTTGGTCTTTCATCACTCTTGTGCTCTCCTTACTTAAATTTAATTTCTAAAAGACATAATTGAGGACTGACAATCCTTTCTCCTTTGCCATGTATTTGGCCCATTTTTCTCCTCTAGTATTTTTTCCAGCATACCCATGAATTGATTCTTGTTGGGATAGAAATTCTGCCTTCTTCACTATCACTACCAGGTTAATACAGTTCAATTTTAATAGAGTCGTTAAGTAAAAGCACAACATTTTTAAAATTTTACTCCAGTTACCTAAATAGGAATAGGAATAGATTTCATACTTCAAACTATAGTTTAAGGAGGAGCTGCTATTTTGTCTATTTAAGGAATTAATTTGTTCAATGCTATGATGTATTTGGAAATGTCATGCATGTAAAAAGTGCTCTACAAAATGCCAAATTATCTTGCTAAACTAACTGAGAACACAGTGCAGTGTAGGTTAGGATTACAGTTGGCCTCCCATAGAAAATGCTAACATAGGTGATCTTCACCAGAAAATCAAATCCCATTTAACCATTTAAAAAGATACTTAAAATCTCCTAGCCTCCCCTACTGAGTTTCATTGCCTCCTTCAGAATAAACACAGTTATTTCCCTACAGTTAAATTTCAGATTCATACTGACAGGCAAATTCCCTAGCATACAAAAACATCATGAGTAGATTTCTATGAATAAAATGTTTCCCCATATGATTTCATAATAATTCTAGCACTTTAATGCTGCTATATCTATCACATGGCAAGTAAAACTTTTCCAATGAAACTACAGATGGGCCAATCCAAGACATGATTTTAACTTCTGAGGCTGAGTTTCTTTCCTATGTTGCATAGTAACTAACACAGAATTTTTTAAAATATCAAAAGCCTTGATATACAGACACTCTTTTGCCCTTAGGTAATAAAGAAAACATACACCAAAATTTTATTGGCTTTCCATCTGGCGTCTTTCGTACTAATGAAGATGGGAAGCTTCAAAGCATGCTGAGGTTTGGATGAGTGTCAGAGGTCTACCTACAAGTGCCAATCAACTTAAAAGACTTATGAAAGGTCCTTGATCAAGTAGATCAAGAGCTCAGGAGCTAACTATCAGAGGTGAAAGCTCAAGGGTTACAACTTTAGGTTATGAGGGAGAAGGTAATTTCAAAGTAGAATTTGAGTTCTTTTATTTTGCAACTTGACTATCATAAGGGCTTTTCATAAAATAGGACAGTTTTAAAATATGGCATTTTATTATGATATCAAGTAACATGAGAGGAAAAACCTTGAAGGAAAAAATTAACTGTAGTAAATATAGAAGAATTGTAATAATCACAAATAGAATGGATACTATGAAGTCTATTTTATGCACCTTAGTAAAATGACACAAAAGATGTCTTGAATAAGACAATTGTACAATATAAGTAAAATAAATTTTGTACACAAAGCTTTGTGTAAAATATATTCAACAGAATAAATTTTCACTAGTAGTGATACTCATATCTATATTTAAGAACAAAAATGAGGAAATTAGGATCTTAATCCACTTTGACACAACCTATATTCCATCCACATGCATATTTATGAATATGCATGACTTAATCAGGTTTAATCATTCCTCATATTCAGCCTCTTCATTAAACAATTATTATTAAGAAATTCTTGAATTCTACTGGTAAGCTTTGAAGTTAGTTGTTAATATACAACATGAAAAAGGATTACTATAAATAACATAAATCCCCAAGACACCTGATTGAATTAGATTGTTCTCTGAATATTTTATGCTGAGATAAAAATGGACGCAACTAAAACAGTTCTTGACTATTAAAATATTTTAAGTCAAAAACAGCCATGAGTGCCTATGCCATCAACACTTTATGAGTATGTTCGGTTTCCTTCTGAAAAGGTCTCATGAATTTGTGAGAGATGCAAGGCCTAAAACAAAAACAAAATAAAAATAAAGAACACTGTCAGCCAATATACAATACAGTATTACACTGCAAATGGCATTGATTATGCCACAGTTGCTCAGAGAAGAGAGTTGAGAAAAGGTTGTCGGAAAAGAGAAATTTTAATTTAACTTTAAAAAGTCGATAAAAGGCTGGGTGTGGTGGCTCATGCCTATAATCCCAGCACTTTGGGAGGCCAAGGCATGTGGATCACCTGAGGTCAGGAGTTTGAGACCAGCCTGGCCAACAAGATAAAACTCCGTCTCTACTAAAAATACAAAAATTAGCCAGGCTTGGTGGCACGTGCCTATAATCCCAGCTACTCAGGAGGCTGAGGCAGGAGAATTGCTTGAACCTGGGAGGCAGAAGTTGCAGTGAGCCAAGATCACACCACTGCACTCCAGCCTGGGCAACAGAGTAAGACTCTGTCTCAAAAAAAAAAAAAAATGGATAAAAGAGGATAAGGAAAGATTTAAAAAAAAAAAATGAGGCACAGCTCCAGTGCAGTGGTTCACATCTGTAATCCCAATACCTTGGGAAGTGGAGGCGGAAGGATCGCTCGAACCCAGTTCGAGACCAGCCTGGGCAACACAGTGGGACCTTGTCTCTAATAATAATAATACGGCATAAACACAGCTAGCCACATGCACTGCCGCTCACCATGAGACAACATTCACTGGAATTTTTGTTTGAAATAAGATTGGATAAGTAAGTCCAGTCCAGATTATTAAAGTCCTCAAGTGGCAGGAGAAAAAGTTAAGAAATTCTCCAATACATAACAGGAATCAAATATAGATTGAGTAGTAAGATAATGACATGAAGAAAATGGTGTTTTGCGAGGACTAACCTGGCAGGAATTAGAGAACACAATTATGAGTCTCTTACAGAAGCTAAGGTACAGTGATAAAGGGACTAGTGACAAATGGGGACAAAAAACAGAAACTGAAAGTAATACTTGACAAAAAGAGTCAAAGTTGGAGGATTAATTGGATTTAGGAGCTGAATACAACAGGCTGAAACTCAAAGACGGTCTCCAAGGATTTGAGCCTTATAGAATAGAAAATTGGTGGTACTGTTTACATATATCGGATAGATTAAACAAAAGATCCCTCTGCCATTAACATGATAGTCAGATGTCAAGCTTAGGCCTTGGAAACAGTTTCAGAATATTGGCATATTTATATGAATTAGATCCTCTGTGGAGTCTACCTTTCTTCTTTTAACACGATACGCACAGACCTTTACACTTGAAGATTTGCCCCAAAAATTGGAAAACATTTGTTCTTGTATTTGGGCATCCACAGTATGCAAGGTTAGTTTTGTAGAAGTAATTACAAAGTTCTACAAGTAAATGGATAATAAGTTGATGTTAACATTACAGAATACTTACCAACAAATCAACAAACGGAGGCCAAACCTACTAAGGTTGTTTGTATCTTTCTATTGATTCCCTTAAAATCTGTAAAATCCACTCTGATATTTTCACTCAAATACAGTGATTTAATTCAGAATTTCCGTCAGTTGAATATTGATTTGAATCATTCCTGAACTAGGAAGACAGCAGGAACAGTGGCTAGAGAGCCAGAGACCTCCCATGCATTGTCATTAAGTTCTACAGAATATTAGACTTCTTATCTATAACATGAAAGGACTGTACTGGAGCTCCATGTTTCCTTCCAACAATATGATTCTATGAGAAGCAAAAGAAAATCATTTTTTTTTTCTAACTAAATGACCACACCTGGTCTCCAGTACCTACAAAAGCCCTAACCCTAGGTCCACCAAAGTAAATACAAGAATGCCAGCCAAGTCAATTGATTTCACTTCCAATAGGCATGCAGATCATTATGTGAGTATCATAGGAAGCACCACCTTGAGGAGGTACAGGGTAGAAGTAGAGCATGGTGTATCCAACGCACCGCTAAGGAGGGCAGTCAGCCTGCAGAATTCTATTGGCTTTCCAGAACTGTGGCAAGAACTCACGAGTGGTAATGAATGAGAGCAATGTGCTCTGCTCCTTTCGGGCTCATCTAGCCCCTCGGACTGGACTGATGGCTACAGCTGAGAAATTCCAAAGGGATTGAGGAGGGGAAGTGCCCAGGGCATGATGCAGGCACACAAATCCCTCTGGAGTCCTAATCATTCTGCCCAAGTACACGCAATCATGAAGCACAGTTGTTTGATCTGGCTACACACTCTGTCTTTCTTGTGAGGGAGAGGGAGGACTGTTTAGAAGTAGGAACACTCCCATTCAGTTGCATCACAAATTGTGATAAATCAATAGCCAGTCCTTGTCCAGCCATGTCAATTATAATCTGGCCAGATCAGTTGTACATTCCAGAAGAATGTAGGGAACTGTTTTCTTTAGTTACCTGACAGAAACATGTTGTGTTTGTTGTGCTAGAAAATGTTGATGCAGCAATCCAAACACCACCAAATGGCTTGCAAATACCTTTTTGGTGCTCTGTGTGTGTGTGTGTGCGCGCGCGCACGCAGGTGCATGCATGTGTGTTTAAGAAATAAATTTTTTCTCCCTTAATGCTATCCCTTATTTTTATTCCATTGGATGAAACAACCAAAAATATCTAATATTAATTTAGAGGAAGTCTTGCAAAGAGAACCTACTGAACAACTCTGTTTTTATTTAAAGACTATGCCAGTCCTATGACTATCTTTGGTCATTAGGCCTAGATTTTGAGCCACAATTGACAAGACCTTCCTTGTGATGACAGATTAAAGTATTCACTGTATGGCAAGGTTTTTTATTTCACTGCAGCAACCAATGATGAAATGCAATATGGTCAGATTAAAGGTAGCACATAACTACCCTTTTGTAGTAGTAATGTCTTTGGTGAACCCACACATGCTATCGGTCATTTAAATCCATAACCTGGAGCTGAGCAGAGCCCCATCAAAGTCTTCCTTACATGCCCCACCTGCCCTGGGGCGGTGCATACATCATTTAAAGCAAAGCTTAGTGACAGCTGCAGAAATGTACTCAGTGAAGCTAAAATAGACAGCAATCTAGAATAATAGTGATGGAAATATCTGGACATTCATATTTAAATGAATGAAATGATCACCCCAAATCCAGAGCTGATTTGCAGCTGGTACACATCAGCACTATCACACTGGCTGTTGGTCAGTTTTAGAAGCACCACTCACCCCAAGTGCCTCTTTTCCTAATACCTGACCATCCTAGCCCCTTCCCCAGAGCCCCTGGAATGCCACACAAAATGGGTACTCAAGGAAGAAAACCCCTGGCCCAGCAGGAGGTCTCCCAAACTTGGTTCCAGCATTGAGACTAGCATCCATTATTATTTGCTGAAAGGCAAATTGATAAATACTTTGAATACTACCCTGCCTATCTCCATCATCAATACAGCACATATCATGTTGTATTGCAGTTCTTTCTTTATAAGTTAGCATTCATCTACTATTCTCAAGCACTAAAAAACAGAGAACCAGTCTAATTCATCTTGAACTCTAGTGCCTAGGATGGTAGAGTATAAATAGATCCTTGGTGAACCTATGGATGAATGACTTCTAAAATAATCAAATTCCTTTCTTCCTTTTTTTGAGACAGGATCTTGCTCTGTCTCCAGCACTCCCAGGCTGGAATGCCATGGCACGATCATAGCTCACTGCAGCCTCAAAATCCTGGGTTAAATGGATCCTCCTGCCTCACTCACCCATGTAGCTAGGATTACAGGTGCATGACACCACACCTGGCTAATTTTTTTATTGTTATCTTTTAGTAAAGATGGAGTCTCACTATGTTGCCCAGGCTACTCTCTAGTGATCCTGGCCTCAAACAATCCTCCCAAAATGCTGAGATTACAGGTGTGAGCGACTACATCCAGCCCCAAAATCAAATTTCACCATGTCACCTTGATCATATAATACTTTCAGATAAAATTATTCTCATTCTTACACAATATTTGCAACTTCTTATAAGGCTTTTCATATAGACACATGTGGTCTTCAAGGTTTTTTTTTTGGCTTTCACATATGAAGATAGCAATGGTGAACTAACAGTCCCAAGAAGGAACTCTTTTTGAGTTAGTTGTGCTTCGTGTCTTACACCTGCCACTGTCCTCTGGAAGCATAATAAACTTTATAAAGGAACATCCTATGGATATAAAAATATCAACATTAAGAAAAAATACTTTCATCTGACTCACTATAGAAATAATCTCAAGAACTTATATTCTTCAAATACCCATACTTTTTGAACATATATAATGGTTAAGACTCCATTGAGCACCGGGGTCCCCTACCCCAGCACTTTTAATCTAAACACAGTGAAACTCTTTGATGTCTACGGGAAAAAAATAACACTGAAAGTAGTTTTGTCTTCACTGCGTTTAAAAATTACAGTCACAGAGTGTTTTTAAAAATATTTCCATTGGACAATATTTTGGTGCCAGACAGGAACCTAAATTTTGTTTCATCGTGTTGGGGAACATTTAGGATATCAGGAAGCACAGTGGAAAAATTTCTTTACAGAAGAATATACTCTCCATCTCCTGGTGAACAGTTTTTGTTTTCTTTTCCAGGGAGTAGTTTATGTACTAAGTTTAGGCCACACATGAAAGTAATATCTCCCTCAAGAGACTGCCTTTGGCTTATGCTGATTTTTTTCAGGCCAAGACTATGGTAATGATTTAAGGAGGAAAAGAAGCAAAATGGAATAGGAGGAAAAGATAGAAGAAAAGGGATTAGAGAAATGAACAGTTTTCTCAATAGAATTCAACACAATTAAAGTATGTGTTGGGAAATTGTGAGGGTCAGATCTCAGAACCGAAGTCAGTGAGACAGTGCCTTCATTGGGTAATGCGTACTGGGTATTACGATTCCATACTGGGTATTATGATTCACCAAAGGAACGTCACAGATGCAACAATAATCGAAAACCAAGTTTGTCTTCTAAGTTCAGTTCTCATTACACAATAACCAGAAGTCTACTGGGGTGCGTGCCATTGCTTTCGGTGGTTCCTCCAAGGCCAGCTGTGCATATCTTCAGTAGCTTGGAAGCTGGCCAGTGCAGTAAGCCCCATGCTGGACTTGGGAAACTAATCCCCTGTATTATTGCTTTTTCACAGGTGGGCCACCTGCCCTTTTCTTTTATCAAAGTCTTCCTAATGACATATTAAAGGCTCCCCAAACTCAACACAACATTGGATTATTACAGTTGAATGGAAAGATAAAAGCAACAAAGAAACATGAGTAATGAGTAAGCAGGATATTTAGTCTAAGGACCTGGTGCACACGCAACAGATTTACAATTTTTGACAGCCAGACTGAAAGGGAGGGACAGAAGAAGGAAGGAAAAAAGGAAGGAAGGAAGGGAGGGAGGGAGTGAGGGAGGGAGGGAGGCAGGGAAGAGGAGGGAGGTAGGGAAAAGGAGAGAAGAGAAAGAGCAAAATGGGAGGGAAAGCAAACAAACTCAGGATTTTTAAAATTGTCAGTTTGTCAAAGGAAGTTTACTTCTGAATCTCCTATGATAAATCTGATAATCCTATATAGTAGTTTAAAATATAAAACCAGCAGCATGGCCAAATGAAAAGATAATAGGTTTTGGTGCTTACAGGTCTGTATTATAATCCTATCACCACTAAATATGTTATTCTCTAAATGTGACAACGGGTGTGGCTCTCAGTTTTCTCATCTATAAAATGGAAATAATAAATATGACCTCATGAAGTATTTACTTATTCAAAAATAATTAGAGACCTTACTATTGCCTGGCTCTGGGTTCGGTGGTATAGTTAAAACAGAGAAAAGATGCACGGAGTCTTTACAATGGAGCTTACATACAAACAGAGGAGACAGGAGATAAGGAAACCAAGAAATATATCACATATTTACATGCTGAGATTAGTCCTATGAAAGACATAGTCAAGCCCTATAAGAGGAAATAATCATGATGAAGAATGAGGTGAGATATGAATAGCAGAGGCTATGACACATATTAAGCCCTCAAGAAAGATGAATTTCTTCACTTTATAATTTAACCACTCTACAAAATACAAATATTTTAAACTATTAAAATATTTTTGGGCTTAGCAGAAAACTCTTGCAGACTTGCCAAAAAGGCAATTTAAAACTAACAATACCTAATTAGTTTTCTTTTTTAAATTTTTTTTTAAGAGACAGGATTTCATTCTGTCACCCAAGCTGGAGTATAGTGGCATGATCATGGCTTACCGCAGCCTCGACCTCCCTGGCTCAATGAATTCTCTCGCCTGAGCCTCCCCAGTAGTTGGGACAGCAGGCATGCACCACCACACCCAGCTGATTTATTTTTATTTTTAGTAGACAAGGTGTCTTGCTACGCTGCCCATGTTGGTCTCAAACTCGTGGCCTCAAGCAATCCTCTCACCTCAGTCTCCCAAAGTGCTGGGTGAAAGCCACCATGCCCAGCCCCTAATTAGCTTTAAAGTATGTGGAATTTCACGTCAACTTTTAACTACTGCTTAAATGTAGAGCATCGGGGACCATGATCATTTAGGCCAATCCCAGCAGTCTAAGTATGCTGAAGTCGAAAGCTGAATGGCAAACATTTGTGACTACATCTAAAAGGAAGGTGGAATAATAAAGAATTGGGACGTTTAGTGCAGGCCAAGACAAGAACACTTTTTGGGCTCTCTGTAAATGAAATCTTCATATCCCTCTATGGCGCTATTTTCTTTTCCTGGAGAAAATCATGAGAACTGGAATTGTCCAGGAAATGTGGAAGCTGCTGGCGTCTAAACATTTGAAAACTCACTTTATTTATTCATATATGAAATAAGCATATGCTACTTACCTTAAATAGCTAAATATTAAAATATACAATTTTTGAAAATAAAAGCAAGATAACTATATAACAGGACATTTCAGAAATTAAGAAAATTTTATATATATATATATTTTTTTTTTTTTTTTAAACCCTCTCACCTGTAATCCCAGCACTTTGGGAGGCCAAGCTGGGCAGATCACAAGGTCAGGAGATCGAAACCAGCCTGGCCAACATGGTGAAACCCCGTCTCTACTAAAAATACAAAAAAATTTGCTGGGCATGGTGGCAGGCTCCTGTAGTCCCAGCTACTTGGGAAGCTGAGGCAGGAGAATGGCATGAACCCGGGAGGTGGAGGTTGCAGAGAGTCGAGATCATGTCATTGCACTCCAGCCTGGGAGATAGAGCAAGACTCTATCTCAAAAAACAAAAAAACAAACCCTCTCACTTTGCTGACACAACCATTGTTTGGCGCCACTGTACTTTTATGAGCATGTATTTGATAAGTTTATTTCATGTGCATAACATTTTTAAATCTTATTTTTCTACTTAATCCCACATCATAAGTCTTTTCCATGTTATGTCAATCTTCATATTCACAATCTTTAATCATATTTGGTTAAGTTGATGTTTCATTTTAGAATAATTACATAATCCATGATCCTGATTTTACTGTTGAACATTTTGGTTGCCCACACATTTTGGCTACTCTTAACATGAAGACCATTTTCATGCAGATACGGTTTTTTGTTTTTTTGTTTTTTTTCATAATAGGGATTGTTTCCTTGGGATGAAGTATCAGAAATACAACTCCTGGGCTAACAGGAGTCGAAAATCCATTTTGTGGAAATTGACACATACTGCCTAATTGCTTCCCAAAATATATATACTAATTCATAATGACTATTATGTATTGAAATATATAATACTTTGAGTCTCCATACCTATGTCACCACTGGATAATGTCATTAATTTTCAAATTTCTGTTAACAGATGAACGGTGTTACCTTAATTTAACTCACATTTTCCTCTTTCCTAATTAGGCTGAACATTTTTTATTTAATAGTTACATTTCCTCTTTCATAAACTCAGTTTATGTATTTTGTATGGATGAGTTTTGAGAGAGTCAAACAATGAGAAATCTCTGCGTTATTTTGAAATTTGGTATTGTGGTTATTATCATCATTGATGTTTTCTTTCTTATGTAAAACGTAACCCAGTCATAGCACAGGGACCCCAGATTTTAGAATTCTGTTCTCCCCGTAATTATAGAATCAATATGGGTCTTCCAAATCTGGTGGCTAATAGTGATTTCATCACTTCTGTCCTTTCTGAGTTCTGTAACACAGACTCACCTACATTCTTAGCTTGTAGATTTCTGTTTTCTTTCTGAAACCTTTTGAAGGCTCTGAGATGACAACACCATGACCACTACGCATCCCCACTCTCACCAAGACGTCTTACTACTCAATCATAAATTTTGCAATCAGCACTACAGCTGCCAAGCTATTCCTTGCCCAGATGTGTTAAATCAGTGCATAACTCTACAGGGGGCCCACATAAAACTTTATACTGCTCCCCACCACCCCATTCCAACCTCCAACATGAGTTGCCCTGATTCTGCAGCACAGTGTAGGATTTAATGGCTTATTCCATTCCTGCACTGTGTTCTGGGCTGGTCCCTGAAATCAAGTTTTATCTGGTCGAGGCTTTTCTCTGAGGACAGATTTACCATTATTCCCTCAGTTTCCAGATGGGATCACTATACTGTTATACACACAATCTGGCCTATTTCAGAGAACCTCTGATACTGATTATATGTGTGTGTGTGTCGGGGGGCACATGTGCATGGGTGTTTGGTGGTTCTCAGGAGGGGAGGAGGGGAGGAGTGGTGGAGGGAGAGAAACCAAGACCTTGGCCTCTCACCTCAGAATAAATGAGCACTTCAAACACCTTTCAACTCCTGAATGTAACTTCGGCTGCTAATCTTCCTTTAAAATCACTCTAGGATTTGGAAATAACTCTAGAAATAACCTCCATGATGGGCATCATGAGAATGCAGAGACCCATTAGACCAGAGATTCCAAAAGCACAAAACTCATGTTCATCCTTTGAGCTGGCTCCTCCACCTGGTGTGTATTTACTCAAAAATAATAACACAATTGCTGCAGATCTTCTTTAATAAGTGCCCCCTGGAATTTTGGCTTCATAATATAGCATTTCATTATTGATTGCTAGATATTTAAGGTTTATCTCTGAACCACAACAAAATGTATCCTTTGGAATATTGTAGCTTCATCTGCTTGTGTGGTCTACTGATAATCAATGTTCCTCTACTCATTGTAGGAATAATTTACATACTTTGAGATGCTATCGTATCGTTCCTGGCTGCTTTCCCTAGAGGCTTAAAGCACTGCATTTAATATCTTCTCATAGATCATATCTTCAGGTCTCTATTATTTTGCCAAATTCTACTAATTTCACTATTTCTGCCTACTACTTTTCTGTCATTTCACTAGTTGGATTCTACTAATTTCTCAATGTCATTTCCATGATACAATGCCACAACTGAAAATAATAGATTAATAAATAGAAAACAAAAACAATGTCCTTTTGCCCAGACCCTAATCATTCAACTCACAAAAAGATGTAGATTATTTAGACCAGTGGTCCCCAACATTTTTGGCACCAGGGACCAGTTTCATGGAAGACGATTTTTAGACAAGGGTGGGTGGCTGTGGTTTTGGGATCAAACTGTTCCACCTCAGATCATCAGGCATTAGATTCTCATAAGGAGTACGCAACCTAGATCCCTCACATGCGCAGTTCCACAGTAGGGTTCCCGCTCCCATAAGAATCTAATGCCACCACTGATGTGACAGGAGGTGGGGCTCAGGTGGTAATGCTTACTCACCTACTGCTTGCCTTCTGTTGTGCAGCCCGGCTGCTAACAGGCCAAGGAACAGGACCAGTCAGTGGCCCAAGGATTGGGGACCCCTGACATAGGCAGACTCAATATTTATGTAGCTGTTTGGACTAGTTGAGAAATAAATAAAAGTGGCACCAGAAAAAATAAACAATTCTAGTCCTACCCCTCAGAGTATTATTGGCTTTCTTTGCTTTGAAGAAAGAATAAGCAACTACTCTTGAAAATTCCCATTGTCATAGAATATGAAATAAATGTACAACATAGTCATGCCAAATTATATGAAATGCTAAACAGGGTTAGCTAATGTGTAAAATCCAAAGAGTTCTCCCAAGCTACTTAAACAATATCAAATTTAATCTAAAGGCAGTTGGATTCCTGATGATGTGACTTAGTTTAAGTAATGAAATTAACATACTATCCAAAGGGAGTTCTGTGTATTATTCTCATTAGTTATGAGAATACGATTAAATGATTTACACATTTACAATAATGCCACCATTCAGGCATTCAATGGAACCATATAGCTAAGAAAATCATAGATGTTTCACTTAAGAAAACAGAGCTTGTTTCAACAAATTTTTAGTTACTAGAATGCCATTGATATCACTCAGACCCCGGTAAAACATTAAGTTTCTTAGTAAGACTGTAAGAAGTATGTGCATGACTTAAGAAGAATTGGTAACATAAATTCACACATTTGTACACAAAATAGGTCCCCTGAAACATAATGCTAAAATGAGGTGAGCTCTGTATTGCATGTATCCCTAACAAAGAAGCAAAACAACAAAAAAAGGTCATTTCACCAAAATAGGTTATTAACTTTCTCAGTAACACAAGTCCTCTAAAAGTAGACAATATTGCCCCGATGGCATCATCTCACAGTTTTATGATGAGAATATGACAGTTAAGTACCAATTCAAAATCCAGGAAACACCAGCATTCACTGAGTTGCTAGAATCTATGGTGGAAGTTTTAACACCAGAACAGAATACCACTGTTAGCCCCATTATTTTGTTCTTTTAAATAATTTTCAAGTGATTTGTAGGCACTTTTTTCCTATTATAATAAAATAATTACTAAATTAGTTATCTAAATACGTATACTTTAAAATTGGGAGTGTTTTATTAATAGAGCTAGATGTACATACGAACAGAGAAGAATTTTAAGTTATTCTATATACTTGGAATTAAAGACAAGACATGACTAGAATCATGTTTGAAGGGGGAAATGATCATAAGAATTGATATTATATGATATGAATAAAATAGAATGACAAAATAGATGAAATATCAAAGTATATTAAAACCTTATTTTTTACCTATTAGATCTTCTCATAAAATTGTGGGAGAGTACACACTTTTAAATTATACTTTCTTTCCCCAAAGACATCTATTAACATTGAAAAAAAATGTAGCCCCAAAGGAAAAAAGTTAACACAATATGTAATGAAAATATATTAAGAATTTTATGTCTTTCACTTCCTTTGTATATTTTACCCACCATACAGTCCACACAGACTTAGCCAAATTAACAATCGATATGATCTTATGTATGCACTTAAAAGCCCATATAAATACCAAAACATCGAGTATTTCCTGAGAATTCTAACTGACAATGCAAATTTCAAATGTTTAAGCATTAACAATAAATTCAGTCAACCCTCAGTATCCATGCATTCTGTATCGCAGATTCAACCAATGACAGATAGAAAATATTTGGGAAAAGAGTTGCATCTGTAGTGAACATGTGCAGACTTTTCTTTCTTATCATTATTCCCTAAACACTACAGTATAACAATTATTTACATAACACTTATGTTGTATTTGGTATTATAAGTAATCCAGAGATGATGTAATGTGTAAGGGAGGATATGCATAGCTTATATGCAAATATTACTCCATTTTGTATCAGAGACTTGAGCATCCATGGATTTTGGTATCCATGGGAGGTCCTGGAACCAGTTTGCCACTGACACCAAGGAACAACTATGTATCTACATTCATCAGAATTCTTAAGGGTCACATTAATATGATTTTTTAGGTGTTTTAAACTATATCAGCAATATCTGCTTTGTGCTTCACAGTAAAATGATCTCTCTGTTTAAGAGGGAATTTGCTCTTTGTCCCACTTTCAACTTTTATTAACCCTAGTAGCTTACTAATATATTCATCAATTTATCACTTATCGAGTGCTTTTTATGTGCTAACCCTGGTGTTCTGCTGATTCCTGAGACAACAATGAAGAACATTTTGCATATCATTCCTAATAAGAATATCTGCTACACTAATAAGTACAGTAGAGCAGTGGTCCCAACCTTTTTGGTACCAGAGACTGGTTTTGTGGAAGAGAATTTTTCCATGGACCCAGTGGTTAGGGGTGGTTTGGGGATGATTCAAGGGCATTACATTTATTGTGCACTTTATTTCTATTATTATTACATGGTGATATATAATGAAATAATTATACAACTCACCATAATGTAGAATCAGTGGGAGCCCTGAGTTTGTTTTCCTGCAACTAGACAGTCCCATCTGGGGGTGATGGGAAACAGTGACAGATCATCAGGCATTAGATTCTCATAAGGACACGAAACCTAAATCCCTCACATGCACAGTTTGCAATAGGATTCACGCTCCTATGAGAACCTAATGCCATTGCTGATTTGACAGGAGGTGGCACTCAGGCAGTAATGCAAGCGATGGGGAGTGGCTACAAATACAGATGAAGCTTCACTGGCTTGCCTGCCTGCTGCTCCCCTCCTTTGCTGTGAGGCCTAGTTTCTAACAGGCCATGGACTGATACCCGAACTCTGAAGGGACTGGGGACCTCTGCAGTAAAGGGTCCTGCAATGATTGCTCTTGCTGTGTTTAAAGCAAATTATCAGATGAGCTAATTGGCACAGTACCAAACAGTAAGTAAAGGTTTTGATAAGTGACCACCATGGTCTAAATGAAAATGGAAAACCAAATCAGGATGCATTAAAGTCATATAAAGGAAAATTTTTTAAAACAATAAACTTTTAGAACGGAAACAGCAGAAAATGAGAGACTGTGGAATCCATACCTATACTGCAATACTTAAGCACAAGGCCAAGCACTGCTCTAGGGAACATGGGATGAACTATCAGCTTGTGGAATTTCTTTCAGATCTCTATTTCCATAATGTCAATAAAAACAAAACTAGCCTTCCACCTACTGCCTCTTCCCCCACTCCTGCTAAGGAACGAAAGTGGCAGCATTATTTTAAACATTATTTTCTTTTTTTTTTTTTTTTTTTTTTTTTTGAGACGGAGTCTTGCTCTGTCACCCAGGCTGGAGTGCAGTGGCCGGATCTCAGCTCACTGCAAGCTCCGCCTCCCGGGTTTACGCCATTCTCCTGCCTCAGCCTCCCGAGTAGCTGGGACTACAGGCGCCCGCCACCTCGCCCGGCTTTTTTTTTTTGTATTTTTTAGTAGAGACGGGGTTTCACCGTGTTAGCCGGGATAGTCTCTCGATCTCCTGACCTCGTGATCCGCCGGTCTCCGCCTCCCAAAGTGCTGGGATTACAGGCTTGAGCCACCGCGCCCGGCCTTACAACATTATTTTCTTCAGCTAACACTGACAGCCACTATTCTGTCTAGCAGGCACTAGGCCTAAAGGCAGCCTAAAAAATTTAAATAGCTGAATCTGTATTAGAAGCCCAATGAATACCAGCTTCAAACATTTTAGCCCCAGAGCAATGGGCAGCCATTGATACATGATGTCAACCATCTGAAGGGTAAGAATGAAACCATTTTAAAACGGAAACAGACAGAAAGGCAAACACCCTCAAGCATTTTCAAGCTATGCCATAATAGATGGTGTTGAAATCTGTGCTAAGATCAAGTGCGGAAGGATCTTAGTGCAGGAGAAAGTAAAATCTGCAATGTGAGGAGGTCATTTATAACTCTGACAAGGGTAGTCTCCCTACTTGCTGCTTTTTGGATGACTGAAATGTTCACATTTCGAGTAGTTTGAGATATAGGTATTCAGTTCTTTCGCCATCACCCATAAAGGATAATTCTGGGGGGAAGAGAGGATGCAAGTGGTCTGGTCGTAGCAGTAGGGGCGTTTTCTTATCTTTTCTCGGTTGATCTTACGATGTCACCCATTACCCAGCTCTGTCCAGATAGCCTCTTGACTTGTTTGTCTTTTAAGAAGATTTTTGCAGTGTCTGGGTTTCTCTATTAAATTCTCATTTTCTGATAATTTTCCTATACCTTCCTAAACTCAAAACAACACTGGAATAACATCACCCATAACTCATTTCCTAGAATGTGTTGAAGGTTTTTGTTTTGCTTTGCTTTTTAAATTAGAGTCAGGGATTTTGGTACTATTTAAAAGTAACCTCTGACACTCATGATGCTCCCTCTGAGTATTTACCACAGTGTAATTAAGTTAACCATGTGAATTTCAGCAGTACTGTATGTAATTTTTGAGGTTATCTATTTATCATAAATTGCCAGATATTCTCGAATATGCATTTTTCTTTAAACTAAATAAAATAAATGGCACAGCATTTGCATCATCAAAACTGTCATGCAGGCTTTTCTCAAAAATAAAAGTTTAGAAAAGCACATTTAAACAATATTTATCATAAAGCTGCTTTTCACAGTTCTTTCTGGCATCAGATTAAGAATTCACATTTATTAAAATGGAATCTGGAAAAAAAGACACTATTTACACAAAAGCCCACCCAAATGTTTAAATAGGGCTTATAATATGTAGGAAAGTTATTTCTAGGTGAAATGTTAAAATCCATAGGGGAAAAACTAGATGAATTGCAAGGCAGAAGTCTAGCACGGACTATGTTGTGACAGAAGTACCAACACTGTAAAGTGCCCACAAATCCGCAGCATGGGCAGACTTCCTACCTGCCCTTGTAATCCTGAACACCTGCCTGCTATGATTAGCAGCTACAGCACACTGGCTTCCAAAGATGCATTTCTGAATGTGAGTTCTGGGGAAAGAGCAGCCTACAGAGATTTTGAATCCAGATTTTTGTTTCTGCTTACTACATGGAATGCCAAGTGCAAAAGGCAAGGAAAAAAAAAATCCATGTTTTCACTGGCAAGCCTACAGAGTCTTGTGGTCAAAAGAATCTTGCAATTTCTGCTGATGCTCCTGGAAACAGATTGATGATCTAGGTTACTGTGCTTTTTCAGGAGGTGAATGAAAGAATGGTGTTAAATAAGACAGATCATTCTGAAATACAGTTTCATAATAATCGCAAGATTCAGACTGAACTAAAGTAAAGCTTCGGCAATCTATTAGGTGGATTTTTTTTTCTACCCAAGATTTCCATTTGTTTTCAGTGTCCAGATAGATTTCCAGCTGGACAGCTGAATGCTCTCATTGTTCTATTGAAGAATATTCTCCACTATTTACCATTAATCAATCCACTTTAACTGTGTAGCATAGTGTTTAGTATAACTGAAAATTTTTTTATAGTCATTTGAGCAATCCTTCTGAATTGACTCATACATTCATTTATTCAACAACAAAAAATGTTGTCATTTTATGGGTTAGGCATTGTTCTAAGTCCTGACATGAAAAGCTGAAAAATAACACATCGCCCTTACCCTTGTGAGGATTTCAGTATGTACAGAGAGATATGCAAACACCTATGATACGAGCTAGAATAAATTCAAGCTCAGATAGCTAAAAAGTGCACACAATAAAAGGAGTTAATTCTGGCTTATAGGAGACAGCAGCTGAGAAAATTGAGACTCTTCACTGCAAAACTTAAGAAAAAATATTCTATCGATTTAGAGTAGTTTTCCAGCATTCTGGAGCTGACAAGCACACTTTTGTGTCACAGGTTTCCAGTCTTCCTGAAAAGTCTTAGAAATGAGTTAAAACTCTTAGAAGTGAGTTAAAACTGGTGCTGTTTTGAGAATTTCATCATATCTACTGAAACAATTAGAGACTACAGGGGCAATATGGAATAGGAACCATTGATACGTAATTTAAACTCAGATTACAAAAGTAATAGAAATAGGAAGTGGGTCAATGGCTTTCTTTCCAGTCAGTACAGAGGTGTTTATACTAATATCAGTTGAGTGCTTTACTCAAGGAACTGGGCTGTACCAGCTTCTGTTTGCAAACTGTCATCACCAAATTGTGCTGTCATTATCATTACCACCACCACATCACCATTAACAACTAACACATACGTAGCATGAGGCATGTGCCAGGTACTGTGCTATTATAGATATTAATCACTCCTGTAATCCTTACCTCAACTTTATATGATAAGTACCACTGTTATTCCCATTTTATAGGTAAGAAAACTGAGGCATAGTGAAGTTAAATAATTTCTTAACTAATTATTAAGTAGTAGAGCTAGGAAGTCTGGCTCTAGAGTCTTAGGTCTTAACCATTATACTAAACTGTTTCTCTATGGATTTTAAAACTATAATAATAATAAATGCAGTAATACAATATTTACCTAAGAGAGTTAATCCTAATAGAAAAAAATATTAAATTTATACATAAGAAGCAAGGGATAAATCACCTGTAGGACACTGTAAGTCTGTGATACCCTTACCCAAAGGTGTTCTACTGCAAAATTTGACAAGTTCTTTTCCAAAAACTCTTCTATTTTTCTCACCTAAATAACCCAACATATAGGACTAATTTTAAAACACATAATTCACTAATTACCTTAAGAACAATGATGCGCAGTGATATTTTTATGTAACTATCAAAAGATGTTGAACCCAGAGTTCTAATGAGTATTACACGGGAACCCTCCGTTTTTTATGTTATTTAGATATATCAGACTTAAACGGCATCCTATTTATTACTATTCTTTCACAACTGTACATAATTAGATTTTACCACCTAAATTTTATGAATATTTCCTAGATATATTCCTTCCTTTCCACCCTCAATGAAACTGTTTTATTTTCAGCTATCTCCTACTTCAGTTGTTGCAATCAACTCAAATTACTGAGCTCATATGATATGCCAAGCATTGTGCTAGATGCATAATATACTTATCTAATTTGAGCCTTATAAAAGTTCTGAGCAGAGTAGTAGTATCCACATTGAACAGGTAAGAAAAAGTTTCAGAGATTAAATAACCTGCTCAAGGTCACATTGCTGGTGAGTAGGGTTACTGGGAGAATTCAGAAGCATTTCATGCATGGTCAATATTTCCCCCAAGTTACCATCGTAATTTACTGTACATCTCCTCTGCCTCACACATATGAATTGATTAATGTATGTTTTATGCTTGACCGGAACAATGTACAAGGTCCTTCCAATCTAATATACCATTACGGCTCAGCTTTCAATACTCTATCACCTACTACAGTTTTTTGTCTCATATCAAAAAACAGGCTCTAGATCATCTATTCAGAAAAAAAGGGCAAGGGATATACAAAAATTTAAGAAAATCTCTTTAGATTAGATAGAATATTAATTCTACTTGCTTTCATTTCTTACAGTTGTAATATTTAATAAACATTAGTAATGAACCAAAACTGAACTGACTATACTATTTTTTCAGAAACTGATATTTTGGTGTGTTTTTTGGTAATAGCTTTATTTCTATGTAATTCACATACCATACAGTTTATCCATTTAGAGTGCACAACTGAATGATAATTAGTATATTCATAGATACATGCGACCATCACCACAGTAAGTTTCAGAACACTTTTATCTTCTCAAAACAGGCAAGCACTAATCTATTTTCTTTTTTTCACTCTGTCAGCCAGGATGGAGTGCAGTGGCACAATCTCGGCTCACTGCAACCTCCATCTCCCCGGATCAAGCAATTCTCCTGCCTCACCCTCTTGAGTAGCTGGGATTACACGCCCAGCTAATTTTTGTATTTTTAGTAGAGATGGGGTTTCACCATGTTAGCCAGGCTGATCTTGAACTCCTGACCTTACATAATCCACCCATCTCGGCCTCCCAAAAGTGCTGGGATACAGCTGTGAGCCACCGCACCTGGCCCACTAATCTCTTTTCTATCTCTACAGATTTGTCTTTTCTGTACATTTCATATAAATAGAATCATATACTATGTGGTCCTGTGCGACTAGCATAATGTTTCAAGATTCATCCATGTTGTAGCATGTACCAGTACTACATTCAATTTTATAGCTGAGTACTATTCCATTGTATGGAAATACAAATTTTCTTCATCCATTCATCAGCTGATGGACATCTGAGCTGTTTATACTGGTTAGCTGTTAAAAAATAATGCTGCTATGAACATTTCTGTACAAGTTTTTGCATAGACATATGTTTTCATTTCTCTTAGGTACAGACCAAAGTGGAATTACTGGTCATTTAGTAAACTCGATCTTTAACTATTTGAGACACTGCCAGACTGTTTTCCAAAGAGGCTGTACCATTTACATTCCCATCAGCATGCGTGACGGTTCTATGTCCTCACCAACATTTGTTACCATCTGGCTTTTTTATTGGAGCCGTCCTAGTGCATGTGAGGTAGGATTTCATTGGGGTTTTCATTTGCATTTTCCTGATTACTGATGAAATTGAGCATCTTTTTATATGCTTATGGGCCATTTGTTTATGTTCTTTAGAGAAATGTCTATTCAGATCTTTTGGCCATTTTTAAATTGGTTTGTCTTTTTATTTCTGAGTTGTAAGAGTTCTTTTTATATTCTACATACACGTGCCTTGTGGGATATATGATTTGCAAATATTTTTCCCTATTCTGTGGGTTGCCTTTTCACTTTTTTTCTTTTTTAAAAAACTTTTATTTTAGGTTCATGGGTACATTTGCAAGTTTGTTATATAGGTAAACTACTGGCATGGGGGTTTGTTGTACAGATTATTTCATCACCCAGGTACTAAGCCTAATACCCAAGAGTTAACAGAAACTGATATTTTGAACAAAATAATGCCCTCTTTTCCTAAAAAGAGCCTCATTAAAAATTATTAGATGAGAAATATAATATGATGAGAAGGATATTTATGAAAACTGTAGCATATAAAATAAGTTTGATACAGCCATTTCTAAAATAAGACTTTGTAAAGGGCACAAGCAGCTTTAAAAATCTGATATTGTAATGAAAATTTAATAGGACTTCCAAACAAAGAAGCATTCATCTATTTCAGGACCTTCTGAGAAACAAATCTAAGTATTTGCCTATGTCTGGTTTAAAAATGTCTGATATTTTTAACTCCATAATAGTCATCAATGTGATTTACTGATGTAAATTAGTTTGTTTAGTTGTTTCTAAACATCAAAAAGTGATATTGTGAAAGGCTAAAAAAGGAAAGCCTAAAAAAAAATGAAAAAAAAATTTCTAAAGGGAAGCATAACAATTTTATTACTCCATACATTCCAGACTGCTTTATTTCTTCTTTAACTGCTATTTAGTATGACCAAATTACAGACACACCAATAACTTTTACACTAAATACAATATTTTATACATATAAAACTACAGAGAGTAGGCAAGTTTCTGTAATAATCTTCCACAAAGAAAGATATAAAGAGAACAAAAAAGGAATAGCTTTTATCTCCCTAGTTTTTCATGTCAGTTTGCCTTTCATATTTTTATCTCTCTCTCTCTCCTGTATTCTTATCTATCATACAATACAACAACAATTTAAATTAAAAGAAAAAGACAACATGTGGCATTTTGTTTTGTTTCAAGAAAAGAGAACAATCCACTACACAAGACTCATTTTGTGTCACAAACTCTACAAAGCTTTTTCCTGAGGACCTTGTCCTGAAGCAGAACTTAGAGCTTCCTCATTTTGAGTCCCTTTCCAATCATATACATCTGTCTGAGAGAATAAAACAGATGACTGTATTAATTTGTTCCATCTGTTTTGACTGTAGGACTGGAAGTTCCTTGAGGGCAAAGGACACATATTCCCTTGGATTTCTAGGTAAACAGTACAGAATTTGAAAGGGACTTCCCTAACTAACGTGTTGAAAGACAAAAATGAGTAAGTTATAGGTATGCCTTGCCTTAATTAAGGCCACAGTATTAATACTATCCTCACAGAGTTGAAATTTAAAAACTAAAACTGTAATGAAGGAAGCTGCTTATAAGTTAGCTCTCAAAATGAAAAAAAAAATCAGCAACATACAGTAGAAAGAACACACTGCTCACCGCAAATTCACAAGATAGGATCATTTCTGGTAACCCAGATGACTGAAGTATGTTTATTTTCATATCACATACTTAATCTCTAACACTACAGGGGAGCCTGTAGTGTTACACTGAATTATATTACATTGAATTATATTACATTGAATTCCCCGAGAATTTATTCTTGTATGTTATTATACAAGCAACGCTATAGCAAGAACCACACACCAGGTTTTTACGCCCTATGTTGAAGCCCATATTACATTGTATTCTGTGGGCCCAGGATGATTCATTTAGAATGCAAAACCAATCTCTCATTTTGCATAAATCAGTAGTTTTCACATCTGAGAGCTGCCTGGTTAGTTTTCAGGTTGTGGCATTTCATTTTATTTTGTTTTCTGCAGTATACTGTCTCGTGCTCCTTTGTTTTTGTTTTTTTCAAATGGCAACCTAAGTTACATTTTAACAAATGCCTTATTCTTTCCTGCATTTTAATTTTTATCCCTACAATTCCAATAGAGCCCTCTCAAAAGTCACCAATAACTTTTCAAATTCAATGACCTTTTTCTTTTATCAGCCTCCGTGTCTAGATGTCACAGCAGAATTTGGCACTTCTCCTCCTTTTGGTTTCTGTGACACCAAATGATCCTGGTTCTCATGTGCTTTGTGACATCAGTGTACCTGTTCTCCAAGGTTTTGTGCCACTGTCTTCTTTATCTACTCTCTCATCCATTGAAATCAGGGCTCCGTTACCTCTACCTGACTGAGTCCTGCATCTAAAGAGTCAGCTGAGCCCCATACAAGAGGCCAGTCTGCATTTGTAATTGTCTTCCATGTCCCCAGAACCTTCAGACTCTGCAAATTCAACATTTTGAAACAGAATGCATGTTCCCTTCAGATGAAGTATAGCATATTCCTTGTCTCTCAGGTTCTGATTTTATTTAAAAGTTTACTCCCTTTCTCTCTTTTCTATTCTGCAATATATCTTGCACTCGTTCGTTCTTCTGATTCCACTGACTCCATCTCAATGTAGGTCAATTTCATTCACCTGGACAACTACAAAATTTCAAGTGAACTAGTTTCTAGTCTTTCCCCTCTCCAATGCATTAAACATACTGCTCTTATGTTAAGCTTCTTTAAGGACATATCTAGTTATTTATTTCCATTGCACAAAAAGCCATAAAGGGATAGAACGCAAAAACTTTTGTCTAGCATTCAATGTTCCCTGCAATATCTACCATATCTACCACTTTTCCAACCTATTTACTTCTCCTCCCTTTAGGGATTTGGCATCTCAGCAAAACCGACATACTAAATCTTTGTGCATACTCCAAGTGAAGATGTTTATCTTAGCACTGCTAGCACCAAGAACACTGCCTAGCCCATAAAAGTGCTCAATAAATATTTGTTAAAAGAATAAATGATAGCCTGTAAGAATCTTTTACCCTGAAACTAACATCCAGTATATTTTATAAGGATGAGGTAGAAGTTACTATAAAGTTCACTAAATCCAAAGAGTAGAACCAGCCAAAGGAGGAATGGGAGTGGAAGCTACTAAGGAAGCCCCAGGAGGACACTCCCCCTCTGAAATATTATTAGCTCCGTTGGAAAGCACATGACTTTTTAGACTTAAAGTAAGAGGATGAATGGTAACTTGCCAAAGAAGCTCCCAGTACTACACATTTTTTTTTTTTAGAAGAAATTCAGTTCCTGCTGTTCTTTATTTACTTAAAAAGGAGTGTCACCTATCAGAGTCATTTGTCAAGGGCTGAACAGTTGCAGCATAACAAATTTAAACCTTTCACTATGAATAAAGCATAATTAACACACTGGCCAAAGGATGCTGAGTGTTCAGCTCAAAAACATTCTGGTACCAACAGAGAAAAGGAATCTTACTTGGTAAATTAAAACATATGTTGCATGTTTTATTCTTAACATCCATAAATTGAAGGAAGAGATGCCAATTTGTCTAGTAATGATGATGAAGTTGGGAGAACAGTGAGGAAAATCCTCCCTTAAATGATTATTTTCCAGATAATTTATCATCTCCTATTTTTGCTTTGAGATACGTTTTGTGATGAGATCTTTATAGTAGAATTTGAACCACATGACATTTAATATATTCAAAAATAAGTAGAAAAGCTCTATAGTCTATTCTTTAATCAGCCTTCCTGGTTCTGTCACTATAATAAGTAAGTAGGACTCTTAATGCATCTAAATAAGAAATCAGTGTTATTCCCTGTTTATGCTTGACTGTTGGGAATTGCTCTTTGACTATTAATAATTATCCATCACTCATGCCTGGCTATTCAAATAAAAACTCTGGCTAACTCTTCTTGGAAGAGTCTGTTTTTACTCAGAGGGGCCTAGGAAAGCTGTTTTGCAATGTAGCGGGCTCCCCTTACACACCTTTACAGGAGTTAGTTGAACATCACATGCTAGTGCCCATAGCATTATCAAAGTACCACAGATACGTTCACTGATAGGACTGCTGACATGGAGTGCTGTCTCATATGGCCCCGTGGAGGTTGAGGGTGACAAGAAAAGAGTCAAAAGACAGTGAACAATGGGACACTTGCTGTCACCTAGTCTGTGTGGGATCCCTCCTACTCAGAATGCAAGTATGAGTATAAAGGGCTGAATATGGACAGGCCTATCAACCACCCAGTGTGTGGGCAAAATGGCAAAATGTTCCAAGCAGCTAGGAGAGAAGCAACATTGAAGTAATCCAAGAGCCATGGCTGGACCCCAGCCCTCAACAATGTGACCGTTAGCATCCATGCTGTGGCATTATTCTTTCTTTCAGTAAAAAATAAATAAATAAATAAATAAATAAATAATAAATTAAAAAAAATAAAAACCAAAAGCTTCTCTTTGAGGGAAGCAGCATAGACAAGAAACCTTAAGATTGCATAAAACTTTTTAACTGAACAAAACAATAGAGGAGTCTGCACCTAAAACACAGAAATTTAACTGCACTACCCATCCCCACTGCACCATACCTAAATGACACCAGACATAGAAATGCCACTGCCTAACTCATGCCTTGAAATGCAGGTGCCTTCTCTGAAGTGATCCATGTGCCACACTTGCCTGAAAATAGAAGTGGTCTTTCTAAAGTTACATGCACACATCAAGAAATACATTGATGACCCTTCTTGCATATTCAGTGGTCCTCTACTCTATTGAACTACACTTCAGGTTTATTAGAAACATTTAATATACTACTGACTGATCTGTTTACTATATGCTGTGAAAGTCATACTACTTTTACTTTGCTTCCTTTATTTTAATAAACTCTGTTATTAAATATAGACATTCAAATACTTACATTAGGAAATATATTCTTCAAAAGTTTATTGCTTTTTGCATATAAAATCTCACCTGTATTTTTTCTTGAATAATTAGAATTCCCATAATAGTTAGAAATTGGGTCAAATAGCTGCAGTGGACTGAGATATACATTGTTCTGTGATTATTATTTAAACCTCATTCTATACACTATTCATATCATTATATTTTAAAAACAACACACAACTTGACTGGCATCCAAAAAGTTAGTACAGGAGTTATTTAATACTCTGAAGCATCTGTGGTAATGAATGGACTCTAAGTTTCCTTTTTTATTGAAAATACATTTTAAATATGTATATTTAATATATATATTAAAATCTGAAATAAGATTTCAGAATTAATCAACACACATAGTATATTTTATGCTGCTCTTATTGACAGATGATTTGTAAGTTTTAATTTTATCAATCTTGTCTAGCACTTGAGAAGAAGTTGATACAGTTTAGAGGCTGTGTTGAGTGTCAAAAACAACTTTAATTTTCTCAGCTTTATGAGTCTGAATCTGTAAAAAATTAGAGTAATTGTGGCTCCACAATGAGGAGCAGGTATGGGGCATGGTTTAAGGTTCTGAGGCCACCTGTGGCAAAACTGAACTGAGGCTCAGATCAGTGGTTCTGAGATCTTTTGTTTTGTTTTCAAATAGGTAATTTTATTTTTAATTGTAAATTGACAACTTATAATTGTATAAATTTATGGGGTGACATTATAATTCATGAGTCATACTGTACTAAAATGGTTGATGTGTCTGCCTCCACCATAAATCTATAAATGTCTAGAAACAGGAACTTATCCCATTCAACTTGCTCCCATGAAGCTTAACACAGTGCCTGTGAAGTAGACATTCAAAACTGATGAATGAATGAATGATAACTACACAATTAGCAATATTTGTTAAGAACCAGGTAGTGTTCCAGGCACTGAATTTATAGCAGTAACTGAGACAGTTTCCCTCCTTTCAGGGGATTTACATTTGAATAGAAGATATACTCTTCTCTGTGGGGCTACATGTAACCATTGAAGTTGGCAACATCAGATTACTAGTGATTTGGACAAGAGAATGGATAATGGGGATAGAATCCAGCTGAGCCGGAGAATGAAGACAGTGATTACAGAGAACTCTTTCAAGCAGTTTTCCTCTGGGAGAATTCCAGTTTTAATACTGTGGTACCCTCTTCTCAGAAATCAACCACATACAGCAGAGAGAAAGAAGCAGAAACAAAAATGGCATCTTTGCCTGACTTGTTCACTCTTTTATTAAAAAAATTTTCAGAGAGAAGTGAAAAAGGAGCTTCACCTGCCCATGACCAGCACATGAAGAGGAGGGCTGGACAAGCACAGTGGGACATTTGGAAAGAGTAATTCAAGGAAATATTAAACGAAAGAAGACACGAAGTGGAAAAGCCATCACATTGTGGGAAAAAGATGACACGGAACAATCAAAATAGAGATATAACCTCATTACCTTACAGAGAAAGGACCATTTAATCATCCTGGCAAAACAATCAGGTTATTTCCAATGAAATTACATTAATTCATTTTGGGCAGGTCAGTTCAATCTCTCATCTTTCATTCCTTTACTAGAATACCTACCTCACAGGACGTGAAGAAGGCATATAGCAGCTCCTGCATTTAATAAATAATAGCTTCTCTTCTGCTAAGTGGATAATTAAAAAGTGCTTGACAGTAATTTCTTATATAAAACCTGTACTCATTTTATTTACTCTGGTTTTTTTTCATAAAAACCACAAAGGTCAACATCATTTCAGTTCCGGTTTGAATGATTACAAATTACGAGATCAGATCTACTTGAAGCATATAGGACAGTTACATCTATTATTTCACTTGAATATATTTTTTTTTTTTAATTTTTTTTTGAGACAAGGTCTTGCTCTGTCACTCTGGCTGGACTGCAATGGCATGATCTCGGCTCACTGAAACCTCTGCCTGCTGAACTCAAGTGATTCTCCAGTTAAGCCTCCCAAGTAGCTGGGACTATATGCATGCACCACCATGCCCGGCTAATTTTTATATTTGTAGTAGAGACGGGGTTTTGCCATGTTGCCCAGATTGGTCTTGAACTCTGCACTCAAGCAATCTGCCTGCCTCAGTTTCCAAAAGTACTGGGATTACAGGTGTGAGTCACCACGCCCAGCTGTATTTTAGAAGTATAAGTGCTGCATAGGTTTTTTTGTTTTTTTTTCAAAAATTCAATTAAAGTCACATAAATATGAAGTATTATAATTCTGCAGGAAGTCTGAGTTTACCAAATTCAGTATATATAAACTGCTCTAAAGTTCATATGGAACCAAAAAAGAGCCCGCATTGCCAAGACAATCCTAAGTCAAAAGAACAAAGCTGGAGGCATCACGCTACCTGACTTCAAACTATACTACAAGGCTACAGTAACCAAAACAGCATGGTACTGGTACCAAAACAGAGATATAGACCAATGGAACAGAACAGAGTCCTCAGAAATAATACCACACATCTACAGCCATCTGATCTTTGACAAACCTGAGAGAAACAAGAAATGGGGAAAGGATTCCCTATTTAATAAATGGTGCTGGGAAAATTGGCTAGCCATAAGTAGAAAGCTGAAACTGGATCCTTTCCTTACTCCTTATACGAAAATTAATTCAAGATGGATTAGAGACTTAAATGTTAGACCTAATACCATAAAAACCCTAGAAGAAAACCTAGGTAGTACCATTCAGGACATAGGCATGGGCAAAGACTTCATGTCTAAAACACCAAAAGCAACGGCAGCAAAAGCCAAAATTGACAAATGGGATCTCATTAAACTAAAGAGCTTCTGCACAGCAAAAGAAACTACCATCAGAGTGAACAGGCAACCTACAGAATGGGAGAAAATTTTTGCAATCTACTCATCTGACAAAGGGCTAATATCCAGAACCTACAAAGAACTCAAACAAATTTACAAGAAAAAAACAAACAATCCCATCAAAAAGTGGGCAAAGGATATGAACAGACATTTCTCAAAAGAAGACATTCATACAGCCAACAGACACATGAAAAAATGCTCATCATCACTAGCCATCAGAGAAATGCAAATCAAAACCACAATGAGATACCATCTCACACCAGTCAGAATGGCAATCATTAAAAAGTCAGGAAACAACAGGTGCTGGAGAGGATGTGGAGAAATAGGAACACTTTTACACTGTTGGTGGGAATGTAAACTAGTTCAACCATTATGGAAAACAGTATGGTGATTCCTCAAGGATCTAGAACTAGATGTACCATATGACCCAGCCATCCCGTTACTGGGTATATACCCAAAGGATTATAAATCATGCTGCTATAAAGACACATGCACATGTATGTTTATTGCAGCACTATTCACAATAGCAAAGACTTGGAATCAACCCAAATGTCCATCAGTGACAGACTGGATTAAGAAAATGTGGCACATATACACCATGGAATACTACGCATCCATAAAAAAGGATGAGTTTGTGTCCTTTGTAGGGACATGGATGCAGCTGGAAACCATGATTCTTAGCAAACTATCACAAGAACAGAAAACCAAACACTGCATGTTCTCACTCATAGGTGGGAACTGAACAATGAGATCACTTGGACTCGGGAAGGGGAACATCACACACCGGGGCCTATCATGGGGAGGGGGGAGGGGGGAGGGATTGCATTGGGAGTTATACCTGATGTAAATGACGAGTTGATGGGTGCAGCACACCAACATGGCACAAGTATACATATGTAAGAAACCTGCACATTATGCACATGTACCCTAGAACTTAAAGTATAATAATAATAATTAATTAAAAATAAATAAATAAATAAAAATGAAAAAAAATAAATGTAAAACACTTCTAATTAAGAATATAGTGCATATATAATATAAACATGTAAAATGTAATAGAAATATGTAATACTTACATGTAATAGAAACTTGTAAGATGTTTCTATTTAGCAAACCTTTGCTAATTTATTCATGAATGTTTAATCTGAATTTTTGTCCCCTATGATTTCCTTGTTAGTAGGTTTTCTTTATTTTTCTTCTACCTCTTACCTTCACATGAAAATTTTTTCACTTTGGTAAATGACTTTTCATCTTAATTAAACATAGAGGAGAGTATCTGTCATCAGTCATTCTGTTGCATTTATCAAAAAGTCAAGAGGCTGTTAGGAAACTATGCAAGTGCTTTCAGAATTTAAAATTAAAATATACAGTTTTAGAACTTATAGCAACTAGAACTAAATATACTGCTTGCAAGTGCTGAAATGTAGTTATGCTGTGTCTAAATGTCTTATAAAGATAATATACTTATAAATGAGTGCTATTTTTTAAAAAAGCAAAAACCTTCTTTACTACTTAGTCACCCACTTACTTCTTGGTCAGAATGCCAAGTGGAATATTATCAGTTTAAAATTCCATTTGAAAGTTTATTTTCTGAATTAACATCATTGAGAACTACAGTGAGCAGCCCAGTGTGATGTAGCTACTTAGGAAACAGTCTATTGGACTCAGCATTAGTGACTGACATCTTCAAGGGATGAGTGTGCATCATCAAAGTTAAATCAAAGCTGCTAACATTTATAGCCTGGGTTGAACAAAGGGAAAATTTTCAAATGAAATGTTTTGAGGGAAGACCTCTCCTCAGGACAGCTTATATATTTATGTACAGGAATAGACATTAAATTTCCTGGCTTCCTTCTTTTTTCCCCAACTGTGAAAGGCAAAACACAAATTTGGCAACATCTCCTGGAAGAAAAAGAATCATATAAGTGGCTGAAAAGGCAGTTCAAGGAAGCAGTTTTTGAAATGCTTCAGAATAAAGTCTAGTCAACAGACTGACATCTAAAGGCTTCAATACTCTGACTACAACCTTCATTTCTAATTTGTTGCTTTGATTCTCCTTCTGTAACTCCTTAACTACAGTTAGACTGGTCTCTCCCTATACCTCCAAAAGGTGTTTGCTTTTTCTCTCTGTGTTTGTGCTCATGAATACCCTCTTCTCCCCTTTTCGTCTCTCTAAGTCCCATTACTATTTCAGATGCAACTCAAACTCATTTTACCAAGTCTTTCTCAGTCCAAAGAATTTCCTTTACACTCAAAACCACTACAGCAATTATCTAGATAATTTAATACTCAGTAATCATGCATTTCTTTCTGAGATGTCCTATGTTGTTATTTAAACCGTTATTTTCATCCAAATTGTCTGTGTGTGTGTGCGTGTCTGCCTGTCTAGCCTATACTTTTATACAAACCCACAACACCTAACACATAGTTCACCATGCACAGCAATAGAGTTCTCAAGAGCATATATCACTTCCTGAGAGTTCTTTTAGAAGTCAGCTAAAACATTTCCAAGACAGTTCTTTCCTTTCTGCTTACTAGTAAAATAGTGGCTCAGATATCTGACTAATAACTCTTTAGATGGAAAAAAAAAAAAAAAAAAAAAAAAGCCCTGTACAATACTGCAATCCTTAACACCAGACTCAGAGGGAATCCATTTTAATCTGAAATAGGCCAGGACACATCACCACTTATTTTGAAGGGTCTGGCTGCTCTGCATAAACACACAAGTGCAGGAGCAGTTTTCCAAGATTCATTGAGATGTGAGCCAGCGATGTATGCCTCAGATTAGCAGCAAGCCAAAAGCCGAAAGACGCAGACTCTTAAAACATTTATGACATGTTGGTCAGGAGCAATGGATGACAGCCCAAGGAAACAGTAATGTGATACTGAGCTTTTCACCTTGAGGTGACTGGTTAAAACTCCGTTTGGGATCATGAGAGATTTATAGCACCCTAATGCAATAAAGAAAGCTATCTGCGACCCAGGGAAAGTGACCATAAGACAAGGGCCACTACCACAAGTCCACAGGGAGATCTGAGACAGAGGCACAAAGCCTAAAAAGAAGTTGAGTAATCTGTAATCTCAGCACTTTGGGAGGCTGAGGTCGAAGGATTGCTTGAGGCCAGGAATTCGAGACCAGCCTGGGCAATATAGCAATACTCTGTCTCTACAAAAATTCTTTTTTAAAAAAATTAGCTGGGTGTGGTGGTGTGCAGTCTCAGGTAGTCCCAGCTACCTGGGAGGCTGAGGTGAGAGGATTGCTTGAGCCCAGGAGTCTGAGGCTGGCTGCAGTGAGCTATGGTCGCGCCACTGCATTCCAGCCCGGGTAACAGAGCGAGATGCACACATGCGTGCACACACCACGCCACCCACATCACACACAGCCATCACTTTCCACAAAGAATAAAATTCCTCTGGGGCAACCCTCAAGGTCCACTCCCTTACCTTCTTACTCTCTTAGAAGTTATCTTGAATTCTAAGGTACCTGTACTAAATTATGGATTTGACAAAACTGCTTAAACTTGTCCCTCTTACTGCCAACTTAAAAAAGTGATTTTGGTAACTGTGAAGGCACAATGTCTACAAGACATTGTCTAGTGTCCCTATATGCATATTTACCTTACTTTCTAAGATTTCTTACAGTTTGCTGTAACGGAGTGAAAAAGAGCATGTAACTTGGCATGAGAAGATCCAACTTGAGTCTCGGACCTCAAGCAACTCACTCAATCTGTGTGAACCTCAGGCTCCTTTCCTATAGAATTGGGGTAAAAATAACCTATATTCATAGGAGATTGTGAAGACTGAAGGTTAAATGTACTACTGCCAGAAAAAAAAAAGAAAAAAAAACATTTACCTCTGCCAACTGCTTTACAAAATCAAGTAAAATTACAGTCACTTTTTTTTATCCTCACTGGGAAAGATTATGCTGAACATTGGTCAGATTTCCTACTCCAGGCCAGAACAAAACAAGAAGTCTTAAACCCCAAGATCTTCCAAGCACATGTGCAGTTCAAATGATAAAAGGGAACTATGAGACATGACTTTAATAAGGCTTTGGAAAATACAAACTAAAACTAAAAATCACATTCTCTTTGCCCCCCTATTTAGTCTAAGATGAAGTTCCTAACCCTCTTACAGAATGCAACTAAAAACCATTTGATATCTCAACTAATTTAATCCTTCCTCTTAAAAAATGCATACAGGCTGGGTGCAGTGGCTCACGCCTATCATCTCAGCAATTTGGGAGGCTGAAGTGAAAGGGTCACTTGAGGCCAGGAGTTTGAGACCAGCCTAAGCAATACAGTAAGACTCCATCTCTATGAAAAAAAAACAAAAACAAAAACAAAAAAAAACCCTTTTTAAATTAGCTGACTCTGGTGGTGCATGTCTGTAGTCCCAGCTACCTGGGAGGCTGAGGTGAGAGTATTGCCTGAGCCCAGCAGTTTGAGGCTGGCTGCAATGAGCTGTAATCATACCACTGCATTCCAGCCTGGGTGACAAAGCGAGACCATATCTCTTAACAGAAAAAAAAAAAATACACACAGCCAAAATATGGATTTTAAAGTAAAATACTATAGTTCAAGGACTAAGAAAAATTTTCAGAACTAACAGCAATCCTGTAAAATAATATATGAGGCCAAACATGAAATTAACATTTTTAAAAGCATGTTTTGCACTAATTCTCAATGCAATTTGGATGACAACATTTTGTTAACTTCAAATTTATCATCAAAAGCCTTTTCCTTTTTCTAAATTTATAGCAACTTAGTATTTCTCACTGCAAAAAAAAAAGTTTTTAACCATTTAGAACTTTAGTTGGAAAATATCCATACCAAATCAAAGACATTATAATTTCACAAGCCCTGTTTATTAATATTATATGACTAGTCAAATACAGCACAGTGCCTAAAAAACAACAGAGCTTCAATAAATATGTACTGAATGAAGGAAACAATAAATGAATGAGTGAATAAATGATAAGTTTGTCTCCCAAGGTTTTGTAAAACCTTTCTACATACATGAAATATCCTTCCAGTGAAAGAGAGTTGGTTCTTCCTTTCTCCATTGTCAGTTGCATAAAAATACAAAAGGAAACCCATCCAAACCACAGGCACATGACGGATAAAAGTATTTAGAGTTGACTAGTCAAACAAATATTCATTCAGATCCTGCCAGAAGAACTAAGATTTCACAAGGCAAACCCTTGAATTTAATTTTCCTCCTTTCCATTACATTTGCTTTGCAGACACTTAGCCCCATCAGAAGAGAACCATTAAATATATCACTGCAATCCTCTTGAACATTCAAGTTCACTGTGTACCATAATACTTTTTAACTTTCCTTTCTTAAAAAAAAATTAAAAATGATTCCTCAAAGAGAATGTGTGGTTTTTATATTTGCTAACTTAGGAATCTTCTACTCCCTTCTTATAACTACAACTTTCTTTTGGACTTAGCTTAATTCACATTCATACCTAGTCCTTGACATAAGGTTCTCATGTTTGGTAGCTGACTATCAACTTAATCAAATCATTTAAATCACGCAGCATTAAGATACTACATTTTGGTAATACACTATTCCACATGTCTGAAAACTTCAGAATTTCAGACAATCATCAGTGGAAATGTAGATTGTTGATGATTAGTTTACAAATGCTCTCCCCAAAAATCAAAATAAGTCTATCTTTAAGTCATCTGATGAATTACAAAGACTATACTTGAAAACAGATTCTTCCAAAACTACAAAAAGTAAAGCAAAGCCTTCTAATGATTAGACAAGAAAAGATCAGTTTAAATATATACTAATCATGCATTTGAATAATTGGTCTACATTTCTCCCTTCTCTAATTATTACAACCTTTCAAAGAATACAATTCACTTTATTCTACTCCCATATAACCAACCACCATCAGTTGCTAATGTGGTAAAACATCATCCCAAATAAACTGTGTTCACTGAATAATGTTGCAATACACTGAAAATTTCAAGCACATGTAACAAAATCAGTTACTTCAATATTTAAAGTAATGAGTTAAAATTTCAGAAATTCCTCAGATGCTAACTCTTTCAATGACAGTAAATTGACATATCATTATCTTGCTACCAACTAATAAATGACTCTAGGATGCAATAAGAATTCATTCCATGTTGTCTGTCAGAACACCAAAGACGCTCAGCTTGTAAGTACTCAGCCTCTGTTAGAACAAAGTAGATAATAAATGTGATTCTCTTATCAAAATATACTGTTTTTTTTAAAAACCTAGGAATAGTAAAAATTTGGTGTTCAGACATGCTTTGGGAAACTCATTCCATTATTTTTCATTGGGAAGAGGGCATAATGATGCAGAACCAAAGTGCCAGAAATGAATGGGGACTGTGGTTCTCTTTTGACTTGCCTGCTTAAGTGCACGTTACTGGTGTGCAGCCCACACGCAGCCAATATGTCAGGGCCCAAAGGTTTCACACCAAGAGATCATGCAGAGACAATGCATGCACAACTCATTTGTCCCCTGGGAAAGTTAAAGTAAACCTTCTGCAACCAGTTCTGAAAATCAGCTGCCCTTCTGAAAACCCTTTGAAGAATTATTTTCAATTAGATAGCAGTAAAATAAAGAGTAATGGAGTAGGAGACAAGGGTATTTGTAAAACAAGGCCTAGTTGGATTAACAACTTGATCTTCTTACTTACTAGAGGCTCTTACGTGGAAAAGTGAGAGAGGGGATCAGCTGTCATATGATGCCTGGCAACCCCTAAAGGGCATGTCCACAGCACAAAATTCATCACATAAGAGTAGCAAGAGAAATTTTTTACCAAGAATAGAAATTTGGTCTTTGCACACTCAAAGACTGGAATTTGTGCACAAGTTGAAGATGAATTCACTAACTGAGTAAAGGGTTAGGAAACTGAAGTGGAGCGAAAGTGTCTGGAATCAGGATGAAGGGTTAGACAGCTATAGAAAACAATGGGTTGGTGACATGATAGCCAAATGAATATTGTCATTATCACTTAACCATTTAATGCATGTTTTCTTCATGCATAGCAAAATAATGTATTGAATGTAAACAAACTTTGCCCTATTATCATTTTTTCAGTAGATAATAAAACTTTTCTTCTACAGTTCACTACTAAGGGACTTTCTTTAGTAATATGATTACTGTCATGCACCACATAATGACACTTTGGTCAATGATGGACTGCATTTATGATGGTGGTCTCATATGATTATAATGGAGCTGAAAAATTCTTATTGCCTAGTGATGTAGCCTATGTAATGTCATAGCACAACAAGCTTTTCTATGTTTAGATACACAAATACCGACCACTGTGTTACAATTGCCTAGAATATTCAGTACAGTAACACGCTGTACAGGTTTGTACCCTAGAAGCAACAGGCTATGCCACACAGCCTAGGTATACAGTAGGCTATACCACTAAGTGTGTGTAAATCCACTCTGTCATGTCCACACAAGGACAAAATTGCCTAAGGATGTGTTTCTCAGAACATATCCCCATCATTAAGTAACTCGTAATTATATTATTATTAAAAGTTATATAGATTTAAAATGCCATTTGTCAAAGCGTTAGCTTAATAAAAACTTTTCATAAGTTCAATTTCTTCTATTTTTAATTTTGTATAATAAATCAACCAAAAAACAGGCCTGTCATAGAACGGCACTCAGCTGCAGTTCTTGACAAATAGCTATTCCCCCTCCCTGATTATGGCACCAGTTGCTGATGTCGAAAGACAATACCATGACAAATTTAGTTACAGATTTAATTGGCTTTAATTCATGATTCATGAATCGGGGCATCCTCCATTCTACAAAATAGAATGAGAGCTCCCACTGGGCAATGGTATAATAATGAGCGGTAAAAGGTAGCAACAAGGAAACAGAACAACAGGAAAAAAGTTGACTAGTTAACATCAGGTTACTTTAGGTTACTTTCTTTGTAAGGGTTAAAAGCAGAAGGAACTTCGTGTTATGCTGGCTCAAGTAGATTGAAATCCCCTGTTTGCAGGAAAAATTGGCCCGTTTAGAATCTATCTGCTTCTTTAAAGTTTCAGTTTGATTATGTGGCATTTAGCATGACTGACTCCATTTTGGTTTGGTCTGGTCTGTTTGGGCCAAGTGCAAGAGCTCAGTTCAAAACAATGTCCTCTCATAATTTTCGTTTAACACTTACAAGTGAGTCATGCTAATTAAAATTACGTTATCTGGCCGAGTACAGCGGCCTGTGCCTGTAATCACAGCACTTTGGGGGGCCAAGGCAGGAGGATCACTAGAGCCCAGGAGTTTGAGACGAGCCTGGGCAACATGGAGAAACCCTATCTCAAAAAAACAAAAAACAAAAAACAAAGAAAACAAAAAAACACCACGAAAATTAGCCAGGCTTGGTCACACGCACCTGTAGTCCCAGCTACCTGGGAGGGTGAGGTGGGAGGATGGCACCATGGCACTCCAGCCTGGGTGAAAAAAGCAAGACCTTATCTCAAAAATAAATATATAAATAAATAAAATTATGTTATCTTAGGTAAACATAATTTTTTTTTTTTTTTGAGACAGAGTCTCGCACTGTCACCCAGGCTAGAGTGCAGTGGCGTGACCTTGGCTCACTGCAACCTCTGCCTCCTGGGTTCAGGTGATTCTCCTGCCTCAGCCTCCCGAGTAGCTCAGACCACAGGCATGTGCCACCATGGGGTTTCACAGCGTTGGCCAGGATGGTCTCAATCTCTTTACCTCGTGATCCGCCCACCTCGGCCTCTGAAAGTGCTGGGATTGCAGGCATGAGCCACTGGCACCTGGCCCAAATTTCATTTTTTAAGATGCAAATTAAAACCATTTAAATGATGGAGCAATGACATTCTCTAGGGATAGATGGTATATCAATTTCATAAAGGCCTCTGCTTCAGGAGACTATTGTTATTATTCTGTGAATGCACATTACATGAAGCCTTTTTGTTGCTCCAGACAACACTTGTACGACCCTTCATCAATATCATCTACTTTCTCATTTTACAGTATGCTACTTTTCTTTAGGCAGACACAGAAGTGCTAAATTGTTTAAGCTGACACCCAGTTTCTAAGACCCATACTGTCTTGCCAAAGTGTCTGTGGGCCAAGGGAAGGCTTTGGGTAATGGGACATGTAAGCGATGGTTACTTAGAAGTGTTCTGAAATATAGGAAACTGGGGACCCAAGAATCCTCACCTCTGGACAAGTGGTTCTTTCTGTTCATGATACCAGCACCTGCTTTAATCGAGGAGACCCATAATCCATGTAGATGTAAGACTTTGGATAAGATAAAGCAAGTGCTCATATTACAGTAAATATCTGCCTGTGTCATAGATACAGTTTAAGTATAATTCAATTATTGTCAATATTATGCATCATTTTCACTCTCTGGATGATAATTAAATCTTCTTATGCTCAGAAACAAAACAAAATTTTCATCTTAGATCACTGAAGCCTTCATCAATCTTCTTTATTCACATTAGTATTCTTTACTCATGTACTGTCTAGGTCGAATAATTTTACCTGATAGCAAGAATATAATTCATCAAGAAGATAAAGTACAAAATGACTCCTATTCCCCGACCTACTTTAAGCACAGGATGTTTCCTCTACAACAACCGTTAATTGCAAACTTTGAAAGATTAGACAACAGAGTGAAATAAAGTAGCAGTTATATTGGGTAATAATTAAAAGTATGGATTTTGAAATCAGACTGCCTTAATTCATTTCTGGCTCCAGTACTTAGCAGTTTATGAGCTTGGATATCAATCTGTAAAAGCTCAGTCTCCTTATCTACAAAATAGCTACTTCACAGGAGGTTATCTATGTAAAGCATTCAGGGCATGTGGGACACACAGCAAATGCACAGTGAAGGTTAGCTCTACTATTATTTTATACTATTGTCTAATGATCTAAATATTGTTAATAAGATGCTTTCCTTTAAGAAGTTTTGTGTGTGATAGGAAAAATTAGCAAAATCAAAACTACCAACCCGAACCTTTTGCAGAATTTTGTAAGCAAATAATCAGATGAATGATTGTCTTGCTTGGGAAAAGGTAGATGTAATAACAAATAAGAAATGAGAAATCTACACCGACATAAAAGTTTTCTTAAACTGACTTGGAAAAGCCACCATTGCACAGATTTCCAATCGAAATTTTTGCATATCTAGACAAGAGGCAGTATATTTTAATGACATACAACTTTTTTAATATAAAAAAAACTTTTTTAATATAAAAACTTTTTTAATACAAAAATACAATATTCCATTCTTACCAAAAGTTCTCTTTAACTTCCATGAAAGTGATCCTTTGCCTATATTACAAATGAAATATTCATATGTAATGTCAAAAATAAATAGAAAAAAAAATCCAAGAAATTATGGAACTTCTAGAACCAATAATTGAATATTAGACATAAAACAAGATGAGAAGTCTTTTAAAAATAGGTTCTTCCAGAGTTAAAAAAAAAGAAAAATAAATAATACATTTGAATACATGAAAGTCAAGTCTTTTACATATCCTAAAACACCATAAATTAGTCTGAAAGGTAAATAGGAGAAAAAATAAATACATATGCATAACTAATGTATAAAAAATTCCGATGAAAACATGAAGGCAAAAATAGTTAATTTGAAAGAAAAAAAAACAAAACACAGAAACACACAAAAAAGGCCAATAGACATATTTTTAAAACTATTTGAACTGCCAATATTTGGAAAGCCATCTTTCAATCAAATTAAAACAGCAGCGATATTATTTTTTCATCTCCAAATTGGCAGATTAAAAATAATAGCATCATGTGTGGGGACAGCATGTGGGAAATCTCTACCCTCCTCTCAATTCTTCTGTAAGCCCAAAACTACTCTAAAAATATTAAGTCTACTGAAAAGAATGACAAATTCACAAGAAATCGGGCACATCCATACACTGCTGTAGGAGTGGAAATAGTGCAATTTTTCTGAAGGGCAGTTTAGTAATTTAAGCATATTATTTGGTACACTACTTCTAGTAATTTAACTTAAGGAAATAAGCACGGAGGCACTCAAGGGTTTGTTCACTGTAAAACATGCAGTCATTTTCAGCAATGAAGGATCATTAAGTAAATTATCAAAGAATGGTAGCCCTCATTAAAAATCATAAAGGTAGAATGTCAATTAGATATTAAAAACATTTTCAAAATACTTTTAAATAAAATCAAAACCAATGACAAAAACTATATAAACTGGATAAAATATAAGCCCATTTTTGTTTAAAAAAAAAAAAAAGGCTGAAAACATACACCCACAAGTTAATAGTAGGTGGGTCTCCTGCTGTCTGTGGGTGATTGAAATTAGGAGAATTCATTTTTCATTTACTTGTTTGTTTTTTAATCTTATTCATATTATCTAAATTTTTGACCACAAAAGTTATACATATTTTCCCTATAGCATTTCTATACGTAAAGAATAAAAATCTCTTCTTTAACACCTTTAACACCAAGCTTATCTTCTCCAGAGAAAAATGTTAACCTCTAGTAAGTACTGTTAATTATGAATTTCCATAAAAATAACCTGGAAATATTTGTTTTACAGAGTTCATGGTTGGGAATATGACACTGGAGAAGGAGGTATGCTATACACCGCAATCCCAGAGACAGTGAAATACTCCCAATTCCAACTGCTTCATAATCAGACTTCAGAACTGACAGGTAGACGTTCAGGCAGTGATGGTTCTGAAAAGATGACCTCACCCACACTCAGGTTGGTTTTCTCTGACCAATTTAATAAAAGTTTACTAGCTAGCTATTTCTGGTCTAAGAATTCTAGAGCCATCATAGGAAAATTTTAAGTGGCTACTTCAAAGGGGCCTTAGATCGAACTGGAAAATAACAGGAATAGGACACAACTCAAAACTTCCCCTTTATAGTGTGATGACAGTATTATTGTTGATGTCACAGAATTGTCTTGGTCAATTTAAAAATACTTCAAAATAGAATTCCAAGGGAGTAAAGAAGAACCACAAGACTCAACGTGTTTCACCAAACACTGTGTGATTTCACCATGACAGTGATGAAGAACCACAAGACTCAATGTGTTTCACCAAACACTGTGTGATTTCACCATGACAGTGATGAGAGAGGTAGAAGCCGGGGAGGAATGCACAGGTAAGGCTGAGCCCTCCGTGACTGCAGGTGAGGAAAGAGTGAGGACAGTGGAGAAAAGCGGCAGTCAGTAGCAGTAAAGCTTGCTAAATAAGCTCAGTAAAATGCCCCTGGTATCCCAAACCTAAGCCTATCTGACCTTGTGGAAGATAAAGTTGCAAAAGAATTGTTAAAAGATCAGGGTAATTTGGGAGAAGAGGGGAATAGTTCTTAAAATCGAGATTTCAAAATATGCAAAAACGTACAAAATGTATGTAAGAAAAAAAATCTCAGTATCACTACTGTGTTTGCAGAAGCTAATCCAATCCTCCTGCTTTCCCATAATATTCACCAATTCCTTTTCTCCAGAAACAAGTGTAGGTGTCTCTTGAACTCATCTATGCTCCTCCAATTGCTTTTCCCAGTAATTTATTCCATGTGTTTATTATCTCCTTCATGAAACGCTCTCTACTCAGCATGGAAGTAGACAAAGCCCACTCTTCAGGCTGACATCTGGCTGTCTCAGAAAGCAAACACCCTTTCAATGCTTCTCTTGGGCCCGCCTTTCACACACCCTGAACTTACTGAGCTACGGATGAAATGATCTTCCCTGTCCCCCATGAAAACTCACAACCAAGAGTTCAATGAACCCCATTCCATAAATAAATAGCCCATTACACATTATCCAGATTATCAATTTTATAAAAGTTTAATATGAAATACATCACATGTATGTTTCTGTGATATTTTGTTTCCCTTAGGATATAAAATCTTTATGAAGAGCACTTTTTTTACATACAGAGCATAAACATTATCATGTTCACCTTATAGAAATCAATTGCTTTCAATTATTCTAATTCTACTAACTTCACAGAAACTCAAATATGTTTGAAACTCAACTTTTTATGCATGCACATGTATTTTACAAGTAAAATACAATGTGTAAAACTGTAAATTTTATACAGGTAGATAAAGATATATTTAATTACTCTTGTGAGTTTTTCCCTTAACCTTTGTGTAATTTATAGGTGGTTTTATAATTTTCAGATATCTTTTTGCTATTGATTTCTGAATTACTTTCATTATCGTCAGATATTTCCTATATGGTTTCAATCCTCTTAAATTTATTGAGACTTTTTTAATGGTCCAGAAATACAGTCTTGCTGGTGAATGTTCCATGTGCACTTAAACAGACTGTTCTGTTGTTAGGTGGAATGTTCTACAAATGTCAATTAAATCAAGTTGGTTAATAATGTTTTTCAGGTATTCTATTTCATAACTAATTTTCTATTTATTCTATCAATTTCTGAGAAAAGGATGTTGAGATCTCTGACTAAAATCGTGGGATTTTTCTATTTTCTCTTGTCAGTTCTGTTAATGTTTGCTTCATATACTTATAAGCTCTGTTATTAGTTACATATACATTTAGGATTGTTATGTCCCCTTGATGAAATGACCCATTTGTCATTATAAAGTATCCCTATGTATTTTTCATAATCTTCCTTGTTATAAAATCTACTTTGATATTAATATAGCCACTTCAGCTTACTTTATGCTTACAGTCAGTTTCTGGCAGATAGCATAGAGTTGCTCTTTATCCAATCTGAAAAATCTCTGACTTTTAATTGGGGGTGTGTAGACTATTTACATTTAATGCAATTATTATTATGTTTAAATTTAAATCTTCTATCTTGCTGTGTATTTATAAATCATGTAAGTACTATAAGTATCTCATTAGTTTGGTAATTGCACTACCCTTCAAGAAACGAAAGATCTCTTAACACAGAAACCTTTAAGAGTCACAACAACACATTGATGTTCTGAAACACACATTCTTGTCCTTAGCTGATGCTACAAAGAGATCTTATTTCATTAACTTCAAATAAACTCATACATCACTATGCAAAACAAATAAGAGACCATAATAAAAATTCAATGTTTTCATAGAAAGTTCATTATTCTTTTTCTTTGCACCAAATTACATTTCTAAAATAATAATTTCACAAATCAAATCTTGCTAAATGTTAACTCTCTAGACAAATTCAGTGAGACTCTGCAATCTATGCTCCTTTTGGTAGTATTACTAAATACTTTTGTTTTCTGCCTCACCCCTTATTGTGCACTATCTGTGTTAGTCAATTATTCCATCATTAAAATAAAAATTCATTTCCCACCTACTTTTAGGATCATACCTAAAGCCATGGGGTCATGCTTATAAGTCACCAATTTTTTATTTGCCCATATAACCAAGTATGTACTTTCTCTTAAATTGTCGAACAAGTTTCAAAGTAAGTTTTTTCTTCAAAAAACACAAAAATACCCAGAATTGTGGTATTAAAATACCATTTCTCACTGAAAGAAATTAAGATTCTTTGGAGAAGTGTCTGAACTCATGTTTACAATGGAAGATGAACAAACTGAACCTGCAGCATCTTATTATGGAAGCTATCACAACCACTAGTGTTCTGTCAAAGGGCTCAGAGCCAACTTGGATAAAAGATGGTGCAATTTGATCACGAATAAGGTTAATAACACAAAGTGTTGACACATTGAATCCATGAGTTTTTAATGTTTCAAAAGTATACACATTGGTCATTTTTGGAAGATGCTAGAAAATGACTTCATTATTTTGAATACGGATAAAGACTTAAGTGGGAATCATTTCTTTTCTATAGAAACTATGGCTCAACATAACTCAACAGACAATGATTTCAGACATTTTAACAGAAAATTTATTATAGAAATATTCCAACTACAAATGCAAAAGGAATACTAGAATTAGAAAATCACTCTTTTTAGCCAGGTTCAGTAGCTCATGCTTGTAGTTGCAACACTTTGGGAAGCCGAGGTGGGAGGATTGCTTGAGGCCAGGAGTCTGAAACAAGCCCTAGCAACATAGCGAGACCCTGTCTCATTTAAAAAATGAAAAATTAGCTGGTTATGTTGGCACATGGCCATAGTCCTAGCTACTTGGGATGCTGACGTGGGAGAATCCCTTGGGCCCAAGAGTTTGAGGTTACAGTGAGCTGTGACTGTGCCACTACACTCCAGCCTGGGTGACAGAGGAAGACCCTACCTCAAAATAAATAAATAAATAAATAGGAAATCATTCTTTTTTTTTTTTTTTTTTTTTGCAATCTGTAATGAATTCAGAGTTCCAATCAATGTTTATTAAAGCCAGATAAAGGAGAGCAAGAGAGAGCAAAAATCAGACATGATGTATCTCCTAACACAAGCTCAAAATTCCCATTATGACATGGGTTTGCCAAAACATGAACTTAGTTTTGCCTAAGTTCTAACTCTAACTACCAATTAAAAGGAAATACAAGGAACAGAGGAACACATTAAAAGACACCTTTAGGAATGCAACAACAAAATCTGGAATCTGGGAAACTACACGATAAATTACCTAATTTCTTCAAAAACAGCAAAAAAAAAAAAAAAAGAGAGGCAACCTATAAATTAAAGGAAACTTAAACATCTCAACCAGCTGTAAGATGATGCTTGAATTCTAATTCAAATAAAATAACTGCTAAATATTAATAACACAATCAGAAAGAAGAAAACACTGGATATCTAGTGATAATAAGAAATTGCTATTTATTAGATGCAATAATGCTATTGATTTAATAAAAATTGCTATTTATTAGGTGCAGTAATAGTATTGTGGTTATGGTAAATAAAGTCCTAATTCTTACAGACAAATATTGAAATGCCTGCATATGAAATGATATTCTACCTTGGATTTTCTTCAAGATAATCCTGGTGATAGAGGGAAGTGGGTAGGAATAGGGGCCATATGCTGATCACTGCGGAGGCTGGTTGGGGATAAATTATTTTGTGAAGCTATTCTCAATACTATTACATTTGTTTTTATAATTTTCTATAATAAAAATATTCTAGGCTGGGCACAGCAGCTCACACCTATAATGCCAGCACTTTGGGAGGCCGAGGCAGGTGGATCACTTGAGGTCAGGAGTTCGAGACCAATCTGGCCAACATGGTGAAACTTTATCTCTACTAAAAATACAAAAATTAGCTGGGCGTGGTGGCACATACCTGTAATCCTAGCTACTTAGGAGGCTGAGGCAGGAGAATCACTTGAACCCAGGAGGCGGAGGTTGCAGTGAGCCGAGATTGTGCCACTGCACTCCAGCCTGGGATACACAGTGAGAGGCTCCATCTCAAACAAACAAACAAAATTCTAAAAACTGAATTCTGCTCTCTCATTGCATTTAAACTAAATGACAAAGAAATTGGAATAAGTTCATTAAATAATCTTATTGGTGATAATTTCATGATATGTAATGGAAATAACAGAAAGAAAATGGAGAGCTATGAAAAGGTGGATAAATAAGGCTTCACCACTTGGAAACATGCCATTTTCCTGGTTTTAAAGAATGTAAAATGACCCTAGGAAGAGCTCTGGCACTTGCCCTTAAGGATGGTTCTCCCAAGGAAACAGAAGGTAAAGATATTAAATGAAACCCCACATCCTCTTCTGCAAACTTTAATGTACCAAGCAGCAGCTTTTCCTTTTAAATACACTTCAACTTCTTTTATGAAACCTATCAATTTTATTTCCATTTATTGAATATGGTTAGTTTCTAGAAGCTGTAAAGTTTTCTGTCAAAACTACTTTACTCTATGACAATCTTAATTATCAATTTTACTCAAGAATATCTTATTATTAAGGATGTCAGACACCATCCTCTATTACATTTAGTGAATGAATACTGTGCTTTCTACATTTTCAGTATGAGGGATCTCGTTCACATAATCAGGATGATAACACAGGAAAAAGAACATTGTTGGTCTCTTTATAATAAACATAAATTCTAAACATACTGATGAGTTACACAAATTATCTTTCTCTTTTTGCCTCCCTACTCCTATCCCACAATTGTCTACAGTAGATGATTGTGACAGTGACCTATGACACCAGCCACAGGCATCATTTCTTAAAATTTGGGAGTGATGAACAGTGAAATTTCTGTTCCAACTCCTCCTAAATTGTCAACTTTCCCACACACTATACTGACTTAAAATCAATACATTGGCATTTGTATTTACTTTGATAGTTCAATGAGTTTTTACCTTAAAGTTTGCCCCCTTCTCCCCACCCAAAATAAAAAACCTGGGAAATTCTCATATTGTATACTTTACAAGACAGATTTGTGATTGAGACTGTTATGCTCATCCACAGCTACCTTATAGAATTATTCATGACACTGGAAGAGGTATTCAGCTATCTGAGAAACCAAAAAAAACTCAATGTGAGGAGTGTTATTCTGGAAAAGTATAGCTAGGAGAACTTGTGCCTGTATCTTTCTAACACTGGGCAGAGAATATTAGCTATAAAAACAGGAATGAAAAGTTCTTGCCAAAATGGAGCAGAATTTCAGCCCTACCAATCACTTTGAGACTATATGCATGTGTAATTCTCAATATCCATTTAAAAAAAATTTTTGTGGGGGGTGGGAGTGGGCAGGGTCTCACTCTGTTGCCCAGCATGAAGTGCAGTGGCACAATCATGGTTCCCTGCAGCCTTGACTTCCCAGGCTCAAGTGATCCTCCCACCTCAGCTTCCAGAGTAGCTGGGACTACAGGTGCAGGCTACCTCGCTTTGCTAAATTTTTTCTATTTCTTGTAGAGATGGGGGCTCACTATGTTGCCTAAGCTAGTCTTGAACTCCTGGGCTCAAGCAACTCTTCCTCCTCGGCCTCCCAAAGTGTTGGGATTACAGGCATGAGCCACACGACTGGTCCATTTAAAATTTAATAAGTGCTTCGAAAAATTTTTAAAACTGAGTTTAGTGTAAATCATAATGATAAATTCAGTATCCACCATAAGTTCCAATGAAGCAATTTAGACAAAAAGTAATATTAAAGAAAATTAGGTAGTTACTGAGAACAGCTTTTTTACCCTGTCTCTACAAAATACCTAAGGGAAAATTATTTTCTAGGAAAAATTATATTCTAGGTTTCTAAATGGACTTCAACGATAGTCTTCAGGAGTTATTTTCCACAAAGTCTGTATTTACAGATTTTATTTTTCCTATTTCAACCTCAAAGATGACTACATATTTTGAAGTTTACATACCTCAGTGTAACAATTCAGGAGTAATATGTATTATAGATTTTTTGAGCTGTGATAAAACATTTTTCATCCATTTTTGCTGAGAAAAGGAAACTAACCACTTTAGTAAGATAATAACATGTTTTTCATCATTGACGAGTGAAAGTTGGAAATGCTAGAGGTGAGAAGAAGAAAAGTCCAACGGAAAAAAGAAGAGATGAGGAGCAAGTATTGCTCCCCTTTCATCACGTGATTTTACCTAAAATAGACCGAGAAATTAAAGAGAGATGCCAGCCTTTATTTAAAAGGTAAACAGCATCTAGAATATTACTGACACCTGTAAAGTCATACTAACAAATACCAGAACTGATAGCCTTTACACAAAAGAGGACCACCAATGTGACTACCAAAACAAATAAAAAATACTGAAAAATAAATCCAAGCTTTTTGTTCTTTTCCTCACTGTGGGCACCTCATGTATACACAGCTTACCACTGAACAGAGGATGGCATGAATGTGCAACAGCATTTTAAAAATTCCATTTAACTTCTAATTCCATGTGATCAACTCCTCCAATTCTTTTTCTTTTCATCTGAAAACTATCAGTGTAAACTTTCTACATACCTTAAAAACCTATTGATGTACATGGCCAATTTTTATAATACCTACATCTTAAGTAAGAATATAGATAGATATTTATAGCATCTGGTAGAAAACATTTGTAAAAATTTTACATTTTAGGTTAAAAATGACAACTTTTGTCTGTGGATAGAGAAATCAAATACTGTGTTTAGGTTATATTTGCTTCAATGCACAGTCTAATCTACAAAACATACACATACATAAATTAGAGGAGCATTTGTATATACACATATAGTATTAAAAAGCCCAAATATTTATTCCTAGTATAGCCATACCTTGAAATATTACAAAAAAATACAAGAGGTTGAGTGTGTGCCATAAATTCCAGGGACAAATTATTTCCGAGGAGAGCTTTTCTTTTAAATGTTTGCATGAATTAATCATCATTCAGGGTGGAAGAGGGGAGTAGCTACTGATCGTCACAAGTGTAAAGGTCAGCATTACATCCACATCTTCAGTATTTCTTATCCCTCCAGTTACACCACATTGTTTCCTTTAAGGCAAAGATCAGCAGAAAGTCCTTGGTCTACAACTCAATGATGCACGCATGCTATTCGGGATGCTTGGTAACCCAGTCATGAAGAACCGAGCACCAAATACCCTGTTACAGAGCACTCAGAGACACCAGTGAGCATCACTTCTTTTTACTCCTCCATTTTTGCTAATAACCTATCGTTACTCACCACTTATTTTTTGTTCACCAAAAATCGTTAGCTTTAATTTTAGATCTTTCTGTTACCTTATTAATAACCCCTCTCTCTTCCTCCAATCCATCATTAAGGTGATTTTTTTAAAAAATAAATTTAAATGGTACTCATTATGGTTTTTTAAATTTTTTTAGCAATAAAGTATTTTGTACTTTTTTAGCAATATTTATGTACATTTTTAGACATGCTATTGGATACTTCTTAGACTATAATATAGTGTAAAAATAATTTTTGCATGCACTTGGAAACCAAAACATTTCTGTGACTTGCTTTATTGTGATATCTGCTTTATTGAAATATCTGCTTTATTGTGGTGGTCTGTAACTGAGTCCATTGTACAGGTATGCCTGTACAATCAGGTAAAGAAAGAAAGAAAACTCCAAAATACTTTATATACACTTTCAAAAACTGGCAAATAATTATTCCTTTCAAAAAATGAAGATGCCAATAAATTCATCTTTTTTTTCCTTCTTTCTTTTCTTTTTTTTTTTTTTTTTTTTTTTTGACAAAGACTTGCTCTATCAACCAGGCTGGATTGCAGTGGCACAATCTCTCCTCACTACAACCTCCTCCTCCTGGGTTCAAGCTATTCCAGTGCCTCAGCCTTCCAAGTAGCTGCGATTACAGATGTGCACCACCACACCTGGCTGTGTCAAGAGTTATGGTACAATTGTCTACCCAGAAATTGGAGTTTCTCCTTGACTTCTGTGTCACCCCACACAACAAATAAGTTTCCAAAGCCCATCATTTCTGGAGAATATACATTTCCCTTTCCTCTTTCCATGTCTACCACCATCTTTGTATTTTTAGTACAGATGGGTTTTTGCCATGTTGGCCAGGCTGGTCTCAAACTCCTGGCCTCAAGTGATCTGCCCGCCACAGCCTCCAAAAGTGCTGGGATTACAGGTGGCAGGAGCCACTGCGCCCGGCATAAACTCATCTTTATACTAACAAGCTGTTACCTAAAACAACTAATGAAATGTGAACTCTCCCTGCTTTCCTCTGCTTCAGTGGCTCCCTTTCACGGTTCATGGTTGTCACGAGGTGCTCTGTGTCTGAGGATGTATATGTCCAGTTTACCCATCTGAAATGCTCTTAACCCCATATCTAGCACTGTTTTTGGACTGCTAATCACAAAAATGCAGGACTGGTTATCTTGCTCCCTAATGTCTACATCCACATCTGAGCAGTTCCAGAACCAGTGTTGAAGATGTATTAGACATGGAAACAGAGATGATCAGTGATGGCATCCTCACTGACGCTCCAACCCTCACAGAGAAGATAGACACACGTATCAGCTTTCTTATTATCTCACAGGTCATCATCCACTTCCTTTAAATCCCTTATTTCCATCTTATAAACGGAAGTGTGGCCATTCCTTCACCACGTTTCTTTTCTCACAAAAATACGAACACCAGGATTGTAAGAATTTGTGTTTTCATGCCTCTATATTCAGAGCCTAGAGGTCTGGGATTCTTTGTGTTTCATTCTGTATGGTTTCAGTCTACATCTAGTACAGAAGGGACGTTCAAAAATTAGCATCAAGAGCAAATATAGTTTCTTCTTATATTAATAGTTTTGAATCACTGGGCTTGAGACAACCACATGATCCCAAAAAGGTACCAAATCAGTGATTTGTGATCTGTACCCAGAGTTGATCTTCAGCTGGTATTCACCCAGGAAGCCTCATTTATTCTCTGGAGTGTTTATGTTTTTAGCATCTCCTTGAAACTTTCCTTTTGCTTCCCATAATGCCATTCTGTTATGTATAGACCCTGTTTCCTCTCACTGTCCCTGGAATGTTAGTGTTTCTCAAAGCTCATGTCCTTTACCCTCTTCTCTGTTAGCTGTTTTTCTTGCAGGGGCTTACCTACTTCTATGGCTCCAATTAAATATGAATGATTCCCAAATCTGTAGTTTTAGGTCTTATATCACTCCTGATCTCCAGGTCAATATTACCAATTTCACGTGAGCAAAATCTCCAGACCCCTCAAATGTAAGAAATGAAATGTTCACATTGTTCCTTCTCTCCTCCCCATTTTTCCTGCTAAAACTTTTCCTGCTCCTCTTCATTCTCTAATTTCAGTCAAGAGTTATGGTACAATTGTCTACCCAGAAATCGGAGTTTCTCCTTGACTTCTGCGTCACCCCACACAATGAATAAGTATCCAAAGCCCATCAGCTCTGGAGAATATACATTTCCCTTTCCTCTTTCCATGTCTACCACCATCTTAGTCTGGTTCTTCATCTATTTTTGTCGGCACTATTGCAATAGCATCCTACTCAGGCTCCATGATTTCAATTCCAACTTTCTGAAATTTTCCTCCAAAGCAGTTCCAGAGTGATGTAAAATTCAAAGCTGACAACATTTACCCTTCAAGCATTTTTCATTGTCTACAGGATCAATTTAAAACCCCGTGTGGCACATGAGGCCCTTCAAAATCTTTCTCTGGCCACTGTTCCAGATTTTTCTCTACCTCCTCCCTGCACATGGAGTCTTTATTCTGCCATAAATTGTGTTTCTTTGATTTACTATGTGGTGTTTTTGCAATGACTGTTCTTTCTGTAGGAAAGGTCTTCTCTTCCATTTCTCTGTATCCAGCAGGAATTGACAGCTTTACAACAACCGTGAGGGCCAGAATCCAGTCCAGGAAAACGTGCCCTGGCCTGACCCTATCCCACAGTCATTCCTCAGTTGTTCTTAGCCTCCTCTAGACTGGAAGTGCCAATATATCCTCCTGGCTTCCCCTTATATGTAGTCCTGTATCTATGGTGGATTATTTGCTTTACAAAGTCTTCCACTCACAACCCATCATCTCACGTCTTATGTCACAACCTGTTTGTTTATCTGGCCCAGTGCAAATAAACCAATAATATGCCCTCACTGTCTTGCCTTCGGAATCCTTCCTCTGGAAGTTCTCTCAAGGATTCCTTGGACACAGCCCAGTGCTTCTGGTCTAGATTTGGCCTCAGACAGTGGATAATGGCTGGACCTTCTGGTAAAATTCATCTCAGCTTTTAAGTCTCAGCTCAAACAGTATACTTCTCTGTGAAGCCTCCCCTACCCTTCCCAGAGTCATTAATTTTTAGGCTTTGGATAAATTTCCATTACGCGGCTTTCATCCTGTAATTAATATGTGTTTACTTTTCTCTCCCATTAGGCTATAGGCTCTTTAAAGGAAGACTGTAGTATTTATGTTATATCCACAATACCAGACAATGTCAGGAATATAGTAGATGCTTAATACATAATGATTGAAGGGAAATAAAATGCTAGTTCAATAGCATTTTTTTCCAGTGAATAAGCCCTTAAGACTAAAGAAATTCATGTACCAATACATTTGAAGAATCTCACATTTAATCTAAGTTATTGTTCCTAGCTACTCCTAGTTTTTGTTTGCCTGTTTTTCTTAGTCTTGGTTGCTTTATCTTCTTGTTTTTATTTGTATTAAGTAAATGTTTATTGAGGGAATTAAAAAAAAAACAGTAAATGAATGACTGAATTGATTTAGTAGTATTAATTAAATTCCCTTGCTATATTTTCATTTTCCTATCAATAAACATGGTTAATAAACTCTGTTGTTATAGGAGATCTACAGGATATTTAAATGGGGCCTAAGATTCCTCCCCCACTCAACCACCCAACATTCTGAGGTGATTTACTTCTTCTCCTGGGAAGCAGATGGAATGAAAGACAGTGAGCACAGTCTATTTTTCTTAAAGTAAATAAAGGCACATGTGTTCTTCCCAAGCTAATGCTTGTCTGACCGTAATAAATATGGTGGATTATGGAATGAAAATTTTCTTTACCCCAAATTCCTCTTTGGTTAAGAATTATGCTTATTTGCTTTTTAAAATATATGATTTTATAAAATATTAGAAAAAAATGTTTCTATTCTACCATGGTATTTATTAAAAAGCAGATTTCATTTTTTATTTTTTCAATATATGTCCTCAGTTTATATTAAATGTTCAAGTAAAACTAATATGCACATATTTCCTTATTAAGGAAACTTATCCTCAAAAAAGAAAGAAAAATGACACTAGTCCCAAAGAAAGTAAATTTTATGTTTAAGACAACCTGAAAAATTCGTATAATTACAGAGCAGAGAAAAGTGAACAAGTATATAATATAAACTACTTCATCACATTTCCACAAAGGTTTTTCTATTTCTCTGTGCAGCATTCTTTCTGTTCTTACCCCAGATCTCTCAGAGGTGAAACCTTGCCAAGAACGAAAAAGTCTGTTGAACCCTGTAGTAGTTTTACAAAATTGGCAAACATCCATAAAGACTTTCAGAAGGACCACCAAATTCAGCTGAGCTTTCAACTAAAGACCCCTGCACAGTCAAGTTTAACTCTGATTGATAAGGGCAGAAAACCAAAGAACTGAATCAGCAGCGGTGGCAGTACATAGGTTTAGTTCTTCAATTTCTTTGATAAGTGGAGAATAGGAAAGGCTCCTACACCGGAGAGAAGAAAAACAAACAACTGTTTTAGTAGCACTGGGGCAAATGTGAATAATCTCTTCTTCTGATGTATTTCCCTGATCTCTTTGGGAAAAAAATGTCTCTTAACAGCACAGGAAGAAAACTGGTTCTTTAACCCCCTGATGACAGAAACAAATTGTTTTGCAGCTCTGGGAAGAGATTTGTCACCAATGTGCAAACCAGACCCTGTATCCTGGACATTGTGCAGAGCTGCAATACCACATTTTTAGGGAATTCCAAAGTGATCCTCTAATAACACAAGAGAATTTTTAACACAAAATTCTGTCTTGATGGCTTAACATATATGGATTTTGTGTGTGTGTGATCTCAAATGTAATTTTGTTTTTAGTTTAAATATTATTACATTTGCTGTAATTCTCATGTATCCAGGAGACTTTATTTTTATATCAATATAGTTTTTGAAAATATTAATTCTGTTGTTAATGTTAAAATGTTACTGGATACATTTAACATCAAATACATTTAAAACTAAATAGCTGTTTATGGTAAACTGGGCAATAAAGAAAGCTTGCTGACTGAACTAACCATTCTATGAATCACTCCAGTGATGCTATTTCCATAAAAGAGACTGTCCTTATGGTAACCCTTCATAAGCACTTCATGAGCACTACATATTTTCATAAGCATTTCCATACGCAGCTGAAGAAAGGCAACATATGTAGTACAAAAAGCATGAGCTCTAAGTAATAGACTTAGAATACAAATCCTAGCTCTGCCACTGAGCAGATATGAAATTGACTAAGTAACTTAGCATCCCCAAGTGTCCAGTTCCTCAATTATATAATGAAGATAAAGAAACAAATCTTAAAGAATCACCAAAAGCACTAAATGAGAAAATATATTAAGCACCTAGCTGAAGGTCTTGCATGTAATAAGATGACCAATAATTGCCAATGTCCATTATCATCAAAAAATAAAAACAACCACGATGATAATAGTTCTAGAACAAGATACAAAGATATTAAGAAGTGAAACATCCTTCCTATAGGATTTATGAGTAGTTCTGTATAAGGATAAACTCTGCATACATCATCCAAGAACAACAGAAAATCTAGAATTAACACTCAATTAATTATTTACAAGTAATATTCCATCAGTTCATTAAATGACAACTAACCTTTAATTATGTGCTGGCAATATCAACATAAACGGCATAGTTCCTGAGATCAACAGGATTACAATTTAGGATAGGGGTTTACAAAACTGTATACTTGCAAAGACAGATGACTATGAGTAAGTACGAATGTAGGTGAACATTCAATCCAGACTTGAGGGAGATGACAGAATCACAAAGAGCCTTCTCAAAGGATCTGACATCAGAGCTGAGCTTTGAAACATCAGGAATCATCCAGGTGCAGAAAGTGATGTAGAATGGAGTTGAGAGGTGGAATGTGCCATGTAGGACCAGGGAGCTGCATGCTGCATGTGAAAGTCATGAAGACATAAGAAAGCCCGGTGCATCCTGGGGATTATAAATACTTCAGGAAGGCTGGAGCGTAGGACCCAACACACTTACCAAGAAAATCAATGTGACATACAGGAATTTCATTTTTGGCAGGTACCAGAGTAAGATGTTGCCAACCCTTGAGAATGGGGTCTTTTCCTTATGAAGGGCATGTACAATACTGGCAGCAACTAAAAATGGCAATGTGGATGCCAAAATTACTGTTACACTTAAATTGTGGTAGTACTACATAATCAGGACCACCCAACTTTTGGTCTTCCAAAAGAAGGAGTGGCTATCTATTTAAGGCACAAGAAAATTACCAGCATAGTAAAGAACAGCTTCAGTAAAGTATTTGTTCAAGCAAAATCAAACTACAGTCAAATTAGATGACTGCACCACTAATTGCTAGAACAGTAGGAAGCAGGATGTTATTAAAAATTTATGAACATAGGCATTCAGTGAAATACTTGTAAAACAGAAACAAAATACATTAAAATGCTTTTGGCCCCAAATCAAATTCACATGTTAAATAAGAGTCAAAATAAGGTATAACATTCTTGTAATAGTAGTTATAATTAACATAAACAGCAGCTGAAAAAAAATAACCCCACACCTGATACTTAGGGGATTTGCCTAAACACAAAGAAAACGAATACTTTTATTTTTCTCTTCTCTACTTCCAGATATTATTTTAGGTGACACTACAGGCAGTGGGAACTGCTATAGGATTAATGCACCTCAAAGACTTTCTTGTGTTGAAAAGAATATGAATTCTAGGGAGACCAAATCCTATAGGGTAAAATTTGGTGGGAGCAGGTAAAGAGTCAAAATGTAGGTTTTTGAAGAGCTCTGTCAAAAGTTGAAGGGCCGACGTTAAGTCAGGGAACAAAGCTACACAATGGAAAGGGTAGGGCTTAAATATTTTTAGCTCCTTTCATTTGAACTAAGGGGACGGTCACAACATCAGTTTTGTATCTTTCTTCTTCTATGTTTTAACATCCACCAATCATCCCCATTCCTTGGGCAAACATGTTTAAAACCACAGGAAGTTGTGTGGAGATGTTAAGGAGGTACCTTCAGGAGAAGACTAAAATATTAGGCAATAAAAAAGAACTGTAGCTTTTCTAATACCCCGCTCTCCAGAGGCCTGGGTACAGATAGATGCATCAAGAAAGCAATAGTTAACGAATACTAGTTCCCAAAGTATCAATGTGAAAAGGAGTCCAAGCAGCACTGAGATATATAAAAGGAGCACGAGACAGAGAGAAGCTGCCGCCAAGATGACATCTCAATAGTGCACATGAAACAACCCCTACACCTACCATGTATCCTAAAGGTGACCCCTGGGTTACATACATAACAGATAAGATGCTGATCTTCTTAAATCTATCAGAGAAGTGAGGGAACAGGACAGATCACAGCTCCAAAAATTGGAGAGACAGACAGGCAGATACCGAGAATCAAAACTTACTGGAACTCAGCAGAAACCAGTGCCAGGATAGGAAAACCCGAACTGTAGTTGATGAACTGCTGGAGATTCAGCAGGGACAACAATGAGAATCAAAAACTCCAGAGGAACACAGTCACAGGGCCCCCACATTTTCGTGAGTTTTACCTCTAGGAGCTCTGCCAGGGGCTCACAGTGAATACTGGAGAAAAAGGCAGTGAACATCGAGTTTTCAGGTGAAGGAGGGGAAATAAACCATTTTGAAATAACAACAGCATTTTATTCTTGTCAACAAGGCCTCCATCAGGAGAATCTATTTTCACAGAGCGTAGCCTGTTGTGGTTTTATCAGAGCCTAATCTACCTGAAGATTAGGAAAATCTTCCTCTAACTATGTTATCCTACTTCAGGGAAAGGGGAAATAAGCACTGCTGAGGTTCACAGCTTAAGGGTACAGCTTACCAAAACCTGAGACCTACTCATAGAACTATAGAGCTCTCCTCCTCTCCCCACACCTTACCACATTATTAAAGGCCTTTTTACCACAGTTCCTTTTATCCAGTATATCATGCCCGCCTCTCAAAAGTGATTACAAGGCATACTAAAAAGCAAAACATGGTTTCCGAGACTGAACAAGCATCAGAACCAGAGTCAGATATGGTAAGAATGTTGGAATTATCAAACCAGGGTTTTTTTTTAACTGTAATTAATATGCTAAGGGCTTTAATGGTAAAAGAATATAATATGCAAGGAGAGATGATTAATGTAAGCAAAGAGACAGAAATTCTAAAAAAGCATTTAAAAAGGAGTGCTAGGGATTGAAAACACTGTAACACAAATGAAGAATGCCTTGATGGACTCATTAGTAGACTGGACATGGCTGAGGAAAAGAATCTCTGAACTTGAGAATGTGACAATGGAAACTTTCAAAACTGAAAACTAAAGAGAAAAGTAACAGAAAAGAAAAAAACAAAATATTTAAGAACTGTGAGAAAACTAGGAAGTGTAACGTGTGTAATAGGAATATCAGAAGGAGAAGAAAGAGAAGAAAAAAACAGAAGTAATATTTGTAACAATGATGACTGAGAATTTTCCAAAATAAATGTCAGATCCCAAGCAACACATGAATACCAAGCAGGATAAATGCCCCCAAACTATGCCTAGGCATACATATCATATTCAAACTTCAGAAATCAGTTATAAACAAAAATCTTGAAAGAGACCAGAGGGGAAAAAAACAACTTACCTATTGAGGAACAATCTAAATAGAACAAGAATTACATCCAATTTCTTCTCAGAACCCATGTAAACAAGAAGAAAGTAGAAACATTTAAAGTGTTGAGAGGAAAAGGACCATCAAAATAAATTCTGTACTCTGTGAAATTATTCTTTATAAATAAGGAAGAAATCAAAACTTTCTCAAACAAAACTTGAGAGAATTTGCTGCCAGTTGAACCACCTTGCAAGAAATGTTAGAAGTTCTTCAGACAGGAGAAAAATTATTAGGTTAGAAACTCAGATCTACATAATGAAAGTGCATCAGAGAATGACTAAGTGAAAGGAAAATGAAAACTGTTATTTCCCTTATTCTTAGTTGGTCTAACAAATGCCACTTTATTCAAAATAATAGCAACGATGTATTCAGTTATGTGTGCTCATGTATATTATATATACGCTTATATATACTTATGCATAAGAGGAATGACAGCAATGATACAAGAGATGGAAGAGAGACATTAGGAATATTAGAAATATTTTGATATTATAAATTATTTGCACTATCTGTGAAGTGGTACAGTGTATTTACAAAGTGGACTTACATTACTTGCAAAGTGTATTGCAAACTCTGGAGTAACTACTTAAAACCAGTGTTTTTAAAAAGATAAAAATAAAAAAGAAGTATAACTGATGTGCTAAAAAAAGGAGGAAAATGGAATGATATAAAATACTCAATTAAAACCAAAAAGGCAGAAAAAAATGCAGAATATAAAATAGGAACAAAAGAACAAGGACAACAAACAGAAAACAGTACCAAATACGGCATAATCACTTTAAACATCAGTGGTCGAAATACAGCAATTAAGATACAGAAATTATCAGAGTAAATAAAAAACAATAATTAATATATTTTGTCTCCAAGAAATCCATTTAAAATATAAAGACATATAGACTAAAAGTATTAATAGAGAAAGGGGAGATGTTGATCAAAGGGTACAAAGTTTCAGTTAGACTTGAGGAATGAGTTTTAGTGATCTATTACACTGCATAGTGACCCCGGTTAATAATAATGTATTGAATATTTCAAAATTGCTAAAATAATGCATTTTAAACATTCGCACCACACAAAAAATAACACAGTGAAGTGATGGGTATGTTAATTAGCCTGATTTACTCTTTCTATGACATACACATATAACACAACATCATGTTGTACCTCATAAATACATATAATAATTGTCAATTAAAAATGTAAGTAAATAAAGTAAAAATAAAGGTATTGAGAAAGATGTACCATGGGAACACTAATCAAAAGAAAGCTGGAGTAACTATATCAATCTCAGACAAAGCAGCCTTCAGAGAAAGAAAAGTTACCAGGAATAAAGAGGGTTTTACATAATAATAAAGGGGTTAACATTTCAAGAAGACAAAAAAGCCTTAATGTGTATATGCCTAAGAAAAGGGCATCAAATTATGAAAGCCAAAAACTGATATAATTGCAAGGAGAAATAGATTAATCCATTACTACAGTTGGGCACTTACACCCCTCTGTCAGAAATGGACAGATCCACCATGCAGAAAATCAATGAACTCAACAGAACCATCAATCAACTGGATATAACTGACATATATAGACTACTTCATCAACCAACAGCAGACTACACATTCTTCTCAATTTCACATGGAACTTTCACCAAGATACCCCACATTTTTGGGCTAAAACATGCCTTAACAAACTTAAAAGAATAGAAACTATAAAATGTTTGCTGGCAGATAACAGTGGAACGAAACCAGAAATCAAAAACAGAAAGATAGCTAAAACATCCCAAAATACTTAGAGATTAAACAATATACTTCTAAATAACACATAGGTCAAAGAAGAAATCTCAAGAGAACTATTAAAATATTTTGAACTAAATGAAAATAAAAATAGACCTTACCAAAATTTGTGGGATATAGTGAAAGCAGTGCTTAGAGGAAAATTTATAGCATTGGATACATGTATTAGAAAAGAAGAAATATCTAAAATTAGTAATCTAAGCTTCCACATTAGGAAACTAAAAAAAGAACAAATTAAATCCAGAATAAGCAGAATAAAAGAAATAATAAAAATTAGAGCAGAAAGTAAAGGAATAAGAAATTAATAGAGAAAATCAGCAAAACTCAAAACTGGTTCTTTGGAAAAAATCAATAAAATTGATAAACCTCTAGAGAACACACAAATTACCAATAAAGGATATGAGAGTAGGAACATCACTACAGATCCCATGGACATTAAAAGGATAACAAAAGAATTCTATGAACAGCTCTATGCCCATAGATTGAATAGACCAACTCCTTGAAACACACCATCTGCCCAAACTCACTTACACAGATCTGAGTAGGCCTATTAATGAATTAATAATTAACACTCTTCCAAAACAGCACCAAACCAAGATAGATTCAGTGAATTCTACCAAACATTTAAAAAAAGAAAGTATATCAATTCTCTAAAAAGCTCTACAAGAAGATAGAAACGGAGGAAGTACTTCCTGACTTATTCTATAAGGCCAGCATTATCCTAACACCAAAACCAGTTAAAGACATTAGAAGAAAAGAAAACCTATCAATCAATATCTCTCATAAATACAGATGCAAACATCTTCAACAAAATACTAGCAAATAAAATTCAACAATGTATAAAAATAATGATACGCCAAAACCAAGTGGAATTTATCTCCAGTATGCAAGGCTGGCTCCATATTTAAAAATTCATTAAGGCAATCCATCACAGCATAAGCCTAAAAACGAAAAATCACATGGTCTGCATCTATAGATTCAGAAAAAAATGTGACAAAATCTAACACCCATTAATGATAAAAACTCTCAGCAAACTAATAGAGAGGAGCCTCTACCAGATAAAGAACATTGACAAAAACCTACAGCAAACATCATACTTAAGAGTGAGAAACTCGGCCGGGCGCGGTGGCTCACGCCTGTAATCCCAGCACTTTGGGAGGCCGAGGCGGGCGGATCACAAGGTCAGGAGATCGAGACCACGGTGAAACCCCGTCTCTACGAAAAATACAAAAAATTAGCCGGGCGCGGTTGTGGGCGCCTGTAGTCCCAGCTACTCGGGAGGCTGAGGCAGGAGAATGGCATGAACCCGGGAGGCGGAGCTTGCAGTGAGCTGAGATCCGGCCACTGCACTCCAGCCTGGGCTGGGCGACAGAGCGAGACTCCCTCTCAAAAAAAAAAAAAACAAAACTCAAAGCTTTCCCATTTAGATCAGGAACAAGGCAAGATGTCTCTTCTCACCACTGCTTTTCAACATCGTATTGGAAGTCTAGCTAATGTAATAAGACAAGAAGAGGAAATTAAAAGGTATACAGATTAGGAAGGAAAAAATAAAACTGCCCCTTTTTTTTGTAGATGACATGATTATCTATGTAGAAAATTGGAAAAAATAAAAAAACAACTCTCTTGAATTTAATAAGCAATTATAACAAGATTTCAGGATAAAAGGTTAATATACAAACTCAATTGCTTTTTTATATACCAACAATAAATAGGAGGAATTTGAAATTGAAAACACATTACCAGGCCAGGTGTGGTTGCTCACACCTATAATCCCAGCATTTTGGGAGGCCAAGGCGAGCGGACTGCTTGAGCCCAGGAGTTTGAGACCAGCCTGGGCAACATGGCAAAACTTCATCTTTACAAAAAAAACAAAAATTAGCTTGGTGTGATGGCATGCACCCATTGTCTCAGCTACTTAAGAGGCTGAAGTGGAAGGATCAATTGGGCCAGGGGGTGGAAGCTGCAGTGAGCTATGATTGTGCCAGTGCACTCCAGCATGGGCATCAGAGTGAGACTCTATCTCAACGAAAGAAAAAAACAAAAAATTCAAAAACAATTATCATTTACATTAGCACTCAAAACAATAAAATAATTAGGTATAAATCTAAAAAAAAGTGAAAGATCTATAGGAGGAAAACTACAAAATTATGATGAAAGACATCAAAGAAATAACTAAATAAATAGACATTCCATATTCATGGACAGGAATACTCAATATTGTCAAGACATCAATTTTTCCCATCTTAATCTATAGATTCAATGCAATCCCAATCAAAATCCCAGAGAGTTACTTTGTGGATGTCAACAAACTGATTCTAAAGTTTACATAGAGAGGCAAAAGATCCAGAATAGCTAACTCAATACTGAAGAACAAATCTGAAGGACTAACAAAAGTATAAAAACTCCTATATGATAGATAATACAGGAGAAATCATAGATAAACTTGGGTTTTGTGATGACATTTTAGATAAGACCCCAAAGTGACAAACCATGAAAAAATAACTGGACCTCATTAAAATTAAAATCTACTCTGTGAAAAACAATGTAAAGAGAAAAAGACAGACTGGGAGAAAATATTTGCAAGAGGCATCTGATAAAGGGTGATTATCTCAAAGATACAAAGAACTCCTAAAACTCAACTATAAGAAAACTAACAACCTAATTAAAAAGCAGACCGAAGATCTAAATAGGTAGCTCACCAAAGAAAATATACAAACGACAAGTAAACCTAAGAAAATTTCAATGACATATGTCATTAGGGAATTGCAAATTAAAACAACAATAAGATACTACTACACACCTATTAGAATGACCAAAATCTAAAACCCTGACAACAACAAATTGCAAAGATGTGGAGCAGAAGGAACTCTCATTCATTGCTTGTGGGAATGCCAAATGATACAGCCACTTTAGAAGAAATTTTGGCATTTTCTTACAAAATGAAACATACTTTTACCACATGATTCAACAATAGTGCTCCCTGATATTTACCCAGAGGAACTAAAAACTTATATCCACACAAAAATCTTCACTCAGATGTTTAAAACAGCATTATTCATAATTGTCAAAACTTGTAAATAATAAAGATGTCCTTCAATAGGTGAATGGATAAACTGTGATACATCCAGACAATGGAATATCATTCAGTGCTAAAAAGAGATGAGCTATCAAGCCATGAACAGAGATGGAGGAAACTTAGATGCATACTAATGAGTGAATGAAACCAATCTGGAAAGGCTACATATTATATGATTCCAGCTATATGATATTCTGAAAAAGGCAAAACTATGGAGATGGCAAAAAGATTAGTGGCTGCCAAGGGTTAGAGGAGAGGGAGGGATGAACAGTCTGAGCACAGAGGATTTTAGGATGGTGAAACTGTTCTATATGATACTGCAATGTTGGCTACCTGTCACTATACATTTGCTCAAACCCACAGAATGTCCAGTGCCAAGAGGGAACCCTAATGTAAACTATGGGCCCTGGGTGATAACAATGGGTCAGAGTAGGCTTATTGATTGTAACGAAGGTACCACAATGGCCTGGGATGTTGATAGCACAGGAAGGTGAAGAGGGGGCAGATACATGGGAACTCTCTGTGCTTTCCATTCAGTTTTGCTATAAACCTAAAACTACTCTAAAAATTTAAGTTTATTAGAAGGAAGGAAGGAAATGAGGGGAATCGAGGGCAGAGGAAGGGAAATCTGCCATAAATTTGGCAGCAAAAGTAGATAGAATGTGAGTTATGACCAAGATGCCCACAAAGAAAGTGCTATAGGAATTAGGAAAGGAAGACATTACTTATATGTTGTAACATGTAAGTTATACCTTATAGCAACTTTGATTATGGGACTGTGATGAATTCCCAGTGAACTTTCTAAGGGAAAGAAGTCATAATTCTAATGGAAGGACATTTGGAGCTGTGAATGTTGTCAAGGACAGAAAGAGACACGTAAGCATAGTTTTTAGATATATCCAAAAGTATATTTGACAGTAAGTCTATTAAGCAATAACTTTCCAGGAAAATATGTGAACCACGAAATTAGAGAAATATACTTACTGAGTTATTCACACACTTTGACAGTCCTCAGAAATAAGCCAATGCCAAGGAATGACCATAGAGCAAACAAGTGTAAAGACAACCAAGACTTGAGGAGGAATGTGCTGTTCACCAGTAATCATGCCAGATGACATACCTAGTTATCTGCAGTTTGCTTATTTAATAAAAGAAGCTCAAATGTGCAGACCCACAAAAGCTATACAAGAAGAATCAAATATCCTGCAAATTAATCCCACTATTTAAGGGATTTGAAATTTCTTCCCAAAGATATCTATTTGATACCTTTCAAGTGTAGGGCAGAATATTCACATAAATAGCTGAGTTGTGACATGTTTATCAAATTTTCTCTGACAACAAGAACTTTAATAAGGATGTCTTCCCTCCCCAGTAAATGAACAGCAGCCATAAAAATAAGGATCCAATGCCAGTGATACTAGAGCAACTGCCTAAAAAAAAAAAAACAGGTTGTTTTTTCTTTAAATATAATCTATAAACCTTCGCTTACCAAAACAAAATCATATCATTCTATTAAATATGTCCCTCTAAATGAAACCTTATTTTAATTATTTTCACAATCTGATGTATATTAAGCCTAGCCCATATTAATAATGTGAGCTAAAGGGATAAATAAATGTAAGTTGATATGATTAAGTTCTGGCAAAAATAGAGTTTAGGTAAATTAATAACTACATGGAAATACAAATCATAAAGTAAACTGAACTTCTCCCTAAGAAAATATGTATGGAGTAATATGTTTATATTTGAACCAAAGATTAAGAAGTAAGGCATTTCACAATTACAAAGAAATAATATTCTATTGATAATACTGGAATTGAAAAATGAAATTATTTCCACATTTATATAAAGATTCATGATATATTTGCAATTATTCTAAAGTGCTCAATGAGGCTAGATGCTGCTCTTGGACATAGGCCTTGGTTCTACAGCCATCATGGATTAATCCTCCCTCTTTAAAATTTCTCCTTCAAAGATGGCTGAATAAGAAGAGCCCCAGTCTACAGCTCCTAGCGTAAGCCACGCAGAAGACGGGTGATTTCTGCATTTCTAACTGAGGTGCCAGGTTCATCTCACTGGGGCTTGTCAGACAGTGGGTGGAGGACAGTGGGTGCAGTGCACCAAGCATGAGCCAAAGCAGTGTGAGGCATTGCCTCACCTGGGAAGCACAAGAGGTCAGGGAATTCCCTTTCCTAGCCAAGCAAAGCAATGACAGATGGCACCTGGAAAATCAGGTCACTCCCACCCTGATACTGCGCTTTTCCAATGGCCTTAGCGAACAGCACACCAGAAGATTATATCTCACACCTGGCTCAGAGGGTTCCATGCCCACAGAGCCTCACTCATTGCTAGCACAGCAGTCTGAGATTAAACTGCAAGGCAGCAGCAAGGCTGGGGGTTGGGGGGCACCCGCCATTGCTGAGGCTAGAGTAGGTAAACAAAGCAGCCAGGAAGCTCAAACTGGGTGGAGCCCACCGCAGTTCAAGGAGGCCTGCCTGCCTCTGTAGACTCCACCTCTGGGGGCAGGGCATAGCCGAACAAAAGGCAGCAGAAACCTCTGCAGACTGAAATGTCCCTGTCTGACAGCTTTGAAGAGAGTAGTGGTTCTCCCAACACGCAGCTTGACATCTGAGAATGGACAGACTGCCTCCTCAAGTGGGTCGCTGACCCCCAAGTAGCCTAACTGGGAGGCACCCCCCAGTACGGGCAGACTAACCCTTCACACAGCCAGGTACCCCTCTGAGACAAAACTTCCAGAAGAATGATCAGGCAGCAACATTTGCTGTTCAGCAATATTCGCTGTTCTGCAGCCTCCGTTGTTGATACCCAGCCAAACAGGGTCTGGAGTGGACCTCCAGCAAACTCCAACAGACCTACAGCTGAGGGTCCTGACTGTTAGAAGGAAAACACTAACAAACAGAAAGGACATCCACACCAAAACCCCATCTATACATCATCATAATCAAAGACCAAAGGTAGATAAAACCACAAAGACGGGGAAAAAACAGCAGAAAAGCTGAAAATTCTAAAAATCAGAGCGCCTCTCCCCCTCCAAAGGAATGCAGCTCCTCACCAGCAACAGAACAAAGCTAGATGAAGAATTACTTTGACGAGTTGAGAGATGAAGGCTTCAGATAAACTTCTCCAAGCTAAAGGAGGAAGTTCGAACCCATGGCAAAGAAGTTAAAAACCTTGAGAAAGATTAGACGAATGGCTAACTAGAATAACCAATGCAGAGAAGTCCTTAAAGGACCTGATGGAGCTGAAAACCATGGCATGAGGACTATGTGATGAATGCACAAGCTTTAGCTGTTTTGATCAACTGGATGAAAGGATATCAGAGATGGAAGATCAAATGAATGAAATGAAGCGAGAAGAGAAGTTTAGAGAAAAAAGAATAAAAAGAAATCAACAAAGCCTCCAATAAATATGGGACTATGTGAAAAGAACAAATCTACGTCTGATTGGTATACCTGAAAGTGATGGGGAGAATGGAACCAAGTTGGAAAACACTATTCAGGATATTATCCAGGAGAACTTCCCCAACCTAGCAAGGCAGGCCAACATTCAAATTCAGGAAATACAGAGAACGCCACAAAGATACTCCTCAAGAAGAGCAACTCCAAGACATAATTGTCAGAGTCACCAAGGTTGAAATGAAGGAAAAAATGTTAAGAGCAGCCAGACAGAAAGATTGTGTTACCCACAAAGGGAAGCCCATCAGACTAACAGCTAATCTCTCAGCAGAAACTCTACAACCCAGAAGATCTACCAAGCAAATGGAAAACAAAAAAAAAAGGCAGGGGTTGCAATTCTAGTCTCTGATAAAACAGACTTTAAACTATCAAAGATCAAAAGAGACAAAGAAGGCCATTACATAATGGTAAAGGGATTAATTCAACAAGAAGAGCTAACTATCCTAAATATATATGCACCCAATACAGGAGCACCCAGATTCATAAAGCAAGTCCTTAGAGACATACAAGGAGACTTAGACTCCCACACAATAATAGTGGGAGACTTTAACACCCCACTGTCAACATTAGACAGATCAACGAGGCAGAAAGTTAACAAGGATATCCAGGAATTGAACTCAGCTCTGCGACAAGCGGACCTAACAGACATCTACAGAATTTCTCCTTCATCTTGAAACCCCTGTATCTCCTGATCCTGATTTGTGTGCCTCTGACACACAAATGGAAACAAACAAGGTAAGTTTATACAAGTTGAGGAACAGATACATAAAATCTACATGCTACTTCAACCTATTTTGCCCAGTCCCAAACTTTTCACTAATGACTTTGCATTAAAAGTTCAGAATATGTTTCATTCACACAAAAAATTTTCACAAAATGTAAAACTAGAAATACACAAGGAAATACTCTACTTTCTATTATTTTACTATTCTGTTTCAGGCAGTGACATTGACTAAAATTTGCAAAATCAGCATTTTACTTTATGCAAATGGTATTTTTGACAATCCCTGCTCCCTATACCTCTTTAATTTTATGCAGTAAGATGGTTATTCAGCTTTCCTCTGCCACGTATTTTTCAGCAGTTTATTCTGACTTAAATTCAAGGTTTTAATTAACGTCCTAAAATGTAATTTTAAGTTATCCTATGCAATTATGTGGGCGAATTACTCAGAGAAGGCTAGACATTATTAGCTATAATCACTTTCTAAAATAAAAGTTTCAAATATATGATTTTGTGAAATTTTCCATTCTGGCTACAACCTCTCCTTACTAATACACAAACTTTTAATTTTATTTTTCTAGTCTAAAAACAAAAGAATGTCACATAAAAAACATCAACTCACAAAGACTGAAGAATTAAAATTTTTTTTTCCAGCTTCTAATCTTTCATTGCTAGTAGAGAATGGTTATCATGGCTTTAAAATAAATGTGTGTATTTAATTAAACTTAATTAAATAATTAAGTTTACCCTCTACAGCAGATGTGCAACAATAAATGCAAAATGCTCCATCTCTCACCTTAAATTGTCCTAATTCCTAGAAAGGATTTCTACCCAAAATCAAATGAGTAAAACAGAGAATTATATAGCCAAATAATGCAGTTCTACTAATTCATTCTTTAAAAAATCACACATTTACCTTTTTCCTTTGGGTAGAACAATATATAGCAAGATATAAAAAATATGTGTATATATTATCTCCCCCTTAACTTAAACTAGGAATTTGCCAATGAATATATTTAACTGTGTTTGATACTGACCAAATGTCCTGAAAGTTTGAAATAATATATTTGACATAGTTGCTTTAATATTATAGAATTTAAAAACAGAAAACAAAGCAACACCACCCCCCAAAACTTTTCGCCTAGAATAACAACAACAAAGGTAGGCAGAAGTGTCTTAAGATTTTACTCCACCTAAAAAGACTCTATTTCTGATAGAATCTACGTCTACAGACAGGAAACTGAGTTATCAAAGGGACGTATACAGTTAAACTCTATCTATTACTACAATGTGTATGTGGAGAGAAGGCAGGTAGTAGATGGCTATCCCTTAAAGAACTAATCCTGACAGTATTACTTCACAAATGATGAAAAGGACTTTTTGGAAGGCAGTTACTGCAACCTAGGTAGTTTCTTCAATATGTAAATTTATCTCTAGTGACAGGGAAAATAGCCTTCTCAGGAAGTAACACTTCTAAATTACAGGAACCATGTGCTAAATACAGCTGGCAGGGTACCGAACACCCGATTTCTTTCAATGGGTATATTTTCATGCTCACACTGAAGCAGCTCTGAAGGAGTCTTCAAAAAGTGAGACTAAAATAGGCAATGTTAATGCATCTTCTTAAACCTAGTATTTCTAGAATACAAACTGTCAACATTTCTTTGCTTCATTTCTCTATAAAATTATTCCTAAGGTTTGTGTGCCTGTGGTCACTGGCTGAGAAGAACTAGCAGTTGATGGAACAGGTATTTTAACATCATTATTGTTGCAATGGTGATCAATTTTCATGGAATCAATTTTCATTCCACATGGAATCAGTGGCCTATAGATACTGAAGAGTAAACTGGATACTGGCACAACTCCTGAGAAAAGAGCTAACAGTTTCCCCACAGTGGAAGCCCCAGGGAGCTGATCAGATACAAACACAGAAAGAATGCGTAACATGATTCCAACATCAAGTAAACACAAACATTGCCATTTTTCTTGTAAAATTATTAAATAAGCAATATTTGGGGACCTTAAAAAATACTATCTACTAATAGTTACCGTTGTTCTTTTGAAGGAAACAAAAAGGTGGGAAGAGATACACATAATAACTCCAATTCATATTACTAAGCCACAAAGCTTTTTATGAGTTCACCAAGCTCTGTAATTATTTCCTATGTGCTTTGCTGTGCCGTAATAATTTTTATAGGAAGAAAACATGTAGGTAAGAAAATTTTATTATTTTGCTACTTGAAATGGAAAGAGGTTTTTTTAAAATCCCGAATGTTTTTTTAATAATCCTCGTGGTAAAAAAGAAAAGTAAAGCATGCAAATGAAAAACATACTTTCTTGATAAATGTTGACATTTTTTCTAAAAAGACAAACTGAGTCATCAGAGGTTAATTTACTTCATTTTGTATATAACTTCTTTTCAATGGAGACTTTCAAGGAATAAGAATGTATTTGCAAACAATGTGAATCAAACCTAAATCCAACTCTAAAGATAAGAATGTAGAACAAAGCTTCCAAACCCGGTCTGCTTTGACTTGAGATCAAGAATTTGGGAAAATTTCATTACCATATCACTACGTCATATACTGACAGTAAAAACAAAGCACAATGATATTAGGATATAATATAAACTCAAAACATCGCACATTTAAATAATGTTCTAAAGTTATAACAGCTCTTCTTATTTTAAGGACAAAAGAAGCCAGATTGTAACAGATACTACAGGCTTACACAATGTCTATTGTATTTATTCCAAATATTAGATAACCTGATAACTTTCATTTTGAAAAGCTTTGAGATACTACCTCTTAAGAAACTTCTCTCTTCACTTCTTCTCTTCCCTTTTACAGTCTTATTTTCCCAATTTTTGTTTCCCCCAACTTTGTCTTATATTAGATAACCTGATAACTTTTCATTTTGAAGAGCTTTGAGATGCTACCTCTCAAGAAACTTCTCTCTTCACTTCTTCACTTCCCTTTTACATTCTTATTTTCCCAATTTTTGGTTTTTCATTCAGTGAAAGAACAATAACAGATGGGAACAATAACAGAAATGGGGAAAGAGATAAAAGCTTCAGAATAGTGAATAAGAATTACTCATAATCATATGGCTCAAGGACGTTAGTTTTAAAAAGTTTAAAGAAAAGAATGATTCATAATCTGACAGAACATTACACTGGCACAGTGTATTATTTCTTGGCAATAAAATATTCCAAAGTGCTATGATACATTTGAGTATGAGGACCACACCTTCATTCCTTAGTGTGTGCTACTTTAATTAAACATTTACAAGGCATAATAGAACCTCAACACTGCTTGGTCATAATTTGATCCATTATTCTTTCCAATACTTAAGGAAGAGATTAATTATCAACTTCTAGTTGCAACAGTATGCAACAGTATGCCAAAGTAGAAAAATCACTGATTTTTGTTTCATACATGTGACGCACATAAACACAGCTCTAGTGGTTATTAGTTGGGTGCCCTCAGACAAGTTACTTTCTTTTATTTATTTATTTAATCTATTTTTATTTTTATTTTTATTTTTAAATAGATACAGGGTCTATGTTGCCCAGGCTGGTCTCGAACTCCTGGGATCAAGCAATCTTCCCACCTCGGCCTCCCAAAGTGTTAGGATTACAAGTGTGAGCTACCACATCTGGCCAAACAAGTTACTTTCTGAGCTTTAGTTTCCACATTAGTAAAAGAGAAAAAAAGAGAAGAAAAACCAACCTCGAGGGGCTAAACGGGCTAAAAATTAGTTGGTACTTAATAGGCAGTAAACATTAGCTTCTTTCATTTGAGATATTGTCTTTATATTCTGTATCTGTGTACAATATGTATCTAATTAGTAAAGAAATATTACTGAATGTGATGGTGATGTGATGGTCATAATTATCATTTGAATGTGGAACAGTATATATAATACTGGCCCTGTAATACCTGCATTTGAATGTTCACAGCAGCACTATTCATAACAGCAAAGTCATGGAATCAATCTAAATGTCCGTCAATGGATGAGTGGATAAAGAAATTGCGATATATATATCCACAACAGAATACTATTCAGCCTCCACAGTAGAATACTATTTGGCCATAAAAAAAAAAAAAATTAAATCATGTCTTTTGCAACAACATGATTGCAAACGGAAGCCATTATCTTAAGTGAAACAACTCAGAATCACAAAGTCAAAATCCACATGCTCTCACTGATAAGTGGGAACTAAATAAAGTGTATATATGGACACACAAGGTGGAATAATACTCACTGGAGCCTCGGAAGGGTGGGAGGGTGGGAGGGGCTGAGGAATGAGAAATTATGTAATGGATGCAATGTACACTATTCAGGTGATGAGTATACTAAAAGCCCAGATTTCACCATTATGCAATATGTCCATGAAACAAAACTGCACTTTTGTATCCTTAAATTTATACCCATTTTTAAAGGGGAAAAAAATTGGTCCTGCATATACTACAAACCTAATCACAATTCCCAGACATATGAGTGATATAGGAGTTAAAAAGAAATGATTTAGGCAGATAGTGAGGGTAAGGAGGGCCTTGATAAGGTTTTCCTTTCAATGAAAAGCAGCCGCCAATCATTTTCTTTTCTAACAAAGGGCAGCCTGTGTAATTAAGGTGCAGACATAGCAAGGCAAGCTAGAAGCTTGCACGGGTGAATGCCAGCAGTTGTGCCAATAGGACAAGAGCTACCTGGGGACCAGGCATGTTCAAAACGGTGGCTCCATCTTCCCTTCTCCTTGACAATTACATGTGCAATCTGGAGCAGACAACAAGGGGAAGGCCAGGCAAAGACTCAATTTGCATAACAAGATTAGGGTGGAGTGCCAGGTTTCAGGTTGTGTAAACGTCACACCTTGTTCAACTAATCTTTGGACCCTATATAAATCAGACACCGCCTTGTCAAGCCTATCTATAAAACCCTGTGCACTCTGCGGCTGGGGGACGTCCCACTCGGGGGCCCCTCTCTCTCACAGGAGAGTGTTATTCTTCTTTCTCTTTCTTTTCTTTTGCTTATTAAATCTCCGCTCCTAAACCCACTTCTTGTGTGTCTGCATACCTGATTTCCTGGCTGTGAGACAACAAACCTCGGGTATTTACCCCAGCCAAGGACGCCACTTCATGAGTAGACAAAAGGAGAGGTACAGCACCGCTCACAGTTTATGTATCATTCAGCTTAAGTGATTTTTAAATCTTGCATAAAATAAACTTAAATAGAACCTAAATTGTCAAAACTAATGAGAAATGACAGTTATTCTTTGAAATTGAGGCAGAACAGGGACTATCTTTTTAAGGCCCTGCAGTCTCCCAAGAATAGAAATAAAGGAAAACCTTGAGTTCCTTCAAGGGAAATTCCAAGCACCTAGCTGGCCTTGAGAAGTAAATAAGCAGCTTGATAAGCAAGAAGGTAATAGTGAAAGAGTGAGGCCTATCATATGTACACTCCTTTCGATCCGGATAGTCCCGAAAATCAGTGTATGATTAACGTGGCCTTAGTTAGTCAAAGCATGGAAGATATCCGGAGGAAATTGCAAAAACAGGCTGGTTTTGCAGTGATGAATACCTCGCAATTACTGGAGATAGCTAATCAAGTATTTGTAAATAGAGATGCAACAAGCCCCCGAGAAAGTCGTAAGGAGGGCGAATGCCAGGCCAGTATAATAGGAGTTGTAATAGTAATAGGAACCTGTTTACTACTCCCTTGTTTGCTACCTGTACTTCTTCAAATGATAAAAAGCTTCATCACTACCTGAGTTCACCAGAATGCTTCAGCACAAGTATATTACATGAATCACTATCAATCTGTTGCACAGGAAGACATAAATAGTGAAAATGAAAGTGAGAACTCCTTCTAATAAAATGAGTGAGAGTCTCAAAGGGGGGAAATGAGAGAAAAGAGAAGGAGACTCCCCCATATTGTTCTATATTGTTTTATGCTCATTACTTGATTTGAGAAAAAAAAAAAAAGGAAGTAAAACCAAAGGTAGGCAGCCCGGCGCCAGGCACCAGACCCAAAACCAGGCTGGGCCTGCCTGACCTTAGCCTGATAGTTAAAATTCAACCCATGACCTAGCAACCGATGTTATCCATAGATTCCAGACATTGTATGGAAGGACATTATGAAACTTCTTGTTCTGTTCCGTCTCACTCTGATTACTGGTGCATGCAGCCCTTGTCACATATCCCCTAGATTGCTCAATCAATTACGATCCTGTCATGTAAAATCTTTAGTGTTGTGAGCCCTTAAAAGGGACAGAAATTGTGCAATCAACAAGCTCGGATTTTGAGACGCTAGTCTGCCGATGCTTCCAGCTGATTAAAAGCTACTTCCTTCACCATCTCTGTGTCTGTGGGGTTTTGTCCATGGCTCATCCTGCTACAATAGTAGCCTAAAACAATAACCAAGGAAGTTAGAGTCAGGAGATGTTTGGTTCCTTTGTAAAAACTAAAACAGTATATGTCCCTGAGTTGTTTTTCGGAAACCCAAACCCCCACCAAACAGATCTGCTGGCACATATACCTTAGATAAGAGGAAGCTGAGGACTAAACTCTGGCCACCATTCCTTATTCAAAATTTCTTCCAGAGGAGCCTAGAGGAGGTGATGCTCATGAGCCAGAGCTAACATTCTTTTCTGCCGATCTCAAATTTTTAGACAAAGCTTTGCTTCCTGAACCTATCACAAATCAGAAAATCTTACAATCCACCTATGACCTGTGGGTCCCTGCTTCGAGCTCTTCCTCCTTTTTAGGTTAAACCAATGTATAGCCTCTATGTATTGATTTATGACTCTTCTCTATAACTTCTTTCCTGAAATTTACTCCTGCCTTTAAAAACTCTTACCTGCAAGACATCAGGGAGCTCAAGTCTCAAGCATGAGCTGCCCAGATTGTCCTTGTTTGGTGCCCTGCAAATAAACACCTTCCTTTTCTGTGTATCCCAGAGTAGGACAGTGACTTGACACTAATGTAAGACTAAAACAGGGGCCCATGGTGTACTGGAAGAAACCTTGCAATGGTGACTTCAGGGAATTTTCTGCTATTTAATCACCAAAGTCTCCTTTGGATAAGAGCATTAGATAAGCAAATGAGAGAAGCTGGTATCTAAGGTTCCTTCTGGCTTGTCTGACCACTGACCAGTCTTACTTGTAGAACTCAAGCTATGGTATGAAGTATGTTGTGTTATAACAATACGTGAACCAGGGAACAGAAAAAGTCAGGAATTTCTAAACAAAGGAGATTTTAAAACACAGATTCCCAGGCTGGAAAGTCTGATGTAACATGTCTAAGGAGAGCCTGGATATGTGCATTTTATGAAAGCTCTTCAGGTGATTCTGATGTACAACCAGGCTTGAGAATCAGTGAATAATTCATGCTTTTACTTAGTTGACCTTACTTTATCAAATAATTTTTTTTCTTTTCTTTTTTTGAGACGGAGTTTCACTCTTGTTGCCCAGGCTGGAGTGCAATGGCGTGATCTCAGCTCACTGCAACCTCCACCTCCCAGGTTCAAGCAATTCTCTTGCCTCAGCCTCCCCAGTAGCTGGGATTACAGGCCTGCACCACCATGCCTGGCTAATTTTGTATTTTTAGTAGAGAAGAGGTTTCTCAATGTTGGTCAGGCTGGTCTCGAACTCCTGACCTCAGTGATCCACCCACCTAAGCGTCCCAAAGTACTGGGATTACAGGCATGAGCCACCACTCCTGGCCCTTTGTCAAATAATTTCTATAATTTTTCTGTAGTTTTTCACTTGAATCCCAATCATTGTGCTCAAATCTAATTATATTATAAAGTAATATAATTTTCCTCAAAAGTAATAAAAATAAAGAGATACCACAAAAATGTTTAGAGTGGACAATTTATGAACAACATAGGCAAAATATGAATTAAGTGATGACTATATGGTGTGATAAAACTGAATCCTGGGCCAGGCTAGTCTTTGATTTGTAAAATTTGTTCTATTCCCTCGACAGATGTTAAATGTTATCTTTTTGGCAATCAATGTGGCAGCCATACCATATTTTCATTCCTGCTGGACTGTCATAGTAAACTACGAAGTTATAGATTATATAGATTTGGCCAAGTTTAATAAGCCCTTGAAGGAAAGTCTCTAAGTTGTCTCTCTCTCTTGCAAAGTTGTTTAAGAATAAAAGAATTGTGAACTTTTGAGGTAGGATAACAGATGAAAATTCCTTGGCTTAACAAAGCAATTAATAATTTATTAAATCCATCTTTCCACAGAATATACATACATACACATACATACATTAATCAGTAAAATCCCTCTAGACTGTGGAGATTAAAATAGGCCATACTTATGACGATGATTAAAGTCAAAACGACAGGAAAGTTTAAATTTCTGCTTCCACTAGTGTTTATATGCACAATATTACATAGTGCTCTACCTTATAACAGACAGTAAATGCTCACACAAAATACTTTCAAAATACTCAAAATTTAGTTGTAAATGCCTACACATTAAAAAATTATAAATAGTAATAGAAGGTAGTACATAAATAGATGTCCCAAAGAATGGCACTGAAAAAAAATAACATAAGAATTCAGTTAGAAAGACAGGAATACAGAATGGTGTGATCAAGGATGATTTCCAGGTGATAGAAATTGTTCTGAATCATCAAAGATGAATATTTTTATCAGTAAAAAGGGAAAGGAGAGAAGCAAACTAGAAAATAAACTTGAACAAAATCATAGAAATGAGAAGTAAATAAGTATGTCGGGTCCAAGCAAACAAAGAGAAAAAAATCTGGCTTTTAGTTGATGGCCTTGATTTAGAGGAAGCATGAGCAAAAGCATTGGTAGTTTCAATAGGGTCAATATCTGGCAAGAAAGAGGGACCTGAAAAACTAATCTGAAATATTTGTACTTTATCCTATATGCCACTGGTCATTAAACATTTTTGATCATGTAACCCTTTCAATATTGAACCTGCATTAAAAATACATATTTATTTATATTGCATATTATTAAATCATTTGTTTATAATTCATATACCAAAAACAGAAAATTTAAAGGAATGATATAAGAAATGAAAAATAATTTTAAATATCTTGCTAATCATGATAGTTTTATACCATCAAGGTTCAGCATAATGATAGTGAATGAAACTTAATATTTCAAACACTCTTTTGGCTAATTGCAAATAATTTGGCAATAAGATATGGTTAGACAATCATGATTAGCCTTATATGACAAAGAACTCTAAAGAGAAGATAAAAATAATTTTAAAATCTCAGCAGTAATGTTTTTGTTGGTTGCTTATTGAAAAGATAATATTTTGGAAACACTAGCTTAATAAAAGTACTATTAAATTTAATGTATTTAATTTACTATTAAAGTACTATTAAATTTAATTTTACTGATTTCTTTTTACTTTTAAAAGTGTGACTATTAGAAAATTTAAAATTACGTATGTGGTTCACATTGTATTTCCATTGGACGGTATTGCCCTCTATACTGATGTGGCTGAAATATAAAAGATGATGGAATGCCAGATAATTCTGAATGTTGTTTTAAACATACTGCTGTACTCACTGCCTTACTCAATCAGATCATCTTTGGTAGGGTATGCATTTTGTTATTTAATACCACATATTTTATAGCTATTCAGTGGGAATATACAAGGAAAAAAAGGTGAGGGGGAGTTCATGATCGGGGTATAGGGAGATGAAAGCTGTGTGATCAAGATATCACCATCCAGAGCAGTAAAATCTTCCCTCTCATATCTCATTATCCAGATGCAACCTATATTCAGGAGAGGAGGAGTGTGACACTCACAAAAAGGCAGGGCAGCACATACTGAGGCCAGCCCATCATAGGCGCAAGTCCTCCTCACCTCTCCATTCACCAGGAACCCAGATGGTGCCCCTGAACAGTGGCACTGCATTGTGAGAAACCCCGCAGTGCCAAGAAGGAGAAGCATGCGCTGTTGCTGGACGGTGTCAGCACATTCATCACTGATATCATCTAATGGATGTGGGGAGGCTGAGTGATCCTCAGCTCTCTCTTCATACTACCAGGGACTCAAACAGAAAGGAGGACCATTCTCTGCTAGAGATAAGGGCCCCTCAGTAACTTCATCCTAACTAGACTTAGAGAGTCATGGTGCTGAGAAGTGCCAATGAGGTTTTAAAATGAAAAATATTAGATTAGTAAAAGCAAAAAGAATTGGGCAGAGACAGTCACAAATGCATCAGTAAGAGTGTCACAAAGAGGGAATGGTCGGTGCCCATCCAACAAAGCCTCAGAGAGGGAAAGCCATTAGACGTTAAATAGTCTATAGTCTAGACCTTTACAATATACATAATACACATATACATACACACACACAAATATATTTATATGATTTGTTTTTATTTTTTGTTTATTATAATTTCACTCCCAGATTCTTAAGAAAAGTTTTCAAAGAGGCTGCTTCCTACACCCTTTCTAGAACTTACTTTCCTTGAACCCAATACTAACATATCAGCTATTATTGAGAGACATAAAATAAGGGCCTTATCTCAGATTTGCTTTTATTGACTTTAATCCTGACAATATATAAAAGAATTTTAATTTAAAAATTTCAAAAGACTATTTCGTAATTTGATTCTGTAAACTACATTTTAAATGAATTCTATGACATTAACTAAATAATCATAGAATCAATTTAAGTAAAAGGAGAAATTTTGATTAGCTATTAAGAAAACAAATTAAATTATAATATGAGCTTTGACATATTGGAATGTGTTTTCTGCATTATGCATTATCCTTCTCTGAAGGTAAGAAAGTAATAAGTAATGACATAGATTTTTTATTTTCAGGGGATAAAAGATTGGAAAGAATAATTTTCAAAGCCACTTCTAATAATACAATTCTATAAACCTTCTAGATTTCCATATTACTTTGTGGAAATATGTTCTGCTTTGATTTTTCTACTTGCAAATACTGAATAGCAGTATTAGAGCTGTGAGGATTAATTCATGGTGATATAATGTGGCACAAAAATGGGTGTACGAGACCTATGTATTCATTTACATTTTTCATAATGAAATATTTAATTTGTGGACCTGACTTTTTCCTCCTGAAAATAACTATATTCATTCTTGTTTAGAGAAAAAACTTTCAACATAGAATTAATTTATAATATTAATTAGAACATCATCTACTACATTAGAATGCAGTTATGGGTCTGTTACTAGGTCTATTGTACACTGGTTTTCAGATAGAATATAATTCTTTTCTTCCTTGACATATCATTTAGAATGAAATAGCTATAAGGAAACATATTTAACAATTTTAGTTTCTGTTAAGTATTGAAGAAAGAATACATTTGGTTTACTGCTATGACCCAAGTAATAGAAGTAACATTTTATGAAAACACTAGATCTTATTGTAATAGTATATTTCATTATTATCTGGCATTGTCTAATATTTACCATTATGACCTATAGGGTCATTGTTGGGTTATTTTCCCCAAAACTCTACCTAATAAGTACCTGCCTATGAAGACATTGAAGGAAAAAAAAATCCACAGTACAAATTAAGAAAACAACAAGCAGAGATTCAGTTGTTCACCAAGAAAGGGACAAATTTGCTCAATGTTTGTTAGGAAAGTCTCCTTGCCGTATGAAAATATTCTTGTAAATATCAACAGTTATTATGTTAATATGTATTAGCAGTAGAATGTAAGATATATAGCAGCAGAAATGTATGGCCTTCAATTATTACTGCAACACTCTGTGTGCAGAATGGTGACTGGCACAAAGTAGGCACTCAACAAATATTTTCAAAGTAAAGGAATGGATAACTGCTTAAGTCTATTAATTCACCTTTTTCTCTGACATTTATGAACATATAGAAACACTCTACTAAATATTGGAAATAAAGATGAATAAAATATGATCCATAACCTCAAAAAACTCTCAGTCTATTAGGAGAGATAGAAAAGAATAGATAATAAAACTGAAATATGTCAAGTATACTGACTGAGATTTTCACAAAATTCTATGTAAACACATTGAACACATCCTAGAAGAACTACAGGGAGAGGGATGGCAGTCAGGAAATGTTTCTTGAAAGAAATTAGTATTAAATGATGAAAAACAGCCAGATAAGAATCAAAGAAAACACCTCAGACAGAGGGAAGCATGAAGATGAGAAAAAAAAGGTGTCTTCAAAAATGACAAGTTCCACATGGCTATAGATTAAATGAAAGGCAGAGTTAGAAAGGAAGACAGGGACCAGATTGTAGCAGTTGGTTTTTGCTTTTTTTTTTTTTCTTATAGGTAATGAGGAATCTTTAAGAGTCTTAAGTAGGAGATGATAGGTTTTTATATTACATAATTGCTCTGGCAACAATGTAGAAGACAGATTAGACATAAGGTGGAATGGTGTTCTAGGAGTCAAGGAGAGAACTGATAAGGGCTTGAACTAATACAGTAGCATCTGCAAGGAAAGGAGCATCTGATTTACACAATACTTAGGATGGCAATTCTCAATCTCTGGAGTCTATTGGTACCATGTGGGACCCTGTTTCAATCTACCCAGGGCCCCTCCACTCCCTCTAAAGATTTTGGCAAAGAAGCGCATTCCCCATTTCCAATGAGAGTCACTAACATTGTAACCCTTTATGATACCTATAAGCATGGCATAGCCCTCAGGTGTCTGGGGAAGAAAAAACTAAGAAGAAAATCACCCGGACTTGGTTATTAGATAATCACACAAAGGAGTGAGTGATGGGGAAACAGGAATCCACGATTATTGTATGAACTAGACGGATGGTGAAGCCATTAACCGAGATTGGGAGGAAGGCGCAGAGAAGGAGCAAGTTTGAAGTCTGAGATGCCTGCAAACAACTACGTGGAAAGGTCAACAGGAATTAGAAATACAAGTCAGACTTGGAGAAAAATTCTGAGCTAGAGATTTAAAGTCATCAGAATATAGATGATGGATAAAATGCAAGTAAGGAAATTGCTTATAGATCAAGAAGAAACAGAGGGTCAAAACAGAACCTGGAGAGTTCTCCTGAGGGAGTGGGCAAAGAGGAACTCAAGAAGATAACAGAAAAGAAATTCCCAAAAAGTAAACTTTTCTGTCAAAAAAAAAAAAAGAAGAAGAAGAACAACAACAACAACAACAAAGAGAATGCCATCCAGAAACACCCAAGTAGAGAGAGTTTTGGAAAAAAGGTGGTGATCAAGAGTGAACTGGGGTAGAAAAGTCCAATAAGATCAGGACTTGGACCCTCTTGCTTTTGGTAGTAAGCTGGTCTTACTGAGCTTTGTCAGATGTTCCATGAAAATAGGGAGGCAGAAGACAGGTTAGATCAAACTAAAGAGTGAGTAGGAAACTAAACTCCACCTAGATTAGAAGCAAATATACTATACTCAAACCAAATTCCCTTGATCCTTCTGAATGTGCTATCAACTTTCAACACAAGTGAGGACAGCTTAAGTCAAAACAGGGACTGGTTTCTCCCAAACAATTGAAGTTTCACTTAAATGGAGCTCTTTCTTTTTTTCTTAATCTTATTCTCTAAACTCCAAATTCAATCTGCAACACACATCTACTTATTAAGTCATAAAGTCATAAAACATGAGAATAAAAAATAGAATGAAGTTATATAAAACAGAAATCTGGGTTTGTTTTTTTCCCAAAGCCACAGACTTCAGACCTGACTCAATAAAATGTGTTGAGAGGAACTCATATGTGGTAGCTCTCTGATAGACCCATATAGAGAGAGCATAAGCTTGTTGGTCACATTCACTGTACAGACTGTACACAGCTTAGAGTGTGAGACACAGTTAATGTAATCAACAAGCACATGGTCTCACATATATGGCATAAGCATCTTGGTATTCATTTATCCATTCATTCAACAAATATTACTATGTGCTTAGTATCGTACCAGGCAGAAAGCCCCGGTGGCAGGGATACAGCTTACAGTTAGCATAAAGGGCACACAATTAAAAATAATAATAGGACAGGTGCGGTGGCTCACGCCTGTAATCCCAACACTTTGGGAAGCCAAGGCGGGTGGATCACCTGAGGTCAGGAGTTCGAGACCAGCCTGGCCAACATGGTGAAACCCCATCTCTACTAAAAATACAAAAAAATTAGCCAGGTGTGGTGGCATGCGCCTGTAGTCCCAGCTACTCAGGAGGCTAAGGCACGAGAATCGCTTAAGCCCAGGAGGCAGAGGTTGCAGTGAGCCAAGATTGAGACATTGCACTCCAGCCTGGGTAAAAAGAGCAAAACTCTGTCTCAAAATAATAATAAAAATAATCATAATCATAATCATAATCTTAAAGTCCAATATATGCTATAATTGAAGAAAGAGCAAGAGCTCCTACTCAAATGTGGAAAATTGGGAGAGATTAGTCAGGAAATGCATCCTGAGGAAGTAATACTCAAACTGAAGTCTTTAGTACACATGTGAGTCAGTCAAATGAAGAGGAGAAGGAAGAATGTCCCATTGCATGAAGCATTTGAGGAACTGAAAAGGTTTGTTTGTCTGGAGTCTGGTGTGAATGGAAAACTGGCAAGGCACCAACTGGAGAGATGGGTAGTTAGGGTGTAGATGATGTAAGCCATGTGTGGCGGGCAGCCCCTGAGAAGGCCTCAGTGACCCCCAGCTGGTGCAGTCATCAGCCCTTGCATGTGGATCACAGCCCCACCTCTAACACACAGTATATAGCAAAATTGTTAGGATGTCACTTCCAAGATATAGGGCTTCTGTCTCAGGTGCCCTCACTCTTCCATGGATCTCTCACTCTAGGGGAAGCCAACTGCCACATCTTCCTTTGAAGAGGCCCACATGTTCTTTGAGCCGACATGGGTAAGCTTCGAAGCAGATTTTCCCTTGAGATGACTGCAGCACTGGCTGACACCTTGATAGAAGCTTTGTGAGAGACCCGGAGTCAGAACACCCATTCCTAGATACCTGACCCACAGAAACTGTGAGGTAACAAATGTGAGTTGTTTCCAGTCACTGAGCTTTGGGGTAATCTGTTAATACAGCAATAGATTGCTAATATACCATGTTAAAGTATTGGGTTGAGCATTAACCTAAAAGAATGAGAATTTGCTGAAGAGTTTTAAGCAGGAATAAAGATGAAATGTTCCTATTTGCAATTTTAGACATTGAGTAAAACTGTCAAAGTAAGCTTGAAATAAAAATCTGGAACTATCAATGAAAATAAAAACTTAAGCAAACAATACTTTCTGCTACAAAATTCTAGTTCTAAAGTTCAATATCCTGTATAAAACTTGTACCTCACTCCTCAAATTAATCAGTCAACAATCAAATTAACTTTTGAAACATTGTAGATGCTCCCCTCTCCACTTAAGATCCACTGGACCACTGCCTTAATTAAGGCCTCTATCATCTCCAACCTGGACCACTGGCAACAACCCCTTAATCATTTCCCCACCTAGAGTCTGGTGTCCTTCCCATCTACCCCCAAACTGTACTAAGATTATCCTAATAAAAGCAAAGCTAAGTATATATCTCATTAGATTATGGAAAACAATATAAGCTGCTATACAAATCATATATTTACTTCCTATTTATTCCCATCATCTCTCAAATCACAATTTTGACTGAGTACAAGGACCCAAATTTAGTAAGAGCTCAGAAAACATCTGTGGAGTGGTTGGTATAATACCTCATCAGGTTAAAGGAATCTGAACTTATTAACCAATGAGTAAGGTATCCTAATGCATCTCAAAGAAGAAGCCATGAAGTTGAAGCATGTTTGGTTATTATCACCCCTTTCAAATACATGCTCTAATTTAGAGAAATTAAGAAAGTAGGGAGAAAACAGAAATTTCATTCTTTTTTAAATATATATATATATACTTTAAGTTCTGAGATACATGTGCAAAATGTGCAGGTTTGCTACATAGGTATACACGTACCATGGTGGTTTGCTGCACCCATCAACCCGTCATCAACATTAGGTATTTCTCCCACTGCTATCCCTCCCTTTGCCTCCCTCCCCCCAACAGGCCCTGGTGTGTGATGTTCCCCTCCCTGTGTTCAACTCCCACGTATGAATGACAACATGTGGTGTTTGGTTTTCTGTTCCTGTGTTAGTTTGCTGAGAGTGATGGTTTCCAGCTTCATCCATGTCCCTGCTAAGGACATGAACTCATCCTTTTTTATGGCTGCATATTATTCCATGGTGAATATGTGCCACATTTTCTTTATCCAGTCTATCATTGATGGGCATTTGGGTTGGTTCCAAGTCTTTGCTATTGTGAATAGTGCCACAATAAACATAAGTGTGCATGTGTCTTTTTTTTTTTTTTTTTTTGAGACAGAGTCTTCCTCTGTCGCCCAGGCTGGAGTGCAGTGGCCAGATCTCAGCTCGCTGCAAGCTCTGCCTCCTGGGTTTACTCCATTCTCCTGCCTCAGCCTCAGGAGTAGCTGGGACTACAAGCGCCCGCCACCTCGCCCGGCTAGTTTTTTGTATTTTTTTTTTAGTAGAGACGGGGTTTCACCGTGTTAGCCAGGATGGTCTCGATCTCCTGACCTCGTGATCCGCCCGTCTCGGCCTCCCAAAGTGCTGGGATTACAGGCTTGAGCCACCGTGCCCGGCCATGTGCATGTGTCTTTATAACAGAATAATTTATAATCCTTTGGATATATACCCAGTAATGGGATTGCTAAGTCAAATGGTATTTCTGGTTCTAGATGCTTGAGGAATCACCACACTATCTTCCACAATGGTTGAACTAATTTACACTCACACCAACAGTATAAAAGCATTCCTATTTCTCCACATCCTCTCCAGCATCTGTCATTTCCTGACGTTTTGTTTTGTTTTGCTTTGTTTTGTTTTGTTTTTTGTTTTGTTTTGTTTGAGACAGAGTCTCTCTCTGTGGCCCAGGCTGGAGTGCAGTGGCGTGATCTCAGCTCATGCAAGCTCCGCATCCTGGATTCATGCCATTCTCCTGCCTCAGCCTCCTGAGTACCTGGGACTACAGGCACCCACCACCACGCTTGGCTAATTTTTCGTATTTTTAGTAGAGATAGGGTTTCACTGTGTTAGCCAGGATGGTCTTGATCTCCTGACCTTGTGATCTGCCCACCTCAGCCTCCCAAAGTGCTGGGATTACACGTGTGAGCCACCGCACCCAGCCCTTTCTAACTAGCATGAGATGGTATCTCATTGTGGTTTTCATTTGCATTTCTCTAATGACAAGTGATGATGAACTTTTTTTCATATGTCTGTTGGCCGCATAAATGTCTTCTTTTGAGAAGTGTCTGTTCATATCCTTTGCCCACATTGTGATCGGGTTGCTTTTTTCTTGTAAATTTGTTTAAGTTCCTTGTAGATTCTGGATATTAGCCCTTTGTCAGATGGATAGAATGCAAAAATTTTCTTCCATTCTGTACGTTGTCTGTTCACTCTGATGATAACTTCTTTTGCTGTGCAGAAGCTCTTTAGTTTAATTAGATCCCATTTGAACATTTTGGCTTTTGTTGCCATTGTTTTTGGTGTTTTAGTCATGCAGTCTTTGCCCATGCCTATATCCTGAATGCTATTGCCTAGGTTTTCTTCTAGGGTTTTTATGGTTTTTACGTTTAAGTCTTTCATCCATCTTGAGTTAATTTTTGTATGAGGTGTAAGGAATAAGTCCAGCTTCAGTTTTCTGCATATGGCTAGCCAGTTTTCCCAACACCATTTGTTAAATAGGGAATCTTTTCCCCATTACTTGTTTTTGTAAGGTTTGTCAAAGATCAGATGGTTGTAGATGTGTGGCATTATTTCTAAGGCCTCTGTTCTGTTACATTGGTCTATGTATCTGTTTTGGTACCAGTACCATGCTCTTTTGGTTACTGCAGCCTTGCAGTATAGTTTGAAGTCAGGTAACGTGATGCCTCCAGCTTTGTCTTTTTTGCTTAGGATTGTCTTGGCTATACAGGCTCATTTTTGGTTCCATATGAAACTTAAAGTTGTTTTTTTTCTAATTATGTGAAGAAAGTCAATGGTAGCTTGATGGGGATGGCACTGAATCTATAAATCACTTTAGGCAGTGTGGCCATTTTCACAATATTGATTCTTCCTATCCATAAGCATGGAATGTTTCCATTTGTTTGTGTCCTCTCTTATTCCCTTGAGCAGTGGTTTGTAGTTCTCCTTGAAGAGGTCCTTCACATCCCTTATAAGTTGTATTTATAGGTATTTTATTCTCTTTCTAGCAATTGTGAATGGGAGTTCACTCATGATTTGGCTCTCTGTTTGTCTATTATTGGTGTATAGGAATGCTTGTGATTTCTGCACATTGATTTTGTATCCTGAGACTTTGCTGATGTTGCTTATCAGCTTAAGGAGATTTAGGGCTGAGATGATGGGGTTTTCTAAATATGCAATCAGGTCATCTGCAAACAGAGACAATCTGACTTCCTCTCCTCCTATGGGAATACCCTTTATTTCTTTCTCTTGCCTGATTGCCCTGGCCAGAACTTCCAATACTATGTTGAATAGGAGTGGCGAGAGAGGGCATCCTTATCTTCTGCCAGTTTTCAAAGTGAATGCTTCCAGCTTTTGCCCATTCAGTATGATATTGGCTGTGGGTTTCTCATAAATAGTTCTTATTATTTTGAGATACATTCCATCAATACCTAGTTTATTCAGCGTTTTTAGCATGAAGGGGTGTTGATTTTTATTGAAAGCCTTTTCTACATCTATTGAGATAATTATGTGGTTTTTGTCATTGGTTCTGTTCATGTGATGAATTATGTTTATTGATTTGCATATGCTGAACCAGCCTTGCATCCCAGAGATGAAGCCAACTTGATCGTGGTGGATAACCTTTTTGATGTGCTGCTGGGTTTGGTTTGCCAGTATTTTATTGAAGATTTTCGCACTGACGTTCATCAGGGATATTGGCCAGAAATTTTCTTTTTTTGTTGTGTCTCTGCCAGGTTTGGGGATCAGGATGATGCTGGCATCATAAAATGAGTTAGGGAGGATTCCTTCTTTTTCTGTTGTTTGGAATAGTTAAAGAAGGAATGGTACCAGCTCCTCTTTGTATCTCTGGGAGAATTTGGCTATGAATCTATCTGGTCCTGGGTTTTTTTTGGTTGGTAGGCTATTAATTACTGCTTCAATTTCAGAACTTGTTGTTGGTCTATTCAGGGATTTGACTTCTTCCTGGTTCAGCCTTGGGAGGGTATATGTGTCCAGGAATTTATCCATTTCTCCTGGATTTTCTAGTTTATTTGCATAGAGGTGTTTATAGTATTCTCTGATGGTTGTTTGCATTTCTGTGGGATCTGTGATGATATCCCCTTTATCATTTTTTATTGTATCTGTTTCATTCTTCTGCTTTTCTTCTCTAGTAGTCTGGCTAGTGGTCTCTATTAATCTTTTCAAAAAACCAGCTCCTGGATTCATTGATTTTTTGAAGAGTTTTCCGTGTCTCTAACTCCTTCAGTTCTGCTCCGATCTTAGTAATTTCTTGTCTTCTGCTAGCTTTTGAATTTGTTTGCTCTTGCTTCTCTAGTTCTTTTCATTGTGATGTCAGGGCATCAATTTTAGATCTTTCCCGCTTTCTCCTGTGGGCATTTAGTGCTATCAGTTTCCCTCTAAACACTGCTTTCGCTGTGTCTCAGAGATTCTGGTACATTGTGTCTTTGTTCTCATTGGTTTCAAAGAACTTATTTATTTCTGCCTCAATTTTGTTATCTACCCAGTAGTCATTCAGGAGCAGGTTGTTCAGTTTCCATGTAGTTGTGCAGTTTTGAGTGAGTCTCTTCATCCTGAGTTCTAATTTGATTGCAGTCTGAGACACTGTTATGATATCCCTTCTTTTGCATTTGCTGAGGAGTGTTTTACTTCCAATTACGTGGTCAATTTTAGAATAAGTGTGATGTGGTACTGAGAAAAATGTATATTCTGTTGATTTGGGGTGGAGAGTTCTGTAGATATCTATTAGGTCTGCTTGGTGCAGAGCTGTGTTCAAGTCCTGAATATCCTTGTTAATTTTCTGTCTCGTTGATCTAATATTGACAGTGGAGTGTTAAAGTCTCCCACTATTATTGTGTGGGAGTCTAAGTCTCTTTGTAGGTCTCTAAGAACTTGCTTTATGGCTCTGGGTGCTCTTGTATTGGTTGCATATATATTTAGGTTAGCTCTTCATGTTGCATTGATCCCTTTACCATTATGTAATGGCCTTCTTTGTCTTTTTTTGATCTTTGTTGGCTTAAAGTCTGTTTTATCAGAGACTAGGATTGCAACCCCTGCTTTTTTTTTGCTTTCCATTTTCTTGGTAAATCTTCATCCATCCCTTTATTTTGAGCCTATGTGTGTCTTTGCATGTGACATGGGTCTCCTGAAAACAGCACACCAATGGGTCTTAACTCTTTATCCAATTTGCCAGTCTGTGTCTTTTAACTCGGGCATATAGCCCATTTACATTTAAGGTTAATATTGTTACGTGTGAATCTGATCCTGTCATTATGATGCTAGCTGGTTATTTTGCCCATTAGTTGATGCAGTTTCTTCATAGTGTCGATGGTCTTTACAATTTGGCATGTTTTTGCAGTGGCTGGTACTGGTTTTTCCTTTCCACATTTAGTGCTTACTTCAGGAGCTCTTGTAAGGCAAGCCTGGTGGTGTCAAAATCTCTCAGCATTTGCTTGTCTGTCAAGGAATTTATCTCTCCTTTGCTTATGAAACTTAGTTTAGCTGGATATGAAATTCTGGGTTGAAAATTCTTTTCTTTAAGAATGTTGAATATTGGCCTCCACTCTCTTCTGGCTTGTAGGGTTTCTGCAGAGAGATCTGCTGTTAGTCTGATGGGCTTCCCTTTGTGGGTAACCTGACCTTTCTTTCTGGCTGCCCTTAACATTTTTTCCTTCATTTTAACCTTGGTGAATCTGATGATTATGTGTCTTGGAGTTGCTCTTCTTGAGGAGTGTCTTTGTGGTGTTCTCTGTATTTCTTGAATTTGAATGTTGGCCTGTCTTGCTAGGTTGGGGAAGTTCTCCTGGATAATATCCTGAAGAGTGTTTTCCAACTTGATTCCATTCTCCTCATCACTTTCAGGTACACCAATCAAACATAGGTTTGGTCTTTTCACATAGTCCCATATTTTTGGAGGCTTTGTTCACTCCTTTTCATTCTTTTTTCTCTAATCTTGTCTTCATGCTTTATTTCATTAAGTTGATCTTCAATCTCTGATATACTTTCTTTCACTTGATTGATTCAGCTATTGATACTTGTGTATGCTTCACAAAGTTCTTGTGCTGTGTTTTTCAGCTCCATCAGGTCATTTATGTTCTTCTCTAAACTGGTTATTCCAGTTAGCAATTCCTCTAACCTTTCTTCAAGGTTCTTAGCTTCCTTGCATTGGGTTACAGCATGCTCCTTTAGCTCGGAGGAGTTTACTATTACCCACCTTCTGAAGCCTACTTCTGTCAATTCATCAAACTCATTCTCTGTCTAGTTTTGTTCCCTTGCTGGCAGGAGTTGTGATCCTTTGAAGGAGAAGAGGTGTTCTGGTTTTTGGAATTTTCAGCCTTTTTGAGCTGGTTTTTCCACATCTTTGTGGATTTATCTACCTTTGGTCTTTCATGTGGGTGACCTTTGGATGGGGTTTTTGAGGGGATGTCCTTTTTGTTGATGTTGATGGTTTTTTTTCTGTTCCTTAGTTTTCCTTCTAACAGTCAGGCCCCTCTGCTGCAGGTCTGCTAGAGTTTGCTGGAGGTCCACTCTAGACCCTGTTTGCCCTGGTATCACCAGCGGAGGCTGCAGAACAGCAAACATTGCTGCCTGTTCCTTCCTCTGGAAGCCTCGTCCCAGAGGGCATCTGCCAGATGCCAGTTGGAGCTCTCCTGTATGATTTCTCTGTTGACCCCTGCTAGGAGATGTCTCCCAGTCAGGAGGCATGGGTGTCAGGGACCTACTTGAGGAGGCAGTCTGTCCCTTAGCAGAGCTTCAGCGCTGTGCCGGGAGATCTGCTGTTCTCTTTAGAGTCAGCAGGGAGGAACCTCTAAGTCTGCTAAAGTTGAGCCCACAGCCGCTCCCTCCCCCAGGTGTTCTGTCCAAGGGAGATGGGAGTTTTATCTACAAGCCCCTGACTGGGGCTACTGCCTTTCTTTCAGAGATGCCCTGCCCAAGAAATTTCATTCTTCTTGTTCAGTGAAGCCAAACATATTTGGGGAAGAACTTCAGACTCACATCTCATCAGAAAACTATTCCATTTACCAACTTAACACCTCTGTGTAGCATTTCACAGTAATGTCTAAGTCCATGGCCCACTCAGGGAGACACAATTGTGTAACTACTCAGAAACAAGGTAAGATTAGGACCTTAGGAGCCATTAGCATTTCCAAAAGCATTATACAAATTGTTCCTATGTGAGACATTTATTTGTAAAAAGGAAACTAGTAATTAATTCACAGTCATTTCAACTGCACAATTGTTTCAAGTAATATTGATGTCATAAAATCCTTTAGCCAAGAAACAAACTGTTAAGTGACTATGGAAAGTTCTAATAATCAAGACAGGAAAGATCTTTAACTCCTATAAAATCCAGTGACTCTATGAAATGAAAGTAAGCAGAATTTTTCAACTGAAACCTCAGCTTTTATCTAAATGACATAGCTACGTTCTGAGAAGTTCAATGAAAACTTACACATACTGTAATCATTCATCCTTAAAATTGCCTTTCATTGAGCAAAACTGTAATTCTTTATTTCATTCCTTTTATAATTTTTGACAAGGTCAAATAGTAAAGTTCAGTGTTACCATTAAGAGAGAAAGTACAAGCGGGGCGCAACAGCTCACGCCTGTAATCCCAACACTTTGAGAGGCCGAAGTGGGTGAATCACCTGAGGTCAGGAGTTTGAAACCAGCCTGGACAACATGGTGAAACTCTGTCTCTACTAAAAATACAAAAATTTAACCAGGCGTGGTGGTAGGTGCCTCTAATCCCAGCTACTCAGGAGGCTGAGGCAGAAGAATCACTTGAACCTGGGAGGCAGAGGTTGCAGTGAGCCAAGATCACGCCATCGTACTCCAGCCTGGGCAACAAGAGCTAAAGTCTGTCTCAAAAAATAAAATAAAATAAAAATTTTTTTAAAAAGAGCGAAAGTATAAAATACTCTTCTTTACTACTTGGATATATCTCCAAATATTCAAATATTTTATATTATCTCCATGCTACAGTAATATTAATTAATGTGTAGGGTAATTGTGCAAATTGAAGCCTATTTCTTTCTAATTTAAATGTGTAAATCAAACTTAATGTGAAAAAGCTCTTCTGTAACAATATAAACAATCAAATAAATTCTTCATTAACATTTTCAAATACTAGTATCAAAAGAAATATTCATCTTGCTGTAAATTCAGTTTGGAATGATTTTTAAAAGCTTTTGAGGTTTTTTTTTAAATCAGAATTAGAATAACTATGATTAAGAAGTAACTGTTAAGTAAAAATGTATTTTCTAACATTTTGAGAAGCTCTCATTAAGTACTAACACCCCTCATAATTACTGTGTAATAAGAAAAGTCTATTTACATCTTATTTGCAATTTACACTTCACTTAGATGGTTCAGAATCATAAAAGCATCCATGAAGAAAGATTTAAAAATCATTATATGACAATGTTTAATAGAAAGTGATGGCTTAAATGTTACAATATGTTTCTTGAATATCTTCACATTAAACAGTAATTGAACAAAAAGCCCCCTGGTTCTGCTTTAGGGCAAGTCCCACAAAGCTCTTCATTATTGGAATTTCCAACTTGGAAGCCAAACTAAATAACAAGGAGTAATTTGCCAATTAGAACTTCCTGCTCTTTTCTCTTTATTCTTTAAACACCATTCAGGGGCTGAAATGGTCAAACACTTTTAGCTTCAAAACAGCAACTGAAAGGATTTAATTTGTGTCTCTCTAAGGTGAACCTGTCAAGAGGCAGCCGTGATGCATTCCATGTCCCCCAGCAGCAATTTCCCTTAAAGACAGAGAAGGAGGTTTACACTCTTGCAGAATATGAAGTTTCCTTTCCTCATTTCCCATTATTTATTTCAATTAATGACCTCCAAATTTTACACTTGGATAACTACTGGGCTTAAGAATGTTGCGTCAGTGTGTTCTTGGATTCTGCAAACATCTTCGGACCCAATCTGTATATGTGTGTGTGTACACACACTGGAAAAAAACATTTAATAGCTACCTGACACAAAGTGGAACAAGGACCACCAAAACTGTGTAAAACTCAAAAAACACAAAACTGCGTGGACCTAGAGAGGATCAAAGTATTCTCCATGACAGCAGGCTGTGGCAAGAGAAAGGGTAAAATCGCCAGCAGTTAAAGACCATTGGCAACATTTGCATTTCTCACCTGTATTTCCCTAATTGTAACCTGAGTTTGCTTCTCAGCTTGTTATTCAATTTAAAATTCCCAATGATTAACACAATTTAAATGTATGCTTCTAAATTGCAAACACATTTACAGATTAACACAAAATCAGTGAAATCAGTTCCTCCCTTCTAACCCAAGGAAACAAGAAAGAGTCTCTGGGCTTCCCCATCAACCACCCACTGGCACTAAAAAAGGAGGCTTCACTTTGCTCACGTGGACAACCCTAAGGGAATCGTTCACTCTTCTGAACCCTAGAACAGGAGAATCAGTTAAGAAGGAACTGCCTGTCAAATATTTACTTTCAAAAAGTATTATTAAACAGGTTTTTTAAAAATTCATTTTATTCTGGGTCTATACTGATAATCCATTGAAAATGTATTAGAGGTACTGATGGAACGTATCTCAAAATCATAAGAGCTATTTATGACAAACCCACAGCCAATATCATACTGAATGGGCAAAAACTGGAAGCATTCCCTTTGAAAACTGGCACAAGACAGGGATGCCCTCTCTGACCACTCCTACTCAACATAGTGTTTGAAGTTCTGGCCAGGGCAATCGGGCAGGAGAAAGAAATAAACGGTATTCAATTAGGAAAAGAGGAAGTCAAATTGTCCCTTCTTGCAGATGACATGATTGTATATTTAGAAAACCTGACTGTCTCAGTCCAAAATCTCCTTAAGCTGATAAGCAACGTCAGCAAAGCCTCAGGATACAAAATCAATGTGCAAAAATCACAAGCATTCTTATACACCAATAATAGACAGAGAGCCAAATCATGAGTAAACTCCCATTCACAGTTGCTTCAAAGAGAATAAAATACCTAGGAATCGAACTTACAAGGGATGTGAAGGACCTCTTCAAGGAGAATGACAAACCACTGCTCAAGGAAATAGAAGAGGACAACGAAATAAAATGGAAGAACATCCCATACTCATGGATAGGAAGACTCAGTATAGTGAAAATGGCCATACTGCCCAAGGTAATTTATCAATTCAACACCATCCCCATCAAGCTACCAATGACTTTCTTCACAGAATTGGAAAAGACAACTTTAAAGTTCATATGGAACCAAAAAAGAGCCTGCGTTGCCAAGACAATCCTAAGCCAAAAGAACAAAGCTGGAGGCATCACACTACCTGACTTCAAACTATACTACAAGGCTACAGTAACCAAAACAGCATGGTACTGGTACCAAAACAGAGACACAGACCAATGGAACAGAACAGAGCCCTCAGAAATAATACCACACATCTACAACCATTTGATCTTTGACAAACCTGACACAAACAAGCAATGGGGAAAGGATTCCCTATTTAATAAATGGTGCTGGGAAAACTGGCTAGCCATATGGAGAAAGCTGAAACTGGATCCCTTCCTTACACCTTACACAAAAATTAATTCAAGATGGATTAAAGACTTAAATGTTAGATCTAAACCATAAAAATCCTAGAAGAAAACCTAGGTAATACCATTCAGGACATAGGCATGGGCAAGGACTTCATGTCTAAAGCACCAAAAGCAATGGCAACAAAAGCCAAAATGGACAAATGAGATCTAATTAAACTGAAGAGCTTCTGCACAGCAAAAGAAACTACCATCAGAGTGAACAGGCAACCTACAGAATGGGAGAAAATTTTTGCAATCTACTCATCTGACAAAGGGCTAATATCCAGAATCTACAAAGAACTCAAACAATTTTATAAGAAAAAAAAAAACAACCCCATCAAAAAGTGGGCAAAGGATATGAACAGACACTTCTCAAAAGAAGACATTTATGCAGCCAACAGACACATGAAAAAATATTCATCATCACTGGCCATCTGAGAAATGCATTCAAAACCACAATGAGATACCATCTCACACCAGTTAGAATGGTGATCATTAAAAAGTCAGGAAACAAAAGGTGCTGGAAAGGATGTGGAGAAAAAGGAACACTTTCATACTGTTGGTAGGACTGTAAACTAGTTCAACCATTGTGGAAGACAGTGTGGCCATTCCTCAAGGATCTAGAACTAGAAATACCATTTGACCCAGGAATCCCATTACTGGGTATATACCCAAAGGATTATAAGTCATGCTGCTATAAAGACACATGCACACATATGTTTATTGTGGCACTATTCACAACAGCAAAGACTTGGAAACAACCCAAATGTCCATCAATAATGGACTGGATTAAGAAAATGTGGCACATATACACCATGGAATAATATGCAGCCATAAAAAAAGGAAGAGTTCATATCCTTTGTAGGGACATGGATGCAGCTGGAAACCATCATTCTCAGCAAACTATCACAAGGACCAAAAACCAAATACTGCATGTTCTCACTCTTAGGTGGGAATTGAACAATGAGAACACTTGGACACAGGAAGGGGAACATCACACACCAGGGCCTGTCGTGGGGTAGGGGGAGGGGAGAGGGATAGCATTTGGAGATATACCTAATGTAAATGATGAGTTAATGGGTGCAGCACACCAACATGGCACATGTATACATATGTAACAAACTTGCACGTTGTGCACATGTACCCTAGAACTTAAGGTATAATTAAAAATAATAATAATAAAAAGAAAATGTATTAGAGCTGGGCATGGTGGCTCACGTCTGTAATCCCAGCACTTTGGGAGGCCAAGGAGGGCAGATCGCTTGAGGTCAGGAGTTCGAGACCAGCCTGGCCAATGTGGTGAAACCCTGTCTCTAGTCAAAATACAAAAATTAGCTGGATGTGGTGGCACACACCTGTAGTCCTGGCTACTCAGGAGGCTGAGGCACAAGAATTGCTTGAACCCAGGAGATGGAGTTTGCAGTGAGCTGAGATTGTGCCACTGCACTCCAGCCTGGGTGACCCAGAGAGACTCTGTCTCAAACAAAAAAAAGTATTAGAGTATTTCTACTTAAATATTTTTAAATGAGAATGTATTGCCTGTATGAATGGAGTGCTTGTAAGGTCAGCCAGTTGAGAGAAGATACTGCTTTTACCATAGGAGATAGCAGAAGGTCAGGATCACTAAGCTAAGAGTCCAGGAGAGAATAGTCCCTTTTAGACTGGTTGTTAGGGCGGGGTTCCCTCACTTTCTACACAGTTTTAAAAAGGCCCAGGGAGTGCAAATTAAAGTGAAAATAAATACTATAGAGAGAACGTATCAATAAGTATAAAGGACTAGAATTTCATTACTATTGTCTCTTTTTGTTCTACGGGAATGTTTCAGTTCAAATAATTAGATCAACAGAAATTTATAGTCATAGCATCTAGAACTTGAGCAAATCTTAGTGACTATTTAATTCTTAAACACTTGCCACACAACTTTTCAGATATAAAAAATCGATAAAAAATGATATATTTTAAAAATAGGAACAGATGTCAATTCTACTTATACATAGTTTGCAATGAATTCCAAGGGTTACCTAACACGCAAAAAGAATATATTGCCTGTTCTTACCTTTACAAAGGAACCTCACGTCAATTTATCAAAAACAAATATTCATTCTACCATCCCACCAGGTACCCAAATTAGAAACTGGAAACACTTCCGTGGCTGCCTGCTCATCTGTCACCACGTTTAGTCTCCAGAGTCTGTTTCCTGGTCTCCCTTCACACTGCCCTGCTCTATTCCAGGAACTGATCACCTATCTCACTGCCACTAGTCTTGCTCGATTCCAATCCATCCTCCATACTGTTGCAATAATTCTATTTCTCATTTACAATTTTGACCCTGTCACTCTCTTGCTTTTCATGCTCTGGTGGCTCCTTATCGCCACCCTTCAGCGTGTTTCCATGGCCTTTCCCACTCTGACTTTAACCTCTGGCCATTTTCCCCTGCTGCCCCTCCTCCATCCAGATCTTACAGTGTAGCTGCCCAGCCTTCTCACCTTTCCCCAAATGTTCCTTCTCCTTGGCTTGGCTAATGCTTCTCACTGTTTTTGGAATCTTCTTCCCACCCACTTCCCTTCTTGTCTTCCTCCTCTCTCTATTTTGCATATTTTCACACATCTTCACTTCTCCTTCCCTTTGAAGTCTTTCTTCAAAAACACACAAGTAAATTGCTCTTCCACAAGCTTATTATCACAACATCCTTCAATTGCATTATCATACACTTCTCTTCCAGATATCCCTAATCTCAACTTTTGCATACACCGGTAAATTATGAGCTGTATGCTGATTTCTGTAGCCTTACTTTCCAACGTATTAGAAGTAAGTACTCTATAAACATTTGTGGAGTCAAATCACTTTGGCAATGAATTTATGATTGCCAATGGACAATGATCATGAGCCATTTCAGAAACGGTTTCCTATTGGATCATTTGTCATGATTAAAGAAAAGTTGAAAAATATTAAATCATTTAATAACATTCAACTTCAGCAATTAAATATTGAAATATATAAAAACTACACTATTCATCAATGTTCAACAATGAATTTTTTTAAGATGGGGGTCTCACTGTGCTGCCCAGGCTGGTTGGCATCAGTGAATATTGATTGAGCCTACTCAAATACATAACAGTGCTGTGTACTGAGGTGATTTTAAACAATATTAATAAAATATAACCTCTGCCCATGAGAATTTACAATCTAAAAATTTATGGCATTGGCTATAGCCATAAGGATAATATATGTTATGTCACTGAGGTGAGAGGTTGCGACATGTAAGAGTCTACAAATCACAACAAATCAGACATCTCTATGGATGCTGAGTTGTGATTATAGTGAAATATCTGGCACAGTGCTACTTGTATTTTATTTGCAGCTTCTTTCTTAAACAATTGGAATGTTTTAAATTGGTGTTTAAAATATGCATATATATATATATATGTGAAAAATGATGTGAAGCATAAATAGCTAGTTGTTCTACAGGATTAGATGAATGATAATGTAGACATATATAAATGATCCAGAGGCCATTTCTAGGTTCAAACCTAATTAAATTTTCTGGATTGGTAGTTTTTTGGAAATAATTTTGTGTGCATGCGTGTGTGTATGTATGTGTGTGTGTGTGTATGTGTATGTGTGTGTACCTGTATGTATATGTGTGTGCATGTGTGTATATGTGGGTGTGTGTATGTGTGTGTATGTGTATGTGTATGTGTATGTATGTGTGTGTGTAGGTATGTGTGTACGTGTATGTGTTAGTATGTATGTGTAGTTGTGTGTGTGTGTATGTGTGCGTTTGTATGTCAGCATGTGTGTGTATGTGAACATGTGATAAACTGTATTGTCTCTAACTTATCTAAGCTACTGCGAACAGACTGGTTGCTATTAGTTTGAGACACAGAAAACAAATCAAATAGGCCATCAAATACTATGAGTGATCACATTCTGATCTCTTTTTCTATGATTTCTCTAAAAGCTGTCGAGCCCCACTGTGATTTTTAAAAGGAGAATCTATTAGGTTTCTTAAGCTTCTAAGGTTGTTGGCAGTTCTCTCCTGTCTAGTTAATCAGGTAATGCCTCCTAAGGGTACTTCTGAGATGAGTGAAAACTGGGGTCATAATTTCTAGACTGTCAAGAAAATGGGAATTTATACATTGGATAAACCCCAGGGATGTTCCGTAGCAAGAACTTTTATTTCAGTCTGGAGGTAAAAAGGCAAAATATCAAGATGTGGCGAAAAGTTTCTTGCAGCTATCTAATTTATTTTAACAGTGTGTTTCAAAAATAATTATCATTAATATAATCAGCAGAATATAAGATAGGAAAACTGTATGTAGAATTAAAGTGGGAAAAACAACTTTTTCTATGAGAATTAAACTTGACATTGGGATGTTTATGTCTAATGACAAATTTCAGTGCTGGAAAATATTAAATACACACTTATATTTTTTACAATTTTGCCATCAGGACAATAATTTTAGATGTCAAGACGATGTGTACACCAAATTATCATTGAATTTCATTTTAAAGAATCTGTTTACTCTTGAATTACATTCCTTCATTTAAACTTTTAAAAAATAGATTATGTTCTCAATTCATTTTTTAACTTAGTATTTCCAAACTTGTTAATGCAGGTGTAAATAATTATTACTGTGTCTGTTTACATTTCTGTTTACTGGACTTTTATTTTGGTTTGTTGAAAATTAATTAGTTATAACCTGCAAAAAGAGAAATTTGAGATGTTTTTAAAAGGTCTTCAATTGCGTAAAAGTAAATTCTAAAAATGCCACAGATATTAATAGTATTTATCACATAGTAAAAAACAGTATATACATTGTGGATGTATAAAATACACCTGAATTGCATGCTTTAAAATGATTAATTTTATCTTATATGAATTTCCCCTCAAAAAAACGTATGGATGCTAATAGAGACCGTTTCTATCCTGCTGCAAGTTACCTACAAATTAGCAAACGTTCCAATGTATGATGTCTTCCTAACTGGAGAACCTCCTGAGATAGCTGACCATTTGGTATCTCTTCTAAGACACACTAGACTTAGCTTTCTCTTAACTCTCCCATAGTGATGTAATCGCATTAACCACAAAATAAGCACAGAGCCTTATGTCTATTCAATTTTCCGCATTAGTGTTTTATTAAAATTCCTTGGGAGAAAAATGATCTACGTAAGGCATATATAATGCCAGTAACCTCATTTTAAAAAAAAAGAAATTCTTGATTTTCCTGAAAAACAAAATTTAAAGTTCAGCAGCAGCATTAAAAATTCTTTACTTTGTATCAACTGGTTATAGGAATCCCTCCAAGCTGTCCCAAGGAATCCTAGAAATATTGAAAGTAAAATTTCACACTGTTGGTATATACAAACTACCACTTTCTGACTTTTCAATTCCTCCAAAGCTGGCTAATCTCCTTTGACTCTAAAAATAGAGTCTTCCATGTTTCTAAAGTTTATCTGAATATATGACCAACTTTTATCTGATCTGATTGCATCTGGCACTATATGCCAAGAATAAAGAAATTGTTACTAACCAGTTAATAAAGCTAACTTAGCTTCCATAAAAAGGTATCCATTACAATGAATCATCTGTGCTTAGAGTTTTAAGCTGATTGATAAACTTCTACTTAATTGGATGCTTGATTAGATCTAGTCCAATATTTCCTAATGATGTTCCTAGATGAAATGTATGTGTTTAGAAGTACAACTTCAATTCTTCAAATTCTCTATATGAACAGGTAATTTTCAATAGAAAGCATGACTTTTTAATAAAAAAAAAAAGTGGCATTTACCTTACACTAAAAGGGGAAGAGAGACTCTTACTTTCAAGTGTCTGTATTACTGGGAAAAAAAAAAAAAAAAACTCAATAATGAGCCCCAAAGAAGACAAATAATCCTTAATATTTATTGTGATAAAATATCAATGGGACAAAATTTAACTTAGCAGAATACAATAAGTGGAGTTCAAAAATTATACTTGAATTCTGATGGGTTTACATTACACAAATTCATTAGCATATATTTAATTGTAGCTGGCTAAGCAAAATTCGGAAATAGCACCTAAGAGAAAGAAGGTATCCTACACTGTAAAGTAATAGAGCTATTCTGCACATTTTTCCCTAAAACTTATTCTCCTCTGATAACATTAAAAATACCAGTATTTCCACATTAGTGGTATTATACATTTAATTGTCATATAGCGAAGCAAATGTTTACTTTAAATGGTACCTAATTATGGTATTTAAAAAACAAAACAAATAGCATTATTCACAAAAGCCAAAAGGTAAAAGCAACCTAAGCACCCAAGGATGAATCAATAGAAAAACAAAACGCAGTATATAAGTACAATGGAATGTAATTTGGCCTTAAAAAAAGGAATTTCTGACACATGCTACAACATAAACGAAACTTAAAGACATACTGCTAAGTAACATAAGCCAATCACAAAAAGACAAATATTGTATGATTTTACTTATATGAAGTACCTACAGTAGTAAACTTCATAGAGACAGAAAATAGAATGGTGGTTGCCAGAGGCAGGGAAAGGAATCGGGGGAGTGGAGAGAGGTGGAAAATGGGGTTTAATGGGTAGAGATTCAGTTGGGGAAGACACAAAAATTCTGGAGATGGATGATGGTGATGGTTGCATGACAACCTGAATGTACCGCAAAACTACACATTTAAGTGGTTAAAGAGATATATGTTATATATTATATCATGTATTAATATATTATACCGCAATTTTAAAGATTTAAAGTACTTTTAAATGCTAAAAAAGAAGTACTCTGGACCGGGCGCAGTGGCTCACACCTGTAATCCCAGCACTTTGGGAGGCCAAAGTGGGCGGATCACCTGAGGCCGGGCTTTCGACACCAGCCTGAACAGCATGGAGAAACCCCATCTCTACCAAAAATACAAAATTAGCTGGGCATGGTGGGACATGCCTGTAATCTCAGCTACTCGGGAGGCTGAAGCAGGAGAATCACTTGAACCCGGGAGGCGGAGGTTGTGGTGAGCCAAGATCGCACCATTGCACTCCAGCCTGGGCAACAAGAGCGAAGCTCCATCTCAAAAAAAAAAAAAAAAAAAAAAAAATACTCTGTATGTGCTTTTTTAATAACCAAAAAGGAAAGAAAAAGAAGAGTAACAGCACCTGCACAACTAGGTGCTAAACCAAAGGGAAATATTTCGCAACAGGGCTCTATTCCTTTTCATTATAATGCTGATGCCTCCAAAGAAGAGCCACATATTTTACCACTCAACTTCTCAATGAAACTTAGTAGTCACCAACAACATACACCTTGAATGATTTTTGCGAAGATATGTAATATTTGAATATACTAGAAAAGGGAGTTTATACTGGTTCAGTAGAATTTATACATATTTAATTATTTTTATCAACCAGTGATTACTCAACTAACACTGACTTTTCTATGTTCATCATGGTTATGAGTTCTAGGGAACTTAAAAAAAAATAAGACTTTTTATTAAGAAGACTTTTTATTAAGTGTCTTAATGTGTACCAAACACCATATATACTTTAGTTCAATTGCTGTGTACTACAATCCCATAAGGTCAGTGTTATGCCCCTTTTCAGATGAGGAAGCTGAAGCTCCAGGACTAAGCAGCTTGCTGAGCAGCACACACAGTTTGAGGGGGGCCTGCCGGACTGTACTACCAACACATGGCCCTTGCCCCTGAGCAATTAGAAACCAATATACTTAAGCAAATGAAAATTTAAAGTAGTAGCAAGAAAATTAAAAAACAATCTATTTGCAAATTAGAAATAATTCAGGGATTTTTGACTATTGCTTTTATAGTAAATCAAATGGAGGCTAAATATCCTTTATGATTATCATCTTTATGGTAAGTCAAATCTAGGTTAAACATATTTTATGACTTTCACCTTTATAATAAGTCAAATCTAGGTTAAATATATTTTATATTCTAAATAATGAGTAGCAATTAAAAGCTACCCAGGGAGATGATGGAATTTCTATGTATTAGAATCTTTAAGAATTCAGAACAGACAAAAACAACCATCTGTCTTCTACAATTTATGTACAGTGTTATCTAAGGTCATTTCTTGAAGTCCTCTGCCACTCAGGAGCTGTCTTAAAATCTCTCTTTCTCACACACAAACACACACAAGCACAAAAACAAACGAGTTATTTCCAAAGTTCAAGGGAAGAGTGGTTTGCCGAGGTAGGTGGGTCTGAAAAAGTTAGGGACTGCATGGTGTGACTATTGGGTCATGTCTGTGGGGCACATACAGACTTGAAGACATTGGCAGGACAGTTGTTCCTCTCCTGAGGCAGCTGCCTCATCAGCAAGAATATGAAGACACTGCCTAACATGAGTGAGTCAGAAAACATTCACAATCATCATCAATAAGCTTATGCAAATAAGAAATTGAAATCCTTGGTGGAAAACGAGAAAGCATTTTCCCCAAGGAATTAAAATCCCATGCGTGTCAACTGAAGCAATTAATACAAAAGAAAGTCTTTCTCTTCTTTTAATTTAACTTCCCTACTCTTGAGATTTCAATCCAAAGCAATCCTTTCTATCATTAAGATACGTCATCTTCTTTCCTTAGTAGACAAGGGAGAAGGGCTTGGCAAATATATCTTTAGCTATTATAGCAAGGGGGAAAATGATCATATTATACCCTCCCTAGCTTCCCTCCTTCCCATTTTCCCCTCCCATATATTTGGATCTTTCTGACTACAAAGGAAGCTCTGATATCACTTAAAAGTATTTCAAAGCAAGGCAGGGATGATGTTAATAGTGTTAAGTATATTCATAAGATTAAATATTCCCTTTTTAAGCAACTCTGGTTAAGGCAGCATAGAGCTAACCAAACTTTACAGCACTTAAGGATAAGTCATTTGGCACTATTGCTTCTACTATTCAGAAACAATTCCTCTCCTTCTTCTACAAGAACACTACAGACCCAAGAAAGAGAAACAGACTTAAGTTGTCTGACCTCCTCTGTTATCCCCCAGGCTGTTGGGAAAAAGCAATACATATTTTGGTCTCCAATTTATCACTCCTATTTTCACAGTCATAAATTACTTCTCAGGCTTTAAAACAACAGGGTTTTTAAAGGACACTGTAAGGTACTTAAATTCCAGTAACTAAACTCAGATGTATGAGGCAATTTAAAATCTTTATAAAAGCTCCCTGTTTCAAAGCTACCCAAAATGGTATCCTAGAAAGCCTGTATAACAAAATGCTAGAGAGATAAGGTTAAAAGTAACGCACTAAACATATCTCTTCAGAGGTCTCGCTACACAGAAAGTAATCAATGAATGAATGAATCTTAGATCATATCCTGTCACAGCTAATCAACTAATTTTTATTGCTATGATGTTCAAAATAAATTATCACAGACTAATCTATCATGCATTATCTTCATCCATGGACCAACAGAGCAATTCAGATGTCCAAAGTTCTGTTTTGTTCACTCACATAGAATGAAACTGGTTAAACCAGGCACCATTATGTAAGTACGCCAGGTATGATTCATAAACAAGAAAATTAGCCAAAGCTTTTGGACAAACTGAATCATAGCAAACAAAAGGCAAAGCAAAGAGAACAAAGCAGAAGTAAGGTGCTTAAGGAAAAACCCTGGTTTTGGCACAGATCCATAAGAAAAACAAAAACTGTCTATTAGGTACACAGTCAGAGTAGGGCCATTTGTCAAAGGTCTGTAGGAACAAACTCTAAGTGGCTGTCTTACATGTCTCAAGAGGCAGAACCGAGCTGATGCTGTCAACTGCCGGTGCTGTAGCTCCAACTGCAGGAGCTCTAATTTGACCTCCTGAGAAAGAATCCCAATTAGAACCACATAAAGGAAGCCATTTAGACATGGTGCTTTGGGACAAGTCTGACCCAGTGTGTCAATGTCAACTGAAACAAAAAACTAAAGGAACTTTCTCAAGCACGTTGTCTTTTCTAGATAAAAGCTAAAGACCTTTTAGACCCAGCTTTTGAAGCAGGCTTCCCTGAACTAAAATGAGGATGCCTCAAATACTGAAAGCCGGCTTGATTTTTTTCCCCCAAAGTCTGATGGTGTACTTTGTGAAAACAGAGGAGTAACATAACAAGCTATATGCCATATTCTAGCAAAATTAGCTAGTTAAGAATGTTTAATTCTTAGTGGTCAAACAGCAAACTATGAAAGGTATTCATCTGTTAGTGATTTTAAATTTGGCTTCCTGTCTCAATTTGCCATCACCGCTGATTCCTTTTGGAATTGCCCCAAGTCTACACTATATTGCTTTTGCTACATCAACTACAAAGCAAACTCATATGCTGAGATACAAAAACTAAGGCCTGTTTGAAGATATAAGGGTGAAAGAGTATGGGAAAAAAGGGATAATTTAGGATTTCAACTATAAATCACACGGATACAAGAAAATAGCATGAAACAAAGCAAAAATGCACTCTATTCCATCCAGTTTTTGTTTTCAGTGAACTGTAGATTAAAGGTTCTTATTTGCACTCCAGTGAGTCGTTTAATCAGTTAAGGTTTTGCAAATGTACATTTTTCTGTGTATAGGTACTATACCTTTCATTAGATTCTCAAAGATGTCTGTGACCCAACAAAACTCAAGAGCCACTTTTCCAGATTTATGTGAATTTGCAGGTGTATTCTATCTATAGTATCTAAAGCACCTCTTTCATTTTCAACCTAAGCTTGACAAAAGCAAAAGTATCACAGCAAAGAAGTGCACAAGACCTAGGGCAAGGTCATACGCCTACATTCAAATTTTTAACTGATAGTCAATTGCCTCCCATGTAGCTCCTGAAATTGAACAACTTACAAGGCATTCCCAGGAAGGACACAGTGACTGAAGGAAGAGAAGAACTGTGTATTTTGGATATTCTCAATTAATGAAGAAATTGAAATAAAAGTTCACAAAATGAATTTTGACTCAACAAAAATTACTGGGATTTTTTAAAATCTCATCTCTTCAAGATTACGTCTCATTGAAAAACTCGAGTTAAGACAACTAAAATCCAAAGAGCATACTCCAGTAAGATCTTAACCATTTTCAATTAACTCAGCATAGGAAATTTCCTGGTAGATGACCTCCTCAGTACAGTGCAGAGGCAAGTTGTTCCATAATTTAGTCAACAGAATAACTTTAGGTGCTTCCTGTAGGGTTTTTCCAATATATTCACCTGTACTATTTCATAATTCCTCAAGCGAACCTAGAAGACAACATGTTCAATGTGTACATAAAGAAACATGGTAATCATTTCTCCTAAAGAGAATGATAATCACCTCTCTTAACATTCAAAAGCATGTTAATACTCTTGCTAAAGTAAAATTTAAAGGTTGGCACAGTTTTATTTCATATTTATTTATAAATCACCAATCCTGTCTTACAAGGATTTTGATAGGTTATTGGTAACAGACAACCATCTATATATAAAAAATACATCTTTTGCAAGTATAGCTCCCTGCTTATGCCCAGGGGAGCAGTCGCTGAAACGAGACACTAGGCCATTGGCACCTAGCACGTGTCCATACAGCCACTGCTGCAGAGCACAGTGTGGGGCACTGTGCCATTCCTGGCGCTAAAGCACACGCAGGATCAAAGGCACGGGCATAACTGGCATGCCACCATCTAGAGCTCTAGATGTGGAGCCAGCACTAAAGCCTCTGAATACTTCTATATAAAATTACATGAATGTTGACAAACCACCTGTTAAACTAAAGAAAAAAAATAAATTGTGCCCCTATAAGACCACTTTTCCCTGTGTATTTCTGTAAAAATGGTTCTTTGAATTTTTTATGCATATATTCTACTTTAAATGCTTTGCAATATCCAGCCTATGGAGAGTTATGACAATTTAAATTAAAAAACAAAAAAAGAAAATTTTACATTTTAGTTTATCAAAATGCAAAATGCTTTAGGGTTGTGAAGGAATACCTTTGTTAAAATGTTTACCAATCTGTGTGTCTTCCTGTGAATGCCGATGTTTTAAAGATAAAAAAAAAAAAAAAAAAAAAAACCAGATTAAACATTTTCCCAACAATGCCTCCAACTCTCCCCAACTAAAACCCTTCTAGGAAATACTATTAAAAACCTGTATTCTCCTATGTAGTATATTCTTTTATTCAGAACATGTTAAATATGCAGGCATAACGGTAGTAAAGCAAGGTGGAAATAAACATAAAAGACAAGATGTTAATCCACTTATAAAAAACCTACTAAGTATCTACAATATTCTAGGAGCAAATCTGGGCTCCAGAGATAAAAAGAAGACTAAGTCGTGGCCCTGCCCTCAAGACTATCCATAAAAGGGACAGAGATCATGGGCAATTACTGGAATTAAATGTGATTCATGGATCTAGAGAGCTATGTACATGGTACTGTGCCTCAGTGGTTTACAGAAGGTTTTGCAGGGAACAAACTTGAGAATTTTAAAGAAAATACCCTAAGTTATAAAGTTTTAACACTATATTTTAAACAGTCACCTGCTTCAAAAAATCAGAAGGAAGAAATGGTTATACGTTGAACACTTTCCTTGTAACACCTGTCCATAGTTACCTTGCTCTCCCTTAAGCATCCAATGTTAACACAAGAGTCTCTTATAACACTCTAATATTGTTTCCCTGATTAATAAAGGCTTTGCTTGCCAATGACATTCTCATGATTATATTGCATTTTATTATGTATTTACGTAGTACGTATTTTTTTATGACTAAAAGCCACTCTGTAGTAAGTAGAGCAATCCATAAAAACAGACTTCCAATGTTAGTATATATCAAGTAAAATTCTCTTTTTACTAAACATGCTAAAAAATTTTTTATAATGCTTCAAAGTAGAGAAGAAGAAAAGAAACAGGAAACAAAATAAAAGAAAATATAACATGCATTCTAGATGGAAAAAAGAAAATGGCAAGAATACCTTTAAAAATATGCTCCAGTACAAGGCTTTAATTAAATCTAAAATTACTGTCTCAGATAATTGAATACATTACTTAAGTGGGTAACTGGGTTATGAGCTAACCTAATGTTCGCTATGCTTATAGTGGTGAGTCTGGTGACAATTTTTTAATGAAATAGAAAGATAATGTACATGGGCAGTTGTCACTTCTCTTCACTACTAGAGACACGCACAAGAATACACATGACAGGGAATCCTCCGCACCCCACGCTTTCTAGCACCACCCCTGTCCCACCATCCTTTGCTAGATCTTTGCCTCTCCAGCACTGGCTCCCTCAGGATTTCTTCCAAATAACTACAATGGCCAGCAGTTGAGTAATTTGATAGTATGAAGTATGGTTCACAATATAGAATGAAGAAAAGTAAAAAGAAAGAGCTATGAAGAACATTAATCATGAAGAAAACTGTAAGGAAAAGGCTCCAATTTGAGGTATTCTAAACTCACAAGACAGGGTTCTCACTATGTAGCTAAAATAGTGGATTTAGAAAGTATTATCAATATTACACCATTTCTAGCATTTTGGAGGCAGAAGAGTGAAATCCACAGGAACAGAAGAAATATTCATGAGCTAGCAGAGAGGATCAAAAATGTGAAAGCAAGCAAGCTTGTCAGCATGATAAACAAATAGAACAATCTACATATAATATAGAGGCAATCCAAACAAAGAATGCTAGTGAGGTAGGAAATAAAACTGATTACCACAGAACAAATGACACAAAATCAATATTTAAAATCATGTACTTTCAAAGAGGTCAGAGTGTAAAATAACAAAAGTTTATAATTGTGACAAAACCAGTTTCTCTTATAATAGGTAAATAGAAAAACTATAAAAGATACCATGCTTGGAAGGGAATAGGGTAATAAAGCTATGACCGAAGTTTAAACACCAGGGCCAAAATTTACATTGTTTTTTCTAATTTATATTCTATCATAGAAATTTGTATTGCTTTTCTTAACTGAGAGTCAAGATATATCCATGAGTAAATAAAGGTCTGAGAAAAAACACAATCACTCCTTAAAGTTGAACATATGTGTAATGTTGAGGAAAAGAATATCTCTTTTGTTCATTTTTAATGTCTGAATTAGCAAAATAAAATCAAACAAAAATGTTAACTTATGTTTATAAATAGAGCAAACTATTAACAGAAAGTAAAATTGCCTTGGAAATTGGCCATACTTAACCCCAAGTAATAAATATTATTGCAAGTTTTTGTTTTTAAATGAAGGTAAAGAAAAGCAGAGGAGATTTCTACTTATTTTATATTTTTATACCTAAGTTCGCCCCGCTTCAACCTGTCATGGATAAGCCACTACTACCTACAAGACGCCTTGGGAACAGGCTCTGTCCATGTGCACAGTTTAGCATATTTGCACTAATTACTACAAGACTGGCCTATTGTTGGCCCCTCAAACAGTCAGTGAGCCTGAGGTCAGCAGGAAGAGCTGTATGACCCACGCACTGACCCCAAGGGATGGCCAGTGACCTGCTGGTCTGACCTGTAAGTGAGGAAAGAACTAAAAATTCTCATTAGGATTCACTCTTTTTTTTAACTCAAAAAATAAAGTTTTTAAATGAGCATATCCTAAAATCCCTTTACCAACCTACTTATTATGTAATTGGCTTATTTCCTTTCATTACAACAGTACAGTATTTTATTTTTAAATTTTGAATTTTGTTAGACTCTGTACCTCTTATATAATCCATATAGGAAAATTTATAATAATTTACATATTATAAGTATTTTTCTAATTCTCTTTTGAGACAGGGCTCTCACTATGTTGTCCAGGTTAATTGTGAACTCCTGGCCTCAAGTGATCCTCCCACCTTCACCTCTCAAAATGCGGGGATTACACACATGGCCTCAACTATTTTATATGAATTTCAACTACACCATGATCTAGTTGGGGAACTAGAACCAGGGGAAATTTTGCACCCAGGAGATATTTGACAATCCCTGGATACATTGATTCTTGCAACTAGAAGGTGTGACAGGCATCTACTGGGTAAAAGTCAAGGATACTGCTAAATATTCTATAGTGTATGGGACAGCCACACAAAACAAAGAATTATCTGGTCTGAAATGCCAATAGTGCCAAGGTTGTTCTAGTTGATAGAAACCTGAATTGGTTCATCTTATTGATTTGCTTTATAATCTAGTAAATCAGTTCTTTCTTTCTTATCCCTAAATATCTACATCAAGTAACATAATATTGTTCCTATAATTACCTGGATTGATTGTTTAAATATAAGCTTTCTGAACCCCTGATGATGAATCTGAATTGTTAGGAGAGAGACAAGGGAATTTACATTGATATCCAGCCCTGTACTCTTTCTGCTGCACTCTGAATTGTGGAAGCCAAATATCTTCTTGGCTTTATATAACAAAGTGTTTGTTTTTCCATGTTTAAACTCTGGAATTTATATTGTATTTTCTTAAACAATTCAGAAAAACAGAAACAGGTAACATTCCAGTTCCTATATTAATACTTTAAAATTATACTGCAGATGGAAAAGACTTTGGAGTTCATTTGTAAAACTTTCTTATAGGTGAGAAATAAGATGAGAAGTGCCTGAGATTCCCGGACCAGTTAGTGACTTCACCAGGGACCGTGTGTTTACTCGAGTAAGGTATGAAGAAGTAGTTCATTCCAAACCTCAGGCAACAGGTAACATCTAGTGAATCATTCTGCAGCACCCTGAACTTCCTGTGTGGTCTCTGTCAGTCATTCCAACATCATATCCAATGCTCTGCTTATGGGGCCAGGAAAGTAATGTAGAATCAAGACTATAGAAAAGAACATGAGGACATTTTTAAGATAATATAGAATTCAATTCAAATTAGCATAATATGGTACAGTTGACATAAATGCAGGCAATTGAAGATATAGCAGGAGAAATATATCAGGAAAGGCTTCCTGTAGAAGGTTTTGCATCAAATTTTGAAGGAAGAAGAGGCGAAAGACTGGCTAGAAAGAGGTATAGGGCATTTTTGGTACATGCAAAGGCCCAAAAATAGAAATTAGAAAATCAAAGTCAGAGAACTGCAAGTAGCTGTTAAGTGACTGGAGCAGGCAGATCATACTGGAGAGTGCTCAGAAATTAATTTGTTAAGGTCAGCAGTCTAATGCAGAAAAGGGAAAAGAAGTGGTGAAATCATCCAAGTGCCAGGCTGTATGGATTCTCAAGACACCTGCAACTACTGTCCATCAGCTTGTTTTGCTTCCTACATAGCAGTTGTGACTCCCTAAAATCATTTTTATTTACCTACTTGGCTTTTCTTGGTCTCCTTAATTACAATGCAAGTTCCATGCACTGAGTTTGGGTTGCCAGGAGGAATGTCTAGAGTCAATTAGAGCACTTTAAAATGAGGTGGATAGTATGGGAGCTATAGAAATAAGAATGAGTGTGACTAACATGAATTAGATGGAAACAGTCAAAGTTTACTAGACTGTAACAGCTGATTTACCTGCTATGCTACAGATGTGGCCTGAGAGGCACTGTCTGACAGAGACCAGCCTCACTGAACATGTGGGGAACTGGCATCCCAGCAGCTGCCTGAACATGGAGAAGAGTTAATGACCTCCTCTCCAGGGAGTGAATTCATTTTAACTAATGTGAATTTTATCCAATTTCTTAAAAAGGGAGCCAATGGATAAGTCGTTCTCTCTTTCTCCCCTTGAGGCAATGTTCTGACATGCATTAGTTCCTATGTCCTCTCTGATGATGTGCTGTGAGACTGAGCCATCTTTGGGGCGCTTCTTGTGAAGCTGCAGCCTGGTGAAGTTCACCTCCTTATATTTGTTCACCTACCTTTCACCTCCCCTGCTCTGCTCCGTTTCCCACTCACTTCTGCTTCCCTAGGTTTGCACTCCCCAGTAAAGTGCCAGGATGTTAAGCTTCTGACTCAGGCCATGTTTTCTGGGCATCCCAGGCAAAGACAAAAGCTATCCTACCTACTAAATGAAACTCAGCCCAAGTACTCAGTGTGCTGATTTTCAATCTATGTGGTCAAATCCAGCAAGGTTTAGAGATGTGTACAGTGTTACTAAGTGTGTGGCACAGGCTTTACATTGCCAGTTCATCTGCCCAAAATTGTTTCCACCAGATACAATGGCCTTTGCTGCAGCCATGTAAAAACTGACCAGAGTTTTTTGGCCTATACGACTAGAGAATATGCAAGGTGAGGTATGAAGGAACTGAGGACAAAAGAGAGGTAGGCTAGCAACACAGAGAAAAGAAGCAACAGGGAAATGGAAGCAGACTAATTGCAGAAGATCAACCATTTCCCCCCAGCAGGAACTCCTGCTGCACAGGCTGCGTGGCAGATTTTGGAAGCCTAAACAGCATAAATGGCTAAAGGTGTTTTCTGATGAATGAGGTTTTACTTCTTTGGCAGGTAACTGAAGTCTGACTTTGGGAACAAGAACACCTGGAAGTCAGCTCAGCTCTTGAACTACTCCCAATTCCTCATATCAGGTTCATTATGAGAAGCCACCTGTGTCTCTGCTCATCAAATCCTGCTGGTTTCTGGTTCTGATCTGTTGCAATGCACCAAAGAGTCATTTTTATTTACAAAAGTAAAATAAATAATTCATAAGGATTTCCTGATCCTTCAGCCTTCAGCCAATGTGAAATTGGTCTATGTTGATGATCACAGAATTGTAAATTGCTTCAACACTTCTGCTAAGTAATTACTTAATCCAAGTAGTAAAACCTGAGTGATATAAATTAACGAGTGGTAGGGCTCAGTTTTAATTAGTGAAAATTATGAATTACAAAGGTTTTTTTTTTTTTCTTTTTAAGAAATGCTTACAGAAGAGAATGCTATGTATTCACCAAACTCCGCTTGCTTTTTCTCTTGGGCACACAATGGAATGTAGGCAGAAGTAGGCCTGGCTTGTGCAAGAAACCTAGTATGCAAATCCTCTATGATTTTTTCCTTTTCCTATTCACTGCTTGATAAGAGAGGAAGACACAGCCCTGAAAGGAATTTAGCATAGTCAAACAGTGAAAGAATCCTGGATCCCTAAAAGAATACAGAGCAGAGACATCTCCTCTACCCCCAGACTTCCATCTCCCACGTTGGAGATTGGAGTTTGACCTAACCAAGAAAGACATTTGTTTGTCTGTTGGTTGGTTGGTTTTGTTTTTTAATGTTAATAGACAGGATTTGAGGAAATTGTTGGTGTAAACATTGTTGGTTACTCCAACTGGTGCAAGTCTGTAATTCAAACTAGGTTAGCAACATTCATTTAATCATTTAAATAATAAGAATCATTTATCTCATGTGTTAATCTGTTCAAAAGTCCTCTAGGGTGCATGCTTTATAAATGGATAGTACCAAATAAAATTATGTGAATTCATTTTATCAAATGGTTCTTCTATGTTACATGAGGATGCTTTTTGTTCTTTTAAATATTTTAAGCATTTCCACAACAATTTGCTTTATGATATTAATTAGCAATATGAAATTTCCAGCCCAGTCTATCTCAATAATCACAATTATATCTAGTTAGAAACACCACCACTTTCTTGCTTTTCAATAATTTGCTTATTACTAAGTCTGGTTGGATGTCTCGCAGAAATATGTTTCCGAAACCACTGAGCTCTACTTCATTCTGTGGTTTTAGACTCCATACCTGAATTCCGAGATGTCTTCCAAACGTTTGCAACAAAAACTGTTACTTCCAAATAGAAAAACAACATATGATAATAGTCATGTAACATCCTTTGCACATAGAACTAGACTGCGTATTCTCTGAGTTATCAGAAATAAGAATTCAAGCATATATATTAACTCAAATTTAGGTCATAAGCAGGAAAGGGCAATTTAAATTTTTTTTAAGTTTTATAGCTTTCAGGCAGAATACAGACAGTGGTCACAAAGTCCTCATGCATGTAGGCTAAGAAAAAAACTTCTTAGCTAACAGCAAAGACCTAAAATCAGTTATCAGGGTCATCTCTAATAATTTCCAAAAAAAAAAAAAAGGAAATAGGTAAAATTAAAGCATACATATACAAAGATCTTTAAAGGGAATTTTGGACACTGTCCATCGTTTAAAAAATAATGAAGGGCCAGCTATGGTGGCTCATGCCTGTAATCCCAGCACTTTGGGAGGCCGAGTCAGGAGGCTCACTGGAGACCACGAGTTTCAGACCAGCCTGGGCAACATACTGAACCCCGTCTCTACAAAAAAATTTAAAAATTTGCTGTGTATGGTGGGGCACACCTGTAATCCCAGCTACTTGGGAGGCTGAAGCAGGAGGATCACTTGAGCCTGGGAGACTGAGGCTGCAGTGAGCCATGATCATGCCACTGCACTCCAGCCTGAGTGACAGAATAAGACTGTCTCAAAAAAGATAATAAAGAATTAGTAGTCATGATGGTGTATACTAGTGAGAAAAAGTATAGTTCACGTTAAGTGTATGCTATCTCCATAATATTAAGAACTTTTTAAGTAAATTAAGTGTAATTTTAAAATTGCATTAAGCACAGTCTCTAACTAGAAGAAAGCTTGTACGTAAACAGTTGTTCAATATAAATGTTTATTGAGCTGATACATCTTTAGCATCAAAAACATCTGGAAATACAACATTTAAAAATTCCAATTCTTTAAGATCTTGCTTTAAAAAAATGACTTTTTTAGTTGAGATTTCCATTTTTCCTTTTTAAAATAACTTGCACTAAGAATAAAATTAGTTCAATTTTTCAACTTAAAAGTCATATACATACTGTAGTGCCTGAATTTCGAATCAGAAGGATTCAAATCAGTGTAAGTTGTCTATGAGTGGGTGAAAGTGTGTGTATTTTTAGTTGCAACTTATAAGATGAGCTAAAAGTATTCCATGGCATATTCCAGATTTCCTACTGAATAACAAACGTATTTCATTTGGCATGTCTAGTAGATCAATTGTCTCAATCTCTTTCCTTCCATCACCACTTATGCTTAAACATCCTTAAAGCTTTTCCTGTAAATACAGCTGGGATACAGCTTCTTTCTGCCAATCTATTATTCTGTCACTTTTCCTTCTTTTATGTCCTCAATCAAATAAGTGTTGTTTTCCTGCTTTTATTTTGGCTGAGAATTCAACTGAATCAGTTTTCCAACAAATCTGGTGCATAGAATTCTAATTTTCCCTATTACTTTTGCCTCCCAAACAAAAACAAGCCATCTACTGTGACTCTACTGTATTTGGAGTTGGAACAGGTGCTCTGTCTTCCTAAGGCCTAAACATTAAAGTATTTGTGAAATGGGATTTGTACTGCACTGATCTGTGTAAAGTCATAGCTAACAACAACACATATTTACAATGAAAAGACTTCCTGGCACTGTGAGCACACAAGCCTTAGGAGGGTTCTAAATGTTGCACTGTGCCATTGTGTTTCTCTCTGGAAAATAATGCCAAATAATGCATTCATTGAGTGTGAATCTAATATACAAATTAGAGCTTGTGACTAATGGGTTTTTCAAGAAGCATGAAATTCCTTTTTGTAATTGCTGAGTAATAGACATTTCTACTGAATTTGGTATTTCTATGAGAGTTTCTTTCATTCTAGTTAGTGACTGGAAAATCTGCAAGAGGAAAGTACTTATAGGTAGTGGGAAAGATTCATGTAAATACCGTGCCTTTGAAGTTGGGGAGTTAATTTTAATAAAGTTTCTAGAAAATGAATATGATCAATGAGGTCTTTGTTTAACAAATTTGCTTTTCTTGAATCTTACAAAATGAAATGAAAATGAGAACGGTGCCCTGTTAGACAAATGTTCGTGAGGGTATTAAACAAAAATCCTATAGGAATTTGTGTAACATCTTAAGTAGGTTTAAATAATCCTTGAAGTTGAACCAGAAGTACATTTTATAAAACTCATCTTTCTCTCTCAGGAGTCCCATTCAGGATAACATGTGTGCAAATCCTAGGCAATATATGGCTGCAAAGTGAGGCAAGGGACACATCAAGAGTAAAGCCAAGTTCTTTCTGAGTTATGCCCTATAACTCCTCTGTATTTTGGTCTCTAATTCCATGTGTGTAATACAAAATGAAGAAATAAAGCTTTTTTTTCTATGGCCTCCTGAATGAATGAACATAAGTTTGAGAACATCTAGGAAAAATAAATACTTATTGTGTCAGGCATTATTCTTAAAATGTATCATTATGACATTTCTATCATTTTAGGAACAACCTTAGGATAATTACATTTGTAACTGTAATTGAAGTGATAAGATTTCACCCAGTTCTCCATTTTTCTAAAATCAGCTTCTCTTCTTCCCCACTCCCCCTGCTTACTTCACTCTCCCTTGCTTTTGAGTTACTTCACGTACATTAACTTGGGGCTGAACGCTGTGTTAAGCTCTGGATATACCCCACTGACAAGATGAATGAGTCTCTTACAGTCTAGAAGAAAAGACTAGCATTGAACAAGTAAAAGGAAAAAAATGGAGAGGTACCAATGTTTTGGGGACAAATAACAGAAGACAATCTAGAGTGACACAAAAAACTTATCTGTAATTTCAGATCAATGAAGGGAGGTCGGCCAATTAATGATTTCATGGAACTAGAGAAACAATTTTATCAAAACTGTTTATCTTGGCCTCCATTCATGTATTTCCTTAATTCTGCAACCCAGTCAATTTGGGTAGAAAGGGCATGGATAACCTTAACTAGTTGGTTTTTTAAGTTGCCATTTATGAGGCTCCTAAGAAAGAATGATGAACTAAAACTTGAGAATCCATATCTCTCACAATGGCTCATTGTTTCTTCTGAACAAGGTTCTGCATCTTCATGAAAAATTAAATGGAGCCATGGCAATTCCTTGGCTAGGATTGTTTTCAAAGTTATGTGAAATTTTAGTACATCCCTCTGAACTCTTACTCCACGGAAATCCTACATTCTTGCTTTCTATTCTGGCTTTAAAATCCTGATAAGTTTAAGTGAATTTATTAGAGCATACTCACCATCATGGACTGAAGAAATATTACTGAATAAATATGGAGATCAAAAACAACTACCAGCAAAAGAGTGGGGGTATTAGCTAGTACACTTTGTAAATTCAACGACTTTCTCTTGCTTTAGAGTTTCACCATAACTTATGATTCTTCCTTTGACTTAAAATAGGAAATATAATTATTCCAACTAATTTTATTGTATGCATTTTACACAGAAACAAACACATAAACAATCCTTAGAACACTCAGTCATAGAAGATTCACAAATTTCTATTATTATTTATAGTATATTCTTTTCTAAACTCAAAATATACCGATGGAGTTCCAGTTTCAATTGACATATATGACTCTCAGGAGCTACTATATATCGTATTAAAGTGTCCTTGCAGAGATGTCCTTTCAGGGCTATGCCAAAAGTTTAACCTGGAACCAGACAAAACTAAACCAAGCTGTGACTCAAACTACTTCAGAATGGGATTCAGAAAGTATCATAGGCATATAAATCCTAAGATTTACCCTAGAGAGAATAAGATGTTTTTAAACCAAATTTCTTAGGATCTTTTTGTATCTCTTGATGTGAATTCATTGGAACATCCATATTTGCCATTCTGCATCCACATATGGAGCAGCTTAGCCTCTCTCTGGGCATCTCTCACCTGTACTACTGTGTGTGCCTCTAGGCTACTCTCCACAACATCTCCCTCCTCCACACCATGCAGATAATTCTTGTTAAAAACCTGATAATATCCTCTTGTCTAAAAGCTTCTCCATGCACCCCACACTCAACGGCATACATTTTAATTATTTAACTTGGTAGAAGTGTCCTTATATAAATACATCCCCAAACTACCTCTCTAGCCTCAGCTACCGTTCCACTTCATTCACTCAGTGTGTCCTGCCACATATGCAATACGTCCTTTCTGCCCATATGTGCTCCTTGCTAAATCCTTCTGTATATACAATTTACTTTGCTTAAAATTATCTACTCTTCCATTCTCTGCCTGGCAAACTCCCTAATCTAGCTTCTCTAACGTAGCCAGGAATGGTTAACAAAGTTGTCATGGTAATTTGCTCATCAGTGTTGACACTTACTTGTGTGCCTTATGATATGACTCATATTTGTCTGTATTCCCTTTTCCTTCACTTGCTGTAGCTTACATAATCTCTGATGGCAAAGACCATGTCTTGATTATCCTTGCGTGTTTGCATATATCTATATCTCTATCACCTGTCAAATGCTTTATATAAGTGCTCAATGACAACTAGATAAATGATTTTTCTTAAGACATATTCAGACTGAATTGAAGCATTTAGGCTAAAATGATCAGCCTCTATTGCAGCTGTAGAAATTTTAGTTTGACAAAATAGTCCAAATGAATCTATAAAACAACTAATTTCCATTATAATATGGTGAATTATACCATACCTCTTCTTCAACTAATTTACTTGGATTTATATTTAAAAGTTTACCTAAAGTCACAGGAATATATATTTTTCCTTCAAAAGGGAAAAGAGCAAAAGAAATAAATGAAAATATTTAAAATTGTCTTATTATACAGCCTGCATCTTTGCAACATATTATTATACTGGTATTGTCTAATTAGCCCCCAGAGTTACAAAATTCAATATTTAAAATTCCATACTTATTGAAAACTGTATTATTTCATATATTTATGTGAAAATGTATAATATATAATAAATGAATAAACATTCATATTAATTGTACAAGTCAAGAAAATAAATATTAAAAGGTTTAGTGTTTCTAGCTATGAATATTGGTTCATATAAAAATATGTCATAGAACTATTCTGACTTGAGGACATGTTCCATAAATTTTACTGAATCAATATTTTCTATAGGGAAAATGCAAGCAAGGAGAAAATTAAACAGTATTCTACGTTTATTTTTCTGATAATTTATTTACTAAGGAGAAGAGATAATTCCCTAATAGGGAAGATGACAATTACTGATACAATTTTATTTATATGCTAAAAAAGTATAATTCTTGAAACAGGAAATCCATACCAGGTCCTTCTAAAAACATTTTATGATAAGCAGCTTTCACCTCTTCTGTTTATTCAAATAGCAAACTGGATTTACTCCTGTTCGGTGCAGGCCGTACAATTCACACATCGTTTCAGGAGTTTGAACACCAATATTCAGTGTGAACTCTTACTGTCTATGAATGCCTAAATGATCTTCTGATTGAAAAACAAAAAACAAAAACAAATAAACAAAAAACCTGACTCCTGGGTAGCAAAGAAAATCTGAACTTATTCTAACTCAATTCAGAGTACACATGTCCATGGTATGCCCCCAAATGCATGGCTGGGTAAGGAGATCATGAGATGGGCAGGTGGAGGGGAAGGAATAGAAGGAGAAATAAATTCATTTTCTTACTTGAACTCAGTAAGATTCCTTAAAATGAATAACACATAGTGGTATATTTACTTGTAAACAATCCTTTGCAGAAATAGCTTAAGTGTCATCCAAAGTTTTTAAACAATGAATCAGAACATATTCTCCCTCAATCCCGTTGTCCAGGTGTGACATGTAGACCTAACTGACCCACATTGTGCTTCTATGACCATTTCACACAGTGGTAGTTCCTGTGGGTACTGTCTGTTGCTTTCCAGTTCCTCTATCAACTGCAAATGTGTACAGGCACTTCCCAGAGGATGCAAGCTGCATGAGGGAAAGAACTGTTTTTTATCTTTTTCACTTCTGTATCTCTGGTCCCCTGCTGCCCGGTACATTACTACTGATGGAATGAATGAATGTGAACCCTACCACCAAGACCTATTACCCATTGTATCCTAGCCCTTCTATCCAGTGGAAGGTCACATGGACAGAACCGGATGACTAAAAAGGAGCAGAAGGAGGCATCCCAGAGGCTCCAGCCAGAGTCTTGCCAACTAAGAGTGCTGGGACTCTTACCCCAAAGTTCTCATTTCTTGCCTCACTTCATTGACTGACAAAGATTGAGTAAAACAGACAATGCAATACTTCTGACTCACCTCCCCATATTCCCAAATCCACATGTTGAAAGCCTAATCCCAGTCTGATAGTATTTGAAGATGGGGCCTTTGGGAGGTATTTAGGTCATGAGGGTGGAATTCACATGAATGGGAATAGTGCCCTTATAAGAAGAGGCCAAAGAACTAGCTAGCTCTTTAACTCTGAGAAATAAGTGTTTGTTGCTTAAACCATCCAGATTATGGCATTTTGTTACAGCAACTCAGGCTAAGACACATTTTCTCTTATCAAAATAGAAAGTGAATGGTGTGAAATAAAAAGTGAAAATAAGATGAGAAATATTAAAAACTCCTCTATCATAGTTATTTGTCTTTCTCTGAGCTCTTCCAAGGTAAGTGCTGTATTTTATTCATCTTTGAATAGCCACTACTTTGATGTAACTCCTGACATGTAATTGGTGTTCAACATATATTTGTAGAACAAATGACGGCTACATACCTTGAAATGCATGCAAATAAGATAATCTGTTTCCTACAGATGATGAATATCCAGGACACCTCTCACATGAGCCCTCTAGTCCCCTGACTGTGCTCCCTAAGGTATCAGTGATGTGAAGTCCACGCCTTTGTTTAAAGACCAGTCTCCACAGAGGATATGGGTCTCTGTGTTGACACAGAGACAGAGATATCCCAGGGAATAAGGCCTAATGAGAAAATTTAATAAAGTGTTTCCCCTTCAAGGGGTTAGGATCTGATATAATCATTCCAGGCATTTTAAGGGGTATACGTCCTGCAGGGCCACCTGAACCATCAGCACTGGAAGTCTGAGATGAGGCAGGAGCAATTTGCTTGCTGAGCTCACTAAGAACATTTCCTTCTACTTAAGCCTCTTTTTGCTTCTCCCTCCATCCACTGTTCCAAAATATTTATTGCACCAGGCACTGTGCTAAGGGATGGGGATAAGAAAAATAAATAATGCAGTTATAGTCTTTGTCCTTACAAAATGCACTGCCAAGCAGGAGAAACAGATATTTAACCAAGCAGATACAAAAAATGTGATAAGATATAATCGTGGAAGAATAAGGTATTTCTCAAGAAGAGAATCCCAAGGTGGTGGGAGTGGGAGGCAGAAAAGGTATCCCTGAGGCAGTAATGTCTAAGTTGGGACCTGAAGATGAATTTAATTGATTTAAGCCTCTCTACAAGTCCACGTCCTGACCACAATCCGATCCTTCTTGCCTCCTGTGGGTCTAAGTGTCCTGCCTGTAGTACCATAATCCATCTTGATTATAATCCATCTTGATTATACCACTTTGCCACAAACCATTTCAGTTCTGTAATAACTGAACTCTCTTTCGTCCTGTTAGGATGCTAAAATCTGGAATCCCTCTCAGAGGCCTAAGTTTGAAAGTTTCTCTAATGCAATTCGGTTGAATAAACAGCATTCTAAAGTCTCTTAAGTCTGAGAGTGGCAATACAATGTTCCGTGTACCTTTAAAACAGCCACTCCTCATTCTGTCAAGCCGTCACTGTATCTAAGTTTAATGTGAAAACAAATTAAATCCACATAATAGAAGGTGCATCAAGGTGTATGCAGTAACATGACTGGCTGGTCAACAAACATGAGATATTATACAAATACTATTTAAAATGTCATCTTTAAGCATTTCAAACATCTTAGGATTGATGACATTCTATCTAGTAGCTTGCAATGTAAAGAAGTTTGATCTTTAGAAAAGTACCATTAGAAGTTGCCAGGGTACTTCTTAAAATTGGACATTATAGAAACCATACTTTAAGGTGCGAGGTTTGTGTGTGTGTGTGAGACAGGGCCTCACTCTGTCATGCAGGTTGGAGTGCAGCGGTGCAATCATAACTCACTGCAACCTCCAACTCCTGGGCTCAAGTGATCATTCTCTTTCAGCCCCCTGAATAGCGAGGACTACAGGCACACACCACCACATCCAGCTAATTAAAAAAATATATATATAGTAGAGATGAGGTCTCACTATATTATCCAGGCTGGTCTCAAACACCTGGGCTCAAACAATCCCCCAGCCTCAGCCTCCCAAAGTGCTTGGATCACAGGCCAAGGAATTCTGATATCCAAGATATTTCTTGATTAATTAAATGTCCTTCAGTTAGATTCCTGACTGATATATTATGGGAAATCTTATTTTGAGTGTATTAAATTGCATTGCATTAAAGAAGCATACAATTTTACAGTATATGAGAATATGCAAAGTAATACTCTTTTTTTACTATGAAATTGATTACTTTTCTACGAGCTTCTCTATGAGTATTGCTTTTCTATGAGCCACCAAATGGCAAATCTGAACTGGCAATAATACTAGTGTAAAAGAAATTTAATTACAGAAATTTTCACAGAATAAGAACTCAGTTGGTTATATGTCAATAATTACATTCGGTTTAAAATAAATCATCCATAAACTCAAAAACATAATTATTGTCAGATATAATTCTTATATATTCAGTACAGGTTGAGTATTATCTTATCCAAAACGCTTGAGACCACAAGTGAGGATTTGGATTTGTTTTTTTTGGATTTGAGAATATTTGCATTATATTTACCAGTTGAGCATCCCAAATTCAAAACTCCAAAATCTGCAATACTCCAATGAGTATTTCCTTTGAGCATCATCATGTCAGCACTTGAAACATTTTGGATTTTAGAGCACTTAGGATTTTGGATTTTTGGATTTGGGATGCTCAATCCATATGGCTATATTTTTTAATTTTATGAGTATTAAAAGCTAAATACTGAGACAGGTGCTAGCCCATGGAAACTATAACCTTAAGATTGCTTTCTAAATTCTGTCCATAGACTACAAGTAAAAAGGTATCACCTTCAGAATCTTTGACATTTATGAGAAATGAATTCAGCTTTATACCTAAAAACACTAAAAGTCTGTGAATACAAGTAGCAACTGTGGTGTAAGGACTAAAATAAAGCCCTATTTTAAATGTTGCCTTGACATGTGATGAAACCGGGAGGGCCTCAAATGGCCAAACTGCAGCTCCGCCTCCCCATTCTGTCCTGACAGACAAAGTCCCCTAGCTAAACATCCCTTTTTATCACAGGGACCAGACACAGCTCCTGCTTATTCCTGAGCAGCAGATTTCAGTTCCCCACCAATCCACAGAGTTTTTCAAGCAAGCCAATCACAACCTCCCATAGGAACCAGGGGGTACTCCACCCTCTTGACACTACAAAGCCCACCTCTTACAGCCTTTGCTCATTGACACTGCTCCTGGGTACAACCCGTCTGTGGCACTACAGGGCATGTGGAGCCCTCCTCCCCCAGCCATGAGAATAAATGACTAGGAAACTGCTGTCAATATCACCTGTCCATGTTGAGTATTGTGTATTCCACCATCCCCAGAACTCTAGGGCAGGAATCTCTCCTTCATCAGTGGGGTAAAAGGGAGGCAATTAAAACAGCAACTTTATTGGCTATTGAATGCAAAATTAAACACTCACCTTTTGTTCTTATAGACTAGGGGTCCTCAAAGCCAAGGCTGAAGACCACTACTGGTCCATGGCCTGTTAGGAACTGGACCTCGCAGCAGGAAGTGAGCAGCAGGTGAGTGAGCATTACCACCTGAGCCCTGTCTTCTGTCAGATCAGCAGTGGCATTAGATTCTCATAGAAACATGAACCCTATTGTGAACTGCGCTTGTGAGGGATCTAGGTTGTGCACTCCTTATAAGAACCTAACTAACCCCTGGTGATCTGAGGTGGAATAGTTTCATCCCCAAACCATCTCTCACCCACTCCCATCTGTGTAAAAGTTGTCTTTCATGAAACTGGTCCCTGGTGTCAAAAAGGTTGGGGACCTCTGTTATAGACCATCATTTCAGTTGAGTGTTTAGCTCTACTGCCAGAAAAGGATATGGAAGTTTCTAGGGGCTTCGACTCATGGCCAAGGTCATAAAAAATCACATTGAGTTTCTAGCATTACAAAGCAAATAGTTTGTGCCAAACTCAAACCTGGGTTTTTATGCAGCTAATATATTTTGATTTGAACATGGGGGCCCTGAAAGTGAATCTATACCACTCAATGAATATTCCACAAAGTAATCATTATTAACCAACTTTAAGTAGTGTACATTAGCATAGGTTCTGAGGAATCTTGTTCCACTGAACCACAATATTGGGGAACTACACAGCATTCCCAGCATTCCAGTAAGAGTTCTTCATATAAAACACAATTGTGATAATGTCTTAAAAACATGTTACTTTTCCCCCTCATCGTTTTCATGATTAAATGTTTCTCTACTGGTACATTAAGTCCATTTACTCAAATATTCATAAAACATGAGATTTTATTTATTCATCTTTCCCAAAAATTTAATTTTTAGGAATAGTTTTAATTGTTCAGGGAATAAAATATTTCAATATCTATTGAACTTTTAGCCATCCAATAGTACGTCTAAACCACACAAAATGCCATAGTAGAGTTGAAAACACAGGTCAAGTCCTGTCTAATGAAGACATACAGATGTCTAGTCGTAACTAGTAAGTTTTTTCCTACATCTTTATAAGGCCTATGGTATTGGTATTTTCTAGTTCATTTAAAATTATTTTTAGCTTATACTTTATGACCTACCAAATGTCTTTTCCAGTAAGAGTTAAACCTTAACTTATAGTGAAGAATGTTGTTTGATACAACTGCATTAAAGAATTGTATAGTAGACTATAAATGTTCAAAAAGTTCTAATTGCCATACAGTCATTCATCTATTCAGCACACATTTATTGGACACCTACCAGGGCCACCCATCGATGCCACAAAGATAAACTATACAATCCCTGTCCTCAAGGAGCTCACATAAAAGCTAGAGAGGGCAGTTTGGGAGGCTGAGGTGGACAGATCACGATGTCAGGAGATCAAAACCATCCTGGCCAACATGGTGAAACTCTGTCTCTACTAAAATAGAAAAAATTAGCCAGGCGTGGTGGTGCATACCTGTAGTCCCAGCTACTCGGGAGGCTGAGGCAAGGGAATTGCTTGAACCTGGGAGGCAGGGATAGGAGTGAGCCAAGATTGTGCCACCGCACTCCAGCCTGGCAACAGAGCAAGACTCTGTCTCAAAAAAAAAAAAAAAAAAAAAAAAGGTAGAGAGGAGACTTGGCTTAAAAGAGTGGAGGATAGAATCCAGGGAAAACACTGATAATTGATGCTTCTCCCAAAAACTAGAAAGGGTCAGCAAATACAGGTTAGGGTGAAAAGAAACAGCGAAAATGAGAAAGCTCCAAGAAAAAGAATAGAGTGTTGAGTGAGTTAAGATAACCTAAGGGTGGTATATTGGGTAGAACTGTGGTCCCCAAAAAGATATGTCCAAGCCCTAGTCCCCACTACCTGTGAGTATGACTTCATTAAAAAAAGGGTCTTTGCAGACGTAATTAAGTGAAAGATCTCAAGATGAGATCATTCTGGATTAACCAGGTGCTCCAAATTCAATGACAAGTTTCTTTAAAATACAAGGAAAAGACACAGACAGAAGAGGAGGAACATAGGGGAGAAGGCCACATGAAGAGAGAGGCAGAGGCAGGAGCTCCACGAGATCAAGGATCACCTGGAGCTACAAGAAGCTGGAAAACCCAAGGCCAGATTCTCCCCCAGAGTTCAGAGGGAACGTGGTGCTGCTGACACCTCGACTGTAGACTGCTGGCCTCCAGAATTGTGAAAGGATACGTTGAATTTGTGTTAAGGCACCAAGTTTGCAGTAATTTGTTACAGAAGCCCTAGGAATCTAATATAGGTGGGGTACCTGAGAGGGATTTCCTGGTCTAGGAATGAATGGCAGGAAGGAATATGCAAACACACAAAATGTAGTTTCTAAATTGGAAAATAATATTCTCATCTCTGAAGACAAAAAAGACGGAACATAGTGGAGTCTGTATTGGCCTAGATCAGAAGCCCCATCTGTCGTTGCCTAGTTGCATCATTGGACACCCTCCTCTCAGAGTCTCAATTTCTTTATCTGTAGAGTGAGGGGGACCGAGGAAGAGTAAGTTGAGAGTTAAAACGTAGTGTAAACAAAACCTGAACAACAGCCTACAGAACCACCCACCCATCACTGCATTTGGGGAATGTTGGTAAAAAGCTCTACTTAAAAACATTAAAATGGAATATCTTGTGTTACTCCGGGGACCAAAGTGAGCTACAAAACTTTTATTCTGACAGGTCTCCTCCTTGAACCAACCCCCATCCCAGACCCCATTCCTCCATTTTGATGCTGAACTTTTAGACTAAATACAGTGGGCACCATCTGCTATCAATACAGCCTCTACTCTTCCCAGCCAAGATGAGCTCCAGGCCAAGTTTATCTTGTGAGTTAACAGGAGGTGACAAGCCTGGCAGGACACGAATTCTCCCTGCATGATTGATGCAGCCTGGCTGACCAGCTCCATGCTAATGAGGATGTGCCAGTGCTCCCAACAAAAACATTTTTGAATAATTTAAAACGAAAGCATAAATTGCCAGGTAATGTGATTCATTGTGTAATTACAGTTCCAGGTAAATTTGCGTTGAGGGGTGCCTCTATAGCAAACATCAGTTGACTGCAAACTGCCTATTAGCAAAGTTAACCATATAAATATTGCAAAACAGCAGAGAGACATGTTAATCTTATGAGGGAAGACAGTGAAGGTAAAGTGTTTCAAATGCAATACTTCTAAATGAATAAGAGAATTAAACATGAGTAGAATATCTATTTTCATCCATTATAATAGGTTTAAGTACAAACTGATACCATGTCTGGGGAATTGACTTTAATTTCTTGCCCTAATTCACTTATCTACTTAAATAAGTTTAAATAAGTTTATTTTTCCTTTTCTGGCAGTTTATGGCCCCTCCTATATACATCCTCATGCTGATCATTCAAATAAGGTATAACAAACATCTGAAGCATTCCTTAAAAGAGGGAATTGCCAAATATGTTTCTCCTAAAGAATCAAAATGCTGAAAACGTTTTCAACTATGTTGGGTAAGGATTTAAGTATGGGCCCATACTTTTTCAAAACATTGTCCTTTTAGCCGAAACATTGGAGAGTTAAGAGAAAAATAATAATAACCAGATTTTTCCATCTAGTGGGAGCCTGGTACAGAAAGAGCACTTGAACTAAATGTGGAGCCAAATGATGCAGGTATACATTTGACCTTGAATTTGTTAGCTTCAATGAGGCTGAGGGTAAACTATCTGCTCTCTCTAAGCCTCAGTTTTCTCATCTGAAAAATGGATTTCAGCCAGGCACGGTAGCTCACGCCTGTAATCCCAACACTTTGGGAGGCCGAGGCGGGCGGATCACAAGGTCAGGAAATCGAGACCATCCTGGCTAACACAGTGAAACCCCGTCTCTACTAAAAATATAAAAAAAAAAAAAAATTAGCCGGGCGTGGTGGCGGGCGCCTGTAGTCCCAGCTACTCAGGAGGCTGAGGCAGGAGAATGGCGTGAACCTGGGAGGCGGAGCTTGCAGTGAGCCGAGATTGTGCCACTGCACTCCAGTCTGGGCGACAGAGCGAGACTCCATCTCAAAAAAAAAAAAAAAAGAAAAGAAAAGAAAAAAATGGATTTCACATCACCTAGCCAATCTGCTTCACATGAATTTTGAGACTCTAACCAAATGGAACAGTGTATATAAAAGTGCCTTTGTGACATAAAGCCTCAATAGGACTGTAGAATATTAATCATTCAAACAAGTAACACTAAGGAATATACTCATTAAAGCAAATGTTAGACTAGCATTTTTAAAATGAAAAAAAAAAAAAAAAGTTGTCCTAAAATGTTTTTCCAAGTTTCATCTGCCACCAGGGACATGAATTCAGGAAATCTTATCCTCAACTTCCTAGTCTGGAGGCACAGCAATGACAGGAGGAGCTTCAAGGTGACAGTCACCACCTGTGTTCCTCTCTATTAAATCAACATCTCTGAGATGCCTCCAAGCTGGCAAGAGAAGCACACCCACTATTGAGTCCCAGCCTTCCCTGCAACCTGCCTTAACTGCCCTCACCTCCCCCCACTGCACCTGACACAACAGCTGTTTGGGCAGCTCCCACCAGAGCTGCTGATTTCAAAGCCCTGTACCGTTCAACTATGCATGTCCATCCCATCCTGTTACGCCGTGGTCATCTGAGACTTCTAATATGCATTCGTGATCCTAAACACTTGCTCCTCATTCAATTTTTTTGGATTTCAGAAACCAAACCCCCTGTTAGAAACCTTGCATGTTAGGACAGAGAAAGGTAATTCCCATGTGAATATATAATCATCTATCTCAATTTGTTTTAAAAATCTTATCATTTGAAATAACCAGTTACAAAACACTTAAACACCTGTCTTATTGATGTAACACTTATAACTTTGTGTTATAAACCTGTCTTTTTTCAGATCTTCCACAAAACCAAACTTGAACTTCTTGAAGCTGTATTTTTCTTAATGTGGTCTTCTGTACAGTTTGGAAACTTGGAAACTTACTAGAAGGGTTCATCAAAATGTTGCTTTATTTTTAAATAGAGGTTTAGAGAGTTCTGTGTATGTTTCTTGTTATTTAATCAACAATTAAAACTTAATGACAAAATGCTTCACATCTGAAATCAATAGGGATTTTCCATGAGCAAAGACTGTAAAATCAGCCTATTATGAAGAGATTTGCATATTTTAATTATTGTGTTCTAGGACGTTTGTCAAATAGATGCCTCAGTGCAGTAAGCACCATGTGGTTTGGGTAAAATGTTAACGCTCTGCTTTTAGTATATATAAATGTTGTTAGAAGCATAAATATGTTAAAATGGAAATACGTCTGGTTAGAGTGAAGCCTTCATTTTGGTGCATGTGTTTATTATCTTGCTCTCAGAGTTTATTTGGAGAAGAAGAAATTTAGGAAGATTAAAATGTAAATAAACTGCTTGTAGAGGTCAAGTTAATTAGTAAATACACATAAATGACCATAACATAAGACCTCTGGCAACACTGCCAAAGTAGCCTCAAAATACAAAGCTGATTACTGAAATAATTTTGACTCTGAACTGCAGATAACGAGTTAAATGCATAAAAATTCAGGTTTTTATTTCTCCAGCTCTGACAACTAGTTATTTTGAAACTCTAAAGGATAGTAAAGTTCATTCATTTATGTATTTATTCATTTAAATATTATTATAGAGAGAGAGTTGCACAAGTTACTTAACCTCTCTTTGCTTCTGTTTTCTAGTCTGTAAAATGGGGCTAAAAGTTGTTCTACTGCATAGGATTGCTGTAGTAATTAAATGAATTAATGGATAAAAAGCACTTAGAATAGCACCTGTTACAGATGGTGATGGTGGTGATAATGATGATGATTATATACGGGGCTTTCAGAATTCAAATATATTTTTTAAAAACCAAAAACTTATATTAAGAAGATTTCTATTAAGAAGTTTATAAAACAAGCTTCAAACCTATAGTTTTGAGGCTTGAAGGAAGATTACACTGAAACAATGTCAGAAAGGGCTGCAACTTTAGAAAATAAAAGCAGCTTTTGCAAGTTACTCATATTTTCAATGAAAAGATTAAATATTCATTGACTATTTAGCATTTGTAAAACATAATATTAAAACATGATTTGATACATGTTTGTGACATTTCTAGAGATACATCTTTTTTCAGAAGGAGAGGTAGAATCAAATATATAATGTCATAATTCCTAACACTAATACCATCTATGCAATGCAAGTTTCCATGAAGACATTTCTGGAGGTCTGCATTGAGCAAAGTGGGCTCTGTCCATCAGGAAGCACTTTCTCACGAAGCTTCAGTGTTATTAAATCACAGCACTCCTAAAAACACATTTTTAAAGCTTTGCCCAAGCCCGCCAAGTTTCTGACAGCCCATTCTACTTTATGTTAATCCTCTGGTTCTTGAATATTATATGTATGTGATTGGGGTGGGGTGGAGAAGACTCCTTTGAGGATCTGAAAAAGCTATGGATCATCTCCCCTGAAAATTCACCTACACGTATCTTTTACACTGAACTTCAGGGACTTCATGGACCAGAGTTCCATCCATAGAACTCCCTATTCTAAATGGCAACTATTTGCTTTTACCCTGAAATTAAATCTAATATTTCAGTAAAACATCATTTGCCCATATGAAATACAGATGAATTAATACAGATTTAATTTCTATGTAAAAATATCAGATTATATTATTATACATATTTTAAAATATTGCTATGTATCTTTTGAAAGTAAAGAACAATAGCTAAATTTCCAAACAGAATATACTGTATTACTTTTTACATTTTTCAAATTGACAAATAAAAATTATACAAATGTTTTGATGTACAAATGATGTTTTGAAATGTGAATACACTATGGAATGGCTAAATTGAGCTAGTAATTAACATACGTATTACCTCACATACTTATTTTTCTGTGAGGAAAACACTTAAAATCTACTCTCAGCAATTTTCAGGTATATAATACATTGTTATTAACTATAGTCACCATGTTGTACAATATATCCCTTGAACTTTTCCTCCCATCTAACTGAAATCGTATACCCTTTGACCAACATCTCCCCAATCCCCTCCTGCCCCTAGCCCTTGATAACTACCATCCTTCTCTCTGTTTCTATGAGTTCAACTTTTTTAGATTTGACATGTAAGTGAGATCACAAGGTATTTGTCTTTCTGTGCCTGTGTTATTTCACTTAACATAATGTTCTTCAGGTTCATTTATATTGCCACAAATACTGAATTTCCCTCTTTTTAAAGGCTGAATAGAATCTCATTGTGTATATAGGCCACATTTTCCTTATCTATTCATCCATTGACAGACACTTAAGTTGATTCCGTATCTTGGCTATTGCAAGTAATGCTGAGATGAACATGGAAATGCAGATATCTTTACGAGGTATGATTTTCTTTCCTTTGTGGTGCACTCAGCAGTGGGATTGCTGAATCATGTGGTAGTTCAACTTAATTTTTTGAGGAAACTCCACACTGTTTTCCACCATGGCTGTTTTCCATAATGCCATAATTTATATTGCCACCAATGCTGTACCATTTTCATGGCTGTTTGTTATTAGTTTTAACTGTGTAAAGAACAGAGCAGGAAGCATGTGCAAAAGAGTCTGTTCATCACTAAGGAAGGCAAAGGGTAAACTATAGTATGATTATATTGATCCCCTCAGCTACATAATAGTATTTGAATAAGATATCCTTCATTTTAAAATATGTGTTTAAAAGTATAACATTTAGTAAACATGGTAAAGATTTGGGCAATCTTCTGGTGAATAGGTACTCTTGACATCTCACATCTGTTCCAAAAGAGTACTAAAGAGCCACGAATGCCCAGGTAAGAGCTGAAAACAAAATTCATTCACTACATAAAATTTATATAATCTTCCTATTAAACAAAACTGCAATGACAGACATTTAACATTCCCTCACTTTATGGGTAAGTGACTGAGGTCACACCACAAGACCATTAGAATTAGAGGCACATATAGAGTCCTGGTGTCTACCCCAGCAGGTGTTAGGATAAATTACACTTGCAGCCTGAGAACTTTTGATGCTATAATATAAGGGGAAAAAAGATTTCCTATTCACCTTTCAAGCTTCAAGCTGCTTTTCTGAGAACAATAGAGGTCATAGCACACACACACACAAAAGAATCAGCTTCGCTTTATCAAAATCCTTTTTGTTCCCACTTCATTGCTCATTATTCTTGCAATCTTTATACCTAGGCATCAGAAATATTTTAAACTAGGATTAGCCTCGTTACTTTAGTTAAATGTAACCCTCAGAACTATAATGTATTAGCCATATATGACATTAACCTCAGTAATACAGTGTCAGAGAGAGAAGCCTCCCACCCCACCCGTGCCCACAAACATATTAAAGGAAGTTTTAAATTAAATTAACCCAACCAGCATCCTGATGATGTAATATCAAAGACTCTGATGCTTTGCTCCCATACCCACCTGCCAAAAATCTACAAAAAAGAAAAAAGAGAAGACAATGAAAACAGAGAAAAACTGATGACAAAAAGTTTGGACCCATACCAAATGATGAACAGATAACAATTTAATAGATTACCACACCTCAAGCCTCAGGAGCAAACAACAAGCATTTTTGTGATTTATGAGAAAAATGCAAAGACTTTTATTTCATTTTACAAGCTTGTCTGACTTATCTGTGCTTTTTCTTTCTTCTTCCCATACTCTAAGTGATTTCAAATCTAGAAGGTAATTTTTAAAATGATTTGTAGACGTAGCAAGTGTAGTATTTTATCTTTGTATAGATCAAGAACTATAACGAGGTATTTCAGATTTCTGGGGCATCTTGAAAACATTAGAAACTATTAATGTGAAAAAAAAATGATACTAACTGTAAAGCATTCTTTGTCATTAGAAGTAAATGCTAAACCTAAAGGCAAACTTTATGAGGGAGGCACAACACATATGCCCATATGTGCATTTCCCTGGCTGGCTTTTAATAATAGCTAAAATATTGATAATAGCATCATGATTTCCAGTGTGCAAGTCGAAAGGTAAAGAATAAATTGATGTTTAAACTTAAAATATTTATGAAGCCTATATTACTAATACCTTTAAAACACACAGCAGCTTCAAAAAAAAAAAAAAAAGACTGGGCTCCAGAAACCCTTTCAAAGGTCCTTTCACAACTCTCTTTGAAGGCCACTTCACGAAGAAAACGCTGTTGTCTAAAATTTTTCAGCTTGGAGAATATAATGTTGTTATTGTCTTCCACTTCAGAGGTAGGAAAAGCATACATTAGTTTCCTTGGCTCTAGGGTTCCATGACTGAGCAAGGATATGGCTTTGTTCCAGATAGCAGTTTTCAAGAAATTTTGCTTACAAGGAAGTGCTAAACCAGGCACTTTAATTAACATTCATATTTACTTTGTTGCTAAATGAAGGTAAAGATTCTGTTGGCATAGATTAACTCTCATTCCCATAAATCTAAAATCCCTCTAGAGGATTCTGCTCTGGGAAGAGAGTGAGATGCATTAACACTCCATTAATATCTTCCTTGGAAACATTCTTTCTAACATTTATCTCTTCATCATTTCCTGAATCTGTAATGAAATGCTTGTGCTGGCATCTAACAAAAGGATCATGTCCAGGGCCTAATGAAGTGTTAGACACCAAGGTAAGAAGCAAGTCGGCTGCACTGGTTCCTAGCTTCGGATACACAATGGTACTTTTAGACTATATTTAGCTCCAAAGTCATGGTCAGTAGCCCTAGGATTTAAAGCACAGTCTGAAAGAACTTCAAGTTCCAGGGCTGCCTGAACAAGTTAATCAGAGTTCTGTTTTCCAGGTCCTAAGCCAGACACTGAGGTAATTTCCATTTGTACATCCTTTTCTAAAGTGAGAGACTTCCTGAAAGTGACATTCTGGAATCACAAAATTTCAGGGCAGAAGAGCTCTCCGAGGTCACATATAGCAGTTTCCTGTCCATTACTTGAAATGCTACCACAATATTCCTGCCAAGTGGCTCCCATTCAGAGATGAGGAACTCACCACCTTGTGAGGAAACTCATTCCTTATTCAACAGCTCAAACTATTGCAAAGTTCCTGCTTTAGTAGAGATTAAATCTTTCTCCTGGGGAATCGCATCTCTTGAACCTGATTCTGGCCTCTAGGGCCCCCAGAACAAGATGAGTCGGTGGAAAAGCTTCACCAGCATAAAACTGGTATGTTGTTTTGAAATTCAAAGATGTATAGAAAAGAAGAAAGTGTTGTGAGCAGTCAAGAATATTGTCAGGGTTGAAGAAAGGCAGTTTTGAAGGCTTAAAAAAGGTATGGCTAGCTTTGCTTTTTCCCTAATTATGTATTTCATAATCATAGCTTTACTACCCCTAAAATTATTCATAAGGCAGTCAAGGATGAGGAAATACTTGTTTATGATAGTTTTACCTGGATTAGGTAAATTGAGTCCTTGGGATACACCTAATCTCTGGGATAATAATAATAATCATTTTCATACATTGAGCACTTATCCTTATAAACAATATTGTGTTCAGTGCTCTTAGGCAATAGCTGAAGCATTACTGTCTCCGTGGTACAAAGGAGAAAACTAAGACTCAGGAAGAGTAAATAACTTCTCAATGGGTAGTCAGTAGATGAGCCACAGGTTGAAATTCAGATCTGTCTGATTCCTAAGCTAAATTTATTCTGCTTTTCAAAACCTCTTGTCTATTTTTTGGAAAGAATTTCTATAGCACTGTCAATCCTCTTTAAAATTAGAAGGTACTACAGGTCTGTTAAGGATGGAATATTGGTGCCCTCCCCATTCAAATGCTAAAGCCCTAACCCCCAGTGTGGCTGCATTTGGAGATAGGGCTTCTAAGGCAGTAATTATGGTTAAATGAGGTCATAAGGGTGTGGCCCTGATCTAACAGGATTAGTGTCCTTATAAGAGTGCATTCTCTCTCCCTCTCCCTTTCCCTGTCCCACTTCCTCCTCCCTCTCCCTCTCTGCCTTTCCTCCTCTCTCTCCCTCTCCCCATCACCAGAGCACACAGCAAGAAGCCAGACATCTGTAAGCCAGAAAGAGAGGCCTCCTCAGAGACCCCACAGGACCTAGATCTGGAGGACTTCCAGCCTCCAGAACTGTGAGAAAATAAATTTCTGTTGTTTTAAGCCACCCAGTCATAATACATAAATAAGTATTTTGTTGTGGCAGCCTGGGCAAACTAATTTAAAATCTTTCTATCATTTGCTAAAACCTACCAAATATATGAGAAAAGAATGGCAATGAGCATCTCTCTTGCCAGGACCTTTCGTCATTCTTCCAACCTTCCAGTTGGGAATAAATGAGATGAAAGAGAAGCACATGGAAATCTCCTTCCCGTGGACCACTTGCTGACTGCTGTGCTTTAGAGAAACCACTCCAATTCTCGGTTGACTGTCTTCTTGGTAAATTGAGAAATCTCAGTTCTAACACTCTATTATCCCATCTGCATCTGCATGAAAACAAAACTTTTTCTAATCTTTCTTTCTCATCTTTTTTTGCATATTTTTTTCCATTTTCTCTTTTTCTCAGATATTTGTATTCTCTGGATTTTTAATGTAAACAAATTAGAAGAAAAATTATATAAATGATAGTAATTTTTCAGAAAAGAGATCTCTAGCTTTAGAGTTAATTTTGCTTGTGACCTCATCAATTACATTATTGTATGCTGCCTATAAAAGCATCCCAACACAACTTTTTTTAAAGCGTCTCGAAAAATCTAAGAATGTTCTAGCAGTTTCAGGAATTCTTGAAAATCCATAAAGGTCACTGAAGACATTGGAAGCCCTTCTGCGATTGCCTTTCAAGTGGTCCCCTCCAGAAGGGGACCATTACACAGTCTGACAAATGGGACAGGATCACTACAAAAAGAGACAACAAAATGTAGATTTCCCCACCTGGGGATAATTCTGAGTCCCTCTAAACAAACGTGAGAAGAATAAACATTTTCATAATGTTTGCCTTCCAGATGTAAATAATCTGCTCCCAGGAGTTCATTTGATTAGAGAATGTTTCTGAGGAGGTCCAAGGTCATGCATTCAACATCAGCAAATGCTTTGCTCTCTTCTGTGACCGAAAACTGGACTACAAACTGTTCATCTAGCTCACAAATTCAAACTATTGATGGTCTATGGAAAGTGGTATGAGAACATAAATAACGAGCTAATGCAATCTGATCATTGTTACAGGGAACAACCTTTAGGGGTATGATTTGGGGTAATCATTATTTCTCTATAAAAGAAGGCAAATGATTTAAATTATTTTCAAAATATTAATACTTGAAAGAAGAAAGGAGAATCTATAGAAATTATTGTTATGTGATGCTACCTTTTTTTTTTAATAGTGACACAGAGTTATGTGTTTTGTGTGTGTGTATTCTCTTGCTCTCTACACACACACATATAATTAACTTTTCCACCTTTTCTTCTTCTCAAAGACTTCTCCAGGTTTCTTTACTTTTATTTAAATTAAGTAGATTCAGAAATACCTTTATCAAGCATTTTAAGATGGATGTTCAGTCATTTGGCCTTTGCTAGTCTAGCATAATTAAAAACATAGATAATGGAGCTACACTGCCTGATTGCAAATCCCAGCTGACACTTACCACCTATAGAACCTATGGCAAGTTATTTGACTGCCCTCTGCTTCAGTTTCCTCATTTGTAAGATTTCAAAACAAATACTTGCCTCCTAGGGTTGGCGGGGGAATTAAATAAGTTAATAAATGCAAAATGCTAAAAACAGTAGCTGGCACACTATAAAAGCTACAGAACTTGGTATTATTAATTCATACTTATGGAGCATATTGCAGCTTCAAAATGAAGCTAATACACAGTTTTGAAAAATTATTTTTTTTCTCAGTCCTCTGTGATTAGTGGCTTCATTTGATTGTAGTGTCATATGCAGGCTGCAATGGAGAAATGTGGTAATTTTGTTAAAATCAGCTTTCCCCTTGCCCAAGGTACAAGGATGTGATGACTTCTCTCATACTATAGCAATGCAAGGGCATCAACTAAAGAAAAATGGTTTAAGGGAGAAAAAAAAAAAAAAACCTTTCCTCATTCTTCCTACTTAAAATTACATATTGTTAAGCAGCTCCTAAAGCAAACCAGCTTTTCCAACGTCTTGAAAAAACACCTATGAAGGCACCCTCCAAAAAGAGATAAGTCACAATAATGAAAAGTGAGAGTAAGGGAGACAGACCCGTGACAAGAACATGGAAGAATTTCCCACTAATTACAAGGCCAATGAAACTAATCGAAAAACACAATAAGAGATCATAATTGCAATGTCAACTCTAAAGTGGGACTGGAGACCCGATGTTTTGACGTTCCTCCCTTACCATCTCTTTTTGATTCATACATACAGGGGCTACAACAAATATCCAACTGGGCAGCCACCCCTCTCCTGGATGCTCCTCATGCCCTATCCAGTTCTTTCCTCACTAACTCTCCTTCCAAGGAGACCGAGCTAGAAGGAAACAATTGGACAAAAAATTTAGGAAGAGAAGGCTGGGAACACGTGATGGTGCTTTGGATCCTGTAACTGAGAGTGGACCCAGGAAGCTTTCGGAAAGCAATACACTTCACCTTGCAGTTTTTCATGATTTCATATGTTCAGAGTATCAGAGAAACGTGGGGTGGGGGAATCAAACACAAGAGAAGATACCATTTCAATCCAACTAAGCTACACTGGATAAAAGCCTATCAGATGTGAAAAACTGAGCTAAAAGATACATGTGTCAAACTTCAGGAAACTGTAGCTTTGAGAATGGAATCGTACCTAAGGGTCCCAAGAATGGGGACAACGGCAAGCCACTGGCAATCATCATCTATAGTTCTATCACTTATCTCAAGACTGAGTAAAGAAAAATCAAATGTGTAAAAGGAAAAGAATCCTACAAACAAAGTAAGGAGACTGTCAATCAGAAGAATGAGGAAACATCTAAACATTATCTGCCATGGAAATCCTCCATAAAATGCAAGACAGCAGGCCTTTCATGAAAAGGGAATCCAGAAGAAGAGAACAGAGTATGATTAAAACACCATGGGACAAAGTAAATAGTAATAATGTTAAATATATGAAGATTCTCTGTGTGTCGGTGGTGGCGGCAGGGGCAGGGAAGGTAGTTTAGTTAATGAAGATCATACAGGTTTTTTAAATTATTTTTTCAGTTAACACTAAAATGAATGTTTTCTTCAAGCCATTACATTTTCTTTTAAAACAGGATTTTTAAAAAGATGGATAATATTTCATAGTGCATATTCTATCATGTATAATTCTCTTACTATTAGGTATTTAGGTTTTTATATTTTCCAATTTTAAATAATACTGGGCACCTTTGTGCTTACAATTTTCATAACATCTTTGATTATTTCTTTAAGATATATTCCCACAAATAAGATTGAGGTGTCAATGAATTTTCTCCTATTTAAGATTTTTCGGGCTGGGCATGGTGGCTCTCGCCTGTAATCCCACCACTTTGGGAGCCCGAGGCGGTGGATCACTTGAGGTCAGGAGTTCAAGACCAGCCTGGCCAACATGGTAAAAGCCCATCTCTACTAAAAATACAAAAATTAGCTCAGCATGCTTGCATGCACCTGTAATCCCAGCTACTCGGGAGGCTGAGGCCGGAGAATGGCATGAACCCAGGAGGCAGAGCTTGAAGTGAGCTGAGATCGCACCACCACAGCACTGCACTCCAGCCTGGGCGACAGAGCGAGACTCCGTCTCAAAAAAAAAAAAAAAAAAAAGTGGGTTTCAAGAAAGTTTGTTGAAGTTTGTTTGTGCTCTTATCAGCAATATTTGTGACTATCCATTTCACAAAGTCCACCTCAGCACTGTATCTACTTTTTATCTTAATGCTCCATATTTCAAAGTATTATGTTGACTTAAAAACTGTACTAATTAGGTCAAGCACTTTTCCTGTATTTGCCTATTTTTTTGTCTTCTCTGAATAGCTTGTAATTCTCTCTGCCATTTTTGCCTCTTAAGGCATTGATATTCTTTTTTAATTGAAAGAGCTTTTTTACTCTTTTTTTTTTTACATTAAGTTTACATTTTTTACATTAAGTTTAATGACTTTTACTATTGGTGGGATTTTTTTCCCCACCAAATATTTGTCCTTTGCCTTTCCTTTCATTTGTGGTATTTTTCTAAATGTTAATTTACAATTTTATGTTTTAAAAAAACTAACAAAGCAGAGAGAGAAATAAATGGGCAGAGGCAATAAAGAGTAAAATATATGTTTAAGAAAATATAGTCAGTGATATGAAAGAAAAGTATGAGATGTTCTCTTAAAATGCAGAAGCAAGCAAGCAGATGAAAAATAAATGAGACAAGATAACATGTTTGTGGACCAAAGAATGCAGAGCCAGTCTATTATTTTGGTATTTATTCCAAAGTAATTGGAATGAAAATAATAGAAGACATAATCAAAGAAGAACTTCCTTAGATTGAAAAAAAAAATCATGGATATACAAATGTGATAGGCTCATCACATTTTAAGCAAAATTTATGGAAAGAGACCAATGCCCAGAAACATATTGACAAATATTTTAATCACAAGAATAAGGAAAATATTTACAAAACATTCAGATTGAGGAAGGAAGGAGGTAAGAAGGCAGGGAAGGAGAAGGTGGAAGGGAGGAAAGATACATCGGTGGCAAACATAGATCCACACTCCTATGCAATCCCATTGTGGGGATCATCAGACTCTTTCTGGAACATAAACAATCCAACTTTGGCAGGAGCAGGTGAGAGATTGAGGTTGTAAAATAAGACAGTAAGTTGGTCAGTGTCTAAGAGAAAGTCAGTATGAATGGATAAAATGGAACAGTTTTATGTAATGAAGTTTTTACAGGCCTGAAACTGCTTAATCACTGATTTAATTTCTTCTTGAAGAAAATATGGAGTGGATGGATGCAATAAGAACTGATCAGTTACATAGAAGAGGCTAAAAATTCTAAAGCTTGCAATTTCATTATTACATCATAATCCATATCTCCTCTTTATATAAGCCCGCGGATTTTAAAGCTAACTAACAAACTTGGGGACACTCATCAAAGCTGACATTCAGAGCTGCAGAGTGGCATCTTTTCATCTGCTGTTTCACATAAGGAGGGAAAATGATCATCTAAAATAAGACTTTGAGAATGGCTTTAATTTACGAGGTCTGAAATTATTTTAGATCTGTGGCATAAAGCCTATCACCCTTCTGGTCTATAGTCATGTTACTTTTAAGGGAAGATGGCAAATTGCTTCAGCATTTTCCTGCAAGGTTGCTAATACATACCAGATCACTATTCCGAAGCAAACAGCTTGCTAGAGTAGTACACGGAAAGCAGGATTTTAAATAAGCCACAAACCATGCTTCTTGGTTTTGTTTACATTGGTTTCACATATTAGGAAAACAATTAGCTTCACAGTAAATTTAGTGATGAAATAAATTATGTATTTGCCTGTCAGGTTGGGAAAAACACGTTCTTGTGGGAAATCAAGAAGGACAATACATGAGACAGGAGGGAATTCGTGCTATTTGACCAGGGTGACAAATTCAAGCAGCTGAGACCAGGAACCCCAAACTCTCATTTTCATTCCCTTGTGTGCCATAGAGATTTGGTACTTGTCACCCACAAAAGAGGGACACATGAAACACAGGGAGCTCGGCAGCTGCTCAAAAGATTGAGGGCTTAGCAGCCCACTGTTTCCAGCCACGTTCCCTGAAAGCCTTTCACCTCGGCCAGCCACTGTCAGCTTTGAGGACTCTCCTGTTTTCCGTAAGGAGTGCATTCGGCCTTAAGAGTCTCCATACATTTTAGGTTAATAGACCTAATATTTATTGCCCCCAAAACAATGATTATAGTTGAAATCCTTTATTGAATGCTGATAGTGATAAGAACTGTGAGAAGCACTTATATATACAGCAATACTCTGTTTTTTAAAATTTATGTCACAAATTATTGAATCCCTAAGGTAGCACAGAAGAGGTATCTAAGTACCCCATACATGTGAGTTTCTATTGTACCAAGTGTATGAAAGCACTGCGGAGAAACACAAGATTCAATCTCTATGCTAGGAGAGATTTTACACACTGGTGCCAGAGATAAGAGCCATCTAAATTACTGTAATCAAAGGAGAATGTGGCAACTTCTCTAAAAGAAATGAAATTAAGTGCAACAGGAATAGTGGTCACAGGGAAATTAATTCCAACAAGAAGTGTCAGAGAGATCTTCCTAGGTTAAATAGCCATTTGAGCTGAGTCTTGAAGGGCAGGTAGCATTAGAAATAGAGAGCAACAGCCAAGGGAAATACAGAATCTGCTTGGGATACAACAGTGATTCCATTTGTCTAGAATACAGGGTATGTGGAGGAGCAGTGGCAGCCAATCCTGGAAAGGCAGAGGCAACCTGGTAATGGATGACCATGTATGTTAAGCTAAGAGTGATTAAGGTGTCACTAAGGAAAAAAGATCTTGGCATTAAAGAGATTAATCCAGTAATGGTGTACAGCAAAGTGGTGAAAGAAAAAAGGCAGAGAATTGGGGGTGGGGGTCTGCAACAGTCTAGATAAAAGTGATGAACTGACTACAGTGATCACAGGGAACAGGCAGTGTTACACGCTGAGCTGTGCCCCTCCCCAACTCGTATATTGAAGTTCTAACCCTCAGGACCTCAAAATGTCACTGTTTTTAAAGACAGAGTCTTTAAAAAGGTAATTAAGTTAAAGTGATGTCATGAGGGTGGGTTTTAATCTAACTGGAGTGGTGTCCTTATAAGAAAAGGGAAGGTGGGCCGGGCGCAGTGGCTCATGCCTGTAATCCCAGCACTTTGGGAGATCAAGGAGGGCGGATCATGACGTCAGGAGATTGAGACCATCCTGGCTAACACAGCAAAACCCCGTCTCTACTGAAAATACAAAAAATTAGCTGGGTGGCCAGGCGCGGTGGCTCATGCCTGTAATTCCAGCACTTTGGGAGGCCGAGGCGGGTGGATCACAAGGTCAGGAGTTCAAGACCAGCCTGGCCAAGATGGTGAAACCCCATCTCTACTAAAAATACTAAAAATACAAAAAAATTAGCCAGGCGTGGTGGCACGTGCCTGTAATCCCAGCTACTCCAGAGGCTAAGGCAGAGAATTGCTTAAACCTGGAGCGGCGGAGGTTGCAGTGAGCCAAGATCGCACCACTGCACTCCAGCCTGGGCAACAGAGCGAGACTCTGTCCCAAAAAAAAAAAAAAAAAATTAGTCGGGCATGGTGGCACGCACCTGTAGTCTCAGCTACTCAGGAGGCTGAGGCAGGAGAATGGCAGGAGACAGAGCTTGCAGTGAGCCAAGATCGTGCCACTGCACTCCAGCCTGGGCGACAGAGCGAGACTCGGTCTCAAAAAAAAAAAGAAAGAAAAGAAAAGGGAGCTGGACACAGACACATACAGAGAGAGGTCCATGTGAAGACATAGAGAGAGCATGGCCATCCACAAGGCAATGAAAAAGATATCAGAAGAAACCAACCCTGCTGACATCCTGATCTTGGACTTCTAACCTCCAGAATGGTGAGAAAATACATTTCTATATTGTTATGTAATACTTTGTTAAGGCAGCCCTTGCAAACTAGTAAAAGTAGGAAAGGAGATTCTGTAATGCAGGAATGGACAGATGTAAGCGATTTAGAAAAGGATTAATTCAGAGCAACCAGCTACAACCAGACAGAGAAAAATTAGAAAGAGTAAAAGTTAACAAGACTTAAATTCAAGCAACCAGGAAATGTTATAAACAGTGGCAATTCAGCCAACTAGAAGAAGCTGGTTTAAGGGAAAAAAAAAAAAATTTCAATTTGAAAAATTTTAAGTTGGAGTTCTGACAAGACATCCAATCCATGTAAAAATGTAAATTAAGTAATTGTTAATGTGGCAATACTTCAGGAATGAGCTAAATTTTGTGGTCTTCTTGATAGCGGTTGAAGATGAGGAAATCCTTGTCTATAGGAATAGGCAAGGTTGTTCAAGAAGATAATGAGGAATAAGAATAAAAATGTGAAGACACACTTGGAGGAACACCTAAAGCTTGCAGGCAAATGAAGAGACAGAGACTGAGAAAGGAGTGGTCAATGACCACAGAAACCATGTGGTTTCACCACAGCAAAATACAGAGGTGGGAGGGCGGAGCAAGATGGCCGAATAGGAACAGCTCCAGTCTCCAACTCCCAGCGCGAGCGACACAGAAGACCGGTGATTTCTGCATTTTCAACTGAGGTACTGGGTTCATCTCACTGGGGAGTGCCGGACGATCGGTGCTGGTCAGCTGCTGCAGCCCGACCAGCGAGAGCTGAAGCAGGGCGAGGCATTGCCTCACCTGGGAAGCGCAAGGGGGAAGGGAATCCCTTTTCCTAGCCAGGGGAACTGAGACACACAACACCTGGAAAATCGGGTAACTCCCACCCCAATACTGCGCTTTAAGCAAACAGGCACACCAGGAGATCATATCCCACACCTGGCCGGGAGGGTCCCACACCCACGGAGCCTCCCTCATTGCTAGCACAGCAGTCTGTGATCTACCCGCAAGGCAGCAGCGAGGCTGGGGGAGGGGCGCCCGCCATTGCTGAGGCTTAAGTAGGTAAACAAAGCTGCTGGGAAGCTCGAACTGGGTGGAGCTCACAGCAGCTCAAGGAAACCTGCCTGTCTCTGTAGACTCCACCTCTGGGGACAGGGCAATAACAAACACAGCCGAAACCTCTGCAGACGCAAACGACTCTGTCTGACAGCTTTGAAGAGAGCGGTGGATCTCCCAACACGGAGGTTGAGATCTGAGAAGGGACAGACTCCCTGCTCAAGTGGGTCCCTGACCCCTGAGTGGCCTAACTGGGAGACATCCCCCACTAGGGGCAGTCTGACACCCCACACCTCACAGGGTGGAGTACACCCCTGAGAGGAAGCTTCCAAAGCAAGAATCAGACAGGTACACTCGCTGTTCAGAAATATTCTATCTTCTGCAGCCTCTGCTGCTGATACCCAGGCAAACAGGGTCTGGAGTGGACCTCAAGCAATCTCCAACAGACCTACAGCTGAGGGTCCTGACTGTTAGAAGGAAAACTATCAAACAGGAAGGACACCTACACCAAAACCCCATCAGTACATCACCATCATCAAAGACCAGAGGCAGATAAAACCACAAAGATGGGGAAAAAGCAGGGCAGAAAAGCTGGAAATTCAAAAAATGAGAGCGCATCTCCCCCCGGCAAAGGAGCGCAGCTCATCGCCAGCAACGGATCAAAGCTGGACGGAGAATGACTTTGACGAGATGAGAGAAGAAGGCTTCAGCCCATCAAATTTCTCAGAGCTAAAGGAGGAATTACGTACCCAGCGCAAAGAAACTAAAAATCTTGAAAAAAAAGTGGAAGAATTGATGGCTAGAGTAATTAATGCAGAGAAGGTCATAAACGAAATGAAAGAGATGAAAACCATGACACGAGAAATACGTGACAAATGCACAAGCTTCAGTAACCGACTCGATCAACTGGAAGAAAGAGTATCAGCGATTGAGGATCAAATGAATGAAATGAAGCGAGAAGAGAAACCAAAAGAAAAAGGAACAAAAAGAAATGAACAAAGCCTGCAAGAAGTATGGGATATGTAAAAAGACCAAATCTACGTCTGATTGGGGTGCCTGAAAGTGAGGGGGAAAATGGAACCAAGTTGGAAAACACTCTACAGGATATCATCCAGAAGAACTTCCCCAACCTAGTAGGGCAGGCCAACATTCAAATCCAGGAAATACAGAGAACGCCACAAAGATACTCCTCGAGAAGAGCAACTCCAAGACACATAATTGCCAGATTCACCAAAGTTGAAATGAAGGAAAAAATCTTAAGAGCAGCCAGAGAGAAAGGTCGGGTTACCCACAAAGGGAAGCCCATCAGACTAACAGCAGATCTCTCGGCAGAAACTCTACAAGCCAGAAGAGAGTGGGGGCCAATATTCAACATTCTTAAAGAAAAGAATTTTAAACCCAGAATTTCATATCCAGCCAAACTAAGTTTCATAAGTGAAGGGGAAATAAAATCCTTTACAGATAAGCAAATGCTTAGAGATTTTGTCACCACTAGGCCTGCCTTACAAGAGACCCTGAAGGAAGCACTAAACATGGAAAGGAACAACCGGTACCAGCCATTGCAAAAACATGCCAAAATGTAAAGACCATCGAGGCTAGGAAGAAACTGCATCAACTAACGAGCAAAATAACCAGTTAATATCATAATGGCAGGATCAAGTTCACACATAACAATCTTAACCTTAAATGTAAATGGACTAAATACTCCAATTAAAAGACACAGACTGGCAAATTGGATAAAGAGTCAAGACCCATCAGTCTGCTGTATTCAGGAGACCCATCTCACATGCAGAGACATACATAGGCTCAAAATAAAGGGATGGAGGAAGATTTACCAAGCAAATGGAGAACAAAAAAAAGCAGGGGTTGCAATACTAGTCTCTGATAAAACAGACTTTAAACCATCAAAGATCAAAAGAGACAAAGAAGGCCATTACATAATGGTAAAGGGATCAATTCAACAGGAAGAGCTAACTATCCTAAATATATATGCACCCAATACAGGAGCACCCAGATTCATAAAGCAAGTCCTTAGACACTTACAAAGAGACTTAGACTCCCATACAATAATAATGGGAGACTTCAACACTCCACTGTCAACATTAGACAGATCAACGAGACAGAAAGTTAACAAGGATATCCAGGAATTGAACTCATCTCTGCAGCAAGCAGACCTAATAGACATCTATAGAACTCTCCACCCCAAATCAACAGAATATACATTCTTCTCAGCACCACATCGTACTTACTCCAAAATCGACCATGTAATTGGAAGTAAAGCACTCCTCAGCAAATGTACAAGAACAGAAATTATAACAAACTGTCTCTCAGACCACAGTGCAATCAAACTAGAACTCAGGACTAAGAAACTCAATCAAAACCGCTCAACTACATGGAAACTGAACAACCTGCTCCTGAATGACTACTGGGTACATAATGAAATGAAGGCAGAAATAAAGATGTTCTTTGAAACCAATGAGAACAAAGATACAACATACCAGAATCTCTGGGACACATTTAAAGCAGTGTGTAGAGGGAAATTTATAGCACTAAATGCCCACAAAAGAAAGCAGGAAAGATCTAAAATTGACACTCTAACATCGCAATTAAAAGAACTAGAGAAGCAAGAGCAAACACATTCGAAAGCTAGCAGAAGGCAAGAAATATAACTAAGATCAGAGCAGAACTGAAGGAGATAGAGACACAAAAAACTCTCCAAAAAATCAGTGAATCCAGGAGTTGGTTTTTTGAAAAGATCAACAAAATTGACAGACCACTAGCAAGACTAATAAAGAAGAAAAGAGAGAAGAATCAAATCGACGCAATTAAAAATGATAAAGGGGATATCACCACTGACCCCACAGAAATACAAACTACCATCAGAGAATACTATAAACACATCTACGCAAATAAACTGGAAAATCTAGAAGAAATGGATAATTTCCTTGACACTTACACTCTTCCAAGACTAAACCAGGAAGAAGTTGAATCCCTGAATAGACCAATAGCAGGCTCTGAAATTGAGGCAATAATTAATAGCCTACCAACCAAAAAAAGTCCAGGACCAGATGGATTCACAGCTGAATTCTACCAGAGGTACAAGGAGGAGTTGGTACCATTCCTTCTGAAACTATTCCAATCAATAGAAAAAGAGGGAATCCTCCCTAACTTATTTTATGAGGCCAACATCATCCTGATACCAAAGCCTGGCAGAGACACAACAAAAAAAGAGAATTTTAGACCAATATCCCTGATGAACATCGATGCAAAAATCCTCAATAAAATACTGGCAAACCGGATTCAGCAACACATCAAAAAGCTTATCCACCATGATCAAGTGGGCTTCATCCCTGGGATGCAAGGCTGGTTCAACATTCGCAAATCAATAAACATAATCCAGCATATAAACAGAACCAAAGACAAGAACCACATGATTATCTCAATAGATGCAGAAAAGGCTTTTGACAAAATTCAACAGCCCTTCATGCTAAAAACGCTCAATAAATTCAGTATTGATGGAACGTACCTCAAAATAATAACAGCTATTTATGACAAACCCACAGCCAATATCATACTGAATGGGCAAAAACTGGAAAAATTCCCTTTGAAAACTGGCACAAGACAGGGATGCCCTCTCTCACCACTCCTATTCAACATAGTGTTGGAAGTTCTGGCTAGGGCAATTAGGCAAGACAAAGAAATCAAGGGTATTCAGTTAGGAAAAGAAGAAGTCAAACTGTCCCTGTTTGCAGATGACATGATTGTATATTTAGAAAACCCCATTGTCTCAGCCCAAAATCTCCTTAAGGTGATAAGCAACTTCAGCAAAGTCTCAGGATACAAAATTCATGTGCAAAAATCACAAGCATTCTTATACACCAGTAACAGACAAACAGAGAGCCAAATCAGGAATGAACTTCCATTCACAATTGCTTCAAAGAGAATAAAATACCTAGGAATCCAACTTACAAGGGATGTAAAGGACCTCTTCAAGGAGAACTACAAACCACTGCTCAGTGAAATAAAAGAGGACACAAACAAATGGAAGAACATACCATGCTCATGGATAGGAAGAATCAATATCGTGAAAATGGCCATACTGCCCAAGGTAATTTATAGATTCAATGCCATCCCCATCAAGCTACCAATGAGTTTCTTCACAGAATTGGAAAAAACTGCTTTAAAGTTCATATGGAACCAAAAAAGAGCCCGCATCTCCAAGACAATCCTAATTCAAAAGAACAAAGCTGGAGGCATCACGCTACCTGACTTCAAACTATACTACAAGGCTACAGTAACCAAAACAGCATGGTACTGGTACCAAAACAGAGATATAGACCAATGGAACAGAACAGAGTCCTCAGAAATAATACCACACATCTACAGCCATCTGATCTTTGACAAACCTGAGAGAAACAAGAAATGGGGAAAGGATTCCCTATTTAATAAATGGTGCTGGGAAAATTGGCTAGCCATAAGTAGAAAGCTGAAACTGGATCCTTTCCTTACTCCTTATACGAAAATTAATTCAAGATGGATTAGAGACTTAAATGTTAGACCTAATACCATAAAAATCCTAGAGGAAAACCTAGGTAGTACCATTCAGGACATAGGCATGGGCAAAGACTTCATGTCTAAAACACCAAAAGCAACGGCAGCAAAAGCCAAAATTGACAAATGGGATCTCATTAAATTAAAGAGCTTCTGCACAGCAAAAGAAACTACCATCAGAGTGAACAGGCAACCTACAGAATGGGAGAAAATTTTTGCAATCTACTCATCTGACAAAGGGCTAATATCCAGAACCTACAAAGAACTCAAACAAATTTACAAGAAAAAAACAAACAACCCCATCAAAAAGTAGGCAAAGGATATGAACAGACATTTCTCAAAAGAAGACATTCATACAGCCAACAGACACATGAAAAAATGCTCATCATCACTGGCCATCAGAGAAATGCAAATCAAAACCACAATGAGATACCATCTCACACCAGTTAGAATGGCGATCATTAAAAAGTCAGGAAACAACAGGTGCTGGAGAGGATGTGGAGAAATAGGAACACTTTTACACTGTTGGTGGGATTGTAAACTAGTTCAACCATTATGGAAAACAGTATGGCGATTCCTCAAGGATCTAGAACTAGATGTACCATATGACCCAGCCATCCCATTACTGGGTATATACCCAAAGGATTATAAATTATGCTGCTATAAAGACACATGCACACGTATGTTTATTGCAGCACTATTCACTATAGCAAAGACTTGGAATCAACCCAAATGTCCATCAGTGACAGACTGGATTAAGAAAATGTGGCACATATACACCATGGAATACTATGCAGCCATCAAAAAGGATGAGTTTGCATCCTTTGTAGGGACATGGATGCAGCTGGAAACCATCATTCTTAGCAAACTATCACAAGAACAGAAAACCAAACACTGCATGTTCTCACTCATAGGTGGGAACTGAACAATGAGATCACTTGGACTCAGGAAGGGGAACATCACACACAGGGGCCTATCATGGGGAGGGGGGAGGGGGGAGGGATTGCATTGGGAGTCATACCTGATGTAAATGATGAGTTGATGGGTGCAGCACACCAACATGGCACAAGTATACATATGTAACAAACCTGCACGTTATGCACATGTACCCTACAACTTAAAGTACAATAATAATAAATAAATTTTAAAAAAAAATACAGAGGTGATTTCATCACCACCTCTTCTTTTACTCTGTTCTCCTGCTGCACCAACTTCAGTCAGAGACCCCTGATATTTCATTGCCTTTGGGGTGACAGGATGCTGAGAAGGGGTCCCCTGCTGCTCCTGAGTAACACAGATGAGGTCCAAGAGTCACTAAATACACAACATGGACAAAAATCAGGAAAAGACGTCTTCTACCAGGTTCTTACTCAGAACTTGTAGAACCAGCCCTGCTATAGTCCCAACAGAAAGTCATAGACCAAAATCTTAGGATACTGCATAATCAACTTGAGCCTTTATGGTATCGAGAGGAACAAACCACTGAAAAGGGAGAGAAGAAAGAGTTAAGGGATAAAGGTATTAATTGATGAGCAAGGTCTTTGACTAATACTATTCTCTTTATTTAAAAATTAGACTGTGGGAAACAAGCAATTTGTTTTAAGCACTAACATGAGCATACAAACTTGTTAAAGCATTTTTGGTAGGTCTAACTCAGACTCCTTAATGACAAGATCTCAAACATCTGGGCAAGAAGGAATGGATTTGATAACAATAAACCCAGCGATCCTTATCCTATTCGACATTTTCATGAACTGTGAAGAGAAGATTGTGGTGGCAAAGGCTAATGTAAAAAATGAATATTTGCAGGCATATTTTATCTCCTCCTTTTCAGGTCAGCGGTTACTCCTTTTACAATGTCATATTCCACACAGTGTTCATCATGGTGTCATGTATATCTAAGTGCCCAGAAAAACTTTACAAATCTATTAGCCTGTTATCTCAATTGATTTTGAGAGAAGCCTAGTGTTAGATAAAGTTCACTAATTCATTGCAAAAATATTTACTGAGCTTCCATGCTGAGAACTATTCTAGACCTTGGTATACCCTGATGAATAAAGCAGATGTCATCCTTACCCCATGGAGTATATAGAAGGAGTGAGCGGAGGAGAAAGATACATAATTAGGAAATTATATACCAAATCAGGCAATAGATTGGGGTGGGTAACTCTGTAAACTGCTTCTTTGATTCCATCAGTCCATTCTAGATATATGCTTTGTTCTCATCAAAAGGAAGAATATGAAAATAAGCTATAACCTCGTGGTAGATTATATTAATGGCCCCAGTTCTTCACCACTACCAGTATCCATGCACTTTACACCATGTGACTTTGCAATTCCTCCTAGTAAAGAGAAAGAATATTTCTCTGCTCCTTGACTTCAGATTGATCCATGTGACATGCTAACATGTAAGTATAATGTGACACCCTCCCATCAAAACATTGATGTGTTTTGATAGCACAACAGGGTGGCTACAGTCAATAATAAGAACTGTACATTTTAAAATAAAGATGTAATTGGATTGTTTGCAACTCAATGGATAAATGCTTGAGGGGATAGATACCCCATTATTTATGATGTGCTTATTTCATATTGCATGCCTGTATCAAAACATCTCATGTACCCCATAAATAAATACACCTTCTAGGTACCCACAAAAATTAAAAATAAAAAATTAATATTTAAATAGACAAAAAAAATTGATGTGCACATGTGTAACTGGCTTGCCTTCTTACATTTCTAGCATGGCGAGGCCTAGTCCACTGGTACCAGGAGGATAAGGAGAAGCACATGGAGCAGAGCAGCCCCAGCCAGTTGCCGTAGATGAGCCCAATCTAGATCTGCTGACCTCCAGCTGACCCACAGACACATGAGCTTCATAAACGGTTTTTATTTCATTGAAATACTGTGGTTGCTTGTTATGTTGCATTATTATAGCAACAACTGACTGGATACAACTTTATATAGACTTATCTTAATAGATCTTAGTGTTCTGTTCATTTAACAGACATGAATAGGCACTTCACATGTTGTAAAACATCATAGTAGGATGAGCCTGGACATATAATTAGAAGTTCTAATTTCAAAAATGTAAGAAACTATAAAACCCAAAAATATGAATTGTACAAATGGGAGAACCAAGTTGAACATGAGTCAACTTCTCATTACTAGACTCACCGAAGTAAAGTCCACAACTCAGCCCTAAGACCTTACTAAAATGTACTCTTTCCCAGACTGTCATATTGAACAGATCATGACATACAGAAGCCAAAGAAAACAAAATTCATGTTTTACTGTGTCCCACATGCTGTGATATTTTCAAACCCACATGCATCCACCAAGAAGCAGTCAAAATGTTTGATTCTGGAAACGAATCCGTAACAAGAATAGAGTACAGAACAAAAATTAACTCAACAAGTCAACCCATATGTTTTTCATTTTCCTGTATTCTATGATGGAAGTGAATGTGGTAAGTATACTTGGCTCCCAGTATAGGGACTTCCAACTATTCTTTCTAATTTCATATTTACAGAGCCCTGTGTTACCCTTTGTCCTGCCCCTGAAATAGCAACAGAAGCAAAGAAGGTAATTGACCAAAGAGTAAATGTTGTACTTTTCTAGTGTAGTGGTCTTGGACTCATGCTCCATGCCTAATGCAAAGATCTCTGTGCACTATACACAAGTGGCTGGGATGAGCCAAATAAAGATAATGTACATCCATTACAGGGAGACGAGACCTCAGGCAATCACCACTGCAGTGTTGAAAGGAAATACAATCAGACAGCCTTCCTTTCCTCTTTAAGTCCAAAGTAACATTTACAGATTTGTACACAGTTTGGATGCTTATTTAAAGTTTGGTAAAAAAGGAGAAAGTTTCTCACATAGTTTGTAGTGTATGAAAGAATAACTATAAAAATATATGTATTGTAACATATGTATATATGTGACTGTGTGTATATATGTGTATATATGTATATATAAATGTTTGTAAACATATACGTTTATATAGAGTATATGTTAAATGCATTTACTCTAATATAGCTGTAAGCACAGACATAAATCATGTATCCTCAACCATATGTCTACCAGAATTCCATACAACAATCTGACAGCATTCTCCACTTCAAATCTTTTCAAAGAAAGGTTTTATTTTTCATTTGTCCAGCTAAAACTTAGTGCAGCTCAGGGTAAAGAGAAGTCATTTCAAAACATTATTCTGTGTGTACAGAAGTAAGAACAGAGACTGTACTTTACCGTACATACATTACACTCTCACACTACCTCTGTAGTGGATTTAACAAGAAAGCTACAGTGCTCCTGAGCAACACAGAAAAATCAATCACCTGCAGAGACATGTTAATTATCAATGTGAAAATACTGAAAGGTGTCAGAATTACTTTAGAGAGGCTAGTCTTTAACACAATTATCAAGTAATGTCAAAATTCAAAGACTTTCAGACAAATAGTATTGCTCTTTCTTGTTACTCATGGTCCACTTAGAATCTGTTTACCAAGTATATATTCCACAAACATATAATTATCAAACCATATGTTCAACAGTAAATATGTAAAGTCACAGGACAGGGCCAGGCACAGTGGCTCACACCAATAATCCCAGCATTTTGGGAGGCTGAGGTGGGAAGATCACTTGAGCTCAGGAGCTTGAGACCTGCCTGAGGAACATAGTGAGGCCTCATCTCCACTAAAAATAAAAAATAAAAAGAATTAGCCAGGTGTGGTGCTGCATGCCTCTAATCCCAGCTACTCAGAAGGCTGAGGCAGGAGGATCATTTGAGCCCATGAGGCTGAAGGTGCAGTGAGCTATGATCACACCACTGCCTTCAGCCTGGGCAACAGAGAAACACCCTGTCTCAAGCATAAATAAATAAATTAAATTAATAAATAAATAGAGTCATAGGACAATCTTCTTAAAATTTCACATTAAAAATTTGCGTGCTCTCATTGGGAATCATATAAATTTAAAAGCCTGTAACTTATTTTCATAGCACTAACATTATACAGGCTGTTTCTAAACCCTTATTTCACTTAACATATCAGGCAACACCTTAATCCGGAGTCTCTGAAATCAACTTATAATTTGTAAGACTCAATACTTGACAATATGCATGTATACCTGACTACTACAGATTGAAGGTGACTGATTCAACAGATAAGTTATTCATCCTATCAAAACATGTTATATTCAATAAAATTAAGTAACTAACAAGTACCAGTGGAATGCATACTAGTGTAAACTGAGATGAATAATATAAATGAAACTTTACTATGTTGTCAATATTACATTCATTCAACGCATTTTGTCATTCATAAAAAGACATATCAAACAAACTCTGCTTCTTTATAACAGCAAGATATTTTTGATTGTTCATGTCTTAAAAATAATTTTTCTTGTACTTTTATATCAATTGTTTGCTTTTACTTTGAACGTTTTTTATTGTATCTTACCCCAGTCGTCTCAAAAATGAGTGTGTGGCTCTGGCCAATGATTCCTTCTTTCGTGGACTTGTTAACCCAACACAAGACAGGACAGGAGGTCCCTCTTTAGAAATAACTCATCTTTTCTTAGCTCCTTAAACAGTAAAGTCACCTTAATAACCGCATCAGACTCTGCATATTCATACACACACACACACACACACAAACACACACACACACAAACTGATATGTAGCTATTAATACTATGCATTAATCAAGAGAAACTAATGTTCAAAACACATTCCATTTTCTCTCTCTGGCAGGCTTCTCAACATCTGATTTCAACTCTTTTTAAGTGTTCCAAAGAAACTTTATTAATATTGTAGAGAAAGACTCCTTTTACTCTCTTAAATTCACTGATAACCAAGTAAAAGTCATTGAACAATCAAATCCTAGAGAAAGCCTCTTGAAAAGTCTGCAGAGGACATCAAGGAAATGGAAGTCACACAACAGCAGTAACACCCTGATTGCATTCTACGCTAGCTCTAGAGCCTCCCTTCTGAACAGACACAGCAAAAGTGTTAATGAAAAATCTGTTTCAGCTGTGATGAGAAAAATATTTCAAAATCCATAAAATTGCTACTTCTGTCATACCCAAACTTAAAATGGTTTACAATTTAAATCCTTAATAATGCTACAAATGCCTGGGAAGGGAAGACTTCTAATATGTACATTTGTGAATAATCTGTCAGATTCATGAGATTAATCTTGTGCTTGAAGCCAGGATAATACAGCACAGCTCTTTCTCTGAACACTAAACACTTCCCTGTACAGCATTTACAAATTGCAATTGGTTACTGAATCTAAATAAGACCCTGTTGGGACAGCAGGGAATGTTTTAACATGGGAGTGCGCAGGTAGAACGAGATAAACTGTTAGTTTGAGATTTGATGGGTGTAGCCAAGTTCAGATCTTTTCTTCACTTTCTATTTCCCTCCTAAAAGCGCTTGACTTTTTTTTATAAGAATTATCCAGAATTTTTAAAGAATGCAAAGGATCTTTAGTCAACTGATTCAAAGAAAAATGTTTTATAATTTTACTTAACACATTTCATTATTTCTGACTTTAATTTTAAAGTGATAATTGGCCAAATCTAATGGATCCCTGTCATGTCTTTCCACCATGATATGTACTTCCAGTACAGAATTGGAATTACATCTCTTTTGTTTTTCTTTTTCTAGAGGTGGGATTTTACCATGTTGCACAAGTTGGTCTCAAACTCTGGGCTCAAGCCATCTGCCCGCCTCGGCCTTTCAAAATGTTGAGATTATAGGCATGAGCCACCGTGCCCAGTCAAAACTGGAATTACATTTCTGAAAATGGCACTGTAAATAAAAATGAGATATATTTAATCTTATTTGCCCCTGAGAAGCAAAGTTAAGATATGGGATTATTTCCCAGAAGAAAAAACTAATGACTAACTTTTTATAGAAATGAATACAAAGATTTTTATAACAATACATGAATACAGTAATCCAAATAAGTATATATTTATAGTTGCCATTAGAGATATTTACAAACACTCTGGTTAGCTCCCCTTCCTAGCCTGGGTTAGGATTGTATTTCCCTAGCCCTTAGAAGCCAGCATGGTCATGGGACTTCATCTGGTCAACGAAATGTGTTAGAGTAACTAAAAGTCACTTGGGATTGGAAGCATTAAAAGGTAGTGTGTAATTTACCATGACTCTTGTCCTCTGCCAGAGTGACTGGAAATGCTCAAGAAAAAGCCTGCTCTATTAGCATGGGTACTAGAGTTAAGAATAAACTGCAGCAAAAGCACCAGCTGACCTATTACATAATATACACAGACTGTCAGCAAGAAATACACCTTAGTTATTTTGAACTGCTGAGATTTCGGGACTATGGGTTATCACAGAGTAACCTAGCTTAAACTAACTGACACAGACCTTCTATATTAAAGTATGAAGCTTTGTAAGAGGCAGCTAAATCATTAAGTAACCAATCACACATTGGCTTATTTTCAGGCAGCAATAAATGAAATGGTAACTTCCTTCTATTATTCACTTTCCATCTTCCATCATCGAAGTCCTTCTCCAGTTGCTCCTTTCACACAACAATCAGATGTGCTCAAGCCTCACTGCTGGTGAGACACCTCCTTGAATCTTGCCAAGCCTGGGAGTTAACTGCTTTTCACTGCCAGCATTTCTGAAAGCATAGTCTACAATCATTGCTTCACTTCCATTTTACCTCATGCATTCTGGCAATTACATTAAAGAACTTTGAATCATCAAATCCACAGCTCTTTGCTTTTTTTCCATCTTTTCAATTTTTCTTTCTTTTATTTCTGATATGGTATCATTTTGGTTCTCTCCTAACATGTATCTTTTGTGGGTTTTTTAGAGACAGGGTCTCTCTCTGTCACCCAGGCTGGAGTGCAATGGCACAATCTTGGTTCACTGCAACCTCCGCCTTCTGGGTTCAAGCAATTCTCCTGTCTCAGCCTAGCTGGGACTGCATGTGTGCACCACCATGCCCAGCTAATTTTTCATATTTTTAGTAGAGATGGGGTTTCACCAGGTTGGCCAGGCTGAGTGATCCACCCCCCTCGGCCTCCCAAAGTGCTGGCATTACAAGGCGTGAGCCACCGCACCTGGCCTCTCCTAACATGAATCTTCCAAGTCTCCTTTGTTGGTTCTTATTTCTCTATGTGTAAGTATGCCTTGAGGTCTTTTTCAGATCTTTCATCTCTTTTTCATTTCTCCCCAATAATCTCATTCACTTGTACAGCTTCAGCCCTCACTGTCATGTACATATGATTCCCAAAACCCTCTATCCTAAATTTGTTTCCTGCATATTAGGTTACTTGACACACACACACACACGCACACACACACACACACACACACACACACACACATATATATATATATATATATATATATATCCTACCCATATCACTAGAACCACAAAAGTCAACTTATATTTTGGAATATTTATTTCCCTCCTGTCCTTTCTTCACTGACATTCTCAACAAGTCTCAATACATCAATGTCATTTTCAATAATCTTATCTTCCTCACTAACCACATTCAATCAGTTCCCAAATCCTATCTGTGTTCAGTGCTAACTTAACACAAGACTGCTATGAAAATATGAAGAAAGCTATCTTTTCTGTTGGTATGCACTTGGTCCAGTAATTTATGATAAAGAATAGAGTTTAATAGAAAATCTAATCCAATAATATATTAAAAGAATTATACACCACAACCAAGTGGGATTTATGCCAGGTATAAAAGACCAATTCGACATTTAAAAATCAATTAATGAAATCCACCACACATCAACAGGCTAAGAAAGAAAAATAATACAGTCATATAAATAGATGCAGAAACAATATTTGACAAAATCCAACACCTATTCATTATAAAAACACACAGCAAACTAAGAATAGAGGGTAACTTTCTCAACCAGAGAAAAAACACCTACAAACAACAAACCATTAACATCACACTTAATGGTGAGAAATTAAGAAGCTCTTTCTCTAAACTCAGGGGCAAGGCAAGAATGTCCCTTCTCACCACTTCTATTCAATATCACTGGAAACCCTAACTAATACAGTAAGACAAGGAAAGAGGCATATAGACTAGGAAGGAAAACTTACAACTGTCTTTTCCACAGATGACAAAATTGTTAACAAAGAAAATCTGAAAAATCAACAAAAACTCTTGGAACTAATAAGCAATTATGGCAAGGTTCCAGGATATGAAGTTAATATACAATGTCAACTGCTTTCTTGTATACCAGCAATGAACAATTGGAATTTGAAATTAAAAATAAAAACCACTTATGTTACCACAAATTAAAAAGAAAGGTACAAATCTAATAAAATATGTACAAAGTCTATGTCAGAGAAGCTACCAAACTCTGGTGAAAGACATCAAAGAACCAAATAAATGGAGAGATATTTCATGCTCCTGGACAGAAAACTCAATATCCTTAAGAAGTCAGTTCTTCCCAACTTGATCTATAGGTTCAGTGCAATCCCAATCAACTTGCCAGCAAGTCATTTTGTGAATACTGACAAACTAATTCTGAAGTTTAGATGAAAGGGCCAAAGACCCAGAATAGTCAACACAATAATGAAGAACAAAATCAGAGGACTGATGCTACCCGACTTCAAAACTTACTATAAAGCCAGAGTTATCAAGACAATGTGGTACTGGCAAAAGAATAGACAAATGGGCCAAAGGAAAATAGCCTAGAAACAGGCCCACACAAATAGAACCAACTGATCACTGACAAAGGAGCAATGGCAACTCAATGGAGAATATTTTTTCAACAAATAGTGCTGGTATGACTGGATATCCATATGCAAAAAAAAAAAAAAAAAAAAGAATCCAAACACAGTCCTTACACCTTTCACAAAGTCTAACTCAAAATGGATAACTGACCTAAATGTAAAACACAACACTATATAATTCCTAGAAAATAACACAGGAGAAAATCCATGTGATCTTGGACTTGGTCATGAATTGTGAGATATAAAACCAAAAGCACTATCCATAAAAGAAAAAACCAAAAACTTGGACTTCATAAAATAGTAAGTAAATTTGTTGTCAGTATTCACAAAAGATGTTGTTAAGAGAATGAAGGGACAAGCCACAAACTGGGAAAAATATTTACAAAATATACATTTGTTGTGGGTTAGTTGTGTACAGTAGAAGGATATTAACCACTTTGTGCCATAAGATACAAAATAGATTATCTATTGATCAACTGATCAATCTATCTACAGATACATATCTATATTTTACATATGTGTGTATACCTGTATCTATAGTGATATCTAGCTATATGGAGATATAATACTTTTGTACATACATAGACATCTATATCTTATAGAGATAAGATAAGTGGCGAGAGAGATATCTACATCTGTACAGATATATGGATATGTTAGGGAGGCAGCCATGGGGGATAAAGAGAGAAGCAGGAGAAAAGAGAGAATGAGAATGAATAATAGCAGTAAAAAGGTGTAAAAAAAATCAAAGAAATAATACCTTCTTCCCCTAAAAGTCCTAGAACTAGAGGATGTTGTAGATGGAAAAGTCCCTGGCCTCAGGTCCCACCTTCATGACTAAATAAAGACTCACACAAAACCATATCACACTGAAATATCAGAAAATCATAGTTAAAGGAAGCTTCACAAAATTAGAAAACAGGAAACATATGAGGGACAATCAGGATGGCATCAGAATTCTCAACTATAACAATGGAAAGCAGAAGACAAGACGAGCCATACCTTCAAATTTTAAAACTAGAATGATTTCCAAAGTACAATTATTTACTAACTAGACTAAAAATCAGATATATCAACCAAACAAAGACATTTTGGGAAATGAAAGTTCTCAAAAACTTTACCTCTCATCTGCCCTTTCCCGGTAATTAAGATCTGATGGAGTCCACCAAACCCAGAGCCGCCCCCGAAGAAGAAGAAATGGGACCCAGGAAGGAGGAACGGGAAACAAAAGGAATTCACAGGATGATGCTGAGGGAAGCTTCAGGAAAGCAATTTCTCAGGCCAGAGACCACCAGTCCAGAGGGAGAACTGAGAACTCCCGCAGGATGCCACCAAGAAAACAAAAAGAATCCTACAGGTTGTCTGATTTTACCATAGTGATGAATTTGATAGCTTTAGCAGAGTATCTTAAGGTGAAATAAATAGTAAAGCATGCATAGAAAAGTAAGAAAATAAATAAAAGTAAAGCAATGTTTAATTCCAAGGGAAAATTTTAATCATAGAACAATACAGCCCAACTGTGACAAATTTCTACTTAATCATAATAAAATCAAATAATTATTTGTGGTTTGGTAAATGTCAGTGTATATTTTATTGTGATTAAATAGAAAGTTGTCACAGTTGGGCCATATTGTTCTATGATTACAGCTAGACTGAAACGGTAGGGGAAGATCCACGTGTGTTTTGAGTGGAGCAGCTACAGAAATAACAGAATAAAATCTTCATCTATAAAAGCTAATTATCAATGGAAAACTTACAATACACACTTTTTAAAATAAAAAAGTAGTCCTGCAAGCTTATTATTAGAAATAGGAAGGTAAATAACAGAAACAGCAGCTAAATGATTTCAAGTTGTTGCTTCTATAAAACAGAAATTGAGGGTGGAGGGAAGGTGGGGTAGAAAAACGCTCTTTTACCATAATCATGATGATTTTTTAAACTATACACCTGTATTAATAATATTTAAAATTTCAAAGGAAAATATTTTATCCTAAAGGATCCCAAAGGGGCTGGATTACTCCAACTTGGAATTTGACATTTTTATATAGGTTATCAGTTTTGCATTATAATTTGAGATAATAATTCTGAAAGACATTGTATGAAGGAATCAGCAAAATGCCACAACCAGAAAGCTCTTTCCACCCCCACCCATGGCTTAGGAATGATTAGGAAAAAATGGCCTATATAATAGGCACACTCTTTTATTACAACCAGAAAACCAAAATACAGTAACAGTTATTAACAAAACAAAAACAACTACCACCAGCAATAGTGTATTCAGATAATAATTTAAATACTACATTAAGATTAAATGACCAATTATGCCATTTAAAGAAAGAGAAACCATAAGGAACTTTTGTTTTACAGAAACAATCTGCTTACAGACACAGCATGACTACTTTGTTTCAACAACAGCAAGCAGGAAGATATTTGATATTGTCTGTCCTGTAAATGAAAACATTTTTTAAGGTATTTGAAAGAAACTTCCTGTTAAAGGTGTTATAATATCTACCAAATAAAAGACAAAAAAATGGAAAATACACACCTGGGACTCTAAAAATTATTCTTAGTACTCTGGGAAAATTCCCAGTGGGATTTTTTTCATTACTCTGTCTTGCAGCTAAATGGCAGTTCTGATTCTACTGTGACTGATAAATTTGATTTTGAAATATAGAGTAGATAAGTAAATTGTCAGTGCTTCCACAAAACTTTACTATCTTAGTGTGTGTGTTACCACAGTATGATTGTTCCAATATAAAATATTAAGGAGTGTGGCAAAAAGTGTTGAACTTATCTTTGCCCTTATAAGAAATACATAATTCATTATCCTAATGGTTCAGCTACATCATGCGTCTCCACTGAATTATGGAAAATCAGTTAGAGAACATGCATTCATCTGCAATATTATCCAGAAAGCACGCTGAATAACACTGAGCTCTAAAACAATCATAGAGTTGATATATATCTTAAAATAGATGAAATATTTTCCACAATTTGTTTCTGTGCTGGAGAATGCTAGTTTTTCAATATCCATTCTTTCTTGCTTGCTTCAGTAATTAGCCCTTCACATTTTAGTTGGGAATATGGCTGCCTAGCTAAAGACTACATTTCCCAGCCTCTCTGAAGTTGGATGTGGACATGGGACTAATTTTGGCCAATGGATTGTGGACAGATTGACAGATAGGACTTCTGGTTTGTGCACTCAAAAGTAAAGAGCAGGTTTCCCACTGCTTGTTTTGAAGTCCCCACAGATTGGAAAATAAAAACAGTCATCTTAGACAATAAAATGAAAGCCTCAGATCAAATACAGAAGACATTAGGATCCTGGGTTCCTGATACTGTCAAGCTTCCAGGCCACCCCTGATCACTTACCCAGACTTACAAGAGGGGATATAAACTTCTATCTTGATTGTCATTGTATTTTTAGACTCTCCGTTACTTCAGAAAAATCTGTATCCTATCTAATAAAGTTTCACCTAACACTTTCCTGAAATATAATTCAGGGGCTCTTGACAACATACTAAATTTGCCAGACACCTTTTTTCCAAAGAGTCCAATTCCCTTTCCATAATTTTACATCATTTTTCTTCACAGTGTCTCTGATGTAATACAATAACAATGCTTTAAGATTGACCTAACCCCCAGATTCCATGACCCAAGTGCTCACGTCAGGCTGCTTTCTGCCCTGGGAAACAACATCTGGTTCTGTTTCATACTCCCAGGCAAACTAAATTCCCAGTTTTTAGGGACCAAGAACAAGATTATTTTAATTCATTTTTCAGAAAAAATCTTTTTCATTTACAATCCTTACAATTCACCAAAAACACACTTAATATATAAGATTAATAGACAGCAACTTACGGCTTTTCTCTAACGTTACCTCATGGCACAAAATGGTTAATATCCTTCTACTGTACACAACTTACCCGCAACAAATAGCTTTCTCATATACTAAAGACAGATTCCGATATTTATAAAGTACTTTTATCTATTCAGAGAGAAAAACACTATAAAACGTAAACATTCTGTGGCTCTAAGGTTTCCCCTGGCACCCTGTCTTCTCTCTCCATAAAAATGGGATAATTATACCTGCCACAAACTATTTCGTGCTGATGTTATGAAGATAAATGAAATAACCTATATACGAAAGCATTTTGTGCTCTTAGGAAGAATAAATCCACCTTAAATCCAAGATGGTCTAACTCTTTATAATGTTTTCCAGGGATTTGCTGAACAGCCCCAGAGAGGTCATCACCCACAACAAACTTTTGGTACTGAAGGACCACCTTTCTAACAAAAGTTTCATCTCTCGCACCTGACAACACTTTTCAATTAATTAGGGGTAAGTCCAGATGCTGCTCTATTTGGCCATCTTCAGCGCTCTAAAAGAATCCAGATTTTTTACTTCAATGCCTTGCAACAACTGAAGTGAACAAAAAGCTCTCTAAATCACAGGGGTTTCAGTTGACAGGTTAACAGTGAAACCCATTTCAGTCAACTTCAAATGCAAAGCAGATTTGGCAAGAACCAGGGCGGGGATGAGTGGGAAAAAGAAAGCCCTGGTGGCAGTCTGACAACTCCCTCACGTCTACTGTCTGCTGTAATACATCAGCGACCTCTGAGGACCCAACCAGTCAGCTGAGTCTGGTCTCCAACTCAACCAAAGGAAGATCTTTTAGTTGGCATTCCTCCATTACGTACAGAAATCTGCTTTAGGTACATAGCTTCAGCAGAGAAGTTAGAAATAAGAACTACGGTGGTAAATTCAAAAGCCAAAATTGTATGATCTGACTCATAAATTACAGTCCTTACCCTAATATCCAACACTTTAATGACTCTGGTTAACTTCCTATTTACCTTGTGCTGGGGTTACTAACAGATTTCTTCGCTTTTAGGTGAAGTGCCAAATGTTTCTGCACACCCCATGCTGTTTTAGAAAGTTGCCAAACAAAGAAATGAGGAGTGTGCCAGCTGCCTCTGTACCTCACTGTGTGTATATGTGATACAGCTGAGTCAAAGCATCCCATATCAGATCATCAATTAGCTGTGGGTGATGTGGGGGCGGGGGAGTTTTAACATCTTGGCAGTCTTCCTGGAGCGTAGTTACAGTGATGTAAGGTAATATTAGAGCTGGAGTGATTTGCAAGAGGATCACTGAGGTCTTCAATACAGTTCTCCTCTCACTCCTGATGGCTTGTCCCTGAGGTTTCTATCACTGACAAAACACTTAAGATATAGCTCAGGTGTTGAATGTCACTTTTCATTGAAATTTCTCAAAATGCTAATTTTCTAGTGCATGGTTTTCCCTTAAGCCAATGTTAGCAAGAAAACACTGCTTCTCTGTTTAGATAAGTGTTAAAGAAAACAGAAATGACAAGTTAACTATTGTTTTGAAATAAGCACTATACATTGCCCCATAATTCAAAATGTGTCCAACTTCTATTTACAACTTAGTGACTATGACCATACCTGTAATTGATCATTAAAAAATATGTAGGATGCTGAAAAGTCAGAAACAAAAGAAAGTAAACATTCAATTTATAATACACCAAATACTTAAAGTTATGTTTTATAAGTCAATCCTACCTACACAGTGCTAGCAATAAAGTATACTCTATTAAAGAATTGCTTCTCAATGTGATACTTTGAAAATGGTTGCCAAGACACTCTTAAACTTTTTCCAAAATCATTGAAAGAGCTCTTCTAGTCTTTCTAAAGTAGGCTCAATGTAATCAGCATTTTTCCTAGTGATCATAAACTAGGTTGTCCTGCAGTTTAACAGAGCATTATAGAAAGAGACACGCATATATACTCATTCTGTATACCCTCTGCTAATTCCAACACACCATGCAATATGAAAATCACAGCACAGGAACAGCTAAAATATAATTAACAACTCTGAAATGAGTCTTGCGCTTTCTACTATGCATCAGTCTGGGCAAAACTACTTTGACTTAAGGAGTGAGTTCCATCTACGAGGTAGCTCTTATGCTTCTGAATCCAAGCAATCCAACACACCAAAAATAAAGAAGTCATTTATCGTATTCTTTCCATCCACATTCACTCATCCATTCAACAAACATACACTGAGGAGTCTCTTTTTAGCAGACACTGTTCCACACCCTAAGGATGCAGCCTCCACCTCACTCTGCACTTCAGAATGTGGAGAACCCTGCAGGGAAAATTTTTTTTCCAAGAAAGAAGATACTAGTTAATAAAATGAAAACAACAAATTATTAGATCTCATTCAGATAGTTTAAAAGCAGGAATTTTTCTCACAATTTTATCTACATAGTGATTTCAGATTTTTTAAAAATTTTAATATACTGTTTTATAGAAAGGATTATTAGCTTCAGTGAAGAAACTACAAAGAACCACATTACGAAAGAAAGTGATAACTCAAATAAATGATTTTGTTTCCATTTTAGAGAGGAGGCACACATATACATGAGTCCACACAGCTTTCCTATATCTTACCAAGTTGAATTATTTTATACTAAGCTACAGAGAACAGTAGGATGTGACAGAACCATCTTACATAGAATACAAAGTGCCCTGAAGAGGATCATTTTCCACTGCATTTTCTCTATTCTCATTTACACTCAGACACATAAACCAAACTACTTCTTAACACTTATCTACCTCCTGCTTTTAGCACTGCGCTGAGAAAATAGGGAGTACATAATAAACAGTAGTTAATTGAATGAAATGTTTTATTATTGTGCTTTTCATTATATTCACTGAATATTTCTTCCATTTACATGACAAAGAATGAGGGGCATTTCTTTTGCAGGTCCTCTTCCACTAGATATATTGGTAAAGCAAGATGGCCGTCAATTAATATTTTCAAGTAAATTTAACAGCCTAGGTGAGAGTTACATGCAACAAAGAATGGCGACAAAACAATGGGTTAAGGTGAACACTGCTCTGTACATATTCAGAATAAGCTAGTATCTATTTCTATTTCCAAAAGCAGGTGAAACTAATCACATAACAATGCTGAATGGTAAAGATTTCAGTTTTATTCCAAACAACTAGATAGGAGATAATGCCAGAAAAAAATGAGAGTTGCTAATATGTTCATATATGTCTGAATAACCCAGTGAACTCCTTCAGAGATGAAATGTTATCCAAATCAATGAGGGTTTCTCCTAATAAAAATACAGGCAACATTAAAACGTAAAATAAAACAAGAAAGATTAACCAATAAACTCTATTTCTTTCCAGACACATAGCAGTAAATTTTAGTATCTTTGGGGATATTCATGAGATCCATAATTAGTAACATACTAGTAACAACATTAATAAAATTTCCCTCACTTTATTTTCAAAAACCTTCAGTAAATAATTATTATCTTTGTAATACAGACTATGAGCATTTCTACATAATGTATATATCTCACAGAAAGGAGTATATGATATCCCCACTCTTTACTACTGTATCTTCTGTTTTCAATGGAAACACTTGCTCTCAAGAGTAAACCTTAAGCTGGGAGAGGTGGCTCACGCCTGTAATCTCAGCACTTTGGGAGGCTCAGCTGGGCGGATCACTTGAGGTCAGAAATTCGAGACCAGCCTGGCCAACATGGTGAAAACCCATCTACTAAAAATACAAAAATTAGCCCAGTGTGATGGTGGGTGCCTGTAGTCTCAGCTACTCCAGAGGCTGAGGCAGGAGAATTGCTTGAACCCAGGAGGCAGAGGTTGCAGTGAGCCAAATTAGCACCACTGCACTCCAGACTGGGCAACAGAGCGAAACTTCATCTCAAAAAAAAAAAAAAAAGTAAATATTAAAATACAGTATATGGTTCTTGTTATTCATTATAGTTCTGTGATGAACCAATTTGGGAAGGGAAACGGGAGGGTGCAACATAAAGGAGATAAGCCTCAAAAAAAAATCACTAAGAGGTAAAAGGCTCCTACTAGTATCAAAACAAATTGCAAGCCACATAATATGGTTGTCGGAAAACTCCATTTTATATTGAATAACTGTAATGTTTTATATTGAAATTTTCACAATTTTAATAAAATTGTGTAAAACTTCTGAGTGTTTCTCCTCTTCTACTTAAAATTTTAAAATTCACTTCTTATCCAAAAGAGATAATGGTCTAAGTTTAAAACAGTCACTCTGCTAGGTTTCTGCCCACCTTACAAAACACTGCAGAATGCAGTCTACCTGTAAGATACCTTACAAGATACTGGCAGGCAAGTTGAGCCAGCATATTCCAACAGACAAAATTGCAATGTAATCTTATTTTGCCTCCCACCGTTTTTAGCATGTACACAGTGGGACAAGTTCTTCCCCTACCATGGCTCAAAAATCATACAATCGTGACCTTTTTGATAACTCTTAGGTAATAAAATGCCTATATTTTCTTTAGGTTGCAAAATGCAGTCTCAGTCTGACCCCCAGAAAGTCAGTCTCCTGCTATAATTAAGTGATGCCAACATCACTCCATGTACCAGCTGTTCCCCCTATTCCTGGATAAAGCCTCCCACCTGGAAATGGATAAAGCAAATGTGGTATATATATACAACATGGAATCCTACACAGCCATAAAAAAGAATAAATTATTCCCTTTGCAGCAACACGGATGTTGCTGGAGGCCATTATCCTAAGCGAGTTAACACAGGAACAGAAAACCAAATACCGTATGTTCTCAATTATAAGTGGGAGCTAAACATTGAGTACACATGGGCACAAAGAAGGGAACCACAGACACTGGGGCCTACTTGAGAGTGAACGGTGAGAGGAGGGTGGATGAGGACTGAAAAAGTACATATTGGGTACTATGCTTATTATATAGGTGACAAAATTATGTTTACACCAAATCCCCATGACACACCATCTACCAATGTAACAAACCTGCACTGCATATGAACCTAACATAAAAGTTGAAAAGAAAAAAGAAAATATTTTAATACATATATATATGTTGTGTGAGTGTGTGTGTGTGTATATATATATAACAATTAAAAAATACAAAAAGTTTTTTTTAAAGCCTCCCACTTAGGAAGGGCATGAGTGACACTGACACTTTTCCTTTCTGATCGTCTCCCATCCTGTTTGCTAGCTGTTCATTCTGAGCCTTCTGAATGATATTAAGAGATGGGGAGTGATAATGAGGGAGAAGAGGTATGGGGAGCAAGATGTTCTTACTCAAATTACCTGGCATTGTCATCAGTGGGCATCCCATTCTATGAACCTGGAAGATATTCAGAAAAAATACTTAAAAAATAAAAAAAAAATTAAAGATGTTGAGAGAAAGAAAAGCTCCTTCATTAGCAGGGTGCCTATGAAGGATTTTAGAGACATTCCATTGCTGGAGATCCTTTGCCCCTGCCAAATATGTTTCTAATCTGGTTGTTTGCTTAACCTCTTTCCCAACCCTAAGGAACCCAAAGATCCAACTGGAGCTTCCATCTGCTATGGTCTGTTCAGAATTCCAGGCAACCATGCTGACCAATGTCTAATATTATTTCACAATGCCTCGACCTGAAGAATGCTATAGCAGGAGAAAGAATGTGGGCTTTCACAGTCATAAGACCTGTATTTTGAATTTCCGGCCCTTTATTTCCTGATTGCCCTTGGAGTGACTAACTCTGAGTCTCAGTTTCCTCATCTATAAAACAATGTGTTATTTTAATATTTTAGATGATAATTCTCTAGTCTTGACTCATAGAAAGGCATTAATAATTGGAACACCAATTACACAGAATGCAGAGGAATGATGATCTGGTTATTCATTGCTCATAGAAAACCACCTATAAACTTAGTAATTTAAAGGAATAATTCATTATTATCCTATGTTTGTGTAGTCTCATCTGGGTAGTTCTCTGATATGGTTACAGATGATGGCTAAGATTTAAGTCATTTGAAGCCTTACCTGGGCTGGACATCCAAGATGGCTACGCACCTGGCCAGCAGCTAATGCTGGCTATCAGCTAAGTGTTCAGCTGACCTGACAACCAAACCACCTACATACAGACTGTCTATGTGGCTTGGCATTGTTACAATATAGAGGCTGAGTTCCAAAAGGGAGCCCTCCAAAAGCAAGCATTCTAAAAGGCCTATTGGCAGGCTGAAAGCCTTCATAGAAGTTAGTGCATAACATCACTTCTGCCACACTTTATTGGTTAAGAAATCAAGGCAAGCTCAGATTAAAGGAGAGGGAAATTAAACTCCATTTCATGATATGAAGACAATATGTCATGTCAGAAGAGAACCAACTGTTTATAGACTATCTATCACAAATGACTGTGGAGGAAAGCGGGAAGCCAAGGAAGAGGGAAAAATAGTACCCGTGAGTTCCCTCAAATGAGATGCACATGAGGATAAAATTACAAGTTCTTAAATTTTTTATCTTTGGCTTTTAAAATTTCTAATTGTTGTATAAAGTAAATAAAATAGTAGTACTGTGGTACATGGATGGTACATGCTCCAAAAAAATCAGTAACAGGAATGAAGGCAAGAAATTATCTGTCTTCTGCTGCAGTAAGTATTCTTCTTACACAGTAAGAGCATATAAGAATTAGTGACACAGGTCCCCACTTGTTTTTTACCACATATATAGGAGAAATATTTGCTTTTTATAAGTAATAATAGAGATCTGTAACCTATAATATTTGGAGACCACTGACAGGGTGTCCCGTTTCTGCCCAGACGTGGGGATGACTTCAAGTCAACGGATTCATGCATCAGTATGTGCTTAGAAACAGAAAAAGACTAAAAAAGCTAGAATGATTTCTAGAATACTAATTATTAAATCATGGTATCTGTTGACTTGCTTCTATTGTTCTGGAATATGACTAGCAGAATCTAATCTAAGATGACAGAAGTGCCTGAGTATCTGTATTTTTACTGAGATAATACTCACCATAAGAAATGTATGTGGTAGATTATAGACAGCTGCAAAGTATGTAACACTCCTCCCACTAAAGGATGAGATCCACATTACTCCCCCTTAAATCGTGGGCTCTGTGACTAATTGACTAACAGAATGTGGCACAAGAGATGTTGAACCAGTTTCTGGGCCTTAGGATGCTGGCAGCTTTCACTTTCTGTCTTTTTGTGATACTTGTTCTTGGAAACCAGCTGCATGCTGTTGAGGGAGCCCAAACAGCCCAATGGGGAGGACCATGTGGGGAGGAACTGAGAACCCTGGTCAACAGCCCATTTAATCTCCCAGTTAACAGCACCAACTTACCAGCTATGTAAGTGAGTCATCTTAGAAATGGATCCTGCAGCCCCAGTTGAGCTATCCCAGTTGACGCCACACGAAACAAAGTCAAATCCTATCCAAATTGCAGGTTTGTAAGCAAATTAAATGATTATTGCTGCTAGAAACCACCAAGTTTTAGGGTGGCTGATTATACAATGCAATGTCCTAACCTTAGCTGTTCAAATTGTAAGTTTAATATTGCCTTTCCCCAATAAATTAAAGATAATGAGCTTCATCTAACATAAGAATCTACCATCACATTTTATGGTGAGTAATGCAACAGATCTAAGCTATAATGTGACGTGCTATCACATAAATAGTAAAAATAGTGCCCCCCACATGATCACCTTCATCTCTGAACGTGACCTTGCTATCACACATCAGAAGGTAGAGGCCCCCATAGTCATCATAGATTCGCCTCAACCCATCCTCAGCCTTTTGACTGATTTCTCCCTGTAACCAATGACATCTATTGGTGAGATTAATGATTTGTGCTTTAAAGACAGTATGATATGTGATTATGAAAGGGAATAAAACTTCAGGCTCGTAGGGACTAAATCTGTGTCCTCAGCCTCATACGTGCTCCGTTTTGACCATTTAACCTCAAACGAATAAAAAAAGTAACAGAAAACATATTGAAAACTTCGTAAAATCAATTAGGTTGTTTCATACAATAGCATTAAAATGAGGCTCCACTGTAGTGGACCAAAAACATTTAGAGGCCGTATAGACAGTGTTATACCTTAACTTTATAATTAATATTTTATATACGTAGTCGATGGAAACCTGGAAGTAGTCACCAAGTCAATCTACATTGTTCATGTATAGTAACACTAAGAAACACTAGTAACAATAGTAACCAGTAACACTGAGGAAAGTCCTAGATTACGAACTTCGTTAGAAACACTAATCGTTGCTTTAAAATTACTTAAATATATATTTTTTAGTTTCCTGCAACAGTACTTTGAACATCTCCATTTGGATATATATATTTATATATATAATATATGTAACTTGTTTGTGTTGGACAAGGACCAAGTGGAGAAAAAAGTATCAATGCAAGACAAAACATAAAACAAAAGGGAAGTAAGGAACCATCTACCCTGTGCTTCAAGCAAGCAGAAGAGATCAGAACTGCTGATGTTAGTCTGAGTCAAAGATGCCAAAAGGACCTTAGGAAGTGCTCCGTGAAAGCCATGGTTACCCTTTGATCTCACCACGGCTGGCATAGCGCTAGTGAGACAGATCTTGACAGGTTTCATTCTGGTTTAGTCTGGTGCCCAGATTAGCAACAGATTCATTTAATAATTTTTAACATGATACAGAAGAAAATCTAAATGTACAATCTGCCTGTGTGCCTGGAGATTTTTCCCTTAGCTTGATGCATTGCCTTTTGATGAACATTTATCTCAGCAAATCTTATTTCTGTACACTAAGGAATTTTCTAGTTCTAGAAGAGCTTTTAAATCCTTTGGCAGAGATTCACTCATCCTAGTAAAACAATAGCTGGCAGATACACACAGTCTACAGGAAATCAGGGTAACAAGTTAGGTCATTTTTTAGGTGAGCTACTTAGCAAATTTTGATTTGTCCTTCACAAAATGAAGATTTGTTTTCTTAAATGAAAGTACATAATTTATTTTTATTCTCTATTCTAAAAGTCAATAAACAAATCATCAAATAAAATCTGGTTTATACCAGCTTTCATGACTCACATCTGGGCTATGTAGCTCACAACAATATTTTCCACCATAATATTTCTGTAAAAATCATCCTAGAACATATTAAATCCAAAGAAAACAATATAGTTTATTTGGAGGTCAGCCACCAACACTTACACCAAAAATTTTCTTACCTCCCTATAATTTTGATACCTGACCTTTAGTCACTAAGATGTAAGTATGTAGAATATGTCTTTAAAACAACTAATTAGATTATATTCAGCTATTTTGCCTGGAAATCAGGAGGAAAGACGTAAGTAACGTCAAATCTGAATTAACTCCTCCCCATATACCAATCAGCTGCTAGTTCTATCTAGTTCTTTGTTATCTAAGAATGTCTTCCACATTGTATCAGAATTTGAGAGAAAGTCCCACGAGGGCAGAGGCCACCTTTTCTTGCTCACCATTGCATCCTCTGACCTAACACAGCTCCCAGCACCCAGTAAGTACTTAGCACATATTGGGAGGATGAATACAGCATGAGACCCTCCTCAAAGCCATCTTTTCTACATTCTAAAATCAAATCTATATTAGCACCCCTCTTCTGCCTTAAAAAATTATTTTTAGAAAGACCTTTTTAATACATTACATGTGTGAGTCAACACATTGGGTTCAGATAGATAGGGGTAGTAGGGCAGCTTGCTGGCACTGACCATCCAGTCTGAAATGTACCTCTCACCCACATGCCATCCCCCTTTGCCCCCATATCTCTTGATCCCCTTTCCTTGTTTTATTGATCTTTGTAAAAATTATCCTCAGAGATGTTCTATAAATTTCATGTCACTTGTCTATTGACTTCTAATAGAATATAAGTACATGAGGTCAGGAACTTTATTTTGCTTTATCCAGTGTTTCTATTGCCTAGGAAAATGTCTGGCACACAGCAGATGTTCATTTTATGTAATGGATGGATAGGAAGGAAGGAAGGGAGGGAGGGAGGGAGGGAGGGAGGGAGGGAGGGAAAGAAGAAACTCAGTGGGCTGCCATGGTAAAAATGCTTACGGGTTGAATTGTGTTTCTTCAAAGAGATATGCTCAAGTTCTAACCTACAATACCTATGTATATGACCTTATTTGGAAATGGTCTTTGTAGATATAATCAAATTAATACGACGTCATACTAGATTAGAGTAGGTCCTAATCCAATATGGCTGCTGTCCTTATAAAAAGAAAAGAGATTCAGATACACTCAAAAGGAGGACGGCCATGTGAAGACAGGCAGAGATTGGAGTTCTTCTGCCACAAGCCAAGAAATGCCCGGTACTATCATAAACTGTAAGAGGCAAGGAAGGGTCCTCCTCTAGAGGCTTCAGAGGGAGCATGGTCCTGCCAACATCTCGACTTCCAAGTCTCAAGAATTGGGAGAGAATAAATTTCTATTATTTTAAGCCACAGTTTATGATACTTTATTACAACAGCCCTAGAAAACTAATACAACTGGGCACAATAAAAGAAGGGTATATTAAGGGAAGGGTCTCAAAAACCAGAGTGGAAGATTATAGAAAGACAAACTTTGCCTAACTAAAACATTTCCTGCAATATTCAACCAAAGCTGGTTGTAGAACAATGAATAAATAAAAGATGTACTAGGAATTTTAAAAAGGAAATTCTTAGAGCAATAGGTTACATTATTCTTTTTAAAAACCTAATTATTTTTCTTAGTTTAGTACTTAATCTGTCTTTTCTTAATTTTTTTTTTTTTTTTTTTTTTTTTGAGACAGAGTTTTGCTCTTGTTGCCCAGGCTGGAGTGCAATGGTGCAATCTTGGCTCACTTGCAACCTCCGCCTCCCGGGTTCAAGCTATTCTCCTGCTTCAGCCTCCCGAGTAGCTGGGATTGCAGGCATGCACCACCACACCCAGCTAATTTTGTATTTTTAGTAGAGACAGGGTTTCTCCATGTCTCTACTAAAGAGACTCCATGTCTCTGGTCAGGCTGGTCTCGAACTCCTGACCTCAGGTGATCCGCCCGCCTTGGCCTCTCCAAGTGCTGGGATTACAGGCATGAGCCACTGTGCCCAGCCTCTTTTCTTAATTTTTAATGCAAGTTTGCCTAACAAATACTATCTTTGGGATGCCTAACAACTTAAGAAATAGACAAATCTGACAATAAAGTTCAATCTCTTACCAATGGGCTAATATTTTACCTCAGATGCCAAACTGCAACTTTTCAGATGGCAGATATGCAATTTTGTTACTTTTATAATTCTATTAATTTTACTGGAGGTATTTTAAATTTTATATTTAATATTTAATTATTTTGTTTTGACCCTATTTTAAAGCAAATTCTGTTTATTCCTTTGGCCATCTAACCATTAATATATTTGAAATACAAAACAGACAATAATAGTAATAATCTCAGAGCTATCATTTTTAAACACTATGTGTTAGACATACTTATAAACTCTTTTGTAGATTAGTCTTTTAAGTCTAAATAACTCTAAGAGAAATGCAATTAATAACCTATTAATAATTTAGCAGGTGGAAACACTGAAGCTTTGAAATGTATAATGCAATGTGTCTCTAGTATTTCACCTTGGTTACAGGTAGGCTCTGACAAGCCAGATATCTAGTTATAATCATTTCTCAGTAATTGTGGGGGACTAGTTCCACGACCTCCCAAGGACATCATAATCCACGGAGTCCTTTGCAGATTATGTTTGAGTCCCTTATATTAAATGGTGTAGTATTTTGCATATAAACTACACACATTAGGTATTACTTATAATAATACAATGCAAATGCTATGTAAGTAGCTGTTATACTATAGAGTTTAGTCAATAACAACAGGAAAAAAAGTTTGTACATGTTCAGTATAGACACAACCATCCTTTTCTCCTCCCTGAATATTTTCAAATCACAGTTGGTTGAAACCAAGGATACTAAACCCACAGAAATGGAGGCTGACTGTATATACAAGTCATATGTAATCCGTCTATATTCCCATAGCTAGTAAGTTGTGGAGCCAGGTTTGTGCTCAGGCAATCTGGCTACACCTTTATGCACTATTCTATAGTCATGTCTTTTTTATGGAGATATGTGTTTTTCCTGAAGTTGGCTCACTCATACTGACAGTACTACAAGTCATATAATAAAATCATTTCTCAGTTGCCAGTAATGGTGAAAATGAACACTCACCTTTCGGATGAATCCTGTAATATGGTTTATTACGTTTGACAAGATACGATTTGGAAGGTTCACAAGACTTTGTACATTAGGAGACATGACTTATTAATGTACCATTAATGGAAAGTGTTACTAAATACTAAAATTCTGCAGAATCAATTGCTGCTTTTTTTTTTTTTTTTTTTTTTGGCTTTTGAACTAAACTTACTCTCCATGGCAGCTTAAAAAGAGAAGTCCCATGAAAGTTTTAAACTCTATCCAAACCCAGGACAATCCATCCTCTGTTTAGATGTGCCTCCACCCATCTCAGATTTGATGTAATTTGTCAATCTGCCATGTCCTTGTTCAAATACTGCAGTATGTACTCTCTCAGCTCTTATGCCAAAAACCACATGAGTCTCCTAACTTCAGGAATATGTTGGGTAAATATTCTCACCCAATGAACTGCTTTTGAACACTTATTGGTTTGCATCTAATATTATATATCACTAATTTGTATCCTCTTCACTTCAAAAAACATAAAATTCACCTTTTGAACACATCACATGTCCCTGAATATGTAAGCCCTCTAACCAAATCTTCAGCCGCCGTTCTCATGAGAGTTTTTTATCTAATGAGATTACACTGAACTCAAATCTAAAATAGATTTGCGTTTAGGATTAAAGTGATAATTCTTTCTCCTCTATAAAATTTGCTGCCAAAATAGGTTGGTAGTTAGAATACCTCCACAAGACTCTTAATGGCTCACAAAACTTCTGCTTTCTGGACTTAAAATGTGTAATGAGAGGTTTCAATGATGTCAAACTAGTTATAGGGAGAATTTGATCAGCCACTTTTAAATTTCTAGGCATTAGAGCAAACCCATTTAAGTTTATATTAATGAGTTAGTATAAACTTTCCCTGGGAAGGTTCTCTGTGATCCTCAGTTGGAATTCTGCAAGCATAAAAGCAAGTCAGTAAGTCCAGAAGGCTTTATTTATTAAATTACCAAATCACAATAAAATAAAACTAGAAGGAACTGTGCAGATAATCTATAAACTCATTATTTTACAGGTGATAAAATTGAGGCCGTGGAAGACACTGACTTTACACATGACTAGGTTTCTAGCCCAGTGTACTCTCCACTGCTTCATACTGTTTCTTGTTTCTCAGAACCTGGTATTCTGAGGTAGTTCCTGCCAATAGTCACACAGAGAATGAGTCTTTTTTTTTTTTTTTTTTAAGGTACAAAGAAAGACTGAGAACAAATAATTCGTTTAAATATCAGTTTTTACTTTTTGTCTCCACCCTAGGTTCCCTGCTTCTTCCTCTGGCTCTCACCTCCTCAGTCCCACCCTGCCTACCACACTCCCACTCTCTGTGTCACCCCCTACAAAAGAAACAAAGCTGGGCATGAGTTCTGTTACTTTTTTTTTAACCCCTCCTATAGCCACACCATTATTTTCCATAATTCCTCTCTATTATTTTCCATAAACTCAAGAGGAAATTATACATCCTAGCACAAGCAGCCTCCTATGACTTTGTTGACTAATGCCTGAAGGAAAAAGCTATTACTTCCTGTGGCCAAGTTATAGCTACAATTTTAGTTTCTTCTTGAGATCACCTTCTATATGACAATATAAAATTACAAAGTGCCAATTTAACTTCTGAAAAATAAACTTCTTTTGTTATCCTACTAAACAGAAATCCATGTTAAAATAAAAATAGTTGTACACTTTTTATCTCTATACTATTACAATTTTCTGAAAAATAAGTCATTTTTATTTGTATCTGTGTTCAATAATGAGAAGGAAAACCCATAAGTATTATTTGTTTTCTAATCAGAAAGCAGGCTAGAAGATACCATCTGTCACTTATAGTCTTACTTCTAATCTAATAGAGGCAATAAACCCATATCAGAGCCACCAATTGCTTTGAGTTCTCAATCAACTCTTTGTATATTCTATAAGGGAAAAATTCATCCAAAAAACACACTATGAGAAAAATCTCTGTTTTCTGGAAGACATTTAGTATGATGTCAGCCATCTGAACTGTGGTTCTTTTATTGGTTCATTACATTTTATTTTAAAGATTAACTGATTTTGCTCTTCAGTGATCCCATATTTCTGAACCTGCAGATTTCTTGAGATTGCGCAGACATCCATTTCACTTCAGGTACTTGTGGTTTATCTCAACTGATGAGATATTCAGAAATAACTCTACATAGCAGAATTTTATGAACAAAAGAAATTCAAACTAGACACAAAGACTATCCAAAAGGTTTTACACCAGACACCCTGTGGTTCCCCCATGGAATGCAGAGAATTTTAATAACATTATTTAATGAAGATCTGAAGACCGGACTCATTCTATCATGTATCAACTATGGTAATGATATGTTTAATATTGCACACATAGCAGTATTTTAATAGTAGAATTATTCGATAAGCATATAGAAATGTATTTTGCTATTAAAATCAAATCAAACCTCATGAGGATAATGTCACTAAGATTCTAATCATAGAAAAAAGTTCAAAAGTACTTCATTGAAATCCAAATTCTGGAAACTAAATTCAAATTCCTTTAGAGCACATGGAAACAATTTTCTTTCCTTTTAGTACTCAAAAATAATATGATTTATTCCCTATAATATTGTTATTTCACTGTTTTCAACATCACCTTGCTTATGAGGTTTCTGCATTTATAATTCCTCTGAAAAGCATATAAGTAGACAACTATTTTACTGTTATATGTGGATATTTTTCCAGAAAATTTTATGGGTGAAATGTAGAACCGAGACTGAATAATGTGGACACTGAATGTGAGGATAAGTCTTTAGAGCCAAAAATTTCCAGGAAGCAAGAGTTTCCCAACCCTGCACAATTTTATCAATTACTCATCCCGTATTATTTAGTACTTAATATCTTATGCATATTAATATCTTATGCATATTAAGTACTAAATAATACGGGATGAGTAATTGATAAAATTCTATAGCAAAAAAAAAATAGCCCTACATTACTCTTTGTGTGAACAAATTTTCACTGAAAAATAAAGCGATTTCAAAATTTTTCAAATTTGCCTATAACCTTTAAATCAGAGTAGAATGAAAGTTCATGCAAATTTCTCCAATGAGTTCTTAAAGTGCATGCTGTGCTTTAAAAATCTATACCTGTAGGAATTACATCCAGTCATTAAACTTGTTTGAAATAGTAACGGATGAAACCACAGTTACTGTTTCCAAGAGTATGCAGAAACACATCTGAACCTAGCATGTTTTTGCTGACCTTAAAATATATGATATAAGTACTTCATTTCTAATACTTAAAACATGTATGCATACCTGTTATAACAAGAAAATGGGATTAAAAGGCAATTGAGACATAGACAGAAAATAACTCTTTAACACTTCTATTATTTTAACCAATACTACTTCTGAGTATCAGATTGTGAAATCACTGCAGTGCTGTTAACAGTTAAGTGACCCAATTTACACCTTCTGTGTTATGGGCTCTTAACCAGTGTTACTAAAAACCTAGCTATCTTGGCCTTCCTTTCACTGATCAACCTATAAAATGCAGGGACCTATGATCATATCAGAAATGAAAAGACTTCGCTATTTAGTATCTACATCTTAATGTTCCTATATGTTGGTCTTCTTCAGTGTTATTATACATGTTAAAGACTTTTCATGCCTAAATAAATAAATAAATAAAGTACTCCAATTTTGATAAAGACACAATTATGGGTCAATGCTGCTGTTGTAGTAACTCCTATGAAAGGAAGTTAAAGAATAAAGTAGTCGGCCAGGCGCGGTGGCTCATGCCTGTAATCCCAGCACTTTGGGAGGCCGAGGTGGGCGGATCATGAGGTCAAGAGATTGAGACCATCCTGGCTAACACGGTGAAACCCTGTCTCCACTAAAAATACAAAAAATTAGCTGGGCGTGGTGGCAGGCGCCTGTAGTCCCAGCTACTCAGGAGACTGAGGCAGGAGAATGGCGTGAACTTGGGTGGTGGAGCTGGCAGTGAGCTGAGATCGCGCCACTGCAGTCTAACCTGGGTGACAGAGCAAGACTCCGTCTCAAAAACAACAACAAAAAAGAATAAAGCAGTCACAAGTCTCCGCAAAATAGGCATATTCTTTCAGAGAAACTAATAAAATTTTAAAATAACATCAACTATTAAGTCACTTTTTATAATTGTACTTATCATATTCTGTAATTTAAGCATAATGCTCCAAATAACTTTTTATTTTTTACTTATTTTATTTATTTATTTATTTATTTATTTTGAGACAGAATCTCACTCTGTTGCCAGTGCAGCGGCACAATCCGGGCTCACCGCAACCTCCAACTCCCCAGTTCAAGTGATTCTCCTGCCTCAGCCTCCCAAGTAGCTAAGATTACAGGCATGCGCCACCACGTCCAGCTAATTTTTGTATTTTTAGTAGAGCCGGAGTTTCACCATGTTGGCCAGGATGGTCTCGATCTCCTGACCTTGTGATCCACCCGCCTCGGGCTCCCAAAGTGCTGGGATTACAGGCATGATCCACAGCCAACTTTTTATTCTTTAACCTCAATTCTAACACTTCTTAACATTTGAACAATTATATTTTTAAAAAACTGATTTTCAGAGAAACTTGCTTAACTAAAAGCTCAACTCTATAATCTCTTAGGCCCCTAGTAAGTATTTATAAGAATTTATGTTCTCAAGAATTAATATTAAGCTATTTAATTTTAGTAATCAACTGTAATAATTACTACGTAAACATTTTAATATGTTTAACTCATAAATTCCATCATCTTTTACTTGCTAAATGTAGGATTTAGAATGCTTACTTCCCACACCTAGTCAACTATTTCCTCAGTGACCCAAGAGAGTTTAAAAAGTCATGTTGTCTCTACAGCTATAAACCAGACGTATTCCCAAAGGGGGCTGTCCATTTTGGGCTCAAGATTCAGTAAATCTATATTGCTGAATGAAAAAACTGCATTGTTTTAAATAACTCCCAGACAAAACAGAGTCTCTACAAATCCACTTTATTGTTTAAATAACTCTGTCTTGTATATATCTGGAAAGAAATGTGATTAGTTTTATTAATTTTTTAAAAATTATCCAAATCAAATTGATTTCCTAACAATAAGTGTGAGCAGTTATGGGTATATAAACATTCTGTATTCAGAGACCTGAACAGCATCACAGAAGCTGATCCTCTCGCCTCCAGCTATATCACATATATACCAACTCAAACAGACCAAGAATTAATTCCTGAAGGATGCTTTAGATATATACACTCTTAGGAAACGTTTCTTTAAGGAATTGTCAGCTTCCATCTCCTCATGTCACAATTTAATTTGTAATTTCCTGGCATTTAGAGAAATGAAAATTTAAATGTTCTATTATTGTAGGTATTTATATCTTTCCAATCTATTTCAGCCTATTAATCAGGTCACCAATGTGGCCTTACCCAAAAATAAACATTACAATTCTAACGCATCTATTGTAACCAGGCAGGCCTCAATCTTATTGTTAAGTGCGCTCTTAGAAATTTGGGATGCATTTTTACATGAAAACACTGGAAATTGTTACTATATCCCACATTTTCCAAAAAAAAAACTGCACTAATGATAGTTCTATGTCTTAAATATTGACTTTAGAATCCAATATCCCCAAAGTTTCAGGGTATGCAGAATTAGTTGCTGACAGCTGCTAGCAGCTGGCAGCACCCAAAACCAAGTCAGAAAAGAGATCTGAAAGAAAGTGAGTGGGGACATCTCCCCCACCCCCACCTTGACCCTAACAGTTAGGGAAATGACCTGCATTTGGATAAAGATAATTCCCTTCCTAAATTACTCTAAGCTTCTTAGTAGAGTCAGAACTCCTTGGAGTACAGGAAAGTATGCCCTATCTGCTGCATTTACCAGTTAGGTCTTAATAATCAGCCGATTATTTAACAAAACATCTTGTATAATAGGGATCAGTAAAGGGGTTAAATGATGAGATCCTTTATTTCTATTACTAAATAATGTCTTTTAGAACCAGGCATAGCACACAAACTAGTGTGTGACAAGTGCTGAGTGTAAGATACTGATATCCCAGACATTTATGAATTACGTATCTAAGAAGTATACCTATCTACCAATTTTGAAATATGTATCTCAGAATTTATGTCATCTTCTTCCAAGTAAACACCTTAAAGTGCTATACTGAAATTTACTTCATTGCTTCAAATATGCTCTGAACTACTGTCTTGGCATTTTTAATGTTTTTTAACATCCTCAATGCTTTTTTATCTTTTAAGAGTACACACGATTTTTAGAAACACAGGTTTTTCGGAGCTAGGACTTGTGATAACAGTGATAAACATAATAAATAGTATCATTTGTGTTTAAAAAGAAGAAGAAGGAGGAGAAAAAAGTAATCAAATTGGTATCGGGATTTGGTCAACAAGGTTCTGAAAAACTCTGAAAGGAAATATCAAAAAAAGGTCATTGAAATTGCCCACTAATATATGGGTAGAACCCTTTAAGGCCTTGGAGAGAAACCACATGAGGAGGTCCTTTGAGTGACTGCATTAAAAGGAACAAGATTATTTGTCCTTCTAAGTTCGGGCATATATGTTTAAATATCAGTCATCTTAACTTAAAATCTCACCCGGGAGTTTGTCTATATTTTCATGTATTATGTTTACTTAACTCGGGCTACATCTGTACTCCTTAAAGTTTAAAAAAAAAAATCAAATCTATTTCAGTCAAATAATGTAAATTACTTGACTAAAATATGATAGAAATTCTTGTTTCTACCAACTCAGAAGAACAGTGATTCTCAAACTGTAGTGTACCTTGGATATTTGTTAGAAATACGAATACCTGGCCGGGCACAGTGGCTCATGCCTGTAATCTCAGCACTTTGGGAGGCCAAGGTGGGTGGATCAACTGAGGTCGAGAGTTTGAGATCAGCCTGACCAACATGGAGAAATCCCATCTCTACTAAAAATATAAAAATTAGCCAGGCGTGGTGGCAGGTGCCTGTAATTCCAGCTACTCAGGAGGCTGAGGCAGAAGAATCGCTTGAACCTGGGAGGCGGAAGTTGCTGTGAGCCGAGATTGAGCCATTGCACTCCAGCCTGGGCAACAAGAGCAAAATTCCGTCTCAAAATAAATAAATACATACATACATCCTACATACATGCATGCAAATACCTGAGTCACACTCCCAGAAAATCTGACTTAACCAGCCTAGAGTAAGTCCCTAGGGAATCTGCAATGTTAACTCCCCAGCTGATTATGATAGGGGTGGGCTTGGTACCACACTTTAAGAAACAGAGCACTCAGCTCTCATGAGGAGTAGACTTTCCAATTAAATTATCACTTCAGTAGGTATATCTGACAACTTTGAAAAATAATCCACAAAGAACTCTTCTCAGTAAAATAAAATATTTGCAAAGTATGCATCTGACAAAAAACTTACACTGAGAATCTACAAGGAATTCAAACAACAAAGAGAACAAATAACTCCGTTAAAAGTGGGCAAAAGACACGAATAGACAATTTTCAAAAGAAGATATAAAAATGGATCAACATCACCAACCATCAGAGAAATGCAAATTAAAACCACAATGAGATACCATCTTACTCTAGTCAGAATAGCTATTATTAAAAAGACAAAAAATAACAGATGTTGACGAGGATGCAAAGAAAACGGAACACTTACACATTTGGTGGGAAAATTAGTACCACCTCTATGGAAAACAGTATGGAAATTTCTCAAAGAACTAAAAATAAAACTACCATTTGATACAGCAATTCTTTTTTTTCTTTTTTTTTTCCTTTTTTTAAATTTATTATTATTATATACTTTAAGTTCTAGGGTACATGTGCACAACGTGCAGGTTTGTTACATATGTATACATGTGCCATGTTGGTGTGCTGCACCCATTAACTCGTCATTTACATTAGGTATATCTCCTAATGCTATCCCTCCTCCCTACCCCCTCCCCACAACAGGCCCCAGTGTGTGATGCTCCCCTTCCCATGTCCAAGTGTTCTCATTGTTCAATTCCCACCTATGAGTGAGAACATGCGGTGTTTGGTTTTCTGTCCTTGCGATAGTTTGCTCAGAATGAGGGTTTCTAGCTTCATCCATGTCCCTACAAAGGACATGAACTCATCCTTTTTATGGCTGCATAGTATTCCATGTCATTTGTGTGCCACATTTTCTTAATCCAGTCTATCATTGATGGACATTTGGGTTCGTTCCAAGTCTTTGCTATCGTGAATAGTGCTACTATAAACATATGTGTGCATGTGTCTTTATAGCAGCATGATTTATAATCCTTTGGGTATATGCCCAGTAATGGGATGGCTGGGTCAAATGGTATTTCTAGTTCTAGATCCTTGAGGAATCACCACACTGTCTCCCACAATGGTTGAACTAGTTTACAGTCCCACCAACAGTGTAAAAGTGTTCCTGTATCTCCACATCCTCTCCAGCACCTGTTGTTTCCTGATTTTTTAATGATCACCATTCTAACTGGTATGAGATGGTGATACAGCAATTCTACTACTGGGTATATACCCCAAAGAAAAGAAATCATATCAAAAAGAGACCTGCATTTGTATGTACATCACAGCACTATTCACAAAAGCAGAGATACGAAATCAACCTGTGTCCAGCAATGAATGACTGGATAAAGAAACTGTTGTATGTGCGTGTACAATTTACTTATCTATTTATATATATACATATATACACACATACAATTTCATTGTGTGTACATATTTACATGTATATAAAATGGAATACTATTGTATTCCAATACAATAGTATACAAATATATTTATATAAATATGTATACATACTTGTTACACACTAGTTTGTATGTATATAAATATATACATACTATTGTAATGGAACACAATAGTATTCCGTTGCGTTTGTAATACACACACACACACAACAGAATACTATTCAGCCATAAAATAAGAATGAAATCATGTCTTTTGCATTCACATGGGTGGAACTGGAGACCATTGCTTTAAGTTAAGTAAGTTAGAAACAGAAAGTCAAAAACCACATGTTTTCACTCGTAAGTGGGAGCTAAATAATATGTGTACATGGATATGGAGTGTGGAATAATAAGACACTGGAGGCTCAGAAGAATGCGAGGTAGGAGTGAGGGTGAGACATGAGAAATTACTTAATGAGTACAGTGTACACTATTTGGGTGATGGTGGCACTAAAAGCTCAGACTTTACCACTCTACAATATATCCATGTGACAAAACTGCACTTGTACCCTATTTTTCTATTTTTTAAAAAGAAAAAAATAATTTTTCTCAGTAAATGTTTCATATTAACTTTCTCACTGAAAAATGGCAGAGATTTATGAAAAGCAGCATTCAATCCCTACATATGTTCAATACCAATCAAGGCTTATCTCTTATCAATCCCAAGGAAAAACATCTCAGGTTTCCCCTCTTTGTTAGGGGTGTGGGCAATAATCCTGAGACACACAATCCTAAAAGACCGAATCCTGAATGCTGAGACTCTGAAACATCAAAATCCCTGAAGTCTAAAATCCCTAAAATCACAATTTTAAAAGATCAAAATCTCAAAAACATAATTCTGGGGGAAAAAAATAAAAAATATTTTAAAGACATTTATTTACATGTTTAAGGGGGATTTATTTGGGAAACATAAAAACATGGCAGAACACTTGACAGGCCACCTTATGTTAATATGATAAAATAGGCAACAATAATATACATATTTTTGCAAGCACAAACACTCAGGTATGGTAACAATAGTTGCATGAGTACAGCAGTTGTGAGTAGATGAACCAGATTCATAAAGAAATAGGTCAAAACGTGAAATGCATAAACATATATCACTATGGTTGGTAATTGTGGGCACCCAGCTATATAATTGCAGTTATCTGAAATACCATGATGAATAACCTAAGTCTTTTAACAAGATTGATCACAAACTATGATAGGTCACCACTACATACGCAGTAAGAGTCAAGATCTTGAGAAATTTCATCCTTCACAAGTGTAGATACACAAAAAGGACATTTCTTCATCTTTTGGGGTGGTTTCAATGTTTTTATGTACAAACACAATTCTTAGCCACAGAGTCAACATTGTGATAAGGCACTTTAATGGAGTCAACTTCGCAGCAAAAAAAAAAAAAATGCATAAAACAAATTAGAACTATCTAAAATTATTTACACAATTTACACCTCCAGTATTAAAAATGATATGAAGATGAAATACATAGCATAATGAATTGTTACTATGCGTGAAGGAGCAATTGTCATACATGATTGAATAACTTGGCAGAGGAGACTTCTTGTAATTTTTGCTGGCATTTCCACTTTTCTATAATCTTCTAAACACTTGCTGCACTTGTATTTGGAAAGTGGTTATAGTCTACAAATTTTGTAACTATAAGCTGTCCACTTGAAAGTCTAGTTATTGCTCAGCCATTGCAATTAGTGATCTTCTGCTTTGACAGCATCAATTAATTAGCTTTTAAATTTTTATCTTTCACCATTAAGTAGCCTCATACCCTATCACAGCCTTTCTGCAAGGGGACAATTTTCCAGCTCTCTTCCACTGTGTTATAAGGAAGATAATAAGAAAAAATGATATTCGGCTTCCCTGATAGCAAATCTGTGTTACTCAGGGCTCTCCGGAGACAGAACCAATATGACACATATATAGATACATGAGAAGGGATTTACTAGGGGAATTGATTCATTCAATTATGATGGCTGAGAAGTCCCAAGACAGGTCATCTATAAGCCAGAGACTCTGGGATGCTAGTAATGGTGGCTCAGTTCACATTTGAACACCTCAGAACTAGGGAAGACAATGGTATAACTCTCAGGCCGAGGCCAAAAGCCTTGGGACCTGAGGCACCACTGGTGTTAAATCCTGGAGTCCAAAGGGCAGGAAGCCTGAAGTTCTGATGTCCCCAGGAGCAGAAGAAAAGTCTGTCTCAGTTCTCAGAGAGACCAATTTGCCTGCTTTATTTTGTTCTTTCTAGGACCCCTGCCATCCATTCAGATAGTATCCACTGACGTTGAGAGCAGATCTTCCCCATCTAGTTCACTCAGACTCACACTCATCTCCTCTGGAAACACCCTCACACACCTAAAATAATACTCTACCAGGTTCCTAGGTACTCTTTAATCCAGTCAGGTTAAAATCCAGTCAGAGTAAAATTAAGTCCACAAGTCCACCCCTTGTCTACTTGGCACCCACACACATCACTTTAAACCCTACTTAATTTCCAAATAAAGACAATAATGAGGTAATAGTTCTACCTAACATGATGCAACTGACATGATGTAACTATCCTTCACACAGCCAGATATACACTAATCCCTTTCCCCAGAATTTGGCTTCTTGGATTTCAACACTCAGGATTTTAACCTTTTAGAATTGTTATTTTCAGAATTTTAGATGTTACAAATTTTAAATGTTAAGGATCAAAAGATCCTTAGAGGTTTTGATCTGTTGGAATCTCAACATTTGGGATTATGGTGTTCACGGTTGTGTCTCAGGATTATGACAGGCACTGCTTTCTTAGGCTGTAAGAGCAAGCAAAAATGAATTTTACCAAGGCTTTTCCTACAATATGAAAACTTGATATAGGTCTCTCTAGATCCCTTTCTTGACCAGAGACCAAATATGCTAGCACCACCATCCCTGGATTTGCAGAACCCACTAAAGTTTTTTGTATTACTGTGGAATTCCAGATAGTATGGTGGCTAAGATGTAGGAAAAGTTTTCCATCTCTGTTAGTTTATAAATAGCCTATCTTAGAGTTATTTACATCATTCTTTAAACAAAATCTATTTTTAAATGCCCAACTGCATAACTGACTGAAATGTTCATTTTTATACCATCATATGGTAACTTACAGTACAGATCTAGAGAAGTAGCAAAATTTGGAAATAAGAATGAACAAAAATTCACAAGAGACATTTTAATGTCTTAAAGAAAACCCCCAGAGAGGCATCTGCTAAAAACATAAAATAGTTTTAAGCTCTGGGGTGCCCCTCTCCCTTAAAAAAATTGAATTTCTAAATAGCTACATGTGTAAGGTCTCCCTGATTATTCCAGAGGCATTTTGTCACATGACCCCAACATGACAAACTTATTCTTGTTATTTGCAAAAGTTATGGTGTATAAGATTGCCGCAAACACTGAATTCACAAATTCTGAACCATTGCTCCTAGGGGAAATACAGGGTTAGATTCCTGCAAGCTTCTGGTTACAATATTTTCAGCAACCATTTAATATATAACCTTGCTTCATGTACGTTTTTGTTTAAAGATATCTTATTTAATATGTATTGTTGATTCATTAACATTGAACTCACTGCCAACAGCATATTTAACTCATGCTTGAACAAAGCCTACCTAACACACATAATTTCTCCATAAGACACATTATAGCCTTCTTGCATTTAGGAACGCTGGACAGCAGTTCAGCACTGTGTTTGGGGACCATTTTCAACAGCAAAACCACCAACAGAAATCACAAAACTTGTTTATATGTGGCACTAAATAAATTCTGAAAATGACACTTGGTTACACTATAAGAGCTGAACCAAGAAGACAGGACATCCCCTTGTTAGAGTGTTGGGCAACTCAAATTTTTCAGCCCTCTGCACATGTCTGACAATGGCTGTGCAAGTGCCATGAGTATTGATTTCGGGGGTATGTTGGGCTGTTCTTGCATTGCTATAAAGAAATATTTGACACAGAATAACTTATAAAAAAAAAAGAGGTTTAACTGGTTCATGGTTCTGCAGGCTGTACAGGAAGTGTAGGGACATCTGCTTCTGGGGGACCTCCCTCAGGGAGCTTTTACTCACGGTGGAAGGTGAAGCAGGAGCAGGAACTTCACATGGCAAAACAGGAGCAAGGGGTGGGGAGGTGCCACACACTTTTAAACAACCAGACTTCGTGAAAACTCACTATCACAAAGACACCATCAAGCCATGAGGGATCCGCCTCCATGACCCAAACACCTCCCACCAGCCCCCACCTCCAGCATTAGGGATTAGAGTTCAACATGGGATTTAGGTGGGGACAAATATTCAAACTATATCAAGGGGTTACAAACAAATTTTTGAAAGTAGGTGAATTGCAAATACAGAATCAATGAATAATAAGGATCAACTATACTCTCATCATCATGGTCAATAAAGCCATACCATCAAGGGGAAGTCCCTATTTTAGATTTGATACATACAGAGCAGCATTTTCTAAGGTCCTTTTTCAGTGATGTAATGCTGCAACAAAATATATTATTGTACCATAAACAGTGTTATTTTTAACAATTTCAATTATTTAAATCACTCTTGCCTTGTGACAACCAACAGTCACTGTATTTTATTAAAAATTTTATTAAAAACTTAACAATGATGTTAACAGCCACATAAAATTGTTTAAATTGTCAAAAGGGGAACATCTGGCCGGGTGCGGTGGCTCAAGCCTGTAATCCCAGCACTTTGGGAGGCCGAGACGGGTGGATCACGAGGTCAGGAGATCGAGACCATCCTGGCTAACACGGTGAAACCCCATCTCTACTAAAAAATACAAAAAACTAGCCGGGCGAGGTGGCGGGCGCCTGTAGTCCCAGCTACTCAGGAGGCTGAGGCAGGAGAATGGCGTAAACCCGGGAGGTGGAGCTTGCAGTGAGCTGAGATCCGGCCACTGCACCCCAGCCTGGGCGACAGAGCAAGACTCCGTCTCAAAAAAAAAAAAAAAAAAAAAAAAAGGGGAACATCTATGCCAATGTCAGAATGCCAATCCAAAGGTTCTATTTCAAAAATGCTTAATCAAAAATTACAATAATAAAAAAGCACATTCAAACAGACATTTGAATTAGCAGTACAGAGAAGAAATGGAAGTAGGTGACAAAGAAACAGGTATCTATGACCTAAAACACAAACTCAAAAATGTTGATAAAAATTTAAATCAATCTGCAAGGTGTTGATTAGAGGTAAAAAATAAATGTAAGGCTGGGCACGGTGGCTCATGCCTGTAATCCCAATATTTTGGGAGGCTGAGGCGGGCAAATCACAAGGTCAAGAGATCAAGACCATCCTGGCCAACATGGTGAAACCCCATCTCTACTAAATACACTAAAATTAGCCGGGCATGGTGGCAAGCGCCTGTAGTACCAGGTACTCAGGAGTCTGAGGCAGGAGAATCACTTGATCCCAGAAGGCAGAGGTTGCAGTGAGCCGAGATAGGGCGCCACTGCACTCCAGCCTGGGAACAGAAGCAAGACTCCATCTCAAAAAAATAAAAAATATAATAATAATAATAAATTAATTTTAAAAAATTATTTACATTAAAGTTAATCAATAAAATTATTCATGGCCAGTGAGAGGTACTCAATATGATTGTGACTCGTAACAATTATTACATTCCAGTATTCCAAACCCACTAAATACTCATAGTCAAGCTTCATGTTACATGACAAACTAATCTACACATTTTAGAATTCTACCATGTAGAATTTCTAAGATTTAGCTATTATTTAGTTCAACTTCCTCATTTTACATATTAGTGACCACCAGCTCAGTTTACAGTAATCTCAAGCTGCAGCACATTCTTGTTTGTGGTGTGTATTATATATCAAAGAAGGCAAAAATTCACAGAGAAATCCAGGAAAGACAACTGCAGGGAGGCAGTGGCTCTTTTTACATGACATGAGGTGTGTGGTCAGGGATGAAGTCAAACAAGACCATTTGATTCAGCACTGTAGCTCTGCTTACTTTATTTTTTTAAGCTACTCTAAATTCTGTCCTGACCATCCAAACTAAATGGGATTTTCTAAACAGGTTTATTAAGGTTTATTGTAAAAGATGTTTCTTTATTGCTGAGAGGCAACATGGAAGAATGGAAATGTGCGACCTTGCAATTCAGGCAGACCTGGTCTAAACCTCAGCACTCTGTTACGAAATGTGTGATTTTAGACAAGTTAGAAACTTGCTGAACTTGTTTTTTTATGTGCAGAAGAAGGAAATTAAAATCTTACACAAAATGGTAGTGTTTTGAAAACAAAACAGCTTAAACTATAAAGAATATCTAACACAGAACTTTAGTTACATACAATTACTCAACATATGATAGTTCTTTGGCCCTGGATAATGTCAAAAAATTCTGAAGTCATCATCTCAATTTCTTGGGTTAGCCCAGATGTTACCAAAAATCCAAATATGATTGTTGCTGAATTCAGAAGTCACCCAGTTCTTAATATAACCAATTTGCAGAGTAAGCAGACGGGAAGAGAAAAATGTACCTTTAAATCGTAAGTACAAAAATCAATACTTTGTCAATAAAGCCACACTATGAACAAGAGAACATATCATAATCCATACTGACAATTTTTCCCTCTAAGTCTTTGGCACAATATACTTAGAATTCATCATATGAATTGATTTTCTAATATGGCACATTGAAAAAGAAGATAGTTCATATTACTATTTCAGTCCATAAAAATTACAAGATGACTTTAGATATTGAATGAGAAAATACTGATGTTAAGTAACACTCCTATAAATTGTGGTTGAAATTTTGATTCACCTTTATAACATACAGAGTCATTGTCTTCAACAGAAAGATTTTAGACCGAATTATCCTAATAGCTGTGTCATCGATTAAATGCACTTGTGTAGCTACCAGGAAAGACTTGATCAAGAATGTTAGCCAGTAATAATTTCCTAATGTAAGCTGCATTCTCCTTTACCACACAAAATATATCTATTCAATTGGTCTGCAATTACATCCATAGAATTTTTCTTTCTGAGATATATGTAAGTAACCTCTGTGACAAATCATGTAATTTGGTCTAGACCAGAAAGAACAATACATTATAAATCAGTGTCTCATTTTGCTATAATTGCCTCCTTAAAATAGCTACAACTGGATCAATGTCTCAGAGGCTGTTTTATTATACCCACATTCTTAAAAGCATCAATGACAAAACACTAACTGACTAAAGCAGAAGAGCAGCTGGTTCCATGGCTTCATGAAAAGAATGTTCTGAAAACAGTTCAAGAATGTTTGATGCACTTCACAAGGATTCTGTTCTAAAATTTCAAAGCCACATTAAAAAGTGATAACTGCTATCTTCAGTGGAAAAGAGGAAGTCCAAAATGTTAGAATTGGACCAAATGTTAGCAAAAACTATTTTGGGGTTACTTATGAATTCTTCCTTCTTCTTTCCTTCCTTCCAAATATGGCTTTCACCTGCATATTAAGAATGTAAGGACCTGGGGTTGTTTTTATTTCTTAAAGGCAGACACAGCTTTTTAATGCTTATCATCTGTATAGCATTCCAATTCACTTAGCAGGACAGAGGAATGTACTGTCTAATGAAAACATAATTACTTTTATAATCAACTACTTAATAAATGTATTATTTTATTTTGAGGCTGCTAAATCCATGTTCTCTTTGTCTTGTTCTTTCTTTGTCCCTACATGTTAATTACACTTGGGTTTCTTTCCATAGTACTCCGACTGTCATATTCATTCTGATCCAACTGGTACAAAACTATCTTACCTTATGAACATCAGGAAACAGAGATATTGAAAGATAGTGAGTATGTGGATTTTTTTCTTTTTTGTGGCTATTGGAGAAAGTCACATCTAATTTCATCTGTTTGAGAAAGCTCACTGAGCATTGAATAAGCACTGGAAGAACAGATTCAAAAATGCAGTTATAAGCTATATGTTCAAGCTTTGGTAATGTGATCCACATTCCTGAGATTCAATTTATTCATCACACATGAGACAGGTAAGATTATAATAATACTGACATACTTCACAAAGATATTCTGAAGAATGACTAATAAATGAGACCTCTGACATTACCATATAGTGCATGAAGCCCCATTACTCATGCTGCAATGTTCTGTGGTGGGTAATTATAGGCTTCTAGGGGCATTAGTACATAATGTACCACACTTAATACTGCTTGATAGGTACAACTCTGTCACCTTTTCCATCTACTGAATAATTTCATGGTCTTCAGATCATAGCTACTGCTTCCAAACATAATACTGCACTGTTAACAAGGTCCACAACTTGAGCAACAGAAGTGCAACACAATACTTTTCAGCTTCAAATATTCTGCTTTCCTACCTATTTACTCCATAGAAACTTGTTCTCAATGGTCAATCCACTGCCCCACACTATTTCTTGAAGTAGCCTTATTCAATCTCACTGCATTATCACATTATGGAAAAAATAATGGTAGAAGCCTATGTGGACAAATTAATTTTTTCCATGGTATAACTAAAGTAAATATTCTTCCCACATCAAAACATCTCTTTGAATAAATAAAGGCCAAGCACTAAAGATAAGGCTTGGGCAAGAATTCACAATCATCTCCACTCTCCTTTTTTCTGAACTGTTTTTCTCCTTCAAGACTGTGCCTTCCCCTTTTCTAACATTATTCTCCAGAAATAAGCCTGTTAGCAGTGTGATAGACTCTCCAACATCTACTCTACTCCTAAATGTTTAAATTAAGCCAACTATGGCAATTTCTTCTGTGTTGACAATTGTTAATATTAGTTTCAGAAAAGAATAGGTCTATGTCAATTTGGTTTGCTCAGGGCTTCTGGGGGAAAAAAGCTAATCCTGCTCTCTTTCTCTCTCCCCTCCCGCTGCGTGATAAGAATCAGGAAACATGTCAAAGTTGCTGCTGCCAGCCATCTTAGATAACAAAAAACTTGCCTCAATATAAAGCCACCAGAGAATCATTTCCAGATTGGCAAAATAAGGACCTCCCAAAATTCACTCCTCCCTGAAGACAATAAGAACACCAGCAAAAATGGTCACAATCATATTTTCCAGAACTCTGGAAATTAACCAAAGGCCTACAACAATCTGAGGAATTTTTTTCAAGAAAAACAGTTGACTGTCTATAAGAACAGCAGGCTGTGGAATTTTAACTTAGCCTATTCCCATCCCCTTCTTCCCAACCTTAAATACCAGTAGCCTCAAAACCATGGAAGCTGTGAAACTCAGCAGTCACTGTTTGGTCAGAACAGGTTTGGAGCTCCTCCCAAAAGCTCCATCCCAGAGACTTGTCACAATTTGACCTGTGATAAGCTCTATTCTGAGGAATAAATTTTTGACCCCACTCAGAGATTGCTAAGTGAGAAAATACCTATCCCCAGAGTGTTTGTTAAAAACAATCAGCAGCAATTTTTTAAGATCTCAGTGGCCAGAGTCAGTGATACCAGTTAGGGCTAACAAGAGACTCACAAAAAAATTGTAAGCAAAATCTGGTTAATAAGACATTCATAACAGGCTTTGAAAAGCTCCAATATATTCCTGGGGGATCTAAAGGATCTAAATAGGCACTTGCACGTGCAGGGCTGTGTGCCTATCCAGGGAAGAACTGAGAAGATCCTCATCTCTCATTCCTTTTTTTTTTTTTTTGAGATGGAGTCTTGCTTTGTCGCCCAGGCTGGAGTGCAGTGGTGCAATCTCGGCTCACTGCAAGCTCCACCTCCTGGGTTCACACCATTCTCCTGCCTCAGCCTCCCGAGTAGTTCATCTTTCATTTCTGATTGACCTTAAGGTGATGCACAAGCAATACATAAAAGCTAAGACAGAATTGTAAACTGCTGGAGCACTGAAGGTATGCCCCCAACAAACATACACCCACACACAAACATACACACACACACAGCCCCTTCGCTAAGAATGGGAGACTTACTGATTCAAGAAATTTAAGGACATCTCAGTCTAATTATTGGCCGACCACTAAATTCAATGAGCAAATACTTCTGTGGCAATACATAACAAAGAGGAAAGAATTCATCCAGTAAAGTCATAAAACAAACAGCAAGGTGCAGGTAAAACTCAATCTATGGGCATAGATTGTACAATTAGGGCTAAGTGTAATCTCTTGTGTGACACAGATTTTGCAGTTACATTCAGGTGTAATTTCTTCTATGGTGAAGATATTCATTATTTATTTATAGCAGTTATTTCTAAGAATAACCTTCTCAAAAGCACAGATTGGGCAGTTAGCTCCAGGTGGAATCTCCCTGTGACACAGATTCTTCTACACTTCTCCACACCCCACAGTAATTAGGCACAGGACTGAATACACTGTAGGAGTTTAATACGTAATACTGATTTCTTATACATTGCTTATATTTTGTTGTTATTTCATTCATATTCATAAAATTAAGGATAAAAAGTTATATCCCATTGTAAAATAATAACAGCTCAAGAAACCACCAAGAAACAAATACTTAGATTTTTAAAAATATAACTCCAGAGAAGTGATTCATTTTACAAAAGATTTCTTCACTTTTATAATATCTCTTTAAATTAGAAGCTCCCATATGCACTTAAAACATTATTAAACTTTATGTTATACACTATTTTTCAAGAATATATTTGCCAGATAAAGGAAGATATAAGAAACCAAGATTTGGCCGGGAGCGGTGGCTCAAGCCTGTAATCCCAGCACTTTGGGAGGCCGAGACGGGCGGATCACGAGATCAGGAGATCGAGACCATCCTGGCTAACCCTGTGAAACCCCGTCTCTACTAAAAAATACAAAAAAAAAAAAAAAAAAAACTAGCCGGGCGAGGTGGCGGGTGCCTGTAGTCCCGGCTACTCGGGAGGCTGAGGCAGGAGAATGGCGTGAACCCGGGAGGCGGAGCTTGCAGTGAGCTGAGATCCGGACACTGCACTGCAGCCTGGGCGACAGAGCGAGACTCCGTCTCAAAAAAAAAAAAAAAAAAAAAAAAAGAAACCAAGATTTATTTCCTCTAAATAAGAGCTATTTTGAATTTTCTGGTTTGCTAGGTATCAGAGGCAACAGAACCTGACAGAGAACATTAGTCCTGAATTGAATGAAACACAAAGCCATTCCCCAAACACCTGTAACTCCTCTGGCTCATTCTTAAAAGCTCTCATAAAACTTAAGAGTACAACCACAAATGGTCACTTTTCCATTCAGTACTTCAGGAAATGAATATACTATGTTCAATCTATAAGCCTGGCACAAAATTTAGTTGATTGCTAAATACTGTTTATATTTTTAAAAGTCATCCTTATCCAAGAAAACTATTTTCATTCTGAGTCTCCTCCAAAAACTAATTTCTTCTAGAAATGGCTTTTTATTTATTGTCCTACACACTTTAAAATATGACAATCTTATTTGTTTTAAGAACATTTTTGATGCAATCTTTCTCTCCAATGACTTACATTATTTCAATATCACTTACAAACTATGTTAAAAGCTATGGATACTGAATATGAGTCTTTATTATATTTAGTTCTCAATAGGAATTGATACAGAAAATAGCCAGATTAGAGTAGACTCTTTTTGCTCCTCTAAAAAAATTGTTTAAGTGTACAAAAAAAAAATTTATAGGAACATTGTAACATAGTTTCACATTATGTAGAATGGTCACTGAAAATGAAGGAAATACATCAAAATATCTCATAAGCATGTTTAATTAAAATCTGATTCCTAAAAATTTTAAAAAATTATACTACCAGTTAGTTGAACATGCTAAAAAGCCAAGTGATCTGAATCACTTATTTACAAGAGATAGCATTTACAGTATGCCTTATTTTATAAAAACACTAGGTATCATCCCAGGATCCCAGCAGCAGTACTTTTCTCTCCTTCATGGGAAAGCAGAGAGGAAACAGAAAAACATTTCTAATGTGATCTTCACACTACAAAAAATAAGTGCTAAGGCATAACTGCTCAAATAAATGGTACAGTTAGGGAAATAGAAAGGAAGGGCAATTCGTCTCCATTCATAAGTGGAGATGAATAAAACATCTCATACATGAGGTATTTAGAAAAATTATCTTTCAGAGCTCAACCTATTTTGGGGGAAAATTAGGGTTCACCCAGATGGAACTTTTCAAATGAAAAATTTACAAGGGCATAAACCTTCAACCAGGGCAGTAAAAAGAGAAATAAAAATTACATGAATAAATAAGAGAGTTGCCATAAGGCTTATTTAAAGCCACAATTAGCAAGTTTCCACTGGTATTAATGCACAGAATGTATACTGGTAAAGGAATGGTTTGATGGCAATCTTTTTTTTTTTTTTTGCTTTAAAAAATTATGTATTTTTGTGATAAAATATGCATAATGGAAAAACTACCTTTTAACATTTTTAATTGTACAGTTCAGGGGCATTAAGTATACACATACTGTTATACAACCATCACTATCTCCCATCCACAGAACATTTTTCACCTGCAAAACTGAAACTCTGTGCCCGTTAAACAATAATTGCCTCTTCTAGGCCCCCATCCCAGCCCTTGGCAATCACTATTCTACTTTGTCTCTGAATTTGACTACTCTAAGTATCTCATTAAGTAAAATAATATAGTTTTTGTCCTTTTGTTCCTACCTTCTTTCACTTAACATAATATCTTCAAGGATCATTCATGTCATAGCATGTGTCAGAATATCTTTTCTTTTCAAGCCTATATGATATTCCACTGTATATACATACTACATTTTGTTTATCTATTCATCTGTCAATGGATACTTGTGTTGCTTCTACATTTTGACTATTGTTAATATGTTGCTGTGAATGTGGGTATACAACTATCTCTTTGAGATCCTGTTTTCATTTCTTTTGAGGTACATACCCGTAAGTGGAATTGCTGGATCTTATGGTAATTCTGTTTTTAATATTTTGGTACATTTTTATTATTGGGCTTAGATTTCTTTTTCCTAATCAAGTTTTTTTACCAAGCAGCTTTAGGGAGAGAATAGAGAAACACATACTTTTTAAGTATTGCCACAGACTTTAGGCAGAGTTTTGGCCCATTATGAGAATCTCAGTAACAACCATGTACTGAATATGTGAATTCAAAGAAAGGTTATGTCAGGCAACTATCTCAAAGTTTTGTTATCTCTGCTTGCAATTTTTGTTCAATCATCGACCAAGTGCTTGAGGGCTTACTGCATGTGAGGCTCTGTAGACTAAGTATTAATGAACTTTCCTTTTGTCCTTGCAGTACCAGGTATCACTATCACGCATTTTGGAGCTTTGATCTCAATTTTCTGCCAAATGAATGGTCCTGTGTTTTGTGCTCATTCATTTACAAACAGAGATCCCTCTGACCACCTTGGAACTAGAAGGTGTGTGGTCAGAGAACCATGAATGGGCTGCTGTCTGCCTCTCACAGCAGCTCTGCTTCTCCTTGGGACTACTCCTTGTTTTCCCCATTCCTAGCCCATTCTCTGTATATCCTTGGTCCAGATTCCAGAGGGTCTGCCAACTTGCACCCCATTCAGGCATCCATTACCAATATTTATGAAGCCCAGCACTTCTCTGGTACAGAGCAGGCCATGGAAATCCCTTTCGATGATAACGGCTCCTGCATGCAGAGTGGTGAGGGTAGGAGAGTAGAGATAGCCACTTTCTGGATGGAAGCAGTGTTATCAACCCAAGGGGAACCCATTCATAGGCTAACCAGTAACTCCTGAGGAGAGGCCCAATAAGGGCAATGACATCTACTCAAGTCAACTAGGTTTCTGCTGATGGCGATCTTTGAACCAACTACTCTTAAATCCATCCCATCATTGCTAAAGGAATACGGTCATCTTTTGTTTAATGATGGGGATACATTCTGAGAATTGCGTCATTAGGCAATTTTGTCATTGTGCAAGCATCATAGAGTGTACTTAAACAAACCTACATGGTATAGCCTACTATACACCTAGGCTATATAATACAGCTACACTATGTACAATAGGTATATTGTAGTAATATTATATTTATATTATAGTAATATCATAATATTTATATTGTATAATGTAGCTATATTATATATATGTGTGTATATATGTCTGTGTCTATATATGTATATTTATTTATTATTTATATTCTATTGCTTGTAGGCTATAAACCTGTACAGCAGGTAGGCAATTGTAACACAATGGTATTTGTATGCCTTAACATAGGAACGTTACAGTAAAAATATAGTATAAAAGATTTTTTAAATGGTACTTGTATAAGTCACTTACCATGAATGGAGCTTGCAGGACTGGAAGTTGCTCTGGGTGAGTCAGCGAGTGAGTGGTGAGTGAATGGGAAAGCCTAGGACATTACTGTACACCACTGTAGACCTTATAAACACAGTATACTTAGACTACAGTAAAATTATTTTTAAAAATTTTCTCTTCAACAGTAAATTAACCTTAGCTATTTACTTTACAAACTTTATTGTGTTTTTAATTTTTTGACTATCTTGTAATAAATCTTACCTTATAACACAAACACATTGTACACTTTCTTTATAGACAGTTCCAATTTTTACATTTTTTTGGTTTTACTTTTTAAAACATTTTGTTAAAAAACTAAAACACAAACACACACTTTAGCCAAGGCCTACTCAGGGTCAGGATCATCAATATCACTGTCTTTCCACCTCCACATCTTGTCTCATTGGAAGGTCTTCAGGGACAGTGACACACACGGAGTTGTCATCTCCTGTGATAGCAATGCTTTTTTCAGGATGCCTCCTGATGTAAAATAGCCTAAGGCTATTTTACAGTTAAAAATTTTTTTAATAAATAGGAGAGCAGTCTAAAATAACGATAAATAGTATAGCACAGTAAATACATAAACCAGTAACATAGTTGTTTATTATCATTACCAAGTATTATATACTGTGCATAACTATGTGCTATACTTTTGTATGACTGGAAGTGCAGTAGGTTTGTTTACACCAGCATCACCAAAAACATGTGAGTAATGCATTGTGCCATGACATCACAACAGCTATGACATTATTAGGTGACAGTTTTTCCGCTCTATTAAAATCTGATGGGACCAAGGTCATATATGCAGTTCATCACTGTTCTAAGCATTGTCATGCAGTGCAAAACTGTAATGTGGCATCCTTAAACTTTCAGGAACATAGTTCTCATTCATATATGTCTAAAATCTTCCATCCTTCAAAAGCCATTACCAGGACCACCAACTCAGATGCACCTCCAGCCCTGTGCTCCAATGGCCCAAATGGTTTTCATCACTTATTGAATTCACACGTCCATTTACATCTTTCTGGCAGTATGTTAGTATTTTGCCTTTATAATCAGCGACACAGTAACATCACAGTCATAAAGAGACCCCACTGACAGAAAGACCTGAGTTCAAACCCTGATGCAGTCACTTGGGTTAGTGATTTAATATCTCTGTACTTCATCTTCTTAAGTGACCTTATAGGTCACTGAAAGAATTAAATGAAATAGTACATTTAAGTTGTCTGTCCAGGAGTCTGGGAGTTCATTAAGTTCAACAATTGTTACTGTGATCACTTGTACATCTTTTTATCCCATATGATAGTATAAATCCTATCAGAAACAATAGAGAGTACAAATAATTTTTTGAGGGTACTTATTTGCTTTTCCTAAAGCCAATTTGTTATTATTTTTTAATTTGAACAGAGATTAATTCTTCCAGAACACTACACAATGCCTCTCACATCTATTTGTTGAACTACTGTTCATTACCTTAGCATTCATCCCATCAGCCTATCAGTAGAAGAATACAGAAACAAAAGAAAGGAAGCCTTTTCTTGGATGTAAGAGGTTTTTTGTTTGGTTTTGTTTTTCCTTTTTTAATCTACAAATGCAAACGAGTGGGCTACAGAATCTCTAAGGTATCTTTTAATTCTCACATTCTAGAAACCTGTAATGTCCATTAGAGTCAAATAATTTTTCCTCTGTTTTGAAGCTACTCCTTTTTAGCTTTGCCAACATTCTCCCTTAAATGACCTCTTTCTTTCCAAAATGTCATCTAATATGGTTTGTATTTTCTAGAGTGTCTTGTCTCTTCACTTTCACCTTCTTTGTGCAATCTTTAAAATAATAGAAACCTTGTTTTAATAATCAAGATCTATTGCTAAAAATTCTACTAAGTCATATATACACCAGGGAGGGTGGTCTGTTTTCTAGATGGTTTCTGAATACAGCCTCATTAAATCACCTGGTAGCCACTTAATGGGGGACCTGTGGAGGAAACAAGTCATGTGCTAAGTCAAATCTATGAAACATTTGTCTAGCCAAGAAAAAAAAAATTGCTTGAGGAATAAATGACTCGGGTAGACACCACCAGTTTTCACCTTGGCACTCTGTTAGTCCCCATGTCCTTTTGAGCTTACAGATGGTCTTAATTAAACACAAGTAGTTTCTAATTTACAACACAGGAAACATTTAGAATTTGTTGTAGAAGTAGAGTTAGTGGAACCTAGTAACCCCAATCTCACCCCCAGACAACTACCTCCATGACTTTAATTCATTTGTACAGATTCCTGATGTATTCATAAGTCTTTTTTATTACAAGTAAAATATCCTTCTATTGCACTTTTTTAAAAAAGGTTGAAAGTCACCATATCGAGACTTGACTTCTTTCCACTTTGTGTCCTTGAGTTGTGTCAACCTTGTAGTGGGAGCTGACTACAAAGACCAAGTGCCCTGGGTCTGGAATATTAATGGCTGATGGGCTTCACCTTTCATATATGTCACATTCTCTGTGACATTAGTGTCCTGAGGCTTTGTAAAATGGAATGCTACACTTATCTTCTTGCCATCCAGCTTTTTCTACAAACGCTCTAATAGCTGCTGTTTCACATTGACATTTCCCCTGCTTCACATCATGTATTTAAGAAACAGTCAATTCCACTAACAATTTTTCTAACAGCCTATTCTGCTCAAAAGTATTTAGTCCCATTTTTTAAAGGCAAATACTAACCTTGGAATAATGAACGTCCTTAACCCACCTGCACTTCACTTCACTCTTTGCAATAAACACACACACCAACACTCAATTTGTCAAAGTTTTTCAAGAGGTGAGGGGATGAGGCTGAAGGTCAAATTAAGAATGGTTGTTTTATGGTCTGGGAGACTAGCCAACACTAGTGTTCTTAAGATAGAGCTTGAACTGGACAAGGCTTATGGTATAATCCCAGGAGACCATAAGCCACCTACTATTCTGGATGATTCTTACCTATTCCTTAAAACTCACATTCTGTGTAAAAGGTGGCTTGATATTGACATTATTTGCATTTAGACACCAACGCTTTTCTAAAATAGATAGAAGTGACTGGCTTTTTATTTCACCGAAGTTTTCTTAATTCTTTTATTTCCAGAGTTTGGGAAGTTCCTTAGGCGTAACAATTGTTCATTACGAACTTAGCAAATATATTTCTTTTCTTTTATCTTTTATTGTATATATTTAAGGTATACAACATGATTGATGTTTTGATATACACAAGTGATTACCACAGTCAAGCCACTTAAGACATCCATCATCTCACATAGTTATCTTGTGTGTGTATATGTATTAAGAATACCTAAAATCTACTCTTTTAGCAATTTCTAATATAAATACAATGTTAGTAACTAAGGTTTTCATGCTGGATATTGTATCTCCAGACTTAGTCATCCTACATATCTGCAACTTTATACCCTTTGACCGACATCTCCCTTGTATTTCTTTTATAAAATTTTTAAAAAGCTTTTTCTAGGTAGATTTCAGTATCTCTGAAAACTTTCATATCTTAATATTAAAACTATTTAAATCTTCAACTAATAGTTCTATTCATAAACTAAATACAATTTTTCAATGTGGAATGAGTGAGTGAATAGGAGTTAAAAAGAGTATAACCTTCAAGTTGAGTCTTTATCTCTTTGCGACTCCAGGCATCTTCATGCCATTAGTACACAAAGAAGAAATGGTTCTGTGAACTTGGAAGGAAAAGGTCTATGAACCAGTTTTGCTTGTGAGATGAGAGGGGCCTTTGGAGCAGCTGTAATTAAGCCAAGAGCTCTGTAGGACCAGATAGTTACTCTTTATTCTAAAAGAAATAATTATTTAAAATCCGTACCTAAGTTGGAGGGTTCGAATTTAACTCAACTAGAGAAGAGCCACAAAGATGATTAAAGGGTTGGTAGGTAGTATCTATTGGGAAAGAATAAAGAAACTAGGATTATTTCACCTGGTGAAGGGAAGACTGATGGGTGATTTAAAAACATTCTAAACGTATTTGATCAGTTATTCCAGTGACCAGCTGTTCTCTATCTACAATGAAGACAGAACCAAAAGAAATAGCCTTAAATTCCAATATGAAAAATGTAGATTAGATCTAAGAAAAATTTCTCTGAGAGTGAGGTTTTTAATATTGGAATGAAATAGCCACTCTGAAGTCTTTATATCTGACATAGATTACCATCTTCCTGTAGAAGAGAGTTGTGGTACTAACGGAAGGTCAGAGGATAAATTCTTTCATTGTCCCTTCTATACCTATAAAATCTATGTTTTTTGAGTCAATTTCTTTTGCATCTATTGAGCATGTAGAATTACTTGTGTAAGAAAGTACTGAAGGCAGTGAAGTTGACCATCAAAGATTAAAACGGTCCAGTAGATAAAGGTTCTTTTCTATGTAGAGGATTCTCAGACCTACATAAAGCAGCTCTAGACTACAGTAAACCCCTACCTTTGCTGATCTCACAGTCATACACAAACACTATCCTCTTTACCTATCCTGGAAGAAGTAAAGAGAAATAGAAAGAAAAAAAAAAGCACGTTTATTTTTTTCATCATGAAAAATAGCTGAAAAACAGGCATTGAATTCCCTAAGTTACGCGCAATAGAAAAACAGTGTCTACACTGTGAATTATCTTTTTCCGCTTTCCAATATTTTAGTATCCACTGACATACTAAAAAAAGCAGGAGATAATATCCTTAAATTCACAGACTATATCAGGAAAAGTGTCACTTTGTAGGCCTTCCTATGATTATGCCTCATTTAAAAGTACTTAGAAGATCCCACTCTTCCCCTTCTATTGCAGTAATTTGCAACAATTTTAAGCAACTTTGCAAAGTGAATAAAAAGGAGTTGAAGCATCTGCAATTCAAGGCATTTAAGCTTTAATTCACAAAGCAGCCCTGAGAATAATTACGAGGGCCTAGTTATTTTCTGCTATGTTGCACATGAAAGGCATCCGATCACTTTTTTAAAAAATACCCAAGATGAAGTATTTTCAGAATTATCATTCTTCACTTGAGCGATTCAATAACTGCAGCACTTGCACTGCAGTCCTCAAAAGAGCTTACATAACCAAACACATACAATCACAGAGGCTTCAAATTAAGTGTCTGGGTAGTGCGTTGCCTCACAGAATATTTGATGAAGGGCACGAAGCAAATCTTTTAAAATTTGCTCCCCAGAAACTCTTAATACTATGATAATATAGTGCCCGATAAATATGCAGATCGCTAGAAAAATATTTTGTGTCTTCGTATCTCTATATTTTTATAATCTCTATTCAAAGAGCCATAAACTAAAAGTCACTTAACACACTGGATAACTAATATTATCTGATTTTTAAAAGTAAACCTCCAACTTTCTCAATATGGCACTACAATTGACACAGTTAAGACAAAATTTAAGAGTTCAGCTTCTGCCATATCTTAGGAAGGGTTTCAGTGACCATATTATATAATTGATTATCTAAACCTAGATACTTTGAGAGTAAAGGAGGCCCCATTGATAATTACACCAGAATAGGAAAAAAAAAAAAACCTAACTTTCCCAGGCAAACCTAGAAAATATGAACATCCTTATTATAGACCAATACAGTCTAGTTTGTTATAGCCAAATATAGGAATCTGCAAGGTCTCCAGGAACTTGGTCCTCTGGGTTGGGACTGGTATACAGGAGGTAATTAACTGGTATGAAGGTGCAGAAAGGAAGTTTATTTTGGAGGTCAAAGCATCTATCAAAAGCCAGTCTGGAGAAGTCAGCAATGATGGAAACCAAACTTGAAATAAAAAAGGTATGTGTGGAGCATGGTGATGCGAGAAGAAAATGCAGGAACATTTCAGAGTACCAGACAAGCAGGGAAAGAATCAGTAAGCCCTTGGAATTGAATCTAATCATCCAATTACCTATAAGCATTATATGAATACCTGCTGTGAACCAAAGTCTACCTTAACCTTGGGTTCATGAGTACAGCAGTAGCTACCAACAGAGGGTATCAGCTAAAAACAAAGCAGATGATTGTTTACAAAAACTACAGCACAAAGTAAGGATTAAATCTGAAAGAAAAAGATAGAAGTCCTATGTTAATAATCATGGAACAGAAATAGGATAGAGCTTCAGTTAATACAACTACACCCCAAAGGTAGCAGCAAAAAAACGACTCAATGATTAAAGACAGGCAAATTTACGCCACATGATAGGAAGTTGTCCCGGTGATCAGGATCAGGGTTAGGCCGGCTGATGGAAGACCCGGGTGCCTTGCCCATGGGGAGGAGAGACATGCAGAGGCCAGGCCTAAAAACTAGTTTTTCAGTAGAAGAAACTCTAGTTGCTTTTTTGTTAAAAAGCAAAAAAAAAATTAAAAAGCATAAACAATACATAAAATGAAAACATTAACAGCAATAAGGATACCTAAAGTAGGAAAAAATATTTAAGCACGAAAATAGATACTATCATAGCAGATACTTCAAATTCCTAAGACTGCTCACATGCAACATTTTAAAACAATGACGATTATAATGATTAATATTCAAATTGTCCTCCAGGTATGACATGCAAATGCCAATATCTTAACATAAAATTAAGCAGAGATATTAAATGCAAATGACAAATCAGTAAATTGGTAGAGCTAGAAAACTACTAGTTCTAGCCATAAACAAATAATTAAAGTAAAAGTAAGCTCTAGAGAGTACATCATTTTCATCTACATCAATGAAATTCTGACCTTGGATAGTCAAATAGGGTAAAGACATTAAATGGTATTCTAATTGATGAGTGAGTACTCCACCAAATCTCAAGGAATTCTTGTTTTCTCAAAAGTTATTTGATATCTTACCATATCCACTTTCCTACCAAGTTTCTGATAATTAGTACATCTATATCTTTATAAATTTTTAAAAATCTGAGTAGGCATTCAACAAATCTTAAAATTGTATAAATACTTTAGAATTAAATTATATTCCAATTTAATTCTTCTACAAAATTGACACTACTATGCTCATTTTTCTCCTGTATATGATTCTATTCTCTCTCTCTTACCTACTCTGTGTTAAACTTCTTCATTAATTTATTTATCTACTGTACAAACTTGTTAAATCATTAAGGAGGCCTCTGTTTTAGGGTTTGTAAGGGACACAAGGATGAAACCAAACATGAGTCCTATCTTCAAGCTTAGGTGGAAAATGCACAAAATATGCCCTGGAATGCAAGGTAGGTTCAGAAGATGAACAAATTATTTCTATATAGGAAACTTACATCTGAACTGGGATTTAAAGGGGGAAGAATGTAATAAAAGACCTAAAAAACAAAAGGCTTGATGTTTGTGCATGTGAGAAATGTAAAGTATTCCAGATCTGCTGGAACATAGGAAAAGGAAGTAAAGAAAGATAAGCTTGAGGCCAAGTGTGGTGGCTCACACCTGTAATCCCAGCACTTTGGGAGGCTGAGGCAGGCAGATCACCTGAGGTCAGGAATTCAAGACCAGCCTGGCCAACATGGTAAAACCCCGTCTCTACTAAAAATACAAAAATTAGCCGGGCATGGTCCTGTAATCCAAGCTACTCAGGAAGCTGAGTGAAGCAGGAGAATGGCTTGAACCCAGGAGGTGGAGTTTGCAGTGAGCAGAGATGGAACCACTGCACTCCAGCCTGGGTGACACAGCGAGATTGAAAAAAAAAGGAAGGGAGGGAGGGAGGATTGAAAATGTGGAAAGGAGCCCATCATGGAAGGCTTGAATGTCAGGTAAGGACAAGTGAAAGAAAGGAAGCCAGTTAACGCTTTTATGTAGCAAAACAGCAATTAAGACCAGTTCAAACTATTAGACAAGCCTACAGACAGTCACGTGGGCCTAAATTAGGGAACATGTAATATTGCTTAGGTACAATGCAAAGGCTTTAACACCAATGAATGTAAGAATCATAGGAAAGGAAGACCTGGAGGAAGTTAACACTGAAAAAACAGTAAATAGATAGATAGAGGAGGAGCATATTTAGCAAATGAAGTTAGTCTTGAACATGCTAGGTGGGAAGAAAAACTAAGGCATTCTACATGGGATAACTACCAGGTAGTTAAAAACATGTGTCTTCAACTCAGAAGATCAAAACCCAAAGCAAAGATCTGAGATTCATCAGAACAGATGACACCAAGAGGAAGAATATAGAAACATAAGAGACAAGATCCAAGTAAAACATCAAGGGATGCTTTTAGCCAGCAAAGGCAAGAAACGGGTCAAGATGGGAGAGAGATACGAGAAAGAAGAGAATCAAGAGAGCTTAATGTCATGAAAGTCAAGGGAAACAAAGTTCGCAGAAGGAGGTATAGTCAACAGAGTTAATTGCTAAAAGAGTTGAAAAACTCATATTGTCCCAAGTCAAGATAATATATGAGAATATTTTACCTTCTACACATACCTATATAAATGTATTGCTACAATTTTAACTATCATTCTCTAGTCCTTAGCCAGAGTAATTTGAAACCTTTTATTCTTCATTTAGCTTATTCAGAATTCTAAGTATTCAAGAAAATTAATATTTCCTTTTTTTACACTCTCAAACTTTTCATCAATAAATATGCATATATTCAACTATGGCAAAGATTTATTTTACTAACAAGTGTGTCCAGAATATATCTTGACTCTAGAAGAAGGTTGAAATCTTCACTGGTTATCAGGGCAGTTGTGTTGACAAAGTCCCCTGCTCCAACCACCCATTCGACTAGCAGCAGTGAAGACAAGGAATCCAGAGCCGCATTGTACTCGGCTCTACACTCTGCTTGCCTCCACGGACACAGCATTTCAGAAGTACCTCCACAAAAAGAATCAGCATCTTCCTATCTTCATAAATGACATGAAAATAAGCATCCATCTATCTCCACCCATGCCATGCAGTAAAGCCAAGCCAAACCACTAGTACCTCCCAGCTGCCAGGCTCCTCCTCTCATGCCCTGCAGGGGATCAAGTTTGTCAGACATCAGTCCAGCCCTCTGGTGAACAGCTGATCAGTGAGGGGTGGGTGAAATAGCCACCAAGCAGCTGCACCATTTTTCAGGGACAAAGCATGATGGTTAATGTCTATGGGAAGATGAATGTAAGGAAACAGCAGTTAAAGTCCTTGATAAGCACTGCTCAAGTCATCTCCTGGCCAAAAATTTTCCAATTGCTTTTCTGACCTCCCTCATATAAGGAAGACAGTCAGCTAGTGGTATACAATTAACTCTGTGGTTCATGGACTTATTCAGCATATACTTAATGTATATCCACTAGGTGCCAGACATTATAATAAAGACTAGATATTTTATCAACTTAACTAACTTACATACATGGTAGACACTGTCCAGGAATGTCTTCTTTTCTTCAAATCTAGTCCAGCCTTTAAAAGCCCAACTCAAATACCAGCTCCTCTAGGAAGGTTTCTCTGAGTCTCCATAGGCAAAAGTAACGACTTTTCTCTAAAATCTCACAGCACTCTATCTGGACCTCTGTTATGGAACGTGATGAACATTCCACATTTTAATTCCTTATATGTATCATCTCCTAATAGACAATAAGTAACTTGAAGCCAAGATTCATGTGATCTTCATATCTCATATCTCTAATATCTTCATATTCCCCAGAACATAATGTAGTTCTTTGCATAATTAATGAATTAATAAACTACCTGCTGTCCACTTTGGCCCAACACAGTTAGATGCTTGGGGGTGGGGTGGGGAGGGAATCGTCTATTCTCTACAGCTAAAATCAATTTAAAAATTTAAATAGAGAGACAAAATAAACAACAAAAATGTTTTTATATATCAGTATAATACAGTAAATAATCATAATTCCAATGTCAATAATACTGAACGTAGCACATTTTGATTAAGATAGGTTTTAATGTCACCTTTACATCTATTAAAGAAAGGATTTACTAAAAAGAAAAACTTGGCCAGGGGCGGTGGCTCATGCCTGTAATCCCAGCACTTTGGGAGGCCGAGGCAGGAGGATCACAAGGTCAGGAGATCGAAACCATCCTGGCAAACACGGTGAAACCCCATTTCTACTAAAAATACAAAAAATTAGCCGGGCATGGTGGCAGGCTCCTGTAGTCCCAGCTACCAAGAGGCTGAGGCAGGAGAATGGTGTGAACCCGGGAGGCGGAGGTTGCAGTGAGCAGAGATCACGCCACTGCACTCCAGCCTGGGCGACACAGCGAGAGTCCATCTCAAAAATTAAAAAAAAGAAAAACTTATTAAATATTTATGACCTACTTAAGCTTTCTAGATGAACTGTTTTTAGGTATTTTTAAAACATCAATTATACTAAAATCTTACATATTCATTGAAAGAGGCCAAATAACATTCCTACTTTCCTCTATCAACAAAACATTTGTTAGCAAGGAAGTTGGGTAACTGTACGTACTTGAGATAATTTTAAAGTTATACTTACTTATAAATAATCTATATAATTATACTTTGCAAATTCACCCCCCACTTGCTTCAAATGCTCTAATTTCAAGAGAGAAATCTTAATGTGTGGAGGATACTGAAGACCTTAAGGGCTACATTGACTAAGTAAATGAAAGGTAGGAATCAAAACCCACTTTTTTTGTGGAGGAGACGGACAACCAGTAGTATTGGGGGCATGTTACAGTGGAAAGAGTAACAGCTTAAGAGTTTGAAGACCTAGATTCTAGGCCCCATGCTGGTATGATAAGCTCTTTGTTCTGGGGCAAGAAATTTAAACTTTCCGGGTCTGTTCACTTTTCTAAAAATGTCAGCTTGATAGATTTGCTATAAAACAACAATAGTCTCACTCTGAATTGTCTCCAAGATATATCATAGAGAATTAGTATTGTCCAAACAACATAAGGGTTTTAAGGCATAAATATCTGGGGGGAGACAAACTTACTAACCATATGTATTAGAGTTTTCCACGGATATTGAACAAATAGGAGATATACACACAGAGACACATACACACACACACACACACACACACACGTATGGGGAGAGAGAGAGAATGTAAAGAATTACTTCACATGATTATGGAAGATGAGAAGTTCAAGTCCCAAGATTTACAGCTGGCAAGCTGGAGAACCAAAAGAGCCAATGGTGTAGTTTTGGTTCAAGTCTTAAGACCTGAGAACCAGGAGAGCCGACGGTGTGAGTTCCAGTCCAAGTCTGATCCCAAAGGTAGAAGTCTGTGCCCCAGCTTGGTGATAGAGAAAGCAAATTCTCCCTTATTCTACCTTTTTGTTCTATTCAGGTCTTTCAGTGGCTTGGAAGAGGTTTTCCCATATTGGGGTGGGCAATCTACTTTACTGAATATACCAATGTAAATGTTAATCACATCCAGAAACAGCTTCACAAACACACCCAGAATAATATTTAACCAAATATCTGGGCACTCTGTAGATCAGTCAAGTTGTCACATAACACTAGCCACCAGAAGTTCACCCTTGTTAACCCATATACATCCTCTTAAACCATACTTAATCTCCAATTAAAGACAATAACAAGATTATAACTCTGCCTAACATGATACAACAATTCTGCATACAACCAAAAACACATTAACCCTTTCCCCAGAAGAGGATGTAAAGTGCTTGAGTTATGTTTATATCTTTTTCTTGATATCCCATAATTTTAATACTATGATGTAAAATTAATACTACTTAATACTATGATATGAAAGTGATACATCTTATGTTACATAATAAGGGAATCAGGGAAGAAAACAGATTTTTGCTTAATATATTTACATATATTTACACGCACATATATTTACACACACACAAAAAAACATATTCATAACAAAATAAAGAGGAAATACTCAGGATAACTATAATTCTTGTTTTTGTAGCTGGTCATGTGGTCATAGATGGTATTGATAACTACCTTCTTCTACCACCCATTCTGTATTCCCTTTGCCTCCAGCAATCACATCCGTTGACTATGTTTCCTTACCTGATAGAGTGACTCAAACTTTCATTCCTGAAGGATCTAGGCTGTTAGCAGTGCTGTCTGGATTGGGTTGTTTTAGTTTTCCATTGACATGAATCACAGGGCATGGTAGACTAAGAGACACCCTAGGAGATCCCCTATATACCACACATACTCCTCCTTATCTTCATGGTAGAATAGCCGTCCAATTTCCCCTTGCTAGTCAGGACCAGTCACCCCAGCCAGCACAGTAACTCCCTTCTTTGCCTGCTGGTTCAGAGGCATGAGGAATCCACAGTGGCCAGGGAGCAATCTTAACTTTCATTTCAATGGAATCATTGTTGTGTCTCCTGATAGAAGCATTCTTCCTTTGGGAACTGAGACCTCTAGACCAGCAGAGCATAAGGTCATGGGAACAGGAAGCAAAAATTTTGCTAGTTGGTCACTAAGGGTAATAGTGAGTGGTGCCACTCCCATTTTTACCCTTGATTCTTAGACCCATAAATTCTGGCTATGAGAGAAATAGCACCATATATTTAACACTGATTCAGAGGATATATAGTCTTTTGGAGAATCTTGCCTCAGCCTTGCAAGGTACTGCCACCTGAAGTGGCACTGTAACTGAGGCTTCAAAAGGCCTTTCCACAGTCTTTCAAGCCAGCAGCTTCAGAATGTTGGGGAACACTGTAAGGCCAATGAATTCCACGAGCATGGGACTTTTGCCCCACTTCTTTAGCTGTAAAGTGAGTTCTGATCAGAAGCAATGTTGTGTGTATGCTGCTAGGGTAGATAAGACATTCTATGAGTCCATGGATGGTAGTTTAGCAAAAACATTACATATAGGGAAGGCAAATCCATATCTACAGTGTCTATTCCAGTAAGAACAAAATGCTGCCCCTTCTATGATGGACGAGGTCCAATGAAATCAACCTGCCACCAGGTAGCTGGCTGATCACCCTGGCCAATAGTGCCATATCAGGGACTAAGTGCTGGTCTCTGCTGCTGTCAGAATGGGCACTCAGCAGTGGCTGTATCCAGATCATCTTTTGTGAGTGGAAGTCCACACTGCTGAGCCCATGTAAAACCTTTATCCCTGCCACGGTGGCTAGTTTATGAGCCAACTGGGTGAGAACAGGTGTGGCTGGGGCAAGAGGCTCACTGGTATCCACAAAAACTGTCACCCTATCTACTTGATTATTAAAATCCTCTTCTACTGAGGTCACCCTTTGGTGAGCATTTACATAGAGCACAAACATCTTCATAGTTTTTGCCCACTCAGGTGGGTCTATCCATATACCTCTTCTCCAAATTTCCTTGTCACCAATGTTCCAATCAGTTCCTTCCAAGTCCCTGACTGTCCAGAGAAATCACTGGATACAACCCATGAATCAGTATATAATCGCATGTCTGGTCATTTCTCCTTCCAAGCAAAGTTTACAACCAGGTGCACAGCTTGAACTCTGCCCACCAGGTGAGTTTACCTTTACCACTGTCCTTCAGGGGTATCCCAGAAAAAGATTATAGTGTTATTGCTGTCCACTTTCACATAGTGCCTGTGGAAACATCTGTAAAGCTGGCCCAGGTCTTTCCTCCTCTCTCAACTGATCATAGCAAACTTTCTGTGAGGCCATAGGCACAGGCTAGGAGAAAGAAGGCAAGGCAGAGGGAGTTGCGATCATAGGTTTCTGGACTGCTTCCTCGTGTAACTTACTTGTGTCTTCTCTTTCCTACTGGAAATTGAGTCAGTTAGCTTTTTAAATCTAATCAAATGAGAAAGCCAATTCCAGAAACCCCATAACCAATTCAGAAAACTCAAACTAAAGGTTCTGTTCCTCTAGAACCACTCTTGGTACCAAAATCTATATTACGCAGGATTCTCCTGAGAAACAGAGACAATATGATGGTGTAAGGAGATTTATGATAAGGAATTTGTGCAGATGATTATGGAGGCTGAAAGATTCCAAGATCTTCAGCCAGCAAAGTAGAGACCCAGGAGAGTTGGAAGTATAATTCCAACCTGAGTCCTAAGGCCTGAGAACCAGGAAAGCCAAAGGTATAAGGCCCAGTCCAAGTCTGAGTTGAAAGGCAGGAAAGGCCGGGCGCGGTGGCTCACGCCTGTAATCCCAACACTTTGGGAGGCCGAGACGGGCGGATCACGAGGTCAGGAGATCGAGATCATCCTGGCTGACACGGTGAAATCCCATCTCTACTAAAAACTACAAAAACTAGCCGGGCTAAGTGGCGGGTGCCTGTAGTCCCAGCTACTCGGGAGGCTGAGGCAGGAGAATGGCGTGAACCCAGGAGGCGGAGCTTGCAGTGAGCCGAGATCGTGCCACTGCACTCCATCCAGCCTGGGCGGCAGAGCAAGGCTCCGTCTCAAAAAAAAAAAAAAAAGAAAGGCAGGAGAAGACCTATGCCCTAGCTTGAAGACGGGCAGGGAGAGCAAATTTTCCCTTACCCTGCTTTTTCGTTCTATTCGGGCCCACCCACACTGGGGAAGGCCACCTGCTTTACTCAGTCTATGGAATTAACTGTTTATCTCATCCAGAAACATCCTAATAGACACATCCAGAAAAATGTTTAACCAAATATTTAAGTACCATACAGCCCAGCCAAGTTGACACACAAAATTAACTATCATACCCTAGTTTAAAAACTCATAAACATTTACTTTAATCTAACTTTTTACTCAAAAAATCTAGGTGTTTTTTCCACCTAGAATCACTCTAAAATCCACTTTTTGACCAACGCCAAATAATAACAATGTTAGAAAAATAAAGTATTTCTTTTTACAGGATTTTTAAAAGTAAAAAATTTTTAAAAGAATTGTTTAAAGAAGAAACGAAGCAAAAACCCTGATGAATCCCACCAACAAGTTGTGGTATAGATCATTATATGTCACCATAGCCAGAAAAGACTATGTATTGCATGTCTTAATCACTATCATAATTAATATTTGTAAGGGAATTTGTAGTTTAAATTTGCCTTTGTCTCAGTACTCAATTTGATTCTCGAAGCAATCCTATGAGGAAGGTAGAGTAACATTATTACTATTATTATTGTTCATTTCATTTGCCAAAGACATTGAGGCTGAAGGGGGTTTAAATCACTTACCCAAGGTCACAAGCCTGGGAAAGCTATTGAGCAGTTTCCTGTGGTCTGCACTCACATAATAGCAACAACAGGGTGCTATGTACACATAGCCATATATTTATATATATATTAGTATGTGTGTATATACATATATATCTGTTCATGTGTAATATATTTAATATATGCCCCCTCATTTTCACCAACCCTGGATTATCAACTCCTTAAACATAGGAATAATGTTGTACTCATCTTTCTGTCTCCAACAATGTTTACACAAGTGCCTTGCATACAGTACATAGTAAATAAATTTTAGTTAAATTGAACTGAATTTAAAGAAATTCCTTTAATAAGCTTGACTATTACTATGTTTTGATCAATATGCTTAAAAATAAGACACATTGCCCAGCAAAGAGATTCTTCTAGATTTTTGACAGGGTTTTCAAACCAGTAAATATATTCTTTTAAAAGACTTCTGTATGTCTCTAGATATATCTCCAAAAGAAAAAAAAAAAAGGAAAAAGAGAAAATTAGCATTTATTGAGCTTCTATCATGCACCAGGCACTGTGCTAAGTGCTTTCACAGAATTATTTTAGTTCCAAAAAGCACTAATGCAAATACAAGGCTAACAAAATCTCACCTTTCAGGGATGAATTGGAGTCACTGGGCAAGGAAAATCCTGTCTTCTATTAAGTGAAAGCTGGCAATTGAACTATTATTAAAAATAAGTATCCCGTTTGGGTGGGAAAATGCCTTTTCTCAATGAAAGTTTACTTGATGGGAGATCTCTGCCATTGGGGACAATATGAATATGACTTTTGTAATTTATCAAAAATTCTGAGCTGAGCCATAATGAAAAATTATTTTGCCCATAAAATAGTACCTTTGTAATATTTAAACTCATATATTTCAAGGATAACTTCATCTTATATTCCAAATTAATTTAAAAAATAAAACTTAAATCACAAAACCCAAAAAATGCCACATTGCTAAAACAAACCCAGACCCCACTGAAGTTGAAAATTTGGTGCAAAGCTCACAGGGCTTGTGGTTTGGGTGTTTTCCAAATGTATTTCAACTGCTGCTCTAAAGCCACAGCTCTCCCCTAAGTAGAGTGTCTCTGAATGGGAAAGAGGATGAATATCTGTAGTCGGACAGACTACCTAGAGAATCCTTAAAGAAACCCCTTCCCTCCTCACAACTACCCCATCTCCCAAATGAGAAACTGCTCATTCATTCATTCAAACAAGCATTATTATGCACTAGACTCTTTTTAAAAACCTCTTTACCTTTTCTGGTTTTCCCCTGAGCCAGAAGAAAAGTCAGAAGCTGATAGAAAAATGAAAATAGCAACAACAAATAAATTCCTCTCATTAAAATGCTTGGTAATTTCATAATATTGATGCTTTCTGACAGTCTCCTCTATATTTACCTCGCAATGAATACTACATCTGTTATATGCTCCATCAAAACTTGCTTTGAGTTTAGAACATTGCAATTCCATTCTGCTCTTGCACCTTTAGTAAGTTAAGTAAAATGAGTATTTTACAGAAGATTTCAAGTGACAGTCCAGAAGTCACAAATAGGGTTTAGAACAGAGCATACCTAGTTCCCACATCATCTGCTCATCAATGCTAATCTCACCTCATCCCACATGAACCTGAAACCTTTCCTAAAGTAGCCACATGGAGAAACTACTTGTGGATATGAACATGTTAAGCATTGTTTGTATGTGTGTGTGTGTGTGTGTGTCTGTGTGTGTGTGTGAGTACAAATTTAACCTAGAGAGAAGAGCAAAAGAGTTTACCATATTGTTTTAAAGTAGCCTTCTGGTGCTATATGTCTGATATTTTGCAAAACTAAACTTGATCAATAGTTAAATGGTAAGATTTTTTTCATTCAGAAAATGTATGGACAGTTAAATAAATTTTTCTTCAGATCAAATTCACCTTGGGTGAATACATACAATTGCAAATAGCCTAGCCATAAGCGATCTTTAAGGCATCTTCTCAAACTGGGTATATGTCCATCAGCAGAATGAAAGTGCACAGGGTGCCAACATGGTACAGGCTCCTAACACAGCCATTTCACATGAATATTTGAGAGGTAACCGAATTTTTGTGATCTCAAACAGTTTTTTAATTTATTTTTTAAAAAATAAGAGTAGAAAAGGTAATCAGGGATAATGATTGAACAAGTTTTAGTTCCAAGTCTTATTACTCACATTTTTCCAATTTCACAGAAGCCTCATTTTTAGACCAGTGTTTGGCTGACATAATGTTAACACTCCTGGAGCTTTTGTGGCAAAACAGTGAAAATACTAGGTATTAAAAAGACCTAAGTTGACCTCTGACTCGCCACTATCATTATAGGATGCCTTGGCAAGTTCTTTTAAGTCTTTATGTCTGAGTTTCTTCCTCTGTGAAACAAGGTGGTTGTTCTAGATCATACCGAAACCTCTTTCTGGTCTATATTCTGTGATTATTTTTAATATTTTATCTTTGAGATAACTGGAATCTAAGAAGGTTAACTGAATCAGGGAAAAGTCTTCTCTGGGTCACTTCCAATCCCCTAACAAGAACTTAACTAACTTGACCACACTGACAAGTTTCTCTTAGCAATTTTATCTAGGCTCATCTATCTACAGAAAAAAGTGGTTTATATCATTCCGTATGAGTCAGTATTTTGCTGAGATAAGTACTTTTCACAATAGCATCTGTTCAATCAAATGAAATTCCTAGTCTAATTGCTACATAAAAGATCATTATATCATTCGTAACATCTGTACAAATAAAATTTCTAGATATGTAAGGAGTTTGGAAGATTTTATATTTCATATATCATGTTCCCACAACTTGTCTTCATGCTGCACTTAAGAATCCAATGTGAAGATAAATTTTCACCCACAGTCTGAAATGTAATTTCACATAAAACCAGTTTATTATTACATCTCTTTGTAGTTCCTTTCTTATATTTTTAGAGTATTAACTCATTCCATGCTTACAACAGAAAGACAATTACTGTGCTATTCATCTATGAAAGATGATCACGTACAGTTTAACATCTGGTAAGCAAAAGAAAATCATGACTACTTCTCTTAATGTAGGAAGAGTCCCCATCAGGAAAGCAACTTGAACTATAGAGAAATATTTGGATAGGAAGAAAAGGAACAGAAGGAGCAAATGAAACTTGTCAGGGGGCTACTGTGTTCTATCCTTCCATAGACTTTAGTGCTCATAGTAACTCCATTAGACAGGCTGTTTCCATCTATAAACGAGTAAACCAATATCAAAGACATTGTTATTCCACAACTAAGCATGGTGTAGTTGGAATTCAGGCCCAGCGTGGTCTCCCTCGATGAGGTTATGCTGCCTCCAGATTAAAGGTAATGGGACAGAATATGCAGTGTATGATGAAGTGGGCATGTAAAGGAAAGAGAAATTAGTCCCAGATTGAGACGTCATAGACTGTACACTCCAGAAAAGAACTGTGAAGAAGTAATTAAGAGGAGAACCAAAACTTAACAATGGTCACCAACATGAAGAAGGAAAGAGAATTTCAAAGGAAGGATGGTGGGAAATGTTAAGCATTAGGAAGTTGGTAAAATATGAGAACACACTGACCACCTGTTAGTGATATCCCCATTAACCTAATGAGACACCTATAAATCATGATGCCACCTTCTCCCTTACCAGTTAACAGAGCCCAGTTGAGTTCCAGCCCTTCCTTTCCATTCTTCCTGCTCCCACCCAATCTCAGACTCATCATTTCACAGCTGAACAAATGTACTGGCGTGGTCTCCAGTTTGTGCCCTGGTCCATCTACACTTCATATTTTCCAGCTTAATATTCCTAAAACACTGTTTTGACCATATTACACTTCTGTGCAGAAATCAAAATGGTTTTCCACTAACCATACGGTATTCATCCTTACAGTCTTTTCTACTGCCCATATGCATTTTCACATTAAAGCTGAATCCCAATATTGCCCTAGTCAACCTGTGGGCTCTATAACCATTTTACTAGCTGTTTGACCTGCTGTGAGTTAATTATTCTATCTGTACCTCACTATATCATCTGTAAAATGGGAATAAATAACAGTATGTACCTCTCATAATTATTTTGAGAATAAAATATGTAAAATACTTGGAACAGTGCAGGCAGAAAGTTCTTTTAAAATATCAGTAATCACTATCATTGTTACATTATTAAGTTTATAATAAAATAATGCAATTATAATTGCTATTGCTTTTTTGGCCAAATACTGTATAACACCTCAACATAAATGTTATTAACAATAATAATGATAGCAGTGTTGGCACCAAGATTTAAACACAAGTAATATGGCTTTAAAGTTATGCTTTTAACCACTATGCTATAATCCCATTAAAAATTATCTGATTAGTGTCATTAAATATAATTCCAAGCATTTGTTCTTGCTATTTTCTATATCTAAAGGATCCTCTCATTCTCAAATTATCAAATTCTTAAATATAATCATTAAAAATCCAGCCCAATTACTACCCCTTTTAAGACATCTTTTTTCCAGCTAAAAGTCATGGTCTAACAATTTTGAATTCCATTTACACTTTCATCTTCATTTTATGTGGCACTTAATAATTTATTGTTAGTAAATTTTAACCCACTATATTTTCATATTATGTCAAAGTTTACAAATCACTTTTAAATATATGTGATATATTTTTATAAGTGATAACTCCTTATGTTTGCTTTCTCTGTGTAAAGCCCCTGAGGGCAGGGACTGTGAATTACACCTCTATGTAACGTCACTGTCCCTTAGTACTGCACCTTACATAAAGGAGGCCTGTACAGATTCCTGTGCGGAGATTATTGATCTCTCACATGCAAGTAGTTTCAATAGAGTGGTTGAAAAAGGTAACCAAACTACTTTTCACAATGAGGAAAAAAAATTCAATCGAGGTTTTCAGATACTAAATCTCATTTTTCTTTAAGAAGTGGCTTTTCAACTTTAAAAGAATCCATTTTCATTTAAAATGTCTGTTGCTGCAAACTACCACCTGTTTTTTCCAAATATATTGTTGGTACTTCTTAATCACTAGAAAAATGGGGTTTCATTGCCATGGTGACTGGAAGAATAAGTCTGTAGACAGGAACTACAATTCTGTCACTGTGACTAATGGCATTTTCCTTTCCTACATCTTTATTTTGATTTAATATATAAAGCCCAAAGGCAAGCTTGATTAATTTCCATTACACAAGGCATTACCCTAGTTCTGCTGCAGTAGGAATGCCACATTAAACTTCAACAGCACAGTCTTACCAAGACTTGTGGCTACCTTCAAAGATTATAGTTAGAATTACCCAAAGCATCAATTTAAACATGTAATATATATTCATGTTTATGCTTCTAAGTATTTGCATTCACATAAACAACCTTTGATGGGTGTGCAGGCAGATAGCTACTATTTCCATTTTTTATACCTATCTCTGGCATCTATACCTTTCTCTGGCATCCCATTAAAGCAATGCCAGTTTCAAAACAATAGAAAAACATAAAGGAAAAGACACAAGCAGTGTAACCAAAGGCTGCCCTATCATCCATGCATTGTATGCTTTGCGGGAAGAGTCTTGAAAATAGTGATTTAGTTTACGACTAACAGGAGATGCATGAACTCTTTCTCAAATTTTTACTGGAGAGCTAGAATTCCCACTTATGAGTCAAGGAGCAACTGTACCAGGTACAAAGTAGAACAGGTAAAAAACTGTCCTTAGTTTAACCCAGTTCCTGATTCAAAGCTGCCTCCATTTTCCACATCAATATTTTGGCAATGTTTTCTTTGCTAGATATCATATTGTAAGTTCTTTGAAATATCTTTTTATTCAATAGGTATTGGTCAACAGCAAGCAAGAGAAGAAATATTCTCATAATAAGCTGAGTTCTTTATTTGGAGAGAGCTACATAGAAAAGTAACAGGGAAAAGAGTGGGTCAAATTTTTTTTTAAATTGGGTACAAGGGGGAAGGAGTAACGATTTTGGAACTTAAACAGGGAATACACATCTCTACTCATACAAGTAACCATTATTGTTTTAATATATCTTATCCCCCCTCTCAAAGTCTTATCTTGAAAGCATACTGTTTGTTTAGGATTTTTGTTTGTTTGTTTTGTTGGTTTTTTCGTTTGTTTTTTTGAGGCAGAGTCTCACTGTGTCACCCAGGCTGGAGTGCAGTGGCACAATCTCGCCTCACTGCAAGCTCCGCCTCCCGGGTTCAAGCCATTCTCCCGCCTCAGTCTCTTGAGTAGCTGAGACTACAGGTACATACCACCACACCTGGCTAATTTTTGTATTTTTAATAGAGATGGGGGTTTCACCATGTTGGCCAGGCTGGTCTCAAATTCCTGACCTCAAGAGATCTGCCTGCCTTGGCCTCCCAAAGTGCTGGGATTACAGGCGTGAGCCACCGTGCCTAGCCATATACTGGTTTTTGTTTGTTTGTTCTCTTAAGCTGTACTACAAGACAAATTAAGGTATATGAAATAGGTAGCCATATTATGTAAATTATGGCATATCTTTATCATGTAAATATTAAGAAAAATGTTTATGAAGATTTTTAACTACATGAAAAATGTTTAAATTATATTAAATGAAAAAGTAAAATAAAACATGGCATATCTCAACTATGAAAAAATGTATTTTACATTAAACAAAGTAAAAGGACACATGCTAAAACATTAACGGTTGTCACCATATGTGAGTAGGACTATTTTTCCTATAAGTTCTATTTGCTACATTTTCTCCCAAAAAGTTTATATTAATTTTGCAATCAGGAGGGAAAAAAAACAACATTACAAAAGAAAAAAGATTTTCAAAAGTTAGTTTCAGATGAAATATCAAGATGAAAGGACTAGCCCAATTTATTTCTATATGTAAAAGTAATCTGTAAATTACAAGAATGATATAAATTATTGTTATTGTTATTACCATTTTTCAAAATAAAGCAACAAGCGATATTTCTGATAAAAACTGGGAGGTAAAAGCCATAGAATTGCTTAAGCAGCCTTACTTCAAATTATTGTATTTCAAAATATATTTCCTTGAGATTTTATTATCTTTAGTCTTAAAATCAAAAAGAGCATTCCTCACATTACACAGTTTAACTCTAGGCATTATAAGTGATAATTATGTATTTAATTGAAACAAGCTTTTAAATATAAAGAAATTATACCAGGCACGGTAGCTTATTCCTGTAATCCCAGCCCTTCGGGAGGCGAGTGGGTCACTTGAGGTCAGGAGTTCAAAACCAGCCTGGTCAACATCGCGAAACCTCATCTCTACTAAAAATACAAAAATTAGCCAGGTGTGGTAGAGCATGCCTGTAGACCCAGTTATCTGGGAGGTTGAGACACAAGAATCACTTGAAACCAGGTGGGTGTAGGGGAGCAGAGGTTGCAATGAGTCAAAATTGTGCCATGGCACTCCAGCATTGGCAACAAAGCAAGACTCTGTCTGTAAAATGAAGAAATGTAAAGAAATTCATTTTGTTTCCCTTTAGTAGGCAACGTTTGTTCCCTTGAGCATCGCTGCAAGTATCTGTTATGATGCTCCCGTAGTAGATTATTATTGACTTACACAGGTAATAATAGTATAGGCAAGTAATATTTTGATATACAATAATTTCAAACATCCTTGTTCCATGTTGTTTCCCTTTCATTCCCCTAAAGTAGGGCACTTTTCATCAATACAAGAATAAGTGGTAAGAGAACATGCCTTCATGGGCCAGCATCATCTTGATTTCTAACCTGTTCATTTGAGAGCATTTCCCCATCTTCCCACACATTTATTTACCTACTATATTTTTAAATGCATGAAATAATGCAAGCTCTAAAAGCCTCCTACAGGCCAGGTCCAGTGACTCACCTGTAATCTCAGCACTTTGGGAGGCCGAGGCTGGTGGATCATCTGGGGTCAGGAGTTCAAGACCAGCTTGGCCAACATGGCGAAACCCTGTCTCTACTAAAAATACAAAAATTAGCCGGGCATGGTGGCATGCACCTGTAGTCCCAGCTACTTGAGAAGCTGAGGCAGAAGAATCGCTTGAACCCAGGAGGCGGAGGTTACGGTGAGCAGAGATCGCACCACTGCACTCCAGCCTGGGCGACAGAGTAAGACTCTTGTCAAAAAAAAAAAAAATCCTCCTACATTAGTCATAACCAAGTTTACCTATTAACAAAAAAGTTTAGGGTAAGCATCATACTATATGTTTATAACCACTGTAGGTGGGAAAGAACCATTCCTTTCAGTTCATCAGTAAAAGTTATTAATTTCAGAAGCAAAATTTCATCCACTTTGCAAAATGCATATTTATTTCTTTAGAATTTCTGTAATAAGAGTCACAATATAGACAAAACACTGAAATAGTTACACATGTTAACATCCCCAAAAATCATACAAGGTGATTTTAAGTTAAGCACAATAGTATTTTATTAGAGAAAATAAATCTCTGGCAATTTATCTATCAAAATCTTTCAGGCTGGGCGAGATGGGTCATTTAAAAATACGGTAGGTAAATAAATGTGTGGGAGGATGGGGAAATGCTCTTAAATGAACAGGTTAGAAATCAAGATGATGCTGGCCCATGAAGGCATGTTCCTTACCACTTATTCTTGCATTGATGAAAAAAGCACTTTGGGAGGCCGAGGTGGGTGGATCACCTGAGGTCAGGAGCTCCAGACTAGCCTGACCAACATGGCGAAACCCCAACTCTACTAAAAGCATAAAAATTAGCTGGACGTGATGGTGGATGCCTGTAATTCCAACCACTTGGGAGGCTGAGGCAGGAGAATCACTTGAACCCAGGAAACTGAGGTTGCAGTGAGCCAAGATTGCACCATTGCACTCCAGCCTGGGTGACAGAGAAAGACTCCGTCTCAAAACAACAACAACAAGAAGAAAACTTTCAAACTAAGAGCAATATTTTTAAATTGTAAATTATGAAGTCTTTTACAATATATCATGTTGGGGAGTTTCTGGCAATATATTTTAAAAGAACACAATAATGGGCCTTTAAAGAGCAGTAGTCCTTTCACTGAATTCAGTGCTAAACAGATTTTTATTATCCCCGTTAATGACAGAGGGTGGCATACTCAAAAAGCTGCAAATACTAGTAAGAAAAATAATTAAAATATTAGAAAACAAGAGTTATATGTAAGGGGAGAAATTGGATAGTGGAGGGAAACACGGAAAACTTGGCAATGATATAAGTGTATTGGGCTCTCGATTTCACCGACGAAAAATCAGAAATGAGTTTATATTAAAGCAGAGAAATTTAGGTTAGATATTAAAAAGAATTCCCTAAAGTTTATTGGTTTCTACAATCAATTGCCATGGAAAACTATAGCTCTGTTCCCTTGGAAATTGCTAGGAAATTGATGGACAGAACGATAAACTGAACATTGTTTAAAACAAAGCCCTCTCTGCCTCGGAATTTCATACTGTATTGCTGCCTTGCTTTCTGTCACTGAACACTGGGCCCTCTGCTCTCTACTACTTACTTTTACTAAATATTCTTCTCTCCTACTGCCTTGAGAAGGCATTTAGCAATATGACATAAAAGATACTGTGCTCTACCAAGAAGGAAAAACAAAACAGCACACCTCCTCAAACGTTCATTCATTAATACTTGTTAAATGTCCTCTATGGACCAAGCATCACGAGAAACCATGAGAAGCTCTCAGCATACAATGGTGAGCAAGACAGCCGTTTCACTCATGTCACTTAGAGCCTAATGGACCAGAAAAACTGTATAAGAAGAAGTAACAAAAAAGGATTTTAAGTACAAATTATTTTTAAGACACAAACAAAATTCTATGAAATTCAGATTTCTGTGAAAGCATATAAGCAAGATAACTTAAGCTTCAAAAAGGAAGAGAAGCTTAAGCTTAGAATTAAAGGCTAAGGAGGGTGAAGGCTCTCCAATAACATCTTGGGTGAAGGCCAAAAAGTTGAAAAAAGAAAACAACAGAAAATGGTGCGACCAGGAGAGGGAAGGGTGAAAGACTCAGCTAAGCAGGATAATGAAAACTTCAGCCTGTTAGCCATGCTGGCATGGTTGAGTTTTATTAGGGATTGCACGGATTTCACTTTAGAAGGAACACTCTGGGTATGGTGTGCAGAACACACGGAGGAGAGCGATAATGGAGTGGGGGAAACCCACTGGTAGCTGTTACCATCACACAAGGAACAATACTGGTTGGCAGAACTAAAGGAGTCACACAAGGAACAGAGAGAAATGGACAAACTTGAGAAAATCGCGAGGAAAATAGACAGGACATGGTGAATGAAAAATTATGGGTGGTGCCAGGAAAGTCAAGAGTAGTTCTCAAGTGTCTAGTGCCAACAATGAGCATGATTCACTGAGAAAAGCCTGGGCGAAGAGCAGATTCAGTGCGGAATGGGGAATGATAGATTCAGTCTGAGCCATTTTTAATTGGAGATGCCCAACTACAGATCAGGCCCACTGATCAAATTCCCCCAAGGCAATTTCAAATGAAATCCAGCAACATGTGGTATCATTGGCACTCCCTGGTTTACAAGTATCTTCAGCATTCCCACTCATTCCCACCAATGAGGACCACGTGGTTTTGACTCTAATGTTAAATAATTAATTAATTTCATTATATTTTATAAAGATCAACATCACCTTTGTTGAAGGAAGGAAATGTTTTCCAACTTAGAAACACAGTCTTGCTAAAAGAAAGGTTAACTTCTTTTAGTATAATTTCTAGTTAATCTATTTATAATGCCTTTTTTTATATAAAGAAAATGGAAAGTAAGTTCAGGTCCAAGTTCATGAATCATGCTCTTGTTCAGACATATTTGACATTTCCAATTTTAGCCATGTCACTAAGATGGAAAAATTCATGATTTAGTAAGCCGAGCAAAGTTCACTGATCATCCAGTATTTAATTAGAAAATCCTCAAGTTTTCAGGGCAAACCACAAGCTATATCTGTCTTAACTCTGCTATTCTATTAACCTATCTATTAACATTCGGGAGCTGAAACACTGCACAGTATTCAGCATGAGCTACAGCTTTGAATTCATGATCACATAGGCAATAAATACTCTGCACTGAAGGCCAAAGGACAATTTAAACAGCCCTGGTTCCTTTAAATAAATCAACTATGCTTTCTCTTTAGTATCTCTTTCCAATTAACAGTAACATTTTCCTTATATTTTTTCCATCAAACTAAAGTTATAATTAAGGCAAGAAATACCTATTCTTGCATGTGTTTTCTTACAGTAATAACAGTACGTGTGTGTGTGTGTGTGTGTGTGTGTGTGTGTGTGTGTTAAGGAGGAGCAGGAAGTGTTTGTGTTTTTATGTCATTTGAACTATATAAAGAATTCAAGATACCACAACTGGAGAATACCAGTGATGTCAGGATTCTCCTCCAGAACAGCCACTGTTGCGGTCCTGTGCTGCACAACATCAGACCTTCCTAAATGTTACTTTCAAATTGTTAATCTGCTTTCTCTCATTATCTGCCTGCTACATGGTAATTTAAAACAGGCAACATTAAGAGGATAAGCGCTCACAAAAGCAACCAAAGAAAATGGAAAGAATGTAACAAATTTTACTGGCATACATTTTTTAAGCAATAGAAACTACAACCAAGTCATGTCAGCATACAGCCCTTTCTCTGGATTCCTCTCAGATTAACCTAGTGCTTTTCCATAGCTCTTCTCTTCTCTCAGGTACTTTTCTTCCTGCTACCAATACTATCTCCAAACATTTCCTGTGCTAAAGCTTTTTTAAAACAGGGTCTTCTCTTGAGAAGTAACAGATGCAACCGTTAAAGAGTTAAAACCTTGAACTTGAATAAGACATAGCTAACTTCTGCTACTTAAAAGTTACATGACACATGAAAGTTTTTTAACTTCTTCAGGGCTCATTTATCCTGTCTATTAAATTAGGATAACAAGTTATTGTAAAAATTAACTAAGATAATACATGAAAAAGATCTTAAAACAGTGCTTGGTAGTCAGAATAATGAATGTCAGCTATTATTTTTCTAATTTGCTTGGCAGGCTATGGATGAACAGCTGAGGAAGTGAACAAGCTATAATTATTCTCTGGAAATGATGAGGTGAAGACGAATGACCTTCAGATATCTTCACATGACAATGGAGCGATTTGAAGAAGGAACGCCAATATCAATCTCATGCCTTAAGCAGTGTAACAGAATTTTTTAAAGGCTCCATTGACCCTAAAATAGACTTTGTGGATTGTTTATGTTGTTGGCACTAACCCTATGAAGATATGGGGGGTCAGGGAGGATATACTAATAATCTAGGACAGGCTTTCATAAATAAATGGTTGCCTCCTGACCAGTCGGCATGACCTCAGTCTGTAATGTTTACATCCATCACTACGATTAAAAAAAAAAAATAGTATTCATTGTAGGAAGAGAAGATAAAGATTACTCTCAACCATAGAAAAAGTGACATGAAAACGTGGATACAAATCTTTTTCTGTACATTTGAATTACATTTTCTTCAAGCAAAAACTAAGTAGAATTATAGTTATAAACTGAACCTATGACTTTTGTGCTGTTAGATTTTTTGGGACTCCTCTGGGAGCCTTCGCTATTGCACTCCAAGTTATTCTGCTTTATGTCTTAATTAGATTAAACTGCATCACTTGAATCTGAGATCATCCTAAATCTGCCTGCTAAATGGCAATTTAAAACAGGCAACATTAAGAGAATAAGCACTCAGAAAATCAAGGAAAGAAAACAGAAAGAATGTAACAAATTTTACTGGTGTGCATTTTTTTAAGCAATAGAAACTGCAACCAAGTGATGTCAGCATGCAGTCCTTTCTCTGATAGAGAGGCTAATGAACCCAAATGCCGACCTATAGCTCTTAAAACCAGATAGGAAAAGTCCACTGAGTTTTCTGTGGGTTTATGAAAAATGGTATAAATATGGTATCAGAAACTCGCATTCATCGAGCACTAGTGACAAATAATACTGCAAATTCTCATTCCCATAACTGGCAAAATGTAGAAAGCCCAATAAATCAGGTTAAATCTTGTATTTACCTGTTATTTGAATAAAAGCTTTCTAAAGTCATGGTAAACAAAACACATTTTCAATTCAAAACATTAAATGTTCTCTCCTATTCAATTGTATTTGTAAAGATCCAGAAATCTAAAAAAGAAAAACAAATCAAAGAAACTAGAAAAGAACCCAATTAAAAGAAAATCTTCAATGTCTCCCATCAAACTAAATGCATTTCCATTGTAAGTTTTTGGTGTTATAATCAAACAAGGTATTTTAACTCTTCAGTTTCTTCTTTAGTCAGTATAGTATATCTCCTTTATGGATAACATCATACATGTTGAATCATCCCTAATCGAAAAATCTGAACTCTGAAGAGCTCCAAAATTCCAAACTTTTTGAGCACCAACATGATGTCCAAAAGAAACACTCTGGAGCATTTAAGATTTTGGATTGTCCAGATTAGGGATGCTCAACTGTAAGTATATAATGCAAATATTTCTAACTTAAAAAAAAGTCTGAAATCTAAAATATTTCAGGTCCCAAGCATCTCAGATGAAAGATACTCGACCTATATAAAACAGCCTAAAAGAGCTTTAATCAAATCTGACTCCATCTGACGTTTGGATCTAGTCTATATTGTCTTCTTTCCTTGGTTATGACATACATCAGTCAAGATCGCTTCATTATTACAAAAAAAAAATGTGCATTGTAGGAGAAATAATTTGGGGAGAAATCCAAAACTTTAAAATGTCAAGCTAAATTAACCATAAAATCTTCACTGCAAGTACATCATTTTACTGATTGAAAACTCACTTTTGAACATGTTAAAATGAGGTGTGAATATCTGCAATATATTATAAAGAGCGTATTGTTTTATCAAAGCACAATTACTTTTGTCACAGGTAATGGCATAGGCATTAAGAGATTTGGGTGACTGAGGAAGGGGAACATCACACACCAGGCCTGTTTTGGGGTGGGAGGAGGGGGAAGGGATAGCATTAGGAGATATACCTAATGTAAATGATGAGTTAATGGGTGCAGCACACCAACTGGCACATGTATACATATGTAATAAACCTGCACATTGTGCACATGTACCCTAGAACTTAAAGTATAATAAAAAAATAAAAAATAAAGAGATTTGGGTGACTGAAAAATGTCTGCAATAATCTGAACATTTTCCTTTTTCTTTGCTTTCTTTTCAGGAGACTATTAAAATTAGATAAACATTTATGTCTATTTTTTCATGATTCTTATATCCATTTAATGCTGTAAATTATTGTTGCTGTGAGGTGAGAAAATGACGACCACTGCTCAAGTTTATAAAGGATATGGAACATAGCTACTTGCATGCATAGGACACCTCTAGAAAAATAGACAAGTTATCAGTTACTGTGATTTCTTCTGGGTAGATGAGCAGTTTGGCTCAGGGGTGGGGTAACAACTCTTTCACCTTTCTGTTCCTATACAATGAACCTGTGTAACCCTTTTAAAAACAACAAAATATTCTAAAATTAAACATATAGAGCCAAAGACATGTGCAAATTTAAAACTATCATTTATGAAACAGATTACATGTCAATCATGATAACCTAAAATGTATAAACCAGAAGAAGTAATCTCTAAAGAATATTTCTTTCACTGCTCAAAGGAAACAAATCCAGATGCCTTGAGGCACAGCAAAGCCAGCCCCAACGGTGTGAGCTGGCTCAACAGAAGAACAAGCTTCCCAGCTTGTGAGACCAAAGGCTCCCTCTTTCTAAGGAGACCGCTTCCTCAACTAGGAGGCTTCCTGTGGCTCCCACGGTCATGGTTACCTCACTGTTACCATCCCTCCACCCATCCCTATAAAGATGCAAAGTCTTAAAGGGCAGGTCCCTCTCCTACAGCCTTCTCCTGGAGAATACAGTCCAGCACTGCTTCATGACATCTCAAGGATTCTGGCACACTTGGTTACTTCTCCACTTTTGAGTTCCTCAATTACTCCGATCTCATATTTTACCATGTGACACTAATGGTATATGCAACCAAGCCCCTTTTGCACAAAATTAAACCCATTTATTTACTCAGTAAATATTTTTTGAGACTATACTATGTGTCAGGTCCTGTGTTGGGCACCTGGAAAACCTATGGCATATAATTATTTCAATAAAAATTAGAATCTAAAGATCATAATTATCTAATACCTTGCCAGTATAATTACCAAAACTCACTTATTGAATACCCTCCTCTGAGCCAGCAATGTACTAAATGCCTACTATACATTATTTCTAATTCTTGACAGATATTAATATTTCAATTTTATGGATGAGGAAACTGAGACTGGAAGGATTTTAGTTATTTGCCAAGCCCGGATAGTGGGTAAATAGCTGAGCCAGAATTAGGGACAGGTCTATCTGGTTCCAAAGGCTGAGCCCCTTCCACTGGCTATACTACTGCTGCCTCAGTGGAAAATAACCAAGATTCTTTTTGCATCAGTTTTGAATATAATGCTATTTTTCTTTTTTTATTATTATTGTTACACAAAATCACTTAGGTGCAAATTTCCTAGTAACATAGAAAAGCAAAACTAAAATGTAAATTTAATGAAGGCCAATAAAATAAGGTTCTTGGTTAAAGGAAGTTGGAAGAGAAAATGCCCAATTTTATAGTGTACTAAATTCCAATTCACCCAGCTGAAAACTATATTACATATTTCCTTTGGCCTTCTTTTCTCTTTGACCTTAAATAAGCAGCTAATAAAGAGAATAAATAGTCTTTCCCTTGGTCAAATAAATTAGGTGAATATGGTTCTTTCACTTAGGTAATGAAGCACTCCCAGAAGACCAACTATGTCAACACCCACCCCTGTCTTCGCCGTAATGTGAAAATCCCATCTACCATCTTGGATTTGCTCTTTGGAGGCCTACATTTTCAAAGTCTGTGTAATTCATTATATTAAACATTATTGAGTGTCAGTCACATGCTATGAACTATGCAGAAGAGAAATTTGACCAGCATCTTTCCAGGGAGTTCTTTACATCAGAAACTTCAACCCTGAACACCACAGTGATTTTTCATACCAATGATTTCCTTCTTACTTCAAATTTTAAGATAGGGGTTAAGAACCTGAGGAAAAAGTATATAATTTTATAGTACCCACACTAAACTTTTTCAAAGAATTTGCAGGAAAAAAAATCCTCTCAGAATTCGAATAATGTTTTTATTCTAAGTGGTATTTTCAGTAAATTCTCATTCAACTTGGTATACAGTGTATTTTTGTAAATTTTTTTAAAGTTAAAAATAAAAGGTGGGCATGGTGGCTCACGCCTGTAATCCTAGCACTTTGAGAGGCTGAGGCAGGTGGATTGCTTGAGCCCAGGAGTTCAAGACCAGCCCGGGCAACGTGAAGCCCCATCTCTACAATAAATACAAAATTAACCAGTCATGGTGGTGTGTGCCTGTAGTTCCTGCCACTCAGGAGGCTGAGGTAGGAGAGTCTCCTGAGCCCAAGAGGTCAAGGCTGCAGTGAGCCATGATCACCACTGCACTCTAGCCTGGACAACACAATGAGACCCTGTCTCAAAAATAAATCAAATAAAAATCAAAGTTATATCTCTTTTCAGTTATATTACAACAAAATTATAGAGTAGGATGAAAGTGTTCATTAATGTGTGCCACACTGTATAAATGAACTACCACTGGCTACATGAGATTATTTAAATACACCAGCTTGTTACTGCCCTTTCAGAGCCAAATTTTAAAGCAGGAATACACGTTGGAAATCATTTAATCCAATACCCTCATGTAATGGGTATAGAACAGAGGGAATTATGAGAGTATTAGCTAAGATTAGCCAAATAATCTCCTTTGTAATATGTGTTCATTGGTGTTTGTATTCGTTTCCCAACTGTTCATAAAGTTCTTTGAAAGCAGAGCTTTTCCACCAAATGGAAGCTAAGTATGTACTATGGACAAGGTACTATGGGAGTTAGGCCCAGAAATAAATAATTGAGATGCAAAGTGGTATTACTACAAAAAGCAATGGATCAAGGCCTAATAAAGCTTCCAACCATACTTGGAAGATCTGCAGGGAGCCTTATCATCTGAACTGACATTTGAGCATGTCATGAAGTATAGGTAGGCATTTACCAGGCAGACATTGAGAGTGCTGAACATTCCAGGCAGGGAAGACAAAGTCACACAGCAGGAATAGAGCAGGTCTGAGGGAGTGAAGGCCTCCATGGCTGGGTATTAAGTACAATATCAAGTAGGACAGAAAAGGAAAGTTAGGGTCAATTTGGGCTTCATCCAAAAAGCAATGGTGAAGGAATGGAGGTATTTAAGCATGATATAAGATTTGCATTTTAGAAATGTCCCAATATATGCCCCGTGAAAAATCAACGGGGGAAAGGAGGATGGGAAAGGGGACAGAGGATATATGAAATAAAGACAAAAGGGATGAAAAGAGGTCAGATGCCACGCATGGTGTTACTTTCTTTGTAATCCACTATAGCCATAGGCTCACTAAGATACTTCATTCTTACCAGATTCTCAATTGATTAAAAAAACAAAGATTATAGTAATTGTCCTCGTTACTAAGAAGAAATCTTCCAATAAAAGATAATGGATCTTTAAATTAAAAATTAATTGTGTAAAAAATATATCCCCAATTGTTTATTTAACTAGATGCTAACAATTGAACATTTTAATTTAGCTCAAATTACTAAGTGCCATGCAGAGTCTTATACAGTCCTATGGAAGGAACAAATTGGCACTGAACTACATCAGTAAATTAGGCTGTTAAATAATCATCAATACAGAGAAAAGTAACATAACCTTTATATTTCTTGCTTATTAGAAAACGACAAAATGCCAACTTGTCAAAACAATATGTTCTCATATGATTATTACTTTTGAATACATATAATTAGTTGGTTGAAAGCAATTATATTTGACCCAGTGGTTTCCAATATTATCAAAAGTACTAAAGACAACCTTTCTCTGTTCAACAGCAATCCTGTTGTAAAGCTAATAATCACTCTGTGCATCACCAGAAAACCCATCCTTATAATTAGAAAAATAAGACACTAACACCTCCACCTCGGGCAAACAGCCTTACCCCTGGGTCTCAGTTTTCTTATATGCAAATTGTGACAGTAATGCCTGTCAGATCTACTGTCCAAGTTATTGCTTGGAATCAAATAAGACAATTAATGTGAGATCAATTATAAACTGTAAAAAAAAAAAAATGAAAACAAATTAAGGAATCTTTTAAATACACCAAGTTGTTACTACCCTTTCATAGCCAAATTTTAAAGCAGGAATACTTGTTGGAAATCATTTAATCCAATTCCCTCATGTAATGGGTACAGGTGGCAAAAATCGGAACTACTAATCATCTTTCCTCAGAATTGATAGCACACACAGTATCACTCACTTGAAAATCAACCTTGGATGGTGTCATATTCCTTTGTATATACGTTACACCATTTTGAATTTTTCAAAGTATCTTTTATTTTCCTTTCAATCAAATGTTCTATTTACCTTTTTGATTAAAAAATTGATAATCAAAAGTTCAAAGTCTACTCTTCCAATTCCCTAATTAAACATACCCTAATTCCTGTGTACAAATTACTTTCATCTCAAATTTCTAAGTCATAAGGATGGACATAACAAAAACAGATGAAAACAAAAATATATCATTTTATAAGATTCTAATAAATCAACAGCTATTCTTTTTAGCTTTAGACTGGTTTACAGAGAGAGATGATTTCCTCACATTAGTTAACAACTATGGAAAGATTATTTATTTCCGTATAATGAATAGCTAATAAAGAGTCTTTCATCTAATATTTTATATTAACATTGTTGAATATCTGGAACATATGTCAAAACATCCTAAAGAAAAGAGGCAGACATTTTAAAATGCTAAAAATTATCTTGCCAATTAATTTTTGTTAAAACAAATAATTTAAGAATTCATAGAAATATGCACCGCTCTCTTTTCCTTTTTAAAATTAAACTAAGTACTTAAGACCCCTGAAAATATTAATTGGAAAGCGATATTTTATATATAACTAGAAAATAATTACAAAATTCAGCAAGCTAAACTGGCACAATGGTTATTTAATAACCTGGTACAAAACATATGTCTATAATACATATTGTCTAGGAATATTATACTGTGAATCTTCTTATATAACACGCGAATAATTAACTCTCTCTATGAAAATTCTCAGTATGTGTCGGCACAGTGAAACCATTGATCATATACTACCTCAAATAATTGAGACCCAGAGTTTTTGGTTATTGAACTTCCCTTTCATTGTACTTAAAATATAAAATTAGTTTTTAGACAGAGGTACATGTATACACAATGGCCCTCTTTATGAAGCCAATGTTTTATTAAAACCCCTTTTTGTCACTCTACAAAAGGGCACTCTGAGCCTACCAACAAAACAGCTGAAAAGAACAGTAGCAATGAGTAAATGTCCCCCCGCTGGGTCTACAAAAAGTGTATGTTCCCGCGTGCACGTAGCATGGCTGGGAAGCAAGTACTGGGTCTATTGTGTATTGTGTATGATCTCAAGTAGAGAAAACCATCTGTCCTTTTGCCCTGAAAAAGGACCCCCTGTGAGCCTCTTCTCACGAGTCATTATAGTTTCCTTCAACCCTGACACTAAACAGGCTTTGAACTGATGGCTATCTGTCACAAAAAGTTCATCTCTAGCTATTTTTCCCCAGAGGTTTCATAGGGTTTAGGCTAAGGTGACCAACCATGTCCTAACAAAAAGATTAGTGTGTCCCAGCATAAAGTGAGACAGAGATGTGTGACCCACTCGCCATACAGAATGGAGAACAGTGAATGTAGTCAACTACAGAATATGCAAAGGCGCCTGGGGGAAAAGAAATGAGGATGGCTAAGGGCTTCTGTCTTCATTTGGAAACAAGTGCTCTTTAATGCTAACAAGCATTCTCTCAAAGAGTTGTACTGATCTTGTCTCCTTCACTGTTTCTCCAAGAAATATTCATACAAATGACAATTCCTATTCAACCCCAGGCAAACTTAAAACTGGAGTGCAATATTAGGTTTCTCTCTGTAAAGTTTTTTTTAGAAGGCAATCACTTGGTAGGGTTGTTGAATTGTCACAGTCCCTAGGGTTTGTCTAGCCACCACCCTGATGCCAAAATGGCAAGAGGCCTTCTACAGCATTTTCAGAGAAAGTCGTGTGGGCATTTTCCTTCCTCACAGCCTCCCTCCACCACCCCTGCTTCTCAATCCACTGGGCAAACACCTACCCATTATTCAGCATTCAACTCAAAGACAATCTTTTCTATAGACTTCCCTGCTCATTCTTCTCCTCCATATATACTGCTGTCATAGAACTGATAACATTTAATTGTCATTACATGTTCTTACTGGATGATAAGCCCTCAAGGATAAAGATTGTCTTATTTCTTAGCCGGGCGTGGTGGCTCAAGCCTATAATCCCAGCACTTTGGGAGGCTGAGGCGGGTGGATCACCTGAGGTCAGGAGATCAAGACCATCCTGGCTAACATGGTGAAACTTCATCTCTACTAAAACTACAAAAAATTAGCCAGGCATGGTGGTGGGTGCCTGTAATCCCAGCTACTCGGGAGGCTGAGGCAGGAGAATCACTTGAACCCAGAAGGCAGAGGTTGCAGTGAGCCGAGATCACACCATTGCACTCCAGCTTGGGTGACAGACCAAGACTCTGTCTCAAAAAAAAAAAATCTTATTTTTTATACATCTAACACAGTACTTGCCATAGTAGGTGCTTAATAACTATTTATAGTACAATACTTTTGGGGGAAATCTTACAAAACTGGGTTTTATTCAACTTACTGAGCAGAAGAGAGCATCACCTTGAAGAAGTCTTAGCAGGATCTCCAAAAGGGTAGAAGAGGTTAGGGAAGGAAACATTCAGGGTTTTAGCGGCTGGTGTCCAGTCATAGAGTAGTTTCAGGGTAGAAGTTAGTCAGTGTGGCCTAGGCAGGAATTGCTCTATACTGAATTCTTGAATTCTCTCAATGATGGTGAGCCCACCACATGAAAAGAAAGCCATTTTTTAAACAATCTTGTTAGAGGGGAAAAGTTCTCTTATTTTCAACAGAAATGTGCTCCCTGTTCATTTCCACCCTGGGACCCAAGTTCTGCCCTGTAGTAGAAATAGCCCACCACACATTGGAAGACAACCATTACGCTTTCCTTAACATCACTACCACCAACCACTTCTAGTTCTTGTCCTTTGCAAGGTAAATGTTTCCATTCTCTTCTGCTGTTATTCCTACAAGATACATTTTAGATGCTTTCATCTTCATTGCTCCGGCCTGCAACCGCTCTAATTTGTAACCATTTCCTTCTAAATGAAACTAAATACTGCATGCATGATTCAAACTGTGCATCATGTAATAGAACTACTATTTACTTTGTTCCAGGAACAATATTGTTATTAATATTGCATTAATTATTCCCCTTTAGCCTTCTCCTTGGTATCCCTCTCTCCTTGCTTCTGAAAGGGATGATTAAAAACTTCAATAGAATTTAGAAATTCTGTTTCCTCAATGACCATGTATTTAACCAAACAGAGAGAAACTCGTGTATAAAGTCCATTATTATCCATACATTCATACTAATTTAGAGCTTTTGTTAAAAGCCACAGATTACAAGCAGTTGCTTCAAGTAATTAGTCTGGTTGAAAGACAGAAAGAAGAGTGGGGCTAGGGTGGGAGCTGAAGAGTGGGGGAGGAAAAATCTTAACTAATTCTTCAGTTTTGAAATAGATTTTTCAAAAATGTTCTCTTCTGAAAGTATCTAGCAACTAAATTAGATTTGTCCTATGTGAAAATGTCAGAACAACATCCCCAGAGAACCTGTATTTTCATATACTTCAAACAACAAATAAGAGTCTTTGTTGAAAATACCAACACATAAATCACAGAAAAATTTCACTTAATAGTAAATACCCTTGGAATCTTCCAGAGAACTTAGATTATATAGCATTTCCATGTATCCATTTTTGATTCTACTGTCCAATATTTGAGTTTTCTGGCCCAACTAATACATTTTATTATTATGTTATACCATGACTTCCATGTTAATATAATTCCCCATTTCTAGAACTGCAAACAAAATGTGTTATTATTGGCCAGGCGCGGTGGCTCATGCCTCTAATCCCAGCACTTTGGGAGGCCAAGGCGGGTGGATCACGAGGTCAGGAGATCAAGACTATCCTGGCTAACACCGTGAAACCCCATCTCTACTAAAAATACAAAAAATCAGCCGGGCATGGTGGCATATGTCTGTAGTCCCAGTTACTCGGGAGGCTGAGGCAGAAGAATCACTTGAACCCGGGAGGCGGAAGTTGCAGTGAGCCGAGATCACAACACTGCACGCCAGTCTGGGCAACACAGCGAGACTCTGTCTCAAAAAAAAAAAAAAGAAAGTGCTATTATTTTAATGAGCTTGACCTGACTCAGCATATCTACTCAGGTCACCTCTCTACAGCACAGAACTAGAACTTGATCTATATAATTTCAAATCCAACATAATCTACTTGTCAGAGAACATGCAGCTATGTAGCTTTATAAATGTTCAGTGATTATATCCTTTGTCTGGCATTCATATTTCTTATATGTTGAAATGGTATCTTACAAAAAAATATTTGGCAGTTTCATCAAAGAAAAAGGTTGGATGCCTTAAACTATTAATTTGTATTGAATTTAGTCCTATAATTCTTTGGGAAATGTTTTATATGTTTTTCCTGTGAAAATTATATTTGTAGAGCTGAAGGTCCATTGGCCAGCTCCTTGAGTATTCTGAAAAACTAAATACACTACCAAATATATATGAAATGTATTCTTATGAAAATTTACAATACAATACACTGAGTACTTAGGTCTGGCTAATTGCAGGAAATGGCCTTCTGTTAATGATGTAGTTAAAACAAAAATATTGTCCCCATGGAACACCTTCTAGTTACAATTCTGTTTATAAGGAATTTGGTGAGTTGGCATAACGTTCACTTCCCTTAAAGGACTCTCTCTTGACAAATGATTCTTTTTTAAGAAGAGCTTCTTAGTCCTTTAGACTGTTCTAACAAAAATACCATAAAATAGGTAGCTTATAAAACTAACATTTATTTCCCACAGTTCTGGAGGCTGGGAAGTCGAAAATAAAGGTGCCAGAAGATTCAGTACCTGGGGAGGGCCCGCTTCCTCTTGAATGGCACCTTCTAGCTGTGTTCACACTTGGTGGAAGGGGCATGTCAACTCCCTACGGACCTTTTTATGTGGGCACTAATCCAATTTATCTGACCTCTGTCCTCATGAACTCCTTACCTCTCAAAAGACCTACCTCTTAATTCTATCACACTGGAGATTCATTTTTAACGTATGACTTTTGGGCAGGGGGCGGGGGAGACACAGACACCCAGACCACATCAAAAAATAAATTAATCCTCTAATTTGTTGTAACTGGTTCACAATTCTATTTTAATTTCTGCATTAATTATATGGCTTACTGTAAGATTTTCATAGTCAAGAACATAGTCAAGGACCAAGTTCACAATTCTGTTTTAATTCCTGCATTAATGATATGGCTTCCTGTAAGATTTCCAAGTCAAAGAAAGCACATAGTCAAGGACACAGATTTCATGTTTGGCCAGTAAGAAGGGAATTTTAGGATTTTTTAAAAATATACCTCTCTGGCTGGGTGCAGTGACTCACGCCAGTAATCCCTGTGCTTTGGGAGGTTGAGACCATCCTGGGCAAAATAATAAGACTCCATCTCTACAAAAAACTAAAAGATGAGCCAGGTCTGGTGGCGCACACCTCAGTCCCAGCTGCTCCAGAAGCTGAGCTGAGAATTGCTTGGGTCCAGGATTTTGAGGCGATAGTGAGCCCTGACTGTGAGCTTGGGTGACAGAGCAAGACCCTGTCTCAATCAATTAAAATAAAAAATACACCTCTCTCATAATTGGAAATAAACTGTGAGTTTTTGAAAAGTAAAATGTTTATAAAAGTAAACCAATATAAAAGATAAATGTATACACAGGCGCACACACACGTGTTGAAAAGCTTTTATCAATTGCATTAATCATTTTTTGTTAATGAGCCATATCCACAACAACCGTGTGAACATTTGCTCTTTATTCTACTACGTATCTACATTTCCTCTTTCTCCAGCATCCTGGAACTTTACTTTCTTATCTTACATTTGTTTTCTGCAGACCAAATCAGTTCTGAAAATTCTACATTTGGGGTACCAACATGAACAGTCTGCTCTAATAAAGAATTCTCAATCTGATGATCCTCAGGATACTGAAAGATGAGGCAGGGTCTAAGATCTAGCAAAGGGTTTACATTGTTTTCTGAGGAAACTAGAGTTCCTAGAGCTTTTCCACAAGTTTGGTCTGCACTACCTGGACTGGTCTATCTGGGTCTGCTATAGAAACAAACATAAAAATTTAAAATGTTAAACACTTCACAGGACTGACCAATGAAAATGACAACATAATTAAATGTGGAGGCTTACTTTCTCTTGATCACCATCGTGCATTACTATATGTTCAAAAGAAGTTTAGAGACAAGAAACACCTCAAATATCCATCAATTCAGAGTATTTTAGAAATTACACATCCATTCAATAGAATTCTACTAGATATTAAAGCAGCAAAAGATGAGACAGCATAATCTATAAAATACTCTTGCCAAAAATGTTTAACCTGAATCTTATCAAGTTTACAGGTACATAAGAAATAGCAGACAAGTGAAATAACACCATGCATAAACAAATAAATTGAGAACATAGAACGTTCTAACAAATACAATGCATAAATCTTGAGTAGATCTTAGTCTGGGGGAGTAAAGTTAGCTATAAAGACATTCATGAGACAGTGCTAGAAACCTGAACGTATACTGAATATTAGATGACATTAGGAAATTATTTTCTTAGGTATGATTAGAGTATTGTGGTTATATCTTTATAAAATTCATGCTGAAATTTTTTTTTCTGAGACAGAGTCTTGCTCTGTCACCCAGGCTGGAGTGCAATGGCAAGATCTCCGCTCACTGCAACCTCCACCTACTGGGTTCAAGCGATTCTCCTGCCTCAGCCTCCCAAGTAGCTGGGACTATAGGCACGCACCACCACACCTGACTAATTTTTTGTATTTTTAGTAGAGATGGGGTTTCACCATGTTGGCCAGGCTGGTCTCAAACTCCTGACCTCGTGATCCGCCCACCTCAGCCTCCCAAAGTGGCTGAAATACTTAATGGTAAAGTGTCATAATATCTACAGCTTACATTCAAATGGTTCAACAAAATGTATGTGTTTACATACACATGTAGCTATAGATATAAGAAATATAAATATGTAGGTAGACAAAGCACATCTTAAAATGTTAGACTTTAATATTAAATAAGAAAAGAAATTAATTAATTAATTGGGAGAGTACAAGAAAACACTTTACAAAACAGTATGCAAAGGGCTCCTCTAAATAAGTGTAGTTAACTACAAGCAATATATATACTAGTTACCATTCACTAGTTTTCAGAGAATAAAATTACAATTAAACTAAAGCTGATCAGGGATTGCTTAACTTTTCTTGATTATCCAGCATGTAATCAAGTAACCATACAGTGCAAAGGTTGTTATAAATTGACTTAAAGTCATTCTCCAAAAACTGTTTTCTTGAACAAATTTCCACATCAGCTCCTATGTTTTTCTTACAATAGCAAAAAAAAAAAAACTAAATTCCAAATAAATATGGTATTTTTTTAAGTGGGAGGAATGGAAATAACAGTTATTTTGATGTTTTAGGCTCCTTTTTAATCAAACAGTAGAAATTTTAATTTCTACTAGCACTCCACCACTCAAACCACCTTAGGAATGTTTAGGTGATCAGACAGTCCCTTCTAGAAGGTACCTGGATATGAGCTGCTTGTGACCTAAAGGGATAACAATGTGTTAACTACTAATAATCTACTCAAAACTATATTTTATATGCACAAAGCAACATATTTGATAACAAATATTTAATAACAGAAAAAGCAACTTCTAAGTTCTTAAATGTTTATTCCATGGTTATTAATCTAATCATTTTGAAGGAAACTGGTCTAAAAGATTATACCCATCTAGTTAATAAGGAGTAATGCTAAGCAAAGAAAACTACAAGAGGATGTTTTCTTTTTAAAACTATACATTCATTTTAGAGCAATATAAGCACTTTTGTTTGTTATACTACTAAACTTTCTTCCTTAGAAACACTTGCCCCCAAGAACAGTGAGTGCTCTTTCTAAGTCACAGTCGAATGTGCTATTTTTAATATAAGCATAAATTCTCCTAGCTGAGCCTAAGGGGGTATGTCATTATGCCATGCTGCAGGCAGCAGAAAACCAACTCAATGGGAAAAATGATGATTTGCACAGTTAAATTATATACTTTTGCTTCAAGTTTGTTTTTAAAGCTAGTTCATCTCTCAACGAAATCATTTTTTTAATATGAACACTGACATTCATACTAAGCAATTTTTCAGCTACTCTAAAAAACACAGTAAAATGTTGATGGATTTCTGGCTGGGTTTTAAATCCAGCTCCCCAAAGAGTAAGAACAACAGAAACGAAAGTTCCTGCAAAATCTTCAGGACAAAACGTCAAGAGTGATTATTATTAACAAAAATACTCCTTTGATCTTAGATAACTATAATGTTTTCCCCTCTAAGGCACAAAAATGGAGCCAGTAGCAGAAGTGGAAAAGAACTAAAAGGTGTTGCACAAAAATGAGAAAAAATAATAAAAAAGACAAAGCTGAACCCAATAAAACATCACTGATGTGTGGTACAGTGGAAAAATGAGCAGGGATTTTGGAAGGAATTCTGAGAAGGTGTCATTTAACTATTTATAGAGTCAAGAACTGCTAAAGATATTCTTCAATATCATTTGCTAATCATTTATACTATGGTTATATCACCCTGCCTTTGAGAGTTCACCACAATGCTGGTGGGGATACCTGGAGATCAGAATTTTCTTTCCCTGGCTAATGTGCCATTTAGCTGTTCACATTACGGGTTCATAAAATTAGAATCAGTAATTCCACCTATAGGTAATTATCAACAATGCACACAGATATATTAAGTTTGCTGTGTTCTAGATGTGAAGTCTTGAGAACACTCACTTAAGCTACGTCGTATTAAGGTTACTTGATTCGCCGGGCGCGGTGGCTCACGCCTGTAATCCCAGCACTTTGGGAGGCCGAGGCGGGCGGATCACAAGGTCAGGAGATCGAGACCACGGTGAAACCCCGTTTCTACTAAAAATACAAAAAATTAGCCGGGCGCGGTGGCGGGCGCCTGTAGTCCCAGCTACTCAGGAGGCTGAGGCAGGAGAATGGCGTGAACCCGGGAGGCGGAGCTTGCAGTGAGCCGAGATTGCGCCACTGCACTCCAGCCTGGGCGACAGAGCGAGACTCTGTCTCAAAAAAAAAAAAAAAAAAAGGTTACTTGATTCAGGCTATACATAAAAGGCTTTGATGAAACGAAAATATTTATTGTACCTAATTATGACTAGTTACTACCTAAACTTTATTATTATTGTTCTATGCATTGTAGAGCACTGAAGAAAAAAAGGATAAAGATCATATTTTTAAGGAAAGAAAAATACTATAATATTCTTAATGAACATAAGAACTAGCTATATACTCTGAAATGTGTCACACACAAAAACTAAGCAGCATTAAGTAGAGAGGATAATTGAGCTGAAAAGGAGAAATTTATATAAAATATAAATTACTTCTTTTTTTCTCCAAAACTGAAAATATCTCCGCGTATTTGAATTAGATAGCTGCTATAGCTGAGTTGGGTCACTGAACGAAAAGCAGAAGTTCAGGCTTTAGACCTCACTAAACAAAAAGGGTTTCACTCTACTGTATAGGCTGGACTGCAGTGGCGTGGCCATGGCTCGTACAGCCTCAAACTTCTGGGCTCAAGCAATCCTCCTGGCTCAGCCCACCAGGTAGCTGGGATTACAGGCATGTGCCACCATACCAAGCTAATTTTTCTTTCTTTTTTTTTTTTTTTTTTTTCAAGAAAGGGTCTCACCATGTTGCCCAGGCTGGTCTCAAACTCCTGTGCTTAAGTGATCCTCCCACTTTGGCATCCCAAAGTGCTAGGACTACAGGCGTGAGACCCATCAGCTGGCAACGTGTTTTTAAAAATTACTTGAATGCTTTTAGGTAGGTCTTACAATCCAATCTGCTGGCAAGATAGCCTAGTCTAACAAACTTCACACAAGTGTGTTACTTGTCTGACATTTGAGTTTGCCATCTGGCTTTAGACTTTAGTCTGACCCAGAGTATCTTCATTTATACTAACATTTGTTCCCCCTCTCTTCCGTTTCTTCCTGCTTTCTAGAAACTCATCAAGCCCTACTTCTGCAAGTTGAGAAACACTTTCTTTATTAACCTTAGACTATCTCAGCTAAAGTTCTGCAAACCTCCAAACTACTTCCCTCCAAATACCCTTGGGGGAAAACATCTATCAATCCACAGAACAGCTTACTCTTAGTTATATTATTTTATCTATATGCGAAAAAAAACAGTGTTCTATAACCAAAAACGTTTGGAAATTCTATATTACATGCTCCAGCTATATTACATGCTCCAGTTTGGAGATTCACGAGGCACAAAACCTACAGTAAATAAATCTGCATGTATGTGTTTAATTTAATGTATCTCTGATTTATTTGATCTTGATATCTTCTTCCTTACAATATTTGTTAACAATAAAGTGGAAATGGGACCAGGTGCTGTGGCTCACACCTGTAATCCCAGCACTTTGGGAGGCCGAGGCGGGCAGATCACCTGAGGTCGGGTGTTCAAGACCAGTCTGGCCAACATGGCAAAACCCCATCTCTACTAAAAACACAAAAATTAGCCAGGCATGGTGGCACGTGCCTGTAATCCCAGCTACTCAGGAGACTGAGGTAGGAGAAATACTTGAACCCAGGAGGTGGAGGTTGCAGTGAGCCAAGATCACACCAGTGCACTCCAGCCTGGCCTAAATGACAGAGACTGTCAAAAAAAAAAAAAAAAATAGAGAGACAGAAAGAAAGAAAGAAAGAAAGAAAGAAAGAAAGAAAGAAAGAAAGAAAGAAAGAAAGAAAGAAAGAAAGAAAGAAAGAAAGGAAGGAAGGAAGGAAGGAAGGAAGGAAGGAAGGAAGGAAGGAAGGAAGGAAGGAGAAAGAAAAGAAAGAAAAGAAAGGAAGAAAGGAAGGAAAGGAAGAAAAAGGAAGGAAGGAAGGAAGGAAGGAAGGAAGGAAGGAAGGAAGGAAGGAAAGAGAGAGAGAGAAAGAAAGAAAGAAAGAAAGAAAGAAAGAAAGAAAGAAAGAAAGAAAGAAAGAAAGAAAGAAAGAAAGAAAGAAAGAAAGAAAGAAAGAAAGAAAGAAAGAAAGAAAGAAAGAAAGAAAGAAAGAAAGAAAAGAAAAGAAAAGAAAAGAAACAAAGGGAAAAGAAAGAGCAGTAGTTCTCTGAGGAACACAGTCGAAAGCACTGCAAAGCACAGAAGACAAGTAAATGGATCATTGTAAAAAAGCAATTCCAAAGGTGCTCATAAATAGATTATTGGCAACTAAAAGAGAAAAACTACCAGAAAACCATGGGGCTTTGTGCTGAACTCTCTCATGCTTAAGTATTTTATTACAAAATCAGAAGAGAACACCATTAGTCAGTTTTCATCAAATTTCCAAGTCACATGAAGGCAAAGGAAGCTAGAAATTTATTGAAAGAATAATTATTCCAACAAATTCTGATAAGGCTGGATTTAGGTTTTATAAACATAGATAAATATTTAGTAAAAATACATACATAGTCTTGAATTTGCCCCCCCTATGCCCCACCCAGGAAAAAAAAATCCTATACAATAAAGAGTGAGGAAGACAGGACTTAACAGCATATATAAAAAATACTTAAGGATTTTCATCAGTGCTAAATTCAGTATCAACCAATAGAATTATGAGACCAGCAAGAAAGTTATTATAATTTTAGTCTGCCTTACTTAGCAGTCTAGTTTCTAGAACTAGGGAAGTTTTTTTCTCTCCCATTCCTGCATATGCATCAGGCCACATCTGGAGCTTCATTGAGAATCAATTGCACAAATTTAAGAAAGAAATAGATGAGCTTGAACCTCTGAATGAATTAAGGGAATTTATTCTAAAAATAAAACCATCAATAGGAAATATAATAGGTCACTTTAAATACTTGAAGAGTTATCATAGTACCGAGGTACTCAACTTGTTTTTTATGATGTAGAGCGAGAATGGTATGTAGAGTCAAATGATCCATGCTATATAAAGAGAAGAATCTCAATCTAACAAAAAGATGAAGTTTTCTAACAAACTTGTCCAAAATTGAAAGTACTATTTCAAATGATAATCATAAATTGAATGACTTATGTCACCAACCATTATAGCCAGAATGTCATCAAGGGAATTCAAGTATCAAATGTAATGTATGTCTAGATAACCTTCAAACACACTCTCTCCAACACTGAGATTCTAAAATACTAGCCAAGGCAGCATTGTCCCTTGGAGAGAACATTATCAGGAATAATGCAATTCACACAATCTAAAAAAGGGATTATCAGTGCCAGTGGGTGTGAGAAGCTGAATGCTGACTCAAGAGAGCTGATGGTTCAACTTTCAGGATTTTGCAAGCCCACTGTTAAACACAGCGATTATTAAAACAAATTTTATAAACTTACCATTTAAAAATTACCCTAAAAGCAAAGCTAATAAACACTCAAATATCACTTCCTAATGTTACTTTGTTAACTTGAAAGCAACACTGGTAGGATATTTACAACCGAAAAACTTGCAAATGCTACAAATCAGAGTTGTGTTGTTTTTTGTCGGGTTTTTTTTTTTTTAAGTGCTTAAGCATTTATTAGCAGCATACCACATCAGTAATATCTTAGCCAAGAAGAATTAACTGGGCTCCCACATATACAGCTTGAGGCTGGTGGAAGAGAAGTAGGAATCAAAGTAATCTTCCTCAGGAAACAGAAAAATTAGAAACAGGAAATAGTATCTGAACTTTCAAAAGTTATCTGTCATCCTATTAAACTGTGGTATAATTATACAATAGTGTATAGCCTTCGAAAAGAATGATGTAAATCAATTTGTGTTAGGAAAACAGGCAACAAACTATAGCAACAGACACCTCTGAACAGAGATGGTATATTGTGTACCACTTTTAATTCAAATATTTGCATTTTTGTTATATGCATGGATCATTTAATAATAACAATACTATCATCAAACACGAAGAAAGAGTTCAACCTTGAGGTACACCTTGAGCATAAGGCAACAGAAGCAGCTACAATGCAGAGGAAAGAACAGCTTTGACAAAACAATAGAAATAGAAATAAAAATTCTTAGGCCCCAGCAGGTACTATAAATGGATGCCTCCTGGTGAGAAGATGATCATATATCCTGACTGTTCTGACTACCCTTCATTTCCTGTTCTTCTAAGAGAACTAGCTGCAGAGTATATATTCTTGCCTTTTTCATTCACTGGGAATAAGTAAAGAATGATTCTCGACTGGGAATGATTTTTGCTTCCTCTGGGACATTTGGTAAGATCTGGAAACAGTTTTGGTTATGGAAGCCAAGGAGTGCAACTGGCATCTAGTGGATAGAAACAAAGGATGCTGCTAAGCATCCTATGATGCACAGACCAGCCCCCAACAATAAAGAATTAACCAATCCAAAATATCAGTAATGGGAAGGTTGAAAATCTGTATATCACTGTTACTGAAGGCCACCTAATTCCATCTCTGTTCTTACAACCCAAGGGAGTCTAACCAAGACCCAGAGATGCCGCCTTCGCTAGAAAACATGACCATGGAGTCTGATCCAACATTTAGGAGAGCCAGCAAGGCTCCAATAACTGCCATGGAAGGCATCTTGGAGAAGGGTTAAAAATGTGAAAGTTGTCCTAACAACTGGCAGAGATCATTTATCTTCAGAAAAACCATCTCATTGGTGTGTTAGCAGCATTTCTGCAAAGTATCATAATACACACACACAAAAAAAATCCAAATACCAATTTCTCTGATAACACGTTACTATTTTTGAAGTTATGAAAAGTAAACTGGAATTATGAGTTCAAATACCAATTATCATTGATCATTGTAGGTTTAAATCCATTAAAATTGTATACGGTTGGCTACAGGCCATACTTGTGTAACTATTAATTCTATTGCAGTCTTCAGTCTGCTTATCTGACACCATTAGCTCTTCACAAGGGTTTAGCAGCCTACTTATTTCCCTAAACAGTCAGGCATTTGGCACAGGGTCTCACCCATGGTAAGTCACAATAAACATTTTATTAGTTAATTAAAAAAATTTTTAAAGACTGCTATACACATGATCTTTCACCTTTGTCTGAGTCTACTGGCGTTAGGTAATACCAGAGGTCAGTTATCAACCACAATATATCATTTTTAAATACTAATATCTAAAATGTTTAATATTTATAATTAATCCCTCCTCTACCTAGTAATATGAGACAACCAGAATGTAACTTGCTTTTAAATGAAGATAAGTATTTCCCTACTAAACCCACCAATCCACCTGTAGTTTCAATGGATTCCCCTCACCCATAGCCCCCATTCTGACATACTTTCTTCCTAGAATGTATAGGCAAGGCCATCATCTAGCTTCAGCCATTTTTCTGCCAAAATCCAAGTTGCTGAGGTGGCAGCAACTGAGACAAGCAAGAGCAGAGGAGAGCATCCACATACCGAGGAAGCTGAAGGCCGAGCTGTTTGAGGAGCTGATAAAGTGAATGCTGCATGTGGGTAGAAGAGGTAAAGCAAGATCAAACAAGGCAGGCCAATGGGAGACATATGGGCCAAGAATAGACAAATTTTTCAAAGCATGGATTAAAAACAACGTTGTCTGAAGCAACAACACATGCATGAGTAAGATGGGAACTGGCTGGAAGTATCCAAGAAAAAAACAAACTAGGAGATGAGATATCTGAAGTCAAAGCCAGGAGGGCCAAAATAGCAGTATAAAATCCCAGAGGCAACCATATGCTCATATCAAGCAAATGCAGTCTACAGATGAATGGTTTCTCCATTCAAAAAGGTCCTTCAGTCCTTCCCCTTCCTCAGCCTTATTCAGGCTCAGGAATAACTAAGGATTTCCTCCTCTACACCCCTTGCTAGAGTAAAAGGCTAGACATTTTTGTAGATTACGAAACAAATGTCATTTATGAGCTCAAAATTTTAAATACAGTAATGGGGTTAGTATAACATGCTCTGTTTGCTCTGTTGCTAAATACACACAGTGAAAAATATAAGACAGGAACATGGAATTGATTTACTCACAAACATTTTCTTTTCTAATCACAATGTGGTTCCCTGCAAAATCCGTTATGATGAAAGATGATCTTTAACCCCTTTGTATATCTTACTTTTCAGGTTTTTTATATTAAATATTTACAATAGGCACTATTATTAATAGGGTGGTTCCCTGAAAGTACAGAAAAGGGAGAAAGGCTAATGTAACTGCCTGTACATAATTTCCCAAAACACAAAGACGAGGTCAGCAACTCCTTCTTCAACATTAGTGGAACTATTCATTGGTACCTAAATATAGGAAGCAGAGTCTTCCAAAGTGGTGTCCAACTCAAACAAATTGTCAGTGTTACAATTTTCCATTTTACACTGATGTAAATCATACCAGTAATGCAATAGCATAACAATTAGCACCACCCCCATGGGCCTAGCAGATAAAGTATATAAAGCCCAAACTCAGAGGAACTGTCTTTTAAATAACTAATTTTAACAGAAATGAAACCATTTAGTCTCCCAAATCCATAGGTTAGGAATATGAAAGGAAACAGAATAATAAATAATCATTACTACCAGGAATACTAAATTACACACACACACACACACATATATACACAAAATTTTTTGCTTACCTAAAGAACTGTTTCCTATGTAGTTGCTTTAGTCATATAGGGAAAAATGTGTGCTCCTATGGAAAACTATGCATTGTCTATAGCACATCTTTCCTATGTATCTGATTCTGATTCTTTGAGAGCTATTTTATAACTGTGTAAGTTGTAGACAATATCACAAAATCACTTTTGTCTATAGACATACAAACTCTATCTGAGTATAACCGACTTCCCACTGTGAAAAAGTCCGTTTTGCCTCCCTTCGTACATCAATTTCAACATTCCTGAACTAAAAATATGTATGTCTTTAAACTCTCCTTTGAAGTGGTTATAATACCTTACTAGTTCCTTCTTTAATGATTTAAGTAAAATCTTTAACACTTGTTAATTTTACACCTGTATGAAACTCATAATTTTATTTCTTGAAATTTGTATTTTAATAGTAATTTTTGAGAAAACAATCAGCTACTTTTTGAAATGTGGGAGAAATATTGATATTTGCCATTGATGTTTTCTCAGTTATGCTGCTAAATTGAATCATGAATATAGCTATCACCCAGGAAAGGTCTAGAGGTTTTAGGACCCAAGGGTGATGAAGCTCCAAATCAGAAGCTGACAGTAATCCAGGTAAAGTGTCATCAACAGAATGGAGGCAAAATAGGGGTTCTATCCATGCTAGAGAAGGGGAGGGAAGATAGGAGATCCCCCTGAGTAGAATGGGGTTCTTATGTAGGGACATAGAACATCCTCTGTTTTTGTAGTTTCATAGCTATATGGCTACCTCCCAAAGACATTTCTGTCCACTCTGCTTGCCAACCGCGGATCACATTAGGGCAATGCTTGTTGATTGAGGGCCTGTTTGCTGTATTTACTCTTGGTGCTTTAGGAATCCAATTAACATTATTAATCTCATCACATCCTATAAATGTGAAACAGTGTGAATGTTTAAAATGCTAGCAGTATATGATTACAAATAAACAAAAGTATGGATGTAATAACTTGAAAATGATGAGAAAAAAATGATGTATGATACATATATACAGGGGATACATGTTACTGATTATAAAATTCCTCTGTCTGAGATTTCTTCTTGAGGATTGATGATAGAAGCAAGGGTTTTCTGCTCAAAAAGATGAAAGCTTAAAAGAATAAAAGACATTCTGGGCCGGGCGCGGTGGCTCAAGCCTGTAATCCCAGCACTTTGGGAGGCCGAGACGGGCGGATCACAAGGTCAGGAGATCGAGACCATCCTGGCTAACACGGTGAAACCCCGTCTCTACTAAAAAATACAAAAACCTAGCCGGGCGAGGTGGCGGGTGTCTGTAGTCCCAGCTACTCGGGAGGCTGAGGCAGGAGAATGGCGTGAACCCGGGAGGCGGAGCTTGCAGTGAGCTGAGATCCGGCCACTGCACTCCAGTCTGGGCGACAAAGCGAGACTCTGTCTCAACAAAAAAAAAAAGAAAAAAAAGAAAAAAAAAAAAGACATTCTGAATCTAATACGCCATGCGCTCACCCACAGAATACAGAATGTATACCTGAAACTTCTCCATTCAAGGCATTTTTTGTTATAAAAATAAATGAACCTTTTTTAAATATACCAAAAATGGTAACATAAATTTTACCACCAATATACAGCATTCCTCATACAGAACTTGGTTGCAGAACCAACCCAATATTCAGGAAAGTATCCCCAGAAGTAGCTAAAACTTGGAGCATTAAATAATTTTGTACAGAGGAAATTATATGCAAGAACATAAAAGTCCTGGTCTCTTTACGGATGTAATTTCTCAATGCTAGAGGTTTGGGGTTTTTCAAATTAAAAACTTCCAGATGCTTAACATGTATGGTAGTACTAAGTCAAACTTGTCAGACTTGCTGCTTAAAATCCTGGGAAACTGTCAGTATATCTATAGGGGTTGGGAAGGAAATTTAAGGAATACAGTTTAGTTAAATCTCTTTTTTTGTAGTTTATAATAGCTTTGGTTGGCATGTATCAGGGGCGTCCAATCTTTTGGCTTCCCTGGGTCACATTGGAAGAATTGTCTTGGACCACACATTAACGATAGTCAATGAGAAAAAAAAATTGCAAAAAAACTCATAATGTCTTAAGAAAGTTTACGAACTTGTGTTGCACTACATTCAAAGCCATCCTGGGCCACATGCAGCCTGCAGGGACATGGGTTGGACAAGCTTGGCCTATATGGTCTTTCCAGCCTTTATTACTTGTTCAACTTTCCTATTTTTGTTGCTTTACTGATAGTCTTTTTGCAGAAGACAAAGTAACCAGTTAAAAAAGAAGTCATTTTCTCTTCCAGTCTTCCTTGAAGTCCACAGTTTGAGACTGTGTATTAAAGAGAAAATAAATTGCTCACCAAAGCTTGATAACTTGTATAACTGCTGTGTCATTCTGTGTCCTACCAGACAAGTGACGAAGGTGCTTCACTTAGCCAAACAACTGTCCACAGCTAGCTACTCATACAGTAAATAGTGCTGCTGATGACAGTGGGCATTCATTTCAATGTGAGGGAGAGTATTGTCTTTCAACTTTTCTTTTGCAGTACTTATTACAGTATGATTGTAGCCAGATTTATACTTTCTATGTGAAATGTATTGCATATCTCACTATTGGCTAAAATCCTGTTAATTCCTAGAGATATTTCCTATTACTATTTATGTGCAATTCATGTATTCTCATTGTGCCATCAACTTAAATTTCAATATGCAAACATCATCATTTTCATACACAACCAAAAATCAAATCAAGTAAGAAAGTCTCAGAGATCTTAGAAATATCTTTAGAAGATCTTAGAAGTCTTATAACACATATTTTCTATAAATAATATAATTTAGGGAAGAGTTATTTTTCATATACTACCTCGTGGACTAAATATTAACTATTTATCAAAAAATCAACTGCTTTAAGTAAATACATTTTAAAAGAATGAACTGCTGTAACTTGGTAATAAAGCTCTGTGTGAATATCTAGAATCAAAAAATAAGTAAAAACATAAGGGAAGAAATTTGAAAAAACAGAAAATTGTCATTAGAAGAACAAGAACAATATTGTGACTTGAAGTCTTAAAAAATAAGAGACTTTAAGAAAAAGGATGAGGTGAGATGTAGATTTTCTAGTGAACAGTACCATGCTCAGTTACACAGTGCATTTACCCAGCTTTCCTGTGATACTATTATTACATCAGCTTCCTTGCTAGAATACTCCAACCCATTAAAGAGATGATATTACAACAATAGTCATTTTCAGACTTTAATTTGAATAAATAATTTTACTACCATCATTTCTAGTCATGCTTCTAGTACAGTATTTCAAAGATCACTTCTGTGTTGACAAGTGTAAGTCCTCTGGGGCTTGCAATTTCAACAATTTTCTAATAGTGTCCTACAGAGTCCTAAGGTTCTTTGGAGATGCCTCAGGGGCCAGCATCGGGGAGAGAGGTGGGCAGCAGAAAGAAAGAGCATGGAGGCTATTGGCTTCTGCCCACTCTAGTCTCTGATGTCAATCAGTGTAGCTAACATTGTGTGCAATTTCATATGCTGGGGTTTCTCATATAATTTCATTTTTTAAAAAGGTTCAGCCTTTTAAATAAATGTTATAAAATCCCTGTACTACTTAATCTCCAAGATTTATATTAGTTTTAATATGTTATGGCTCACAAAGTTCTCAGAGAAAAGGTTTAAAAGGCATGGGGATGAGAATAGTAATGCATGGAAAGTGATGCACCACATTAAAAGCCTCAACCCACATTTTCAGATCTTCGTTATAAACATCTTGCCATTTTATAGAGAACCTTCTATAGAGAGCTTTATGATGAGTCCTAGAGATACACAGATACAACCCAGAGTCCCTGCCAAGGAGCTCACGAGTGAGATTGGTAGTGGAATACAGCTGTACCATGAGATCGCTTATCTGGGAAGAGACTGTCAGTATTTCTACAGGGGTTTGGAGGGAAGTTTAGGGGATGCGGTGAGCCCATAAATGACATTGGTAGTAGAATAGTTATACCATGAGACCACCTACCAGTTAGCATGTGTCAGGATCTGCCCACAAAAGTCACTTGGTCCTTGACCCATTTAACCCACTTGATTCCCAATCAAGTTGATAACCATCCTGAGAAAAGCAGTTATTTAAGAAGCATTTTTCCATTTGAACGTCATCTGCTCTGACCTTGTGCCCTAATTCTTTCAGTAAAAAATGATTTTTAGTGTTCCAAAGTTCACTTAGGAGCCCTAGAACTGGCTAGCATTTCTGGCATGACTTTAAAGTAAAAGCGTTGGTTTTTGAGTGGTTTGTGGAAATCACTTTCATCTTATGATCGTATCATATATTATCTTAAAATGCTGGCTGGAATCTGGAGTCTCTGAGATGACACATTGGGGTTTCATAATTCCTAGAAGGGTAATACAAACAACTTACCTTTGATAGCTCCCAGCATTGACCTAAGACATCAGAATGCTGAGTAAGAAATGGATCAATTTTCCTGACATATTTCACTGTAGCATCTTAAAGATCAAAAATGGAGGTATAATACAAAGCTATAATGGAGAATTCCTCTGACTCCCTAACTATTGTCCAGAATTATATAACAATAAGAACTCTAAAATATCAAGTTTTCTAAATATGATGATAGAGAAACATGACTCTGAGAGACTAGGAAATATAAGAGGCTTTTTCCTCCCCTCTTTTACTCTCCTTACATGTGAACTCTTTGGTAAAGAAGGGAAAACAATAGACTTTACCCCTTCCCTGATCAGCTACTTTTAGTTAGACGCATTCTGACTCTCAATACTACCATAATGTACAAACTAGAGCTGGCTACAATTCATACAATTTACTCAGCCACTTAGCCTAAATGCGAAAATTGTGTTTTAAAATGTGCTGACCACATTTCAAATACAAGAATAAAAATATTGTGTACATAATCCAGGAAACTAGAGTTCCTAAAATTTAAATAATTAACATCCAAATGAACAGACATAGACTTGGCATTCATGACAAATAAGGTGTATGTCTACTAAATATGCCTTTATAGCAAAAAGATGAATTTAGCAATAAGACTAAAGAATACAATATGAAGAAAAATAAAAAATGCATTTCAACTCTCATATTATGTAGCAACTTAAAGTTGAAATGAAGACTCTAGATGAAATTATGTCAAAAGCATGACAGTGATTCCAAATGATTCTGGATTTTGAGAAATTCCAAAATGTAAGTACAAAAGCCTCAACAGGTAAGTTCAATTACATTTAGTTCATTTATTCTATCTGCTGGGATAGTAGCTTAAACTTCATATCTGTGAGTTTATCTACTAAATGAACATTTTGACTAATATAAATGTGAAATTTACTAGATTATTCTAAATATCTTAAAGCTGATAGGACACTAGAGTTTTCAAATATAGGTGGAAGAAATTCCTTGCTGCCTCCATGAATCTTTTTCATTGCAAACAGAAGTCAAAAGATAGAAGTCAGCTATAGATTTAACTGGGAAGGAGGAGGCAGAAGAGAGGAAGTCCTGCTATTCAGCTCAGTTCCTCCTCCTAGTGGTCACAAAGGGGAGGTACCTGCCATCTGGTGTCATTTCCTCAAGGGCTCCTTTCGTTTAAATGACACAGAATAGTCATTTGGAGGAATACATGATGCCAATGAAAAGTGCTCAATTTTAATTTGTAGGTGATTTCCACTTGCTTCTGCTTCTCACTCTTCTATACTTATTTAAAACAGTCAATTTTAAAATAATATTTCTTAATTGCAAGATTTCTGAATAAATCCCAAATGAAGCAGTAACTATCCATGTCTAAGAATTTAGTATGCAGGCACACCACAGTAATTTTTTAAAACAAACCGGGGAAACAGTGTTAAATATCATGGTGTGTTAAACCACCACATGGAACTTCACCCATATTGGCAAACCAGGGAGGCTGGGGATGCATCTATATTTAACCATCACATACTAGGCTATAGCCGCAGCCCAGATTGACTCATACATTGTTTTCACATTCTCAGCTTCCTTCAAACCACCAAGTAATTGTTTATAAAGTGATAGTATGAAATAAAAACCTTTTTCATGATAGGTTTTGGACGGTTTCCACTAGAGATAACATAGATTGATGTTATTTGGATAAATGTCTTGTGAGGTTCCCTGCAACAGGAAATGCCCCCCTGGGCTGCAAAGCAGTCCTGATTCTGACGTATTTCCTCATCAGCTCTCCATTTACCTAATCCTGTTGTTAAGAGGATGCCCCTTCTCATCCCTAGACCTAAGCCTGACATTCAGATACTATTTTCATTAACATCACATAGTTGATTTTGTACAATTACAAAGCAATCAGAAGCATGGTAGGATATTATGGCCCTGAAAGGCTTCTTATGTCTACGTATAATTTGAATGAGCTGGAATGAATGAAACTCTATGCAGAATTTGTACCCTTTTCTTAAGTAATTCCCAGCTAATGAAAAAAATAGAATTATTAAGGCAAGAAAGAGAAACGAGTAGTTTAAGAATTAGCTTCCTAATAACTTGTAGACAAGAGAAGCCAAGAAACAAGAACATTGCTTCAAGAGACAATTTGTCATTTGCCCTTTGGGTGACTGGGCATTTTTACCAGCTGTCACTCCTGGACCAACTAAAAGTGTTACATCCAAACTGTTGTACTCATTAGGACTGAAACAATTTAACATGGATGCCTGAAGGCACTCGGATATCACATTGTATTGTTTGGCCTTATAAGAAGAGAGGAATGCCTGCTATTCTCATTTAAATAAAATTTATAGCATTTTAATTTGATTTCTTTCTGCAAACTGTTTCTGACTATTCTTTACCTTACATAATTGAAAATCTATTATTACTCCCTTACTTGATGCACTCTTTCCATTCACTGTGCAGCGTGTTAGGATAAAAACATACAGCCTAAGTGAAAAACCATGTATAGTAAGAAACACAAGTTTTATGTGAGAAAGTAAATTTATGTTAGAAAGGTAATTTAAAGGTTCTTCTTATACAATGGGAAAGAGTACACAACCATCAAGCTACAGTTAACATTTATTTCCACCCAAAACTGAGAACACAGACAACGAGGTCAGTCACCAGGGGCAATATTGTTTGCATTTATGAATCTTGCTTGCCTATGTGAATTGCTTGCCTACCTGTATTCTTATTTTGTACACCATCATTTTTATGGACTTGGAGTGTACAGAGAGACCTCAGAAGTTATCTACTGTATGTTTTTTATGTCTAGTTAAATTCTCTAAGCAAATGACTAGCTGTGTTACATGGAATGATGATCACGAATGTACAGGAGCCAGGTCCAGTGGTACTGTTCAGTAAGCCAGACATGAAGTTTCTCTCCTTATTCAACCTAACTCTCCCTATTTTCAGGAGAAAAGTAGAAGAATAAGCCATCCTCCTCCTGTCTACAACAACCCTTTACATATTAAAAGTGACTTTTTTGTTTCACATGGGGTAAGTATACCAGGTATCAGTACACCTCTATCTGTTCATAAATTCTTGGAGAGCTAAAAGGCAAATCAGCTTTTTATCCATTGCTAGAACTTTTATTTTCATCAGAAACCAGATTTTCTCCTATTGTGAACTTCTAGAAGAGAATTATACTTTTTTCTCTATTTTCCCCAGAGAAAAGAAAAATAAAATCTTTGGGTTTACAAAAATGGAAGAGATTTTAGTCATCTGCCCCAAAGCCCACTATACTTTTTCCTGGTTGCATTTGTCATACCTGTATATTCATGTCATTTTTAAAGAATTGTCTGTCATCCTCATCAAAATGTAAGCTTCATGAGGGAAGATACCAAGTCTGCCTTGTACACCAACATTTTCCCAATGTCTAGTACAGTATTTGGCATACAGCAGCCTTTTCATTTAACCTGAAGAACTGACAAATGCCCTTCAAAATCATTCTTGTGCAGCACTCCTATTTTGGAGATATGAAAATAGAAACTGTGAGAGGTGTTCTTGGAAATGACTTCCCAAAATTACATAACAAGTTAATGACAAAGCCAGGATTAGAACTTTGGATTCTTTATTCCGCATCCTCATTCTTCCTCCACTATACCAAAGAGGTTCTTATACCTAACATCCTGGGCAGGCAACACTACTGATGAGTAAAATACGGAAAGCTTTGTGATCTACACATCTTTTGGTTGGCTGCCTGGCTCCCAGTGTTCTTCATCAGCTGGAACATAAAAACCTTCTCATAGATATGCCTGGTTTATGCATACTTTATGTAAGATTCCAAGAACAGAACCCAAAACTAAATTCTACAGCCATAGCAAAGAGCCAACTTATTCTCTCCAATTAGAGTTGAATTTTACAGAGGCCAAGCCACAGATTCCAGCTGAATTTCTCTGGTTCGGCTACTGCTAAAACAAATATTCTGTTAAATAAAGCTTCAATTTGTATGGAAATTTAAAAATTATTATTTTTTAAATTATTTTGGGTTTCTTTAAACCAAATATTTTTTAAAATAGAGTTTTTCTGAGTGCATGAAAGAAATAAATGCAAGTTTCCCAGGGTGACAAGATGATCTAAAACGGGATTGTGGTGATGGCTGCCCAACTCTATAAATCTGTTTTTAAAATCTTAAAATAGGTAAATATTATAAATTTTACTGCAATAGGCTGTTAAAAAATGAAAAGGAGTCACACAATTAAGCTATTTCTTTCTGTAAACATCTGGTATTAAAACTGTAAAGATATTCTTTAATATCCCCATGGTCTTTTAAGCCCAGGTCCTATCCACTTCAACCATGGTTTACCTAAAAGGTCAAAAGTTTTCCCTGCAATTTTTGTAAGAATAATTTAGGAGACTTATATAAATATCAAAAAAGAACCAATATTTATATAGCACCAAGAAATACTGACCAGTATGGTTATCTGCATGAATAATCTACAGATATATTTATTTAATTAAGTATAGTGTTCTAGTCCAAACCTGCCATTAGTTAGCCACTGGGTTTTTAGCAAATTATACAATATCTCCAGGTCTCAGTTTTCCCACCTATTTCTTATGTCTCTGTAGATCACAGTAGAGCTAAGTAGCATATAATATACTAAAAAGAATAGTAATTGCTATTGTCTAATGGATAGCCACTAATATGCCAGACTATTTAGGTAAACGCTTACCCTAAGGAAGGTATTATTAGTCTTTTTTTCCTTGTTTTTTTGTTTGTTTGTTTGTTTGTTTTGCAGATGAGGAAATTAGAACATAGGAAAGTTCATTAGTTTTACCAATGTCACACAGTTATTTAGTACCAGATCCAAGATTCCAATCCAGAATTATCCAGGTTCAAAACCTATACTTATTCTCTATTCCTTGGTAGAATGGGCTTTTGGTTCTATCAGATGTGGGCATGAATCCTGACCTTGCCTTTACTATGTTAAATTAATCATCTTCTCTGAATCTCAGTTTCCTCATCTGTAAAATGAGATTACTAATACTTAACTCAGGGTCCTTGTGAAAATTAAATTAGAGAGTACATCCCCTGCCATTAGAAGCCATTTTTTAAAAACTGTCTTTTTCATCTCTCCCTCACAGAGGTTCCTTCTTGTGCATAAAAATATATCTATAAATTCTATGATTACCTTAGAGCCTACCTGAATAAACCTCACTGGGATTGAGTTCTATCAAGAGCAATTAGAGTGAACGCAAACAACACAGCATTGCTTCTTTGCTATCAGTCCTTGGCTCTGTGACTGAAACTGTCAACAAGAGTGTCAACTTCAAGGGGTAGGCATCTGTCCACAGGAACTGAGCTGAGGTCACAGACTTGTCTCACTCTGCCCTACAAACAGATGTCTAGGTGACATCTCTTAGTCACTGCAAACCAGGGTTAGAGCCAAACCAGGTGGAAGTGCTGAATCTCTTTTCTAATCCTCTTGGTCAGCCCGTTCATTCCCTAAAACAATTCTTCACAGACCATAATTCGAAATAACGAGTTTTCCCCAGGATATTATTTTCAACATAATGTCCTTATTTTGATGATGTCTGATTATTCCTCAAGCCAAAGGTAGTGTTTCCATCATAGCAGTTTGTCAGCAAGAAACCTGCTTGATTCTGCATATTAGAATGCACACCTTCAAATGTTTACCTCGAAAGTTGCCAGGTAAAAATTGATGTAATGTGGAGCTCTAGTGGTGGCAAGAGGTAAAGCAGCTATTAGTGGGAGCCAACAAAAAAGCCTAGGAAATCTCCATTTATTATTACATTAACATGCTAAGATGAAAAATGGTCCAAAATAATCCAAGATAATATACAGTAAATTTTAAATGTAATATATTTCTTTTAGATTACAAGTTAGACTTCGTAGCTAGCCTACATTAAACATCCTGAAACAATTATATCTTCTCAAAAAATAGAACTCAATGCTGTGGTTGTCATTTTTCTAATTTTACTAAGTTCATTAAGAATCATATTAATTAAGCACTAGCTATTGTTCACAGAGCTAGTAAGAATACCGTATACGAAAAAATGCTGGACTCTAAGTGGTATGATCAGTGAAGTTCTGTACCAACTGTCCTGGGAATTTAAATAATCCCTACAGGCTGATGAGGTGGTTGTGAGTTAATTCCCGCACAAGAAAAGTGCCTTCCTTGAATATTTGACTTCTGAGATATTTTCCAACTTAAAACAACTAAGAATGAGACCTACACTGTCAAAGGTTAACTCTTTGTTTTTCTGGTACCTAACGTATATGTCTTCTCACTCAAAAGGGCTTCATTTAAAAAATATAACTCCCTTATGTTCAAAAATTTAACAGAATATAAATAGTAAAATTTGTATAATGTACAACCTGGAGTTGACATTTAAAATTTCTAAATGTGGTGCCTTGTTTAGCTGTGCCAAAACAAGTTATCATGAGGGGGAAAAGGTTTCAGAATATGAAAAAAACAAGAACTTGCCTTTTCATATATAAGTACCTAAGTATCATGTTCCTTAATACTAAAGAAATTTTAAGAGACTCACTTTCCATGAGTGATGATAAAAGAAACTATCATATTCACAAATGTGTTAACAATGTTTATCTGAAATAAACATCTCAACTCATGGGAGTTTTCCATGACTTATATGAGTTGAATCCACTAGATGTTTCCAATGGCCATATTCCAAGGGCTTCTAAATTGTCAGGTCTGAGATAACTACCAAGCCATCAAAGGTACATGAAGGAAGACTTAATGATTACCCAGGGGGTCTTATTCATTATGTCCTTCTTCCCTGTCCTTCTACTAATATGCTGTCTTTAATATAGTTCCCTGAAGCTACACAGAAAAAAAAGGTAAAAGTATAAGAGCCTCTTCTTCAAAAGTCATTGAGAATGCAAGAGTTTGTAATGGGAAGCTCAAGATAAAGAACTGATTTTCTTTCAGTCATCATCTCTAGCTATAGAATAGGAGATGGAATCTTTTTAAGAGAATAGAAACAGCAGGAAAGGAAGTGAAGGTGGTTTACTAACATAATCGTATGCCAAAGGGAATAAACCAAAAAAAAAAAAAATCTGCACTAACGCAATATGAGCGAGCCAGGAATTCAGAATCTAACAGTTCTACAGTCCTTTTCACTGTGGACATTAAGACAATTTAATTGAAGAATATTTTTCAATTTGTGAATCTAAGATGTTTGTTTTTGTACATCACCTTGCCTATATTTTCTTTGGTGATTATCTCTATCTCCTTTGCTTTCCCACAACAGGCCTTGGTATGCTGCTTAAAATAATATTTGGGGCTTTATTTTCCATCCTTCTGAATGAGACATGTTGATTTTATTAAAGCAAGTTGCAGTCTGCATTCTTTCTTTACTATTATTACAGGTAGACTTGACAGACACAAGACCTTTGTCTTAAAATGCTCTGCTCTGGAGGAAACCTTGTTAAAGAAGTTCCATTTTACCTGCTGGGCAGTTACATTCTGAAGGTGCTTCTCTTGTGATTCTTATTTTAGCCATATGTTCATAGGATTTCTGTAGGAAAAGAAGAGTTATTAACAATCATCAGTAGCACTGTAGAGACATGGAGTCTTTAGGGACTCTGGCCATACGCCTGATTTACCGGCATTTCATAACCTGCATAATTAACATTTACATAAGTACTTGGACTCTAGTCAAGAAAGTAACCATGCCTAAGCCCTAAAAAAAGACAATGACCACTGATAGGGTATCAACATTGCTGGACTTGTGTAACATCTTTCTCCATTCTTCCCTACCACCACTCTCTCCCTCATATGCAGTCAATGTAAAAACCTAGCACTAAAATGTTGCAGTACTAGGTAAGCTGTGGCTTACCAATAACAGCCAATATTTTATACATGAAGGTCAACTGCTTTATCATGCTAGGCTGCAACAACTGCCAAATAGGCTCCCCGCTAGGGTAAGGTTCCAGAAAACCCCCTTACTCTAGTCTAAAGTTGCCCTTAAACATAACATAGATTCCTTTCAACTCTCAACTCCAAGGGCTCTGCATTCGTAAATACTCCGGCACTGCAACCTTTACCAAAAATAAAGCTACTTTTAAAAAAACGTTTAAACTTTTAATATGAAAAGATTGAAGGTGTGAAATTATTGACTTTACATTATACATGAGATTATTTTACATTTAAGAGTGATTACCTTTTTTGTATATTAATATCTATGACCGTAACCATCTTATAACATGTAAAAGATTTAACAGATGCTATTTCTGCAAGAAATATTCTCTCCACAATTGGGAAAGCCTCACATGTGACTTAGGATAACTAAAAAGAGGTAAAATGCCCTTTCCCCCTTTTAGAACTTCCTATATGTTTAATATGCAAACATTAAGAGACAGTGAGGGAAGATTAGAAATAGGGATGGGGATATCAAGGGATGTGCACATGTAAATATATGCTACAGTGAGCATAGATCCTTGCCTAACACACGCACGCGCACGCACACACACAGCCACACCAAGTTTGCGTACAGTAAGGGTAGCGGCTAGTCATGCACACAGAGTCACGCTTGTACAAGATGCAAAATACCCCAGCCTCTCACACCTGAGCCAGAAGTCGCTCCACTTTCTCTTGCACCATAGCCTTGAGCTGATCCAGGGTATCAGGCAGCAGATGAATGGAAGGGGCCCCTTTGGCGGATTCGAGAGCGGCGATCCTCGCCTGGAGGTTGTTGGTTTTCACACCCAGGTACAGGCAAGACACCACGGCTACCACTGACAGAAGAGCCGCCAGGAAGGCGCACGGTGACATGGTCCGGGCACAATGCTGCTCGGCAGGGCTCGAGTCCTCGGATCCGGGCTCCCGGGCCCCTCCTTTTCCTGCGTGCTTCTTCAGCAGCATCGTGGCGGGGTCGGCCGTCTCGGCTTCGCTTCCCACCCTCTACACCTTAAATAATCCTAAAAGGAAAGAAAAAGCTCGATTCCTCCAAAGTTCAGTCCCTGTGGTTGCACAACTAGCTGGTGGAGTCAAGCCCGCGAGCGGAGATGGACCCCTGCCTTGCTCAGCGTCCAGACCCGCAGGCGTGCACTATCCCCGCTTTCTTCTCTCCTCCCAGCTGGAAGTGAAAAGCACCCTCAGACCGGGGACCGGGTGGTGGTGGGGTAAAAAGCAAGACGAAGCCCACCCAGAGAGCTCTTCCGACTCCCAGAGGACAGACACCTCTTCCGAGGTCCCCGACAGCGGTCGCTCAGGGTCCGAGGGACGGCTACCGAGGCACGGCGCGGGGCCGCGGCTCGCCCTGGCCACGGAGGACCGAACCTGTTGCGCCTCTGTGAGTTTGCCTTATTTCTACCTACTCGGTGTCTTTCAGCACGCCGACCTGTTTCCCACCTGCATTCAGTTCAAGGCAAAAAGGCTGGGAGAGCACGCTAGAGCGCAGCGCGAAAGGGGCGGCTAAGGGGGAGAAGACAGGAAAACCAAATAAACCCAAGGAGCCAATGCTAGTCGCGAAGCCGAAGTCGCGGCTGCCCGAAGGATCTCCGCAACCCCGCGTGCGCGATCCTTAAATACCCTTCGGGATGCTCGTGTGAGTGTGTGTGTGTGAGTGTGAGTGCGCGCGCGCTCCGAGCACGACGTCCCTCCCCCGACCCCCTCCCGGCGCCCGGCGTCCGGCCCGCGGCTCCCGCTGCTGCCGCTGCTGCGCGCCCCCCTTCCGAAGCCAAAGCAGGAACCCGCCTTATTATCATAATGTATTCACCTTGGCCCAGCCCGCGGGCCGGCCCAGGGAACCCCCCAGGGGGGCGGGAAGCTTGGGTGGGAGCGGGGCAGGAGGTCTGTTATTAGCATAATGCATGCAAATAGCTGGAGCGGCCACCGTGATTGGAGAGGAGCCTGGCGACCCCTCCCCCTGCGCAGAGTAACTTCAGCGTCCCCGAAGGCCACCTCTCTGGCCTGGGCCAGAGGCCGAAGCGGGGTCTGCTGCGCAAGAGGCGGCAACTTTGGCTTATACTGACTCAGTCCAGCGCCCCCTCTTTATCCCACTTAAAAATGGAGAAATGGCCTCCGGGAGGAAGATGTGAAGCAGAACGCTCTATCTCTCCCGATCTTCACTCAAAAGCAGCCGCAGGAGCTCTTGCTGTCTCGCTCTGGTGCAGCGTTTTTCCCTCCTCCCTCACTTTCCCACATGCCCGGAGGCAAAGTGTCTGGCGGACGTCTGAGGTACATTTCCCCACTTCCCTTCTCTTCCCAATGCCGCCCGCAGATTCTCCAACGAGGGGAAGTTTTCTCTCCCCTCCCCCAGTTTCCTTGTCTTGACGGCAGAGTCTCCTCCCAGCTCTGTATTCCTAGTCTGTACTAGGATGCTAATGTGTTTTCCTGATTCCCTGGTTTGCGGGATTGTAAAAGGGAGTGTTGAAGTATACGCATTTCTCAGGATTTAGGAAAGGAATGAAGAATGAAGTCAGTTTTTCCTCTTACCTGACTCTCCTCATGCTGTTCCCGCTGGAACAAATTACAGGGTCTCTAATGGGATTTTGGAAAGTTGGTAACAAGTAGCATTTGACATCTAATTGACTTTGGGGAAAACAGAAATCCCACCTCTTATTTCAAAGAGTTCCTTCTTATCTCCCTATAAAAAAAAAAAAAAAAAAAAAAAAAAAAAAAAACACATATATTTTTCCTATTCTCCTTGATCAAGCTAACCTGAGGTCGTTGCTTGTTGTAACGTTGTTGACTGTAATCAACAAAATACTTACACTTAGTTGGTCTTTCACACGTGTGAACGGATATTGCTTGGTATGAAGCAAGGTAAGGAAATAACAGCATTAGAGGAAGAAAGAGACTAACATTGGAGGAAAACTCAATGAATTTTGCTATAAAGTGAAAACCATAATTCATTTATATTACACAGTGGTTCTGAAAGGATGGTCCTAGACCAATAACATCAGCATCACCTGAGAACTTAGCCAACATTTAAATTCTAGGTTCCTACCACAGATCTGAATCAGAAATGCTAGCTACTACCACTACTGGAAAAAAAAAAAAAAAAAACAGCAATGTGTTTTAACAAGCCCTCCAAATGATTTTGATATATACTACTAAAGTTTAAGAACCACTGGTATAATACTTTCCAAAATATTTTCAAATACTTTTTTGAACCTCATAACCCTGCGACGTGAGGAATTACTGTTCCTCTTTTAAATATAAATAAAATTTTTAAGTAAATTTTAAAGAGATAAATTTCAAGTCACATTTAATTGTGATTAAACATGTTTCCAATAATGACCCAAATAATGGGAACAAATGTTTTAATGTACCAACTCTTTCCGTAACCTCTAACTATTCCTTAGTCTCCTCTGCAGGCTTTCCCTGTCATTTCTCTGAAAGTTGGTGCTCCCTGGGCCTCTGTCTATTCCATCTTCTCTTCTCTGTATACTCTCTCCAGTAGAGTTCCCAGTGGCCATCATTACACTGATGAGTCATAAATTCATATCGAAAGCCCAAACCTCTCTCCTGAACCTTAGATCCATGTAGCCAGTTGCCTCTTTGCCATCTCCATTTGGATGTCTCACTCTTTAACCTGCAGCTTACCTCCAAACTCTACTCTGCTTTCTCTGTTTCCCATCTCAGCCAATGGAGTTGCCATCCATCCAGTCTCCCCAAGCCAAAATACCCAGTAGCCGGCCCTGACTTCTCCCTTGCCCTCCTCTCCTCATCTATTTAGAGTCCTTCAATACTTCCGGTTGTCCTTAGGTCAAAGATCTTACATCTTTCAACCCCCACAACAAACCCCCTTGTCTACCATCTCAACAGCCTCATTGCTCATTCTTCCTCTCAGACTCTCCACATCAACTTCTCTGAAGTGTGGAAACAATGGGAATAAAGAGCTTTTTCTTTTGGACAACACACCGCTCTTAAAATTTCATTAGAAAAGCCATTTTCTGTCTTGACTGATGCCTACAGTAGGTTACACATTTAATTTGGATGATGCAATGTTCTTATAGCATGCTTTGTGTAAATCGGCCATGAGAAGGTACATTAACAACTCTTGCAAGCCCTCAGCACTATTAGATCTTAGTAGAGAGATAGAGTTGGAATTTTGTGGCTTTGAGATCTTTATCCAAAGGATTAGATTTGCTTTATGTCTTTGGTGGGCACAATACCTCAGAAATATACCAGCCATTAGTGCTAAGATTTCAAAACCCAGTAGATTCTCTGCATTAAGCACAGAGAACGTGTGGATCAACAAAGCTCTGAGGGTTTGAACGCATGTTGTTCTGTATATTCATCAAAGCACAGTTGTTATTTTGGTTCCAATGTGGAGGCTTCAAAAAAGTAAAAATAGCACTAAAAATGCTGTAGTCCAGCTGACTCCAATTTGCCTGACTAATATCAATAGTTATTAATAGTAAAATGCAAACAGCGGGCTATAGGACAGGTATGCAGTGGGAAGAATAATGGACACCCAAACATGTCCATGTCCTAATCTCCAAAACAGTGAATGTGCTGCCTTGCATGCAAAAACAGATTGGCAGATATGATTCAGTTAAAGATCTTGAGGTGGGGAGATTTTCTTCAATTATGTGGGTGGGCCCAGTGTAGCACAAGGGTCCTTCTAAGGGGAAGGCAGGGTCTCAGAGTGAGAGGCAATGTAACAATAAAAGCAGAGGTGAGAGTGATGTGAATACTGGCATAGAAGATGGAAGGGGGTCACAAATCAAGGAATATAAGCAACTTCCAGAAGCTGCAAAAGATAAGGAACAAGTTCTCCCCTAGATCCTACAGAAAGAACACAGCCCTGCCAACACCTTGATTTTAAGACCTCTGGCTATCAGAACTATAATTAATAAGTTTGTGTTGTTTTAAACCACTAATTTGTGATAATTTGTTACAAGAGCAAAGGAAACCAATATCATCACGATCACAAGAAATCAATGTTCATCTGCTACAGCATCATAAGTGATATTGGAACCACCATAATGCCCTACAACTCAAGCAGACCCTGTAGTAACAAAGCGCTGTCTGTCAAATGTTTATACATTTCTATTTCATTGACATGCCCACTGGGAAAGGATCAGAGAGATATGCCCTCTCTCATGTCATATAAAATTAAGATGCCCTTTATGAAGACATATTAAACTGAATAAAATAAGTTGTTTCTTTGATGCCTCCCATTAATGCAACTCAAAAACAATAAATCATCCAAGCTGTATAGTCACTTTCATCTCTCCTCCCTACTAATGCTAGCCTAGCCAGAATCCTGACCCAGGACTCAGCATTGCTACTGTTTTCTGCTTTGTTTTTGAGAGTGTGTCTCACTCTGTTGCCCAGGCTGGAGCCCAGTGGCATGATCATGGCTCACTCCAGCCTCCTGAGCCCAGACCACCTGGGCTCAAATGATCCTCCCACCTCAGCCTCCTGAGCAGCTGGGACCACAGGTAATCACCAGGCTAATTTTTTATTTTTTGTAGAGATGGAGTCTCTCTGTGTTGTCCAGGCTGTCCTCAAACTCCGGGGCTCAAGTGATCCTCCTGCCTTGGCTTCCAAAAGTGCTGGGATTACAGGCATGAGCCACCGCACCCGGCCCACTGCTAGTACTATTGTTACCAATCTCCATGACAGAAAAAAATGAAATAAAGATTAATGACAGAGAGGCATATCAGGAAGTTAAAGTAAGAAAGAAAGCACCTGGAGAAAGAGCAAGAAAAGATAAAGGGGAAAACTGAGACAGAAGAAAGGAGCTTTTTAAGTGGGTAAAAGTGTTTTTTTAAAAAGAAAAAGACATAATCCACTCCTATATACCTCTAGGAGGCTAATCTTTAAAGGACATAAAGCATAGAAGTGAGAAACTAACATATACTAAAATTTCTGATGGTTTATGTGTATTTAGAAAGATTATCTGCCCAAAGTAAATAGCTGAGATAATCGTGGTATGCTCTTTTTAGATATTAACTACATTGCAAAAAAAAATTTAGTTTTATTAGAAAATATATTTTAGCATCATTGGTTTTTGAGGCTAAGGTTTTTATAATCACAGTTTTCACCTAAGTTCACCAACAAAGCTATCAAGCAGAAGCGAATGTATGAAAAGATTTGTGGCCTTTTTTTTTTTTTTTTTTTTTTTTTTTTTGGACACTGAGTTTCACTCTTGTTGCCCAGGCTGGAGTGCAATGGCACGATCTCGGCTCACTGCAAGCTCTGCCCCCCCGGGTTCAAGTAATTCTCCTGCCTCAGTAGCTGGGATTACAGGCATGCACTACCACACCCGGCTAATATTGTATTTTTAGTAGAGACGGGGTTTCTCCATGTGGGTCAGGCTGGTCTCAGACTCCCGACCTCAGGGGATCCGCCTGCCTCAGCCTCCCAAAGTGCTGGGATTACAGGCGTGAGCCACCACACCCGGCCTGTGGCCGTCTTTATATACCCACAACCACCCGTTGCGTCCACTCAGTACCTTAATAAAGAAAATGGGAGAATACATTGTGTACAGTATTAAGCATGTTATTTTATATTCTTCAGATGAGAATGTGAGCTCATGGAAACATCTTTTAAGAAGACAAAGTTTCCTAAAGGGAATGGAGAAGGCAGCAAAGAGTTAAGTGAACTGAAACTTAAAAGATGCAGTTCTCCCACAGCCAGGCAAATTTCAATAAATCATAAACAAATTATAAATATCTTTAGGAGCAGAAGAGCAGAAAAGAAGGATTTAGCTCTTAGTGACAGGCTGAAAAATTCTTTTTCAAACAGATCAAGGAACTGATCCCATTTATACAAGCCTGGTTAAGCAAGGGGCTTACAGCTGTATGAATGCAATAATCTAGATAATACAAGCCCTCCAAAATATCAATCCTCTATGCAGAGTCAGTTTTATGTTTGCTGTTTGTTCTTGTTTTGTTTTATTTGGAAGGAGGAGGTAATTTTTTTCCTCAAATCTTAAATAACAAGGTAATAGCCCCACTTAATGGGTTCTTCCCCAAAAGTCACCAATTATATTGCTAACTCAAACAAGAGGCAACTTTTCATTGAACTTCCAAATCAACTTTTTCTTATAATGCTACATACACTGAACATGTTCATATCATTGAGTCAGCTCATGATTAAGAACACAGAACCCAAGGCCAGTCTGCCTGCATTCATTATCCAGCTCTGCCATTTAATAGCTATGGGACATTGGGTAAATTACTTCACTTTTCTGTGCTTCATTTTTCTGGGCCATCTATAAAAGAAGAATGATAATACTTAACCATTAGGATCTTTTGCTGGAATGGTTTGTGAAGGCATTACAATGCCTGGTAGATATTAAGTGCAATATACATTTACCTCTTGTTGTTGCTATTATTATTATTACTTTAAAAGTGTCCGTTTATTGACCCATTGACACTGAAAAGCAAGAACAATCCATACGATTATGCTCTGGGGCAACGGTATATCCTAATCGTGATTTTAGTCCTATTTCAGTTTACAAGTATAAAACAGCGTCAGGGCAACATTTCAGCTACTGGATAATTTGGAAAAGTCCCTACAACAGGCAACCATTAATGTATTTGATATCATTTTAGGTTAGTTTTGCCTGTTTTAGAGCTTCATATAAATAGAAGCATACAGTATATATTTTTGTTATTTGTTTTTGGTGGGTGTTTTGGGGTTTTTTTGTTTTATTTGACACAGGGTCTCACTCTGTCTCCCAGGCTGGAGTGCAGTGGCATCATCACAGCTCACCGTAGCCTTAAACTCCTGGGTTCATGTGATCCTCCCACCTCAGCCTCCTGAGTAGTAGTTAGAACTACAGGCAGATGCCACCATGCCCAGCAATTTTTTTTTTTTTAGAGATGGGGTCTCACTATGTTGCCCAGGCTGGTATTAAACTCCTGGGCTCAAGTGATCCTCCCACCTCAGCTTCTCAAATTTTTGGCATTACAGATATGAGCCACTCTGCCCAGTCATAGATATTCTTATGTGCCTAGCATCTTTTGCTCAACATGTTTTTGAGATTTGTCTATAGTGTTATATTTTGTTCATTTTTATTATGATGTAATATTCCACTGTTAGAATACACCATGACTTGTTCATCTGTTCACTTGGTCCATTTTTTTGCTGTATAAATAAAACTACTATGAACACTTATAAACAACTTTTTATTTTGTGTATTTCAAAAACAAAGAGAACAATTTCATTTCACTTAGAGATGATGATTAACTAAGATACTTTTTATAAAGAACAGAAAAGAGAATGTGGTTCTATCAGATAGTAAAATATATTATAAAGATATAGTAATTAAGCCAGTTTAGCATTGCTTCAGGGACAGAAATTAAACCAAAGAAGTAGAATAAAGACCCACATATATATAGGTACTGAAAATGAAAATGAAATAACACTGCAGAGGGGTAAGGAAAAGGTGAACTTTTCAATCAATTTTGCTATATATTCAGACAGAAAAAATTAAATTTTTCTGCAGAGAATTCACAAAACTTAAAGGGAGATGGTTTATAAACCTAAATATAAAAGGTGATAATATGAGGGATCTTCAAAAAGTTCATGGAAGATGCATGTTATGAAAAAACTATGCATGGATTTCAAAATGTTTTGCACCAAAATAAACTCATACTAATTTGTTAGACCATATCTTAATAGGATCTAGTTTGAGGTATTAAGGATAAAACATCAGTTTGAAAAAAAGTCCCCATCAGAACAACAGGAGTTCTCCTAAAATTGAAGCAAGAAAAGATACCAAATTTATGGAATTTATGGTGAAGCTAGGTGGCACAATGGTGAAATCACTGATGTTTTACAAAAAGCTTAAGGAGACAGTGTCCACAAAGAAATCACCAATTTGCAAATGGATAACTCATTTTTAGAAGGGACAAGATGATTTTGAAGATAAAGCTCCAGTTTATCATCACAGTTTACATTCACAAATTGATGTATTTGTGAGTGTAAACCAAAAATTCTAAGCTCCCCCATCCAATTGCATGGACCCCTCCTCTCAGCCAAGGGCATTCTAAGGTAAACCTGAAACAGTAGTTCAGGCTATGATGGGAATGGGTGGTCGGACATGCCTCATTATACCTTTCTCCCATTAAAATTCAGGCACAGCTGACCAGCATTAACATTAAAATGAGACCGTAAGACTGATAGAACAGTCTTTTTATAGCAAGAAGATACCAACGTGACAGATAGCAAGGGCTGTTAGAAACCAAAGTATTTTACCCCAAAATATGTTTCTTTGCCATATCTTGAAATAGCCCTGCAAAGTTGTCTCGTGGGGAAAATCTACATTTTGTAGAGAATCCCCTTCCCTTTTCAGGCATTTTTCCTGATCCAGGAGAGAATCAACTGGGAGTCTGGCACTTTTTTAAGTCTGAAAAGAAACATTTGCAACCTGTTCTCTCTAAAGCCTATTCCCTGGAGACTTCATCTGCATAATGGAAACCTTGGTCATCACAACCCCTTATCTTAGCCCAGACATTCCTTTCTATTGATTCTAGGTCTTTAGACAGTAATTCAACTCTTTCACCCAATTGGCAGTCAGAAAATCGTTGAATTCACCTATGACCTGGAAGCACCTGCTTTGAGTTGTCTCACCTTTTCAGACCAAACCAATGTACATCTTACATGTACTGATTGATGTCTTATGTCTCCCTAAAGTATGTAAATCTAAGCTATAGCCTGACCATCTCAGGCGCATGTTCCCAGGACTCCTTGGGACTGTGCCCCACGCTATTAGTCACTCATATTTGGTGCAGAATAAAACTCTTCATATATTTTACAGAGTTTTACTCGTTTCGTTGACATGAGAAAAAAAATAATTGTGTTCATCCCCTAATTGGAAAGGACCAACAATTAAGAACAGAGACAATAGCCAACATCATAGACATTGCGATTGGTTTGGCTTACACAATCTGACTGTAAAATTAAAGTTGAGAAAACTTTCCACTCAGTGAGTGCCAAAACCATTGCACCCAGATTAACTGCCAACAATAGTAAAGCTTTCAATGAAAATGTTAAACAAGTGGGATCAAGATCCCGAAGCATTTCTTTGAAGAACTGTAACAGGGATGAAACATGGCTTTACCAGTATGCTCCTGAAGACAAAGCACAATCGAAGCAATGGCTACCAAGAGGTGGACATGGTCCAGTCAAAGCAAAAGCAGCCCAGTCAAAAGCAAAGGTCATGGCAACAAATTTTGGGGATGCTCAAGGCATTTTGCTTGTTGACTTTCTAGAGGGTCAAAGAATTATAATATCTACTTATTATGAGAATGTTTTGAGAAACTTAGCCAAAGCTTTAGCAGAAAGATGCCCAGAAATTGGGTAGAGTTTCTACAGTCCTGATTTGTCTCCTTCTGACTTCTCTTTGTTTCCTAATGTTAAAAAAATCTTTAAGGGACATTCATTTTTCTTTAGGTAATAATGTTAAAAAAGACTGCATTAACATTGTTAAATTCCCAAGACCCTCAGTTCTTTAGGAATGCACTAAATAAAGGTTGAGATGATTGATGACAAAAGTGCCTAGAACTTGATGGAGCTTAATTTGAGAAATAAAGTTTATATTTTTTATTTTTACCTTTTAATTCCATTTTTCCATGAACTTTTTGAAGATCTCTTGCATAAAGCATTTAAAATATAATAAAGGAGAATGTAATCATGACCTTGGATTAAGGCAGGGTTTTCTAAATAATACACATAAAGAGCTAGCCACAGAGGAAATGATTGATAAATTGGAATATATTAAATCAAGATCTTCTGTTTATTAAAATGATTAAAATACAAGATACAGAATGAGAAAAGATATTTGCAAAATATAGAAATGAAAAAAGACTGTTATCTAGAATGTATAAGAATTCTTGCAAATCAGTACAAAAAAGCACCAACCTAATAAAAAAAATTAGCAGAAGCTTAAATAAGCACTTTTACAAATGAAAAACAAAAAACAGCCAATAAACATTTTTAACTTTTAAGTTCGTACATGTGCAGGTTTGTTACATAGGTAAACTTATAGGAGTTTGCTGTAAAGATTATTTCATCACCCAGGTATTAAGCCTAATATCCATTAGTATTTCTCCAAATCCTCTCCTTCATCCCACCCTTCACCCTCTAGTAGGCCTCAATGTGTGTTGTTCCCCACTATGTGTCCTATACTCTCATGATTTAGCTCCCAGTTATGAGTGAGAACAGGCAGCATTTGATTTTTTGTTCCCATATTAGTTTACTAAGGTTAAGCATCCAACTCCATCCATGTCCCTGCAAAGGACATGATCTCACCTTTTTTTAATGGCTGAATAGTATTCCATGGTGTATTTGTATCATGTTTTCTTTATCCAGTCTATCACTGATGGGCATTTAGGTTGATTCCATGTCTTTGCTATTGTGAATAGTGCTGCAATTAATATACACATGTTTTTTATAATAGAACAATTTATATTTCTGTAGCTATATACCCAGTAATGGGATTACTGGGTCAAATGGTATTTCTGTCTTTAGGTATTTGAGGAATCACCACACTGTCTCCCACAATGGTTGAACTAATTTACACTCCCAACAACAGTGTATTAATGTTCCTTTTTCTTCACAACCTTGGCTGTGATAGCCACAGAAGATAGACAAATTTCTAGGCAGGCAGGATGGTTCCTTGGTGAAACTCGACCTTCAAGCCAGACAGTCTAAAGCCTGAAAACTGAGCTACTAATTCAGGATAGAATCCACAGATCTGAGTGAGAACTTCCATCCCCGCCTTATCCACTTTCTCTATATATAGGTTCTTACTGAATGATGCCTTTTAACCAATTGAATGGTGTCTTTTCCAAGCCCACCCATAAACCAATCAGCACATGTTCCCCCATTCTAAGCCCATAAAAACCCTGGACTCAGCCTCACTGATGGCAGTCTACTTTTGGGTCGCCTCTTGCTGCTGAAAGCTTTCTTTCTGTCACTCAGTAAAATTCAACTCTGCCTTACTCACTCTCCAATGTCCATGTACCTCATTCCTCTTGGTCATGAGACAAGAACTCGGAACTCACCAAACTGCAGGAGTGAAAGAGCAGTAACACTCCCTCCCACTCACTGAACTATGGGAGTAAAGAAGTTGCTTGGCACCACTCTCTCCCTCTTGCTGAACTACAGGAGTGAAGAAGCCACTGGGAGTCGCTCCCTCTCACTCACCGAACTACGGGAGTAAAGAAGCTGCAACCCTTCTGGAGGCTCATCCAGGTCTTCAGAAGGGTAAGATCAGACCTGTGACCCTTTACTTTCGTTTCTGAGGGTTTTCATCCTCACATTTTTTTTGAAAACAGATAAAACACCAAGTCTCTGTCAGACAGTTAAGGGTGAATAGAGCAACTGCCAATCTACAAGACTCAGAGGACAGGCTTGCTCAGGAGGACATTGTCAGTCCCCCTTCATCCTCGAGTGTGGGGAATGTTGGCCTTGTTCCACTCCACTTTCCTTTCATGGAAGTCTAGCCATCACATGGGATTGGAAAAAGGTCCTGGGACAACTGAAGGTATCTAGCCAAGGCACACCTTGGTGTTACCTGAAGGCTCCTGGATCAGCTCCAATCCCCCACAGCCCATTCAGGTGCTGGGCCATGGCTTTGAGTCCTTCCTATCTCATTTTCTTTCTTTCAAAAGTGTCCTGACTGCTATCCCCTTTATAGATAATGTTACGGGTGTTTTTGCAACCAAAAGAGATACTATTACTGGATAGAATGAGTACTGGCTTAGTCATCAGGAGTGTAATCCAGAACAATGTTGCTTCTGTCTATTCTTAGAAATAGACGGATGTAACAATTAAAATAGTTTTCTTTCCCCTGTTGAAGAAACTCATTACCACAGAACAAGAGGCTATTTCACCCAGGTACCTTCCCTCCTCTGCATTTAAATTGTTTTTTGCCACCCTGTCAAGAGTCAACATAATTCTGCAAATACAAGGAGCTTTTCTATGCAAGGAATCAATGTTTTCCTTTTGGAAGGCATCTTATTAGACCAGGTCCCCAATTCCCAGGATTCCTTTTCTTTCCTTTGTTTGAGGAGGATCTGGTTCCACAGCTTCACCTTAGCATTACTCCATTGTATTTTCCAAGCTTCGATTTGAAGCCCTATAAAGAAAACTAGATTTGAGGGACCAAGAGGCAGTCAACAGCAGAAGACTAGGGCACAGCACAGTGCCTATCCCTGCCAATTAGGTCTTCCCACTTCGTGGGTAGAGGTCATGTTCACATCCATGGTGTAAACGCCATGAGCCCATCCATGGCATCAGTACTAGGTATTGAGATCTATTGGTCACCTGCAGGCTTACAAACCCCAGAATCCCAAAGATGTACCTGTTAACTGCAACAAATGTGGCAAACCAGGGATGTTAAAAAGGACTTCCCAGGCAGCATGAGGAAGCCACCTTGACCCTGTCCAATCTATGGTGGGGACCACTGGAGGGTAGACTGTCCCCAGAGATGCAGGTCACCAGATCCAAAGCCAGTCTCACAAGTGGTCCAGCAGGACTGATGGGTCCCAGGGCTCCTCTCCCTGGCTCTGACAGCTCAGACTTCCATTACCATCCAGGAGCCCTGAATGATTCTGGAGGTCGAAGGGAGGAAGGTGAACTTCTTCCTGGATAACAGAGCAGCCATTTCTAGTCTCCTCTGCAATCCAGGCCTCCCTTCTTCCCTTAGCATGACTATGAGGGATGTCTCAGGAAAGCTTTTAACCTGATAATTTTCCCAACCCCTTAGTTGTAGTTGGGGTGAAGTCGTGTTTACTCATGTCTTTTTAATCATGCCTGAAAGCCCAACTTCTCTGTGAGGCAGGGATATTTTAGCTCGTATGTGAACCACTATCCTATGGCTCCAGGACAGACTCCTTGCCTCTCCCTGGTGGAGACTGATATCAATCCAGAAATTTGGGTAACTCAAGGGAAAACTGACTGAGCCACAACCACCATACTGATCTGGATGCACCTTAAGGATCTCACCTCCTTCCCTAACCAGAGAAAATATGCTCTAAAACTAGAAGCTAGGAAAGGGCTGGAAGCCATCATTGATAACTTGAGGATGCAGGGCCTCCTCAAACCCTGCAACAGCCCTTATAGTGCCCCAATATTGGGAGTACAGAAACCCAATGGGGAATGGAGACTGGTCCAGGACTTCTGCCACATTAATGGCTGTGTTTCCAATTCATCCAGTGTTTCCCAATCCCTATACCTTCATAACTCAAATACCTGAGGGAACTATGGCTCACAGTCCTGGACCTAACGGACATATTTTTCTGCATACCACTATATCCCGACTCCCAGTATTTGTTTGCATTCAAGGTCTCTCCAACTAGACCACCCAGTTAACCTGGATGGTGCTACTCCAAGGATTCTGGGATAGTCCTCACCCATTTGGGCAGGCATTCTCAAAAGATCTCTCTGGGTTCTTTCATCCTCAGGTTAAAGTTTTACAAAATGTAAATGACATTCCCCTTTGTGCCCCAACTGAGGAAATCTCTCAGGAAGACACTAAGGCTCTTCTTAATTTCCTAGCTAACAGAGTCTCAAAATCTAAGGCTCAGCTCTGTCAGACTTCAGTGAAGTACTTAGGTCTAGACTTGTCAGAGGGGACCAGGGCACTGGGTGAAGAAAGGATTAAGCCTTTCTCTTGCTTTCCCTTCCCCCAAACCCTCAAACAACTGAAGGGATTCTTGGGCATGACAGGATTCTGCAGATTATGGATACCTGGGTAGGATGAGATAGCTCATCCCTTATATCACCTAATAAAAGAAACTCAGGCAGCTAAGACTCCCTCCTGAATTTGTGAACCAGAGGCCAGAAGGGCCTTTGACCAGTTGAAATAAGCCTTGCTTGGGGCACCAGCCCTTAGTCTTCCCATAGGGAAGTTGTTTGATCTTTATGTATCAAAAAGGAAGGGAATGGCCCTGGGAGTTCTAACCCAGGCCTGAGGTCCAGCCCAGCAGCCTGTAAGCTACCTAAGCAAGGAGCTTGATTTGGTAGCTAAAGGATGGCCAGCCTGCCTCCAGGCAGTTGCAGTGGTAGCTTTGCTAGTGCCAGAGTCCACTAAGTTAACCATGGAGAACAACAACATAATGTGGCAGGACTGCTGCCTTCTAAAGGGAGTCTCTAGCTAACAGACAACTGCCTCCTCAAATATCAGGCTCTGCTATTGGAGGGATCTACAGTTCAGTTAAGAACCTGTCCTGGCTAACACAGTGAAACCCCCGTCTCTACTAAAAATACAAAAAATTAGCCAGGCGTGGTGGCGGGCACCTGTAGTCCCAGCTACTCATGAGGCTGAGGCAGGACAATGGCGTGAACCCAGGAGGTGGAGATTGCAGTGAGCCGAGATTGTGCCACTGCACTCCAGCCTGGGTGACAGGGCGAGACTCCATCTCAAAAAAAAAAAAAAAAAAAAAAAAAAGAACCTGTCTCTGTCTAAACCCAGCCACATTCCTCCCAGAGGAACCTGAGGAGACTGAACATGACTGCAAACAGATAGCAGAGAAAAACCTAAGCAGCCAGAGAGGACCTCAAGGAAATCTCCTTAGAGAACCCAGACTGGATTCTCTTTATGGATGGAAGTTCTTTTGTAGAACAAGGGATCCATGAAGCAGGGTATGCAGTAGTCACCCTGAATGACACTACTGAGAGTGCACCTCTCTTCGGGCACAGTTTCTCAACTAGCTGAGCTTGAGGGTGCTTGAATTAAGCAGAAGGAAAGCAGTTGGCATTTATACTGATTATAAGCATGCTTTCCTAGTCCTTCATGCCCATCCCACTATCTGCAAAGAGAGACTTCCTCACAGCTAATGGGTCTGCCATTAAATACTGTCAATAAATTAATAGACTATTATCCTCAGTTTTCCTTCCATGGGAAGTGACAGTAATACATTGTAAAAGCCCCCATAGGGGATGGATGAGATAGCTGAGGGAAATAAACTGGCAGACCAAGCAATTAAATCGGCAATGAGAGGGCCCCAGATTTCTGATCCACTTGAAGCCCCTCTGATATAGGAGGGCTCCGTAACAGAAATAAAAACCTCAATATTCTCCTGCAGAAATAGAATGGGCCACCTCTTGGGGGATACACCTTTTAGCCCTTAGAGTGGCTACAATGAGGTTGGCAAACTTCATCTACCAGCTTCCAGCCAATGGAAAGTTCTTAAAATTCTTCACCAAGCCTTCCACCTAGGAAAGGATAAAACCTATTAATTGGCCCAAAGGTTGTTCTCAGGTAAAAATCTGCTAAAAAATGACCAAACAGCTCATTAATGCTTGTGAGACTTGCCTTAAAAATAATCCCCTCAATCAACGGCTTCTCCCTGCAAGAACCCAAAGAGTGTGAGGCTACCCAGGAAAAGACTAGCATATAGATTTCACCCATATGCCAAAGATAAGGGGCATCCAATACCTCCTGATTTGAGTAGATGTCTTCACTAACTGGGTAGAAGCATTTCCATGTTGAACAGAGAAAGCCAATGAGGTGATAAAAGTACTAATTAATGAGACAGTTCCTCACTTTGGATGCCCTAAGTACCTCCAGAGCGATAATGGCCCCTCATTCAAGGAAGCTATCACCGAGGGGGTCTCAAAGGCATTAGGCATACAATACCATCTTCATCGTGCTTGCAGACTACAATCCTCGGGAAAGGTAGAAAAGACAAATGATATTATCAAAAGGCACCTCAGAAAACTGTCTCAGGAGACTCATCTCCCCTGGATTACTCTTCTTCCTATGACCCTACTATGTGTTAAAAACACCCCTTTGAAGTCCCTTGAAAATGATGGATGGACAGCCTTTTCTCACCAATGATTTCTTGCTAGACCAAGAAACCTCTTATTTGATTAAACATGTAACTTCTTTGGCCCATTTCCAACAGGAACTGAAACAACTTGGAGGCCCAATCCCATGAACTAGGGGGCCACCTTTATTCAACCCAGGGGACCTAGTACTGGTAAAGGCTCTTCCTTCTCTTTCTTCCTCTCTAGGCCTGGATTTGGAGGGAACTTAGACTGCACTTCTTTCTACTCTTTCAGCAGTAAAGGTCACTTGAATAGATTCTTGGATTCATATACTGAAGTAAAGGCCTGAGGAACTGACAGAATTACTTCTGTTGACCCAGAACAGCACCCAAAGTACCAATGTGAAGAGAGACCTCGAGCTGAAGATCATAAAAGATAAGTGTCAATAATTAACCTTCCATGGATATCCTCTTTATAGTCTTGCTTGTACTTGCTGTTCTTGCCTTTGTTCTGTTCCTCACCATAAAGCATATTTGCCAAGGACCTCTTAATTCTGAACACCCATGAGATTATCTACTCTCCTAAACTGCTATCTCTTCTAAAATGTAACTGCCCTCCCCTATATAAGATTTTATTTATTTCACAAGAGTGAAACAGCTCTGGTCACAACGTTGTTTTCAAACTGGCTAGTTTATTTTACTTCTTATTTCTGTTATCTCTCGCACTGGCGTGGATTTTTCCCTTTTAGCTCCTCTTTGTATAATCTCGTAATTGGTCCATGAATACTTAACCTCCTTGTAAAATTTATTTCTTCTCACCTAGAGGTCATCGAACAATAGATGGTCATGCAAATGGAGCCTTGAATGACAGCCTCCTTTATACCAGGGACCCTTAAATAGGCCTCTGAGAGAGATCTGACTGCCATTTTCCCAAAACAATACCCCTTGTCAGCATGAAGCAGGTACAGTAGTCATTATCCCTATCCTAATGGCAGCTAGATATACCTCTTCAGAGGGGGAATTGATAGGGACAGGAGACAGACAAATTCCTGGGCAGACAGGGACAAGTCCCTGGTGAAACTTGACCTTCAAGCCAATGACAGTCTAACGCCTAAAAACCAAGCTACCAGTTTTGGATAGAATCCATGGACCTGAGTGAGAACTTCCATCCCCATTGTACCCACACTCTCTCAGTTCTTTCTGAATGATGCCTTTTCCAAGCCCACTCTTAAGCAATAAGCATATATACCCCCATTTCTAACCCAATAAAAACCCTGGACTCAGCCTCACAGATGGCAACCCACTTTCAGGTTCTCTTTGCTGCTGAGAACTTTCTTTCTGTCAGTCAATAAAATGCTACTCTGTCTTATTCACTTTGCAGTGTCTCTGTACCTCATTCCACTTGGTCATGAGACAAGAACCTGGAACCTGCCAAACTGCGGGAGTGAAAGAGCCATAACACTCCCTCCTCCTCACTAAACTACAGGAATGAAGAAGCCACTGGGCATCACTCCCTCCTGCTCACTGAACTGTGGGAGTAAAGAAGCTGCAACATCAGCATCTGTTATTTTTTGACTTTTTAATAATAGCCATTCTGACTGGTGTGAGATGCTATCTCATTGTGGTTTTGATTTGCATTTCTCTAATGATCAGTGATGTTGAGATTTTTTTCATATGATTGTTGTCACATAGATGTCTTCTTTTGAAAAGTACCTATTCATGTCCTTTGCCCACTTTTTAATGAGGTTGTTTGGAGAATAAACATTCTTAAATGTGCTCAACCCTATAAGAAAAAATGCACATTGAAACACCATATGATACCACTGTTCACCTATCACAATGGTTAAAATGAAAGAGATAAACAATAAAAAATTTAAACAAGAATGTAGAGCAACTGGAACTCACACACTGCTGGTTGTAATGTAAATTTGCACAAGTACTTCAGAAAACTGTCACTATCTGTAAAATTGAACACATGTGAACACTTTATGGAAGGACCTTGAAGAGAGTAATAGAAAAAGTCTGAAAGCCTAGAAAACTGTGTTAGTAGATGCCTGTATTAGTCCACTTTAAAACTGCTATAAAGAACTACCTGAGACTGGGTAATTTATAAAAAAAAAAAAAAGAGGTTTAATTGACTCACAGTTCTGTGTGGCTGGGGACACCTCAGGAAACTTACAATCATGGCAGAAGGCAAAGGGGGAGCAAGGCACATCTTACACAGCAGCAGGAGAGAGGAAGTGCCACACTTTAAAACCATCAGATCTCATGATAACTCACTTACTATCATGAGAACAGCATGGGGAAAACCGCTGCCATGATTCAGTCACCTCCCACCAGGTCCCTCCCTAATATGTGGGGATTACAGTTCGAGATGAGATTTGAGTGGGAACACAGAGCCAAACCATATCATACTACCCCTGGACCCTCCCAAATCTTATTTTCTTCTCACATTTCAAAACACAATCATGTCTTCCCAATAGTCCCCCAGTGTCTTAACTCATTCCAGCATTAGCCTAAAAGTCCAAGTTCAAAGTCTCATCTGAGACAAGACAAGTCCCTTTCACCTATGAGCCCATAAAATAAAAGCAAGTTAGTTTCTTCCAAGATAAAATGAGGATACAGGCATTAGGTAAATACTTCCATTCCAAATGGGAGGAATTGGCCAAAAAAAGGGGTTACAGGCCACATGCAAGTCCAAAACCCAACAGGGATGCCATTAAATCTTAAAGTGCCAAAATAATTTTTTGCTCTATGCCTCACAACCAGGGCATGCTGATGCAAGAAGTGGGCTCACAAGGCCTTAGGCAGCTCTGCCCTTGTGGTTCTGCAGGGTACAGCCCCCTTGGCTGCTTTCACGGGCTGGCATTCAGTTCCTGCAGCTTTTCCAGATGTGCAGTGCAAGCTGTTGATAGATCTACCAGTCTGGGGTGTGGAGGATTCTCACAGCTCCACTAGGCAGTGCCCCAGTGGGGACTCAGTGTGGGGGCTTCAACCCCACATTTCCCCTCTGCATTGCCCTAGTAGAGGTTCTCCATGAGGGCTCTGCCCCTGCAGCAGACTTCTGCCTGGACATCCAGACATTTCCATACATCCTCTTAAATCTAGGCAGAGGTTCACAAAGCTCAACTCCTGTCTTCTGTGCACCTGTAGGCCCAACACTATGTGGAAGCCACCAAGGCTTCGGGCTTGCACCCTCTGAAGCAATGGCCTGAGCTGTACTTTGGCCCCCTTTAGCCGTGACTGGAGGTGGAGTGGTTGGGATATAGGGTGCCATGTCCTGAGGCTGCACAGAGCAACAGGGCCCTTGGCCTGGTCCATGAAATCATTTTTTCCTTCCTAGGTCCCCAGGCCTGTGATGGGAGGGGATGCTGTGAAGATCCCTGAAATGCCCTGGAGACATTTTTCCTATTTTCTTGGCTATTCACATTTGGCTCCTTGTTACTTATGCAAATGTATGCAGCCAGCTTGAATTTCTCCCCAGGTTTTTCTTTCTACTACATGGTCAGGCTACAAATTTTCCAAACTTTAATGTTCTACTTCCCTTTTAAGCATAAGTTCCAATTTCAGATCATTTCTTTGTGAATGCATATGACTGTACACTTTCAGAAAAAGCCAGGTCAACTCTTGAATGCTTTGCTGCCTAGAGATTTATTGTGCCAGATACCCTAAATTATCTCTCTCAAGTTCATAGCTCCATAGATCTCTAGGGCAGGGGCCAAATGCTGCCAGTCTCTTTGCTAAAGCATAGCAAATCCAACCTTTGCTCTAGTTCCTAATAAGTTCCTCATCTCCATCTGAGACTACCTCACCCTGAATTTCATTTCCATATCACTATCAGCATTTTGGACAAAACCATTCAAGCCTCTAGGAAGTTACAAACTTTCTCATATCTTTCTTTTTCTGAGCCCTCTAAGTTGTTCCAACCTCTGCCTCTTACCCAGTTCCAAAGTCACTTCCACATTTTCAGGCTATCTTTATAGCAGTATCCCACTCTTGGTACCAGTTTTCTGTATTAGTTTTCACACTGCTACAAAGAACTACCTGAGACTGGGTAATTTATAAAGAAAAGAGGTTTAATTGACTCACAGTTCTGTGTGGCTTGGGAGGCCTCAGGAAGCTTACAATTATGGCAGAAGGCAAAGGGGAAGGCAAGACACATCTTACATGGTGGCAGGAGAAAGAGAGAGGAGGAGGAAATGCCACACTTTTAAACCATCAGATCTCATGACAATTCACTCGCTGTCATGAGAACAGCATGGGGAAAACCACTCCCATGATCTAATCACCTCCCATCAAGTCACTCCCTAATACATAGGGATTACAATTCTAGATGAGATTTGGGTGGGGATACACAGCCACAACATATCAATGCCTAATTGCCTTACCAGAGACTTCAGATGACAGCTTAAAGGATAGTGAGGAAGTGTCATTGGAAACTATAATGAAAGAGATTTGTACTATGTAGAGTCTGATGCTACAACATTGTTGCCTGCAATAACATAAAGAGTATAAAAAATGTACTTAATGACTATGTGACCTACCTGAGTAGATTCCATTTAGAGTTTTGAAGATGCCAACAGATTTCTTCTGGTTGTGTATGGTAAAATATAAAAGAAGGTAGATAAGCTAATGACAGTTAAATCAAAGAAGCTAGGAATTGTAGGGATTAAAAATTCTCAGCCTCTCCAGATGATAACTGATACTAATATTAATAAATGACTATTGAAGAAAGTCGAATCAAGACACTCACAGAAAAGCTGAGAGTATGGTTATAAAAATCTTTTAAGACTTTAGAAATACCTCAGAACACTTAGTCAAACAATGGAGCTTCTTAAAAGTTTAAGGATGCTGTTCCTCAGTAGGCTCAGCAGAAACTCAAGGTAGAGTCAATGCCAATAATATTTATAGGAGACCAACAGATGTTTAAAGAAAATAATAATTTCAAAAACATCTACTTAGACTGAAATGAACAGAAACAGTAAAAAAGGAAAAGAGGCCTTTGGACCCCAAAATCTCTATAGGCAGGAAGCAGGCTGAGAAAATTGTAGAGCTGCAAACACAAGCTACCTTTTATAGAAAGGAAAAATACCTTAAAAGCAGGAAAAAGGAGCCAGAATGCAGAGCCAATAGCCACAAAAAAAATCATTCCTGGAAAGGAAGAGGCCTCAGTCTTAATCAAAGAACCTCAAACATTCCAAATTCTAGCTGAATTTCAGAAGTTCTGTGGATTGGTTATTCCTGTGGTCTTTTTTCTCCCACTTTTAAAGAGAAGTAACTATAGCATTTATCTTACGTCAGTCTCACTATCGTATGCTTGGTAGATGTGGGGCACACAACTTGTCTCTTTAGTTCACAGGTCCTCATACGCAGAGTAACTATACTTGAGGAGAGGAACTTGAGGTTCCTAATCAAGAAACCACATCTGAAGAGCTTCATTCACACCTGGGTCTGATCAGATGATGAGATCTTTGATTTTGTTGTATACTATGACAGATACAGTATATAGTGTGCCAATGATAGCCATAAGGCCTGTGATATAGTGAGAGACGTAGTGTGCCTATGATAGCCATAAGGCCCACACAAACTTCTCAGAGAGCCAACACTATGTGTCACTTAGCAGCATGATGCTGCATGCAGCCTGGCCTGGGGATTTCTAACCCTGGCCCAGAGACTTCCAGGAGATAAAATCACCTCAACACAATGCAACTCATAAACCTTAAAACATTGCTTACTGTTAAAAGAATAGCTTAACCTGTCTTTTTGAAAGAAACATCTGAGACTGGACATGGTGGCTCATGCCTATAATCCCAGCACTTTGGGAAGCTGACACAGGAAGATTCCTTGAGACCAGGAGTTCAAGATGAGCCTAAGCAATTATAGCAAGATCCCGTCTGTACAAAAAAATTTTTTTAATTAATTGGGCATGGTGATGTGTGCCCGTAGTTCTAGTTACTCAAGAAGCTTGAAGTGGGAGGATTACTTGAGCCCAGGAGTTTGAGGCTGCAGCTATGTGATCTCACCAGTGCATTCCAGCCTGGGCTGGAGGCCCTGTCTCAAACAAACAAACAAACAAACAAACAAAAACAAGGACCTGGTAACTGACCCAGAATGAATACAAGTATGAAAAATGGGGAAGAATCTCCCAAACTCTGAGAATGGTCTTCAGAGGAAGACCCTCCTGGTCAGGGAGTCATCTGACTCCCAACTGTATCTGGCCCATGCTACAGTCTGCTCTTGCTATCCATCTTGTAAGAATGATGCCAGAATGAATAAACTGCTTGACTATCAGACAGTTTCTAAGACTCATCTTTGATACAAATTGGACCAAAGGGAAATTGCTCCTGGGGAAGCTGGTTAACTAGGACCACTAAGGAGCCCTGAACATGATACATTTCAAATTGATGCTGCAATGTGATGAGATCTGGGGAGGTTTTGGGAGAGAAGGAGTAAAGTTTGCTTCCCCCTGGATTGCTTTCTCTAAGACAAGCAAGTTTCCATGTCATGAAGACTTTCAACCAGCCTAAGAGGAAGCCCGTGTGGTGAAGAACTGAAGCCTTCTATTAATAGCCAGCACCAATTTACCAAGTATGTGGATGAAATGGATCCTCCTGCCCCATTCAGGCCTTCAGATGACAGTAGTGCCAACCAATATTTTAAATGAAATCTCGTAAGAAAACTAGAGTCAGAAATACCTAGGTAATCTGCTCCCAAATTACTGACCTACAAAAACTATGAGGTAAATGTTTATTGTTATAAGCCACTTCATGTTGGTGACCATTTATTATGAAGCAATAGATAACAAATATAACATATCCTGAATATGATTATTAATTTTCCTTCATTTATTTTTCCACATATATATTCATAGGCAATGTATTATTTAGCTTTATATAGCTTTTTTAACTTCATATAATGTACTCCTTTTTTTCTCAGTATTGTATTTGAGGGATCTGTTTAAGTTGTAACTGTTTAAACATTTTTACTGCTGTAAATATACCACTGTATGACTATACCACAATGTATCCATTATCTTGTTAATGGGCCTTTGAGTTGTCTCTGTTTCCTTCCCCCCTCCCCAAGCAATGCTGCCAGAAGAATTCTTCCACACAGCCAGGCGCGGTGGCTCACGCCTGTAATCCCAGCACTTTCAGAGGCCAAGGCAGGTGGATCACAAGGTCAGGAGATTGAGACCATCCTGGCTAAGATGGTGAAACTCCGTCTCTACCAAACATACAAAAAATTAGCCGGGCGAGTTGGCGGGCGCCTGTAGTCCCAGCTACTCGGGAGGCTGAGGCAGGAAAATGGTGTGAACCCAGGAGGCAGAGCTTGCAGTGAGCTGAGATCCCGCCACTGCACTCTGGCTTGGGCGACAGAGCGAGACTCCGTCTCAAAAAAAAAAAAAAAAAAAAAAAGAATTCCACACACACATCTCCTTTTACAGATATGCGAGAGTTTCTCTCGCTATTTTTGCTGTGTAACAAATTATCCCAAGACATAGCAGCTTAAAACAACAAAACTTAATTATTTCACACTTTCTGTGGAACAGAAATTTGAGAATGGTGCCCCTTAAGGCCTATCATGAAGTTGCAGTCAAGATGTCAGCTGGGGCTGTAGTCATCTGAAGGCTTCATTGGAGTTGAAGGATCTTTCAAAATGGATCACTCACATGGCTGTTGGTGAGAAGCCTTAGTATCTCCCTGGCTGTTGTCAGGAGACTTCAGTTCCTTGTCACTTAGGTCTCTCCAAAAGTCTGCTTGGGTGTTCTTATGACATGGCAGCTGGCTTCTCCCACACAGCAAGTGATCTGAGACAAAGTAAGAAAGAAGCTATGATGCCTTTATGACCTATTCATGGAAGTCATACACTGTCATTTCCACCATATTTCATTCATTAGAAGTGAGTCACTAAATCTAGTCCCTATTCAAGCTGAGGGGATTAAGCCCCACCTATCACATAATTTCCAGACTTATTTTAAAACCACCACAGCTGTGTCCCTAGTTGATAGAATATATGCATCATCTGGAGCTGGAAGCCATTATCCTCAGCAAACTCATACAGGAGCAGAAAACCAAATACTGCATGTGCTCACTTATAAGTGGGAGCTGAACAATGAGAACACATGGACACAGGGAGGGGAATAACACACACTGGGGCCTGTCAGAGGGTGGGGCCAGGGGAGGGAGAGCATTAGGAAAAATAGGTAATGCACGCTGGGCTTAATACCTAGGTGATGGGTTGACAGGTGCAGCAAACCACCATGGCATACATTTGCCTGTGTAACAAACCTGCACATCCTGCACATGTACCCTGGAACTTCAAATTAAAATTAAAATTTAAAAAAAGAATATATGCATCATTAATTTTGTTAGATAATGCCAAATTATACTCCAAAAATGTTGTACCAATTTATACACCTACTAGCAATAGATAACAGTTTCTCTTTTTCCACATCCTCACCAACTGGCATTTGTAACATTTTTTATTATTTTCTTAGCTTTACATATTTTAATAAATCTGCGCTAGTTGACACTTCAACAAGACTAGCAAAATTAACTCAATTGCAGCACTTATTATACTGCATTGAGAAAAGACCAGAAAATGATGATGGAGTGAGACATGGATTATATGACTATCTGAAAAAAGATCACTGCAGAAAGTGGGAACAGGCCGAGGCTCAGAAATGGGTGCATACTGGGTGTGTCTGAGGAAAAGCAAGGGCAGCCTAGCAGGAGTACAGTAAGCAAGGGGAAGTAGGGATAAATTTAGAGGGATAACAAGGTGGAGAGTACATCATCGAGAACCTTATAGAGCTTCACAGAAAGTACCATTGGACAGTAGAGATATTTAGGATTCATCCATATAGAAATCAGTAGTTCTCAACTTTTGCTGCACATTGGAATCACCTGGACTGTCTGAACCATGAATTCGCACTGTAATTTGCCTTCTCTGAATCTACTACATGTTTCCTCGGGGCCACTGCTTCTCCACGTGGCCTTTTTCTGTGGTCTTTTCACACCATTTCTTCATCAGGGTAATTGGGCTTCTTCTCATAGAACAATGTCATTTCCACTGAATGTTAGTGGTTAAAACAAGTAATATGGCTAACATCATTTCAAGAGGAGACTAAAGATAAACATGAATGCAGGGAGGCCTGATTGCCTGGAAACTACTCATATAAGAAACTACCACATAAGGGAAGTATAGGCACCAGGGATGTGAGGGACAATGACAAGATGTGCAAAGAAATGGATTCTAGATCCCAGTAGATTTGTTGGAGTTAGGACACTCAAAGCAATGAGATGGGAAAATAGGTGTGGCAACTGGAGAGTAGAATCCTTGATAGAAGGAAAGGATTAAAGTCACTGGTGATGGCAACGTCTAGGGCAGTGTTTCTCAACCCTGGTGTGGTGTTAGAAATATATCCCATATGCCATAAGATTTTGATATAATTAGACTGGAGTGGGGCTGTCACTGGCATTAGTTTAAAGGTCCTTGGATAATTCTACTTGAGAGCTAATTCTAATTCAAATTAAGAACCACTGATTTAGAATATGACCTTAAGGGGAATGGCTGAGATGAGCTGCAGGACAAAATCATTTGGAACAAAAAAATTAAACAAAAAACTATCACAAGGCGATTGAAATAATCACCTGCCTGAACACTGAAATTTCACACAAAAAAAATATGAAAGGAGGAATGATAAAGAATGAGAAGTTTAGGACTGAAAGATTCAAGGAAAGAGGATCAGTAATTCCAGGTTTCCATTTTATGGAAAAATGATGATACTATGGGCAGAAATGGGGAAATATGGCAGAGATATTTATTTGTAGGGGAGGTGTTCAGATTTTTAGACAAAATAATATAAATAATATAAAGACATAATATGGCAGGGATAACTGCATATCTATGTGCTAAAGAATGAAATTGGATCCCACTTCAAAACATACAAAAATTAACCCAAAATAATCAAAGATCTAAATGTGAGAGCTAAAAATAAAAAGCACTTAGAAGGGCCAGGCGCGGTGGCTCACATCTGTAATCCCAGCACTTTGGGAGGCCGAAGCGGACGGATCACGAGGTCAGGAGTTCGAGACCAGCCTGGCCAACATGGTAAAACCCCCGTTTCTACTAAAAATACAAAAAATTTGCCGGGCGTGGTGGCGCACGCCTGTAATCCCAGTTACTTGGAAGGCTGAGGCAGGAGAATCGCTTGAACCCAGGAGGCGGAGGTTGTGGTGAGCAGAGATCATGCCATTACACTCCAGTCTGGGCGACAGAGCAAGACTCTGTCTCAAAACAAAAACAAAAATAAGCTCTTAGAAAAAGCATACGGGTAAATATTTATGGCTCTGGTGTAGGCAACAATTTCTTAGACACAACACCTATAATCTATGGCCATACCACCCTGATTGTGTCCAATCTCATCAGATACGTCACCAACAACACAAGCAACATTAGAAAAAACAAATAAATTGGGCTTCCTCAAAATTAAAAACTTTTCCAAGATCACCATCAAGAATGAGAAAAGACACCCCACAAAATGGGAAAGAAATTTGCAAATCGTCTATCTGATAAGAGACTTGCATCTAAAAAATACAAAGAACTCTTAAATCTCAATAATAAAAAAGCAAATAACCCAATTAAAGAACAGACAAAGGATCTGAATAGATATTTCTTCTAAAGAAGATATACAAATGGCCAACAAGTGCATACAAAAACGCACACCAATAACTTTCAAGGAAATGCAAATCAAAACTGCAGTGAAATACTACTTCACACCACTAAGATGGTCATAATAAAACCATGAATAATAACAAGTGTTAGTGTCTTGGTCTGCTATAACAAAATATCATAGACTGAGTGGCTTATAAAGAACAGTTCTTCATAGACAACCATTTTCTCACTATAACCTCACATAGTAGAAGAGGTGGGGGAATCTCTCTGGGATTTTTTTAACTAGAGTACCTCATCACCTCCCCAAAAGCCTCACCTCCATATACCATCACCTTGAGCAGTTTCTCAAAAGGTTAAACATAGTTACCATATAACCCAGCAATTCCACTTCTAGGCATATACCTACTAGAATTAAAAACATGTCTATGCAAAAACTTGCACATGTATGTTTATAGCAGCAATATTTACAATAACCAATAAGTGGAAATAACTACAATGGCCATTAACTGATGAATGAATACATAAGACATAGCAGGCATATTCTTACAATAGAATATTATTGAGCCATAAAGACGAATGAAGTACTTTATACCTCTACAGCATGAATGGACTTTGAAAACATTATGATGATTGAAAGATGCCAGTCACAAAAGACCACATATTGCATGATTATATTTATATGAAACACCTAAAATTTCTAGAAAAAGTAAATCTATTGAGAGAAAAAGTAGATTAGTGGTTGCCTGGAGGCTTGGAGGTGATAAGGGGAATGGTGGTGGGGTGGTGGTGACTGCTAAAGAGTACAATGTTTGTTTTTGACATGACAAAAATAGGTTTTGTTTTTGTTTTTGTTTTGTTTTGTTATTATTATTATTATACTTTAAGTTCTAGGGTACATGTGCATAACGTGCAGGTTTGTTACATATGTATATTTGTGCCATGTTGGTGTGCTGCACCCATCAACTCGTCAGCACCCATCAACTCGTCATTTACAAAAATAGTTTTAAATTGTAGTCATAGTTACATAACCCTGTGAGTATACTAAAACCATTGAATAGAAGACCTTAAATGGGTGCATTTTAGGATAGGTGAATGCTATCTCAATAAAACCATTTATGAGAAAAGATGCAACATGTTTAAAATTCAGAGATAATCAGAATGTACAAAACTTGATTATATTTTGGCAGTCCCTCAAAAAGTTAAATGTAGAATTACCATATTACCAATTATCCAGCAGTACTACTCCTAGGTATATACTCAAGAGAAATAAAAACATGTCCATGCAGAAACTTGGACACAAATGTCCCACCAAAAGGAAGAAACAATCCAAAAGTCCATCAGTGGGTGAATGGATAAACTGTGATATATGCATGAATGGAAAATTATTCAGACATAAAAAAGAACAAAATACTTATAAATGCTATAAGTTGGATGAACCTCAAAAACAGTACATTAAGTGAAAGAAGCCAGACGGGAAAAAAAAGTCACATATTGTATGATTCTTTTTATATGATATATCCAGAACAGGCAAATCCAGAGAGTCAGAAAGTAGATCTTGCTTACCGGGTGACCAGGGAAGAGACAGTGATTACTCAATGGGTATGAGGGTGTTTCTCTGGGGAGATGAACAAGTTTTGAAGCTAGAGAGAGGTAGTGGTTGCCCGACATTGCATGTGACTACACTAAATGACACGGAGCTGCATACTTTATCATCGTTAATTATATGTTATGTGAATTTTAATTTTAAAAACTTGTGCATTAAACTTCTTTCCATTTATACTGAGAGGTGACAACACGCTAGCAGCCCTTGCTCTGGGCGCCTCCTCGGCCTTGATGTCCACTCTGGCAGCGCTTGAGGAGCGCTTCAGCCCGCCACGGCACTGGGGGATCCCCTCTCTGGGCTGGCCGAGGCCGGAGCCGGCTCCCTCTGCTTACGGGTAGGTGTGGTGGGAGAGGCGCCGGCGGGAACCGGGGCTGCGCGCGGCGGTCACTGGCCAGCGCGAGTTCCGGGTGGGCGCGGGCTCGGCTGCACTCCGAGCGGCCGGCCGGCGCCGCAGGCGCCTGGCAATCAGGGGCTTAGCACCCAGGCCAGCAGCTACGGAGGGTGTGCCAGGTCCCCCAGCACTGCCGGCCTGCCAGCGCTGCGCTCGAATTCTCCCAGGGCCTCAGCTGCCTCCCCGTGGGGCAGGGCTCAGGACCTGCAACCCGCCATGCCCGAGCCTCCCCCTGGCCGTGGGCTCCTGCGCGGCCCGATCCTCCCCTATGAGCGCCGCCCCGCTGTTCCGCAGCGCTCGGTCCCATGAGCCGCCCAGGGGCTGAGGAGTGCAGGCGCGCGGCGCGGGACTGACGGACAGCTCGGTCCGTGGCCCCAGCGCAAGCTCCACCGGGTGAGGCCGGCTGGGCTCCTGAGTCCGGTGGGGACTTGGAGAACTTTTATGTCTAGCTGGAGGATTGTAGATGCACCAATCAGCACTCTGTGTCTAGCTCAGGGTTTGTAAATGCACCAATTGGTACTCTGTATCTAGCTAATCTAGTGGGGACTTGGAGAACTCTTCTGTCTAGCACTCTGTGTCTAGCTAAAGGATTGTAAACGCACCAATCTGCACTCTTTGTCTAGCTCAGGGATTGTAAAGGCACCAATCAGCACTCTGTATCTAGCTAATCTAGTGGGGACTTGGAGAACTTTTCTGACTAGCACTCTGTATCTAGCTAAAGGATTGTAGAACCCACCAATTCCAGACACAGTACCAAGTATTCAACAGAATTAAAACATTAAACAGACATCAAGATTAAGCATCTCACCCATGCAGCATATCTGCCACATACAAATTGAAATAGAATATAATATGCAGTTAGAGTTTGTAGTTTTTCAGAGGAAAAATTTTTAAAAAACAAAATTTTCTCCCAACACAATGTGTTTGGCATGAGGTCCCAACATCCCTAAAACAAGTGTTAAAGACAGAAGTGCTTGTTTGTGAAAAGCAAAAAGCTTTTTCTGGAGCATGTTACCATCTCAAAGGATATTTGAGGTCTCACTTTTTGAGACACCACTTACTATAATTAATAGTATATTAATATATATAATAGTATATTTAGCTCATTGCTAACATAGTGTCCGTGTTATTACTCTTGTCACTAATGTGTCTGGATCTAAGATGTGATTAAGTAAATTCCTAGAAATAAGTACTGCATGGAAATCTCTGGTACTGGATGGAGCATGGCATCAGGAGGGGCCTGGCAGTGGGTACAATGCCAGATTTGCCTATTCTGGATATATCATATAAAAAGAGTCATATAGGCAGAGATCCAGACAGGCTATATATTTGAATTGCCTCATTAATTAAGTCTTCCAGGCCACCTATTATAAAGGCATCTATTACACAACTGGCACCTGAAAAAAGAACTTTCTCTGATTTGGGAATCCAAACCTTACAATAGGACTGGTGTTAGGTACAATTTTGTCATCATGACTTGGCTACTCTGGTATTATCATAGTAACAAATCGCATGCAGAGAACCTTACACAGCCCCAGGTTCATAACACTCCCAGGATGACTGATAGTTTGCTTCTTTTCAGTAACCTGTTTTGGGTCCTGTAATCAAACACCATGTGGGGTCTTGTGGGTACTCAACCTCATAGGCAAACTTTGTCCACACCTCTCTACCCCCATTTCACACAAACACACACAGCCTGCTCTGTAGCGCCCTCTGGGGCCAAGGGATGCACACCCCAATGGTAAGTTACACCCTTTGGAGGATGAGTCTGAAGAAGAAGGTGGAGGCCTATGAAATGGGGCTTGGCACTATTTGATAGGGAATTCCACTGTCCAGTATGTTGAGCACGGCTGGGGTTGGGAAGAGAGTATAGCAGTGGAACTGGGTGGGCATATGTCCTTGGCCCAGTGGATTCTTCACTCTGTGAGGAGGAGAATTGCCGGACGAGGGTCTAAACAGGGACTCTGGAAAGGACAGGCCTGGAGAACAAGGGTGGTACTGCCTCAGACGAATGCTCAGCACACTTTGCATAGCTTTACACAGCTGCATTAACCATAGATTCGGGAGTCATTTCACTTAGCACTAGCCTTATCAAGTGAGTTACAAGAAAAGGAAGCTGAATAAGGAAACCCAGGCCACCCGCCTGTCCCAGGGAAAGGGTATATGTCACAGCAGTTTCTGAGCTCAGATGTTTCTGAGCTTCTATTCCTGCCACTGAAAACCCCAAAGGACTGCTCGGTTTCCCCAAATAGGTCAAAGATCTAAAGTTGGAGAAGGAGAGCCCCAAGGACATAGGAAGAAAGGTGGGTAGGTCTCCAGGGTCTCTGTCTTGTTCTCCAGCCTGCCCCATTTATCAATCCCCTTGTTTCTGTCACCTCCTAAGGATGGCAAACACCCCCAGGATAAAACATTTACCAGTTCACCAATTTCTGCTCTTACAATCACTCTATTCTCTCAAGGCAATTCTTCCCAGTTTTCTTAGGTATTTCATGCTAATAACAAGATGTTTTCTATATTTTTTCTGGATATATTTTGTAATTTATTTTGTAAGAAGGTTGGACTGAATTATAGTTGACTGTTACTGGAAGTGGAAATCCCCAATTGGCTTTCAGATAGTTGGTTTTTGGCAAACTGTGTTTCAGTGAATGGACCCCAAGTAGAGCTTCAAGTTTCCTTAGATTAGCTTTGAAAATGCGTTATTTAACAAACACTTCTTTAACCAGCACTTACTGAGTGTTACCCTCTTTAAGGCACTATAGTAAACCACAGAGAAGATACAAAAATGAAAACAGTGTAAGTTGTGCCGTTAAAAGAATGTATAATCTTGAGGGGGAGTCAGACATAGGTATAAATAATAAAGGAGTGAAGGAGGAAGGTGAAGTGCAGAGAATGAACTGAGTCTGGAAGTAACACGCCTCGAGATTACAAATTGGAACAGAAATGTCATGTTTTGTGAGGACTATAAATCAAAGGTCTCAAAATGGTAGGCCACAGACTGAATTCAGCCCACAAACGTGTTTGGTTTGGCCCACATCGTGTTTTAAAAATAAGAGATTTCCCATTTTAAAAAAATCTGTATTTCCATCTTCTGAAAACTCAGTATATCTGGCAACTGTCCTCATTGCCAACTGGCAAGCGTCAGCTGGAGCCGAGTGGAAGCTGCCTCCTTGGAGAGGGCCTCATTTCTTCCAGTCACCACATTTCCCATCAGTCCCCTGCCATCAGCCTTCACACCCTGCACAGTTCACCTTCTCCACCTAATGAAAAGTGCTACATAAATGAAGCTTCCAGTCCTTCTTCTAGTAATCAGAAAGCCAATTTTAGGCCTTCAATTTCATCCCCCAACCCCCTCACCCCCTCTACACACACACACACACACACACACACACACACATTGTTAACCCCATTTTTCTATATAGAAAATCTAGACCACAAGGACTCACCACCACTGTCAGTCATTGAAATATCCTTCCTGTAGGCACTTAAGTTTATGACCTCTGTGTGTTGATCCTGTCCCTGCAGCATAATCCGTGGGAGAGCAAGTCCATGAAAGTTCCTTCCCAGCAGTTTTACTGCCAGAGGCTTTAGAGGAGAAGCCCCCCCTAAGAGTTCTGTTTCAGAATAGGATTTAGGGATTGTGTCCTATTACGTATAAGTTGAAGTCTGAGTATCAGATTCTACTATTCTTCCATGAGCCTTTAGGGCATATTTAATCATCTAATCATTCTGAACTAGAGGAAAATTTGTAGTCCAGCTCAGAGATGCAGGAGGAATAGAAACTCATCTGTAGGGGACCAGGGATCCTGGCTCTACCTTCACACCAGATTCCTAGCGTTGAGAAGGCTCCTGCAACTTGAGCTAACTGGTGAAATTCTAAGGAGGAACAAGTTTCTGGATAGACATTGGTAATTTGTGATCATTATTAATAACAGCCCTATTTCTTGTAGGCCTTGTGAAAGCTTGTTTGATTCTGTCAGTAAACTCCCTGTTGTTTTCTCTGTCAAGAGCCTCCAGTCAAAGCTCTCGCTGTGGTCCATCAAGAGGTGTCCCTTTCAGCTGGCTAATCAGGAAAAATATAACTAAATCTAGTTGATGAGTAAGGTTGTCATCTAATAGGGCGGGGGTTAGGTGAGAATAACATGAATTTCTAAGATCTGGCTCTATAAAGAGGAAATGAGGAGCCAGAAGCACAGTGGCCAGAAATTTAAGGTATCCATAAAGGGCAAATAATAGTGTGCTAAAGGAAGTACACAGAGCAGATTCCAGTGGAACAGAGTCAGGTAGGAAAGCTTAGCACTGAAGACAAGCACTGTCCAAACTGACTTGAAGGGTGGGCAGCCCGCTGTGGAAGTGAACACCTTAAAGTGGGGAGGGATTGGATGCATGCCACTGAGGTCCAAACTAAGACTTTGACCAAACTAATATTTTAAAAGAGTTCTTTATATGTTCTGGATCTAAGTCCTTTGTGAGACATGTACTTCAAGTGTTTTTCTCTCCGTCTATAACTTGCCTTTTAATTATTTAACAATATCTTTTGTTAAATAATTTTAATTCAATGAAATCCAATTTATCGATGTTTTCCTTTATGGTTTACGCTTTCGGTGTTCTATGGAATCTGCTTAACCCAAGGTTATGAATATTTATCTCTAGAAATGTTATAGTTTTGGTTTTGTAAATATTTTGGTCGATGATTTATTTTAATTAATTTTATGTATGGTACGAAATAAGGATCAAGAGTCCTTTTTTTCCATATGAATATTCAGTGGTTCCAGCACCTTTGTTGAAAAGACTGTCATTTCTTCTTATGGCATTAATAATCTTTGTAAAAAATCAACCAATAATATGTGTGGGCCAACTTCTGGACTCTCTATCCTGGTCCATTGATCTAGATTTGTATCTTAATGCCAATACCACACTATCTTGAAATCTGTAACTCTGTAAGTTGGAAACTAGGTAGTATAACTCTCCAACTTCATTCTTGTTTTTGAAAAATCTTTTTAGCTATTCTAGTTCTTTTGTCTTTCCATATAAATTTTAAAAATCAACTTGTCAATTTCTACAGAAAAACCTATTGGGATTTTGGTACTTATTGTATTGGATCTGACTTTGAAAGAATTGACATCTCAACCATATGAAATCTCTAGTCCATGAACATAGTGTATCTCTCCATTTATTAGATCTTCTTTAAGGTCAAAGCAACATTTTTGTAATTTTCTTTGTATAGGTCTTGCTTATATTTTGTTAAATTTATCCATAAGTATTTTATATTTTCTATGTAATTGAAAGTAATCTGGCTTTTCCCATTTCAATTCCAATTAAACATTGAAAATATTTAGAAGAACAATTGATTTTTTAATATTACCCTTGTACCAAGTGACTTCATTAAACTTAATCATTAATCTGGTAAGGAGTTTTTGGTAGATTTCTTAGGATTTTCTGCATACACAATCATGTTGTTTGCGTATATAGATGTATATATGCCTTTTACTTCTATTCCCTGCTTTGTTGCACTGACTAGAAATTCTAATAGATAGTAGAGTATGAATAGTAGGAGTAAGCATCCTAGCCTTGTTCCAGATGATAGGGAAAAAACATTCAGCTTTCTGATAATATGTATGATATTATTTTCCAGTTTTCTGTAAATGACTTAGATCAGATTTAGGAAATTTCATTCTATCCCTAATTGGTTGAGAAGTTGTCTTTTTAAAAAAAATATGAATATATGCTCGATTTTGTAAAAAACTTTTTCAACATTTACTAAGATGATCATATGGTCTTTCATTTTTAGTCTGTATGATTAATTACATTGATTGATTTTGAATGTTAAACCAACCTTAGATTCCTGGTCCTTTTATTTAGTATTGGGGATTAAATTTGATTTTCATTTCCTATACTGTCTTGGTCTGGTTTGGGTATTGAGGTAATACTGGCCTTGAAAAGTAAGTTGATACATGTTTTCTCCTCATTTTTCTGAAAGAGTATATGTGAAATTGGTAATATTTCTCCTTAAATAAGAAGCCATCTGGGCCTAGCGTTTTTTTCTGGAGAAGGCTTTAATAACTAATTCAATTTATTTAATAGATAAAGGCTATTCATATGACTTCAGTAAATGCTGTAATATATGTCTTTAAAGGAATTTGTCCATTTTATTTAAATTAGTAAATATGCTGGCACAAGTTGACCACAATATTTGTAGTTTGTCTCTATTATTTGTCTATTTTCTTTTCATTGACTTTTGCTCTTATCTTTAAAATATTCTTGTTTATAATTATTTTGTGTTCATTTTTGTTTGTTTCTTTTTGGCTTTTCCTTTTTCTACTTTCTAAAGGTGAAGTTTACACCACAGATTTTAGATTTTTCTAATAAAAGCATTTAAAGCCATACATTCCCCTCTAAGCATTGCTTTACTGTATCCCACAAATGTTAATTTGTTTTGTTTTTATTTTCATTTAGTTCAAGTTATTTTGTAATATTTCTTATAATTTCTTCTTTTACTTATAGTTTATTTAGAACTGTCGTGTCTAATTTCCAAAACTTCAGATTTGACAGATTAACTTTTTGTGTTTGTTTCTAATTTAATTTCATAACAGTCATAGAATATCATTTCTATGATTTTTGTCCTTTAAAATTTGTTGATCGTCTGGGTGCAGTGACTCACACCTATAATCCCAGCACTTTGGGAGACCAAGGCAGGAGGATCACCTGAGGCCAGGAGTTCAAGACCAGCCTGGGCAACATAGCAATATCCTTTCCCTAAAAAAAATAAATAAATAAAATAGAACCATTTTTAAAATAGATTTGTTGATACATGTTTTATGGACACCATATCATCCAATTTGATGAATGGTTCACATGAAGTTAAAAAATTTGTATTCTGCTATTGTTAGGTGAAGTGTTTTAAAACATCAATTAGGTGGTTGGTTTGATAGTGTTACTCAAGTCTTCTATTATCCTTAGTGATTTGTCTATTTTTTCCCATCAATGATGGAGACATGAGCCATAGAATCTTCCAATGTAATTGAAGAGGGTTCTGGTCTCTTCTTTTTTCAGGTCTTTTTTATTTTGTGTACTTTGAAGCATTGTTTTGGGGTGCATAAACATTTACGATCATATTTTCCTGATGAATTCACCTCTCTATAATTATGAAAAGATTCTCTTTATGCCTAATAATATTTCATGCTCTCAAGTCTAATTTATATTATATTAATACAGCTATTTTATCTATTTATTGTTCTTAATGTTTACATAGTATATCTTTTTCCATCCTTTTATTCTTAACCTGTCTCTTTTTATTTAAAGTACAATTGTGTGTGTGTGTGTGTGTGTATGTGAATTTTGTTATTGTTGTTGGGTCTTGCTTTTTTATTCAGTCAGAGAAATCTGTATTTTCATTGGAACATTTATATACTTTATGTATATCGTAATTATTGATATAGTTGGATTTTTACCTGTCGTCTTGCTATTTGTTTACTATTTATCACATTTGTACTTATACTTTTTTTCCTCTTCTTCTTAATCTTTTGGATTAATACTATATTAGCAGGATGTAAATATTTAACTTGTTTTATTATGAAGCTAAACTGATATTTCCCCTTTTGTTTTGTTTCATTAGGAGGACTGACTTAACACATGGAAAATGAGTGGCTTTACCTTACTCCTAGCCTATATGAAATGTGAATTTCTTCTTTTGGCCAAACTTTTTATTTAGTATTATCTAGTTACTTGACACACACTTAAATGGTCTTGTTGGGGGAGGGGAAAGAGGAGGTTCTTGCAGATTCCTAAGGAAATGTCAGAAAGGCAAAAGGGCCAGCATTATCCATTTGCTTTTTTGGGTTTACTGGGTTAATAGCACTTTCCTTACATAGGTATCTGATTTCAGGTTTTTCATACTGGGAACATTGAGATTTCAGTTGGAAGACACACTGAAATCTTATGAGTAGCATACCCCAACCACCCTCTAATAGCTAGCTTGTTTGTATAGGCAGAATGATTCATGTCTCCATTTTACATGGCTAGATGCTTTGTAGAAGATCTCAGAACTGTTTGTCTCATTTACTGTGAAAAATCAGACAGAAGTGGCCTTTAGGGACACTTTTACTTGGAAAGTTACACTAGTGCAACAAGTCTTAACACATTTAATATTTGCTTGTTGGAAAGCAATGTCATAAAATCAAATAAAATTAAACATGTTCTGGATTCTGTTCCAAGATGGCCAAATAGGAACAGCTCCAGTCTGCAGCTCCCAGCGTGATCAACACAGAAGACACATGATTTCTGCATTTCCAACTGAGGTACCTGGTTCATCTCATTAGGTCTGGTTGGACAGTGGGTCCAGCCCACGGAGTGAGAGCCAAAGCAGGGCAGAGCATCGCCTCACCTGGGAAGCACAAGGGGTCAAGGAATTTCCCTTTCCTAGCCAAGGGAAGCCATGACAGACTATACCTGGAAAAACAAGACACTCCCAACCAAATACTGCACTTTTCCAATGGTCTTAGCAAATGGCACAGCAGGAGATTATATCCTGTGCCTGGCTTGGGGGGTCCTATGCCCGCAGAGCCTTGCTTACTGCTAGTGCAGCAGTCTGAGATTGACCTGCAAGGCAGCAGCCTGGCAGGGGGAGGGGCGTCTGCCATTGCTGAGGCTTGAGTAGATAAACAAAGTGGCCAGGGAAGCTCTAACTAGGTGGAGCCCACCACAGCTCAGCAAGGTCAGCTATTTCTGTAGTCTCCACATCTGGGGGCAGGGCATAGCTGAACAAAAGGCAGCAGAAACTTCTGCAATCTTAAACGTCCCTGTCTGACAGCTCTGAAGAGAGCAGTGGTTCTCTCGGCATGGTGTTTGAGCTCAGAGAACAGACAGACTGCCTGCTGCTCAAGTGGGTCCCTGATCCCTGTATAGCCTAATTGGGAGACATATCCCAGTAGGGGTCTACTGACACCTCGTACAGGCAGGTGCCACTCTGGGACGAAGCTTCCAGAGGAAGGATCAGGCAGCAATATTTGCTGTTCTGCAATATTTGCTATACTGCAGCCTCTGCTGCTGATACCCAGGTAAACAGGGTCTGGAGTGGACCTCCAGCAAACTCCAACAGACCTGCAGCTGAGGGATCTGACTATTAGAAGGAAAACTAACAAACAGAAAGGAATAGCATCAACATCAACAAAAAGGACATCCACACCAAAACCCCATCTGTAGGTCACCAACATCAAAGACCAAAGGTAGGTAAAACCAAAAAGATGTGGAGAAGCCAGAGCAGAAAAGCTGAAAATTCTAAAAACCAGAGTGCCTCTTCTCCTCCAAAGAATCACAGCTCATTGCCAGCAACGGAACAAAGCTGGATGGAGAATAACTTTGACAAACTGACAGAAGTAGGCTTCAGAAGGTCGGTAATAACAAACTTCTCTGAGCTAAAGGAGGATGTTCAAACCCATCGCAAGGAAGTTAAAAACCTTGAAAAAAGATCAAGACGAATGGCTAACTAGAATAAACGGTGTAGAGAGGACCTTAAATGACCTGATGGAGCTGAAAATCATGGCATGAGAACTACATGCCTCACGCACAAGCTTCAGTAGCAAATTCGATCAAGTGGAAGAAAGGGTATCAGTGATTGAAGACCAAATGAATAAAATAAAGTGAGAAGAGAAGTTTAGAAAAAAAAGAGTAAAAAAAAAAGCCTCGAAGAAATATGGGACTCTGTGAAAAGACCAAATCTATGTTTGATTGGTGTATCCGAAAGTGATGGAGAGAATGGAACCAAGTTGGAAAACACTATTCAGGACACTATCTAGGAGAACTTCCCCAAACTAGCAAGGCAGGCCAACAATCAAATTCAGGAAATACAGAGAACACCACACAGATACTCATCGAGAAGAACAACCCCAAGACACATAATTGTCAGAATCACCAAGGTTGAAATGAAGGAAAAAATATTAAGGGCAGCCAGAGAGATAGGTTGGGTTACCCACAAAGGGAAGCCCATGAGACTAACAGTGGATATCTCGGCAGAAAAAACTCTACAAGCCTGAAGAGAGTGGGGGCCAATATTCAACATTCTTAAAGGAAAGAATTTTCAACCCACAATTTCATATCCAGCCAAACTAAGCTTCATACATGAAGGAGAAATAAAATCCTTTACACACAAGCAAATGCTGAAAGATTTTGTCACCACCAGGCCTGCCTTACAAGAGCTCCTGAAAGAAGCACTAAACATGGAAAGGAACAACCAGTACCAGCACTGTAAAAATATGCCGAATTGTAAAGATCATCAATGCTAGGAAGAAACTACATCAACTAAAGGGCAAAATAACCAGCTAACATCATAATGACAGGATCAAATTCACACATAACAATATTAACCTTAAATGTAAATGGGCTAAATGCCCCAATTAAAAGACACAGACTGGCAAATTGGATACAGAGTCAAGACCCATCAATGTGCTGTATTCAGGGGACCCATCTCACGTGCAGAGACACGCATAGGCTCAAAAAAAAAAAGGGATGGAGGAAGATCTACCAAGCAAATGGAAAGCAAAAAAAGCAGTATTTGCAATCCTACTCTCTGATAAAACAGACTTTAAACAAACAAAGATCAAAAGAGACAAAGAAAGCCATGACATAATGGTAAAGGGATCAGTTCAACTAGAAGAGCTCACTATCCTAAATACATATGCACCCAATACGGGAGCACCCAGATTCATAAAGCAAGTCCTTAGAGACCTACAAAGAGACTTAGATTCCCACACAATAATAATGGGAGATTTTAACACCCCGCTGTCAATATTAGACAGATCAATGAGACACAAGGTTAATAAGGATATCCAGGACTTGAATACAACTCTGCACCAAGCAGACCTAATAGACATCTACAAAACTCTACACTCCAAATCAACAGAATACACATTCTTCTCAGCACTACGTCACACTTATTCCAAAATTGACCATACAGTTGGAAGTAATGCACTCCTCAGAAAATGTAAAAGAACAGAAATCACAACAAACTGTCTCTCAGACCACAGTGCAATCAAATTAGAACTCAAGATTAAGAAACTCATGCAAAACCACACAATTACATGGAAACTGAACATCTGCTCCTGAATAACTACTGGGTAAATAACGAAATGAAGGCAGAAATAAAGATGTCCTTTGAAACCAATGAGAACAAAGACACAACGTGCCAGAATCTCTGGGACACATTTAAAGCCGTGTGTAGAGGGAAATTTATAGCATTAAATGCCCACAAAAGAAAGCAGAAAAGATCTAAAATCAACACCCTAACATCACAATTAAAAGAATTAGAGAAGCAAGAGCAAACACATTCAAAAGCTACCAGAAGGCAAGAAAAAACTAAGATCAGAGCAGAACTGAAGGAGATAGAAACACAAACAAAAAAAACCTTCAAAAAATCCGTGAATCCAGGAGCTGGTTTTTTGAAAGGATCAACAAAACTGACAGATTGTGAGCAAGACTAATAAAGTAGAAAAAAGCTAAGAATCAAATAGATGCAATAAAAAAATGATAAAGGGGATACCACCATCGATCCCACAGTAACACAAACTACCATCAGAGAATACTATAAACACCTCTATGCAAATAAACTAAAGAATCTAGAAGAAATTGATAAATTCCTGGACACATACACCCTCCCAAGACTAAACCAGGAAGAAGTTGAATCCCTGAATAGACCAATAACAGACTCTGAAATTGAGGCAATAATTAATAGCCTACCAACCAAAAAAAGTCCAGGACCAGAAGGATTCACAGCCGAATTCTACCAGAGGTACAAAAGGAGCTGATGCCATTCCTTCTGAAACTATACCAATCAATAGAAAAATAGGGAATCCTCCCTAATTCATTTTATGAGGCCAGCATCATCCTGACACCAAAGCCTGGCAGAGACACACACACAAAAAAGAGAATTTTAGACCAATATCCCTGATGAACATCAGTGTAAAAATTCTCAATAAAATATTGGCAAACCAAATCCAGCAGCATATCAGAAAGCTTATCCACCATAATCAAGTCAGCTTCATCCCTGGGATGAAAGGCTGGCTCAACATACACAAATCAATAAACGTAATCCATCACATAAACAGAACTAATGGCAAAAATCATATGATTATCTCAACAGATGCAGAAAAGGCCTTTAACAAAATTCAACAGCCCTTCATGCTAAAAACTCTCAATAAACTAGGTATTGATGGAATGTATCTCAAAATAATAAGAGCTATTTAAGACAAACCCACAGCCAATATCATACTCAATGGACAAAACCTGGAAGGATTCCCTTTGAAAACTGGCACAAGACAGGGATGCCCTCTCTCACCACTCTTATTCAACATGGTGTTGGAAGTTCTGGCCAGGGCAATCAGGCAAGAGAAAGAAATAAAGAGTATTCAATTAGGAAAAGTGGAAGTCAAATTGTCCCTGTTTGCAGATGACATCATTGTATATTTAGAAAACCCCATCGTCTCAGCCCAAAATCTCCTTAAACTGATAAGCAACTTTGGCAAAGTCTCAGGATACAAAATCAATGCGCAAATATCACAAGCATTCCTATATATCAAGAACAGAGAGCCAAATCATGAGTGAACTCCCACTCACAATTGCTACAAAGAGAATAAAATACCTAGGAATCCAACTTACAAGGGATGTCAAGGACCTCTTCAAGGAGAACTACAAACCACTGCTCAACTAAATAAGAGAGGACACAAACAAATTGAAGAACATTCCATGCTCATGAATAGGAAGAATCAATATCGTGAAAATGACCATACTGCCCAAGGTAATTTATAGATTCAATACCATCCCCGTCAAGCCAGCAATGACTTTCTTCACAGAATTGGAAAAGACTACTTTAAAGTTCATATGGAACTAAAAAAGAGCCTGCATTGCCAAGACAATCCTAAGCCAAAAGAACAAAGCTGGAGGCATCATGCTCCCTGACTTCAAACTATACTACAAGGCTACAGTAACCAAAACAGCATGGTACTGGTACCAAAACAGAGATATAGACCAATGGAACAGAACAGAGGCCTCAGAAATGACACCACACATCTACAACCATCTGATCTTTGACAAATCTGACAGAAACAAGAAATGGGGAAAGGATTCCCTATTTAATAAATGGTGCTGGGAAAACTGGCTAGCCATATGTAGAAAGCTGAAACTGAATCATTTCCTTACACCTTATACAAAAATTAATTCAAGATGGATGAAAGACTTAAATGTTAGACCTAAAACCATAAAAACCCTAGAAGAAAACCTAGGCAATACTATTCAGGACATAGGCATGGGCAAGGACTTCATGACTAAAACACCAAAACCGATGGCAACAAAAGCCAAAATAGGCAAATGGGATCTAATTAAACTAAAGAGCTTCTGCATAGCAAAAGAAACTACCATCAGAGTGAACAGGCAACCTACAGAATGGGAGAAAATTTTTGCAATCTATTCATCTGACAAAGAGCTAACATCCAGAATCTACAAAGAACTTAAACAAATTTACAAGAAAAAAACAAACAACCCCATCAAAAAGTGGGCAAAGGATATGAACAGACACTTCTGAAAAGAAGACATTTATGCAGCCAACAGACACATGAAAAAATGTACATCATCACTGGTCATCAGAGAAATGCAAATCAAAACCACAATGAGATACCATCTCATGCCAGTTAGAATAGCGATCACTAAAAAGTCAGGAAACAACAGGTGCTGGAGAGGATGTGGAGAAATAGGAACACTTTTACACTGTTGGTGGGAGTGTAAACTAGTTCAACTATTGTGGAAGGCAGTGTGGCGATTCCTCAAAGATCTAGAACTAGAAATACCATTTGATCCAGTGATCCCATTATTGGGTATATACCCAAAGGATTATAAATCATGCTACTATAAAGACACATGCACACATATGTTTGTTGTGGCATTATTCACAATAGCAAAGACTTGGAACCAACCCAAATGTCCATCAATGATAGACTGGATTAAGAAAATGTGGCACATGTACACCATGGAATACTATGCAGCCATAAAAAAGCATGAGTTCGTGTCCTTTGCAGATACATGGATGTAGCTGGAAACCATCATTCTGAGCAAACTATCACCAGGGCAGAAAACCAAACACCGCATGTTCTCACTCATAGGTGGGAATTGAACAATGAGAATACTTAGACACAGAGCGGGGAACATCACACCCCAGGGCCTGTCAGGGGGTGGAGGGCTGGGGGAGGGACAGCATTAGGAGAAATACCTAATGTAAGTGACGAGTTGATGGGTGCAGCAAACCAACATGGCACATGTATACCTATGTAACAAAGCTGCACGTTGTGCACATGTACCCTAGAACTTAAAGTACAATAAATAAATAAATAAGGTTAAAAAAATTAAACATGTTTTACTTTTTTCCTCACAAGAACATAAAAATGATGGAGGGGAACTTAACAGGGAATTTTAAAAAGGCAACACAATTTTGCCTTTAAGTAGTCCTTGGGTAGTTATGACAGAATAGTTTGCACTTTTTGTTTGTTTCTTTGAACTGGGATTTTGGTCAAAAGTTTTGTTTGTTTCTAGTATCTGCTTCTGCCTCCCCCTCTATCAGATTGGCTTCCTCCATGGCCACCACCTCTTAGTGCTCCACAGCTTGAATTGCGGTAGGAATCACGTTGAGGATTTCCACAGAAGGGTGAAGCCCTCTTTCTTGTCTGCCAACTTGATCACCACCACTTGAGTAGAGATCACTTTGGCTGCTTGAATAACTGTCTCAACTTCCACCATATCTGTCAGGTGAGCTGCTGTAATCATCGTAGCCACAGCTTCCCCATAAGATGGCGGGGGTCCTCGTGTAGGTGGAGCACTCCCTGAGTTACCATAACTTTCATGTGAATCTCTGTAGGAACCTCCATTGGATAATCTGAATAGTCACAATCACGACTATATCCATCTCTATCGCTATAGCCTCTTGATGGATAGTCACCATGTGAACTGAAATGACCATAATCACAGTAAGTATAATCTCGTGGTGGTGGTGCATAATCTCTTGTATCACAAGAACTTGGGTAATCTCTGCTTGGATAGCTGTCTTTTGTAGAATACCCATCATCTCTTGGGGACAAATAAACATCTCTACCAGAGGGTAGCTGTTCCCTTCGAGGTGGATCTCCATAACTATCTCTTCCACGTGACACAGGAGCTCTTCCTCCCATTCCACTGCTGCTGCGAACTGGTCCTGAAGGTGCAGATGTCTTAGGAGGAGGACTCCCACTTCTTAGTGGTGATCCTCTTTTTACTGGGAGTGGTCCCCTGGAAGAACTCATGTTAAAATTCATGGAATATCCACCGTCATCCATGTGTCTTCCCCGTGAGGGTTCCCCTGGTTCCTCCACTTCCTCCTCTTCCACCTCTAAGACCTCTTGGAGGGCCTCTACTTCTTGGAGGTGGAGGCAGTCCACGTCTACCACTTTCAAATGATGGTTTGGTGGCTTGTTCCACCTTGATCGCTTTTCCATCTAATGACTTTCCATTCATGTCTCTGGCTGCATCCTTAGCGTCTGCTGGGCTTTCAGAGGTGACAAAAGCAAATCCTCTTGATTTGTTGGTTTCATGGTCTTTCCTCAAGAGTGCTTCCACTATTCGTCCATATTTGCCAAATACTGCTTCAAGAGCTTTCTTATTTGTTTCCGTACTAAGTCTACCAACGAAGACCTTTCCTGGGCGATCTGCTTCAACTTTTTTGTTTGTTTGTTTTTTTGCCAGTGAGTCAAGGGGTGACAATGGGTTCAAGCTCCAACAAGCTCACCAACAGAGGCTTCCTAGCAGCTCACCACCAGTGGCGGCTGCCAGGTCTGAGGACCAAACCACGAAGCCACTAGTGCTACTGCGCAACCGTGAATTTTTAAACTTTCCTGAAAAGTAGAGAAGAAGAAATTGTGTTTAAAAACTCACCCCTCGGCCAGGCGTGGTGGCTCACGCCTGTAATCCCAACACTTTGGGAGGCCAAGGTGGGCGGATCATGAGGTCAGGAGTTCGAGACCAGCATGGCCAATATGGTGAAACCCTGTCTCTACTAAAAATACAAAAATTAGCTGGGCGTTGTGGCACATGCCTGTAGTCCCAGCTACTCAGGAGGCTGAGACGGGAGAATCATTTGAACCCGGGAGGCAGAGCTTGCAGTGAGCCGAGACCATGTCATTGGACTCCAGCCTAGGTGACAGAGCAAGACTCCGTCTCACACACACACACACACACAAAGACTCACCCTTCTTTGTTCTCCCAAAAAGAGGAAAACTTTGGGCTCTATTTTTATGGACTACTGGGGAAATAAATTAAGCTACTGGAGCTTGCACCAAGAATGACAAAAGGGGAAACTGGAGCTTACCTTTCAGGAGTGGAAAGAGCTGAAACCTGGCAGCACAGAGAAAGAATCTAGAAAGGGGCACTATTCAAGTGTGTGAGAGCTGTGTACTATATTGTCTTTGACAGCTGGTCACCTAGTCTTTCCTGGAGTGAAAAATCTCCCACTGCCCTATGCATCTACCTCTGCCTACTCTCTGTGGATATGCTCCAGCTCTCATAATTGAAAAGAGGCCTCGTAGGGTATAAGGGTAACCTCTTTTTGCTGAGGGCTGAACTAAGGGAAACCTACAGGCATGTTCATTGAGATTTCAAAGCATTTTTAAGCCTGATAGCTAAATATAGTTGACAGAATAACACAGCAGAAAGATTGAAGTCAGACTAACCTGGCCTTGAACCCCGGCTCTGTCCTTTACTACTATGTGCCTTTTCCTCTAAGTTTCAAAGTAGCCGTGAAGATTAAATAATATATGTAAAGTATTGAGAACAATGCCTGGTATGTAGCAACTACTCCATAATTGTTAGCTTTTATTATTGCTTCTCTTTATATAGTGTTATGGATTGAATATTTGTAGCTCTTCAAAATGCATATGTTGAAATCCTAGCCCGCAGTGTGATGATGATAGACACTGGGGCCTTTGGGAGGTGATTACACCATGAGGATGCAGCCCTCATGAATGAGATTAGTGCTCTTATAAGAGAGACCTCGGAGAGCTCCCTTACCCCTTCCACCATGTGAGGACACAGGGAGAAGACAGCAGTCTGCGAACTAGGAAGCAGGCCCTTACCAGACACCGAATCTGCCAGCATCTTGATCTAGAACTCCCCAGCCTTCAGAACTGTGAGAAATAAATGCTGTTTAAGCCACCCAGCCTATGGTATTTTTGTCATAGCAGCCTGAATGGACTAAGGCACAAAGAATCCATAAATCAGTAAGAATTTTATTTTGGGTCTTCGTCAGTCTTAATTATAACCCTACATTGATGGGAGACTAAGAATTAAATGAGTAAATAAAAGCTGGTGTGTTTGTTACACCATGTTTTACATGTAGAAGTCCCAGCATAGTTTGAAAAATGAGATTTTCACATACAAGGCATGACTATATATGAGTAAATGACTTATAAATAAAATGTTACATCATGTAGTTTTTTTCTCTAGCCTTTTACATAATTATAACCCATATAAAGTTGCCACACTCTCACTCCTGGACAAGAGTCATTTAAACCCAAGCAGAGTTTGGCAGACAATTCCAAGCTACTGTGTGACAAACTGCTCCTACCTCAAAACTTTAGTTTTTAAACTCTGGCATTCCAGCCTGTCCCTGCCTTTGGTCTTATTTGATATCCATTATCAGACAAATTACCAGATGCTTATTTGTATCTATTCTGACTCAAGCTTAAGTCTCCTCAGATCTTTTGGATATCAGTCTATATTGTGATTTGTCATGACCTAAGGTTTTACCCAAATACAAATTCTATCCCCCTAAGTGATTTCAGATTGGAGGCATTGGCTGCACACTTCCCCCAACTTTTCTTCCTATTTGAAGCTCTGCGTCACCTTGTTTTCCTAAAGTTCTGCCTTTATAGGTAGTTTTCAAGAATCTACAAAATCTATACTTATTTGAGAAGGAGAGTAAATTTTTTATTGAAGGTTAACACACATACAAAAACAGAACACTGTACAAAATGTAAGTGTACAGCTTTATAGCTTTTCACAAAATGAACACTCCCGTGTAACCTGTACCCAGGTTAAGAAACAGTCGCAATCCCTCTCCTTTTTCCCATTGGAGACCTACTAGTTTAATTTGATCTGCTTTTTATTAACTTTCCATAAATAAAATTAAACAATACTGACTTGTCTTTATCTGACTTCTTTGCTCAATACTATGTTTGTGAGATTCATTCATATTTTTGCAGATGGCTGTAGTTCATTTATTTCTGTTCCCATATGTATTTATTTACTTGATATAACACAATTTATTTACTCATCTTATTATTAATGACTATTGGGGTTGAGTCTAGTTTTTTGGTTATTAGAAATGTTGTTATAACACACTTGCCTGAGTCTTTTGGCAAATATCTAAACATTTCTGTTGCTTAAGTACCTAGAAGTGAGATGGCTGGTTCATATGATTTGCAAATGTTCAGCTTTAATAAATATTGCCACCCAGTTTTTCAAAGCGATTGCAACAATGTACCTACCACACTTGGTATTGCAGAGCCCTTTTATTAGGTTGGTGCAAAAGTAATTGCAGTTTCTGCCATTAAAAGTAATGGCAAATAAATACAATTCCTCATAATAAATTTCCTCATTTATGCTATACAGCTCACCTGCCTCCCACTGTATTGAGAGTTTTTGGCTTCCCATCCCCACCTTCTATCCCTACATTCCCTGTGCTAATAAGTATTTACACTAAACTTAAATTCACCCCTCTGGTACTACCTGATATGCACTATCGTCAGTAAAGAAATGGCACTACACACTGTATAGTCTCCTTAGACTTCTCATAGTTAACTTTTCTTAACTTGGAGCTATTTGGTAGTAACAATCATAGATATATAGTCACAGCCACACACACACACAAACACACACACACACACACACACACCCTTGGTGCTAGTAGGTGAATGTACAAATTTTATACACCTTATATTTCAAAAAAAATCATGCTGTATTAGATCCTAAAATATAAAGAACCCTTTAAAATGACTAAAAACAAAGTGAATGGGAATAACATAGCAATATTAGAGAATTACTTGTTCACAGCAAGAAGTATGACTTCAGTGCCGTAATATTGGAAACATCATAGAGTGAAGATTAAAGTGCAATGCAAGTGTATGATATTGAGTCCCTCTAAGATCTGCTTCTTATTAAATTTACCCAAAAGAGCATTCACTCATGTTCTTCTTCCTAAATGTAGTTCTTTTTACTAGAAAAGAGATCCTATAAATGCCTAGGCATTCAATTTCCCGCTAAAGCATTTCTCAGTGCTAAATTCAACTTTTTCCAAATGCAGAGGATAGATGAGACACTTCAAAGAAAGCACTTCAGGTAAGACATTGCATTTTCTTCAAATCCACCCTCATGTTCATGCATTCTTCTTTACATAAGTGTTTGAGCACCTATTTAATACACATAGCATTATGAAGAATAAAGTGGAGGATTATAATGTTCCTGGTTTCAACGTTCTTATGGCTTACATGAAATAAATATTCTTTAATTTTTTTTATTTGTAACCCCCAGATTTTCTCTATAAAGAAAGACATCCTTAGTTTTCTATCTCTTTTGGGTAAATAACTTTATTGTTTACTTGAAACTGTATTAACTACAGCAAAGAAATCTCAAATTATTCTCCTAGAAACAGATTTCTCCCTCAGTTAAGAGATTTCCATCTATTACTTTGTGCACCATTATGTATTTTTTAAAATCTGACTTGATTATGCTCCCTTTTGTAAATAACCAAAGACTAGAGTTTAGTTTCTATGGAAATCAACCTCTCTCTCTCTCTCTCTCTCTCCCATCTCTCTCTCTCTCTCTCACACACACACACACACACACACTCACAGTGAAAGCTGGGAATAATGAGCTGAATTCTCTGTACAACTCAATATTCCAATTTGAATGTAAATTACAAACCTTGCACAAGGGATCAATTTTACCACCTGGAGTGCAAGAATATATTCCTTAGCATTAAGCTATGATTTTGAGAGCTAAGTTTGGGCTTATTTAAAATTATTTTCCCTTTGTCATTTTCATGAGGTTTTTTTTTTTCTTGGCCTTAGTAAAAGAAAAATGCATTATGCCATTAATTAAAATTAAATGCCTCTCTTGCAGATACCTATAAGTCTATTAGACTCCTAAACTGCCCTTTGTCGTCTTTAATAGACTTTTCCTAGACTTCATGTAACCATATGTACACAAGTCACTCTATTCTCCTCTTGAGTCATGCATTTAGGTCCTATTAACACTAATGGAATTTATATGCATGCACACTGAGGGAGAATAAGCCCCTTAAACACCTTTTTAATGGAACAGTTTTGTTTCTTTCCATTCCTCTTCACACTCCTCTGTTTGGACTTTCTCTTGCCAATCTGTGCTTCCAAATAATATAGTTCTGATTTCTTTTTCAGCTCTTATGCTTTATTTTTTATTGAATTCCAGGGCTCAAGGTAGGACTCGACTTCCCCTCTTTTATTGATCATTCCTGGAAAAAGCAGCATGACTAAATCATTACTACTGTATTAGATTTTCTGGTTTCAGAGTGAAATTCAGATGTTGCTTTCATTCCAGTTCTTACTTTCCGGCAAATATATTTAACCCACAGGGTAGTTTTTTTTTTTTTTTTTTTTTTTTTTTTTTTTTTTTAATCCTCCTGAAGACTTAACTAGTCAGGAGCCAATTAAGATAATGAATTTACCCAGGAGGCTAAAGACTTTTCCACGTTAACATGCAAATAAATAGGCATGATTTCAGACTCTCTCACTATAATGTTTTTATTTGTTTATACTTTAGGGAGGTTGTTTTTTTTTTTTTTTCTTTTCATCTCTTAAGTACCTATCACATAGGACTTCAGCAACATGCTCAAATTTAGAACAGTAAAGTATCAGGAAATGCCTTTGGAACTATAACGCTGCAGAAAGTAAACCTCTAATGCGTACACTAACAATCGTATTTTTGTTTAGCTCTTAGAAATGCATTACCCTTTATTGTTCTTAATATAATCTTTATCAATAGACAGCTTTGTTTTTCCTTCCCCTATGTAAAGTGAGAGACTGAATAAAACTGTTATGACCAAGTGCCTAGCAGAGTGCCAGACTCACAGCATTAATTTGAATCACATGAAACTGCCATTTTGCTAAATGAAAAGCTGTTGAATAAGTGTTTTAAAAATCTGTTGAATACATCTGTTAAAAAAATAAATAAGTGAATGAATGAAGTCTCTTTCAAGAGTAAAATTTTATTTTTATTCTAATTTCAAAAATTAAAATAATAGTCTAAGGTAGTTAAAATACACATTAAGCAATGAACTTTTCCCAGTCATTTAATGGAATAAAACTCTAAAATTGACTAGTCCCTGTTGTTTTCTGATTCAGTTTGGGGGCGGGAGGAGTTATAACAACAGAGTACAGCAAATCTAATATTAATTAATTGCTACTAAAGGTAAGCTTGAATTTACATTATAGATAGATGATATTCTGATATATTTGAGCATTTGGAAAATAAATTGATATATGAAAGATCCAATGGTGTGTGTGGAAAGAATTGAGGATAAACATATGAAAAACTGAATAAGTAAATTTAATTAAAAATTATACAAGAAAGAAACCATAATTATAGTATACTACTTAACTGTTCAGCAAATAATATTCAGATATCACAACCAGATAACTCTCTTTAGTTATTCCAAAATATTATCTAAAAATACAAACTATCTATACATTATGCCATTAATCAAAATTAAATGCCTCTCTTGCAGATCCCTATAAGTCTATTAGAATTATCTGAATTATTATCTAAAAATGTCAATACCAGTAGGAAGAGTTCAAAATATTGAAGCAGATTATGGCTGGGGAAGTATGAAAAGGTGAGAGGGAAATTTCCACTTTTAATTATGACATTTAGAACTTCAGGAAAACCCCTTGACCATACACCTCACAATATTATGAATTTCAGTATAACCGAAGAAATTGGTGATGGGTTCTGAACTAGATTCACCCCAATTATGTTAAGTTTACAATACTGCAACCCTATATTCTACCCAATTGAAATTTTTGACCCAATTTAGACTGCTATATGAGGCTTTATATCATTTGCATTTTAACTACATGCAAATATTAATATGATAAAAAAATTAATATGAAAAACTTGAATTTCCTATTGAACTTATCAAAATTTTATTCTTTTAAGCATTTAACTCCAAGTTGGAAGGTAAAGGTGATAGTGAGAGAGGAGGGGAACTCATGATACTCTTAGGTAACTTTAACTTGACTTCACAATCTTACCTTTTTTTCTCTGATTCCTCACTATTTCCAGCCACCTTTTTCTCACAGCTGACTGGCAGGAGGGTATGGGGCACTTCAGGTGCTATGGCCAGAATTAACAGGATAGGAAAAAATCATTTGAGTTCCTTAGTTTTCCTGCTGTAAGCCTCAATGCAACCTCATTATTTTGACATTAATTTTGCATTCATGCAATAAAATAACTTTCACTATATCATAGGAATGTAAAAAGCATGAGAAAGTAATACAGTTTATGAAAACTTACTTTGTATTCTCTGACTTTCACAATTGGAAAATTAAACTCTGTGCAAAAATGTATCTACCCACTCTTTTCATGAATGTATTCTCCATTATGTCCAATTTATTATGGGAATCAAGTCTTTATCAGAATAACTAATCAGATAAAATGGTTTTGAGCCCATTCTGGAGCTGTGACATCTACTTTCCTTGCATACAAAGGTGAGCATTATAAATGAAATATGGTATTTAGTAGACACTTAATCAGAAAAGCTTTTCAGTTCAGCGCAGTGTCATTTTGGAGTTAAAAGGGGATCATGATTAAATAATTATGATGGCTTTTATCATTAGCCCCTTGCTGACTCAGGAAAGAAAGTCACCCAGATAGTGGGGCCAGAGCAGAAACAAAATAATTCAAAACCACAACGATGAAACAGATTAGGTAATGTTTAAAACAAAAAACCCTAAATGGGCCCACCTTTGAGAATGTCTTCTCTGTTATTCAGAAGTGGAAGCCCACCATGCCAGGTCAACTGAGAGCTCGCTGGGGGTGAAAACTCACTGCAGCCCCAGAATAATTTTGAACCCAAGTTCCAGTTGGAGATCCAAAGTGCTGGTGCTTAGATCCTCCCATTGCTGCTTCTAGACCATTGTTCTAACTTGCTCATTCAAAAATCCCTTTTCTGTTGAGTCCCACAGCATCTTTATGTAGCCATTTTCTCAGCCAATAAGCAAAGCACAGTGTGATTAGGAGTATGAACTCCTGAGCTATACACCCCTAGATTTAAACCTCAGATTCTCCACTTATTAAGTGTGTGGACTTGGCAAATGTTTTTGCCAATTTTTTTGCCAAATTGAGACCTCTCAGTCTCAATTTCATCACCTGTTAAATGAGGGTAATTATAATGCCTGTTTCACAGATTTTCTGTGAACATTAAATGACTTATCACATGTAACAGAACAGTACCAGGCATGCAGTAGGCGTTTTGTAAATACCAGCTGTTATTAAACAGGCTGAACTCAATAGGTGCACTTCCTCTTCCCCACCCCGCACACACACTCTCACATGAGTCCCTTTAAATCCATTATAAGATCTTGTTTCTTCCTTGGATGAAATATTGGACTGATCCTATAACTTTTCCACAATTTTCAAGATTACTCCAATCATCTTCTATCCCAATAAGTTATATTTGAATAATTAAAACATCCAGTAGTATTAAATCACTAAAATTTCCAACTTTTATCTACTGTAGAGATTTTCCTCTGTCCCAGCTTGAACCCGTTTATACCTGGAAGGCTTTGTGCATTGGCTGGGACGAGAGGGGATGTGAAGGGTCAGCTTTTGCTCTCCCTCCTTCTCACCAACTAGCTTTACCCCCTCTCCTAGCATCCTTGTCAGCACTCCTGACCCTTCCAAAGCCTGCCCCGGGAGAAGCGGGTATTATGGGAGCACTCTGAGCTTGGGACTTGATTGGAGCTGGTACTTTTCCTAGCAGAGTGCTTCGAAAGTTTTCTCAGAAGTTTACATTTTTTAAAGGAAGGGGTCGTTTTTCTCTGGCTGGTCACTAATTACCTCAACTCTAATCTCCCGGGCATTTGGCAGTCCACCCCAGCCTCTCTCTACTGGGGTTCCGTCGCCGTCCAAACAGCCCTCTCACCCGGATGACTTTTTTTTTTTTTTTCGAGACAGAGTCTGGCTCTGTCACGCAGGCTGGAGTGCAGTGGTGCTGTCTCGGCTCACTGCAACCTTAGCCTCCCGGTTTCACACCATTCTCCTGCCTCTGCTTCCCGCCTGGGACTACAGGCGCCCGCCACCGCGCCCGGCTAATTTTTTGTATTTTTAGTAGAGACGGGATTTAACCGTGGAGTCGATCTCCTGACCTCGTGATCCGCCCGCCTCGGGCTCCCAAAGTGGTGGGATTACAGGCGTGAGCCACCACACCCATCAGCCAGATGACTTTTAAGTTGGCCCCAAGAGTCCACTCCCCCATACCATACTCCAGTGATCTCACTTGCTTGGCAGGAAAACTCACGCATCCTCCTTGCGTGAAGGTATGGCTCGCCTTTTTTGTCTTCTCAATTGTAGGTCAGTATCATTAAACTAACATCCTCAACTCCAGGGCACATGTTTCAAGTTTCCAGGTGAACAGAATCGTGTACAACCTGTGCAGGCCTCCTCCTTTCTCCAGTGCTGGAAGGATTGGTTACCCACACCCCAAATCTCCCCAAGGAATCTTCTCTCCATCCATGTAGCATGTCCTGAAGAGGCAATCCAGCACCTCCTTTGGGACACAGCGGTGATTGGGCAGATACTGATTCATTCTCAGTCTTCGGAGCCTCAGCCAAAACTGTGATGTAAAGTATTCCATCTTATGTTTTGTTACATTTGTTTTTAACTACTGCTCACTTCCAAGCCACTCTGCACATTCATCGAGGTCTTTGATTGCTAGATTAATCTTCTTTTTACACCCTGATGCCTTTTTCATCAGTGGAGGGATTTAATTTCTGTGAATTTAATTTTACATGCCTGTGGAGCAAGGAGTATTGGGTAGTGAAAAGATAAATAACAATATCAACAATGCTTGCAGTTCCATGGCCATTCTTCTCAGTGAATTTATAACCCTGTGTAAGCTCCAGCTGGAGTTGAGTCTGCTATTTCATAGGATATATTCTGTTCCTGATATGCTTTTATACTATGAGCATCTCACCTTATTGAGCATGAGTCTATTATTTTTTAAAAAATGTTTTTCGTACCTATAGCCCCTAAATGCAAACCAAAATACATGGGGTTCTTAATGAGGAAACACACTGATCATTTCTAAAGCTAGACGGGAAACTGAAAATTAACTTGTGTAAAAAAAAAAAGAGGCAAGGCACAGTGGCTCACACCTGTAATCCCAGCACTTTGGGAGGACAAGTTAGGGAGATCCCTTGAGGTCAGGAGTTGGAGATCAGCCTGGCCAACATGGTGAAACCCTGTTTGTACTAAAAATACAAAAAATAGCTGGCTGTGGTGGTACGTGCCTGTAATCCCAGCTACTCAGGAGGCTGAGGCAAGAGAATTGCTTGAACCTGGGAGGTGGAGGTTGCAGTGGGCTGAGATTGCACCACTGCCTTCCAGCCTGGGCAACAGAGCGAGACTCTGTCTTGGTGGAAAAAACAAAGAGAGAGAGAGATAGAGAATACAGGCATAGGGTCACCAATTTGTCCTGGTTTGCTCAGGAGTTTCCTAGTTTTAGCACTAAGAGTCCCATATCCTGAGAAGCTCCTCAGTCCTGGGCAAATCAGGGAGGTTAATGACCCCGCTAGTCGGTCCAGAGTGATAGTTAATTTTATGTGTCAACTTGACTGGACTAAAGATACCTGGATACCTGGTAAAACATTATTTCTGAGTGTGTCTGTAAGGTTGCTTCTAGAAGCGATTAGCATTTGAATCAGGAGATGAGTAAAGAAAATCTGTCCTCACTAAGATGGGTGGGCATGGGCACCATCCAATCTATTCGGGGCCCAAATAGAATAGAAAGTTGGAGAAAGAAAGGGTAAATTTTCTCTCTGTTCTTGAGACATCTATCTTCTCCTGCCCTTGCATATCACAGCTCCTGGTTCTTGGGCCTTAAAGGACTCCAGGACTTACAGCAGCACCCTCTAGTTTCCAATCCTTTGGCCTCAGACTGGGAGTTCCATTGTTGGCTCCCCTGGTTCTCAGGCCTTTGGACTCAGACTGAATTACCCCACTGGGTCTCCAGCTTGCAGATGGCATACCATGGGACTTCTCAGCATCCATAATCATGCGAACCAATTCCCATAATAAATCCCCTCTTATATATCTCTCTATATATGCTATTAGTTCTGTTTCTTTGGAGAACTGACTAATGCAATCCAGGCATCAGAAGGAGCAGAGGTTCTTGGAAGAGTGTGAGGCTGTACCTGAACCCCCACCCCTCAGCCCAGGCTCCAGCTCTCCTCAATGGCAGTCTCTCCCAGTTCTCTTCCTGCTTTTCCCATTGTTTTTGCCTAGGCTAAGTGAGGGAAAGAAAAATAAGCCTTAGATGGCTTAAGTCAAAGGACTAAAAAGCCAGGTTACTAATATTTTATGCAAGGTGTTTTTTTAAAGAATTTCTAGAACTTTTCACTGTGTGTTTCTCAAAGACTCTTTTATACCGCAAGGAGGAAAAGGAAATGAACCACGAATAGCAAAGTGGTCTGCCCTTAGCCACACGACAATTACGGGGAAGATCTACGGTTTCCTGTTGTTGGCCTGGCCTGCTGAGCCATTTTTCTTGGTAAGTTACTTAAGCTTATCTGGGTTTCAGTTTGTTTTTTTTTTGTTTTGTTTTATAAGCTTTAACTTTTTAAAAAAGAAATACTGTATTTTGTGTGTAAGCCACTGGCTGATGATGAGGCTCAAATAAGAAAAGTTTGACAATACATGTGAAAACCTCCTTCTCAGACCTCCTTCCTCTAAGTCTGCAGGCCACTCGCACTGCCAGCTCATTTTGGCCTAGTTATTTGCTTGTTCTCTCTGTCCCAAACATTAAATCTTGCCTGTCCAAGATTCCTCAACATTTGTTTCATTGAACATGTCAAAAGAAAACCAAGTAATCTGAAAAACATAAAACATAAAAACCTCTTGGCTAATAGAAAAAGGTAAATGGCTCTCACTCTCCTTCTAGTTTGCCTGGTGGGCTTCCTTTTACAAAGAAGGCCCTACATTTTTCTGGTCTAGAAGAGTGGTATCTAATGGCAGGAATATCACATCAGGTAGAATGTGACGGCAAAAAATAGATGGAAGAACCATTTGAGAACAGAGAGAATTTTGGAGTTTCCTGAACCCCCCCCTAAGCCATCCATGACTGATTCCATCAGCTCGTAGTTAACACTGAAGTGATAGAACAAGGATTCAGAGCGAAAACCCAACTGATGGATCCTGGTAGTCAACTCAAGTAGTGCAGGTGCGCTTGTTCTATGTCTAACATCTTTATATAGCGTGATTTTCTAAAACTATGGCCATTTTCAGAGACAGGTATAGTCAAAATCAAAAGAACAAAAATAGATAACATGTTGTAAAATTACAAATGTGTCTCTCAGTTGGGCACAGTGGCTCACGCCTGTAATCCCAGCACTTTGGAAGGCCAAGGCAGGCAGATCACTTGAGGTCAGGAGTTCGAGACCAGCCTGGTCAACATGGTGTTGAAACCCCATCTCTACTAAAAATACAAAAATTAGCCGGGCATGGTGGTGTGTGCCTGTAGTCCCAGCTACTCGGGAAGCTGAGGCAGGAGAATGGCTTGAACCCAGGAGGCAGAAGTTGCAGTGAGCCAAGGTTGCCCCACTGCACTCCAGCCTGGGCAACAGAGTGAGACTCCGTTTCAAAAAAATAAAATGAAATAAAAAGTATGTGTGTGAAGTTTTCACTTGAAAAGCTAATCTGCAGCAAGACTGGGAATATTAATGCATAATACTGATGTCAGCAGGCATTGTTTAATCAGTGATAACGACTGAGAGATAGGGTCTGTTCAAATGACTGCAATCACCTTTACAAGTTGTGCTGGTTATTCTTTTTTTTTTCTTTCTTTCTTTTTTTTGAGACGCAGTCTTGCTCTGTCACCAGGTTGGAGTGCAGTGGCGCAATCTCGGGTCACTGCAACCTCCACCTCCCGGGTTCAAGCAATTCTCCTGCATCAGCCTCCCAAGTAGCTGGGACTAAAGGCACACACCACCACGCCCAGATAATTTTTGTATTTTTAGTAGAGATGGGGTTTCACCGTGTTGGCCAGGATGGTCTCTATCTCTTGACCTCGTGATCCGCCCGCCTCAGCCTCCCAAAGTACTGGGATTACAGGAGTGAGCCACCGCGCCCAGTGGCTGGTTATTCTTTATTTGTCATATAGATCTATTCTATGACAGGGAACCATCAGGAGATCAGAGAAAGCTGGAGGATGGAGAAATTGGGGGATATGTTCTGCATCCTTTCCTGTCCAACTCCCTCTTTCTCTGTGCCAGGGTCTGGTTTGACAATGACTGTGTGACTCTATGTAGGGTCAGAGATCATGTTGGATGGGCCTTGTGGCATGGCTGCAGTTCTCATCAGCTTTCAGTAAAGTCATTTCCTCTCCACTTGCCACTTCAGGCCTCACAGTTCTAACAGCTTCCCACTGACGCTAGTCCTTAGGTAGTCACTGCTTCTTGTTGCTTCTCATAACCATGCCCAGCCATTTTGAATAGTCGCTCCATCAAACTCATTTCAATTGACCCCTTTAATTGTATTATCTGCTTCCTGCAAGGATACTGAATGATACATGCACAAACGATAAAATGGAGAATTGAAGAAATTTCTAGGTTACACAGATGTAAAAGAAAACATAAAACGACTTTTATCTGAGATTTTTACATAATTAAAGTATTTCAATGCTTCATCCTTTTCCATGTGGACAGTGCAAGAATCAACTCCATTCAAAACAGTGTCTTCATTTTCCCCAGTTTTTTTTATACAGGTTCTTTTTAAAATCTTTATTATAATATTAATTATTTAACTATCCTCCAAAGATTATTCACCTCTTGGAGGTATTTTGAAAGATTTTTGTGTAATGTATAATGCCAAACATTATAATTTTCATGTAACAAGTCCCTGGCTCACTCCCAGGTTTGGGCATCCCCCAAATATATTTGCTAAAATATATATGAAGTCATGTAGCTTTCTTTTTTCCAAAGCACAGCAAAAAGATCAGCATAAGTTCAGGGATGCTGGAGTTGCTGAAGAAATCAAATGAAAACTCTAGATCCTAAATGAAAAATAATTACTACAAGGGAAGACTGAAAACCATTAGATAATAGATGTAATATCAAATAAATGCAGCCATTATCCCATTATTTAATAGATCTTTAATTTTATAAAGGTCCCTGCAGTTTAGAAAATGTTTCCATATATGTAGAGGTTTGCTAATTGCCTCCCATGTACAGTTCTTCCCCTTTGCCTTGGGAACAGAAGTAGAAGTCTGGGTTTTAGTTGAGCATATAGCCACCAAACTAACAGACTACATTCCCCAGCCTCCTCTGCAGTTAGTTGTAGCCAGGTAGCTGAGTTCTGACAAATGAGATCTAGTGAGGTGACTGGAACATACAGCAAGTCACCTTAAGAGAAGTGCTCTTCTTCCCTTTCCCTCCTTTTTGTTGGCTGCAGTGTAGGCAGGATGCTTGGAGCTTAGACCAGATGTTGTGAACCACAAGTAGCATGCGGATGGCAGAGCAGCAACATAGAAGCAGCCTGGGTCACTGATGCTGGGTCACTGACGATGGTGGAGTTTTCCTACCAGCCCTGAGCAACCTACCTCCAGACTCCATTCATGTAAAAGAAAAATCAATTTCTATCATGTTTAACTCACTCTTAATTTGTATTTTTAAAATCATATAATGCTAATTGTAATCCTAAGCTATGTAATGTATATTATCTTACCTAATTGTAAGCTAAATGAAATTGTGTGAGGGCAGAAGTCATGTATTTCTTCACTGCTAAACCCTCACAGTGCCAGCACAAAGTAGGCACACATGAAATCATTTCTCTAATTAAGTGAATAAATGAATGATCCATAAAAACACCCCCTTGAAAAAGATCATTGATAGGATAATATTCTCCAAATGTGAACAATAATCATAGAAAGACTTTTAAAACAAGGAAGCATAGCACTATGGATAAATGTGTGGGCTCTGGAACCACTCTGCCTGGCTCCAATCCTTACTCGGATACTTACCAGCTGTGGGTTGGAAAACTTCACTTAACTTTTCCTCGTAATATGTAAATAGAGAAAATATCAATACCTACCTAATAGAGCTTTTATAAGAATTAACTACATTGATATATTTCTAAAACCTAAAATAAATACTGGCATTAGCAAGCACTCAACAAATATTAACTAGCAGTAAGTACATATAACAGCTGACCCTCATTATTCGCACATTCTGTGTTTGCAAATTCGTCTACTCACTAAAACGTATTTGAACCCCAACAATCAATGCTTATGGGCTTCTGTGGTCATTCATAGAGCAGTGAAAATTTTGCGTCGCCCAATGCTCACATTCCCCACTGAGTTGAACAAGGTGACACTTTCCATTTTTCAACTCTCATACTGTAAACAAGTGACCTTTCCTCAGTCTATTTAGTGTTTACATTTTTGTGCTTTTTGTTGGTGACTTCACTGTTTAAAATCATCCCCAACTGTACTGCTGAAGTGCTGTCCAGTAAGCGCAAGAAGGCTGTCATGCACCTCACAGAGGCAATACCTATGAAAGGTAAACTTTGTTCACTCATGCATTACAATTCTGTTGGCCATGCGTTCAATGTTAGTAAATCCACAATGTATATTAAATAAGGTACAGAAATACACATAAAACAGGCTATGTATTGATCAATTGACAAACATGTTATGATTAGAGACTCACAGAAATATAACCCTGTATTTCCCCTAGCTTCAGTATTGACTAATCCAGAATTAGCAGTAACTTTATAGAATATAAACTACTAAAAATAATGAGAATTGACTGTGCATGTGTGTGCGTGCATGTGCGTGTGCGTGTATGTGTACATAAAACAATAAGTACTTTCTAGGCCAAGTGTGGTGGCTCACACCTGTAATCCCAGCACTTTGGGAGGCCGAGGTGGGTAGATCACTTGAGGTCAGGAGTTTGAGACCAGCCTGGCCAACATGGCAAAACCCCCTCTCTACTAAATATAGAAAAGTTAGCCAGGTGTGGTGGCTCACCCTGTAGTCCCAGCTACCTCGGAGGCTGAGGCAGGAGAATTGCTTGAACCCAGGAGGTGGAGGTTGCTGTGAGCCGAGATTGTGCCTCTGCACTCCAGCCTGGGCCACAGAGCAAGATTCCATCTCAAAAAAAAAAAAAAAAATTAATTAATTAATTAATTACAAAGTACTTTATTTCCTAGGACCAATTTGTGGCTAGCTTCAATTTATATTTTTGTTACATGAATCTTTAAGAGGAGGATTTGGTGATCCTTTCCATGGGGAGAAAAATTTCTAGATGGACTTGGAGGGCTAATAACACAAAGCTTGAAATTGCAAAAGCCAAAGCGAATTTTTAGTTAACCACAACAAAAAAAAATCAACAGGTAGTTGATCCAGAGGATTAGCTGGTGGGCTGAAGTGACAACCAGGAATTCCTGAATGTAAGTGTTTGTCTTATTTTAAACTTCTGACAAGTTACTCAACTAACATAAGACTACATGGGAAGTACATTAACAATGCAAGTTGTCTATATCTAGCCCTGTAGTGGATAGGAGTCAGGTTCTAGACTTGACAGTGTAAACTAGAGGCAGTGTGAGTTGGGGTGATCCCTGGAGAAGAGAAGGCAGACCAGAACTGTGAACTCATTATTTCCTCTTATAGTTATATATTAAATAAAACTCTTAATAAAGTAGGTGATGTATTCCTCAAAATTAAAAAGAGAATTTTGTTGTTCACCAGCATTGGCTCTGGAATCAACAGACCTAGGTGTGAATCTCAGCTCCACTATTTCCTAATTTAGAGGTCCTGGGCAAGTCAATCAGTCTTGGTTTTCTTTTTTGTTTGTTTGTTCGTTTGTTTGTTTGAGGCAGAGTCTCGCTCTGTCACCCAGGCTGGAATGCAGTAGTGTAATCTTGGCAAACTGCAACCTCCACCTCCTGGGTTCAAGCAATTCTCCTGCCTCAGCTTCCCAAGTAGCTGGGACTACCAGCACACACTACCACGCCCGGCTAATTTTGGTATTTTTAGTAGAGACGGGGTTTCACCTTGTTGGCCATGTTGGTCTCGAACTCCTGACCTCAAGTGATCTGCCTGCCTTGGCCTCCCAAAGTGCTGGGATTACAGGCATCAGTTTTTTTAATTGATTGTTTTTTTAATTGATAAAATCAGGAACTAATACCTACCTCAAAATATTGTTTATGTGTTTAAATGTAGTTAAATGTAGTATGTGTATGACAAATACCATATTGCTAGGCATATAGTCAGTTTTCAGTAAGCAGCAATAAATACATAATCCCAGGTTTTGTCTTTCTCTTCAGTAGAAAAGTAATCCTTAGCTTATATGTATACCAAGATGTGATTATTTTAGCAAATATCTTAATATACTTTGAAAAGAACATAAGTACTTAGTGCGTTTCATCTCAATTACAATAATCATGTCAATACTCAATCTCTACACTTCTTTTTTTTTTTTTTTTTTTACTTTAAGTTCTGGGATACATGTGCAGAACATGCAGGTTTGTTACATAGGTGTACGTGTGCCATGGTGGTTTGCTGCACCCATCAACCTGTCATCTAGGTTTTAAGCCCCGCATATTTGTCCTAATGCTTTCCCTCCCCTTGCCCCCCTCTTCCTGATAGATCCTGGTGTGTGATGTTCCCGTCCCTGTGTCCATGTGTTCTCATTGTTCAACTCCCACTTATGAGTGAGAATATGTGGTGTTTGGTTTTCTGTTCCTGTGTTAGTCTGCTGAGAATGATGTTTTCCTGCTTCATCTATGTCCCTGTATAGGACATGAACTCATTCTTTTTTATGGCTGCATAGTATTCCATGGTGTATATGTGCCATATTTTCTTTATCCAGTCTATCATTGATGGACATTTGGGTTGGTTCCAAGTCTTTGCTATTGTAAATAGTGCTGCAATACACAACTTGTCAATCTCTACACTTCTTAACATCAGAGAAATGTGTCAGGGAAAACAAACAAAAACTATTTTAAAGATTTCTAATTACAGTAATTTGGAAATTAGCTCAAAACATCTTCTTCTAGAGACCTTTCATTAAGGAAAGCATAATTTTGTCACTGAGCCCCAGGTTGATAACATCTAATCACAATGGATTGACACATTCATTCATTCATTCATCACTTGTTGAGAATACACTAAAGGCCAGATTCTGTCCAATGCCCTGGGAATTTAGCTGTGAACAACATATGTATGGTCCCTGCCTTGTGGTCTCGGGAGGAGAGGAAGAAAATAAAAGCATAAAACAATTGCACAAACAACTGCATAATTATAAAAAATGGTACACCTCAAGAAGTGTTACATCAAGACACAAGTGATGCAGTCTCAGCATTCTTTCAAAGAAATAATGAGTAATTATTTCAGGAACTAATGACTAATTCCAGGAACTAATAAGTAACTCCAGTAAGTCTAGAACTAACGAGTAATTCCAGTGTAACAATGGGAAGAAGGCCGGGCGCGGTGGCTCAAGCCTGTAATCCCAGCACTTTGGGAGGCCGAGGCGGGCGGATCACGAGGTCAGGAGATCGAGACCATCCTGGCGAACACGGTGAAACCCCGTCTCTACTAAAAAATACAAAAAAACTAGCCGGGCGAGGTGGCGGGCGCCTGTAGTCCCAGCTACTCCGGAGGCTGAGGCAGGAGAATGGTGTAAACCCGGGAGGCGGAGCTTGCAGTGAGCTGAGATCCGGCCACTGCACTCCAGCCTGGGCGACAGAGCCAGACTCCATCTCAAAAAAAAAAAAAAAAAAAACAATGGGAAGAAAATATTTCTCCTTCACCGACACTTCCAAAAATTCCCTCTCCTCTCTTACTTGCCTGACGCCTCAGAGCCACAAAACTTCTCATTCCCTATCCTGAGGCCACACTGGTCTCTTAATTTCTGTTTGTTTCCCATTTTCCACTTCCCTGGTTTCTTCGCCATTCCCATTCCACTCCCTTCCCCAACAATATCCCCAAATCCTCCTTGGAGGTGTAAGAATGGAATAAACAAAGCAGCACACTTTTCCAAGTTGAGAGAAAAAGGCCAGGGATATTCTCTGATATTAATTTTTATTACTGTGCAGAAGGAAAACTACAGGGTTTAATAGAAGCATTCAACAGGAAAGCCCAGCCAGTCTGGTAAAAATAGAGAAAAATCCGTGGGAAAATAACATTTAAGTTGAGACTGGAAGAAGAAGCAGTTAGTGGAGAGAGGGAAGAAGAGGACATGAAGGAGATAGAAAAGAGCACGGCACTGGCGGAACAAGACGGTCAACGTGGTCAGGGCAGAGCAGGGAGAAAGAAGTTTCCCTCATCTGGTAAATGAGGCTGGATAGGCAGAGAGGGGCCAGATCACGCCGGGTTTTATCTTAAAATCAATAGGAAGCCACTGAAGAGTTTTTTGTATTTTGTATTTATGAATATAATTCTTTATATTTTCAGGTCAAATTTTATGACTGTTTTTGGTAACACTGGTTTTTTAAAGCCAAGAATATTACCCTGAACTTCTCTCATCCATTATCACAACATACTCACCAAAACTTTTAATTTTGAAATGAGAATGATCCATGTACCCTAGTTTCTAAAATTCACTTTTCTTTAAAATGAAAATCACATAGAAAAAATGAATATATCCTGCACCTATGCACAAATGCATTCCAGTTTGAATTGCTATAGACCATGTGTTGAAACACCCCAAATAAGATTCGTCCAGGAAATATAGCATAATTATAGCTCAAAATGTAGCTCTCCTTGATTATATTATGAAACCCAAAATGGACTTGTGACACAGGTTAGTTTTCAAACATTGAAATACACACATTTTTATCTTCCTCTACGCTTGTAACAAAGATTCCTTCTCTCTGTGTTCACACTGAATGACTGTGTTCAGCAGGAAAGAAACCAGTCTCTCATACCATTCTTTTCCTAAACACCTGGTTATTCAGTTTTAACAAGGTGACTGGTTTCCACCATAACTCTGCTATTTTTCCACTTGGCTGAGTCCCTTTGGACCGTAAAGTAAAAACCTATGTAACATTAGCTTTCCTACTTACACTATATGGGTTCCACCTACATCATGCCACTAATTTACAGGGGATACTGTGAATAATGCAAATAGGGATTCCTTCCTGTGCGCTTTCATTTGAATCTCTGTGAGATGGACCAAAAGGCACTATTATTCAGATCTTTCATGTTCTACCTCAACTCATATTTCACTGGTTTATAAGCACAGGTAGAACTCTTTCATCTGTTGCTGGCTCCTTTCCTAGTTTATTGTGTATTTGAAGTAACCATAAAGCGAAAAGATTTGCCAAGTTACCTTATTTATAGGATTAGAATAATGGTTGCCATTTACCTTTCAGACCAAAGTTCTTTCAAATACAACTAGAAGGAGGTCATTCCACAGTTGCAGTTACCCTTCCAAATGCTATAGAAATGCAGGGGAAGAGTGGTCGTCACGTCAGACCCCCAGGTTGCATACTTTAAATGCAGCAGTAAGGCTGTACCTGGTGGTTACTGAAACCATTCCCAGTTTAAGAGCAGATGGACCATAAACACCAGGTAAATAATACTGGCTTTAATAATTTTTAATTAAATGGAGAACTTAGAAGTTGACCACAAAGTTCTCCTTCCTACCTGGCTATGGAGGGAACAATATTATATACATTGAGGTTTAAAAAGAAAAGTATCATTCTTAGACCCAGGTGAATGGACCCTTGTCCTAAGCCCCATGCTGTAGAGGGCCCCACTCTTCCCCATGTTGCAAGTATTCTCCTGTGCCCACTCAGAGGTTACACCCCCCACCCTTTGGGACCATTTCTGAATTCCAAGACCCCAGAATTCCTTGCCCAGATAATCCTCAACCTGCTTCCAGAGTTTCTAGACCTAAGGGTGATCAAGTGGCAGCTGTCAGCAAGGAAGTGTGGTTGGCACGTGGGTATGCGAATTGGGGTGTCCACACATACACAGGAAGTCCCTTGCCATGTAAGAAGCAGCCAGCCATGGAGGAGACAGGGCCTGGCTCTTCCCATGCCTCCGCGCTCTGGTAGGAAACACCAGGTTAGGAGAAAGAGCATCTCTTACTGAACAATTTGTTCACTTGATTTATAACTTGGAAATATTTCGATATATGATTTGTAGGCCTCTATTTATATTCTTGCCCCAAATCTCACAATTGTAAAGAATGGCCTTTAAAAGAATATATTGAGTTCAAGACATCAGTAACTAATAGTAATTTGGGAAACTTTATATTCTTTTCTAAACATAAATCACTAGAACTGTAATACAAAAGATGTGACAAGGAAGGGGGAGTGGGGCTCCACTGTTTAGATCAAACAGTAGCTTCAATCTCTTAAGTTGTGCTCTTTGTTCATTAAGCATGAGGAGCCAGATAGAACATTCTTCTCTCCACCACAAGAATTCCATCTGTAGAACAGAGGCTCCCAGGCTGCCAGCTGCTCTTCACTCCCCTGTCGTAAGAATGCAGCTGAGGTTGAAAACTTGTCACCAAGTTGGAGCCAATATCCACCTGTCCCTCTTGTCAGTCTCTTTCTATAAAGTCTTCCTGGGATTTAAAAACTAAAGCCATAAAAATGGGATTTGCCTTGACTCTTTCTAGAACAGCTATATACCATGCATGCATCATATGTCCCACAATGACGGTGTCTCTTAAAAATTGTGATATTTAAATAAAATAACAGCTGTGCAGTACTATGAACAGCCATGACAGATATTCTTAGAAATTGTTTGCTTATTCAAATCACTGAGTGTGGATTTTATTTTTCCAGTAAACCAAAAAAGACAGAAAGAATAATAAAAGAAGGGATGTTCACAGCTATAATTTATACAAAATCATGTCAAAAAATTTCCTACTTCTCATGAATAAAAAGCTAATATATAATTATATAAGTATGGGCTCTTTTTCTATGGTAGGAAAGACAATGCTGCTATATAATACGCATGTCAATATGCCATTAATTCCTAATATGTTTTGAAAATATATAAATCCTTAATGGATTTTGCTTCAATTTGGAAATTATATATAAAGAGCATGTCTATCTTTTCATCAGATCATTAATAGGAAGACATGATTATGACATATATTTTTAAAACTTTATTTGGAAGAAAAGTATTGCAAAGATGTCTAATGTAATCTCGAATGTTGTGTCTAAAATCAAAAAAGAATGTAACTAAACACATACAGCAAACTTCCTTTGGGATCTGAAAAGTGTCACTGTGGGGAAAAGAGTTAGTCTGGCTCCAGCTCTGGATGAATATGCATTGCTGCTTTGCAGCAAACAGGACAGGGCAATTTGAGTTTGCAACTGGGCCAAGGTTGGGGTATGGTGAGCTATAGTCTTTTACATATTTTGGAGTACTTTTCTTGTTCCATGACTGCCTTTGTTGCAAGCAAATATTGTTTGTATGGGATTTTTAACAGCTTTACAAAAATAGTTACCTGTTCAAATCCTTTCAATGAAGAATTCAAAAGAAAAAGAGAAAGAAAATTGAATTCTGTACTTCCTAGGGCCACATGGCTCTTATTTAGGAATCAGAAGGGGGACATCAAGTGAGGCATTTTGTATATTAACTTTATTAATTATGTTCATACATAAAGAGATTTCTTTTTTTTTTTTTTTTTTTTTTTTTTTTTGAGGTGGAGTCGCGCTCTGTCACCCAGGCTGGAGTTCAGTGACATGATCTCGGCTCACTACAACCTCCACCTCCCAGGTTCAAGCAATTATTCTGTCTCAGCCTCGTGTAATCCTGAGATTACAGGCACCTGCCACCACACCCGGCTAATTTTCCTATTTTTAGTAGAGTGGGGGTTTTGCTATGTTGGCTATCCTGGTCTCAAACTCCTGACCTCAGGTAATCCACTCACTTCAACCTCCCAAAGTGCTGGGATTACAGGCATGAGCCACCATATCCAGCCATAAATGGATTTCCTAATGGACATCTTTTTCATACAGATTGAAAATGCTCAATCCAGATATAAAAAAGATAGTGCACCATGCCACTGGAGTGAATAAAATAAAAGAGAACAGTGAGAGCCAAAAGACAGACACAGTGGCTCATGCCTGTAATTCTAGCACTTTGAGAGGCCAAGGCGGGCCGATCACTTGAGCTCAGGATTTTGAGACCAGCCTGGGCAACATAGCAATACCCAAGTCCTTATCTCTTCAAAAAAATTTAAAAATTAGCTGGGCGTGTCGACATGCACCTATAGTCCCAGTTACTTAGAAGGCTAAGTAGGAGGATCACTTGAGCCCAGGAGGTTGAGGCTACAGTGAGCTGTGTTCATGCCTCTGCACTCCAGCCTGGGAGACAGAGTGAGACTCTGTCTCAAAAAAAAAAAAAAAAAGAGTCAAAAGAGAGACTACAGGAATATATATCACACACATTAACACAGAATTAATATTACACAGAGTTATGGGAAACAGATATTTAACAGAGCCCAGTCAACCATGCTCCCCTGTGTAGAGTGAAATCTTTAAAGATGGTATCCACTTAACAGATTTTGATTGAGCTAGAGAGAATGGCTGAATAATGATATTTATCCAATCTGTATATATGCTGATCTTTCAAGATATTTCTGATTTTAACTTTTAAGAAATAAAACATACATTTCTATATTTGAGAGCTTAAAAGTGGATATGCCTTAGGGAAAACACTGCAGACTTACAGAGCCTCCTGAGCATGTATCTTGTCCTGCCGACACTGAAATCAGAAAATAGTAAGTGAAAGCAATTACCTTCATTGGTTCAGTATAGCTTAGCTATTCTTGAAACAGAGCTTATCAATGAGAAATCAGTTAGGAAAGTCACTTTCCTATCTCAAAATTTCAATCATGGAAGGTGACGCAAATGTCACAGGCTGTGATTTCCTAACTCCCTAATTTGCTTTCCCTCATGCCTGCTACTGTTTCCTTTGGAGAGGAAGGAGCAACTGGAAGCCAGCAGCTGAAGGTTCCTTCCTTTCAGTTACTCCCCTAACTTCACACTCCTCATGCCTCTCACTTCACCGTCTCCTTCACCTTTAATGCCATGAAGTTCCAATATAAAACCTAAGCCTGTGGTAGCCCTTTCTAAATCAGAATGTGCAGCTCCACTTGGCAAGGCACCACATCTACTTTTAAAATATACACCGTACCCAGGCACAACGTGAGCACTCAGCACCAAACATACGTGTCAAACAGTAATAACTTCAACATTTGCTCACCATAACCTCGGCATATGTTCAAATAATATGGGCTACTAAAATTTCACTACGCATGTACTTTTCTACCACCTCTACTGCACAGAAAGCTCATTCAACTTTAAGTCTCAGGAGCACTGAAACATGTTTATTTATAATGTTATTTTCCAGTTTGGGTGGAGAGCCAATTTATACACTTTCAATAATTTCAATAAACAAGTAGGCTATATCCTTCCTATCACAGTCTTCATTGTACTTCTGTTATATACAACAAGATTATTTTCTTAATGTTGACTGTGCCACGTGTGTGTATGTATGAATCAATAGATGTAGATGCAGATAGCTGCCATTCATTAAATGCTCACTCTATGCCAGGCAATGTGCTAATCACTTCACTCATTTGTTTAACAAATATTTATTGAACACCTCTGATGTGTCAGACACTGGATTAGATATTAAGAACATAGAAGCTAAAAGGACAAACATAGCCTGTTCCTCATGAAGCTTATAGTCTAGTAAAGAAAACAAACATTTAAAAAACATTATAGCAAGGAATCTAACCAACCCAAGGTCTTGACACTGATAAAGCAGCATCTTTGCGACCTGAGAGATAGTATAGCAGGTGAAAAGTGGGAGCAGAATGTTCTTGTGAGAGGAAACAGCACATTAAAATGTGTGGTTGCTTTGAAAAGGTAAAAAGAACTTGAGGGGAAGGGGAAAAGTGGTTAATGGTGATACTGGAGGAACGGGCAGTGGCAAGGTCAGGGAGGGCACTTTAAGCGCATTAAGGAATTTGGGCTTTACCCTGAAGACAACGAGAAGGGGCTGAGGGGATGTAAGCAAGGCAGTATCACCATCAGATTTGCATTTTGTAAGAGTCCTCTTTCCTCAATATGGAGCAAGGAGTAGTCAGAGAGACCAGTTAGGAGCCATTGCCCATGAATCCAGGCTGGAGATAATGATGACCTAGACCAAGGTGCAAAAGTGAGGAGGAACAAAGGGAATGTATTCAAGAAAATGGATGTGGTGACGTCATAGGACTGGAAGACAGATTGAACATGCTTGGAGACATATAGGAGAGAAAGGAATCAAGGTCTCAACAATTGCCCTGTAGGTGTAATTGTGGTGGAGAGCCAAGCCAGATTATTCCCCTGGGAACACAACCAATATTTTCTTTATTGTTTACTTTATTATTATCTTTACCATCATGCTTCAATTATCTTAGTTCTCCATGTGGATGATATGTACACCTAGGATACCTACAATAAGAAAGACTCAAGGCCGGGCGCGGTGGCTCAAGCCTGTAATCCCAGCACTTTGGGAGGCCGAGATGGGCGGATCATGAGGTCAGGAGATCGAGACCATCCTGGCTAATACGGTGAAACCCCGTCTCTACTAAAAAATACAAAAAACTAGCCGGGCGAAGTGGCGGGTGCCTGTAGTCCCAGCTACTCGGGAGGCTGAGGCCGGAGAATGGCGTGAACCCGGGAGGCGGAGCTTGCAGTGAGCTGAGATCCGGCCACTGCACTCCAGCCTGGGTGACAGAGCAAGACTCCGTCTCAAAAAAAAAAAAAAAAAAAGAAAGACTCAAAGCACTTTCCAATTAGTAAGCAAGCACTACCTTCATTTCACACATAGAAAAAAAACATAGTGCCGGGCACAGTGCCTCACGCCTGTAATCCCAGCACTTTGGGTGGCCGAGGTGGGCAGATCACGAGGTCAGGAGATCAAGACCATCCTGTCTAACACGGTGAAACCCCGTCTCTACTAAAAATACAAAAAATTAGCTGGGTGTGGTGCTGGGTGCCTGTAGTCCCAGCTACTTGGGAGGCTGAGGCAGGAGAATGGCATGAACCCGGGAGGTGGAGCTTGCAGTGAGCAGAGATCGCGCCACTGCACTCCAGCCTGCGCGACAGAGCAAGACTCTGTCCCAAAAAAAAAAGAAAAAGAAAAAAAGCATAGTTTACACAAAAGGAATATTGGTACTTCGTTCCTTGGCTTCATCTGAATCTTTTCTGAGGACCGTGAATAGAAATTGAGACCTGGTTTCCAAATGAGTTTGTTTTCCTAACACTCTACTACTTTATCATTCAAATTGTTGTTTTGCTTCTCAAGCACTGTAGGTTCTGTTAATTTGGGAATATTACCAGAAATCCTAAAAATATACGATTTTGGAGTCCAATAAGCAGACTCTCAAAATTTATTTAGTTGCTTAGTAATTATGCTTATAGCATCATAAAAGCTAAAATTGATGAGAAGCCAGCAGAGCCTATTTCAAAAACCAGTAAACTCTATTCCAATAACTTTCTGTCTACTTCTAAAACTTGAGAGTCAGACCTATAAGACCAGTAAAGGATCAGTGTGAAGGGCAAGATTGGACACAACCCTACAATGCACATTCGTCAATAGCATAAGGTACCTATTTTATGAAGTGAGTATTCTACCTTTTCTAAAAATATATAAAAAGCCACCGTGAAGATGACTTGATGATGTCTATTATCGTTGCTAGTGATATCATTATAAGAATCTACATACTTTGGAAACTCCCCAAAATTAAGTCTCTGTCTTATATGAGATAAAAAGGATGTATGTGGAGAGAAGACATCTAGATGGTTAATGTTTTCTCTTATTCTACAAATAATTCTACTGACAGTGCAATACTGATTCTTCATGTATTTACTCGGTGCAAACAAGAAAGAATTAAAATTTAGAACAGTGTCATCCAAGTGGCACACACATAGAAAAAAACAAACCAAACCAAGTAAGTAGTTGAAGTGCTGTTTCAAGAGGACACTATATAAAAACAGATTGTCTAAGAAACTGACTATCTGGGAAAACAAATGGGTATTATTCAAAGCTGACCTTGAATGTAATAGAGTATGGAATTAGCAAGTTGAAATATCTAGCAGAAATGTACACAGGCACAAATGGCTATGTGTTCTCACTGCCCTGAAACACTACAGGATTAAACTTATCCTTGTATTATATACTTTTTAACAGAAGTGCTTAACCTTTTATTCCTATGTTATCATTTCACAAATGTGACATCAATTATTCTTAGAACCAAGTCACAAAAGATCGACTCTGGTGGTTTTTATGTGGGTAGAAAGAGCAAGTGTCAAGATGAGCTGCATCAACAGAACAGAGATCACCATTCTAATCAACAGGGTGCTGTTGTGCACTTCATTCACTACAGTTCAGAAAATACAAATTTTTTGAGACAAGGTCTCACTATGTCACCCATGCTGGAGTGTGGTGGCACAATCTTGGCTCACCGCAGCCTCAACCTCCTCAAGCTCAAGTGACCCTTCTGCCTCAGCTTCCCAGGTAGCTGGGACTACAGGTGCACACCACCATGAGCAGCTAATTTTGTTTTTTGAGTTTTTTATTTTTATTTTTTTATGAGACAGGTTCACTTTGCTGCCAAGGCTGGTGTTGACCTCATGGCCTCAAGCTATCCTTCCACCTTGGCCTCTCAAATTGCTGGGATTACAGGTATGAGCCACCTTGCCAGCCCTCCTCTGAAAAATTGATGTAGAGATCTTCATACCTAGAACTTATACTTTAAGTCACAATCCACTACAAGCCAAGTTTCCAAAATGTTAACATTGATGAGTGAATTCACCAAGGGCTCACTATAACCTTAGTGGTAGTAAAATACCAGAAAAGTCATGATGTCACTTATTTCAAGAGGAGAAAGAGAGGGGTAGGAGAGGAGGAGGAAGAAGAAGAAGGAAGGAAGGAAGAAAGGAAGGAAGGAAGGAAGGAAGGAAGGAAGGAAGGAAGGAAGGAAGGAAGAAGAGAAGGAGAAGGGAAGGGGAAGGAAGGAGAGAAGGAGAAGGGAAAGGGAAGGAATGGAAGGCAAGAGAAGGACACAAAAAAATAAAGATCCACAAACGTGTTCGCAATCTATAATAGAGTGAAAGCAAACTGCCTCAGTCCCTATAAGCCCAAACCCTTTAAAGGTCCATAATAATAATAATAATGGCATCATTTTAATGGCACATGCTTTACGCCAGGCTCTGTTCTAAAGGTGTCATATATATTAACTCGAGGTACACTATTATTATGTTCACACTACAGATGAGGTTACTGAGGCACAGGGAGGTAAATAACTTGCCCAGAATTACTAAGCAGTGGAATCAGCATCTGAACCTAGACAGTTCTGTCTTCAGGAGCTAGTTGCTGTGTCCTTAGTCTTTATTACAGCATATCTAGATACAGTGCTACTCAAAGTGCTTGTTCATGGAATGTTCATTACTGGTCTACAATGAGATAAGGTGCTTGCAACCAGAATGTAACAACTAGGTCACTAAACACACCGTACAGATAAGCTGACATTATTATAATTATAATAATAATTATTATTATTATTATCATCATCATCATCATTTTGGTGGATTTTATACATGAAAGAAGTAGTGTGCCTGTTTACAGCTTGGCTCAAGTTGCTTATCTCATCTTCAACCAGTAACGGTTCTTGGACTAGCAACAGTCTGCAAATTGCCTTTTTTATTTTTTTGAGAGAGTCTCACTCTGCTGTCACCCAGTCTGGAGTGCAGTGGTGCAATCTCAGCTCACTGCAACCTCTGCCTCCTGGGTTCAAGAGATTCTCCTGCCTCAGCCTCCTGAGTAGCTGGGATTACAGGCACCTGCCACCACGCCCAGTTAATTTTTGTATTTTTGTATTTTCAGTAGAGAAAGGGTTTCACCATGTTAGCCAGGCTGGTCACAAACTCCTGACCTCAAGTGATCTGCCCGCCTTGTCTTCCCAAAGTGCTGGGATTACAGGTGTGAGCCACCGTGCCTGATGGGCAAATCGCCTTTTGAGTGGTGTGACCTTAGAAGATTATCTTCCCTGGATTGAAAGAAGGAAGGGAGCTAACACTTTTGAGAAACAATGTCTCCTTGGCTTTGTCCATGTGATCCTACAGACAGCCCTTTAAGGCAGGAGTTAATCGATGTGCTGAACTGTCTATTTCACAGTCTCACAGATAGTAAGTGGAATAGACAGGATGTGAATGGGGATCGGACAGGTGTCCAAACAGACTGCAGGCTGTGACATGACGCCTCCCACTTCCAAGGAGCCACTCAGACCAAGAATAAGGAATAAAACAGTTCCAGGGCTCTGGAAAATGTGTGAAATGGGCAAACTTGGAGTTTGCTTTTCTCAGCTTCCAGTCTTGTACCACCACCATCCTCAAGTCCTTTCCTACCCACTCACCCTACAGACATGTCTTTTTTTTTTTTTTTTTTTTTTTTGGTGGAGTCTTGCTCTTTCACCCAGGCTGGAGTGCAGTGGCGCAATCTCAGCTCACTGCAACCTCCGCCTCCCAGGTTCAAACTATTCTCATGCCTCAGACTCCTGAGTAGCTGCGACTACAGGTGTGGGCCACCACACCTGGCTAATCTTTGTATTTTTTGTAGAAACAGGGTTTCACCATGTTGGCCAGGTTGGTCTTGAACTCCTAACCTCAAGTGATCTGCCCGCCTAGGCCTCCCTAAAGTGCTTGGATTACAGGTATGAGCCACCGCACCCGCCCAGAGATACCCTCTTTTGATGCATTTAGTCAGATGTGTTTCCTTGAGTTCTTTTCAAATAAAGCTACATGATTTATCTCATCAGACTTCCTCCAGTTTGAGCAACGACAAGTTTTCCATGAGTCCAGTTAATATATGCCCTACTTCCAACTAAGGCAAAATACAACGTGCTGTGTGTTTAATCTCACTGCATTCCTATCAGGAACACACCCATTTAGGAAATAGAAATGATACCCCCATCTCCAGGGTATCTGTAAAATGGAGGGGGTGGGAATGGGAGTGGGCTACTTCTCTGTCCCACACTGGTGAGCAGTTCTGGTCTCAGATGTCCCTTCCTTGTACTTCCCTTGGCATCTAAATGGGCCGCCAGGTAAAGGGCATGTGAATCACAGAATCTGCCAGGTAGAATGCAAGTCTAAACTTCCACCTGAAGACCTTTATACCCAAGAGGTGGTCATCTGAGTTCTGCATAAACTTCTTGTGACAGAGAAGTAGTCGCTTAAAATAGTAGATTTGGGTTCTGGAGTCAATTGTCTGGGTTTGAATTGTGGTTCTACCAATTCTTAGCTGTGCATATGGGGAAATTTATGAAACCTTTCTGTCTCATTTTCTTCACCAACAAAACAGAAAACCTACCTTATCATATAGCTGTGAATATTTAATGGGATAATGATATATAGAGAGCACATAGTAATTATTGAAAATTTTTAACTATTACCATTACTCCAGAGTGCAGTAGACTATACATTTCTTGCTTGGAAACTGTGATTCTACTAAAGGAATCTAAAATTATATTTGATTTTTCTTTCCAGCCCTTGTTTATTCTTCTATTCAACAAGTATCTATCATGTTCCTGCTGTGAGTATGTAGAGGGATGGGTGACTTGGAGGGTTAGGAAAGGTGCTGTATTAAATCAATTCATCAGGGTAGTCCTCAATGAGAAGGTGATATCTGAGCAATGATTTGAAGCAAGGGAGTTAACTACAGGGACTCCAAGTAAAAGAATGTTTCAGCAGTGCACAGATGCTATGGTGGGACCCACGTGGCATGTTATGGGAACAAAAAGAGTCCATTGTGACTGGAGCCCAGTGAGTGGGTGGGGGAGCAGTAAGAGGAAATCAGAAAGGTGAGCGACAGACCCTCGGAGCTGGTGGGTTTCTATCGGAGGGAAATCTACAGCCCTTGCAGGGATTTGAATAAGGAAGGGAATGATCTGATTTGTATTTTAAATGGATCACTCAGGATGCTAGTTTGAGAAAAGACTTGAATATCTTTCCTCTCCCCACCTCCTTCAGGCTGAGGGGAAAGCAAGGTAGATTCTTGCCATATTGTAGTAGAAAGACGACGGCGACTAGACCAGGGTGGTGGCGGTGGAGGGGACGAGCAATGGTACGATTCTGGGTCTAAAGAAATGGGCCTCGAAAGCCACATGAAGAAAACGTAGGTAGTACAAAACCACAATCAAATGTATCAAATGTGGCTAGCAGGGCCAATAAAGTGAGGACTGAGCATTAGATTAAACCACCAAAAATCAGGGCTAACCCAGACAAGAGAAATTTTGAGGACGCGCCGGATGCAAAAAAAATCTCACCAAAGTGGGCTTAAGAAGAATGAAAAGACTGTGTCCAGTCATGATGAGGCACCAGAGACTGAATTTACCCTCCCACCTTAAACGCCTGAAAAACTGGACAAAATTCATGAAACAAAGAATTTTCAGTCAGTGGAAAACACACAGCACAGGACAGTGATCCCTGAGAGCCGGGACACAAATGAGGTGCTCCATATGACTGCCCAGCGAACTCCATAGAGATTCCGGCCACATTGCGCAGTGGGGGACACCAAACAGAGTGCCCCGAGGTGAGGGACAGAGTTGAGAATTCAGGGAGAACAAGGCAGTGCAAGAATTTACAGAGCAGAATAGCACAGCAAAGAGGACTGCTCAAAGAAAAAGCTCTGGAGGCCTGCAGGGGTTCCCTCTAGAGGGGCTTCAACTGAAGAAACTCCCCAAGGCCCAGGAAAGAAACACAGAAAAGAAGCGAGAAATAATTCCCAGAGTCACACAGGACTGGAAATAATTCAAGGAGTAAGAACTGCATGTTTCAATGCTAATGGGAATTATTCAACAGAGAGGGAACAACTGATGATGTAGGAGAGGAAGGGGAGAATTGCTCAAGCAATGTCTCTGTGGGGACAAGAAAGGTGCCTCCACAAAGAAAGGTATGTGCTTGAGATAGTTCTGTCACAGACAAGAAAGTGGTACCTGTGGGTGGAGATGCTGAGTGGTGAGCAGACGCAGTGGTGATGCGGGAACCGTGCAACTTCTCTTATGATCACCTCAGTTTTCTCAGTTAAGCAGAAAGCAGGAGCATCAGCTTAGAAGGAGGATAATGGAGGAGATGCTGAGGAATTGAGGAGAGAGGAGGATGTGTGAAATATTCACTTAGGAGAGTAAAATGAGGAAAAGTCCTAAAGCAACCAGGAACATTTATATGTTTCTACGAGTGGCAGCATTAAGGGCCTATTTGGTCATAAATCTAAAGTGAGGACTTCCCATGCGGTTGTGTTTTTCTCCTGCCATTTGCAGCTGCTCAAATGCAGGTGTGGGATGGTAAGGATTGGATTTCACCTGGGTTGGGGATTTGCTAAGTGAGTAAGATAAAGGGAGAGAGGGGCAAGCAAGCCATGCATCATCACAGTTGACTTTGAATGGAGTCCTTTTTATTTTTTCTCCCTTGAACTGTTATTAAACCAGATCCTCTCTCTGCTGTATTTGTGTCACTGAGTCTTTCAACCTATGGCCATTCTGCTCATATATTTTTATTCCATCACTCATCATTAAAAGCTATTCTTCCAACTGTGGATCAGTGAACTCTCTCTTCTTCCTAGTCACCACCAGAAACATTGAACAGGACAGAGTCAAGGGCAGGTTCTCTTGGTTCACCTCTACAGACTTCTCGTTGGATTAGCAATTTATTTGTCAACATCAAGCTTGGTAAATACATGTAACTAGCTTTTTGTTTAGATAATTCTACCATCATCAAATTAAATATCTCCATCTTTTTTCAGCGACACCAAGAGGGTTTATTAATTGCCTTGCCAAAACCAAAACATTCTGTATCTACAGCATTTCCCCACCTCTCTGTAATTTTTTTAAATGTTTTATAAAGTTAGTGTGGCACAACTTGTTAACAAATCCATATTTGCTATTAGCAGTTAATGTTTTGGATTTTTTCCCCCAAGTACTTTAAAACAAGATAGCACTCTTCTGGGTGGGCTAGCTATATTTGCTCAAAGTCGGAGATGGCAGAATTATGATGACTGATGACCAGACTACCTTTCCTGGAACAACCACATACCTCTTACCTCCAAGCTGGTTCTAATTTATTTCAAGATTCACACGAGTTCCTCAAGTAATGGGGGTCTAGGTATAAGTATGCTGGGAAGGCAGTGCTAGTTGCTTCACCAATCTTTCCCTTCTTCTTACTAACTGGACTCCCAATTTTCTTTCTTTCTTTCTTTCTTTTTTTTTTCTGAGATGGAGTCTCACTCTGTTGCCCAGGCTGGAGTACAGTGGTGGGATCTCAGTTCACTGCAACCTCTGCCTCCCGAGTTCAAGCAATTCTCCTGCCTCAGCCTCCTGAGTAGCTGTGACTACAGGCACACATCACCATGCCTGGCTAATTTTTATATTTTTAGTAGAGACAGGGTTTCACTGTCTTGGCCAGGCTGGTCTTGAACTCCTGACCTCATGATCCACCTGCCTTGGCCTCCCAAAGTGCTGAGATTACAGGCGTGAGCCACTGCACCCAGCCCTGGACTCCCATTTTTGTCCTGGGCAACAATGTGCTAAACTAAAAACAGAAAAAGGAGAAGGGGTTTATATTTCTTGAAGTTTTCTTGGCCAGGTGCGGTGGCTCACACCTGTAATCCCAGCACTTTGGGAGGCCGAGGCGGGTGAATCACGAGGTCAGGAGTTCAAGAGCAGCCTGGCCAATATAGCGAAACCCCGTCTCTACTAAAAATACAAAAAATTAGCTGGGCGTAATGGCAGACGCCTGTAATCCCAGCTACTCGGGAAGCTGAGGCAGGAGAATCGCTTGAACCCAGGAAGTGGAGGTTGCAATGAGTCGAGATCATGCCACTGCACTCCAGCCCTGGCAACAGACTGAGACTCTGTCTAAAAAAAAAAAAAAAAAAAAAAAAAAGTTTTTCTTGCGAAGAGTCCACGTCACTGTTTAGGTAATGAGAAAAAAAGCAGGATCTTTGGGGGAAGTTTTGCATTCCGGATACTTATACATGGAAAACACATTTCTCTTCATCATTTCTTCTCTCGTGGAAATAGATGTGAAGCTGGAGGCTGTGAGATGGCAAATATGAGGAGAAAAGTTGCTTGTCCAGGATGGTGAAGTGGAAAGCTAGCTCAGCTTGGTGTGTTGTTGATGTTGTGGGGCTGCTGCTGCAGCCCTGAGCTGCCTGCCTGCAGACTTCTTGTTATGTGAAGACTACAAACCCCCTTTGGGCGAAGTCACTAATGCAGAGTTCCTGACTGTGCAGCAGAACTTGTACATATATACATGGATAGAAGCTGGAAAGCTGCCAGTCACAGGAGCAGCCCTAAGAACTGACTGCTCTGTCTCCCCCAGCTCCCAGTTGCTACATGGTTTGTCTCTCATGATGTCTATTTTATTTTTCCTGAATATTTATTTATTTTTCTTACTCTAACGACTTGCTTTCTTATCTAATCATTCTATCTGTTCTCTGAGTCAAACTTTCTACTTACTAGTAATTTCTGCTCTCATGATTTTAGTTAACCACAGTTCACCCTGCCCTTTCCAACATATCTTTACATCATGATTTTTACCTTTCAGCTCCCACACTGATTTTCTCATTCTTTGTTATCCCAAATTCTGGAGAAGAGTATGGTAGTCCTGTTATGTTTAGGCCACGGGCCAATCTATTGATCGGTCACCCCTGGGTCTGGCGTTCACCTCTAATCCAAGCAGCTGTGGTTTGGGGGATGAATGATTTTAGGAATCCCATAGAAATCATGGCCCTCTAAGGGCCCTTCTCAGCAAAGACTCTGGACAGATCAAGGCTGGCAAGAAGGGACAGAACAAGCATCATAATGTAGCTCAGGTCTGCAACACTGTACCAACAGAAAGCGTAGCCACCCCTGCAGACGAAAGCCAATTAAAGTCTCATATTAAATTATGCACATTTCAGAAAACATAACCTAATAAACTATGACTGGGAAATTCCAGGGCTCAAGTCGTAATCCCAGTTTTTCTATTAACACACTATGTGAAAGTTTGAAGATCTCTTTGTGCCTTACTTTCTTCATCTGTAAAAATAGGGAACTCATATCTATTACCTCCTGAGGTTGCAGAGAGGAACAATAAAATTGATTTGCAAAGTGTTTTATTGCCATAAAGTGCTATGCTGAAAACAGCCTGTGTTTAAATAGCCTGATTTGTTACAGTATGTAATAAAGAGTGCTATTTAAAGAATATATTCTAAATAAATGCATTCTTAATTTTCTTTCTGTTGTTACTTTTGTGACACTCACTAAAATCCAGGAAGAATACTCTGATATGTTAAAGTCTTTATTCACACTAAATTTTTCCCTACCCAAAAAATAAAATTCCAGTCCCATAGTCTTAGTTTACTCTTCCACAATTCATTCAGTTAACATTTAAGTATAACAACTAGATCTCTAACTTTATGCTTAAATTTATGGAATCCAAAGTAATGAGTACAGCCAGTACTGACTTTTGAGTGTCACTTATGCTCACCTCTTCCCAGCTCCATCTTCAGTAATGTCATATTGATAGCTCGAAATCAGCTATTTTCAGAGTATTTACACCACCGAAATGAGCAAATGTATAAATGGGATATTTACCTTTCTCCTTTCCAGAGAACTGGTTATTAAACATTTACCAGCACACCACTGGATTTCATGTACCTAGAACTGAAAAACACACAGATACAAACACGCATCATCATCATCATCAACAACAACAATAGAAACAGCAAAACTACACCTAAAAAGCATCAGAGGGATTAATTTTTAAGATAACATACTGTTTCTTCTTTAAAAATTTTTCTATAGGAAAATATTTGCTATAAGTGGATCCAGATATTTTCTTAGCCTAAAGCAAAGATTCTCAAACTTTAGCATGCCATCGGAATTACCTGGAGAGCTCATCAAAACAAACTGCTCAACTCCAAACCTTGAATTTCTGATTTAGTAGGTTCGGGATGGGGTCTGTTAATTTTCATCTCTGACAATTTCCCAGGTGAACCTGATACTACTGACTTAGATGTATATGGGGTAACACAAAACAAACCAAAAACAAAAAGGAAGATTGGAGGATTGCACTGATAAATGTGAATTGGACCAGTGAAAATTTAGTGAAATGTACAGGATTTTTATGAGCCTCTGAAAACTATATGAAATGCCAGTTTTAGGATGCTGGCTATTCTACAGATCGCCTTGTTTCTGGGCCTGAAAATTATATGAAATGCCAGTTTTAGGATGCTGGCTATTCTACAGATTGCCTTGTTTCTGGGCCTCTTCACAGTAAGTGAGGTTACTATTATTTGTTCTGATAGATCTAAAATGCTGTGAATTTGGAGTCGGAGTTTTTACTTCAACAGAAAATCACTTTGCCTCATTGGGCTTCAGTTTCATTATCTGTTAAAAGTGAGAATTAAATTTCATGTTCACAGTTCTGTGTTAATCAGCTATAAAATGAAAAAGAACTCACAGGTTCCTTAACTAATGAAGTTCTGTTGTAAAAATAATAACAATTATAATATATCAGAAAATAAGAAACCAGAATCTCAGATCCCAAAGACATGGATGAACAGGACCTAAAGCAGAGGCAGCTCACAGAATGGAGTTTGAAAACTGGGTTATCCTTGGAACCTAGTGAAGCGTTTACAACCCAGTTACTTTGCTGCCATCTCATCAGCAGGCTCACGGGTCCCAAAAATCTAGTGTTGTAACATTACCATGACCTTGCAAGTCTTCATCTCTGCTTCTATTAATATGTCTCTCTCAGCTTCTCCTTCTACTACCAAATGGTCTCTACTCTCCTTTTCTCATAGCTTCTGTATTTCCGTGTAATGTAACTATTGTATACCTCCCAGTTTCTGGCACCATTTTGATGGCAGCAGCAGCCCGTCTAGAATGGCCACTGTCATGACACTGGCTGCAGTGTGGGAAGTACAGCTGGGGCTGTGCGCTTCATGGAACCGGTGGGAGCTGGGAACAGGTGGAAGCCCCACCCCCTTCCGTGTTGGCAGGGCGGAGCTTCACCCTCCCCAGGCACAGCTGCAGCCTCGCAGCCATGGCTTCAGACTAAGGTCTCCCTGTGCTCTTGGAGTCTGGGAACAGGCAGGAACCCTGCCCTCCCAGATGCAGCTATAGCCACCCAAGCCATGGCTGCAGACCTGGGCATCTCTGCACTGTTGGGGGCCCAGGAAGACCCCCTGCCCCCACAGGCTCAGAAATGCCTGCTCCTGCTGCCTGGCCTCTCCCTGCTCCCAGCACCCACTTCAATCTCAGAGCAAAGTTGAGGCTGAGCCTGGACGCTGTGACAATCTGGACAATCTCTCCGCAGTGTGTGTGCACGCTTGGAGCAGCACTGACATGCCAGCTTCCTTCCACCTCAGCCCACTCTGGACTTTGGGCACCAATGAGCATGAGAGGCAGACTGAGTCAGGGGTAAGGGCAGCTTGGCACGGGCCTGCAGGCACCCCTCGGCATGAACAGCCTGGGCACCATGAACAGCGGCAGGAAGCAGACAGGCTCCTGGATGAAAAGAGGTGGGTCCCCAGTGAAGCCAGGGAAGGCCTGAAGCTTGGGGGCCAGGCTGCCAGCCCAAGGACAGAAATGGGAACTTATAGTGCTTTTTCTGGCCTGCCCATGACCACCCATGGACGAATCAACATGCACTTCCTCCCTGATGAAGCCCATAAAAACCCCAGAATCAGAAGACATTGGGATAGCCAGATGCAGAGAGGAGCTGCCCTCTCCAGGGTTTCCTCTCTGCTGAGGGCTGAACACTAGTCAGGACACCCCGCTACAGAGAGGAGCTACCCACTGTGAGTCTCCTCTGAGCTGTTCTATTGGTCAATAAAGCTCCTCTTCACCTTGCTCACCCTCCACTTGTCCACATACCTCATTCTTCCTGGGTGCAAGACAAGAATGAGAGACCCACCGAATGGCAGGGATGAAAGAGCTATAACACAGACAGGGCTGAAACATGCCCCTTGCTCACCATATTGCAGGTGACAAAAAAAGAGAAAAGCTGCAGCCCTTCAGAAAGCCCAGACCTAGGAGCTCCCTGAGCCAGGGCTGTGACACTCTTTTTGGGGCTCTGCAGTTCCTGACATCTCCAACCTTCCAGGCACCACCGTGTTCCCCCATGCCAGCCATGGAAGCTGCTTGCAGGATGCCCGGTCCAGCCACAGCCTCGCCCAACCTTCCAGGCGCCACCATGTTCCCCCGTGCCAGCCATGGAAGCTGCTTGCAGGATACCCGGTCCAGCCACAGCCTCGCAGGGAGCCAGCGCTCATGCTGGCACCTGAAGCTACCCGCCCCACCACAGCCAGTATGCCTGGCTGTGTGCAGTGGCCAGACACCACACTTGCTGCCTCACATACCCCTCACCACTCCAGTCATCCTTGGCAGGCATGGGATCCAGGCCAGTAACATGAGGCAAATACAGCCTTCCAGGCTGAGTGGGCCCAGCAGGCCTGAGCAAATCTCAGGCAAAGGCACAGCTGGCCACAGAGGTTTCCAGCTGGTGAAGTGACACCCCAAGAATCGTGTAACAATTTCATTCTTGCCATCTCTGTAAGCTTTGCATTCAAAGCCTAATAAAGGATGAGTTTAAATCTACCTTATTTAATGCTACATTCACAATGCCTAGTATACTGCTTGGCACACAATAAGTATTTTTTGAATGAATGAATGAATGAATGAATGAATGAATGCCTCGTGTAAGTCAACTCATAGACTGGCCCACTCCAGACCTATTTATATTATAGCCAAGAAAGCAAGCTTACACATTATGGAATTTACCCAGTTACACATAACAAATCTGAAAATCAGCCTAGGTCAGCAGGAGTCTATGGGTAAGGCTGAGAACATGAATATTTATCTACAGCCATTCACCTTTGGACATTCTTTATCTTATTTAGACCCAGGAGAGGAAAAAAACTGGGTTGGTTGAGAAGAGAAGTTGATAAAGACCACCCTTACCAGCTGTCTAGGATCATCCAAAAACTTCCACCAGCTGAGTTAGTTTTCAGCCAGGATGTCAGTGAACAATTGTTTGCAAAGACGGGGGTTCCCTTAGAGCAGATTCTGAAACAAAGTTTTGAGTGCTGCAGTTGATATAGATGTCATCCCAATGAAGGAATAAAGAAATGAGACATGAGGGGGAAAAAATCAGCTAATTAAGATGTGTTTTCACTCTGGCTGTGTTACCCACTCTGGGCAACTGGAACTTAATTGCTCTCTGGAACTCTGCATGTCAAGTCTCAGTTATTCTACCAGACAAGTGAAAGAACTGGGATACATACACCTCCTCCCATCAGTTATGGGTGGGGCTGGAGGTCTGGGAAGGGGTCATTAGATTCCTGGCTTACCCAGCCTGCCCATGTTGCCAGAGAATACCTTGATCAGGTTGTCAGAAGTTAGCGATAATAGTGAACTACAATGACAAGGCAGAGAGAAAATAGGCTCAGGCACTGACAGTGATTATTACAGACTCTCTTCCACCTTATGGTCATGCCTGATAATTCACTGCCCCAGAATTTTAGAATTCCAGGAGACAGCATCACTCTATTTTGTTCCTTAAGTCTGTGACCCACAACACTTATCCACAGCCACAGAACCATCTCTCCAAATCCTCCCCACCCTCAGAAACGTTAGTAGCAGCATAGCTGCCAACCTCTTTTTTTTTTTTTTTTTTTTTCTAATGAGAGGCGAATTTAACAGGCAAGGAGGGGCAAGAAGGCAGGGAGAAGAAAGAAGCGTCCCTGTACAGAGACCAAAGCCGAGAGAGGGAACCCCGCCTGCCACAGATACCAGCTAGGTATATATACAGAGGCTGCAGGAGGCGGTGTCAGATTTGCATAGGGCCCAGGGGATTGGTTTGACTAGGCATGTCATTCACATAGCCGGCGAAAAAGCTGGCCCTCCCACCCAAGCCTTTTAAAATACAAATGCAGGGCACCAAGACTTTCTACACACCTGGGGTTACGTGGGGGCGGCCATGTTGCCAGAAACATGTGGCAAACGGCAAGAAGGCCGCTGGAATCGCCATGTTTGGGTGGACCCAGTTTCTAATGGCTTGTATTTGCATATCAAAGGTTGCCGTCCTGGCTATAAGAGCCGGGGCTTTACAAGAAAGTTTTGCGGAGATGCTTTAATAAAAGGAAGACTTCGGGCGGGGCACGGTGGCTCACGCCTGTAATCCCAGCACTTTGGGAGGCCGAGGCAGGCGGATCACCTGAGGTCGGGAGTTCAAGACCAGCCTGACCAACATGGAGAAACCCCGTCTCTACTGAAAATGCAAAATTAGCCGGGTGTGGTGCATGCCTGTAATCCCAGCTACTCGGGAGGCTGAGGGAAGAGAATCGCTTGAACCTGGGAGGCAGAGGTTGTGGTGAGCCAAGATTGTGTCATTGCACTCCAACCTGGGCAACAAAAGCGAAACTCCATCTCAAAAAAAAGAAAAAGAAAAAAAAGAAAGAAAACTTCCCAAGGACCCCTTTTCCTGTCTATCTGCCTAAAATAATTTCTTAATAACTCCCACAACATTCCCCCATGTGGAGATGCCACACTAACTGCTGTTAGGGGGTTTTGGGCGATGACTCCTTCTGGCTGCTTCCTGCTGAAAAGGGGCCTCGAATGGGGAACAGCAGCTAGGGCGCCTCTTGGGGTGGATCTAAGGGTCCTCCGAAGAATGGCATGTCCGTGTGTAGTTTACAGCACCATTTGGAGTTTGCTTCTAGGCAAGAAGAAACAATTCGAGGTATAGTATTGTGTATACAGGGTCCAAATATCAATACAAGACATATAAGCAAGAGAGGGCTTAATAAAGGGGTTGACCAATTCCTTAAAGAAGACTGGAATTTAATAAAGAGGGACTGTAGCCACTCAGGGCTGAAGCCGGCATTTTCCCTGAACCTGTCAATAATTTTGACATGACTTTTAAGTATCTGTAGATTTTTCTTTACTTTACTAGAGATGTTAATCCAAAAGCCAGCTGCCAACCTTCTGAACGCCACTACAAAATCAAAGTAGGAAATAAAAATCACTATAGCAATTGCCATAAGATAATACAGTTTTCTGCTTACTTGCACTCCACCCAAGCTTCTCCCCTTCACCCATATACTATGAACTCATTGAGAAAAAGTCCTCTCTGCTATTCATTTTTAAATCTCGCAAATCTAAAACAGAATTGAGCAGGTAGTTGGCATTCAATCAGTGTTTCTTAAGTGAATTAACTAAATTGACAAGCCTAGTTTAGATCCATGGCATCACAAAGTCTATCCTCAGAATCCCACACATGCTATCCTGGCCATTTAGTTCCAAAAAAGAGCATGTTCACTACATAATTGGGACTGACTACTTTGCCAAATTCAAGCATCATTTCTGATACTTGAGAACATTGCTGTTTTTCAGTCAAAACTGTGTTGCATACTTTACTAATTAGGAACTGTGAAACTATGGCACTCCAGTTACCATTTTGGGGACAAGAGAGAAAAAAACACTAACAAGATTTTTATTTCCTGAACCCCTGAAAGTATCTGTTCCTAGTGCCTATGGCGTGGGAGTAGCACATCTATTACGAAGGGCACCAAGTACACTCAAGGGAATAGAACTGATTTTTATTTTGTCACTTACATTTACAGGTATCTATTTATTTATGTTTCTCTGGTTGAATTGCTCTTGAGGAGTTTACAATTTAATGTGTGCTTTCTTCTTTTGTAATTCTCCGAAGCCCCTAGTAGAGTGCTTGGCACATAAAGGATTGTCAATAAACCGTGGCTGCTGGGTAGAGTCACCATGCTAAGTAGGTGGAACAACCCTAAACAAGCATTAATTGCTAGAATTTCTTGAGTCCTGAAAGTAGTCAGTGTCTGAAACCTGGTAAACAGGCTGCTCTGGCCACATCAGTGTTCAGGAATGACTAAACATTTCATTTCTGCAGCCACTGAGTTTGTTTTTTAAAGTCATCTCCAATAGCAAATAAACATATAGTGACCTTAATCTTTCATTTTGTGACCCACCGGTATATAATAAACAGTAACCATAAGGTAGGCTCAATGGTTGGTAATAGATAGCGTAAGAGCATTCATTCAAAAGGTTGGCACCGAGAGACTCAAGCTGTGGAAAACAGAACTGAATTCTGTGAGTGCCTATTGGTTAGCACAAGTGAGGTTTCAATAGAGACATATGCTCTCAACCTCTCGAAATATTAATCTCTTTGCTTTTTAAGTCTTCTTTTGGTTACCATGAGTAAAATCAGAAGCAAATATGTGGAGTAAAATAAAAATTAGGAACTCTAATTTCTTAAGAATAACTCCTGCATTGTGATTTGATAGGGTCAGGAGTTAGAAGGAAGGATTCAATTTTCAGCAACTCTGAAAGCCTTGCAGCCCGCCATGTGTTTCAGCTTGGCCTTGATCTGCAGCCGTCCCTGTTTGCTATGTGACAGACAGCTGTTCCCTCCCAGCTCTCCGTGGTCATTCCTCCACCTCACACACCAATCCATGTGTGAAATGAGGCACCAGCAGGAACTGCAGCCCAACATGAGCAGTAGTCTTTGGCTGGAAGGCTCAATATCAGACCAGGACTGATCATCAAAGTATCTCCCCAAGGAAGAGATAAAAAGACAGGCAGAAAACAAAATTTCCTACTATATAAGACTACCAAGAAATAAAGCTTACAATATGCCACAGAAAATCTACTTGTACTTTCTATCATATCTGGTTCTATTTTCAGCTGTTACAGCTTTCCCGTCACCTGCTGGCTCTTTCTGAAATAAAGATACCAGGAGACTGAACCTCCGTGTGGCTTATGATTGAGAGCTCCCTGCTAGAGCACACAAATCACACCTTGCTGTGAGACACCATTGCATCTAGCACATGACTGCTGTTTGTAAAATGTCCAGTCCTCATTATCAGGCTCAGCAGTCTCACCACTAGACTTTTAATTAATATTTTAAGCATCTGTGCGGTTGTGCGTGCCCATGTGCATGTTTATAATACAACGTCCAGTTTGCTTTCGTTTTGTATTTTCTGTTTCTGGAAAATGATGATTGAAATGAGGTAGAAAGGATTGTAAAGCCCAACATACAGAAACTTACCTTTTTCCTTAGAATGACTTATTTTATCTTTTGAATGAGCTAGAGCCTAGTTAGCCATCTATCAGAAACTGAATAGGGAATGCCTACTGCAACTGGAAGGTTGGACTGGTGACCTTCCCTGTTCTTCCCAAATTAGCAATTCTGTGATTGTCCTGTGCTGGGCAAATTGCTATTAAAACATTTTTCCAAGAAAATTATCAAGCTCAAAAGCAGCTGATTCATACTGATAACTGCTAATACAATTGGTATATTTTCTGTTTAGACAGGAAGAGAAGGATAGAGAGGAACAATTCCATGGGACTTGAAAGTAGAGAAATCTATTCAGGCAGCGACTGAGTCTGTATCATAGGTTCACATGTGCAAAGCTGTGTTTACATGGCTGAGTTGCAGTTTTCATTACAGGTCCCATGTTCAGAGCTTTGTAATTCATGCCTAACTTAACGTTACTGACTTTAATCTGGGAAGAAATGTTTCTATGAAAAACTGTGAAATTTATTTTATTAATTTGCTTTAGAGGTGAGAAAACTAATACAAAAGCAAAAAACATAAAGATGTTTTTACATTTCAAGAAGCCTCTTTACCATGTCTAGTTTCACTAACATACCAAATGTGACACTTAAGTCACATTTTCAATTAAGAAAGGAAAAAGGTACATAATCACAGCATTGGCCACCGAAGGGGAGTGCAGAACAAGTCTTGTTGTAAGGACTCCCTAACCCAAAACATTCTTATGCTGGTGAAACCTATGAAAATAAAAAATCTAGGACAACTTTGAAAAGTGAAGAAATTTTTTTTTTTTTTTTTTTTTTTTTGAGATGGAGTCTCGCTCTGTCACCCAGGCTGGAGTCCAGTGGTGCCATCTCGGCTCACTGCAAGCTCCGCCTCCCGGGTTCACGCCATTCTCCTGCCTCAGCCTCCCGAGTAGCTGGGACTACAGGCACCCGCCACCATGCCTGCTAATTTTTTTGAATATTTAGTAGAGACAGGGTTTCACTGTGTTAGCCAGGATGGTCTCGATCTCCTGACCTCGTGACCCGCCTACCTCGGCCTCCCAAAGTGCTGGGATTACAGGCGTGAGCCACCACGCCCGGCCTGTTTTTAATGCAACTAACCAGTCACAAAAGTCGGGGAGAAAAGGGGAACTCTTGCTAACTGCTAGTCCCAAACCTGGAGCAAAGCAAATTTAAAAGATAACTAACTGTATGGACTGTTTATAACAGTCTTGAATGATTTTTAGCACCAGCTGAGAGGATCAGCTTCCTCACCCTATAATGATGCTTCTGACTACCTACTCATAGCACAGGTCGTGGACAATTACCCAGTTGAAAATTATTGCTAAGATAGTCCATTGAGCATTAACAACACATCAGAGACTTTAAAATACATTTTCTGTCATCCAGAAGGGTAAGCGCTTACAGCACCAGAGAGAGTTAAATAATTGATATTATTACTATATCCTATTACACAGATAAGGAAACTGAAGTTCAGAATGGTTGCTTAATGTGCCCAAGCCATACTGCAAATATTGACTGATACAGAATTTGAAACTCCATTTGAGTGACTCTAAAGCACTTGTGCTTCCCACTACACCAGAAGGCCTTTCGGCCACGTCTTCCTTTTAAAGAGAGAGCTCTGCTCTCCCTTGTTTTGTCACGACTGAGAGGAATGGGTCTGCATTCCTTCGAAGTGCATTGCTCTTAAATTAATATAAGGAGTAGAGACTCCTTTCTTTTTCTAATTAAAAATAATAACTAAAATATAATAATCTAAACATCAGAGATTAATGTATTAAAACAGTTGTTCATTGAGATATGGAGGGCTTTCTATTGGCAGAATGTTTTGAGGTACAGAAGAGCTGTTTAATTTTTAGTGTCATTTGTTAGTAGCCCTTAAAGTAAAAACTTTCCAGGTAAAGCTTCATTTGATAATGAGATTAATCAACTACACTGAAAATGGCATTACCACCAAATCACAGATAGGAATCTAGATGACAGCTTCAGAGGGTACCATAGTTTTGATGACTTGGGGAAGAATAGAAAGAGCACACTGGGCAAGGGATCAGAATATCAGGAGGATGTGGGATCTACTCTTGACTTTCTGTGGACTACCATAGTCAAATTTCCTAAGTTCAGTATATCTACAGTTTTTGTTCTGTACAATGCACTAAATAATCTCTAGTTCCACCTAGCTGTAAATACCTATGATATATTCAACATATCCATGTACTGTATAGAAGTTTTGGTTATAGACCACCTTTGAATAGTATTATTTTTTTAAAAAGAATGATTTGAAAAAGTCATCACTGATATTTTGATTACATCCAGATGTTCCATTGATACTGTATTGTCTAGGTTAAATCAATGAACATTCTCTTTCATGTGTTAGTCTACTCAGAGCTAGACATAATATAAGGTAGACTTACAGTTCCACATGGCTGGGGAGGCCTTACAATCATGGTGGAAGGCAAGGAGAGGCAAGTCACATCTTAGACATAGATGGCAGCAGGCAAAAAAAGAGAATGAGAACCAAGCAAAAGGAGTTTCTCCATATAAAACCATCAGATCTCATGAGACGTATTCACTACCACAAGAACAGTATGGAAGAACCACTCCCATGATTTGATTATCTCCCATTGGGTCCCTCCCACAGCATGAGGGAATTATGGGAGTTACAATTCAAGATGAGATTTTGGTAGGGACACAGCCAAACCATATCATTCTGTCCTAACATTTCAAAACCAATCATGCCTTCCCAACAGTCTCCCAAAGTCTTAACTTATTTCAGCAGTAACTCAAAAGTCCACAGTCCAATGTCTCATCTAAGACAAGGCAAGTCCCTTCTGCCTATGAGCCTGTAAAATCAAAAGCAAGTTTGTTACTTCCTAGATACAAGTGGAGTACAGGCATTGGGTAAATACAGCCATCCCAAATGGGAGAAATTGGCCAAAACAAAGGGGCTACAGGCCCTATGCAAGTCCAAAATCCAGCAGGGCAAAATCTTCCAAAATGATCTCCTTTGACTCCATGTCTCACATACAGGTCGTGTTGATGTAAGAGGTGGGTTCCCATTGTCTTGGGCAGCTCCACCCCTGTGGCTTTGCAGGGTATAGCCTGGCTATTTTCACTGGCTGGCATTGACTATCTGTGGCTTTTCCAGGTGCACAATGCAAGCTGTCCATGGATCTACCATTCTAGGGTCTGGAAGACAGTGGCCCTCTTCTCACAGCTCCACTAGGCAGTGCCACAGTAGGGATTCTGTGTGGGGGCTCCAACCCCACATTTTCCTTCCACACTGCCCTAGCAGAGGTTCTCCATGAGGGCCCTGCCCCTGCAGCAAACTTCTGCCTGGGCATCCAGGCATTTCCATACATCCTCTGAAATCTAGGCAGAGGTTCCCAAACCTCAATTCTTGACTTCTGTGCACCCTCAGACTCAATACCACGTGGAAGCTGCCAAGGCTTGGGGGCTTGCACCTTCTGAAACCACAGCCCTAGTTATTCACCTTGGTCCCTTTCAGTCCTAGCTGGGCCAGCTGGGACACAGGGCACCAAGTCCCTAGCCTGCACACAGCAGAGGGACCCTGGCCCAGCCCACAAAACCATTTTTTCCTCCTAGATCTCTGGGCCTGTAATGGGAGGGGCTGCAGTGAAGACATCTGACATGCCCCGGAGACATTTTCCCCATTGTCTTGGGGATTAATTTGGCTCCTTGTTACTTATGCAAATATCTGCAGCCAGCTTGAATTTCTCCTCAGAAAATGGGATTTTCTTTTCTATTGCATTGTCAGGCTGCAAATTTTCTGAACTTTTATGCTGTTTCTCTTTTAAAACTGAATGGTTTTACAGCACCCAAGTCTCCTCTTGAATGCTTTGCTGCTTAGAAATTTCTTCTATCAGATACCCTAAATCATCTCTCTCAAGTTCAAAGTTCCACAAATCTCTAGGGCAGAGGCAAAATGCTGCCAGTCTCTTTGCTGAAATATAACAAGAGTCACCTTTGCTCCAGTTCCCAACAAGTTCCTCATCTCCAGATGAGACCACCCCAGCCTGGATTTCATTGTCCATATCACTATCAACATTTTGGTCAAAGCCATTCAATAAGTCTCTAGGAAGTTCCACACTTTTCCACATTTTCCTGTCTTCTTCTTAGCCCTCCAAACTGTCCCAACCTCTGCCTGTTGCCCAGTTCCAAAGTCACTTCCACATTTTGGGGTATCTTTTCAGCAGTGCCCCACTCTGCTGGTACCAATTTACCATATTAATCTGTTTTCACACTGCTAATAAAGACATACCTGAGACTGGGTAATTTACACAGGAAAAAAGGTTTAATGGACTTACAGTTCCACATGGTTGAGGAGACCTCACAATCATGGTGGAAGGCAAGGAAAAGCAAGTCACATCTTACATGGATGGCAGTAGGCAAAAAAAGAGAATGAGAACCATGCAAGGGGTTTCTCCTCATAAAACCATCCGACCTCGTGAGTTATTTACGACCACAAGAACAGTATGGGGAAACTGCCCACATGATTCAAGTATCTCCCATTATTGGGTCCCTCCCACAACATGAGGGAATTATGGGAGTTACAGTTCAAGATGAGATTTGGGTGGGGACACAGCCAAACCATTTCAGGTGGAATAGAAGCCACTTCAAAATTAATGAACTAACTGTCAAGGCTATCTGTGGAGACCCTGCTCACTGCTACCTCTCTTTCTACTTCCCACATACCCACCAGTGAAAAATATATTGGCTTCATAATTAAGGGGCATTCTATAAAGTACCTGGCTTGTACTCTTCAAAAATGTCAAAGTCAAAAAAAAGAGAACATAGCTGAGGTGCAAAGGATGCAACCATGGGTCTCCTGGAGCTGTTCCTAGTGGAGAACTTCAAGTCATGGCAGGGCTGCCAGGCCATCAGCCCCTTCAGGAGGTTCACCTGCATTGTTGGCCCCAGTGGCTCTGGCAATTATCTTTACCTTTTTTTGGTAAATGTTCATTTCATCTGATGCACAGCACAAATTCAGATTTCCTCAATTAACTTCAAAATGTTCTTTGAACACTTACAAACCGTTGGTGGGAAAGTAAATTAGTTCAGCCACTATGGAAAGCAGTTTAGGGATTTCTCAAAGAACTTAAAACAGAACTACCATTCAACCCAGTAATTTCATTACTGCATATATACACAAAGGAAAATAAATCGTTCTACCAAAAAAGACATGTGTACTTGTATGTTCATCATCACAGCACTATTCACAATAGAAGAGATATGGAGTCAACCTAGATGCTCATCAATGGAGGACTGGATAAAGAAAATGTAGTACATATGCATGAGGGAATATTATACAGCCACAAGGAAGAACAAAATCATGTCCTTTGCAACAACATGGATGCAACTAGAGGCTAAGCAGATTAATACAGAAACAGAAAACCTAATACCACATGTTCTCATTTATAAGTGGGAGCTAAGCACTGGGTACACATGGACATAAGATGGTAAACTACTAAGGCAGGAGAGAGGGAGAGAGGGAACGGCAGAAAAGTTACCTACCGGGTACTCTGCTCACTACCTGGGTGACGGGATCACTTGTACCCCAAACCTCAATGTCACACAACATGCCCATGTGACAAACCTGCACATATACCACCCTCCCGAATTTAAATAAATTTGAAAATTTTTTTTTTAAAAGAAAGGTTAAAGAAACTATTGCAGATAAAGGAGAATAGAGAAACTTGATAATTAAATGGAACATATGCTGCTGGATTGAATCCTGGACTGCAGGAAAATAGCAATATAAAACATACAAAGTACACTGTTAATAATTTGAAAAAATTTAAATATGGATGGTAGGTTAAATAATAACATAAAATCAATGATAAATTTCCTGAGCATTTTCTGCTGCACTTAAATTATGTAAGAACTCCTTGTGCTTAGTAAATACACACTGAAGTATTTAGGGGTAAAGCAGCATGATATCTGTAATGTACTCTCAGACTGGGTGCTATAATCCCAGCACTTTGTGAGGCCAAGGCAGGAAGACTGCTTGAGGATAGGAGTTCAAGACCAGCCTGAGCAGCACAGTGAGATCCTGTCTCTTAAAATAAAATAAAATAAGATGAAATAACATGCTCTGAAATGGTTCAGGAAAAAATACATATGAATATATATTTGTACCTATGAAGTTATTTTTATATATATAATATGTGTGTATAGATGTATATATACATTTACAGAGAGAGAGAGAAAATTATAAAAACAAATTAGACAAAACATAAATTATTGATAAATCTGGGCAATAGGTGTATGAGAGTTCCTTGACTATGCTTGTAGCTTTTTAGTAAGTTCGAAATTAATTTAAAATAAAATTATCAAAAAACATTGACTCAGAACAAACTTTTTATAAACTATGCTATTAACTACTTTATGGGTAAATATCTATTGTCCTACATGCCCAACCAATGCACCATCCCAATATATCCTATCTTCTGTGAATAATATCCTCCTGTGTTTTTAACCTGCTCCTTCTCTTCCTCCCTTTATCTCGAACTCAGAATACTTTATCCCCTATTCTAACCATGTGAATGACATGTCCTTACAAGACATGGCTACAGCTGCTTGGCCTGTGGGTAAACACTCGACCTAAGATGAGCCAATCTAACAATCTCTCCATGATTTTACACTGGGTTACAAAGGAAACCCAAACCTGTTATTCTTTGGTGGTTGTCCTTGTCTGGATTGTCTCAAAATCTCACTCTGAGACAAGGATTTGGATTCCATCAGTTTAGTTGGGAGCTGATCCCAGGAAGCATGGTAAGAGAGTGTGGAAGTGAGAAAGGGAAAGGAGAAAGCAATAATAAAAGATATTCAGTCCTGCTGAGCACCCTCTAAGAGGCCTATAGAACAAAACTCACAATGCTCTCCCTGCAGTGTAAGGAAACATATTTATGCACACATTCCCATCATCTGTGGCTGAGTGTTACTCCTGGGCCTATTAATCACCTGCCACTTTTGTCCTACCAACCCAGCCCATTTCCCCCAGCCCCCAGTCAGAGAACATCCTCAGGCAGAAAGATGTAGGTGCTTGAGGTAGGAGGCCTGGGACCCATAGATGAACAATTGTCCAACAGCAAGTAACCTCAGAGATGGGCCGAGGGCACATGTTTAGGGCAGCAGCAGTGTCTGGAACAGTGGTTAGCAGTGGAGGATTCGGGCAATTGTCAGTGGGCCATGCTTCCTGCCACATGGAGGAATCTGGTCTACAGTGACAGGGAAGGAGACTTGCAGAGAAAGAAACAAAGACCAAGGTGCTGACAGCAATTGAAAACCTGGTTCCAATTTTTCTTGAGGCCCAAGCCACAGCTTTGCCTGTTCAACCTTTTCTTGGAATCAGTGAGTAAATAAAATCACCTTCATAGCTCAACAAATTTGAGTTGAGTTCCTGTCACATAACCAAAAGCAATGTATTAAACTTAAGATATTGTCATCGACATCCCTGTGATGAGATTCCAGTACTGTCACCCTAAAACCCCATCGTATAAATATGATCAGTATAGAGTAACAATTATAAAAACTTCACCTCTAACCTCCATATTTTTCTCAGTAGCAAGGTTTTCTTTTACTTATTTTTAAGTTGGGACCATTTTTAAATTGCCTCAGATATGTTCTTTATTTATCCACGGCTACATATATCTTTTTACAACCAAAACTAATCAGACTTGGTAAAACATTCTCCATCTATCTTGAGGATAATTTTGTGGAAGAAGTATTAAATAGTATCTGTTTTTAGAAAGGACTTGACATTTTTGAAAGAAATGTGTTTACTGGGTATAAATTTTACACTGACTGAAAAAATGTCTGGTGGTAAAAGAAAACTAAAAGGAAGTGAAATACAATTCAGCCTAGAAAAACAACTCAAATAATTTATTTTGGGGGCAGGAAACAAAAACATGTTTATTTCCTGATCCTGAAAATACAGCCGTGTTTTGAGACCAAGGAAGATGGATGATTTTAATGTGCAGCTAAGTTGAAAAAAGTGAAAAAGAAAAAATATCAAGATATACGCAACACACACACTCACTTTATAGACAACCCATTAAGAAACAGTCCCCAGCACACATTTTTACATTTCTCATGAGATTTTGAAATTTGTGCTGCAAAAGCATATGTGGAATATATGCAAGTTAAGACACAGTCGCATCAATAGCACAGGAATGCACGCCATGCGGTGACAGTCATCACCAGGTTCTCCGTATTTCCCACAGGGGCTATTTAACAATGAAGAGTCTATTGTTCAGGCTCATTTTTCCTTCCTAGAATAATATTTCAAATGATTATACAGGATATTTTAGTATATAAGAAATACCCTAAAAGCAATAATTGTGGATAGTAACAGTTTAAATAAGAAACTCTGTTTCATGAGGTTTTCACAGACCAGTCATTCTCTTTCCTTTTTAATTTGCTTCTTATCTATTTCATTATGGCTGTATTTACACAAACAGGAAATTGAGAGTTTAATTTTGAAAATACGGAATAGCCTTACTAGATTACTTATATCAAAGCAATCATCTGAATAAAATTTATTTTGAAAGGCAACTCAAAAGCAAGTTGTTTTCCTGAATTATCTCGAAAGCGCTCAAATTTGTAATTCAGTGGTCCCCAACCCCCGAGCCACGGACCAGTGCTAGTACCTGACCTGTTAGGAACCGGGCGGCACAGCAGGAGGTGAGCAGCGGGCGGGGCAGTATGACGGCCTGAGTTCCGCCTCCTGTCAGATCAGTGGCGGCATTAGATTCTCACAGGAGCACGGACCCTATTGTGAACTTGCACATGCGGGGATCTACGCTGCGAGCTCCTTATAAGAATCTAACTAATGCCTGATGATCTGAGGCGGAACAGTTTCATCCTGAAACACCACGCCCCACACACCCTCCCCACGGAAAAATTGTCTTCAGCGAAACTGGTCCCTGGTGCCAAAAAGGTTGGGGTCTGTTGGAATTCATTCTGTCAGAAGAGATATAATCTGAATATAATTTTTACTATATTATTCTTTGAATATAGTGAATGATAAAAGTTAATGCCAACCTCTTATTTTATAGACAGCCAGTGCAAACTTGGTTCTCATTTCTCTTCTTTATTTTCCATTTCTTGGTGCAAGATATCTAGAGTTTCTGTTGGAAAACAGTATAGAGAGGTGTTAAACACAGGAGTTTTAGAATCACAATAACTCACCCTCTATACGCCTCAGTTTCCACATCAATAAAACTGGAATCTTAAGAGTACTTTGATTTATAAAGTTGTAGTAAGGATCAAATAAGATACATCTAGTAAAACACTTAGAAAGTATTTGAAAACAGGATCTTGAAGAAATATTTATACACCCGTATTCATAGCAGCATTATTCACAATAGCCAAAAGTGGAAGCAACTCAATGTTTATCAACAGATAAATGGATTTAAAAAAAGAATGTATGTGGTATACACATAGGATGAAATATTGTTCAGTCCTAAAAAGGAAGGAGGCTGAGTGGGGTGGCTCATGCCTGTAATCCCAGCACTTTGGGAGGCTGAGATGGGAGGATTGCGTGAGGCCAGGAGTTCAAAACCAGGCTGGTCAACATAGTGAGACCCTATCTCTAAAAAACAAACAAGCAAAACCCCACAGAAATGGTGAGATTTCTCTTGGCCAGGCACACTGGCTCTTGCCTGTAATCCCAACATTTGAGAGGCTGAAGCAGATGGATCACTTGAGGTAAAGAGTTCAAGACCAGCCTGGCCAACATGGTGAAACCCTGTCTCTACTAAAAATACAAAAATTAGCTGGGCGTGGTGGCACATGCCTGTAATCCCAACTACTTGGGAGGCTGAGGCAGGAGAATCACTTGAACCCAGGAGGTAGATGTTTCAGTGAGCCAAGATCACGCCACAGCACTCCAGGAAAAAAAAAAAAGAAGAAGGAAATTCTGATGCATGCTACAGCATAGATGAAACTTGAGAACATTCTGCTAAATTAAATAAGCCAGTCACAAAAAGACAAATACTATATGACTTCACTTACAAAAAGTTACCTACAATAGTCAAACTCACAGATAGAAAAGAGAATGGTAGTTGTCAGGGGACAGGGAATAGAAAGCTATTGTTTAATGGGCAGAGATGTGTTTTACAAGATGAAAAATTCTGGAGATTAGTTGCATAATGATGTATCTATACTTAACACTATTGAATTATACACATAAAAATGGCTAAGATGGTCAATTTTATGTGTATTTTACCACAATAAAAAAGAAAAAAATGGAAAACAATTTTTTTTTTTTTTTTTTTTTTTTTTTTTTTTTTTTTTTTGAGACGGAGTCTCGCTCTGTAGCCCAGGCTGGAGTGCAGTGGCCGGATCTCAGCTCACTGCAAGCTCCGCCTCCCGGGTTCACGCCATTCTCCGGCCTCAGCCTCCCGAGTAGCTGGGACTACAGGCGCTGCCACCTCGCCCGGCTATTTTTTGTATTTCTTAGTAGAGACGGGGTTTCACCGTGTTAGCCAGGATGGTCTCGATCTCCTGACCTCGTGATCCGCCCATCTCGGCCTCCCAAAGTGCTGGGATTACAGGCTTGAGCCACCGCGCCCGGCCGAAAACAATTTTTTAATAAGATTTTATTTTACCTTCAAACAAAATCAACTCCCCACTTATGGCATAAAGAGCTTCGGTAGAAAAAAGCTATTGTTTTTCTCTTTGTTTTTGAAATGTTCTGATTCAGGATAAGGCAGTTTATATGTCCTATAATATCAGGTAGCTATTTAACAAATATAGTAGCAAGCCTCTGGGTTCAAATAAAAGCAAGCAATTAAGTTTTTTCTAGGGTTCTTCAGGGGGCCCTGGGTGGGGACAAGTCCTGTGAGAAAGGAAGTACCTGAAATTAGATATGCAAACAGAGATCACAAGCACAAGTGGTGTATTCTCCGCGCTGCGGGGTGGCACTATAAAAACTGGCAGCCAACCTGTTAACTGTTTATGTAAATAAGGAAGGCTACTACCGATTCTGGTTCTTGGTCCAGCAGTAGGTCACTGTAAACGCTCCACACAAACTCTCCATAACAAAAAGAGTAAAAAGAATAAGAAGTGGCCACATTCAAGCACAAGAAGAATAAATAATATCCACCAGACCTTTGGTATTCAAAGCTCACATCGACTATTCTGACAGCAGGGGTACTGCCAGGAGCTACAGTGATACTGAGTCATATAATATGACACAAAGAACACAATAAAGTAACCTAACCACTGGGGAAGGGGCTATAAATTCCAAATAGCTTGGAGTAAACTTAACAAGAAATATGCAGTGCTGACATAAAGAAAAATATAAATTTTATTGGATAATTTAAAAGAAGTTCTAAATAAATGGAGCAAAATACCTTGTTCTCAGATGAAAATAATTGATGTTTTAAAATTTCAAATCTTCCAAATTTCATTTATAAATGTAATATAATTCCATTCAAAATTTTAACTCCAAAATTATGTAACAAAAGAATAAATAGAAGAATTTAAACTATTAGACAAAATATGTAGACAACTTAATTCTGGCATGATACTAGACAGATCAATGAAAAAGATTCCAAATCCAGTGACACATCCAAAATACATACAAATTTAAAATTAGTCAAGTGCTTTTTTAATCAATAGAGAAAAGGTAGATTTTCAATAAATAACTGGTTTAAAATTTTGTTAATTCTGAAAAAAAGTTAGATTCCTTACCTAATACCACGTTATCCTATATTTGTGTATTTCCCCTGTGATTTCAATCACACATGGTGAGAATGCGATCAATGCCTTTCTTGTGTAAATTTTTATTTTTAAAAAAAGATAAAAAGAGAAATCAGATGACCAATATAACTTTGAAAAAACATTCAACTCATTATAATTTAAAAGTGCAAATTAAAATAATGAGATATGAATTTAGCCCATCAAATTGGCATTTTAAAAAATGATAGCCCAAATGCCAATGAGAGTTCAAGGAAGGGGGCATTTCCATTAACTGCAGGTGAGAATGCAAATTGGTATAATCTTCTAAGGAGCAATTTGGCAATATGCTTCCAAAAATTTTTTTTAACAAGATCAGACCTTTTTACCCAGTTTCCACTTGCGAAATATGTTTAAAAAATAATGACTTCAATATCTATAAATATTGTGGACTTTGTAACCTCAAATTCTTCCTCCTGGAAAACAACCAAAATGTGGTATTTAAAATAAACTTCTTGGCCGGGCGCGGTGGCTCAAGCCTGTAATCCCAGCACTTTGGGAGGCCGAGACGGGTGGATCACTAGGTCAGGAGATCGAGACCATCCTGCCTAACACGGTGAAACCCCGTCTCTACTAAAAAATACAAAAAACTAGCCGGGCGAGGTGGCGGGCGCCTGTAGTCCCAGCTACTCAGGAGGCTGAGACAGGAAAATGGCCCGAACCCGGGAGGCGGAGCTTGCAGTGAGCTGAGATCCGGCCACTACACTCCAGCCTGGGCGACAGAGCGAGACTCCGTCTCAAAAAAAAAAAATAATAAAAATAAAAATAAAATAAACTTCTTTTTAAAATGCTGGGGAAAAGAAGAATGAGGAGGAGGAGGAGAAGAGAAAGAGGGAGGGAGTGGGAGGAGAGAAGGAACAAGAGTCAGAGGAAGTGGGGAGGCGGTACAGAGAGAAACATAAAAGAGAACAAATAAGTGTGTGAGCTAAAACTTCAGCAGGAGAGAAAAGATTTATTCTCAAACCTTTCCTCAAACCCTCCCACCCCCCACCAAAGTCAAGCGTTGTTACCAGTTTCTTGTGTATAGTTACAAAGAGTCTATGTTTATAATTGCAACTATGCATTTGTAGACTTAAAATCCATGTGGTAGCATACTATTCTGCACCTTGCTTTTTTCTACTCAAAATGAAATGATTTCATTCTTACACAAACCGAACTTTCCTGTTCTTTTTTACTTTTTAACCAATTCACAGCACTCCATTTAATGGCTGAACTATAATTATTTAACCAATGTCCTATGGACAGGCATTTAGATTATTGCCAATCTTCATTTTAAATAAAGCATCTGGTGGCTGTTACCATTCCCTGGCATTCTTTGGCTTGTAGCCACATCACTCCAATCTTTGCCTCCACATTCACAATGACTTTTCTCCTGTGTCTGTCTTCTCCTCTGCATATCTCTTATAAGGATACCTGTCATTGGGTTTGGTCTCCATCTGGATAATCCAGGATAATCTAATGTCAACATCTTTAATTAAATATGCAAAGACCCCCTTTTTTTTTTCAAATAACTTAGCAGTCATAGGATCTGGGGATTAGAAAGTAGAATATCTTCTTTGGCACCACCATTCAGGCCATTACAGATGTAAAGTGATTATGTTGAGTAGACAATGAGGTATATGAGATTAGAATTCAGGAAAGTGATCTGAGTTGTAAATATGTAAATTTGGAGTTATCATCTTATAGATGTTTTTAAGCTATGAAACTGAAGGAAATCACTTAGGAAGAAAAGGAAACACATAGGGACCATACCTCGGGGCCCGACATAATTTAGAGGCCAGAAAAACAATAAGAACCCAACAAAGAAAAGAGAAAATATGTGGCCCATGAGAGAGAAACTTGTCTGCTTTGATCACAGACAAAACAGACTATTTTGCCTTTATTTTAAATGGCTCCTAGCATCTAGAAAACACTTCAAAAAATATTTCTCAAATAATTATTTTTGATTGGATGGCCAGTGAGGTAAGAAAAACAAAACAAAACAAACAAACAAAAAAACTAGACAAGTGTGGAATCCCAGATTTCAAGGGAAGAAGGTTATTTTCAAAAAGGGACCCTTCCTTTTCTGGTTGCAGAGCTGCACAGTAGGCACTCTTGTCCTCACCAGCAGCCTTGCTGTCCAAGGGCCCTCTGCAGTCTGTGTGGGTCTTGGTGCACCGCAAACGGGCCAACACTTTCAACAAGGTGAATGGATGACTCTGGAAATGACTGAGCCAAGCACACTGCAACAGAAGCAGAATCTGTTCTGCTTCTGGACAAAGACCAATTCACTGGTATGCCCATGGGTCAAATAACCTAGATTTATAAAATCTGCCAGCTGATCTCCAAAGCCTATTACCAGAAAAACATGGATGAGGCTTTCAAGAAGGCGATTGAAGATATCCTCACCCAGTACGATCAGCCCCTACTGCCAGCTGACTCCCCTCATTGCAAATCCAAGAAATTCAGAGGCCCCGGTGGCTGTGTTGGCCACCAGAAATCTTACCAATAAGCCCTCCATGAGAAACAGGGAAACAGGGTTCACTTTTATATTAAACAATGATTGTGGGATTTTAAGTTTAAAAAAAGGGGAAAGGAGGGACTCTTTCAAGTTAAGATGATGTGAACATAGACACCTATTTTTCTCCTTCCTAAAAACCCACAGAAGTATAATAAATGAGTTTTGTTTTATACCTAAACCTACTAGTGTAAGGAAAATAGTAAAGGATACAGCAGCAACAAAATTTTGGAAGTTGGCAAGCTAACCAATGTGTGATAACTGATTTAACACTCCTGAGAAATCCACATCCCTAGCTGGCAACAAGGAAAGTTCAAAACCAACATAATTTGCACCATAGTCCTCAAAATGATCAGAAACTGGCAACACCGGAAAAATCTAAAACTGAGTGTAAAAGCAGGTTTCTAAATAAGGAGATGTGGGTAAAGTTGTTTGAGAAGCAGTTAGATTCCCAAATCCCCGACCCCAACCTAGAGGAAACAGAGGAGGGATATCTTGAGACTAGGCATCTGGTGATCCCACGTCTAGTGCTAAATGCAGGCAGCACGAGTCTTCTTCCCCGATCCGACTCCCAGAATGCTGGCAGCCAGACCTTTATCCTCCAGAAGGGAAAGAGTAAACCTCTTTTCTGCAGAATCTGACCTGCTCAAGAGCAAGACCTGGATACTAACTGCAGAGGTTCCTCTACAAATGGCCCACCCAGATTCCACTTCGGTGAAGCTCCAGGTTAAGTCTTTCCCACAGGCTCAGTGTGCCCGTCAGTTTTTCAGTCTCACACTTTACTGATCATGAGCAGAGAGCAAAGGAATTAGAAGCCCAGTGAAGAAAGCCTCTTTCAACAAGATGGAACCCAAAATAAGCAAACGAAAAAAGGCAACTTTGGAGGAGAGAGAAGCTTCAAAAATATGTTATCAAAAAGAAAAAGAGAGAATATATTGCATCCATGAAACAAAAACAAGATGCCATAAAAAAGAAACATTCAGAGAATTAGAAATGTACTCTAAGACATTAAAATATAATAACAGAAATGGAAACTGTTATAGGTGGATAGGAAGAGAAAGTTGAGAATATCTGTCAGGAAAGTGGAACAAAAAATCAAAGTGATGAAAAACAGAAAGGAAAGAAAGTTAGAGCACCATTCTAAGAGGTCCAACATCTGAGTAATGGGGCAAAGAAATCATCAATGAAACAATTCAAGAACACTTCTTAGAAGCAAAGAACATGAGATTACAGATAGAAAAGTTCCACAGAAAAACAGGCACAACGGACATATCATAAAATTTCAAAACTCTAAGAAGAAAAATAATCTCCTAAACTTTCAGAGAGAATAAAACAAATTACATGCAAAGGATTGGAAATATGATCCTTTATCTTTTTTAGAGACAAACACTGAATATTTACAATAAAACAGAGTAATTCTGAATTTTGATTTAAAATAATTAAAAGTTGGCCATGCATGGTGGCTCACACCCATAATCCCAACACTTTGGCAGCCCGAGGTGGGCAGATCACTTTAGCCCAGGAGTTTGAGACCAGCATGGGCCACCTGGTGAAACCCCATCTCTACAGAAAATTAGCCAGGCGTGGTGGTGCACAACTGTAATCCCGACTACTCAGGAGTCTGAGGTGGGAGGATCCCTTGAGGCCAGGAGTTCAAAGCTGCAATGAACCATGATCGCACCACTACACTCCAGCCTGAGTGACAGAGCCAGACCCTGCCTCAAAAAAGGAAGTAAATAAATAAATAAAATAAAATAATTAAAAGGTCAGAAGTGGGGGATATGCTGTAGAGGCAATGCAATTGGCTATAAGTTGACAATTGTGGAGTGATGGGTACATGGAAATTCATTATATTATATATTCATCATATAATTCTCTTTGAACATATTTTAAATTTTCTATAATACAGATTTCTTTTTATAAACAAAGAAGGAATGATAGGAATGATTTCGATTTCTTAGCAACACTGGAAGCAAGAAGACAATGAAGCAATGGCTTCAAAATCCTGAAAGAAAAATTCTACTATTTCCAAAGTAGAATTCTATACCGAGACAAACTGTAAATCAAGTGCAAGGGAAGTGCCCAAGTAGATGAATTGGCCTTAGCTGAATCAATGGCTGTCCATCCATTTCTCTTGGAAGCACGACAGAGTATTTGGATACTGAAACAAGTAGGTCTGTATATTTGATAATGGAAATAGGAGGTATTTCTCTTTAATGTGCTTCTGATCGCTTTACTTTGAGGAGCTCATAATCTAATGGAGCATATGGACGTATAAACAGGTAATGTTTATGTGTACCAAAACAAAATATACTAAGTTCTCCAGTAGAGCTATGTCTAGCAGCTTATGGGACTCCAGCTTTGTGGCTCAAGAAAGGATTTATGGAGCAAGTAATGCCTGAGATGAGCCTTAAAGAATGTGTAGTAGTTACACAAGTAAAGAAGGAAAGAAAAAGGATTCAAGGTGGTGAAATCACCATTAATAAAGGCACAAAGGAATGAATCATCATGATGTATATAGAATACTAGCACAGAACCAAACACAAGGCTGGGCCCCGTGGTTCACGCCTGTAATCCCAGCACTTTGGGAGGCCAAGGCAGGAGGACCACTTGAGGCCAGGAGTTCGATACCAGCCTTAGCAAGATAGCAAAACCTCATCTCTACAAATATATATTTTTTAAAAAACTAGCTGGGTGTGGTGGCATGTGCCTGTGGTCCTAGCTGCTCAAGAGGCTGAGGCAGGAGGATCGCTTGAGCCCCAGCAGTCAAGGCTGCAGTGAGCTGTGATCATGCCACTGCACTCCAGCCTGGGCAACAATAATGCTTATTGGCACGGACCTGGCATATCTAGTGTGACTAGAGATCATAGATGAAATTAGAAAGTATTATGCAGTTATTTGTAATCTGAGTGTTGGTTTTATTGTCATAAAACAGCAGAGTCAAGAAACAAGATGCTGGCCAGGTGTGTTGGCTCACATCTGTAATCCCAAAACTCTGGGAGACCGAGACTGGCGAATCACTTGTGGTCAGGAATTTGAGACCAGCCTGGCCAACATGGCGAAACTCCATCTCTACTAAAAATACAAAAATTAGCCAGGCATGGTGGCACATGCCTGTAATCCCAGCTACTCAGGAGGCTGAGGCAGGAGAATTGCTTGAACGTGGGAGGCAGAGGTTGCGATGAGCCAAGGTCTCGCCACTGCACTCCAGCCTGGGTGACAGAGCAAGACTCCAGAAAAAAGAAAAGAAAAAAGAAGAAAGAGAGAGAGAGAGAGAAGGAAGGAAGGAAGGAAGGAAGGAAGGAAGGAAGGAAGGAAGGAAGGAAGGAAGGAAGGAAGGAAGGAAAGAAAGAAAGAAAGAAAGAAAGAAAGAAAGAAAGAAAGAAAGAAAGAAAGAAAGAAAGAAAGAAAGAAAGAAAGAAAGAAAGAGAGAGGGAGGGAGGGAGGGAGGGAAGGAAGGAAGGAGAAAGAAGAAAGAGGAAGAAGGAAGGAAGGAAAGAAAGAGAAAAGAAGGAAGGAAGGAAAGAAGGAAGGAAGGAGGGAGGGAGGGAAAGAAGGAGGAAAGGAAGGAAGGAAGGAAGGAAGGAAGGAAGGAAGGAAGGAAGGAAGGAAGGAAGGAAGGAAAGAAGGAAAGAGAAAGAAAGAAAAGTGCTGAAAACTGTATTCTGCAGTAGGAGTTAAGGATCTAGAAAGTTTAGGAAACAACCGAGATGGTAAGTTCCTTAGCATCTTTAATGTTTCTCCTACCAATGGACTTCTACACTCAGTCTTAGGAATAGTCTGACTGGCTCACAGTTCACAAATTTTTTTACTAAGGTTGAATTTAGCCATGGCTTATATATCATTTATTTAATTCAGCAATGTTTATCATCATTTATTCATTTGCCAGTTGATTCTACAAAAAATTTTAAGCACCTATTTGTATAGACACTGTTGACATAAAACAGTCTTTGTGGTGTCTGTAGTTCAATGAGAGAGGCAGATGCTAAAGAAATATAGGCACACTTAATACATAAAAGGCACTTTTATGTGGCACAGAGTCCCTGCCGTATGACCCAACCAGAAGGTTCAAGTATTTCAGTACAATTGAGGTCAACTTCAATGTTAAAAATACTTCCTAAGTACAACAGTAATTTTTAGTGCATATTATATACACGGGCCACGAAAGAAAAACCCTAATTTGAACTTTATATTTGTTAATTTTTAATGAAAATACTAATTACTCCTTACCCATTTCTGTGAAACTCTGAATTTTTACTTGTGATGAGTCCAGGTCTATTGGATAGACGTTCAGCATTAGTAAAATGACAGAACATGTTACAGGGAAAGTATAAGAACATACAGATTCATTTTCTTTTAAGTTTGAAAAAAAGGAGTCTTTGACTCAAATGGAGCTTCTGTTTGGTGAATTAATGGGTCACCATAACCAAATAATTGTAAGTCACAATTTAACTGAAAACCAGAGGGTAAAAATAGCAAAGACTAAACATATAATATCCTTCTTTCTTCGTCTTTGCTTCTGAAAGGTGTGTCTTTCCTGAACTATGAATCACTGCCACAGACTTTGCAAATTCGTTCCATAAGAGGGAAGTACCAGAGCAGCAGTAATGTTCTCATCGCGGGCTTTGCTGCTTTGGAGGGAAGAGGGGCACAGTCCACAGCTTAGATAACTCACATTCCCCACAGGTTGCATAAAAAGGAAACTATTAAAACATAAATATTCTGCATTATTTCACATTACCTTTGCACAATAACTGTGATGACTATACTAATAGCAGGCGTGATCTTATTGCCTCCTTTCTTCTTAAACTTGAGTCTTGGGTATCATCATAATCAACATTATAAAGCTTCCAACATCTCAATCCTAAAAAGTAAATGAAAGCATGGTCCATAAAATTTACAGCTTATGCTTAGTATTTTGGCAACCATTGGTACTCCATAGGTCTGAAAGTAAAATAAATAGGGCTTGAATTTTGAGTCAAAATCAAAATTAAGGTTTTCTTTTTCTTTTATGACTTGGCTTGCTACATAATTCTGATTTCTACAGAAAAATTTCTGAAAAATTTTTGGTAAAATTCTGCTTGCTAAAAGTTTTTTACCAAATTCCCAGATTAATAATTGTTATCTTAGCCAAAACTTTTTCAACATTGTTAAAACATAGCATTGTCTAAAGTCTCTCTCTCTGTGTGTGTATGTATATATAGATGCACACAGACTTTATTTATAATTTTTGCATGCCCTAAAATTTCTGTTTATGTATTCTTTCTGATTGTTTTTCCAAAAAATTAACACCCACATTGACTTATTAGCTTCTCTCCTAAGATAGTTTTCTTTCCATATATGAAACAAAGTTGAAAAAAATAGCTTATTTTACATCATATAGTAATAAGTTAAGTATCATATATATTCTTCTTTGTCTTCCCAATAACAATTGCTTGAACAATGATGATAATGAATTTGTGGGTGGGATTATTATTACTTTGTCCTTCTTTACCCTCTTTTGTATAATTCAGGGTACAATGTACTTCTTTACCCTCTTTTGTGTAATTCAGGTACAGCAGCACCACATAGTGGACATTTTGGTACTTCTCTGTGAAGAATCATTTCACTTACCTTCAAAGTAGGAAATTGGTTTGCTTTAAGGAATGCAATTTGTGTGGATATTGCTGACGATTATCTCTCTTAATATTGCTCTGGTGAGCAAATGTGAAGTTACAGATTTTACCTAATATAAGAATAATATTCAGCCTCACAATTATTGTGAAAAGATAAAAGAGAAGTATTTTAAAATAAGTGTGAAGATACACATAAGTCTGTGTTTCTAATTTACTATGTAATACTAATTATATCCTAAAGTAGACTTTGTAAGGGAAGCAAAACTAATGCTTAGATTTTTAGTAATAATAATTCTCAGAGTAAGCCATTCATCCTCATCCACATTCCTACATATCTATAGAAAGATGCCTAATAGAGGTAATTATTGCTGTTGCGATTAAATCAAGGCACAAAGAAAAAAATAATCATGTATGCTATCCCAGGAGTTGATATGTAAATCCAGTTAACAAAGAGAAAAGTTATGCTAATATTAACATTCTCATTTTCTTTTGCCACAGTAAGTTTGGATTTGTCAGACATCAATTAAAATCAGCATGGGAGCATGGATTTTGCACATTCATGGAGAAACATAAAGAGCTGCCATCTAAATGCAATAATACAGTATTTACTATTGTTTTAAGACTCACACCACTTTTTGTCCCAGAATAATTTATCCTCCCTGACTCAGAGTACAACTCCCTGGTTAGATTGGATCAGAAACAAATTGACAACCCAGAGAGGAAGCATTGTATAGAAGGGGCAGCTTACCCCCAGCCGCATGCTTTAGGGGCTTCACCCAGTTTGTTCATAGAATCAGACTCACTGGAAATATTCAGGACTTAGAATGGTGCAAGGTGAAAAGGAGGAAATGGAGTCATTTGCAAAAGATAAAAAACACAGTCACTTCCACAGAGTTCAATCATGCAATTACTTGTTGAATTAACCAGACATTTCTCAGTTAACGTCTACATACAAAGCACTGATCCAGGCACTATGGACTATATAGCAGGAGTTGGCAAACCGCAACTAGTATGTGGCCTGGTTTTCTACAGCCTGTGAGCTGGGGATGAATTTACTTTTTTTTTTTTTTTTGAGACGGAGTCTTGCTCTGTCGCCCAAGCTGGAGTGCAGTGGCGCGATCCTGGCTCACTGCAAGCTCCGCCTCCTGGGTTCACTCCATTCTCCTGCCCCAGCCTCCCGAGTAGCTGGGACTACAGGCACCCGTCACTGCGCCCGGCTCATTTTTTTTTGTATTTTTAGTAGAGACGGGGTTTCACCGTGGTCTCGATCTCCTGACCTTGTGATCCGCCCGCCTCGGCCTCCCAAAGTGCTGGGATTACAGGTGTGAGCCACCGCGCCCGGCCAGAATTTACATTTTAAAAGCTTGTTTAAAAAGGAGAGAGAGAGAATAAAGAGTATGTGACTGAGATATTTTGCCAGCAAAACCTAAAATACTGACTATCTTGTCTTTTACAGAAAAAGTTTGCTGACCCCTGCCATTGACAGAGATTTAACACTCAATAAAGTTAGAGTCTGGAAAGGATACTAAAACAATAACAATAGAACAAACTCAATAACTTATAACTTTCAGTCATTTACTGTGTGTTCAGAACTGGGTTAAGGCTGGTTGTGATGGGTGATACCTGTCATCTCAGCACTTTGGAAGGCCCAGGCGGGAGCATTGCTTGAGCCCAGGAGTTTGAGACTAGCCTGGGCAATATAACAAGACCCCATTTGTACAAAAAATACCGAATAAAAATTAATCATAAGTGGTGACACATACCTGTAGTCCTAGATACTTGGGAAGCTGAGGCAGGAAAGTCACTTGAACCCAAGATTTTGATGCTGCACTGGGCTATGAATGCACCACTGCACTCCAGCCTGGTTGACAGAGCTAGACCCTGTCTCTTAAAAAAATTAATTAATTAGTCTGGGCACAGTGGCTCACGCCTGTAATCCCAGCACTTTGGGAGGCCAAGGTGGGTAGATCACAAAGTCAGGAGATCGAGACCATCTTGGCCAACATGGTGAAACCCTGTCTCTACTAAAAATACAAAAAGTAGCCAGGCTTGGTGGCCTGCACCTGTAGTCCCAGCTGCTCAGGAGACTGAGGCAGGAGAATTGCTTGAACCTGGGAGGCAGAGGTTGCAGTGAGCCAAGATCGTACCACTGCACTCTAGCTTGGGGACAGAGCGAGACTCTATCTCAAAAAAAAAAAAAATTAATTAATTAATTAAAATAGAATTGGGGTAAGTATACCATATTAATCTTCACCAAAGAAAGTATGAGGTAGTTATAATTATTATCAATTTAACAATGAATAACCCAAGACTTAAAAAGGCTAACAAATAAGATCATGTAAATGACCAAATCTGGGATTAAAATCTAGGCCATCTAGCCCACAGCACTTAACCACTCAGTTCAGGTACATAAATAAGAACGAAAAAAAGAGTAGAGAAATATAAAACTACAATATACTACAGCAAAACAGAGGTGGCAGATAACACTTCCAGAGGGCTGTTCAGGGAAGATCCTTGGACCATGGTAGTTTTTAAGTTGGGCCTTGGAAGATGAGAGTGATTCAGATGCCTGACACTGCAGGGAAGGGCAGCCAGCTTTGGAACAGCCTAGGGGCAGAAGCATCGAGGGTGTTGGGGAGCAGCGAGCCCCCCACTTAGCAGAAAGAGAAGGTACAGGAAGATACTACTGGGAGATGAGTAGGAAACCTCGGTTAGAGCTAGACTGTGGATGGTGCTGAATTAAGGAAAAATGGGGAATTTAAATAAATGAAAGTGACTGGACATTTATGACTAAACAGTTGACGTAATCAGCCCTGTGCTATGGGGAGGTTAATCTTACAAGGGTGTTTTGGATGGATTAAAAGAACTGGAGACAGGAAAATAAATGAGTAGGCTATTAACAATAATCCAGGTCTGAGATGATGAAGACCTGAACTAGAGTAGAGACAGTGAAAACAGCATGCTAGAGAGGAAAATGTATTGTTAAGGTCTCCACCTACCAAAGCTACTACTAAGTAATGCAAGAAGGAAAAGGTAAGTGGCCTGGCAATGACAACCCCCCCACCCCGCTTCCTCAGACCCCCCCATAAAGGCTAAATGTTGTCTTCTTTTGATAATTGTCGCTACTTTTTCCCCAGCCTTGTGCCACCACACTACCATGCATAAACACATGCACACGGGTACACACATGTATGGACATCAGTTTTACTGACTGAAGAGCCCAACATTGGTTATCTTGATAAAGTCAAATTTACTTTAATGGAATTTCACCTGAATAAAAACGTCAGTGTTTTGAGGTTGAGTGGAGAGGTGGGGAAAACAATGCCACACACCATGATTTACCATGTTTACAATCCACAGGAATTGCCCTCTACATGGGTTGCAACATCTGTATCCAAATCAACAACTCACACTTCAGACAGATAGGCCTTGGTTTAATGAATCTGTCACTTTAAAATATGGACTATAGGCCAGGCGTGGTGGCTCACGCTTGTCATCCCAGCACTTTGGCAGACGGAGGCAGGAGGATCACTTGAGGTGAGAAGTTCAAGACGAGCCTAGGCAACATAGTGAAACCCCATCTCTATAAAATTTTTTTAAAAATTAGCTGGGCATGGTGATCTCAACTGTAGTCCTAGCTACTCAGGGAGCTAGGACAGAGGATCACTTTAGCCCAGGAGGTCAAGGCTGCAGTGAGCTATGATGGTGCCTCTGCACTCCAACCTGGATGACAGAGCGAGACACTATCTCAATTTTTGTAAAATTAAAAAATTAAAACTAAAATTGAGTGTCTATTCAGCAGGGGAAAGAAGGGAAAGAAGGGAAGTTCCAATCTCTGCCCTTGAGGAGTTAAGAGTTTAATAGGCAAACGGAATATATATACCAAATGAATACAGGACATTTTTAAAAAGCAACATGTTGATGCCATCAAATTGTATTCCTTTGGAGCACTTAAGGCATGTATTCTTTTTTTGTATAGCTGAATAATCTGAACAGGTGAGTTTAACCATTGTTTCACTCCCCATTTACATGTCTAACCTCTTTATTTCAACCTCCTTGAATAAATTTTTTTAAATGCTACTTACTATCATCACTCCTTAAACAGTATCTGGGCCTTGCTGGGACAGATTGGTGGTGAGTCCATAATAAAGGGCAGGAAGTGACTTGGTAAATTCTTTTTTTTTTTTTTTTTTGAGATGGAGTCTCGCTCTGTCGCTCAGGCTGGAGTACAGTGGTGCGATCTCAGCTCACTGCAAGCTCCGCATCCTGGGTTCAAGTGATTCCCCTGCCTCAGCCTCCAGAGTAGCTGGGATTACAGGTGCCCGCCACCATGCCCGGCTAATTTTTTTATTTTTAGTAGAGACGGAGTTTCATCATGTTGGCCAGGCTGGTCTTGAACTCCTGACCTTGTGGTCGGCCTGCCTTGGCCTCTCAAAGTGCTGGGACTACAGGCGTGAGCCACCATGCCTGGCTGTGACTTGGTAAATTCTAAGGACTTACCAAAGTCAAGCATAGAATGACTTTGTTGTCCCGAGATTGTGATTACTTCAAGCCAAGGTGGAGAGATGAAAATGTAGTTGAGGGGAAAAGCAAATTCAAAAGCCAAACATGGCTATATTAAGCACTGAGTTGAAAGAGTAGGGTGAGGACCCAAACCACTGGCAACAACACTGGAAGCCAAGAGTGTGGGAGAACGGAACGCAGGGCAGTGGAGCTGGTGACTCAGGCATCTGAGACAGTAGGTCCTTGTTCTGTAAATGTGCAGTGAAGTCTTGCCTGGCCTACGTGGAGAGAGGAGCCCCTTAAAGATGACACCAAACTGGACAGCCACCGTCTACTGATCATTAATGTGTTCTGGATTGGGAGATGTTACAGGAGAGTGGGACTAACAAATCTAAGTGCATGCATGCTGAAAGGATGACAAATAGCAAAAGTGTCAATATAATCAAATAAGATAAATCAAGTATATTCTCATAGGGGTGACTTTGCACTCGGATTTCAAAGCTCATATTCCAGGCCTTTGCTATTGTTGACTCACCTGGTCAAATTGCCAACAGCATGCTGTGGGCTCCTTTCTGGGCCAACGTGCCTTTGAATCCCAAGTACTACTGCCGTCAATCATCTTTGAGCCTGCAAGTTAGGATTCTTGGTAGTAAAGGAAGAAGGCAGATTTTTTGAGGAGCTATTCTGGGAGCCTTCTTGTTATCCACTGGACACTGCTTATTTCACTTTGTGGACTTACAGTGTAGCAGCTGTGTTTCGATTTCTCCTGTAAGGCTTGCTGCAGAGGAATATCATCAATTAAAACAGACAAAAGGAGACCACAAATTACTTTACCAGTTACCCCTAAGCTGACAGTCTGTAGATTACAACCAAATCTTAAAGTGTTTTCCCGGTCAATTGTATTATTCCACAGCTCTTAAGTGTCTATTTGAAGACCTAAAGCAGGTGAGGTTTTCGGCCCAGATCCAGAGTTTAAAATTTGTGTAATATAAAGTAAGCCTACCTACAGCTTTATGAGAATTTCTGTTAAGCTTTTGGGAGTTTAGTCTGTATGCTGTCATCCTTCATTTTTCAAGGAATACGTTTTTTAATGATGGTGTTTCCCATATATACTTCCTATCATCGGCAACATCTACCTTGAATTATTTATAAGCTGCTGTCAAACTTTCAGAACTTTTCTGCCTCACGTGTATGTTCTAGCATACCAAACTTGATTCTCTCCCCCTCTCTCTCTCACTGTGGATGGAGAAAGCTTTAAGAGGCCCTTGGTGGGTTTGTGTGGTAGGAGAGAGCTTGTGGGGAGAAGTATGGATTGGGGAGTGGAGACATGGAAACAGTTCTGGCAAAGTGGCTTTGCACAGAGCTGCTCCATCCACGTGATACCTTAGCAGTCCAAGCTGCAGGAAGGGAAGGCTGGCCACATGCCAGCTGCTCACTGGGAAAGAGTGATGGCTCCTGTAGACTGGCAGCAGGAGTTTGTTCTGCCTCTTCAAAACGCTGTCAGGAGACTTCTTTGCCAATGAATGAATCCCTGGGCCACCAAAGGGGGTAAGTGGATTCACACATACACCTCCAGGTGAGAGGCATGGAAAAAAGGCTTCCTCTCCCCTGTACCTCGGAGACCTGGTCGTAGTTCTGATTTTACTAACAGCTAGCTGTGTGGGCCAAGGTAAAATTATTTGACATCTATGAGTTCCAGTTATTTTGTTGTGAATAAAGAGGGGATCTGAGTAAAGAATGTCTCTGACTCTAAAATGCCGTGGGCCTGTAATCTCTCAGTGTACCTGGTAACCTCAATAAAAGTGAAAGTCTGGTGTGACAGCTCTTCTAGAGCTTCTTTCGTCTAGTCATGTCTATGATCAGGCCAAGTCTTATAGTTTGTGGGATTGATACAAGATTCAGAATAACTGTGTGTCATCAGAAACAGAAGTTTGGAAAAGACATTTCCCCAAACTAAATTAAATATCACTGCTCAAAAATAATAAAATGCTATAGAAAGAAAATATCAATGCCACCACAAATCAACATTGGAGGAACAGCCCTAAAAAACATCTGGAAAATAGTATTAAGTTAACAAACCACTAGATAAAATGTTTGATTTCCCAGTCACTGATGTTACTAACTGCAAAAGCAGTTAAAAAGTTTTATGAGGAATAATATCTTGGCACTGATGAACAGCAAGAAACCCAGCTGTTTGCACTTGCTGTATAACAAGTGCCAATGCACATACTGTAATCCTCAGTCTGCTGAGCACTGCAATGGCAAACTGCACAATATGACAGAACGTTCCTTATTGGGCAAGAGTGACCAGGCTATTGGGACTCAGTAACAGGCAAATGCCTCCTTTTACTACAACAGCCCACTTCGAGGGCAACTTCCTTGTGAATTGTTGTTTCTTGCTATATATTCATTCATTTGCTTTTACTAGAAATTTATATCATGGTCTGGAAAGAACTTCTATTTCCAGGCAAGAGTTCCTTTAAACCATTCCAGATGTTGGAAACATTATGAGACTGGCCTAAGAAGAGGAGAGGTGGGGATTTGAACATGAGCTTTGTAGGTGACAGACAGAAAAGGAAAGGGCCCATAGGTGAGTGGACATGAAGAGGGATAAGCAGATAAAGATTCATGGGAATCCTTAAGCTCTCCACCTCAAAGTGCTAGGAGAATACCCATCCTGCAATTGAGATTTTGAAAGAGACTAAGATAAAGCTGGAAGACAAAGGAGAAAGGAAGGGTTCAGACATCCTGACGTGTTATTTCCAGTGCTACTTAGGCACTCACTGAAATCAGCAATTCTTTAAAATTAAGAAGGAAAAGTCTAATCAACTTGGCTATCATTTCCTTTGATGATTAATTGTTAAGCTTCTAGTGTGTATCAGGAAAAGTTCCAAGTATGGAAGGTGGCGCAGAATAATAATGAACAATAAAAAAAGGTCTGTTCCAAAAGATACATTATTTAGGCAATCTCCTGTATAAATGATCAATCACCATCTACAACAAGTGTTAAGAAAACAAAAAATATATATGTAGGAAGGGGGTTTCTTCTTTTTCTTCTATGCACATGTTAGAAAAGATGGATAATAATCAAATAACAAAAATAAATACACAAGTGCAAATGTGATGAGTGCTACAAGGCGAAGTAGATGGTTCTATGAGAAATAATCAGAATATTTGGCCTTGTCAGCAAGGTAAGGGATGGCTTCCTTGAGGAAGGGATATTTGAACTTTCATCTACAGAATAAGTGGAATTTCATTAGGCGAAAAGGGGGTGTTCTGTGCTGGAAACACGTGAGGGGAGAAGAAAAGACACACACACAATACCTTTAAGGGCAAACAACCTTTATCCCACGTAAATGGCAATGCAGCTATAATAAGCAAATGATATAATAAGCAAATGGATGTAATAAGCAAATTGCAATGGGGAGAGGAGAAGGGAAAAGATATATATATTTACAGTCACCAGACTGTGAACGATTCACCACCAGACTGGGAAGCAACAGCCTGGGCTCCAGAGTCGGACACTTGTCCATGCACAGACGAGGAGAGGTCTTATGAAGCTCTGGTGTGGTCTGGGACCATAGCTCGTTTTGTAACGAGTTGTTTGGCATGAGGCCCAGTCACGAGGGCCCTTCGCGACTGGACTCAAGGAACACAAAAAGGTCAACTTGTTTTTGCGATTGTCTGTTGTTTTTCAACAACTAACATATAGGACTAGACTGAAATAGAGATTTCTGTGAAACAGTGCTGGACGAATGCCTCAAGGGGCTCATGCAACCTGTTCCAGGACTTGGTGACCATTGTTTGTGTCTATGTTCGATTGAGTTCAAATTTAATATTTACCTTTTCCTCCACAAGGGGCTGGATGGAGGTGGGGAAGAGTTCTCTAGAAAAGAGTCTAAATAAATGGGCTAATCAAGGTGCTGCTAGGCCAGTGTTCAAGAATGGAGAGCACTGATATGGAGCCTGCTACAAACTGAAACTAGGGGGAAAATGTAGGAGCAAAATGTGCAGGCGTCTACAGGAGTTTTATCTTTAATCTCAAAGCTTTAAAGGGTTTTTTTAGCTGAGGATAACACGATCAGATTTGGCACTGAGAAGAGCCCTCTGGCTGCATTTATGTAGAATGGATTACAGGATGCAGATAGACTACTCAGTAAATTATTTCTGTAGTCCAAGTGATAGAGGACGGCAGCTTGTACGAGGATGGTGGTGATGGTGGAGGAGATGAAAAACTCTAAGGGAGCGTAAGGTAAGCATGTTAGGTCTATGACTGTAGAGTTGGCACACAGCCCCAAAAGCCACATTTTTCATTCAAACAAGAATTTGCTTTGAATGAAAAAGGAAGACAATGAATGGCACTGTAAGAAACACGAACAATCAAGGAAGCTTACCATATCCTTTCTTATGCATGTTACTTCCCAGTATTGGCCAACCACCTATGCTAAAAATGACGCAGAAGGAAAGGGAAATATGGAAGAACTCATAGTTCTTTTACTTTCAACCCTTCCTTATTTTTCAGCAAGTTAAAAGTAGAGTGTTCATAAAATGTGCATCTATCAAGAAGTGAAAAAAATAATTAATTTTGTGAGGCATTTCCACTCTTCTTTCGGAAACAAAATGCATATGCATGTATGAATTGTGTAATTTTGGTAATTCCACATATGGGTTAAGTGCTTTTATATTTGCATTTATTTGCTTGGTTATTATTTATGTAATTTTTAGAGACAGGGTCTTGCTCTGCTACCCATGCTGGAGTGCAGTGATGTGATCATGGCTCACTATAGCCTTAACCACCTGTGCTCAAAGATCTTCCTACCTCAGCCTCCCAAGTAGCTGGAACCACAGGCATGTGCCACCATGCCCAACTAGCTTTTTTGTTTTTGTTTTTTTGTAGAGAGAGGGCTCTCATTCTTTTGCCCAGGCTGGTCTTGAACTCCTGGGCTCAAGCAATCCTCCCACTTCAGCCTCCCAAAGTGCAGAGATTACAGGCATGAGCCACCACACCTGGCCACACATATATTTAACTGACATTGCACAATATAATGATAAACAGTAAATTCATGCTAATAAAACTTTTAATTTTTATTTATTTACAATGACACTAAATTAAAAGAGACACCGTAACAAGTTGAGAGAGACTGTAGAAGAAAAGGAAAAACGTATTTTAGTACGTTAGTGGCACTTTTGCCTTTCTCTTTTGAATAAGGCATTCAGCATTTTCGTCTTACATGAAGATGATGCAACAGGCCCTGCACAATACATACCTTCCTAGGTTGTAGTTGGCTATTTATTTACTCAATTACCACGAGGCTGCCACTGCTGAACACATGGTAAGCAAGATGGAAATGGCAAATAAAACCAAATGTGGATTTGGGTAAGGAGAGACTTGATTCACAATGGTTACTACAGTGGGAGGAGTAGGACTATGGCAATAGGGAGAACACTCGGATCATGCAACCTGCAAGTTTCTCGTTGGTCTTTATAAGGAGATTAGCACACAGACATGTGCATGCACAGAGGAAAGAGCATGTGAGGACACCACCATGGGAAGACAAGCTTCTGATAGATGGAGGGCTATCTGCAAGCCAAGGAGAGAGGCCTCAGAAGAAATCAAATCTGCCGACACCTTGATCTAGAACTTCTAACCTCCAGAACCATGAGAAAATAAATCTGGGTTGTTTAAGCCACCCAGACTGTGGTATTTTGTTATGACAGCCCTAGCAAATTAACAGTCTTCTTAGTTTTTAGATACTTTGCGTATTCCATACACAAGTCTTTGTCAGATATATATATTGCAAATATTTTCTACTGAACCTACTTGGCTTATTTTCTGAAAAGTATCACTTAAAGAATAGATGTCTTTAATTTTCATAAAGTCAAATTATTCAGTTCTTCTATATTATGGTTTGTGGTTTTCTTTTTTCTTTTTTTTAAGACAGGATCTCACTCTGTCACCCAGGCTGGAGTGCAGTGGGACGATCGCAGCTCACTGCAGCCTCAAATTCCTGGGCCCAAGAGATCTTCCCACCTCAGCCTCCTGAGTAGCTGGGACCACGGGTGTGTACCACCATGCCTGGCTATTTTTGTTTTTTGTTTTTGGCAGAGACAAGGTCCCACTATGCTGCCCAGGCTGGTCTTGAACTCCTGAGCTGAAGTGATCCTCCCACCTCAGCCTCCAAAGTGCTGGGATTATAGGCATAAGCCACTGTGCCCAGCTGGTTTGTGCTTTTTTGTGGAGTCATTCCCAAGTCACCTCTCTGCCTCATTATGTCAACCAGGGATGAATAAGGAGACTAAAAACATGCCAGTTATATCAACAGAAAAGTTTAATATAAATAATTATTAAGTAGTAAATATGGCGAACTACTAAAAGAGATAAAGAAGACTCTAAGGGGTATAGAAATAGCAACTGCAGATGGCAGCTACTACCTCTAAAGCCAATGGAGAATGCACGAAGAAGAAAATGTGAAAATTTAGAGGGGGCAGGCCAGGCACAGTGGCTCACTCTTGTATTCCCCGCTCTTTGGGAGACTGGGTGGGAGGACCGCTTGAACCCAGGAGGTCGAGCCTGCAGTGAGCCATGATCGCGCCACTGCACTCCAGACTGGGTGACAGAGTGAGACCTTGTCTCAAAAAATAAATAAAACTAAAAATAAAAAATTTAGAAGGGGCATCTTCCCCACTAAGGCTGAGAGGCCTCTCAGAAGAGGTATGACTGCCACAGAAACATTCAGCCTGCTGGTGGCATGGAAACTTCTGGAGGATGGGAACCCAGCAGCCTACCCCTAGGTGACAGAGGAACTTGGTGAAGGGCACAGATCTCAGGAGGTTAACAGGACTCACTGACCACAGCTCTGGTCTCAAGATTTGAACTGCTTAGTTAAAAACACTCCAAGCAGGAGAGGAGAGGGGAGGGGAAAGAGGAGGGAACCTAGAGCGAAGAAGACGGAAAAGGAGCCAAATGGGTAAGAGGAAAAACAGAAAAGTGGGGAGTATTGGAATCTGAGAGTTGGGCATTTAATGCTGCTAAAAGAATTATTGGCTGGGTGTGGTGGCTCATAACTGTAATCCCAGCACTTTGGGAGGCCAAGGCAGGTGATCACAAGGTCAGGAGTTTGAGACCAGCCTGACCAATATGGTGAAACCCTGTCTCTACTAAAAATACAAAAATTAGCCAGGTGTGGTGGTGGGTGCCTGTAGTCTCAGCTACTCGGGAGGCTGAGGCAGAGGAATTGCTTGAACCCAGGAAGTGGAGGTTGCAGTGAGCCGAGATTGTTCCATTGCACTCCAGCCTGGGCGACAGAGCGAGACTCAGTCTAAAAAAAGAAGGAAGGAAGGAAGGAAGGAAGGAAGGAAGGAAGGAAGGAAGGAAGGAAGGAAGGAAGGAAGGAAGGAAGGAAGGAAGGAAGGAAGGAAGGAAGGAAGGAAGGAAGGAAGGAAGGAAGGAAGGAAAGAAAGAAAGAAAGAAAGAAAGAAAGAAAGAAAGAAAGAAAGAAAGAAAGAAAGAAAAGAAAAGAAAAGAAAAGAAATTATCAGTCTTTTGTATTTGAGATTTCTTTCTTCTAGCCCATCTTCATTTAATTTTATTTAACCTTTTATCTTTCCATATCTGCCTAGATATTGTCTCATTGTCTCTTCTGGACACCTTCTCAAATCTGCCCCCAGCCCCAACACATGGTTAGTGCTCCTTTGGCTGCCAAACACCCTTGTGTTTACCCTTGTGATAAAATCCTTGAAGTAAGAGACTATGTTCTACTCTGCATTCTGTCTCTGGATCATAATATACTCCTCAGCACATTGCTAGTATTTCAACATTTGATAATTTTTAAAAATCTGAATAAATCACTCTTTTCTCTGTCCCTTAGCCTTTTTACTTGTACTTTTGTCAGGGAACTTATTAGGTATTACTATTTTTGTAAATTGTTTTCTGTCCCACAAAAACTGTTAGCTTGTACTAATCTTTGGATTCCTTTGATTGACAAGCACTGTGCATTGCACAAAGTAAGCATTTACTGATTATTTGCTGTATTAAATGTCACCAAACTCATAAAAGGTAATTATAATGTTGTAAAACTGATTTTGTGGTTGGCATATAAACTGGCTCTGAAGATATTTTTAAAATAATTTTATCAGAAGGCATGCAAGAATCTTGGAGTATTGGTTTATACTCATTTGGCTGCAGGAAACAGAAACTCTATCAAGTTACAGGCTGAGTATTCATAACTTGAAAATCCCAAATCCTCCAAAATCCAAAACTTTTTGAGCATCAACATGACTCTAAGGAAATGCTCAGTGTAGCATTTCGGATTTGAAACTTTTGTACTGGGGATACTCAACCTGCAGTTTAAATAGAAAGGAAGGAGCGTTTCTTACTATAAGGAGTAGGACTACAGCCAAGACTCTGGAATGGCCTGGAATCAGGCCCTTCATCACTGGCAGCAGTACTCTTTGTCATTCCTTTCTGCAAGTCCTCCACTCACAGTGATACTTCATTCAGTCTTTCATCCTTTTCCTCCTTTTCTTCACTGATATCAATGAATGGAATGACAAGGTGGAGGAGGGACATGCCTTGGTAAGCATTCTGTCTGGTTGAAGATGGACCCCTACAACTCAAGAATTTACAGCTCCTCCATTTAAGACAGATTCCAAACTAAGACTGGATTATTTTATTCTCACTCCCGAATTGAGAGCGAAGGAACTCTTATTTACCTTTTTAAAAATCAAAATTTTGTTTTTGTCAAGTGTCTACTCCTAGTCCAAGCAACAAGGGTCCAAGCAGGGTCCGTAGGGAAAGAATGGCTGTAACTATGAGAACCAGGGAGTAGATGGGAATAGGGAGGAAGGAAAATTCAGTGGAACTAGACAGAAGAATTGGAACCCAGGATCTCAGTTTTAAAAATATTTTTTAATCACCCATTCTCTTTTTCTCCCTTTCCTCCTTCCTTCCTCTCTTACCTCTTCATTCCTTCCCTCTCTAGACACTCCCCTCCAGCAATGCAAGCTTATCTAATTATGTTCCTACTTAAGAAATTCCAGAGGCTAATTTTGAAACAAACTAGGTGTGGAGTCCCAACTGCAGCATCCTCCCACTTAGCAGGGGTCACAAACAATTAGTCCACCACCACCAGGCTGGAGTAAAGATGACGCCAAGCAGACCTCCAGAGAGAATTATGCAACCTAGCCATCTGAACAAAGACACACAGACCCCACATCCTGCACCACTCCCCCATGTCTCCCATACCAAATTTCCCTTTAAAAACTCTATGATAAATTTTACAATTTAAGATGGCAAGGTTTGCTGGCTCTCCAATTAAACCTGCTTTTCCTTCCACCAACCCTCGCCTCTCGTGTCTGGCTTTTCAGCCATGAGCAGCCAAATCTGTGTCTGGTTACAGTATCCTAATAAGTTATCCACTACACCAAGCCACCTGGGTCAGAGGTTAAAAGGAAGAAACTAAGTCTTCCAGGAACCTATACAACTATAGGGCTGACCCTAAATTTGGTAGTAGGCAATTCAATGTAGGTAGAGCAGAGTCAGATTTGATGTGTTTTGGCCGACACAAAGGGCTTAGGTGTCATTTGTGTACATATTAGATACAACCACCAATGGGGCTGAGGCTCCTTATATAGCTTGCTTAGTAGTAGCTTATCTATTGATTGAGCCCAGACAACTTTAAAGGTATTGGGACTAAGAAAAAAAAAATTATTTTTGTTTTTTTTTTTTGAGATGGAGTGTCAGTCTGTTGCCCAGGCCGGAATGCAGTGGTGCAATCTCAGCTCACTGCAACCTCTGCCTCCTGGGTTCAAGCAGTTCTCCCTGCCTCAGCCTCTTGCGTAGCTGTGATTACAGGTGTCCACCACCACACCCAGCTAATTTTTGTATTTTTAGTAGTGACGGGGTTTTGCCATGTTGGCCAGGCTTGTTTCGAACTCCTGACCTCAGGTGATCCACCCACCTTGGCTTCTCAAAGTGCTGGGATTACAGGCATGAGCAGGCAGAACTAAGAAAATATTGAAGCTTATGATTTTATTTCGAGTACTAGCACTGTATTAGTCCATTCTCACACTGCTATAAACACAAACCTGAGACTTGGTATTTATAAAGAAAAGAAGTTTAATTGGCTCATGGTTCTGTGGACTGTACTAGTGTCTGCTTCTGGGGTGGACTCAGGAAACTTACAATTATGGTGGAAGGTGAAGGGGAAGGAGGCATATCTTCACATGGCAGAGCAGGAGAGACAGAGAGTGAAGGAGGAAGTGCTCCACATTTTCAAACAACCAGATCTCATGAGAACTCACTCACTATTATGAGAACAGCAAGGTGGAAATGTGCCCCCATGATCCAATCACCTCCCACCAGGTCCTCTCCAACACTGGAGATTACAATTCAACATGAGATTTGGGTGGGAACATTGAGCCAAACCCTATCATGCACATCGCTAAAATAAGCATATCACTACCCAAGCTGATTGCTTTGAAAGACAGCATTTATTTATGTGGCTATGTTCTGAGAAGTATGAAGAAAATTAACTTCATTATATTGTATCACAATTCATACCATTTGTCCTATATTTATGGTAGGAGAAGATGACATTGAGCATGGTGTATACTTAATGTCTCATTTGTTTTACAAACTAAGAGGATACAAAGGAAATTAACCCCCCAAATTACTGAACATTATGAGATCTACTCTGCTGCCTTATTGTCACATGGTAACTACTTGCCTAGGATCATATAGATTTTTAAAATATTAACACATAACTCACTGACCAGAACTGGTCCCGTGGTCCAACCTAATCACCACGTGCAATGCAGTCATGTGCCGACGGTGGAATGCTAGGACAACATGGTAGCTGCAGTACCAATGCTTATTCTCTGCCACGCACTTTCCCCCGCCATGTCCCACCCTAACACTTTAAGGTTAAAATGCAGATAAAACTTTACCTGAATTTTAAAATAAAAACAAATAGTACAGTGTTATCAGAACAGAGTAGATTCTTTTTGTAATAAAGATGGGATCTTATTCTGTTGCCCAGGCTGGTCTTGGACCACTGAGATCAAGTGATCCTCCCAGTTTAGCCTCCCAAAGTGGTGGGATTACAGATGTGAGCCAGCTCAGAAAGTAGATTCTTTTTATTTTATTTTATGATTTTAAGTTCCATGGTACATGTATGGGATGTGCAGGTTTTTTACATAGGTAAACATGTGCCATGGTGGTTTGCTGCACCTATCAACCCATCATCTAGGTACTAAGTCCAGCATACATTAGCTATTTTTCTTATGCTCTCCCTCCCCCCACACCCCTGACAGGCCCCAGTGAGAAAGCAGATTCTTAATGTTGAAATTTTAGGTGTAGGACAAGGGGATTGATTATAAGGATAAACAGAAATGGATGTAGATAGAGAGCTTCCTGTACTCTCAAATGAGACGACTGCAATAAACAGCTTTACTTAAGCAGGTCCATGATGCTGGGACTGTTCAAAAAGTGTTACATGCTATGGAGCAAGGAGTTGAAGGATTCTAGCAGCATTAAAGAAAATGTTAATTTATTTGGTTTCATCTCATCCTAGTCAATAAGTCAACATATATAAATTGTCCCCCTTTTTGATTGCCTAGAAGTAAGCACTTTTATCTATTCAGTTTTTAGATTCCTATGCATTGCTTTCAAATCAATTGCATGAACGGAAAACTCTTCTCATTAATCACACTCCTCTCCATGCCAGTGAAGTCTCCTCAAGTCAGAGCACATCTACACATTGTCCACCAGATGGCGGTGGAAGCCCACCGACATTGTAGACCACGTAGGAAGTGTCCAGATGGAAAAGCGGGTTGGGGCTTTCTGGTCTGGTTTGTTTTGTTTTGTTTTTTTATTTGTTTGTTTGTTGGGTATTTTTGTTGTTGTTGTTGTCGTCGTCGTCGTTAAATTTTTAAGACGGAGTTTCTCTCTGTCGCCCAGGCTGGAGTGCAGCAGTGAGATCCTGGCTCACTGCAACCTCCACTTCCCAGGTTCAAGCGATTCTTCTGCCTCAGCCTCCCGAGTAGCTGGGACTACAGGCTCCCGCCACCACCCCTGGCTTATTTTTGTATTTTTAGTAGACACAGGGGTTTCACCATATTGACCAGGTTGGTCTCAAACTCCTGACCTTGTGATCCACCCACCTTGGCCTCCCAAAATGCTGGGATTACAGGCATGAGCCACTGCACCCGGCCTCTGGTCTGTGTTTAAAACTAATCATTTTGGGAGGCTGAGGCAGGAGAACTGCTTGAACCAGGGAGGCGGAGGTTGCAGGGAGCTGAGATTGCACCACTGCACTCCAGCCTGGGCGACAGAGTGAGACTCCGTCTCAAAACAAAAACAGACAAAACTAATCATTAAAATGAAGAGGACTGTTGGATGTTAGAGCCTCAGACACGATGCTTTTTTTAAACCTCCATTTTTTTTAATTATTAGAAAGATATGGCATGACAATGTAATTTTAGTATCTAATTAGATTATATTTTTTGTTTAAATTTTAAATTCTGGGTAATCTGTCCATTGAAGGTACTTGGCTGGGGAAGCAATTGAAAGTGTCATTCCTCAGTATGCTTGAAATCTCTCATGCTCTTCATGCCCAACTAAGATATATAAGAGAAAATCCTGTCAGTGGCCATCAGCAGCTGCTGGAGAATGCACCTTTATATCCAGATTCTGGAGTCTTTCAGGCAACCCTCCCTTCTTCCCCTTTGACTTCTGTTTCTCATTCAACTCACCAGATTGGGATAATCATGTGTGTGGAGGAGATTCTCAATCTCTTTGAGCTTCAGATTTCTCATCTGTGGAATTAAAGTGTCTACTTTTTTGAGGAAATAATATATGAACATACATAGAACAATGTCTGGCACAGGCTAAATGCTCCAAAAATGGGAACAATTATTATTTTCTCCTCAGACTTTTACCTTATTTTGAAAGTAAGCAGGCTGGGCATGGTGGCTTATGCCTGTAATCTCAGCACTTTGAGAGGCCGAGGCGGGCAGATCACCTAAGGTCGGGAGTTCGAGACCAGCCTGACCAACATGGAGAAACCCTGTCTCTACTTGTGGGTGGAAAGCCACCCAGGTGCCGAGGCAAGAGACTGAAGGCACAAACTGTTCCAGTATACTAAAACAAAAATAATTAGAATACAAAAAGTTATAGTAAAAAATAAGATATAGATATGATTATATATGAATATTATCAATCATTAGTTGGTAGTGTTGCTCTTTGTTTTATTATTATCATAATTTCTGTTTTATAATCATATCCTAGAAAACACCAGGCCATAGAGTCAGGAGCTGAAGGGACATTGTGAGAAGTGACCAAAAGACAAGAGTGTGAGCCCTCTGTCACGCCGGGATAAGGGCTACTTGAGGGCTCCTTGGTCTAGCGGTAACGTCAGTGCCTGGGAAGGCACTCGTTACTTAGCAGACCGGGAAAGGGAGTCTCCCTTTCCCCGGGGGAGTTAGAGAACACTCTGCTCCACCAACTCTTGTGGGAGGCCTGACATTACCAGGCCTGCCTGCAGTCATCCGGGGGCTTAAACGTCTCCCTGTGGTGCTGTGCTTCAGTGGTCACGCTCCTTGTCCACTTTCATGTTCCGCCTGCACACCTGGCACCTCCTTTTAAGTTCTTAAAAGATAGCAGTAACAAAATCAGTGAAAGTATTAAAGTCTTCGATCTTTCTGATAAGTGCACAGAAGAAATGCTGACGTATACTGTCCTCCCTCTCTGTTTCGGCTGTCACAAAGGGAAAGGCCCCATCACGTGGACACGTGACTTGCTAGACCTTATCAATCATTTGAGATGACTCACACTCCTTACCCTGCCCCCTTGCCTTGTATACGATAAATAGCAGCGCCTGCAGGCATTGGGGGCCACTACCAGACTCTGAGCACTGGTGGTAGTGGTCCCCTGGGCCCAGCTGTGTTTCCTTCTATCTCTTTGTCTCGTGTCTTTATTTTTCTACTCTGTCTCGTCTCTGCACCCAAAGAAAAAAGCCATAGGCCCTGTAGGACTGGACCCTACTCTACTAAAAATACAAAATTAGCTGGGCATAGTGCATACCTGTAATCCCAGCTATTTCTGAGGCTGAGGCAGGAGAATCACTTGAACCCGGGAAGTGGAGGTTGCGGTGAGCTGAGATCAAGCCATTGCACTCCAGCCTGGGCTATAAGAGCAAAACTCTATTTCAAAAAGAAGAAAAAGGAAAAAGAAAAAAGAAACTATAGGGCATTAATTATAGTAACTTGTATACAGTTTTTTCATTTGTGCTAAATGATCATGTAACAAAATTCTGATTGCATAGTGTTATGTGTGTGTGTGCACATTAACTATCAAAATGTCCATATTTTGTATCTACAACAAACTCATATATTGGCAGCAACTACAGTGCTATTGGCCAATTACAACAACAACATGAAACACAGACACCGAGAGAAGAAATGTTATGTAAACCTAGAGTGTGAGCATCTCAGAGCACATATTTTCCAAATGTCAGTTAACAGGGAAAACTCATAGATACCACAACCAGTGACTTTCCCTCCCTGCCCTGAATTATGGTGAAAGTGTATGAATTCTATGACCTGTTTTCAGCTATACAATTTAGAGCTCCACTGGAGTTCTGTGGAAGACCAAGTGAGGAGCTTTCAGTTTTGGAAAGTAGACACTCACATGACATAAATCGCCTAGATTCAGGAAAAAGAACAGCTAGGCAGTTTGCACAATTTACAACTCAGGTGCCATGTGATATCATTTCTGTGGGGATTCTCATTCCAAGATAATGAGACTGATGTTAATAAACAATCGAGATTTTTATTGAGTTTCCTTAAAGGTGTAACACAAGGGTCTCTCCCAGAAAAATAGAAAGTAAAACTTCCTACAATACTTCTCTATCTCTCTCCTCTCTCCAAAGTTCCCTACTCATGACAGCTGCTAAAATCCTCCCTCTCCTCTTTCAATCTCCCAATCCTTCCATGTTGTTATGTAACAGTTTTCTTTCTCTCCTGTTTACTACCTTCTTCCCACATGGTGTAAAAGTGAGAAGTTTTTCTTGTACCCCTGCACCAACCATACATAGAGGACAGCTAAAGGCCTCCCAGTTCTCTCTCTCTTCTTGGCAAGAAGCATGTGGCATCTCCTACAAAGTGTATTTCTCTCCTCCTGAATGTTTTTTGCATGAGACATTTTCTTACAGAGAAATTCTGGGGACTAACATTCTCTACTTTGTTTTATGTATACAAAACAGAGTATATAACATATATATAACAAGGATGTGCTGGGCGTGGTGGCTCACACCTGTAATCCCAGCACTTTGGGAGGCCGAGGCAAGCGGATCACCTGAGGTCAAGAGTTCGAGATCAGCCTCAACGTAGAGAATCCCCGTCTCTACTAAAAATACAAAAAATTAGCCAGGCGTGGTGGTGCGTGCCTATAATCCCAGCTACTCGGGAGGCTGAGACAGGAGAATTGCTTGAACCTGGGAGGCAGAGGTTGCGGTGAGCTGAGATTGCACCATTGCATTCCAGCCTAGGCAACAAGCGTGAAACTCCGTCTCAAAAAAAAAAAAAAAAGATGTATATATAAAGCCATATATATATATATATACACACACACATATCTGGTTCATTGCAGCCTCGACCACCTAGGCTCAAGCACTCCTCCCACCTCAGCTTCCTGAGCAGCTAGGACTACAAGGCTGTGTCACCATGCCTGGCTAATTTCTAAATTTTTTGTAGAGATGAGATCTCTCTATGCTGCCCAGGCTGATCTCAAACTCCTGGACTCAAATGATCCTTCTGCCTTGGCCTCCCAAAGTCCTGGGATTATAGGCATGAGCCACCACACCTGCCCCTTCTACTCTGTTGTATTTAGAAGGAGAGAATCTTATGGGAGAAATTCCTGTTTTAATTTGTTTTAATCTATTACATAGAAACTGTCTACAGGACTATACTAGATTTCTACTTTTCATCAGTGAAGAAGAAAGTTGTTATAAGGAAAAAACATTATGTTTTTTGTTTTTTTTGAGATGAACTCTCACTCTGTTGCTACGCTGGAGTGCAGTGGCACAATCTCAGCTCACTGCAACTTCTGCCTCCTGGGTTCAAGCAATTCTCCTGCCTCAGCTTCCCGAGTAGCTGGGACTACAGGCGTGCCACCACTCCCAGCTAATTTTTGTATTTTTAGTAGAGACGGGGTTTCACCATGTTGGACAGGATGGTCTCGATCTCTAGACCTTGTGATCCACCCGCCTCGGCCTCCCAAAGTGCTGGGATTACAGGCGTAAGCCACTGCGCCCGGCAGGAAAAACCTTTTTGAACGAGATCATGAATCAACAAAATAAAGAAAATAAACTTCAATCCTTGGATACAATACAGAGAAAAGGAAGAACCCCACAGGAAGGGTGCTTATACCAGAGTTAAAGTTGGATGTGGCTTTAAAAGCTTTAAGGACATTAATACAAGTTTTTATAATTATGGAACATATCAAACTACATGAGATCCAAGTATCAAATAGAATCACAGATTAGATATAGAATCTGGAGTTGGGGGAAAGCTTAGGGAGCATATAGTGGAATTTTCCTCCCAATGTGGGAATAGTTTTTCCAGAAATCCCAGCACAAGTATATCCACCTGTGCTTGAACATATCTCATATATCAAAATTCAACTAGTGTTTCCTTGTTCTGCCATCTGAAGCAACAGCCTTGACCAATCTTCAGTAGGTAACTTTATAAAATATTTTAAGAAATTTATCATTTTTCATGATCTTTTCTCTAACCCAAATCCCCCAATTCCTTAATATTTCTTACATCACAAGCATTTTTTAATTGTATTTTTAATGGGCACAAAAATACATTTTGATAGGAATAGGTTCTAGTGTTTGATGGCACAGCAGAGTGCAAAATAGTTAAAAATAATTTATTGTATATTTAAGAAGCTAGAAGAAAGATTTGGAATGTTCCCAACGCAAAGAAATGATAAATGTTTGAGATGATTAATATCCCAATTACCCTGATTTGATCACTAAACATTGCATGCATACATCAAAATAGTACACATACCCCAGAAATATGTATGCTCAATTTGATATATGATCAAATAGGATGTATCAATTCAAAAATTAACAAAAATTTATTTTTAATAGACAGATAATTGGATATATTTATGGGGTACAATATGATGTTTTGATATCTGTTTACATTTTGGAATGGTTAAATTAATGAACAAATCCATTATTTCACATACTTACTTTTTTGTGTGGTGAAAACATTTAAAATCTACTGTTTTACAATTTTGAAATATAAAATGTGTTATTATTTATTATAGTCATAATTCTGTGCAATAGATTACTAAAGCTTATTCCTCCTAACTGAAACTTTGTACTTTTGGATCAACATCTTCCCATTCCAGCCTGGGCAACTTAGTGAGATCCCATTTCTACAAAAATATTCTTAAAAATTAGTCAGGGGAGGTGGCATACACCTGTAGTCCCAGCTACTCTGGAGGCTGAGGTGGGGAGATCACTTGACCCCATGAGTTCCAGGCTATAGTCAGCTAGGATAGCACAACCACACTCCAGACTGGGAAGTGTGTATATTTCACATTTTCTTTTTTTCTTTCTTTTTGTTTTTGTATTTGTTTTTTTTAAGAGACAGGATCTCACTCTGTTGCCCAAGCTGGAGTGCAATGGTGCAATCCTAGCTCACTGCATCCTTAAACTGCTGTGCTCAAGGAATCCTCCCACCTCAGCCTCCCAAAGTGCTGGAATTACATGTGTGAGCCACCTTTCCCTGGCCCACATTTTCTTTATCTATTTATCTGATTCACCAAGATTGGTTCCGTATGTTATTTATTGTGAACAGTGCTACAATGAATATAGCAATGCAGATATCTCCTGGACATATTGATTTTCATTCCTTTGGAGACATACCCAGAAGTGAGATCGTTGGATCACACAGCAATTCAACTTTTAGTTTTTTGTAGAAACTCCATAGTTTTCCATGATTCCTACCAACAGTGCATGAGTTCCCTTTTCTCCACACCTTCACCAACACTATCTTTTGTCTTTTTGATAAAAGCCATTCTGACAGGTATGTGGTGATATCTCATTGTGGTTTGAATTTGCATTTCCCTGATGATTAGTGATGATGAGCATCTTTTCACATATCTGTTGGCCATTCTTATGTCTTTTGAGAAATGTCTGTTTAGATTCTTTGCCCATTTTTTGATTGGGTTATATGTTTTCTTGCTATTGAATTGTTTAAGTTCCTTATATATTTTGAATATTATCCCTTTCTCAGATGTATGCTTTGCAAATAGTTTTTACTCCCAATCTGTAGGTTGTCTCTTTATTGTTTCCTTTCTTGTGCAAAAGGTTTTTAGTTTGATACAATCTCATTTGTTAATTTTTGCTTTTGTTGCCCGTGATTTTCATATTCAAGAAATCTTTGCCCAGACAAATATCATGGAGCTTCTCCCCTATGTTTTCTTCCATTAGCTTTATAGCTCCAGGTCTTTAAGTCTTTCGTCCATTTTGAGTTGATTTTTGTATATGGTATACCACAAACTTTGTAAACACTCTGCCATCATAGTGGTGCTCTGACTTATCAATATTCTTTTTTAAAAGTGTGTCCTTTTTAACTGAATTAGTATGTTCAACTATTTATTTATTTATTTAGAGACAGAGTCTCTGCTGCCCAGGCTGGAGTGTGCAAGTGGCTCAATTATGGCTCACTGCAGGCTCGATCTCCTAGGCTCAAGTGATCCTCCTGCCTCAGCCTGCTGAGTAGCTACGACCACAGGTACACGCCATCATACCTGGCTAATTTTTTAACTTTTTGTACAGACAAGGTCTCACTCTGTTGCCCAGGCTGGTCTCAAATTCCTGGGCTTAAGTGATCCTCCCACCTTGGCCACCAAAACTGTTGGGATTACAGGCGTGAGCCACTGGGTCTGCCCCAACAACATTTTTTGTCTGGCATTATTATTATTATTTTTTAAGAAACAGCTGTGTTTTACATTTTTCATGTAATTGAAGTTTATTCTTTTAACTAGTAAAAAAAGTTTTTAAACCAATCCTTTGTAACTCATAAATACTTCCTTATGATCTTTTAACTTAATTTTACACATAACAATAAATCTAGGCTGGGCATGGTGGCTCACACCCGTAATCCCAGCACTCTGGGAGGCCAAGGCTGGAGGATCACTTGAGAGACCAGCCTGGGCAACACAGCGAGACAATAGAGACATCTCTATTAAAAAATTTTAAAAATTAGCCCAGTGTGGTGGTGCACTCCTGTAATCCCAGCTGCTTGGGAGGCTGAGGATCACTTGAGCCTAGGAGGTTGAAACTGTAGTGAGCTGTGATTGCGCCACTGCATTCCAGCCTGGGCAGCAGAGTGAAACCCTATCTCAAATGAATGAATGAATATATAAATCTACCTTCTAGAGCCATAATATAGCAACTTTGTCTCCTTCCAGCAGATGGCACTGAAGATTGTGCACAGTAATTTTAGTCTAGGGCAGTGCTTCCCAGCCTCTTCATGTCATAACACAGCTAGAAAATAAGGATATTTTTGTTGGGTAAAAGACAAGGATGCTTGCAGCCAAAGAAGACTAGCCTGAGGATCACTTGAGTACCCCTTAGCTGTCCCAGCGTCTGAAGAGGTTTAATATCTTGGTACATCTTATAATGAATTGCACTCATTCAGTGTGCCCTGGTATAGTGGTGCCCTGATGTAGGTCATCTTTTTATTAATTTGGGGCCTATTATGAGTTTATGTTTTAAAACTGTGCTTTATAAATATTAATCCCAACATCGATGTCAGTGAGAAAGAAGTGAGAATTTTGAAGGTGGTAGTAAGAGTGACGTGAAGATTTAAAAAGCAGAGATTTAAAAATGAAAATTCATAATAATAAATATACAATAAAGTAGTATGACCCAGTTGAAATTAGGAACAATTCTGAAAAGCAAAGAGTGACTCATGCTGTATGAAATCTCCATTTGCTATGGACTGAATTCCATACCCCCAAAATCCAAATGTTGAAGCCCTAACCCTCCATGTAACTGTATTCAAGAGAGGGCCTTTAAGGAGGTGATTAAGGTTAAATGCAGTCATAAAGGCAGAGCCTTGTCCAATAGAACTGGTGCCCTTATACCAAGAGACACCAGACAGCTTGCTCTCTCCCCATCTCTGCGTGTCATGTATGGACCAGCGAGAGAAGGTGGCCATCTACAAGCCAGGAGGAGAACCTTTACCAGAACCTGATCATGCTGGCACTCTCATCTGAGACTTTCAGCTTCCAGAATTGTGGGAAAACATTTCTGTTGTTTAAGCCACCTTGTTTAAGGTATTTTGTTAAGGTGGCCAAAGCAGACTAATTCACCATTTTTCTATAATAAACAATAATCAGTAAGAAGAAAAGTAATTGGCAAAATGTACACACTGTTGACTATGTGATGAGAAGATCACTGTCAAACTTGGGTGCCCATTAACCCATTAGGAGATGGTTCAAGTATCTTAAAGGCCTAAGAAAGTAAAATTATGGAAAGCAAGGGTGCTAGGCCCATTTTAATCTGTACAACATCAACATGAGTGGTAGCAGGTGTGAATATACTGCAGCTGCTAAGAAGTTCCTTTAGGATCATCAAGGAGGGGAATTTCCTTCCTTAAGGGACTTCAAATGTAAATTCAACAAAAAAATGCCCTTTAGAACCTTGCTACTCAAAGTGTGGTCCATGGATCAGCAGAATTCGCATCACCTGGGAGCTTGCTAGAAATGTAGATTCTCATGTCATCCTAACCCTACCCAATAAGCATCTTCATTTTAACATGATCATCAAGAGATTCATACGTGCCTTAGTTTGGAGTGCACCATATACAACTTATATCAGTAAAAAGGAGAAGAGTAAGCTTGGTTCTAAAGTTGCAAAGGACTGGCTCACTTTTCTGTTTTCTGGAAATGCACATGTGGCTTACTCTGAACTTGGGAGTACTGGGACTTATGAACAATTGAAATTTTGGAACCTAACCTGTTCATATGTAAAAGAGTTTCCAAAGTTCCAAAATGGGTTCTATATTCCTCTAATCTTCTGAAACAGAGTACAGAGCATAATTTAATTTTTCTTTGTAATTGAGGGCCAAAGCTATGAATATCTGTTTTGGTCCTGAGACATGGTGATGTCACAAAGCACTTTCAAGTTATAAAGCAGGTGTTTGGTATATGACAGTTCCATTCACTTTATTTCCATCAGTATATTAGGTTAGAAATTTCTCAGATGGCAGAAACTTGTGGACTATGTTTATCATATTTCCAGTGGAATAAATAGGGTTGTTCAATGTAACTAATTGTGTCAGACTACCATGCATTTTAAATTCATTTTTCTAATTTTTTTGTTTTTCCTGTGCTTATTCTGCCAACTAATAGTGACTGCTCCTCTCAAGCTACCTATATTAACAGCATTTCCTTCCCTTGTCTTGTGATTCATAGTTTCTAATCTGCCGTGGGCTAGATAAGTGTGTAACTACAGAAATTACAGCGTATCTGAAATAATAGCCAAATAGTTTATGTGACAGAGATTTCCTGTAAGCGCATGCAGTATTGTTCATGAGTTGACTATGCGGTAATTATTTGCCTAATAATCTCATCTTTTATTTTTCTTTTAGTATCTTAGTTGTGTTTTAGACCACTGAAATGTAAATGAGAGTTAAATGACATCAATATAAGTGATCAAATATTATTAAAGTCAGTAAAATTATTTATTCTCATGATAATGAGTAGTGAAACTCAAATTGGAAAGCCATAATGAAAAGAACAAAGATTCACTAAGAGCAAAAAACAAACAAGAAAAACCACAGCCAGTTTTTTTTTAAATTCAAGAAATATAAATACAAGTCAATGGGAACATATAGAAAAGTTTCTGCATACCTTTGAGAACAGACCATATCTTATTCATTTTTGTATCCCTAATACCTAGCCTATTACAAATGTAATACATCTGTAAATGGATCAGATAAAGGAGGAGAAAGAAGAAAATTGTTTCTTCATATTAGGAGAGGTACACCTCATAGAGAATGCCACTAAAAGGGAAGGAGTGATCTACAAATGCCAAATGTGATTTAAAAACTAGAGAATAAAAAGCCTGGTGGAGGAATATGGAAAGCCAGGCTACAATAAAGAATTGACATTTCTTGGCCGGGCATGGTAATCCCAGCACTTTGGGAGGCCGAGGCAGGCAGATCACCTGAGGTCAGGAGTTCAAGACTACCCTGGCCAACATGGTAAAACCCCATTATCTACTAAAAATACAACAACTAGCCAGGAGTGATGGTGTATACCTGTAGTCCCAGCTACTCAGGAGGCTGAGGCAGGAGAATCTCTTGAGCCCAGGAGGTGGAGGTTACAGAGAGCCAAGATGGTGCCACTGCACTCCAGACTGGGTGACAGTCTCAAAAAAGAAAAAAAAAAAAGAGCTGACATTTCTTGATAGGTGTTCAGTTGTCCAAGGCTCCCACTTCTGTTACACAGAATAGAGTCATAAGTTGGGGATGACAAATAGTAACACACGTGTTATTTCACTTGCATATATGCAGCAGAGATTAATTCAATTACCCACTCTTTCTCACTGAACACAGACTTAGCCTCAGCATCTGTATCAACACTACACCTCAAAGAATCTGAGTTGACACAGGAAACATCATAATTGCCATTTGTGACACTGTGATCACAAATCCACAAAATACCACTTTCATTGGTCTGTAAAAGATTGAAGAGATGTCCTGAAAGAAAGGACCATCATCTTCCAAAGTAAGAGAATGAATCAATTCAGCTTAACTCTGCTATTCAAAAGCAGTGGTCCTCAAACTTTCCCAAGCATCAGAATTGCCTGGAGAGCTTGCTGTAGGGCCCTATCTCCAAGGCTTCTGAATCAGTAGGTCCAGGATTTGGGCCCATAAATCTGCATTTCAAAAACTCTGAGATCTACCATTATAAAGTATACTGGAACAAATTCTAAATATGAAAAACCGAAAATCTTTTGACAGCAAGATAGTAAATCATAACTAGCATAGCTTTATGAAGAAAAATGTACATTAACGCAGTATAGTTTATAGTAAAGCAATGGTCTGGAGCTAAATAAACCTCGGTTTTATCTCTGGTTCTGCTAATTATTGGTTTATGATTTTTACTAAGTTTATTTGAGCTCTATAAGCATTAGTTTCTTCACAGATAAAATAAGGATAAGAAAAATATCCCGTGGAGTTATTGTTAGGAATAAATAGAAAAAAATACATACCTAAAGTTACAAGCAGAGTGCCTAGTAGATGGTTCAATCCTGTTCGTTCAATCCTTCATCCTTTTTTCACTTATAGCAGTAATGGAAATTAAAGCAAAAGAGTGAAATATTTTCATAAAGGTTGTAGGGTTTGTTGGGAGGAAAAATATCTACCTTCTAGAAGGGGTGCCATGGCAGCGACAGCTCAAGGTCCATGTGGGGTGCCTGTAAGGAAAGAAAGGCAAATGAATGTATAATACTTAACGTAAGTTTTACATGGCATTGGAGCCTTCATAAGGAAATGAAGACCTGAAGAAACCTGAGCGTTTTATACTAGGTTTGATGAAAAGTAGACTCTTATGGAAAAATGTGGTAAGACAAAAAGGTGAGCTAATGGCAGTAAACTGGGGGAAACCTACCAAGGCCTACTCATTTAGATTCCTCTTGGCTCTGTCTTCACAGAAAAGATTGCTTATTTTCTCCAGGTATAGGGATGGCATCTCTCACATGAGGGTCTTAGACCTGCTTCACGGGAAGGTCAGAGTCCTCACACCTGCCATTTCTCAAATGTCATCAGCTTAAAATATTCAGTATGCTAAGGTGTTATATTTTGGGGTAGTGTGCCCTGAACACCATCATAAACGTGCTAGAAAAATTCTACAGCAAATTAGTGGACAAGGGGAAGCAGCTTAGGTATTAAAGATTGTGGAGAAGATCTATTAAAACATAGGGCTCCAATCCTCCTCTTAAGGAGTCTCCCCTTAAGAGACAGGGTTCACTTTCATCCCATATACTTCTGATTAAAATGAGCCTCTTATACCCAGGAGAATACATTCCAGGTGCAGAAAGCCAATTACCTAGTTATTCCCTTACCCACGTAATTATAGACCTTAATCCAAATTCAAAGGACTCCTGAGAGATGCTGGAATCTGTAATTGTGTAATCTCTTTGATGAAGCACAGAGTGTGATCTTTTGCTGGTGTGGGGCTAGGTTTCTGTGGAGAAGCTGGAAACGCTGTGGAAAAAAGAGCTTGACCCTTTTGTGTATATGGACTCTAATGTAGTTGAAATTCCTAGAAGTCAAAGGTATAAATCTAACTACTAAAATCCTATTTGTAGTGCATTAAAATGCCAGTTATTAATTTACGGTAACAACTAAAGGGAAGCTTTGTATTATTCTAGGACTACAATGCAATTTATGCTTTGCATAATGATTCAGGAAATGACTTAGTGCTCCAGAAATACCATCTTGCTAGATACCATTCTGAATCCAGCGTTTCCGAGCAATCTCATCTCCGATACACAATGATGACATACTCAGGATTCCAAGACGGCAAAATGACTTGGGTAATGTAGTCTAGGGCCTGCCAGTGAGTATGCTGAGACAGACCAGAAAGACTTAAAAGATTCCACTAATGCAGATAAAGCGAGCTGAGCCACAACTTCTCCGAACACCAACAGGATGCGCCAACACTTGACAAAAAAAAAAAAGAAGATAAAGTTTGTCTTCCAGCATTCCCTTACCCTATTTTCCCCTTCCTCTTCCCTACTTTATCAGTGGGAAAAGTTCTCAATAATGCAATTCTTACTGAGATTCTTGTGTTTATCAGAGAAATGTTTCCTCTTTCTTTATCAAGGAATTATATATTCCCAACAGACTTGGAGCTTGAATGCTTTATTTCCTTTGGAATTAAGAAAGGGGAGGTGGGGGAATCAAAAATTAAAAACCAAACCCAAGTCACTGTTTCTCTTCGAGGAAGGGTGGGTGGGTCAGTCGGATCTGGCGTTGCCTGAGCTCCGTACATTAACCCGCAGCTCTCAAGTTCGCCTCCCAGTAATGCCGGGCCCAGCCTCGCCGCGGTCGGTCGAGCCTCTGCCCAAGGTGGGAGCGGGCCACCCGGTCCCTTCACCCACTGAGGCCCAGGCCTCCCGCCTCAACACTAAGGTAGCTTGGCCGGGCCGGAGCAGCAGTCGCGGGGCGGGCACTGTGGCCGTGGAACCCCGGGCCAACCTCAGGCCTGGGCCAGCTCGGCTCCGGCCTGCAGGGGGCGCTGCGGCGGCACCGGCGCGAGGTCCGCGCGTGCGGGAAGCGACCCCAGGTGTAAGTCCCGCGGCGTGGGGCGCGTGGGGCAAGGCGAAGCGACTCAGGATCCCGGCGCCCGCGGGGGCCGCCGAGCGGCAGCGCTGGGCTTGCGGAGGAGCGTGAGCACCTGAGCCGCGGTGCCGGGTTACACCCTCAGTGACGCCAGGCGCGTTCCTTCCTCTTCCTCTCGCCTCTCCGGCCCCGCCTTCTCTTCCCTCCGCCCACCTCTCCGAAGCGGAGCCGCCGTCGCCAGCAGCGCCGTCATGTCGGCCCCCGCCGGGTCCCCTCACCCGGCCGCCAGCGCCCGGATCCCGCCCAAGTTCGGCGGAGCGGCCGCCTCAGGAGCCGCAGCGCCCGCGGGCCCGGCCCCGGCGCCGCACCAGCAGAACGGTGAGGCGGGCGGCCCGGGCGGAGCGCGGGGCCTAACACCGGCTGGGCGGCCTGCGCGGCCACATCGGGGCGGGGCTGGCCGGGAAGGGAGTCCGGGGCCAGGCCCGGCCCGAGGGAGGGGAGCGGGCGCGGTGCGGAGGCTGCGGGGTCCGCGCTGGGCGCGGGTAGGGGGCAGGGAAGGCGCGGCGCGGGGCGCGCGGGGGTTGGACGCCCCTGGCGTGGGGCCGGGGTCGGCGTGGGAAAGCTGGGGCCGGGGGTGTTTATGTAATGCGACCCTGGGCCCGAAACCGCCGGGGGCGAGTAGGGGCGACTGAAAAGCTGGGAACCCATGTAGTAAAACCCAGTTACCCAGCCTGGGCGCAGGCGAGTTGCCCCGAGCGACCCCTTGGCTGCGGGAGCGGGCCAGAAGCCGAGGCCGCAGAGTGCGTGGTCTGGGGAAGGCTGGTGCAGCCACCCAGCAGGGTGGATTGTGCCCTTCCTGCCTCAGGAAAATTGCTTCGGTTACTGAGGCCCAGCGAACACGCTGCCTTGAGGAAACTTAAGTTTGCACTCAAGTTTGTAGACAAAAGGGTGTAAATATGCTATGTAAGTGTAACTGTAACCCTGACCCAGTTCGGCCTCAAGATCTGTCATTGCCGCTGCGGCTGCTGCTCGAGCTTTTGGAGTTTGCTTGTAGTGTTTGAAAGGGAGCAGGTGTAAACGGATTTAAACGAACATCTTTAGATCTGGGTGTTTTTCCTAGCTCCACTTTCAGAGATGGAAAAACGTGCCAGAGTTGGCCCTGCTTTGAGGCAAGGCCTTCATACAGGCAGCAGCCAAATGCAACACGAAAGCCGCTTTCATATTAAGGTCGTGGGTTTTTAGTAGGCTGCAAAATGATCGTCTCTAGGATATGCATTCCCTAATGCTGAGATTTGGAATGTTCGAGGATGGGGCCAAGGGTGGGGGAATTCTCCTTATAGGCTTGATAATATGTCAGATGAGAACCTTGGAAAGTAATTGACTGAATTTAGAAAAATACCTCTGTCCTGTGTTGGTACGAGAACCAAACTACATTAGTACTCTCCAAATGATTGACCTGTTTTACCTAATTTCCTAGTGAAAATCTGCTGAACTTTATGAATTAGTTTAACCAACATCTAAGTTTTACAACTGATGCTTTTCAAATATGAAGTGTATCGTTTGTCCTGAGAAGCAGAGGTTGATTTTTTTTATAAACAAAAGTGATACTTTAGCCTCAATATTCTTTGGATCAGCCTTACCTATCAATATTACATGCTGTACTCTCAGTAGTCATTGTTTACTATAATCGCTTTTGGATATGACCAGGGTTATTGGTGGTGTACACCTGAACAAATGTAAAAATATTATTTGTGAGCAGTGTTTGTTGTTGTAACCTTAATATAAGTTCTTGTTTTTGTTTGTTTTTAAAATATCTTTATGAGGGAACTAGAAGACGATAATTTAGTAAAAGAGCCCAAGTCTTTTAGAACATTGTAGACTCATGTTTACCAGTGATTCAAGGATTGTGTCTTTCCTTGATTTTTTGAATATGCATTATCATCTTAGTGAACAGTTTTTAAAGTGGCAAATGTTTATTTCAACCTTATAAATTTTGTGAACACTCAAGAATGCCAGGATATGTACTCAGCCAAGTGTAATCAGGATGTTAAAATCTGTAAGAACAAATCAATGTTTGGATGCCAAATACAGATGATGCTTGAGTTCTCCTGTTTATAATCACTACTTTCCTTTAATGTTGCAATAATCATTTCAACATTTTTTGCGTGCTTACCAGTTGGGTACTCAAGGTTAGGGTAGTAGATGAGACAGAGTCCCTGCCTCTCTCCTAACTTGCCCTGTATTTGATAATGTTTGAATTGGTTCTGGCTAGCCTTGAGGGACTGGACAGGTTGGGGTGGGAGGGAAAGGTTGTCGGTAGCGGAGGTTACAGCATGAACTAAAGTTTGGAAATATGAAAGTGCAGGGCAGGCTTGGAAAGTGAAAGGAGTCAAGAGGTGTAGAGGGTGCTCGGTGGCATGGGAAGCCAAGGCATTGAAGCTGAAAGGAACAGGTTAAAAGGGGCCATGTTGCAGAAAGGCCTTAAATGTTATGCTAGGAAATTTGAAAGTTATGGTAAAGTATAAGAACTAGGGTCAGGTAGAGACAAGGTCTCCCTGTATTGCCCAGGCTGGTCTGCTGGGCTCAAGTGATCCTCACACCTCATCCTCCAGAAGGATTTTTGTTTTTGTGGAAGGGATTAGTATAAGTAGAGAAATCAGATTAAATCTCTTTTTGTTTTGTTTGCTGATCTCAAAAAAAAAAAAAGTTTGCTACATGGTATCAGCATCTAGTAAGCAGTCACTTGGGTTTCTCATTTATTTTTCAGCCCTACATAAAGTAGTTAGCCTTTTAATATAGCTCTGTGGAATTCCAGACATGGTGAAAAAGAAATAGGTCAGAAATATGAGCATAAAACAGACAGAATTGCAAAACTGGAATGGTACCCAGAGATCACTTACTTCAGTGTTGTGGTGTAATATGAAATACATTTGACCTTTGTCCTGGGTTCCTGAAACAGCTCCTAAAACTCTTGTAATTTCCTGAGTGATAGGAGTGTCGCTTGTTACTCACAAGGAGCCTCTTTTGATTACATTTGAGTTTATACTAATGAAATGACTTAGGATGGGTCTCCTAGACAGCCTCAGGCTGGAGCTGGTCACCAGAAAGACCAAGTGATTACAGAGTTGGGACTTTCAGTCCCCACCCATCATCCCCTTTGAAGGGAAGTGGATAGGCTGGAGATGAAGCTTTATAAAAACTAGTAAGATTTAGTGACCTGGGTTGCTGAGCATGTGGAGATGCTGGGAGGGTGGCGACACCTGCCCCCATCCTTTGCCCTGTACATCTCTTTCATTTGGCTGTTCATCTGTATCCTTTATAATAAACAATATAAGTGTTTTCCTGAGTTCCACAAGCCCTTCTACCAAAGTGATTGAACCTAAGGAGGGGGTAGTAGAAGCTCCAGTTTGTAGCTGGTTCCTCAGAAGTACAGATGGCAACCTGCTACTTATGATACTTGTGATAGGCATCTGACATGGGGAGCAGTCTTGTGGGACTGAACCCTTAACTGAGTTAGATCTGAGTCTAACTTCAGGTAGGTATCTGACTCAGGGATCTGAGGCTAACTTCAGGTCAGAATTGAATTGAATTGGAGGACACCCAGTTGGTATCTGCTGGGGAAAAATAAAAACAAAAATGCACACATCTGGTCACGGAAGTGGTCTGTGCGGAATGAGAGTAGAGTGAAAAAAGTTTTTTGGTTTTTATTGTTTGTTTTAGAGACGGTGTCTCTCTGCCACCTAGGCTATAGTCAGTGGCTATATCATAGCTAAGTGGAGCCTCAATCTCCTGGGCTGAAGTGATCCTCCTGCCTCAGCTTCCCAAGTGACTAGGACTACAGGTATGCATCACCACTCTTGGCTAATTATTTTTATTTTTATAGAGACTGAGTCTCACCATGTAGCCCAGGTTGTTCTCAAACTGCTGGCCTAAAGCGATCCTCCTGTCTAGACCTACCAAGGTCTTGGGATTACAGGCGTGAGCCCCTAGGCTGGGCCCTGTTTTTTCTTTTGCAAGTGGTTAGCAAATGGCAAAGGTTTTTTGTTTGTTTGAGACGGAGTCTCACTCTGTCACCAGGCTGGAGTGCAGTGGCGCAATCTCAGCTCACTGCAACCTCCACCTCCTGGGTTCAAGCGATTCTCCTGCCTCAGCCTCCTGAGTAGCGGGGACTACAGGCGCATGCCACCACTCCTGGCTAATTTCACCATGTTGAGATGGAGTTTCACTATGTTGGCCAGGATGGTCTCCATCTCCTGACCTCGCGATCCACCCGCCTCGGCCTCCCAAAGTGCTCGGATTACAGACGTGAGCCTCGGAGCCTGGCCCACAAACTTTTTTTTTTAAAGATTTGTTTTTCCAAAGGGCGTTGTATATAGATCCCTGATAGAGAAATCAGAAAAAAGCAAAGTGGTTGTGGTTAAAATAGAAGTAGAGGTTCAGTTGTTTTTAAGCACAGTTTGAAAAACACAAGAGTTCAGTTCCCTAATTTTACAGATGAAATGAAGATTCAGAAAGGTTAAGTAGGTACATTTTCTACCAATTCTGTGAAAGCTTTGTGAGGGTAGCAGTTTTTTCTGTCTCTTGTTCATGTCGTATAATGAGAGCTTATAACAGTATAGGCAAGTTACAGGTATTCATTAGACGTGTATTAAATGAAGTCTATTTTGTTTCTCCTAATTCCAACTCCAGGTCTCTTTTTTAAAATTTTTATTTATTTGTTTTAGAGACAGAATCTCACTCTGTCACCCAGGCTGGAGTACAGTGTTGCCGTCATAGCTCACTGCACCCTTGAACTCCTGGGCTCAATCTGTCTTCCTGCCACGGCCTCCTGAGTAGCTGGGAGTATAGGTGTGTGCCACCATACACAGCTAACTTTCAAAAAAAAATTGTAGAGACTGATCTCAAACTCCTGGCTTCAAGTGATCCTTCCATCTGGACCTTCCAAAGTGCTGGGATTACAGGCATGAGCCACCGTGCCCAGCCTAAAGATTTCTTTCTATTAACAGACTCTAAGAAAAGTCTTTTTAGAAACTTTGATGTTTGAGAAGAGTAAGGAATAGAGAGGCAGAAAAGCAAGTCTTCATGATCACTTTTACTTGTTTTCTAGGTGTAACTGCTAGCGTGTTTCCTCCGCTTATTCGAAGATACAGCTTGACTTGATTGAGTCTGTTAAATCTTTCTCTTAAACTTCCTTCCTTGGTGTTGTATTTCTAGCCTTCATTTTTCATTGCGCAATGTATGGATTTTTAGAACGATTTGTATTTCCATACCAAGCATTAATTGAATATTTCTTACCTTTTACTTTGCCTTTTGGGATTCCTTCCAAAGCTGAGTCCTCAAACATAGGAAGACTGACTAAAATAATACCCTGGTAATGATCTTGTTGGGAGGTCGGGGGTGGGGGGCAGTCAGATTTAATAATAAGCTGCTGGTTTTTAATTTTACTTTTAGGAAGCAAATGGTGCCTATTTTCAAATGAAAGCATATTTTAATCCTTCCATATGCCCTTTTCCAGAATGAAACTACAGTTTTATCACTTTAATTGTCAATAATGCAAGAAAGATGAGATAGTAATGGGAATTACTAGAATTCACTGTGGAAGATGTAAATAAACATTCATACAGCAGTACTATCGGGTCAGTCACAGGAAACCCTTAAACTTTGAGGACACATGCAACATTTGAAATGATGTAAATTCTCCCTAGTGTATCTCAAATAAGTTACTTTTGATCAGAGGCACATCAGTGTCTCAGGTTTCTCGTCTTCATTTATAGCTAACCGGAAGCATCAGGTCCTCTCATGAATATACCCCTATGGTATTAAAGTGACTGTGTCTGAATACATAATTTCCTTCTAAGCTGATTTTTTTTTTTTTTTTTTTTTTGAGATTGAGTTTCAGTCTTGTTGACCAGGCTGGAGTGCAATGGCGCAATCTCAGCAGACCGCAACCTCTGCCTCCCGGTTCAAGGGATTCTCCTGCCTCAGCCTCCCAAGTAGCTGGGATTGCAGGCATGCACCACCATGCCTGGCTAATTTTGTATTTTTAGTAGAGACAGGGTTTCTCCATGTTGGTCAGGCTGGTCTGAAACTCCTGACCTCAGCCTCCCAAAGTACTGGGATTACAGGCGTGAGTCACCGCGCCCAGCTCTAAACTGATTAATAGATATCTCAAAGATCTTAAAGTAGGCTGGGTGTGGTGGCTCACGCCTTTTAATCCCAGCACTTTGGGAGGCTGAGGCGGGCAGATCACCTGAGGTCGGGAGTTCGAGACCAGCCTGGCCAACATGATGAAATCCCGTCTCTACTAAAAATACAAAAATTAGCCGGGCATGGTGGCAGGCGCCTGTAATCCGGGCTACTCAGGAGGCCGAAGCAGGAGAATTGCTTGAACCCGGGAGGCGGAGGTTGTGGTGAGCCGAGATCATGCCATCACACTCCAGCCTGGGGCACAAGAGCGAGACTTCGTCTCAAAAAAAAAAGATCTTAAAGTATTCACTCCATATGTAAGCAAGTGTCTTATATCTGGGTTTAGTTTTTATTTTTAATTGCTATATATATTGCTTTAGTTGTTTGCAGTGTCTTTTTACTCCCCCTTCCCCCGGGTTTCTGGGATTGTAGCAGTAATTAATTTTGTAAACCATATTCATTGCCATCACTAGTATTTCATGTTACTTTATCTTTCCAATTCATTTGTAATCCGTGAAGTATTTTATACTAAAGGTATTAAAATAGAATAATTTTCTTTCCTAGAAATGAGGCCTCTTCATTGTCAGCATTATTAGAAAAGATCATGTTATATATATTCAGCTCTGGAGAAGCCACTATTTTCAATAGGCTAAGCATACTCAGACTTGTCCAGAAGGTGTGGACTAGTGAAAAGGTTATAGGCTTTGATACAGCCCAAATTTTTGTGGAGAAACTTACTTAACATGCTTCAGGGTGTAATGATACCTTTCTTACAGAGTTGTTGAGAGAATTACATTAAATGAGGTACTATTTTTAAAGTACTTAGCCCTAGAAGGGGCTTAGCAATTAGAGTCCCTCCCTTCCATTTTCTTCAGAACACCATTTTATAAATTCTTCAGGTAGCAGAAACCGTATGGGTTTTGTTCATCATATGCCCAGTAGTAGCAGCTTATAATAGGCACTCAATTAAGTAAACTTAGCTTCCTATTCATTATTGCTTTTGAAGACTGGCCACTGACAGGAGTCTGTGTACCAGCTCCCTCTCCCCTTTTTTGTATTTAAGGCTCAATCACTATTTCAGTCTTATCTTTATTTTTTCTGCTTTCCAGTCCTCCATCCCTTACGTCCACAAATGTATTCTTGGAAGGTTTCTGGTAGTAGGCCATCTACCTTAGCTAGTTTGCTTATGGAAAGGTAAGTTTAATGGGTTTTAAGTTTTCTAAAATTGTGTGCCAAAAGTCATTTGTAACAGGAACTGAGGAAAAGCAGGATGAAGTATCGAGAGGGAGTGGTAAAAATCATGTCTTGCCTAGCCAATAGCCAAGTCTTAACTTGTTTTCCTTAGGATTTCTGATTAATGGGTATTGTGAAATGAGCTATAAGCCTGGCTTTGGAACCAGCAATGCCTGGCTTCTTTACTACTTATCAACAATTTGAATTCATATGAATTAGTGAGCTTTCGTGGCCCTGTTTATTTGCAAATAAAGGATGATAGTGATACTTCACAGAATTGTTTGAGAAGCATATCAGATTATATGTAGAAAAGCAAGATATCTGGCATGTGGTAGATTCTGAACCAATATTGGTTTTCTTTTCTTTCTTTTTTTTGAGACAGGGCCTCACTTTGTCACCCAGGCTGGAGTGCAGTGATATGATCACAGCTCACTGCAGTCTTGACCTCCCCGGGTTAAGGTGATTCTCTCACTTCAGCCTCCTGAGTAGCTAGGACTACAGGGGCATGCCACTATGCCCAGCTAATTTTTGTATTTTTTGTAGAGACGGAGTTTCACCACGTTGCCCAGGCTCAAGTGATTCTCCCACCTCAGCCCCCCAGAGGGCTGGGATTACAGGCGTGAGCCACCGTGTGTGGCCTTGGTTTTCTTTTGGCGCCTCACACATAGCACTCATTGTCATGGTATCCAATAAGTATAAATGATGTTGTAGCAGAAATAATCTATACTTAATGCAGTGAGATGTAATCTAATTGTTTACATAGCCTGTGTCTGTAGGCTCTGTCCGCCAGCAGTGACTGGAACAGTTACCTTCATCCTCAGGTATATTTGCAGTTTATGGAATGTAGGAGAGAAAGAACACAAGAAAACATTTCTCTCAGAGCTTGGGAAGCTCTATAACTGTTAGCCTTGCGTTATAATAATCTAGGATATCCAGATGCAATCTGAGACTCCTCATTTTTGAAATCACCAAGGTTTCTAATTGCCTGTTTCCTTAGGGGTGTGTGGGTGTGCAAGTGTGCACTTTTTTTTTTTTTTTTTTTTGAGACGGAGTCTCGCTCTGCCGCCCAGGCTGGAGTGCAGTGGCCGGATCTCAGCTCACTGCAAGCTCCGCCTCCCGGGTTCATGCCATTCTCCTGCCTCAGCCTCCGGAGCAGCTGGGACTACAGGCGCCCGCCACCGCGCCCGGCTAGTTTTTTGTATTTTTTAGTAGAGGCGGGGTTTCACCGTGTTAGCCAGGGTGGTCTCGATCTCCTGACCTCGTGATCCGCCCATCTCGGCCTCCCAAAGTGCTGGGATTACAGGCTTGAGCCACCGCGCCCGGCCTAGTGTGCACATTTTTATGCTCATTAAAAATCTGTATTTTGGCATTGCTAGTGATACCTTATTGGCAGGGAGAGTATATTAAAATATTCAGTAATCAGTACTGCATATACTGACCGCTAAATGGATTCCATCCTTCATACCAGAGCAGGATCCTATAAGCTTCCAGCTGTGCCAGGCATTAGTCCTTCAGCTGCTGGATTATGAGGTTTGGGCCAGCACGGTGGGGTAAAGCAGGGGAATAGGACCACGGCTATGACTCATTACCAACTGATTCAGAGCTATTTTACTATTTTAATAAAGATAATTGTTAAAATGCATATCTGGGTGCATACTGACTGAGTATTGGCCTGTTTCTTCATAATTAAGTGGTGAATGAATTCAGTGATTAAATTCTTCGATGTGATTCTACTTGAAGTTAATATGAATTTATCTTAGTAAGATAGAGGAGCTTGTACTTTGCTGACCTTGATGTTTGTGTTCAGATAATGGAAAGTGAAATCTGACTTTGATCTGACTGAAAAAAAAAAGTTGGAATTCAGTTCAGGAAAATGTTCATGAAACAAATATTTTTAATATTAAAATGTGTCAGGGAGGGCGAATGATCATGCTATTATGGAAATCTTAGGAGTAGTTGAATTAGAGATACGGTTTTTATTTTCTGTCTTCATTTTTTTCTTTTTAAACAATAATTGTTGTATGGTGGAAATCGTGAGTGTTACAATCTTATTCAGGTAACTTGCTTTATTTTTGTGTTTTCCTGTATGTTTATATTACTCATTTATCAATTTTGCACGTTTATATTAGGGCTGGTAACCTTTTTATGTCAGATGTTTTTTTCCTATAAAATGGCTGTTTTGTAATGTTGGAGTAATCCTATTTTGATGCTTTATTTTCCTTGAAGTTTCCTTAACTTTATGATAATATCTCTTAAGCGAGCCCTCAGTACCAGTTAGTCCTGTGGTATTTCCCTGCTCCATTCCCAGTGTCACATTTTTCCCCTTTTCCCTCAAATTCTCAATATCCTCCCTCTCTGCCTCCCTTTCCAATGATGACCTTACTTATTTTACTAAGAAATTGAAAGCAGTCTGACAATCTGAAGGTAAAGTATTAATCTTCTGCCACCAAATCTGTCTTCCTGCATATTATTATTCTTGCCTTATGTGAGACAAATTCAGATTATTTGGGTACAGAATTCTGTTCCCTCTCTTTTAAGAACTTTGTCTCTGCGATTATCTCATTTACCATCAATTTTGATCTTAAACACCTGAACCTTATTTTATGCAATGCATATGTAATCCTGACAGTTATGTATAACTTTTATTTTAGAGACGAGAGCTCACTGTGTTGCCTGGGATGGTCTCGAACTCCTGGGCTCAAGTGCTGGGATTACAGGCATGAGCCACCAAGCCTGGCCTATAAATTTAATTCACAATTTCTAGCAAATATTTATTTAGCTCCTCTTTATATAACATTTTGTGCTAATACTCTGGGCATACAAATGTGAATGTTCTCTGCACTCCAGGAGTTCTCTACCCCTCAGTAAAAGAGGAAAGGACTGTTAGCACTGAACATCTCTTTCCTTCATAAAACATCTCTTTCCTTCATAAGGTCTGTGAGAAGGGTGCCCAGAGTTCTGAAGAGGAAACAATTCTTTTTGGTTAGAGTAGTAGAGAATCTTAACAGAAGAAGTTAGATAGAACTTCAGCTGTATCTAAAATGGCGGACATATTTTGAATTGTCAGGTAAATGCATGAATCAAAGGTAACGAATTTAAAAAACGTACTCTGAGCAGTGCAGGGGTACAAGGGAGAGAGAGTAATGAAAGAATAGTCTGGGCCCGGTATGGTGGCTCATGCCTGTAATCCCAGCACTTTGGGAGGCTGAGGTGGGTGGATCACCTGAGGTCAGGAGTTTGAGAACAGCCTAGCCAACATGGTAAAAAACCCATCTCTACTAAAAATAAAAAACTAGCTGGGTGTAGTGGCGAGTGCCTGTAATCCCAGCTACTTCAGAGGCTGAGGCAGGAGAATTGTTGGAACCCGGGAGGCGGAGGTTGCAGTGAACTGCAATCGCACCATTGCACTCCAGTCTGGGCAACAAGCGCTAAACTCTGTCTCAAAAAAAAAAAAAAAAAGAATAGTTTTTACAATTACGTTGGGGCTGTTAATGGAGGTTCCTGGAAATTGTCCTAAGAAGTTTAGACTTCATTTGGATCAAGAGCCACTAAAGATTGTATGGTAAGGAATGTTAAAAAGTACTCTGGTAGTGTTAGTAATGAATTAGAGGGAAGTGAAAGTGGAGTAAAGGGAAGTCATTTAGGGAATTTTTTCAAACCAAATCCTATTTCATATGCCCTAAAGAGATCCTATGGTGTTTTTTTTGTTTGTTTGTTTTTGTTTTTTTGTTTTTTGTTTTTTTTTTTTGGTACAGGGACTAGACTTGCATGAAATACTTGTTTTATAAATTTTAGTTTTCGTGTTAAGTTTTCTTAAAGCAGGAAGATAATCAGTTTTCCTTTTGTGAGAATCTAGTGTCTGAAAGGAGATTATGCTACCGAGACAGATACGTACTGGGGGTAGATCTTGTGATAATTTAGTCTTGCTCAGGAGGGCATACATATGCTTATAGAAAATCATAGACTGTATCTTGCTGGTACCTGATAGTATCAGTCAGGCTGACCAGCTGATAAGCTCCATTGAAAAGATTATAGACCATTTGTTAAAAATCTTTTATTTATTCATTCAGATTCAGATACAGATCTTCATTCAGTACCAGTGAGTAGATAATGTGTTAGAATCATCTGTTTCCCTCTTTTATTTGACATAGTTCACTTGAAGCTAAGAATATAAAATTCTTTCAGAGATTATATAAAAACGGAATTTTTTTAGTTTTGTTTATTTGTTGTTTTGACACAGGGTCTCACTGTGTCACCCAAGCTGGAGTATAGTGGCGTGATCACTGCTCACTGCAACCTTGATCTCCTGGGGTCAGGTGATCCACCTCAGCCTCTTGAGTAGCTGGGACTACAGGTGTGCACCACTACATCTGCCTAATTTTATGTAATTTTTGTAGAGATGGAGTTTTGGTCTGTTGTCCAGGCTGGTCTTGAACCCCTGGACTCAAGCAGTCTACTGCCTCAGCCTCCCAAAGTGCTGGGATTACAAGCACATGCGACCATTTTTTAGTTTGTTTTTGTTTGTTTCTTTCTTTCTTTCTTTTTTTTTTTTTTTCTTTTGAGACAGAGTCTTGCTCTGTTGCCCAGGCTGGAGTGCAGTGGCACAGTCTTGGCTCACTGCAAGCTCCACCACCTGGGTTCATGCCATTCTCCTGACTCAGCCTCCCGAGTAGCTGGGAGAACAGGTGCCCGCCACCATGTCCAGCTAATTTTTTTTTTTTTTTTTTTTTTTTGTATTTTTAGTAGAGATGGCGTTTCACCATATTAGCCAGTATGGTCTCGATCTCCTGACCTTGTGATTTGCCTGTCTCAGCCTCCCAAAGTGCTGGGATTACAGGCATGAGCCACTGTGCCCAGCCTGTTATTTTTATTATTTTATTTATTTTTTTGAGACAGGATCTCTCTCTCTCATCCAGGCTGGAGTGCAGTGGTACAATCTTGGCTCAATGCAGCCTCGACCTCCTGGGCTGAAGCAAGCCTAGCACCTCCGCCTCCCACGTATCTGGGACTACAGGCACAAACCACCATACCTGTGTAATTTTTAATTTCATTTTTGTAGGGATGAAGTCTCACTATGTTGCCTGGGCTGGTCTCAAACTCCTGGACTCAAGCAGTCCCCCTGCCTCAGCCTCCCAAAGTGCTGCAATCACAGGCATGAGCCACCACACCCAGCCCATTGTTTAGTTTTTCGATGATTATTTGATGCTTATTTGTAAGGCACTGTATTGGGCAATTTGGTGTGTGTAATAATCAAGTTAATTTATTCTAAGAATCCTTTTTTTTTTTTTTTTTTTTTTAACATTTTTTACCTCTGAAATTGGGGTGCATTTTGGAATCAGTGGAATTCTAAACTTGCTTTCCATAAAGTCAAGTCGTAATATAGTTGTATGAAAATCTGCCATTGATACCTGATGTAGTAGACTGAATAATGGGTCCACCAGCTATGTCCATGTCCTAATCCCTGAAACCTTTGCAGCTGTGATTAAATTAAGGCTCTTGAGATGGGGTTTTCCTGGAACTTGGTAGGCCTGACATAATCACAGTGGTTCTTATTAGAGAGACACAGGAGAAGTCAGAGCCGGCAGCAAAATAAATGTGAAGTGGAAGCAATATTATGTAATGGCATGCATTCACTTGTAGGATTAGAGAATGTTCTCCTGGAGGAAGAGCTGAGCTGAGATCTGAAGAATAAGTTAAGAATTGGTCAGGTGAGGCCGGGCGCGGTGGCTCAAGCCTGTAATCCCAGCACTTTGGGAGGCCGAGACGGGCAGATCACTAGGTCAGGAGATCGAGACCATCCTGGCTAACACAGTGAAACCCCGTCTCTATTAAGAAATACAAAAAACTAGCCGGGCGAGGTGGCGGGCGCCTGTAGTCCCAGCTACTCGGGAGGCTGAGGCCGGAGAATGGCGTAAACCCGGGAGGCGGAGCTTGCAGTGAGCTGAGATCCGGCCACTGCACTCCAGCCTGGGTGACAGAGCGAGACTCCGTCTCAAAAAAAAAAAAAAAAAGAATTGGTCAGGTGAAACAGAAGAGAGTATTTTGGAAGGTTCCATGTAGAGTGAAAAGCCTATCTGAAGATTGAGAGGTGAGGAAGCATGGCTTGAAAAAAATTTAGCATGATAAGGATATGTGCAGAACAGTGATTCTCAGCCTTTTCATACTCATGGCTACTTCAGTGCTAAAATTTTTGGTGGCGTTCTTAAAGGAATTACACTTTGAACACTTGTATTAAAATAAAAGTTTCAAAAAAAGTATCACATACTCACTTGATCCCCTTCAGAAGCCTCTATAAGACAGCTTAAAGTAAAACTGTCTTCTGCCTTGATGAACCTCTTTTAGGGCCTCTTGAGGCAAAACTCAAGCATACAATCTTACTTGGTGTTCTTCTGTGGCTTCTTTGCTTTTTTGTGGCAAACAGTATTTTTTCCCACCAGCTCAACATTCTATTTGACTTCACCATATCAGTAAGTATCTTAAGTGTAGCAAAATTAAATTTTATTTATTGATCAAATGTCGGCAGAGGCATGTGGAAGACTTGCAGTGTACTAGTATATTAAGGCATACCTCTTTAAAATTATTGTATGAAGAGGTGGTGAGTGATAAAACAGGAGTGATAAGCAGGGGTCAGATTATGGAGAGTCTTCGCATTGTTTTCTATTTACTGCTGTAACAAATGACCACAAATTAGTGGCTTCAAACAACATGAATTTATCACCTATAGGTTAGAAGTCCACCTGAGCTAAAATCAAGGCATTTACGGGGCTGCATTCTCTTCTAGAGAATCTAAGGGAGAATTAATTTCTTGCCTTTGTCAGATAGCTTCTAGATGCTGCCCACATTCCTTGGCTCATGGCCCACTTTCTCCATGTTCAAAGCCAGCAACATTGCATCTCTCTGAGAATTCTTCTGTAGTCACATCTCCCTCTGACTCTTCTACCCCTCTTGTTCTGCTCTTAAGGATGCTTGTGATTATATTGGTCTCACCTGGGTAATCAAGAATCTGTTTCAAGGTCAGCTGATAAACATTCTTAATACCAAGTGCAACCTTAATTCCCCTTTGCCAGGTAATCTAACATATTCACAAGTTCAGAGATTAGGATATGGACGTATGTTTTATTGGTCATGTTAAATAATTTGAATTTTTTTTTTTTTTTTGGTGGCAAGAGAAACCATTAGAAGGCATCAAAACAGGGAGTAACAATATCAGATCTGCTTTTTAGGTAAATCACTCTGGCTATGTTTGGTGTGTCATACAATTTAATAGGTCATTTCCAGCACCTTTTTCTACTGATATATTAAAAACTTTATTTTGCAATAATTTTAGACTTACAGAAGTGTTGCAAAGATAGTATAGAAAGTGCAGTACCCTTCAGTCAGCTTCCTCTAACGATAACTTATGAAACTTTTTTTTTTTTTAAGACAGAGTCTCACTCTGTTGCCCAGGCTGGAGTGCAGTGATGTGATCTCTGCTCACTACAACCTCGGCCTCCCAGGTTCAAGCGATTCTCCTGCCTCAGCCTCCCGAGTAGCGGAGACTACAGGCACTTGCCACCATGCCTGGCTAATTTTTGTGTTTTTGTATTTTTAGTAGAGACGGTGTTTCACCATGTTGGCCAGGCTGTTCTTGAACTCCTGACCTGCCTACCTCAGCCTCCCAAAGTGCTGGGATTTACAGGTATGAGCCACTGTGCCCAGCCCATCTTCCAAAATTTTGGTACATTTATCAAAACCAGGAAATTAACATTGGTGAAATAAAATTACAAATTGTATTGATGTTTCACCAGTTTTTACACCAATGTCTTTTTTTCTGTCTCAGGATTTAATTCAGAATATCATTTTGCATTTACTTGTCATGTCTCCTTAGCCTGTAGTCTGACAGTTTTTTAGTCTTGTCTTTTTTTTTTTTTTTTAATGACTTCCTTGCTTTTAAAGAGTACTGATTAGGTATTTTGTAGACAGTTCCTCACTTTGAGTTTGCTGATGCTTTCTCATTATTAGATTGTGTGTATGAGTTTTTCATAAGAATACCACAGTGGTGAAGTATGCTTCTTACTGAGTCATTTCAGGGTTTGCATGGTACCAGCTTGTTTTATTACTGATCATGTTAACCTTGGGCACTTGACTTGGTTAAGAGGGTTGTCTTAGCTCAGGCTGCTATATTGAAACACCATTGACTGAGGCTTAAACAACAGATATTTCTTTTCTTTCTTTAAGGCAGTGTCTCACTGTCACCTGGGTTGGAGTATAGTGGCTCAATCATGGTTCACTGAAGCCTTGACCTCCCAGGCTCAAGCAGTCCTGCCACCTCAGCCTCCCAAGTAGCTGGGACTACAGGCATGTGACACCATGCCTGGCTAATTTTTCTTTTTCTTTTTTTTTTTTTTTTTTTTGTAGAGACAGGGTTTCACCATGTTGCCCAAGCTAGTCTTAAACTCCTGGATCCAAGCAATCTGCCTGCCTTGGCCTCCCAAGTTGCTGGGATTACAGGCATGAGCCACTGCGCCCAGACATTTATTTTTACAACAATTCTGGAGGCTGGAAGTTTGAGATCAGATTGTCAGTATGGTCATATTCTAGTGAGGACCCTCTATCCACCTTGTCACTGTGTGCTCACATGGCCTTTTCTTGGTATGTGCACATAGAGAGATCTCTCTCTTCTTTTTATAAGGGCACTCCTTCTCTCATGGTGGTCCTGCCTTCATGACCTAATGTAAACCTGATTACCTCCCAAAGGCCCCACCTCCTAACACCATCAAATTGGGCCTCAGCATAGTTTTGGGGGGACATAAACATTGAGTCTATAATAGAGGGATGTCTATGAGGTTCTTCCTCTGTAAAGTTATTTTTTCCTTTTCATGGTATGTTTATTAGGAGTGATTCACTTAACTCTAGCCTACTCTCAAAAGAAAGAGAAGCTGGATGCAGTGGCTTACACCTGTAATCTCAGCACTTTGGGAGGCTGAAGCAGGAAGATTACTTGAGGCCAGGAGTTTGAGACCAGCCTGGCTAACATAGACCTTGTTTCTACAAACAAAGTAAAATTATTACCACGGTGTGGTTGCACTTGCCTGTAGTCCCACCTACTCTGGAGGCTGAGATGGGAGGTTCCCTTGAGTCCAGGGCTTCAAGGTTACAGTGAGCTATGATCACACCTTTGTAGTCCAGACTGGGTGACAGAGCAAGACCCTGTCTCTTAAAAATGTAGGAAAAAAAGGGAATTAAACTCTGCCTTCTGCAATGAGGTGTACCAAATGATTTGTGGGCTTATGTTCAGATCACCACAGTAATTAATAAATATTCCTTGGGAGATACTTTGAAGTTAGTCTACCATTCTGTTTCTTCTTAAAATTTCACTCACAGCCGGGTGCAGTGGCTCACACCTGTAATCCCAGCACTTTGGGAGGCCAAGGTGGGTGGATCACCAGGGCAGAAGTTCAAGACCAGCCTGGCCAGGATGGTGAAACCCCATCTCTACTAAAAATACAAAAATTAACTGGACGTGGTGGCAGGCACCTGTAATCCCAGCTACTTGGGAGGCTGAGGCAGGAGAATAGCTTGAACCCGGGGTGGGGGGCAGAGGTTTCAGAGAGCCAGTATTGCGCCACTGCATTCCAACCTGGGTGACAGAATGAGACTCGTCTCAAAAAAAAAATTACTCACTCATTTTAGCATTTCACTAATGAATTTTGCTTACTCTCACCTGCCTCAATTATTACTGTGCAATTTTTTTTTTTTTTTAAAGAGCCAGAGTCTTCCTCTTGCTCAGGCTGGAGTACGGTGGCTATTCACAGTTGTAGTCCCACTGCTGATCAGCATGGGATTTTTTATATCCTTAATTTCCTACTTCTGCCGGTTCACCCCTCCTTAGGCAACCTGGTGGTCCCCTCCCTGCTCCTGGGAGATTACCATATTGATGTCATACTTAGTGTAGACACCCAATCAGCGTAACACATGACAGCCCAGAACTCCTGGGTTTAAGGGATCCTCTCTCTTCAGCCTTTCCAGTAGCTGGGACTACAGATATTTGCCACAGCACCAGCTACTATGGATTTCTAATGGTAATTTTCTCTTTCCCTGTTTCGTATAACGGAGATTTCCCCGTTTAATCCCATTTTAAAATTTATTCAATCATTTGTGTATGTTATTATAAACTCAAAAATGTTTACTTTATTCTTTGAGGTATAATCCAATGCTGTATATAGAGAAGGAGACAGGGTCTTGCTCCATTGTCTAGCCTGGAGTGCAGTGATACAGTCATGGCTTGCCGCAGCCCTAACCTGCTGGGCTCAAGCAATCCTCTCAAGTAGCTGGTGCCATCTGCCTAGCTAATTTTTTCTTTTTTTTTTTTTAAAGAGACGGGGTCTTGCTATGTTGCCCAGGCTGGTCTCAAACTCCTGCCCTCAAGCAATCCTCCTACCTTGACTCCCAAAGTGCCAATACTATTGATACTTACTTTTGTTGCTCAGATTATTCCAGCTGTGGCCATTGGGAGCTCTTTTATGTTGGCTTCTGTATCCCTTTCCCCCAATCCTTTTGTTGTTTGGGCACTTCCTTACTTTCTGACACTACAAGTTACTCTATCTTGTACTTGCCTTATCCCAGTACCAAAATCAACCCTATGTCCAAGGGACTCTGGTTTCTTTTATTGGAGGATGATATTTAGAAACCAAGAACTAGATGTTGGATATGCTTATTACTACGGTGGTGTCACTGCTTCAGGCTCTGAAAGTGGACAGAGCTGGGAAATGTGAGTATGTATATGTATATGCTAACTCATCTATAATTATTTTTGTGTCTGTCTATCTGTATCTGTATTACCTAAACATCATTCAGTTAGGTTATCATACATTTGTAATACAATTAGACTGATCTGTCACAGTCTGTATTCTAGCCTAGGTTTTCTTGACATCCTGGTTGATTTATTAAAGAAAATTTACGTATAGTATATTTCCTTTTATTCTTTGTATAATACAGCTCTACAGGTTTAGATAAACACATGTAATCATGTATGTATTATGCCAGTGCAGTACCATCTGAAACAGTTCCATCACCATGAAAAAAAAAAATGTTCTTGTAGTCAGTGCCTCTCACCAGCCCCTGGCAGCCATTGCTCTGTTCTCTATCCTTGTTTTTCTGAATGTCATATAAACGGAACCATGTAATATGTAGCCCTTTGGGTCTGGCTCCTTTCGCTTAGCTACATTCATCCATGCTGCTGTACAAATTCATATTCTGTTCCTTGTTATTGCTAAGTAGTATTCTGTTTATGTGTGTACCATGATTATTTGTCCCTTCCTCTGTTATCAGACATCTTGGTTGTTTCCAGTGTTGGATAGTTATAAAAAAAAGCTACCATAAACATTCATGTACTGGCTTTTGTGTGGACGCAAGTTTGCAGCTCACTTAGGTAAATAACTAGAGTGGGACTGTTGGGTCACGTAGTAAATATATACTTAAGTTTATAACAAATTGCAAAATTATTTTTCAGGGTGGCTGTACTGGTGTGTATTCCCTCCAACAATGAGTGAATGTTTCTCTTGCACCACATCTTTGCCAGCATTTGATGTTTTTGATAGTGTCTTGTTGTAATTTAATTTATATTTTCCTAATAACTAATGATAAGCATCTTCTCATGTGTATATTTTACATTCTTATAACTTTTTTGGTGATGACCTTTTCAGATCTTTTACCGATTTTTGATTGGGTTGTCTATTTTTTTACTAGTTGAGTTTTAAGAGTTCTTAGTGTATTCTGGGTACAAGTTTTTTATTAAGTGTCTGATTTGCAGACATTTTCTTTCTGTGTTATTCTTTTAATTTTCCTAAACGTTTTCATGACTGTGTCTTTTTATTTTATTTTATTTTATTTAGACGGAGTTTTGCTCTTGTCCCCCAGGCTAGAGTGCAATGGCGTGATCTCAGCTCACTGCAACCTCCGCCTCCCGGGTTCAAGTGATTCTTCTGCCTCAGCCTCCCGAATAGCTGGGATTACAGGCATGCACCACCACACCCAGTTAATTTTTGTATTTTTAGTAGAGACAGGGTTTCTCCATGTTGTCCAGGCTGGTCTCGAACTCCTGACCTCAGGCACACCTGGCCAACTGTGTCTTATCTATCTTTAATCCCCCTTAGCTCCTTTCACAGAGCATACTTTTTTTTCATTTTGGTAAAGTCAACTTTATCAATATTTTATGTTGCTGAGTATCATAGGTGATGTTGAGGCTCAGAAAACAAAACCTCAGGCTGGGTGCAGTGGCTCTCACCTATAATCCCAGCACTTTGGGAGGCTGAGGCAGGAGGATTCCCTGAGCCCAGGAGTTCAAAACCAGCCTGGCCAACATGATGAAACCCTGTGGTCTCTACTAAACATGCAAAAATTAGCCAGGTATGGTGGTGGGTGCCTGTAATCCCAGCTACTAGGGAAAGTAAGGCAGGAGAATCACTTGAACCCTCAGGTGGAGGTTGGAGTGAACTGAGATTGCCCTACTGCACTCCAGCTTGGGTGACAGAGCAAGACTCTGTCTCAAGAAAGAAGGGAAGAGAGAGAGAGAGAGAGAGAGAGAGGGAAGAAAGAGAAGAAAGAAAGAACAAAACTCCAAAATGAAGGCCTCAGAAGCAAAAGTTTTTCTCTAACTTTCTGTTGCCGCCTGTCTCTCAGTCCTGTTCTCCCCTGAGGCTAGCCTTAGAAACCAGATTCCCTCTTCCCCAAAGCAGGTCATAGAAACTGGAACCTTTTTTCCCCAAAGCAAGCCATAAAACCTAAAAATATTACTCTAACTTTCCCTCTGTCCTATCTGTAAAAACTGGCTGTAATTATCTCACCTACCTTGTTTGACTGTAGGTCATAAAACCCATTCCAGAGAGGGTCCTGCCCCATAAGCAGGAGGAAAGAATGTGTGCTCAGGCCAAGAAGAAACTAAACAGATAGGCCTTCCTGGGTTTCCCCATTCAGTCTGTTTACATTAGATTATAGCCTTTTTATCCAATTATACTTTTGCATGGCTGTCCATACTTGGTTGAACCTAAGCATAAAGGTGGACAATTTCCTCTATCTTTGGGTCTCATTCTGAAAGCCCCCATGTATTACATATTAAATAAATTTGTATGTCTTTTCTCCTGTTAATCTGCCTTTTGCAAGTTGAGTTTTCAGCACACCTTCAGAGGGCCAAGGGGAGCTGCCCCTTTCACCTCTATAGTACGAATTCATTGTCAATCCCCGATTCCCTTCAGAAATCTATATTTTCTCTTAAATGTTTAATTTACAATGAGATTTAGGATTCTTTTTATTTTTTATTTTATTTTTTGAGATGGGAGTTTCACTTTGTCACCCAGGCTGGTGTGCGGTAGTGCTATCTTGGCTAACTCCAACCTCCGCCTCCCGGGTTCAAGTGAAGTCTCCTGTCTCAGCCCTCCCGAGTAGCTGGGATTTCAGGCATGCACCACCATGTCCAGCTCATTTTGTAGTCTTAGTAGAGTTGGGGTTTCACCATGTTAGCTAGGCTGGTCTCTAACTCCTGACCTCAGGTAATCTGCCCGCCTAGGCCTCCCAAAATGCTGGGATTACAGGCATGAGCCACCACACCCGGTCTATGATTCATTTTGACTTAATTTTTGTTTAATATATGTTGAAGTTCTTTTCTTTTTTTCACATGTGAATATCTAGTTATTCCAGCACCATTTGTTGAAAGAACTATCTTTCCTCAATTGCATTGCCTTGGCACCTTTGTCAATAATCAGTTGACTGTATTTTTGTGGGTCTGTTTCTAGACTATGTTGCATTCTGTCTATCTGTCCTTTCACCAATACCACACTTTTTAAATTGTTGTAACCTATAAAGTACACCTTAAAATTGGGTAATGTGAGTCTTCCAGCTTTGTTCCTTTTCAGTTTTTGTTTGTTTTTAGTAACTTTGCATTTCCATAGAAATTTTAGAATCAGCTTGTTGATATCTACAAAAAAAAGCCTGCTGGTGTTGTTTATTATGATTGCATTGAATCTAAAGATCAAAACTGAGATAAGTTACATCATAATATCAAGTCTTCTAATCCATGAACACGGTATGTCGTTCCATTTCTTTAAATCCTTGATTCCTTTCATTAGTGTTTTGTAGTTTTCTTTATATAGGTTCTGAACATATTTCATTAGACTTACATATCTAAGTACTTCTTTTTTTGTGCTATTATAAATGCTATTGTTTTTTAAAATCTTAATTCCCCTTGTTTATAACTGATCTTTAGAGACATAATTGATTCTTATATATTGACCTTATATTCTGTGACCTTGATAAACTCACTTATTAGTTCCAGGCATTTTTTGGAAGATTTTTTTGGGATTTTCTACCTAGACAGTTATGTCATTCTGCAAATAAAGACAGTTTTTTTTTTTTAAACTCCCTTCCAGTCTATCTACTATTTATTTATTTTTCTTGCCTCACTGAAGGGGCTTACATGTTGTACATTATTGAATAGGAGTGATGAGAGAGGACATCTTGCCTTGCATGTAATTAACGTTAGGATAAAAGCAGTCTGTCTGTTCCTTACCATTAAGTATGGTTTGCTATTGGTTTTTAGTAGATAGTGCTTATCAGGTTAAGAAAGTTTCTTTCTCTTCCTAGTTTATTGAGAGTTTTTATCATGAATGGATGCCAAGTTTTATCTAATGCATTTTCTGTATCTATTGATATGATTATGTGGTGTTTCCTTAAGTCTGTTAATATGTTGAATCACATTGAATGTATTTCAAATGGTCAAACAACCTTGTATTCCTAATATGAACCCCATTTGGTCATGATGTATTTTACTTTTAATATATTGTTGTATTCTATTTGCTGAAGTTTTGTTCAATGATAGAACTCACAGCTAAGTTAAACAAGTACTTTTCCTGAAGATAACATTTATATTTCAGTGTGCAATAAAAGTGCTTTATGTTTCACAGAGACTATTGTTTTTAATGTAATAAGGTTAATTTTTACTGCTTTATTTAAGACTTTCTTAAGGGAAACTGGCTTAAAAATATATGTGAGTGCATGGTAGTGAAGAATATAGTAACTGCTAGTATTGCTTGGTGCCACTGCTTCAGTTTGTGCCCCAGGGTTCACATTGCAGCCATCGTTGCTTTTGTATCATTAGTATAATTGTCAACACAGTGAAAAAGGCAAATATCATCTTAGTACTATTATGAAAATAGTTTTTACTCATGGATTTTCCCCAAAGAGTTTCTGGCACTGCTAGGGTTTTGTATGCTACACTTTGAGAATTTCTGTTCTATATCTTTATTAATGTCTTAGGACTGCTGAAACAAATGGCCATAAACTAGGTGGCTTAAAAGAACATAAATGTATTTTTCTGCAGTTATGAAGTCCAGAAGTCTGAAATTAAGATGTTGGCAGGACTACTTCTTAGTCTATTTTGTGCTACTATGACAGAATGCCTGACACCGGCTAGTTTATAATGAACAAAAATTTACTTCTCACAATTCTGGAGGCTGGGAAATCCAAGAGCAAGGTGCCAGCATCTGGTTAGGGCCTTCTTGCTGTGTCATAACATGGCAGAAAACATCACGTGGCAGAAGGGCAAAGGTGGGGGCAGAGAAAAGGGGACCAGACTTGCCCTTTTATACCAATCTCACTTCTGTGATAGTGGCATTAATGCATTCATAAGGGCACAGCCTCTTAATACCATTACAATGGTGATGAAATTTCAGCATGAATTTTGGAGGAGCAAGCATTTAAACCACAGCGGTCATGCTCCCTCTGTAGGCTCCTAGGGGAGTAATACGTTCATTGACTCTTCCCACTTGTCCTTGACTGTTGGCATTCCTTCACTTGTGGCTACATCACTCTGTGCTCCAACTTCACATTAACTTCTCTCTATTTATGTGTATGTCTTCTCTTCTGTATGTATATTTTATAAGGATACATGTGATTGCATTTAGGACCCACTCAAATAATCCAGGAGAGACTCCTCAAGATCTTTAACCTAAGCATGTCTTTCATCATTTAAGGCAATAATCACTCTTTTCCATATAATTTTCACAGGATTGGAGGAATTAGGATGTGTACATAATCTTTTAGGGGGCCACTCTTTAGCCCACTACACGCTTACTGATTATACAAGTGTTAGACTGCTTTGTGTTGTCCCATAGGTCTCTCGAATTTTGTTCATTTTTCTTCAGTCTTTTTTTTTTCTCTAAGTTTCTTAGATGAGATCATTTTCTTGACCAGTCTTCAAGGTTGATCAACTTAATCAAGGTTCATTAAGTCTTCTGCCATGCTGTAGAGACCATTTAGCATATTTATTTCTTTTGAATATTTTTAGAATAGTTTTCATTTCTCTTGATATCCCTTGTCTCTGCATTTGCTGGCAACATTTTCCCCCAATTTTTGGAATATATTTTCTTTTCGTTTTTGGAATATATTTATAAAGACTTTGAAGTCTCTGCCAGATTTAGCTTCTGGGCCCACTTTGATTCCGGTCTCTACCTCCGTTTTTGGTGGGCATCCTGACATCTCCCATTTCTGCACAGTTAAACTGCCAACTAGGGACTTGACCCAATAATTGCAACAGGTAGGAAGTTATTATTAGTAAAGTGAATGAACACAAAAATTTACCTACAGATCTGTTTATTATGTAGTTTATGTTAAAAAAAAAGAAAACCTAAATGGCAAATAGAAAATAGATTAAAATATGGTAAATTCATGTAACGGAGTACTATTCAGACGTTAAAAATAATGATGGAAAGATATTCAAATCATGCTAAATGAAGAAATTATTTAAAAGATATATTATAATCCCACTTTTGCTTACCTAAATTATGCATATATATGCCAAAAGAAAATACAGGGTTTGTATACATAAGAATGTTAACAGGTTATCTCAGGAAGATTACAGATGATTTTTATTTGATCACTTTCTGTATTTTTTTTTTTACAATGACTATCACATTTGTGATAAGAGAAGTACTTCTGAAGTTATTTTTCAGAAATTTGACATAACAAATTTCTTTTCTCCTCCACATAAATTTCTCCTCCACAACTTTTATGTCTATTTTAGAAGTATTAAAATACCAGCAGTCTTTTCATACATGCTGCAGGATCATTTTGAATCCCAATAAATATCACAGATGAATAATTACTACAAGAGTTTTGTATTCAGATAAGTTAAACATAATATGTGTATATATGTACATAATGCACAGTGTTGCTCTAATCTTAGAAAAAATAGTTCGGGCCAGGCACAGTGGCTCATGCCTGTAATCCCAGCACTTTGGGAGGCTGAGACGGGCGGATCACGAGGTCAGGAGATCGAGACCATCCTGGCGAACATGGTGAAACCCCGTCTCTACTAAAAATACAAAAAAATTAGCCGGGCGTGGTGGCGGGCACCTGTAGTCCCAGCTTCTCGGGAGGCTGAGGCAAGGAGAATGGCGTGAACCCGGGAGGCGGTGGAGCTTGCAGTGAGCTGAGATCGCGCCACTGCACTCCAGCCTGGGTAACAGAGCGAGACTCCGTCTCAAAAAAAGAAAAAGAAAAAGAAAAAATAGTAAAATAGTTCTTTCTTGGAATATAGTATTTGGAAGCCATAGAGCTTAAATAAATATGGGAAAAAAATTGAACAGGTACATGAGAAAAGAATAGGGGGAAAAACACTGAGGGCTGAAAATTTAATTATCATGAGAGGCAGAAACAACTGGAATCATAGACATATGCTGTAGACTTTCACCATCCAGTGTGGTCACCACTAGCTATACATGGCTGTTGAGTACTTGACATATGGTTGATCAGATTGAGAAGTGCTATAAGTGTAAAATACATAATGGTTTTTGAAGAAATAGTACAAAAAAGCAAAATATCTCAGTAATTTAAAAATACTGAATACATGTTAAAAATGATGTACATTCATCTTTTTTATTAACTTTAATTACTTTCAGATACTTTTTTATAGATTGGGAACATTTAGATCTTGATATAAAGTATGGAATGGTAAGCATCTACATATAATTAGATATATTAGATATTCCCACCCCCATGTTTTCCCAGAGTAGTACCTTTCTTTGATAAGCTAGAAAGTAAATAGACTTATTCTGGTGGGCAACTCACTTCTGATAAATTTCAGCAGATAGAACATTCCTGTTATTTTTAAAAGAATGACATTTGAATAGTTAGGACATAATGATGATTTCTCTTTTCAGATCATGTAGCATGGATATGCCAAATCAATCACTAAGTGGGTAGATAATTTGAACAGATTTCTCTAAATCTGACTTGGCTCTTCATTGATAAATTCTACTAGTGCAGACTTTTCTGAGACTACAGTGAAAGTTAGCAAATCCATCTTTTAATATATTTAAATAGGAGAAAGGAGGACAACATTTTACTTTTGTCGTGTTAATGAAAGATTCCTAACAGACTTTATTTCCTTAAGTAAATCAATTCTCTCAGATGGATTATTACCATCTAAAATAATCTGAAAGAAAAGTCAATTATCCACCTAGTAAAATAGTGTTATCAGTATTTTTGTTCTCTGTATACTTCTTGGAATTATAGGAGGAATGTAGATGATATTTTTCCCTTACAGCTTGACTGTGTAAGTTATTTTTATGCTGGCCGTAGTATCTATATTACATGAACAGAAATGAAGATTCCATTACATTACTTAAAAGAAATTGAAAACAATTGGAAAATGTAAACTTTATTCTTATCTCTTTTATAAACAAGTATTTTAATACATTATTATGGCAAGGAGTATAGTGGTACTTCCTTTGTGTACTTGTGTCAGTGGAGCTGAAACATCTTGTCAATTTTCTGTTAACTTATCCTTTCATTTGAGATATGGCACAGATAATCTCTTTTCTTCCACAAGACAGAAAAACTAGATTCCAAGATAATTAAGATTTGCCCAAAACCCAAAGAAAAGTAATTGGAACTAAAACTAGAATTTTGTTGTTGGGACAATTGGCCATTTGTAGCAAAGGACAGCAGATCATTGGTTAACAGCATGAACTTGAACCAGACTGCCTGATTCAAATTCTAGCCCAGTTAGTTCCTAAGCATGTAACTGTGTTAAACATCTTAACTTTTGTGGCTCATTTATTGATAAATGGGTATAATAATACTATGTACTTTAGAAGATTAAAGAAGTTAATATATGTAAAGCATTTAGAACAGTGAGTGGCATATAATATAATATATTTAATGTAGTAATATTAATAAGATTAACATTAGGATTAATGTTTTGTTGGTATTGATAAAATATATGCTATACTTATCAAAGATACATAAAAATGAAGGTATAGAACATTAGAGTAAAACATGGTTTTATAGTTTTACAATCTTGAAATGAAGAAACCACTACTAAGTATGATTTAAAAATTTGTCAAGCATAAAAAAAGAATTTTACTACGTAATCAAGAAACGATAGCAAAAGATACCATGAATAAAGTCAAAACATAACAGTAACCTGGGGGAAATACTTATAGTACATAACATTAGGCGAATTTTCTACTGTGTGAGAACAGTTAGAAATCATTAAGGAAATCACAATGCTATAGAAAAAGCAAACAGCAGAGGAAGACACCCAAATGAGAGTCTCGGCATCATTCAAAGTTAACTACTGTAAACTAAAGTGTTTCTCACTTTTCAGATTGGCAAAGATTAAAATATAGTCAGTGTTGGGATGATGAGGCAATCTGAAGCATTATTGATGGGAGGTATAAATAGATAGCCCTTTTAAGAGATATTTGCCAATAATGTCAATTTTAAAAACATAAACCTTTTGAACTTCCAGTTTGACTTTTAGAAATTTGTCTTATAGCTTCATCACAAATGTTGACCTCATAAATATAAATTGGTTCATCCCCAAGATATTCATCAATGGAGATTTGGTAAATAATGTTATATCTCTACAATGAAGTACTATATGTAAATTTTTAAAAGAATAATGAGGATTTATATATGCTAATACAGAAGGATATTCAGCATATATTAAGTAAAAAGCAAGTTGCAGAACTAATATCCTTTTGTGTGTTTAAAAAATCAAGTAAATTATATACGTGCTTACATATGCATTACATAGATAACATGGATATACAAAGGATGCATAATCATTAACTGTAACTATATCTGGGAAATAGGATATAAGCTACTAGACAGAGATTTTTACCTTATACTCTTCATTGTTTGAATTTTTTTCTATAGTGGGTATATTGTTGCTTTTATAGTTAGGAAAAATAAAAAGTGAGAAAAAATTTTTGGCTCTGTGCAGTGGCTCATGCCTATAATCCCAGCATTTTGAGAGGTTAAGGGAGGAGAGTCACTTGAGTCTAGGAGTTTAAGACCAGCCTGGGCACACAGTGAGACCCTGTCTCTACAAAAAAATAAATTTAAAAACATTAACTGGGCAGTGGTGTATGGGAGACCAGCCTGGGCAACATAGTGAGAGCCCATCTCTGTAAAAAATAAATAAGTAAAAATTAGCTGGTCACCATGGTACACACCTGTGGTCCCAGCTACTCGGACAGCTGAGGTGAGAAGATTGCTTGAGCCCAGGAGAACAAGGCTATAGTGAACCATGACCATGCTACCACACTCTAGCCTGGGATCACAGCGAGACCCTGTCTCAAAGTTGTTTTTTTTTTTTTTTTTTTTTTTTTTGAGACGGAGTCTGGCTCTGTTGCCCAGGCTAGAGTGCAGTGGCTGGATCTCAGCTCACTGCAAGCTCTGCCCCCTGGGTTTATGCCATTCTCCTGCCTCAGCCTCCCGAGTAGCTGGGACTACAGGCGCCCGCCACCTCGCCCGGCTAATTTTTTGTATTTTTTTAGTAGAGACGGGGTTTCACCGTGTTCGCCAGGATGGTCTCGATCTCCTGACCTCGTGATCCGCCCGTCTTGGCCTCCCAAAGTGCTGGGATTACAGGCTTGAGCCACCGCGCCCGGCCTGTCTCAAAGTTTAAACTTCTTCCAGGCTGAGTATATTACTTGCTGATAGCTGTATAACAAAATACCCCCCAAACTTAACAACTTAAAACAACTACTATTTATTTCACAGTTTCTCAGGAATATAAACTTGGGAGCAGCCTAGCTAGGTGGTTCTGGCTCGGGGTGTCTCATGAGATAAGCTGTTAGCTGGGTTATATAGTTATCTCAAGATTCTACTGAGTTTGGAGGATCTGCATGAAAGCTCAGTCGTGGTTGTTGGCAGATCTTAGTTTCTCTTTGGCTGTTGGCCAGAGTTAAGTTCCTCCTTGCATGGGCTTCTTCATAGGACTGTTCACGACTTGGCAGCTTGTCTTCTTTCAGACTCAGGTATCTGAGAGAAAGAGAGCCAGAGCTCAAGACTCACCTAACATGGAAGTGACATATCATCACCTCTGCCGTATGCTGTTGTTCATACAGACCAGTTCTGGTACATTGTGAGGGAGGAGGACTACACAAGGGTGTGGATAACAGGAGGATTGGGGATCACTGGGGGCCATGTTGGAGGCTGGCTACCATAATGGGTCTATAACAGTGTATGCCTTTTGTAATAAGTTGAGATTATGGAAAAGAAAGTTAATTGGGTCAACATTTAAATGGGGACTATTTTAAAAAATTAGTTATGTGTTTACCAATACCTGTAAATACTTGCATTTCTTTTTCAGGTCCAGCCCAGAATCAAATGCAGGTTCCATCTGGATATGGATTGCATCATCAAAACTATATTGCTCCCTCAGGACATTACTCTCAAGGACCTGGGAAAATGACCTCATTGCCATTGGATACTCAGTGTGGTGATTACTACTCTGCTCTCTATACAGTACCAACACAAAATGTGACTGTTAACACAGTGAACCAGCAACCAGGAGCACAGCAGATGTACAGCAGGGGTCCTCCTGCCCCTCATATTGTGGGATCCACTCTAGGATCTTTCCAAGGTGCTGCATCATCAGCATCCCATTTGCATACGAGTGCCTCCCAACCATACTCCTCTTTTGTGAATCACTACAATAGTCCAGCCATGTACTCTGCCAACTCTTCTGTTGCGTCTCAGGGATTTCCCTCTACTTGTGGTCATTATGCTATGTCAACTGTTTCTAATGCTGCATATCCTAGTGTTTCATATCCCTCTCTGCCTGCTGGTGATACATATGGGCAAATGTTTACCTCACAGAGTGCTCCAACTATTAGGCCAGTTAAAGATAATTCATTCTCTGGTCAAAATACAGCTATCAGCCATCCATTGCCACTTCCACCTCCACCATCACAACAGCACCAGCAGCAGCAAAGTCTTTCAGGATACAATACTCTAACGTGGTCAGCTCTAGGCCTTCCATCGACTCAAGACAATCTCATCCGAAACCACACAGGATCCCTGGCTGTAGCGAACAACAACCCAACAATTACTGGTAGGTTGAATGAAAAGTTCACCAAAACATGTTTGAAAATCAGTTCATTCCCAATTAAGTTATTATTTACATGAAGGTTAAAGGTGATATTACCTGATAGAAAAACTGGAAGTTTGTTCAATTTATTGTGGTTTTTTGCAGCACCTCTTTGAACCCTTTCTTCTCATCCATTCCCAGTTAGCCACCCAACCATCTGCCTTGTCTAGCTTGTTTCCTTGCCATGATCAGTCAGCATTTATTGATCTATTTTATACATCTGCAATAGTTGTCTTTAATGTGAATTAGATACAGGGCAAAATGGAAGGGTCTGTTTTGAGGATATGTTGGCCACTATTTTCTCTTTTATACTAGTTCAACCTTAGGACAGTTGTTTTACTAGCCAGAGCCCCACTTACTTAGAAAAGAGGATGATTTGCAGCAGTGCACTGGTTTCCCCAAGTTAGCCCCTGTTAGTGACTTTTGCAGAAGACATCTTTCCTGCACATAAACAGTGTTTCTCATTTTCAGATTAGTAAGTTGGGCTGAAAGATGGGGAAGGGAAAGGAAGATGCGTGAAGAATACCCTGGTATTTAGCCCTTCTGACCTTCCTAAACCAAAGTGTTGTTAAATTTATTCGTTTAAAAATTATGTATGTAAGACGTGGCTTGCTTTCTTTTTTTTTTTTTTTTTTGACACAAGGTCTCACTTTATCACCCAGGCTGGGCATGATCTTGGCTCACAGCAGCCTCGACCTCCTGGGCTCAAGTGATCCTCCCATCTCAGCCCCACAAGTAGCTGGGACTACCAGGCATATGCCACCACACCCAGCTATTTTTGTAGAGATGGGATTTTGCCACTTTGCCCAAGCTGGTCTTGAACTCACGAGCTACCGCGCCTGGCCCAGTGTGGCTTTTTAAGTACAGTGTTTCCATAGGATATATTCATTTTAATTCAGTTTGCGAACTTGAATTTAACAGAATCTGCTCTTGAAGCAACTGAAAATGTATGTAAAAAATGGAAATTGGTAAAACTGTGGTAACTTTTGGAATGATATCTTTAGCTGTGTATCATTGTCTGGATAGCCATGTGTCAAAGATGCTGTGGAAAGATATCCTTCTCTGGACAATTAGATTATTTAAAATTAGAACTTTAATATCAGACCCGAGCTGTTCATTTGAGATCATCTACTCTTTCATTGCTATGTCGTTTAGAAATGCTTTCAGCTACAAGCAGCTAATAGTAGTTTAAACAAAAAGGGGGTATTTTCCTCACAACACAAGTCTAGGTGGATGCAGTGGATCCAGCTGTTCTTGGTATCCTTTTTTCTCTTTCCACTCTGCCACCCGTAGCATGTAGGTTATAGAAACGAGATACTTTCTGTACCTATAGACATTAAGTCAGAATTAAAAGCAGGAAGAAGGGAGAGGAAAGGGGACTGGTTAGTGGCATTGACAGACTTCATTTTACGGATCACTTGCCATAGCTATTTAAAAGACCATTCCTAGCTTCAGGGAAAGCTGGAAAATGAATATTAAGCCTTTTTTTTTAGCATCCATAGTAGAGGCAAACAAGAAAAAAGGGAGTTAGCACTGACTTGGGTGAGTCAACTCAAAGTGTCTGTCACAGTTCCGAAATCTGGCTGTCTACCAGAATCACTTGCACAGATTGCGATTTTCAACTACAATTTACTGAGCTAGAATAGAATCTCCAGGGTACTCTTGAGAATCTATTTCTAACTGGATCTTCAGTGATGCTGTGAAACAGATCTAAATTTTACTGTAGTCCTTTTGTTTTACAAATGAAGAAAGTTATCCAAGTTGAATTGGCCTGTGGTCATTAATGGTAGAAACAGAGCTTGGCCTGGAGGTCAGTTTTTTCTGTCTCCCTCAGAACCAGGGCTTTCTGTCCTCTAAAAATTCTGTTTTCCTCTCTCTTCTTTCAACATTGCATTTGCAGATCCACTTATCCTAAAGTCCTTCCAACTTAAGGATTTTCTGACTTTCATGACAAAATAAATACAGGTAATTCCTATCTTAGTTCTGAGGTGGGAATAGCACCCTGGATGGAACCAATTTATATTGAAATGTGTCAGGGAAATATGGGGTCACTTGGCTAATGAACAGAACAAGTAATTGGGAAAGGCCTGTCATTAAGAAAAGATTGAATAAAGAAGGAGAATAATTGTAAAACTATTCTCTGTTTGAATAACTGCTGTAATGAGTCCTGTAGGCAGAGAGGCAGGATATATTTTCATTCTTTTAATCTTAGTACTGTACTGTGAGTGCCATAATGAATATATTTTAGAATTTGTGTTCAGAAGTGGGGTTTTTTTCCTGCCTTTAGATTGGTAAATTACTTTTCAATTGAAGTTCAGAGGTTGACAAATTAAATATTATCTCATGTTAATATGACAAACGTGCTTCACCGTTTCAAAAAAAATAGAGGTTATTTAAAAAATCTACTTTAAAATTAAATATTGCCAAAGTTCCCAGACTTTCTCAGTTGATATATTTCAATATTTTTCAAGTGCCCCATGTAACTTAGTAGTAGTTCATAAGGTATTTGACACGAATCACTGTTTTTCTTGACAATTTAAAATATTCCTTGGAAACTTACGAATTTGTTGCAGTGCCTTGGGGAGCCTAGGTAAAAGTACCTTGTGCTGGGTACAGGGTATGGGAATATTGCGTTTAATGTTCTAGAAAGTCTGGCAACATAATTGCTTTCAACACTCAAATTGTATTTTCACATTAAAATGAAAATCTTAGGTATTAAACATAGTTTTGTGTTAAATTCAACCTTTGAATAATTGACAAAAATGATTACCTTCTTTACTATTTGATTACACTATTTTCATTTTCAGATATACTAAAAGTCCTCAGTCATTTTATAGAGTTGGAGATGCAAAAGCATAAAGCTGAGTTAAGTGAATATCAAAAATATGACAGATGGATACATACTGTTACTTTTAGGCAGCTAATGAATTAATATTCAAAACATAGACTAAAGGAGACCTTTAAATATTATCTCATTTGCTTTATTTTAGAAAAGCCTATTAGTACATTATAATTCAGTACTAGAACTTCAATTATTTTATTAAAAAGTCCACTCCGGGCTGGGCATGGTGGCTCACGCCTGTAATCCCAGCACTTTGGGAGGCTAAGGCAGGCAGATCATGAGGTCAGGAGATCGAGACCATCCTGGCAAACACGGTGAAACCCCGTCTCTACTAAATATACAAAAAATTAGCTGGGCAAGGTGGCGGGCGCCTGTAGTCCCAGCTTCTCGGGAGGCTGAGGCAGGAGAATGGCGTGAACCCGGGAGGCGGAGCTTGCAGTGAGCCGAGATCGCGCCACTGCACTCCAGCCTGGGGGACAGAGCGAGACTCCGTCTCAAAAAGCCCACTCCAAGTATGTATGTTTTGAGTGTTGCATTAGTTGTTAACTTAGGTTGCACTTCTGGCTAGTGTTTAAAAGGTGTCATTTCATTAGGCCATTTAAAAATTTTTAAACTCTCACTGTAGGTGAATCTCTAGTATAGTCAAGTAACCTAGTATAGAATTGTAATAATAAGTACAGGAGCTCTTTTTTAGTTTGAGGTGAAGTTGCTTGAGTGTGACTTGGGGATGTAAAGGTGCCCATTTTTGACAGCAAGATGAATACCAAAACTCTGTAGATTCATTTAAAACAATTTTCTTAATTTGTCTTTAGTGTCTCTTTGTTTTACAAAGTACATACTTTTAAAAATTAGCAAGATAAGTCTTGTTGCCAATATGTAGAATTTTGCCAGAAAAATTATTTTGATTAAAATTATTTTGAATATTTATTGCTTAATAAGAACCACATCTTGATAGCATATTATAAAACAGTAGTGTCTGATTAATGCTGTTTTCTGATGCTCAGTTTTATACAAAAGCATTTAAAAAGCTACTTGAGTAAAAATAATAAGCATTTATATAATTCTTCACAGTTGATCTTAGTCAGAAGACCCAGAAACAGTGTATAATTCTTGAATAAAAGTCCACTACACACATGACACTAAGATATAGTCACTGATAAGTTAAAAAGTCACTGATAAGTTAATATTTTATCTGTCATCTCTGGTTGGTAATGTGCTTGAGGAAAAGCAGAAGCAAATACCTTGTAGGACAAGATTATTTGGGCATAGAAATATAAGTAAGGAATAAATTAGACAACCGCACTGGAAAAATAAAACGCTCGTACAAAATACAAGTAGTGCAGTACAAGAGACTATTTTTAGTTTTGGAAACTTGTGTGATTACAGAGTTATGGGAATAGCGTAATTTTACTCCCTCACATACTTACTCCTTCAGTTTTTCTAAAGATAGTCTTGAACCTTTTTTCATCTTTTTTCAACTTTGTGCCCACTACTTGTAAATTTTTCTACGTGTTCTCCCTTACAAGCTGAGAAGAGGAGATGTTCATCTTTGTGTTCACTTATTTCAGATTCTGGCTTTAGCTGTTACCCCCTCTCCAGAGTATCAGCCTCAATTTCTGCTGGACTGTGGCATTTGGATAGGTGAGAGGAATTAATGAAAGGAAAACACACGCCTTGTCGTATATGTAATCAGCAGTCATTAAAAGTTTATAAGCAAAGTGGTGGCACTATCAGATTTGTGTTTCAGAACTTTCTTCTGTGAACAGTGTAGTAGATAACTGGAGAAGGAAGAACCTAGAACAGGAAAACCAGCTAGAAAGGAATTATTACAATTATTAGGTGAAGGATAACTCGGACTGGATTCATTTATACAGAAGACAGATGACAGAGATGACTTGAAGGATTTGTTGATATAGTTTATGAAGGAAAAAGAAAAATACAAGATTACTTAAAATTTCTAGCTTGAACAACTTGAGTGGATAGTGATACTATTAAATGAGAATTTATTTAATCTCTCCTAGTTTCTAAAGAACTTTTTGCACGATTACTTAAGATAATGCTTACTTTTACAGGATTATATTAATAAAGGAGTATTCCTTTCAGAGGCCATCTACATACCTAATCCTCAGGTGTGTTATGCATGAAGAAGTGAATTCTAAGCAACTAACAGGGAACTAAGGAGCTACTAAGAACTAACTAAAGGCCCGGCATGGTGGCTCATCCTGTAATCCCAGCACTTTGGGAGGCCGAGGCAGAAGGATCACTTGAGCCCAGGAGTAAAAGTAAAAAATTAACTGAGGAACTGCCATAATCATCAAAAGAAGAAAATATTTATTCTTGAATCGTGATATCCTCTCAGAAATCACACCTCAGAAACTAAACAGAGCAACAATGAATTTTGCATAGTCCAGTTTTATGTGTTGTTTCTTTTGTCAAATTCCCTTTGTGAAAGGAGCAGCTTCTTGGTTGGCATGTTTCTCTGGTCCTTAATGTTGATAGGCCTTGTCTCCGTTCATCCAACAAATACGTGAAAGCTAACTATGTTCCACAAGTTGTTCTAGTGTTGGGAGATAAAATAGTGAGTAAAAACAGTTAATGCTATCCTCATAAAGTTTGCAGTTCACTTAGAGAAGCAAATATCCAAATAAACACAAATGAATGTAACATTCCTATTATTATTTAAGCATCATGAAGCAACCGTATATGGTACTTGGTAGCATTACTTTAGGTGCATTTAGCCTGTTAGTCATGAAGCCTAGGGAAGTCTTCCCTAAGGAGGTAATACTTTAGCTGTAATCTGAAGGATAAAGTCTCCATGTATAAAATTAATTGCAGGTGAGGTAAATGTGTAAATGCAAAAAGGCAGAACTTTAAAACTTTTCAGAGAAAATACAGGAAACTAACTCTAGAAACTTGGGGTAGGGAAGGAATTTTTAAGCACAACGCACATAATGCTAGCCATAAAGGATAAACATGATAAACTCGACTCATTTCTAATTTAAAACTTTTCTTTATTGAAACACAACATGCAGAAAAGAAAAACACAAGCTGCAAACTGGGAAAAAATGTATATACTTAACAGTGTTTACCCAGAATATACAAGTACTACATAGAAATTAATAAAGACCAACAACCAAAAGAAAAATACTTGAATAGGCATTGCGCAGAAGATTAAATGAAAACATAATCTCATTAATAAACAGTGAAAAGCAAATTAAAACTAGAATGGGATATCATCTTATACCTAGTAACAGATGGGTAAAAACTAGAAAGTCTAACAATACCAAGGAATGGTGAGGATGTGGAATAACAGGAAACTCTTAGACACTCTTGGTAGGAGGGTATATTCATTCGTGTTTTAGGAAAATTTGGCATTAGTGGATTGAAAATAACCACACCCCACAACACAGCTATCCCTCTTCTCTATACTCTAGAGAAGTTCTTCTCATATGTGTCATATATGCCTCCTGTACATATGTGTCACCTGGGATCTCATTTAAAATGTAGGTTCTAATTCTCCAGGTCTTTTATGACTTGGCCTAAGACTCTCCTTTCTAACAAGCTTCCACATAAGGTGTTGATAGTCTGTAGACTACACTTTGAATATGAGGGCCATGAAACACCACTTCCTGTTTTAGATGGATGCCTCTTATGGCAAATGATTTTTGTTTGAGCTATTGGACAAAGAGACTAGTCTGCTCTCTAGGCTCATTTCCTACAGAGCTGTCCCCAGGGCTGAGGGATTCGATATCCCTCCTGCACACCTCCACATATTTGAGCTGTGGCACCTATGTGTAGAAGCTCTGCCCTAGGGAAAGTTGCATGTCTATACCAGGGACAAGTGCATGAGTATTCATAGCCGTACTGTTTGTGAAAACAAAAAATTGGAAATAACCTAAAAGTCCATTAATAGCAGAATGAATAAATAAATTATATTCTTCCATCAGACTTCTGAACAGCAGTGAAAATGAAGTAGAGCTGCACTCATTAACATGACTGATCCCAGGAATGTAGCACAGGAAATACGGAAGAATACCTGCAGTATGTTACTGTTATAAAGTTTACAAAATGAGCAAAAATAATGCCTTGGGATACTTATATGTGTGGTAAACTATTTGAAAACAAAAGCAAAAGGATAATAAACATGACTCAGGAGCCGGCAGGGGAGTGCCTTCTGTGAGGAGCATATTAGAGCTTCAACGGTATTGAAAATGTTTTATTTTCAAAATTGGATGCTGAGTTCATGGGTATTTTATTATGCTTTATATATATACACATGTGTATCAATACATATAGTACATACACATACACCTGATACGATTTCCTTGTATGTTTTTGAGACAGGATCTCCCGCTTTCACCCAGGCTGGAGTGCAGTGGCATGATCTTGGCTCACTGCAACCTTCTCCTCCTGGGCTCAAGCTGTGCTCCCACCTCAGCCTCACCAGTAGCTGAGGACCACAGATCAATTTTTCAGTGGAGATGGGGTTTTGCCTTGTTGCCCAGGCTGGTCTTAAACTCCTGGGCTCAAGCAATCTGCCCACCTTGACCTCCTAAAGTGCTGGAATTATAGGTATGAGCAACCATGCCTGACCCTAATTTTAGATAATTATATCTTTCTCAGTTTTTACTTGGATACTGTTAAATATTCTTAATCACTGTTTTATGTTGGCAGTTTTAGTGATAATATCAGTTATCTATTGCTGGTTTAAAATAACAATGATTTATTTTTCTTGATTCTGTGGGTTTGCTGGGTAGTTCTGCAGGTTTTTCTTGAATTCACTCATGTGAATTCATTTTGCTGGAGGTTTGCGGGACTAGAAGATTCTAAGATGGCTTCACTCACATGTTTAGCAGTTGGTGCAGACTCTTCGCTGGGGTGCCTAGGTTTTTCTGTATGTGACTATACCAGCTTCCCTACATGATGATCCATGCAGCATATCAGAGTGGAAAGGTGTAAGCTGCAGTGTCACCTCGAGACTTGAGGTCTGGGACTTGTACACTTTTATTTCTGCCCCATACTGTTGATCTAAAGCCAGTCACAGGGTTTGTTCTGATTCAGAGGGTGGTAAAATAGACTCCATATTGATGAAAGGAACTGTAAAATATTGTGATGATGTTTTCAATCTTCCACAGTGATAGTTTGTCTTCCTACTAAAAATGATGAAGCAATCAGCGTATTTAGACTACCTTCTTTCCCTGTTCCTCATACGTGCTTATGTTGTTTTTATACTATTAGGACATATAGCACATTTTGTTTTGTCACCATGTTCCTATTTGTTTCAGTCCCAGAACTAAGATTGTTTACGTATATACACACACAGTATACAGAGACACACACATGTATATGTGCAGGTATAAGTATGTAAATTTATTCAGCATATCATGACTGCTCACCAGTAGTCTTTTGCCATAGGTTTTTCAGTTATCTCTTGGTTAGATAGTCTTGAAGATTATCTTCAATAACTTACCCAGTATTTCTCAACCAGGGACGATTTTGCCTTCTAGGAGACATTTGGTATTTTGAGCTATCACAAAGACCCACGATGAGTTGTGTGCACTTTATTCCAGAAGTTCAACCTTGTGTTATGGTTAGGCCCTTACTTAGTTACATGTGAAATAAGGCATCTGGTTAGAAACAGCAAATGAGAAGTAGCAGTTTACAGTGCAAAATGAGATCTGAACTGATTACTAGAAGTGTCAGAGACCACATTATTGCAGAGTCAAAAACCTCTTCCTCTTCTCCTTACCTGAGTCACCATTGCATAGTACAATAATCTGTTCAATAATTTGTATTCATAGAGATCATTAGTAAATAAAAGTTGAGTTCATTTTAAGAAGGTAAGGAAGATTGTGAAATATTTTAGGAAAATTGTCGTTAAAGTTTATTAAAACATTTGATGAGTAATTTTTCAGTTTTTAAAAAATCATTTGTACCACCTTCTTTTCAGGATATACTAGGTAAATGTGATACTATTGAAGTTTCTACAAGAACTTCAGATAAACTGTATTTTGTTAGTAATATATATTATATGTTATATAATTACATATTATATTTTATACATTATATATAATATATGGAGTAATATATATTAATATACTTCAAGTCTCTGTGGATGAAATAGTTTCTTCTCTTCAATTGCAGATTCTTTATCCTGTCCTGTGATGCAAAATGTTCAGCCTCCCAAGTCCAGCCCAGTAGTATCCACCGTTTTATCAGGATCCTCATCAACAAGAACACCTCCCACTGCAAATCACCCTGTTGAGCCTGTGACCTCAGTTACACAGCCATCAGAGCTATTACAACAAAAAGGTATTTGAGATATTTATTATCGTATACACACACAGACGCACATACGTATTTGAATAGCTGACTTCAAAAAGTTAAAACTGTAGGATCCTAATTTATAGAAGATATGAAAAAAAGTTATTTATAATCTCAATCCAAACACAATTTTTGGAATATTAACTTACAGTGTCTCATATATGTTTTACATAATTACATACCATTTTGTATTTTGCTTTTCTGTTTATTACACATAGTTTTCATGTATCTATTGAGTCTTTATAGCTCTTTTTATGGCTTATTATTCATTGTGTCAATGTGTAATGGTTTATTTCATTCCTTTGTCATGGGACATTTATTTCTTATTTTTTAAAGGTTATTATAGTTTCTTTTAGGATGAAGTAGCCAAGACTTTATTATTTAGTGACTCTCCATATCCTAGTTGATTATTTCTGTGCTTTTTGTTATTGATAGTAGAAAGTAAGCTTTGACACGATTTTGCAAATGAAAGGGGGTGAAAATGAAATTGTAACCCATACTCTTGCGTCATTGAAGAACTATATGATTTATTGTTTGTTTAATATTCTCCATGTGTTAAGTAAGTAAAAGGTAATAAAATGTGTTGTTTTGACCCTGCTTCCCCACATTGTTTCTTTTGGCAGTTTTTTTTTTTCTGTCTGGCTAAAATTCCAAAGTATTGATGTTTCAGGTTAATATATGGCATTTTTTATTTGATCAGAGATGATTGAACTGTTTTCAAGAATCTATAGTTTATATTTCCAGAGCAACCACTGTATTATTTTAGGGACTATACTCACTATGTAATGACAGCTCCTAACCTTGAGTGTGAAGAACCTTCTTATAGGTCTGAAACTGAGAAAAGTAAAAAAGCATGAAAATTCCTAGGGTGATCTCATTGCTTGTATCTGTTGAGTGTCTATGTGATCAACAGAGACCTTTCTGTCAATTGATCAGATGATACAGTACACATTTTCTTACTTAGTTTTTTAGGAAAAGGAACTGCAGCACCAAAGAGTGTCTGTCGATTCTCAACAAACCAGTGGGTATACTGGAAATTGAATTTAGTTCTTAAAAGTATTTGCCTTCAAAGGGAAGGGCAGTAGTAGTTTTGTTTATCATGAATCAAAAAAGTTTTTAGGATAGATCAAAGCCCTGACTAAATAAATGGTGTCTTGTTTTTCCTCTACATTGGTGACTGCCTTCCATTTCTTAAATGTTTTGCTTTTTTTGGCCTATTACATTGCCCCTGCTGATTTATTTCTTCCTATCATATTTTCTTTTTTTTTTTTTTGGAGGCGGAGTCTTGCTCTGTTGCCCGGGGTGGAGTGCAGTGGCACGATCTTGGCTCACTGCAGTCTCTACCTCCTGAGTTCCAGCGATTCTCCTGCCTCAGCCTCCTGGGTAGCTGGGATTACAGGCACACGCCACCACACCCTGCTAATTTTTGTATTTTTGGTAGAGATGGGGTTTTACCATGTTGGCCAGGCTGGTCTCAAACTTTTGACCTAGGGTGATCGGCCTGCCTTAGCCTCCCAAAGTGCTGGGATTACAGGTGTGAGCCACCACGCCCGGCCCCTATCATATTTTCTTTTTGACCGTCTTACTGTAAATACCATCCTACCGTCTTTTTATAAATATTATTTTGTAAATGGTTTGCCCACTAAACAATGACAATTATGTTTCTTCTTTTTTCTATTAAAATATATTTTTAAAGTAGAATAAACTGCCATTTATTGAGCACATACAATATATCAGGTATTTTATATCTCATTAATTCAAATATTAATCTTATGACATAGATATTCTTCCTTTTTTACAGATGAGAAAAGTGAAATTGACAGAGGTTAGGTAACTTGCCCAAGACTACAAGTTAATAAGTAGCAAAGCGAAAGATTTTTAACTCAGGTCTCTCTGTCTTTTATTCTTTCTATAAAATAAGGCTGAATTTTTGTTGTCATTGGCTGTTGACAAACTAACTCTTGATTTACCTAAGGTAAGTTTCTTGCTTAAGTAACAGAAAATATCATACTGGAGACATCTGAATTGTAGTTTTTATTGTTCCGTTTTCATAAGTAGGAGAATGGCCTGTTAGTGACTTCTTTGTCTTTGGATACATCTGGGCTACACAACCTAATTGAGTCAGGGCTACCACATGTGGTAGTGTAAATTGTCATTTGCATATATGAAGCTTCTTTGAATTGTGCAGTGTATCATCTGCATAGTGTTTACTGTGGGCCTGATATAACCTACTAAAGTGGTTAATACTTAAAAAGAGATTAGCTTTTTTTCTTCCAGCTACAAAGACACCGTTGCTTAGTTGTTCTCCCAAGACTAAGCATTTTTTATCTGTTTTTAGGGGAGACATCAAATTTTTGTTTGAGTAGCCCCTAAAATTTTTTTCATAAACTACGTACTTGAACCTTTTTTAGATTGATACCTAAATTTTTTCATCAAAAATTTAAATACTTGTAGTTATGTAATTTTTAATGTATATGCTGGCTGACTTTTAAAACAGAGATGTTACATTATTCTTTCAAATGTACCCTTTGGAATGATACCTACCATCCTTTTGCAAAAAACACGAATAGCCCTTCTTTAACATTTGAAAAGTTTAGATTTTTCGTTTTTCTCTTTGATGGCATATCTCCTTTCCTTAATGAAATAATAAAATATATTCTTATACTAGAAACTCTTTTATCACTCTATTGTGCTTTTCCATGACAATAATGTATAAATTGAAATGTTAAAATGTGTTTCATTATCTATGACTTTAAGTCTCTAAATAGTATTTTTTCTTTTGAATGAAGCCATCAATCATTACAACTTTTTCTCTCTCTCTCTTTTTTTTTTGAAACAGACTCACTCTGTCACCCAGGCTGGAGTGCAGTGGCATGATCTTGGGTCACTGCAACCTCTACCTCCCAGATGCAAGTGATTTTTATGTCTCAGCTTCCTGAGTAGCTGGGATTACATGCATGCGCCAACATGCCTGGCTAATTTTTGTATTTTTAGTAGAGATGGGGTTTCACCATGTTGACCAGGCTGGTCTCAAACTCCTGGCCTCAAGTGATCTGCTTGCCTAGGCCTCCCAAAGTGCTGGGATTACAGGTGTGACCATTGTGCCTGGCCAATCACTACAACTTTTACTGTTGGCATAAAATTGGTCAAAACAACGTAAACATCATGAATTTTGGTATTTATGTAAAGTACATTTTTATCGGAAATACATCTTTAAGTGAAATGAATGGGCTTTCTCCTCTCCCCACTATAGCTTTGTATCTGAGTTGAATATGATTCATTGTTAGAATATGATAATGTTCAGATAAGTTTCATTCTTAGTTTTTATTTTCATGCACATAATTGCTGAGAAGCATTGTTCACATAAAGTAGATTAGAATTATATTGGAAGAGTTCTGCTAAAGCAGTATCATTCTGTTTTACTTAATTTTGCTTTTACTCTTTTTACCCTTCTGAGTTACATGTCAGAAATTATTGTTTGTTAGATTTTATTTTCCAGGTGATAGTTAACATTATTATTTCATATAGCAGTTTGTAATTTGCAAATCCCTTTAACTTTTTCTATCTGTATTATTGTCTCATCAGATGGAACAAGCATGTCATATGTTATCTTCCTTTTATAAGTGAGGAAATTTAAGTTTAGAGAGGTTACATGTCTTACCTAAAGACCTGCAGAGTTGGTAGGAGAGGTACCCAGGCCCATTGCACACCTTTTGCCTTCAAACTCAGTACTTGTTTTAGTCTATCAGCAGTTATTCAAAATATTTTGAATTTTCTTCTACCATGGCCAATATATCTTACCATACTGTTTATTTATTTATTTATTTTGAGACAGGGTCTTGTTCTCTTGCCTGGGCTGGAGTGCAGTGACTCAGCTCACTGCAGCCTTGACCTTTGAGCCTACTGGGGCTCAAGCGATATTCCCACCTCAGCCTCCTGAGTAGCTAAGGCCACAGGCACACACCACCACATCTGACTAATTTTTTAACAAATTATTTGTAGAGATGAGGTCTTACTGCATTGCCCAGGCTGGTCTTGAACTCCCAGGCTCAAGTGATTCTCCTGCCTTGGCCTCCCAAAGTGCTGAGATTACAGGTGTGAGCCACTGTGCCTGGCTACCATACCCTATAAATGTGTTTTTATCAAAAACAAGCTGTGATACAGGCCATTTATTTTATGGATGATATCTCCGTATAACCTGATTGGCAGAAGCAGTCCTCAAAACATAACAAAGCATATACTACTAAGTACTAACAGATGCACTTGTTGGTAAATATTTTTTTGTTAAAAAGATGTAGAAAGTGTTAAATATTTTATAAAATATAAAAATTAAGAATTGACTATATTTTATCATGAAAAGGTTGTAAAATATTTTATTGCACATGTCACATTGACTCTGAAATCACAGAATTTTTATCTGTGAGTTTTAGTATGTCTTAAAAACACTTGGTAGTCCTAGGAAGTACTCCATTTGTTTTTAAAATAATTCCAACCAGGCATGGTGGCTCACGCCTGTAATCCCAGCACTTTGGGAGGCGAAGGTGGGTGGATCATTTGACGTCAGGAGTTCGAGACCAGCCTGGCCAACATGGTGAAACCCCGTCTCTACTAAAAATATAAAAAAAATAGCTGGGCATGGTGGCACACGCCTGTAATCCCAGCTACTTGGGAGGCTGAGGCAGGAGAATCGCTTGAACTGGGGAGGCAGAGGTTGCAGTGAGCTGAGATCATGCCACTGCACTCCAGCCTGGGCGACAGAGCAAGACTCCGTCTCAAAAATAAAAATAAAAATAAAAATAACAAATAAGTAAAATAATTAGTAGGACTGAGTGCGCCAGTCAGGTTAGTGGAAGGTTTTTTTTTTTCTAACAATGTGTCCTAAAAAGAACAGCTGAAAATAATTTTAATTCAATATATACAAAAAGATGTTTTTGAAGTTAGTGATATAGCTCACATTTATTTCATATTTAGTATGTGTCATGCACCATTCTAAGCATTTGAAATATATTAACTCATTTAATCCTTACCACAACCATTTGAAGTTTTACCCCATTTTATAGATAATGTAAGTGAAGAACAGAGGTTAGTAACTTGCTCAAGGACATACCAGTAGTAAGTGATAGAACCTGGAGTTGAACCCAGAGTCCCCATCTTTATCCACAATGTCATGCTCTTTCTCTGTTCAGTATTTCCTACTGTGTACTTTATATAAGAGGCTTGTATACATTAGAGCAATGTGTCATAGTAAGAATTAGGATAAACTAAGGTCATGTGTTTCCTTTGTAAAGTAAAAGAAAGGCTGTCATTAACACGGGCACTTTTTTAGGTGGATAAGTTTGAGGAAAGAGAGTATTTATGGGAATCGACATCTGAAAATTGATTTCCTTAAAACCATTCTTTTGTGGGGACCCTTGAAAAGTCTTCTAGTGTGTACACCTGGTTTCCAGTTCAGGAAAGAGAGCAGCTACTCAAAAGTCTGAACTCCTGAATTTAAAAAAGCTAATCTCCACAAGAGATTTGTTCTGTTAAGATTAGTTTGATTTATTCCCGGTATAGCTGTATCTAGGGAACACTGAAGAATATTAAGCAGCACCAACGATATGTTCTCCTGGAAAGGTTTGCCTGAGGGTACTTTAATGGTAGGTAATTTAAACTAAATGTCTTTTTGAAAATATTGGGACCCTTTGAATAACAGAGTGCTACGTCATGTTAGAGTCTATAAAGTGTTTCATGTTTCTTGGTTTAGTAGATTTATACCTTGGAAGCTCTGGTTAAGATAGAATAAATTATGATATAACATTTCTTTTCCATTTGGTGGTGGTAGAGTAGATACTCAGTGTACATACATTTCTACAGTGAGTTTCAGGCTGAGCTCTGGGAAAGGATGTCGTATTTTACCACCTTATATATTTGAGCTTTGTATCTCATACATAGAGTTTGGCTCTTAGAGAGAATCTGAATTAGAGGCACTTCAGGAAGCATTCACGTATCCTAGAATAGTTGACTTGGCTGTCAACCCCTTGCCGGCTGTAGCTCCCCATTTGTTGTAGTCCATATGTGCTATACCCAACCTAGAGCAGGGTGCCTTGCCTGGCTAATTTGTTTTTTACTTTTTACAGAGATGGGGGGTCTCAATATGTTGCCCAGGCTGGTCTTGAACTCCCAGCTTCAAGTGATACCCCTGCCTGAGCCTCCCTAAGTGCTCAAATTATAGACATGAGCCATTGTGCTTGGCTCAAATTTTTATTTTAATTGGGCTTTTTTTGTCAGAAGAATGTGCCACTCTGAATTTGTTTTTGGTATTAAGTTTGTTTCTTGTATTACCTGAACCTATTTTACGTTGATTTTTATTTTCCCAGATGAATTTGTGATGCTGCTATTTTACCAATTTTAAAAGATGTTTCAGCAAAGCTAGCAGATTTTTCCATGACTTTTTAGTCATTGTTGAAAGATCAAAGCTTCATTCATCTACAGTTTAACCTTTGCTTCTACCAACTCAAATTTTTTTCTTAATAGCTTTTTTCTTACTCTAGAGAAGAGTTGTTTACCCATGCTAATCAAGTATGCTAGTCACCTGAAAAAAAAATAAAGAAAGCGTTAAAGCACTACCATGCATGTGATTTTGGCGAGGCAGGGCTTCGTTGTACCCCCAATATTAGGAAATGTTCTTGAAAATCCCCACTATGTTTTTGGGCTTTCTTTTTTCTTTTTTTTCAAAGTAGAGCTGTGAGATTTTCCGTACAAGGATGTTTATTCTTATTTATGAAGTGTTTTCTTTTTCTTTTTTTTTGAGATGGAGTCTCGCTCTGTCACTAGGCTGGAGTACAGTGGCACAATTTCTGCTCACTGCTACCTCTGCCTCCCGGGAGAGGCGATTCTCCTGCCTCAGCCTCCCGAGTAGCTGGGACTACAGGCGTGCGCCACCACGGCCAGCTAATTTTTGTATTTTTAGTAGAGATGGGGTTTCACCAGGATGGTCTCAATCTCTTAACCTCATGATCCACCCGCCTCAGCTTCCCAACTGCTGGGATTACAGGCGTGAGCCACTGCACCCAGCCTTCTTTTTCTATTAAGATTATTTTATTTTCCCTGTTAAAAATTGTATAGATGTTAATTTTTAAAGTCCTGATTCTACCAGATCAAATAATAGAAATACCCAATTACATTTTTTTAAAGGGAGGTAGTATACAGTTACCATTATCAGTTTATTATGCCCTTTTCCACAGAATCTGCCTTCTCTTGGTGTATTTCACAAAGGATCAGTCTTAATCACCTGCTTCAGACTCACATGTAGGCAATAGGATGACACTGACATGACTGGCTGTCTCAGAAAATTCAGTTTTCTGTAATTCTCACACTTGTATGGTCACAGTTAATAAGTCTCCCAGCCCCCCTGCCCCGTCGACCCCCCACTCCCAGAGTATCTACTGTTAGCAGAGAACTATGCCGAATACAGTTTTTTTCTTTAACTGTCATTCTTTTTCTGTTATGGGAACTGAGTTTACCATCAAGGTAACATTAGCAGAAGGAAGGTACCAAGTATGTGTTTTGTATGCTGTACAAAATCAGTTCACTATAATGATCACTGCCCACCGAAAATGCACAGTCCCAAAGGAAATATATCACAGGGCCATAAGGTCAAAGAAAATAAACATGTATAGAGTTCAGTAAACTTTTCAGAGAATATTATTGCAGCTTCCTAAATACTAACTGTATTGGACAATACATGATAGATACCTTTTCACACTTAAGCCAGTTCATATTAAAGCTGCTTTTACTAAACTGCTTTGCAGAGATTTTCTAATGGTTCTAGTTTTGATAATAAATTTGCTAATATTAATATGCATGTTGGGATGTTCTTTGGAATGTCAGAATTCTTTCTCACTTTTAATGCAATGTCAAAATTTTATTTCTCATCTTTCCTGTTGGTTTGACTCTTATGTTTGTGCTTTCCACTTTACAGGCATGCAGTATGGTGAATATGTTAATAACCAAGCTAGCTCCGCACCAACTCCCTTGTCATCAACTTCCGATGATGAGGAAGAGGAGGAGGAGGATGAGGAAGCAGGTCTGCTTTAGCTTTACACCAGTTCTTGATCTTTTCCTGCTCAAGTTTTCTTTTTATTTCTACAGTCTTTCTTAGCCTTTTAAAAAAGAGTCTTTGAAGATTTAGCATGATGAACTTACGAGGTTTGCATTATAGAAGGTGTGTCACATAAAATGAGGTGTGTGTTTGTTTTGTTTTTCCTCCTTTAGGCATCTTTGCCATATTGTAAATAATAGAATCAGAATACCTCTTTCATGATAGTAGAGTGCATTCTTCTTTCAGAAATGCGTTTCCTTCCATGTCACATGCAAAATAATGAATCCTGACTGAAGCTTTTGGCTGATGATTGCTCTAGCATCATTTTAGGAATAATGCTTCATTTTCTGCTTTGCATGCTACTTTAGTCTAATCAAAATAAGCCATGCGGATTTTATAATAGGGATAGAGAAATAGGACAGTGTTTTAGTGAGGTCCTTTTGGCTCTTCTTGTCATGTATTTGGAAGGCCCAGAATTTGTAGTTATTTTCCTGCTTCATGAAGTAGTACATATCTTGCTAGTTGAAGAAGTTGTGCATATGGTTATGTGTTGCAAACTGTTTAATATCTTTTTCTGCCTTTGATAGGTAGAACACTGCTAAAAATTAAGCAGTTCAGTTCCTCCATTAATTCTAATACAGGTTGAATATCCTTTATCTGAAATGCTTGGGGCCAGAAGTGTTTCAAATTTCAGATTTTTTGAGATTTCAGAATATTTGCTGCAAATACATAGATAGCTTGAGGATGGGACTCAAGTCTAAATACTAAATTCATTTATGTTTCATATACACCTATGCATATAAACTAAAGGTAATTTTGTACTATATGTATTTTTTGTTTTTTGTTTTGTTTTTTATTTTTGAGACAGAATCTCACTCTGTCCCCTAGGCTGGAGTGCAGTGGCACAATCATGGCTCACGCCAACCTCCGCCTCCCAGGCTCAAACCATCCTCCTGTCTCAACTCCCATGTAACTGGGACTACTGGGACTACAGGTCACCCTACACAGTTAATGTTTGTAGTTTTTGTAGAGATGGGGTTTCATCATGTTGCCCACACTGGTCTCGAACTCCTGCACACAGGGAATCCACCCACCTCAACCTCCCAAAGTGCTGGGATTACAGGCATGAGCTACCTCACCAGGCTTGTACTATATATATATATATTTTTTTTTTTTTGAGATGGAGTCTTGCTCTGTTGCCCAGGCTGGAGTGCAGTGGAGCAATCTCGGCTCCCTGCAAGCTCCGCCTCCTGGGTTCACACCATTCTCCTGCCTCAGCCTCCCGAGTAGCTGGGACTACAGGCGCCTGCCATCACGCCTGGCTAATTTTTTGTGTTTTTAGTAGAGATAGGGTTTCACTGTGTTAGCCAGGATGGTCTTGATCTCCTGACCTCATAATCTGCCCGCCTCTACCTCCCAAAGTGCTGGGAGTACAGGCGTGAGCCACAGGGCCCGGTCTTGTACAACATTTTTAATAATTTTGTACATGATACAGAGTTTTGCCTGCGACTTGTCGTATGAGGTCAGGTGTGGAATTTTCCACTTGTGGTGTCACGTCAGCCCTCATAAAATTTTGGATTTTGGAGCATTTTAAGATTTTGGATTTTCACATTAGGGATGCTCAACCTATAGTTTAAGACTGAACCAATAAGTGATGATCTTTCAAGTAATTATATGTGACCATAATTCTCCTGTTCTAAATGGGAAGATCTGTTCTACAATCATTTTAACAAAAAATTTCTATTTCCTGTGCATTTAAAAATATGTAAATTATTATATGCGACTTGAGGGGATACAAATTGGGAGTGCTGGGAAATAATTTTTCTTGCTCTAGATATGTAAGTACCCATCTATGTTTCTGAAATTTTTTTTGTAATTTTAAATTTTAACAAAATTTCAAACTCACAGAAGTGTAAAAGAACCCCTCATGTACACTTTACCCAGATAAACCATTTTTGCCACACTTGCTTTATAATTCTTTTTTTTTTTTTTTTTTTTTTTTGAGACGGGAGACGCTCTGCCACCCAGGCTGGAGTGCAGTGGCCAGATCTCGGCTCACTGCAAGCTCTGCCTCCCGGGTTCACGCCATTCTCCTGCCTCAGCCTCCTGAGTAGCTGGGACTACAGGCGCCCGCCACCTCGCCCGGCTAGTTTTTTTTTTATTTTTTTAGTAGAGACGGGGTTTCACCGTGTCAGCCAGGATGGTCTCGATCTCCTGACCTCGTGATCCGCCCGTCTCGGCCTCCCAAAGTGCTGGGATTACAGGCTTGAGCCACCGCGCCCGGCCTATAATTCTTTATCAATGTATTTTTTTCTATACCATTTGCAAGTAAATTGGAGACATCATGAACTTTACCGCTAATACTTTATTTATATTTCCTAATCATAAGGTAGGTGTCTTACATAGCCAAAATACAGTTATCAAGAAATTGAGCATTGATGCAATAATAGCTGATAACACAGTTCATTGTCAAATCTCAGTTGTCTCAAGTAGATCTTTTATAGCTATTTTCATGGTCCAGGATCCAATCTGGATCATGCATTGAATTTAGTTGTCATGTTCATGTTAGAGTTCTTCAGTCTCCAACAGTTCGTTAGCCTTTCTCTTTCCTTGCCTTAACATTTTCAAAGAGTACAGACCAGTTATTTTGTAAAATGTTCCCTTATGTGGGTTTATCTGAGGTTTCCTCGTGATTACAATTCAGATCATGCATTTTTCTGAGGATTATCACTAAAGCAATGTTGTGTTCTCAGTGCATCCTATTTGAGGCACATGGTGTCAATTTGTTCTCATATTGATGAGGTTAACTTCTATTATTTGAATAAGGTGGTATCTGCCAGGTTTCTCCACCATAAAGTTACTATTTTTCCCTGTTAAAATTAATAAGTAATTTGTGGGGAGATTCTTTGAGACTATGTAAATGTTCTGTTCTCCAAAAAAGAAAAAAAAAAAAAGAGATCAGAAAGATTTGGCGATTGGGTGCAGTGGCTCATGCTTGTAATCCAAGCACTTTGGAAGGCCGAGGCAGGTAGATCACCTGAGATCAGGAGTTGGAGACCAGTGTGGCCAAAATGGTGAAACTCTATCTCTACTAAAAATACAAAAATTAGCCAGGTGTGGTGACGCACGCCCATAGTCCCCACTACTCTGGAGGCTGAGGCAGGAGAATCGCTTGAATCTGGGAGGCAGAGGTTGCAGGGAGCCAAGATCACGCCACTGCCCTCCAGCCTGGGTGGCAGAGTGAGACTCTGTCTCACAAAGAAAAAAAAAATTTTTAGCATTTATGGCTTTTTTCTAATGTCTTGTTTATTATTTTTCTTGAGTATATTATAAATTTAAAATTCTTGAGTTTTTATGACATTTGGATTTTAATAATACCTAACATTTTTAGCATTTACTGAATGCCTGTCATAGCAGTACAGAGCTTTTGTGTCAGTTTTTCTAGACTCACATCCCGACTTTGTCACTTTCTAGCTTTGTGATAATGATGCTAACAATTACATATAGTTGTTTTAAGGATTGAAGATGTTGTTTGTAAAGAGCTTAGAACAGCGTGTGGCAAATGGTGAACACTCAGAAAGATTAGCTGTCGTTACCAGCATTGAAATTGTTTTCTTGTCTGTTCTTCTCAACAATTCTGCAAGGCAGAAATAATCAACTGTATTTTACAGATGAATTAACTGCAGCCTGAACAGGTCAAGTAACATTTGTCTGTGGTCACACAGCTGCTCAGTAGGCAGAGTAGGGATTCAAACTGAGGTCTCTCTGCAGGAAAGTATGAAAAAGAAGGTGTCTTCCTATCCAGTGAGAGAACATAAACCGCCAGAGTAGGTGGGAAGTAAAGGGCACGTGACGGTAGTCACTACAGTATTAAACTTAGATGTTATCTTACTCCTGTGTTTTTTTCTGTTTCACAAAATAAGACTATATTATTGATGTTTTTACTATAGTCTTGGTGTTCTGTATTCATGGTTTTATAAAATAATATCTTTGTTGGTTGCAAATTAAAGAAACATTCTCAGTGGTGGGATGGGAAGAAAGTCTAGCTTTAAAAGGAATTTTATTTTTTTAAACCCTGCCCAGTTACAATAATTTTTTTCATATGTACAGAGGTAAAAGAAAGTGGCTGAAATTGGTGTGGGGATTACATGTAAGTGTCTAATAAAGTAGCGATTTGGAGTGCTTTACTTCTTAAGCATTTCAGTGACATTTATTCCCTTTATTTGTGAGATTTTTGTGTGTTTAGTTTATGTGGGATTGTTCTCCAACTTTGAAAAAATTTCATTGAACTGTGATGAAAAATCAACCAGCAGATTGGAGAATCAGAAGGCATTGTGTTAGCAGTGTTAAGTATTGAGGAAAGTTTGGCTGAAAGCTGAGGAAAAAAAACAATTGGAAAATCTATCAGGAAGTATTTGTCTTGTTTTGTTTTTTCCCACTCTGTAGCACTGTTTGGAGATTGAGGGAAAAGAGAACAGGAAGAACATTTCCTGAGTCTCTTGCTAATATCTGTTACACCTGTGATATCTGTTAAGTTGTAATTGTAGCCCTGTGGAGTAGGTGTTATTATGAGATCTGTTGTTACTAATGAGTAGCTCAGAGATGTCAGGTGTCTATTTTCCCTCAACTGGTAGGGAGTGGACATGAGGAAATCTCAGATTATCTGGTTAATTTCAAAAAGTTTAGCAATACTAGTAAGTATATTACCTTTGTTGACCCATATTGCTTGTCTTTTAGAGAGAGAGAACAGCTTAAGCCTTTTTTTTTTGAAGGCTTAATTGCTTTCTGATACTCTTCCTTAGCTTCAAGGATTCTGAGCTATTCTTATCTGTTCTCCTCGTTACTTCTTTAGATTTCAGCTCCCTCTCTTTTTCTCTTTCCTTTTTTCTTCTTTCAAGCTGTAATGTAGAGCCAGTAAAAGAATGAGAGAAAATTGCTTCCAACTACTGCGTTTCATACTTGACCCCCATTTGATCTCAGAATACTTAATATCACTAATTGCAATGTGAAGTGACTGAGGCAAATCGATACTATCTAGGCATTAAGCATGGGACAAGTACCAAAGCTATTGATTGAGTGGAAACCAGTTTGTATGCTGAAAGCAGTATTTTGCTTGCTATCAGGATTCCAAAGATCAATATATTAGCGTAGCTATGGCCATCAAATACTTACATGATAGGGAAACAGATACCATATGATTACAGTACAACTTGAAAGGTGTAAGCGGGCATGGTGGCTCACGCCTGTAATCCTAGCACTTTGGGAGGCCGAGATGGGCGGATCACCTGAGGTCAGGAGTTTGAGACCAGCCTGGCCAACATAGTGAAACCCCATGTCTACTAAAAATACAAAGATTAGCCGGGCGTGGTGGCCGGCGCCTGTAATCCCAGCTGCTTTGGAGGCTGAGGCAGGAGAATCACTTGAACCTGGGAGACAGAGGTTGCAATGAGCCGAGATCACGCCACTGCACTCCAGCCTGAGTGACAAGAGTGAGACTCTGTCTCAAGAAAAAAAGAGAAAAGAAAAGTGTATTAATTCAGGGTTGAGAATGTGCCCCTGCATAGGAGAGGAAATGATTTTCTGTGGGCATACAGGAAAAGTTTGACAAAGGATTTGAAATTTGAAGGATGATTAGTAATTTGTCATGTGGAGAAAGGAAATTATGGCTAACAGACCAACATGCATCATGCATAAACAGAAGAAAATGTAGTATTGGGTCAAGAGTCAGAAGTTGGGTGTAACTGCATCATAAGGTAAAACAAGGAGGATGGTAAAGGGACAGGTGAGAGATGCAGGTGAAAAGGACAAGTAGAAGCCAAATTTTTGAAGTTTGTTTTATGACAATGTGAAGGCATTTAGACCTTATTCACTAAGATGGTGGGGAAATTAGTGAAGGTTGTTTTTAAGCATGTTCAGAATGTTAACATACAAGTTTTCAATAAGGTACTGTTTTTTAAAAATACCTTTTTGATTTTTTTGCCAGTAATGGCATGACCTCTAATTAATGCATTAATTAGAATGCATTAATCTAAATAGCAAAATGTCATGAGTCTGTTTATCTTACTGATTTATTTGGGTTTGTAACATTGCTTTGCTATTTTTGACAAGTTCAAAAATAGAGATTTGCGGTTATTTTTTCTTCTGAAAGTGAATTTAAAGTGAACTAGCAGATTTCAAACTAGTAAACAAAATAGAATAAAAAAATTAATACTTTAAAGCTTATAGCATTATTAAAATGAACAATCTTTAAAATATTAGCAGTTGATTTGACATGAAAGAAGCTAAACAGCATAATTGAGTAATAGTATGTTCTTTGGAATAAGTGGATGTATAAGTAATCTTTTATCTTTGGACTTTATTTTTTTTCAAGAGTGGTTATTTCTTGATATATACATTTAAAAGTTTTTCTTAGAATTCCCATGATATTTTTAATAGCAGTTTTGGGAAATAATTCACATACCATAAAATTCACCTATTTAAGTTGTGCTGTTCTGCAGTTTTTAGCATTTTCACAAAGTAGCAATCATCACTACTATGTAGTTCCGGAACATTTTCTTCACCCCAAAATAGAAACTTCATACGTTTTAGCATTCTTCCCATTCTGCCCTCCCCGCACAGCCACACAAAGCTCTAGGCAACCATTAATCCTCTGTCTCTATAGATTTGTCTATTTTGAACATTTTATATGTAGAGATCATATAATATGTGGTTGTTACTTGCATCTTTCTCTTACCATAATATTTTCTAGGTTCATCCACATTATGGCATATGTCAGTACTTTATGATTTTTTGTTGCCAAAAAAATTCCATATGTGAATATATCACATTTTATTTATCCATTCATGAGTTGATGGACATTTGGGTTGTTTCTACTTTTTGGCTGTTACGAATAATCCTGCTGTGAACATTTGTCGACAAGTTTTTGTGTGGGTTTCTGTTTTCATTTCTCTTGAGTAGAATTGCTGGGTCAGAACTCTGTATTTAACTTTTGAGAAACTGCCAAACTGTTTTCCAAAGTAACTGCACCATTTTACAATCCAGTGAGGATTCTGATTTCTCCACATCTTTGGTAATAAGTTTTGGCAAAGATGTGGAAAAATTGGAATCCTCATTGGATTGGTTATAACCATCCTAGTGGATGTAAAGTGGTATCTCGTTGTTTTGATTTTCATTTTCCTAATGGATAGTGATGTTGAGTGTCTTTTCATGTGTTTATTGGTCATTTGTTTTATCTTCTTTGGATAAATATCTTTTGCCCATTTTAAATTTGGTTATTTGTTGTTTTATTGTTGAGTTGTAAGAATTTGTTACATATTCTGAACATTAACCCCTTATCAGATATATGATTTGCAAATATTTACTCATACTGTGGGTTGTCTTTTTACTTCTTGAAGATATGGTAACCTTTAGAGCACAAAGTTCTTAATTTTGATGAAGTCCAAGTTATTTTTTTTCTTTTGTTGCTTGTACCTTTGATGTCATATCTTAAAATTCATTTAGTCATGAAGATTTATTCCTATATTCTAAGAGTTTTGTAGTTTTAGCACTTACATTTTATGTCTGTGATCCATTTTGAGTTAGTTGTAGTGTAAGGTGTAAGGAAGGGGTCCAGCTTTGTTCTTCTGCATGTGGATATGCCTGGTTGTTCCAGCACCATTTGCTGAAAAGAATATTATTTCCCCATTGAAATGTCATGGTAAATTGTTTAGTTTTATTAAGGTAAAAATATATATAACATAAAATTAACTGTTTTAAAGTGTATAATTCAGTGGCATTTAATACATGTACAGTGTTGTGTAATCCCTACTTCTATTTAGCTCAATCTAACTTTGTGAAGTACTAGACATTTTCATCATCCCAAAAGAAAATCCTACACTCAGTCACTCCCCATTTTCCCCTCCCCCCAGCCCCTGGCAACAACCATCTACTTTCTGTCTCTATGGATTTACCTATTCTGGATATGTCATATAAATAGAATTATATAATATATATGATCTTTTCTGTCTGATTTATTTCACTTAGGCAAATTTTCAGGTTTCATTCACATTGTAGGGTGCATCTATACTTCATTTTTATGGCTAAATATCCCATTTTATAGATATACCATATTTTGTTTATTCATTCATCTGTTGATGAATATTTAGAGACTTTTGACCTGATATATCAGCATTCTGCTTTAGTTTAAAATTCACAAATAAAAGGAACAAAAAGGAAAGGGCGTTATTTTCCATTAATTTATTAAGAGGAAAAATATATGTGCAAAATTGTTCTACTTATCACGAAGAAGGCACTTCGTAAATATTAGTGTCTTCTACCTATTACTTATTTTATGGGTGTCTTCATATCCACTGTCTCATTTAGACCTTGTAAGAACATAAAAAACCACACATAGGACATTTAAAAAATCGTTAGCATTTTGCAGAAGAGTTATATAGCAAGTTACCTTCACTTATTCTCAGGAGAAAAAAGCCACAAGGTTATATAGCAAGTAAATGATGGAGTTGAGGTAACTGCAGTCTTTGCCTCCAAATCATGTTCTTTGCTAATAAGAAAATATTCCTACACAAAAAGCATTAGCTGTTATGCCCTGAGTCAGTATACCTAATTCTCATGTTTATCTAAAATTATTCAATGAAAGATAATTATACATACCTGTTCTTTTCCTATCACAGTTGAAAATTAACCTAAATGTCGTTTAAATACCAGTTATAATATTGGTATTAAGAGCAAAGGATAACTTCTGTAGCACAGAATTTTGTCTTACTGTGAAACAGAGCAAGATCTGTAACATAATAGAGGGATCATGCAGATTTTTTGTTTTCTTCATCATAATATACTCTAGCATATGTACCTAGGATAATTGTAGGTCTCAAAATATGTGTTGAATGAATGGAAGAAGTATATTGTTTGTTCTATTCATGTGACCTGTGACCAGATTTCATCATAAATTGCTACTGAATTCTCATCTTAACAGGTTTTGAATGAGCACACATAATAAAAATTCTTGTAGTCTAACATTTATATAAATTAGTGTGCCTTTCATTTATATTACCTTATTAAATATGGCAGGTATTATTTAATCTCTATTCTGCAGCTATAGAAAAGACACAGAAAAGCTTAGTAGCATGCCAGATAGCAACCTAAGCTACAGACTCCTCATTTATCAATGTCTCAAACAGTGCGCTATGATATAAATAAAAGTCATTAAAATTTAATTACCTTAATATACCCTAAGATTGATAAAATGTATTTAGTATTTATCATTAATGATAAAATATATTTGGTAGATGTAATCCTTAAGATGTGACTATATTAACATTTCTATCAACCTAAAATTTTTATATATATGTTTGACTACTTTTAATAGTTTAATATCTGTTCTTCTCTAAGATGCCTTACATGTTTAACTGAATTTTATCCCACTCATCGGCTTCATTTTCTCTCCACTCTCATCTTCTATTCTTAACAGAAATTCATTGGTTTTTAAAATGTCTCTAGACATCAATCATTTCACTTTTTTACTAGAATCAGGAATTTTCCTAGTTCAGCAAAAACATCTTTTTCAAAATTGCCAAAGGCTGCTTTAAGATACTTTGTCATTTTAAACCTAGTAGATGTTTTGGTTTTCTTTTTAGGTGTTGACAGCTCTTCTACCACAAGCAGTGCTTCTCCAATGCCCAACAGTTATGATGCCCTGGAAGGAGGCAGTTACCCAGGTAATTTGTTGTTTTGTGCTTGCTTGTTCTTCATTTTAAAAGTTATTGACCATCAATTGCCTTCAAATGTGAACATGTATTACACAAAATAGCAGGCTATATTTTTAACAAGAAAAAAAAGAACATTTTTCTGGCACTTCTCAGCCGCAACTTAATAGCATTAATTGTCACTAACAACTATGAAGGTTGTTTCTGGGGCTATTATTTTTTGTTGTTATCATACTCTTTTTCTAAAAGATTGTCAATAGCTTTTCTCTTCTTTCCCCTTCTTTTTAAAGAATAACTGCTCCTTAAATAAATTTTATATTTCTAATCTCATGCTTAGGTCTTTGAATTCTTTTCAACCAGCCTCTGAATATAGTCTTTGACTCTTTGCTCCCTCAGTGGCTTCTGGCTGCCTCTAGTAGGTAAATAGATGCTACCCCCAACTTGGGGGTGGGTTTTGGAACATCACTTTTAACCATATCTGAAATCACTTTAGCCATTACATTCAAGTACAGGAGTGGATAGTATTGAAAGAAAAAACTATCATTTCATTTTAATATCTTACACTGTGATTTTTCTTGCTCTCCTGTCTCCTATCACTGACAACCTGACAACTGTACCTGACCTCTGTCTCTCTTTTTCTAATGATTCCAAGCTTCAAAACTAACAGAAAAAGCAGTTTTGCCCTTCTCTTTATTTCTTATCTCTTTGTTGATGATCCAGGATGAAGTTTAATTGAAGTGGGAATGTTCTATACTTAAAAAAAAGAAAATACTGTCTTGCTATCACTATTCTGTGAATCAGTAGAAAACTTCAATCTTTTCAGCTCAGTATGGAATTACCTTGTAATATTTTAAAAATACTGCTAGGTGTGGTGGCTCACACCTGTAATCCCAGCACTTTGGTAGGCCGAGGTGGGCGGATCACAAGGTCAGGAGATCAAGACCATCCTGGCTAAGATGGTGAAACCCCGTCTCTACTAAAAATACAAAAAGTTAGCTGGGCATGGTGGCGGGCACCTGTAGTCCCAGCTGCTCGGGAGGCTTGAGGTGGCAGAATGGCGTGAACCCGGGAGGCAGAGCTTGCAGTGAGCCGAGATCTCGCCACTGCACTCCAGCCTGGGCGACAGAGCGAGACTCCGTCTCAAAAAAAAAAAAATTTTTTTAAACTACTTGAATAAATGACTCAGCTTTTTGTAGTTAAGGATTTTTGCCCCTAGGAATTTTGTTTGTGTGTGTGTGTGTGTAAGAAGTTGTAAACCATTCCAAAAACAATCTCTTGTCAAGATAGTCTAGAAGAGTTGCTTAATTCACTAAAAGATCAACAACCATATAGTATCCCATGAACTCTAAATTAATGTGAAACGAAAAATGTCTAGTGTAGTATAGTTGAAAGATTCTGGCCCTGCAGTCAGACTTTGGTTTCTTTGTATTCATTCAGTCAACAAATTCTAATCTTGTAATCCTATGTGTTGAAAGTATTTCAGTAACCTTGGACAAGTTTTCTTCCTATTACACTGCACCAAAATTAAAGAACTATGTGAGCATCTGTAGCAGTAATGTTAAATGAACTGTAGGCCTACTATATGTCAGGTACTAGGATAGATCTGTAGAATTCTTTCCTGAAGAAGGGGAGAAGATTTAGACCTTCATGTTTATAACTCCAGTTTTCTTTCCTCCTCCTCCTCCTCCTCCTCCTCCCCCTCCTCCCTCCTCCTTCTTCTTCCTCCCCTTCCTCCTCTTCTCCTCCTCCTCCTCCTTCTCCTTCTCTTTCCTTTTTTTTTTTTTTTTGAGACAAGGTCTCATTCTGTCACCCAGGCTGGAGTGCAGTGGTGTGATCATGGTTCACTGCAGCCTGGTACTACTGGGCTAAAGCCATCCTCCCTCCTCGGCCTCCCAAGTAGTTGGGACTACAGGTGCACACCACCATATCCAGCTTTTTTTTTTTTTTTTTTTTTTCTTTTCGTAGAGATGGGGTCTCACTTTGTTGTCCAGGCTGGTATCAAACATCTGGCTTCAAACAGTCCTTCCACCTCGGCCTTCCAAAGTGTTGGGATAATAGGCATGAGCCATTCATTGCACCCAGCCCCATTTTTTTTATTTCTTAAGCTGATAAATTGTCATGTTACAAGAACTTTCTGCTTATGTTTCCATCACCATGAGGAGAGACAAGCAAGAGATCTAAGGATTATGACACCGTATTGAAGGTCTTACCCTCTTAAGAAGTCTGGGAGGTTACCAGAAAGCCAGTAAGCTGATCCCTGCCTAGTCAGCACAAGATGATAGCAGAATGTCTAGGAATGTATCTTCAGAATTAGACCCAATAAGGAGATGTGATTCCTCAAGGAAAAAAAAAAAAAAGATTGATTCAGTTAAAGTTTCTAAGAATATATTTTTGCAGAATCCAAATGCTGCTGGTGAAGGATATCTTATGAACTAAAATGAATGCACATTGTAGATTTGACTTCATAATAGGACTAAACAGTCAATATGCCAAACTGTTAATAATGGTTATGTGTAGAGTAACTTTTAGAGCTTCTTTTTGTTATTATTGTTTTTGTATATGATATTTAAGTTTTCTCCAGTTTTTTTGTTTTAATTCCACTTTGTTTTAAATTTAAATAAGGGCATTTATTTATTAAATACATTTTACTTGACATTTATTGCATACTAAACATTGTTCTAGGAGCAGGACGCTATTCTAGACAGTATCTTTTTTTTTTTTTTTGATACAGAGTCTCACCCTGTGGCCCAGGCTGGAGTGCAATGGCGCAATCTCAGCTCACTGCAACCTTAGCCTCCTGAGTAGCTGGAGCTACAGACACCCGCCACCACGCCCAGCTAATTTTTGTGTTTTTAGTAGAGATGGGTTTTGCCATATTTGCTAGGCTGGCCTCGAACTCCTGACCTCATGATCCACCCATCTCAGTCTCCCACAGTGCTGGGATTACAGGAGTGAGCCACTGCGCCCAGCCTCTAGACACTATCTTTCATGCTTGACTAACAGTTTTGCTACTGCAAATAATGCACATTTATAGAGGATTATGGAAACATGCTACTCCTTCCATAGAGTTAGTTTCTATATAGATGGTAGGGTTAGATAAAGAAAATTGGAGAAAAGAGTAGTTGGCACCCTTTTTATTGCTTGCTTTGTTTTGTGGTGCTTAGTGTCTGCTGAGAGCATTTTTTAAAACTGTATTAACTTTGTGTGTGTGTGTGTGTGTGTGTGTATTATACAAATATATTCTTATCTGTTAGAATTATCATCTCAAGGGGCTCACGCCTATATGCTCCGCACTTTGGGAGGCCAAGGTAGAAAAATCTCTTGAGCACAGGTGTTCAAGACTAGCCTAGGCAACATGGGAGACCCTATCTCTATTTAAAAAGAAGATGGTGAAATTATGTAAAATATGGGGTAGAGTTTTCTCGTAAATACTCCTGTAAAAAGGAAAAAAAAAAGATGTCGTATGACAACATGTAAAACAAGATTAGCAAAATATTGATAATTATTGAAGCTTAGTGATAAGTATATGGGGTTCATCATTCTCCCTACTTTGCGTGTGTTCAAAATTTCTTAGAATAAAAAGAAAAAAGGACATGTCAGGGGTTATGGACTGGATCAGGAGTCCAGTCTTTGTGGAGTCTTGATTTTCAGTTGTTAACACCATGTGTTTCCATTTTTTAGATATGCTTTCTTCATCAGCAAGCAGTCCTGCTCCTGATCCCGCCCCTGAACCTGATCCTGCTTCTGCTTCAGCTCCAGCTTCAGCTGCAGCTCCTGTCATCCCTCAGCCTTCAAAAATGGCTAAGCCTTTTGGCTATGGCTATCCAACACTTCAGCCTGGTTATCAGAATGCTACAGCACCACTTACTTCTGGAGTACAGCCCAGTAACCCGGTATATTCTGGATTCCAGCAGTATCCTCAAGTATGTATTCAGTTGTATACACACATTGTAACAGTTATAAAACTTAATTCTGACAAATTCCTGGTGGGAATTACATGTCAGCCTAGATCAAACATACATAGAATTTGATCTCAGCTTTTTTGTGTGTATATATGTAGAAAGAGATTAAATGAAATATAAATATCACATTTTTAAAAAGGTTAAATCTAGATCAAGATATTAGCTATGATTTTATTTTTCTTCATTGTATCTTTATTTTTCACTCTGCAATTGCAAGTATTAATTTTATAATCAGAAAATTTAAGTAAATGTTAAGTTTTTAAAAAAATTTTGTATTATCAAGCTGGCATTCTCCTTAGAAAATGACAGGTAAAATGTGATTTGGTCCCTACCGTGCATTTAAAGAACTTTATGACACATAACTCATCTTGATGAGAGCCTCCACACACATAAATATGCTCATAGGTTCACATGCTTATTTACTGCTGAAGTGGCTACATTTTCTGGGGTAAAAACCCGTGGTTCGTCATCTTGCAGCCAAGAAAATTTAGGACGCGGACACACATGAGGAGTTTATGGGTGGAAGTTTAATAGGCAGAAGAGAGGAGAAAGAGAAACAGCTTTCTCAAGAGGGGCCTCCAAGTGGAAAACACTGGCTGGAGGTGGATGCACCAAATCTTATAGTCCATCTTGAGGAGGCAATGTCTTATTTACTTAGGGCTCACAGATCGGTTCAATTAGTTGTTACCTTTACATAAGGCGTTGGGGGAGAGGCTGGTTGCCCTACCCTAATCTTCTTATGCAAATAAATTATCCTTGGCCAGCACCATCTTGTCTGCTCTTTACTGTACACGTGACTGGCAGAGAAGGGAATGATGGAGCTGCCATCTTGAACATGTCTGGCCCCTAGTTCCTGCCAGCATTCACCCTTGGAGGCCGCCAGCTTGCTTGTCTATGTCTGCAGCTCCACTTTACAGGCTGCTCTTCCTTAGAGAATGGTTTGGGGCTGCTTTTCATTAAAAAGAAAAGCCTTAACTGAGGATTCACATACCCTCACTATCTGCCTAAGTTATTTCTTCTTAACTCCTATCACTGCTGCTAGGACCCATTCTGACATGACCTTTTCTGGAGCCATCTTGTAAACCTAGCAGTTTAACAACTGATACGATATTTATACAGTGAAATACTTGACAGTATTTCATTCACATCTGTATTTCTTGAGAAGAAAATAAAATACAGGGAAACAAATTTTTTTTTTTTGAGACGGCGTCTCACTTTACCGCCTAGGCTGGAGTACAGTGGCGCAATCTCGGCTCACACTACAACCTCTGCCTCCCAGGTTCAAGCGATTCTCCTGCCTCAGCCTTCCAAGTAGCTGTGATTACAGGTGCCCACCACCATGCCCGGCTAATTTTTGTATTTTTAGTAGAGATGGGGTTTCACCATTTTGGCCAGGCTGGCTCGAACTCCTGACCTCAAGTGATCCGCCTGCCTCGGCCTCCCAAAGTGCTGGGATTACAGGAGTGAGCCACCGCGCCTGGCCAGGAAACAATTTTAATGACAAGAGTATTGCTACTTACAGAAAACTGTTCTCAGTTGACTAACCTTATAGAAATTTTATGGTGAAGTAAGAATGAAAATGAGAAATAGGATAATCAGTGAGGAGCAGTGGCTCACTCATGTAGTTCCAGCTACTCAAGACTAAAGTAGAAGGATTGCTTGAGCTCAGGAGTTTGAATCTAGCCTAGGTGACATACCAGGAAGCCATCGTGAGTGGGGGTGGGGCAAAAGAAAAAGGAAAATTATTTGTTTTTGGAATTTAACCTTAGAATTAAAGTACAGAGGAAAAAGGGAGGAAGAAAACTGAGAGAGACATGAGAGGAATATGGTTGGTTAGTACAGATTTCTCTGCCTCCCATTTGCTGGATTTTATTTATGGCTCTGTTATGCCATGTGAAACAATTTTTAAGTCTGTCTTGTTTGACTTTTGTACTTTTAGGCAAGTTCCTATTTGGGGTTGCAACATATTATTTACTTAGAATTTTTATGACAAGAAAACCAGGTTCAAAGAAAAGGTTGATTCTTGGAAGTGTTGAGCAAGGAGAAAAATAATTATTTTGAAATAGTAAGTGGTCTTAAATAATGACTTAGGATAATAGTCCGCAAACCATGGCCCTCTGGCCAAATCGAGCCCACTGCCTGTTTGTAAATAAAGTTTTATTGGAATACAGCCATGCCCATTCTTTTATGTTATTGTCTATGGCTGCTTTTGCGCTGCAGTAGTACAGTTGAGTAGTTGCAAAAGAGATCATGTGGCTCTCAAAGCTTTAAAATACTGACCATCTGACTATCCACTGAAAAAGTTTGCTGACCCCTGACAAAGGAGTATAGGAAGTATTTTTTATTTCGTATTTTATTTGGGAGGTTATTTTAGAAGTGTCAAGAAATTAACTTTGGGATAAGAGTAAAAATATTCTACTGGAATTAAAAAATACAACATCATTTTATTCCATAATCACAATCCTTTTTATATTCTGGGTCTAGTACAAGTTTTAGAAAAGTTTGGATAAAGGGGACAAAGATATACTAAAAAGTAACCTGGGTTATCAGTCACACTTAAGTGAGCATCATAAAGCCAAAATATTTAGAAGTAGACTGTTAGAAAGGAACCATTCCCACCTTTCTTTTCTTTTACATAATTGGAAGCATACCATATGTACTTGTGTCTAGATTCTTTTGCTCAACATTATGCTTATTGTGTGATTGTAATTCATTCGTTTTCATTGTTCTGTGGTACTCAATCATGTGAATAGACCAGTTTGCTTATTTGTTCTATTGTTGATGGGCATTGGGGTAACTTTCCAGTGTGGGGCCATTATGAATGATGCTATTGTGAACATTTCTGTCCCTGTCTTTTAGTGAGTGTATATATCTAGGAATGGAATTGCTGGGCCATTAGATATTCATTTTTCAACTTTAGCAGTTAAAGCTAGACAGTTTGCCAAAGTGATGTTCTGATTTATACCTCAATAGCAGCATGTGAGAGTACAGTTGCTTCACATTCTTGTCAACACTTGGAATTTTGACTTCTTAAATTTTATTTTATTTTTTTTATTTTTTATTTTATTTATTTATTTTTTTGAGACGGAGTCTCGCTCTGCCGCCCAGGCTGGAGTGCAGTGGCCGGATCTCAGCTCACTGCAAGCTCCGCCTCCCGGGTTCACGCCATTCTCCTGCCTCAGCCTCCCGAGTAGCTGGGACTACAGGCGCCCGCCACCTCGCCCGGCTAGTTTTTTGTATTTTTTATTAGAGATGGGGTTTCACCGTGTTAGCCAGGATGGTCTCGATCTCCTGACCTCGTGATCCGCCCGTCTCGGCCTCCCAAAGTGCTGGGATTACAGGCTTGAGCCACCGCGCCCGGCCTGACTTCTTAAATTTTAAATAGTCACCTTCCTTTCATTTTGTTAGGAAATAGAAACTCAAATAAGTGAAATCACCTGTCCAGTACCACGCTTGGTTCTAAGAATGCAAAAGACCTTGCAGTTCAGAATTAAGCACTTTTTTTCTCTTTAACTGATAAGGATTTGTACAGTAAAAAGTCATACTCAGACTTTTTACTGTAGATATATGGATATATGGATCTTTCCAAGGAAGATTACAAGCAGCTATTTATTTTTGTCTGATCCGAATTTAAAACCATTTTTTGAACACTACTGTTTTAGGGTCAGTGAACAGTAATGATTTAGGTATACAGCTAGGACCTACATTTAAATTCTTATCTATTAAAAAAAGATGATAAATTTTCATCGAAGATTAAAATTATCAAACTTTTTTAAAAGAAGCCTTTTTTTTTTTTGAGACAGAGTCTCGCTCTGTCGCCCAGGCTGGAGTGCATTGGCATAATCTCGGATCATGGCTCACTGCCACCTCCGCCTTCCAGGTTCAAGCGATTCTCCTGCCTCAGCCTCCCAAGTAGCTGGGACTACAGGCATGTGCCACCACGCCCAGCTAGTTTTTTGCATTTTTAGTAGAGACGGGGTTTCGCTGTGTTAGCCAAGATGGTCTGGATCTCCTGACCTCGTGATCTGCCCACCTTGGCTTCCCAAAGTGCTGGGATCACAGGCGTGAGCCACCACGCCTGGCCCATTTAATTTCGAAGTTCCAGGTAGGGTAAGAATATCTTAGCTTAGCTTTAAACAGTCTTAACAGTCATAATAAAGTTGAAATGGCTTTAAATGTTGTACTTAATGTAGTGCAATGAAAGAGCTCTGTGTAAGGGCTTTTCTTTGTATTGATAAATTTGAGATGACTTTTATTAAGTAGTGGGAAACCCTAACAGTTGGTTTTTGAAGGAAAAAAAACACCTTAAAATTTGTTTTATAGGGTTGAAAAACAGGAAAAAGGCTGATGCTTAAAAACAAAAATGAAAATTAGAAAAATATTTTCAGTGAATACATGAAAAACCAGATATAGATACTACATAGCTTTTTAAAATTACAAATTTAGTGAGATCAATTAGAGAAAATGCAGATAAACAAAAGGTAAAATATTAATAAATGTTAACCAATATTTCTACCAGGTTGTAGACAGCAATGCTTGGAGTCTGTCTTTCCAGGTTTCTTTCACTACACCTTGCTAGGGAAGCCAGGAAAGAAGCTGATTGTCTAGATGACTTGCTTAAACAAACAAAAGAAGTTGAAAAATACAAATATCACTTTGGAAAATGTTTAAATTTATTTAACAGTATAAGAAGAAACCTTTCTTATAATATCTTTCATCATTTTGGTACTTGTATGTTTTATAATGAGTCTCCCATTTGCGGGGCATAACTCAGTTTCAAAATCAGCATCCTTTTAAGCTTGGTGTGCTTCTGTGATCCCAGTTAAGACAGGAGAATCACTTGAGCTGAGGAGTTTGAGACCAACCTGGGCAACATAGCAAGAACCTGTGACAAAAGAAAAAAATCCTTGTATGTGTATACACACACATACACACACACACACACTTTATCATACATAAATGCACATACATACAGTCATGTGCTTCATAATGACATTTTAGTCAATGATGGACCCACATATATGATGGTGGTCCCATAAGATTATAATGGAGCTGAAAAATTCCTGTCACCTATTGACTTCGTAGCTGTGCTAATGTCGTAGCACAGTTATGCACAGTGCATAATACTTGATAACAAAAATAAATGACTACTGGTTTATGTATTTACTTATACTAAACTTTTTATCATTATTTTAGAGTGTACTGTTTCTATTTATAAAAAATAAAAGTTAACTGTAAAGCAGCCTCACACAGGTCTTCCAGGAAGTATCCAGAAGAAGGCATTGTTATCACAGGAAATGACAGCTCCTTACATGTTTTTACACCTTAAGACCTTCCAGTGGGACAAGATGTGGAGGTAGAAGACAGTGATTATTGATCCTGATCCTGTGTAGGACTAAGCAAATGTATGTGTTTGTGTATTTATTTTTCAACAAAACAGTTTAAAAAGAAAACAGTTTAAAATAGAAAAAAGCTTATAGAATAAGGCTGTAAAAGGAAGAAAATTTTTTGTACAGCTGTACAATGTGTGTTTTACACTGTTTTTGCAAAAGTCAAAAAGTTATTTAGATTGGTGCAAAAGCCATTGTGGTTCTTGCCATTGAAAGTAATGACAGGCCAGGCGCAGTGGCTCACGCCTGTAATCCCAGCACTTTGGGAGGCTGAGGCGGGTGGATCTCCTGAGGTCAGGAGTTTGAGATCAGCCTGGCCAACATGGTGAAACCCTGTCTCTACTAAAAATACAAAAATTAGCTGTGCTTGGTGGCGGGCGCCTGTAATCCCAGCTACTAGGGAGGCTGAGGCAGGAGGATTGCTTGAACCCGGGAGGCAGAGGTTGCAGTGAGCCAAAATTGCACCAGTGCACACCAGCCTGGGCAGCAAGAGCAAGATTCCGTCTTAAAAAAAAAAAAAAAAGTAATGACAAAACCCACAGTTATATTTGCACCAACCTATTAAAATAAGTAGTTTATGAGGTAAAGAAGTTACAGTAAACTAATGTATTATAGGAGAAAGAAAAACTTTTTTTTTCCCACAGAGTCTCGTCTGTCACTCAGGCTAGAGTGCAGTGGCACGATCTCAGCTCTCACTGCAACCTCCACCTCCCAGGTTCAAACGATTCTCGTGCCTCAGCCTCCCAAAGTAGCTGGAAGATTACAGGCACCTGCCAGCACGTAACTGGCTAATTTCTGTATTTTTAGTAGAAACTGGGTTTCACCATGTCGTCCAGGCTTGTCTCAAACTCTGGACCTCAAGTGATCCACCTGCCTAGGTCTCCCAAAGTGCTGGGATTACAGACGTGAGCCACCATGCCTGGCCAAAAACTGTGTTTTTATAGGTTTGATAAAGCCTAAATGTGCAGTGTTTTTAAAGTCTACAGTACACTGGTGTCCTGGGCTTTCACCTTCACTCACCACTCACTGACTCACTCAGAGCAACTTCCAGTCCTGTAAGCTCCATTCATACTAAGTACCCTATGCAAGTGTACCATCTTGTATATTTTATACTATATTATTCCTGTAGTTTCTGTGTTTAGATATACAAACATCATTGTGTGCAGTTGCCTACAGTATTCAACACAGTAACAGTGCTGTGCAGGTTTGTAGCCTAGGAGCAAGAGGCTATATCATATAGCCCAGGTGTGTAGTAGGCTATACCATCTAGGTTTGTGCGTACACTCTGTGATGTTTACACAAGGACAAAATCGCCTAATGACACATTTCTCAGAACATGTCCTCATCACTAAGCGACGTGACTACACACACACATTTGTGCATTTGTCTTAACTATTTCCTTAAGTGGAATTACAGAATCAAAACATTTATTTAATGGGTATTGTTTTTTGTTTTTTGTTTTGAAATGGAGTCTCACTCTGGGTCCCAAGCTGGAGTTCAGTGGCACGATCGCGGCTCACTACAACCTCTGCCTCCCAGGTTCAAGTGATTCTCTTGCCTCAGCTTCCCGAGTAACTGGGATTATAGGCACGTGCCACCAAGTCCAGCTTAATTTTTGTGTTTTTAATAGAGGTGGGGCTTTACCATGTTGGCCAGACTGGTCTCAAACTCCTCACCTCAGATGATCTACCTGCTGTGGCCTCCCAGAGTGCTGGGATTACAGGCGCGAGCCATCACATCCGGCCAGCATTTAATTCTTTTAAGACTTTGGAATTTCTCTCTACTAAATAGAAGTTTGTTCCTACTCTGTGTCAGTACTATTCTAGGCACTGAGAATACGAGAGGAGGCTCAGTGAGCAAAACAGTTCCTGCTCTTAAGAAGGTTGGTGGGAGGTCAGGATTAATAAGATAATAAATAAGTAAACAAATAGTTTATTTCAGGTAGTTACAAGTGCTGTGAAGTAAGACAAGTTGAACTAGTTCTCCTGTCTCAGACTCCAAGTAGCTGGGACTACAGGCATGTGGCACCACACCCAGCTAACTTTTCTTTTTTTTTTTTTTTTTTTTTTCCTGAGATGGAGTTTCACTCTTGTTGCCTGGTTGGAGTACAGTGGCACAATCTCGGCTCACTGCAACCTCTGCTTTCAGGTTTCAAGCAATTCTCCTGCCTCAGCCTCCCGAGTAGCTGGGATTACAGGCACCTGCCACACCATGCCCAGCTAATTTTTCAATTTTTAGTAGAGACGGGGTTTAACCATGTTGGCCAGGCTGGTCTTGAACTCCTGACCTCGTGATCCACCCACCTCAGCCTCCCAAAGTGCTGGGATTACAGGCATGAGCCACTGCGCCCGATCTAATTTTTGTATTTTTAGTAGAGATGGGATTTCAATATGTTGACCAAACTGGCCTGGAACTCCTGAAGTCAAGTGACACGCCCACCTCGGCCTCCCAGAGTGCTGGGATTGCAGGCGTGGGCCACTGCACCTGGCCTCATTTTATAATTTCTTTTGTTGTTTTTACCTTTGTTTGTATCCTTTAAAAGGTCTTTTCAGCCTTAAGATTAGGAAAATATTCTAGCTATTTTTTTTTTTTAGTTATTTGATGATTTTGGTTTTGCATCATTAATCCGTCTAAGGTTTTATTTTGGTACATAATGTAAATAAGAAGTCTCATTCTCTCCCCTTCACCTGCAAAATGGTTTACCCTTAGTTCACTATCACTTATTAGGTAATCTGTCTTCTCTCTCTCATTAAATATCCCACCTTTATTTTATGTCCTAAATTCTTAGAAAACTGGGTCTTTTGGGCGGTTTTCTGTTATATACTACTGTTAATTCATGTGATCTTTTTTCTGATTCTTTACAGCTCTACAGAAAACTCAGAGAATCCTTTTTATTATCCAGTTTTTTTCCTTAACAGCACCACCTTCAGTTACTGTCAACATTTTGCTATATTTGTTTCATATGGGTCTACACTGCCCCCACCCCACCACCACTTTTCTTGCTGAGGATTTTAAAATTAGGGAGGTAGACAGCATTTCTTACATAATCACAATACTACTATCATAGCCAACAAAATTAATAACTTCTAAATGTCATTTAAAATTCAGTCTATATTCACATTTTCCAGACTACTTCAAAAATGCCTTTGTATACTTTGTTCACATTAAAACCCAAATAATAGTTTACTAATTTCATTTGCTTATGTCTCTTAATTCTTGTTTTAATTTAAAACAAGCCCCACCTCTCTTCTTTTTAATGCCTTTGATTTGGTAAAATAACTGAGTCTGTTGTTCTGTAGAATGTCCCGCATTCCGAATTTAGCTGTTTACTTCTTTGTGGTATCATTTAACTTATTTTTGTTTCATTTTCTGTGGATTGGGAGTTAGATCTAATGGTTGATTATATTTAGGTGTATTACTTCAATTATTTGTTTATTTAGGTCCTAATATATATTTTGGAGATATACACTTCAAAATAATATCTGTTTATTTAACTTATACCAGTGCTAGGCTTGATTAGTACCTCATATGGTGACATCCTGATCCTTTAATTGTGAAGTTCCTCGTTAAGCTTTCACCCAGTGGCTTTATCATCTGTTGATATCTGTGGTCTTCCATTACAAGTGACCACTACCTGAATCATTTATTTCAGTATGGATTGTTAAAATAGTGATTTTTCTGAATGTATCATTATCCATATATTAGCTGGAATTCTATAGCACATTAACATAATGGAGTGCTCAGTGGCTGCAAAAAGAAATGCAGAAGGTATAAGCATAGAGTTATTGCCAGGACATTTTTTTAGTTGAAAAAGGGGCTATATTTAAAACAGCATGTATGTTTAGCTTATATAAATAGAAACAATGGAAGGATTAAACCATAAGCTGATAAAAATAGTTAACGATAGGCAGAGGTGACTAAGAGTGAAATAAGATATATCTGAATACCTTACTGTATTACTACCTTATTATAATTTTTTTGACATTAGAATTATGTAAATGTCATGTTTACTCAAAAACCAAAAAGGTTAAAAATGATTCTTAAATATGAAAAAATAAAATTTAAAAAAACCTGTTTATCAAGTTGGATACATTCTAATGTCAGGAAAAGTACTGTTCATCTGATCTTAAAACCTAGTATTTTATACATCTCAGTGGGATATAATGTAAGGACAAAAAGAACTATGAAAAATTTAATAATCTGACATGATAGTGTTATAAATGTATATTATAGGAAAAAATAATGCTGTTACCGTTAGAAATCAAGATTTGTAGCAAAAGAGAACAGAGATACCAGTATAAAATCAAAGAACTTAAGTAAATACCCCATCATCTTAAATTTGAATTGGAACTGTCAACATGGATTCATTATTTGCTTCTACTTTAACCTCTATATTTTCCGTCTTTACCTATTGCAAGTATCTGGAAGTAATAATAGCACACTAGTAATAAGCACCTTTGTAATCCAGATTATGGTTTTTAGATATCATCTCTACTGAAAAGGAGCCAAGATTCCTTTTTAGACAAACAATTCTAGGTTTGAAGTAAAAGAGTATAAAATATTGTGTAAGAAAGCAGGGAAACTAACAAAGGCTAGTTAGGTTCATATAAAAGGATACTGGGGCCATCTTGAAAGGGCTTTCACTGGCTAAAGATTGGGTAGTTTGAACATAAGAATAATGACTATAATTCATTACATCAGTTTGAGTTAACAAAAAGCCATGAATTCATGATCATAGTAAAAATATAGGAAACAAAAAAATAAGGCAAAACCTGTTGAACACCATTGTACATTTCTGTGGTATCAACTCATTGTGAAACTTGATAATTGGGGGTGGGGGAGGGGAACCTTGAGACTATTGGGGCATTTATTCTGTTTTTCAAGTATAAACTGTATTCAGGGAAACCAAATTGCTAATGTTGAAAAGCATTGTTGCTGAAATTTCATTGCGAGGGTTAACCTTGCTAATAAGATTCAAATTTATTCAGTATTTTTGCTTTGAGTTTTTTTCAAGTGTACTTTAAGATTGACTGCATACTAAGTCATTCTATTACCAAGCCAGATTTAAATTTTCTTACCTTTATGCTTTTTCTGTATGTTGAGATATGTAGTATATATAGTATAAGAATATTTATTTATGTTTTATTGTTCTTTTGTTTTGAATTGCTCTTTCAGCAGTATCCTGGTGTAAACCAGCTGTCCTCCAGTCTAGGAGGATTGAGTCTTCAGAGTTCTCCACAACCAGAAAGCCTGAGACCTGTAAACCTCACTCAGGAGAGGAATATTTTACCCATGACTCCTGTTTGGGCTCCTGTACCTAACTTGAATGCAGACCTCAAAAAATTAAACTGTAGCCCAGAGTAGGTATTTATTTATTTTATAATCTTTCTTAAGTGATGAAAACATTGTGTGACTTTCAAAAATAGTAAAAGTAGTATGTTATTTCTTCGGTTGGAAGTTTTGTTAATGTTGACTTTTCTATTTTAGTTTGTATAGATGTAAAATGTGATTTAGATAATCTGTTTTTGTTCCCATCTCTGTCTCAATCCAGTCCCTTCCCCCATCACCTAATGTTAGGGAAATTATTTCTATTTGAATGAAGGGTTTCAGGAACCCAAATCTAACTATATTTATTATTTCGTAAGTCTTTTTCCTCACTTTTCAATAATAATAATCTTTTAAATAAGGACAAATATTTAAAATTTCAGGCTTTGCTTGAAAAGAACATAGACCTCACTTACGTAATCTCAAGAACAGGTTTAGATAAATGGTTTATCTCAGAATTTTCTTTTCCCACTCAGTAGACTCCCAGGCTTACTAATCCAGTCTGAATCTAGATCGGATTTCCTTTAATAGAGAAGTTTAGCTGGTAGACTGCACTGGCAGCCACCAAGCCCTGGTGTACCTTTGTGTGAATGAGCTCTGTTACTCACTTCACAGTGCCTCATGTCTTTGTTCTTGTATGCTTTTAGTTCTTCTGTATCCTATGAATAGGATATCCCCCTGGTTTTCGTTTGTTTTTTTTTCTTTTTTTTTTTTTGAGATGGTGTCTCGCTCTGTCGCCCAGGCTGGAGTGCAGTGGCCGGATCTCAGCTCACTGCAAGCTCCGCCTCCCGGGTTCCCGCCATTCTCCTGCCTCAGCCTCCCGAGTAGCTGGGACTACAGGCGCCCGCCACCTCGCCCGGCTAATTTTTTGTATTTTTAGTAGAGACGGGGTTTCACCATGTTAGCCAGGATGGTCTCGATCTCCTGACCTTGTGATCCGCCCGTCTCGGCCTCCCAAAGTGCTGGGATTACAGGCTTGAGCCACCGCGCCCGGCCTGTTTTTTTTTTTTTTTTTTTTTTTTTTGAAGACATCCTCCCGCTCCTGGAATTTCTCCTCCTCATAAAGTAAACACTGTTTCACAGAACAACATTGTCTTTCTTGTTGTTGTTGTTGTTGTTTGTTTGTTTGATAGGGTCTCATTCTGTTACCCAGGCTGGAGTGCAGTGGCCCAATCTTGGCTGACTGCAACCTCTGCCTCCCAGGTTCAAGTGATTCTCATGCCTCAGCCCCCAAGTAGCTGAGATTACAGGTGTGCACCATGATGCCTAATTTTTGTATTTTTAGTAGAGATGGGGTTTCACCATGTTGGGCAGGCTGTTCTCGAACTCCTGATTTCAGGTGACCTGCCCGCCTTGGCCTTTGGACACGCCTATAATCCAAAGTGCTAGGATTATAGGCGTGATCCACCGCACTTGGCCGACATTGTCTTCTTTCTTGCGTTAGGAGAATTAGTATTGTTTAGAGCCAATATTTCCCTTTTCTTTTTTTGTTTTTCTTTTTTTCTTTCTTTTTTTATTTTTGAGATGGAGTTTCACTCTTGTTGCCCAGGCTGGAGTGCAATAACACCGTCTCGGCTCACTGCAACCTCTACCTCCCAGGTTCAAGCGATTCTCCTGCCTTAGCCTCCTGAGTACCTGGGATTAAAGGCGTATGCCACCACAGCCAGCTAATTTTGTATTTTTAGTAGAGACATGTTGGTCAGGCTGGTCTTGAACTCCGGAGCTCAGGAGATCCGCCTGCCTCGGCCTCCCAAAGTGCTGGAATTACAGGCGTGAGCCACCGTGCCCAGCCTATTTCCCTTTTCTTAAAGCAGTAGTTTTCCAGCTTTTTAAAAAAAAGCTGCAAACCACTCTTTCAACCAAAATATTATATAGAATTCCAATATAGAAAATAAGAAGTGGAGCTGCTTTGAGAATTTCCCCTCTTCTACTGTACTCTACCATCCACATACCATCAGTGCCTCAGGTACTGCCAAGATCGTTTCCTTAAAAGCATAGGGCATCATGGATTATAGGTTGAAAACAGCTGCCCATCCTTCTGAATATAAGTTGCTATCAGGTTGATAAGTTTGTAAATTATGACCTTGTAGTATAAAAGGTTAGGCACCCCCTACGTAGGTAAATGTAGTGTATGGGCCATGCATAGTAACTCACATCTATAATCCCAGCACTTTGGGAAGCTAAGGCAGGTGGATCACTTGAGCCCAGAAGTTTGTGACCAGCCTGGACAACATAGTGAAACCCCTTCTTTACCAAAAAACAAAAAAATTAGCTGAGCATAGTGCCATGCACCTGTGGTCCCAGCTACTCTGGAGGCTGAAGTAGGAGGATCCCTTGAGCCCAAGAGGTGGAAGTTGCGGCGATCCGAGATCACACCACTGTACTCCAGTCTGGGTAACAGAGCGAGACCCTGTCTCCAAAAAATAAAAAATTATTTAAAAAAAAAGAAAGTATGTTGCATATGTATAAGAGAACCCATAGGTAAGGGGAAGGCATACATTTTCCTACCCATTTATGTGTGTTTTGAGAAAATGTCTCTTTTATCAAAATAAATAATTAGGAGTACAGGCTTTAGAGTTGAGCAGACCTAAGTGGCTATGAAACTGTACAGTTTACTTAACCTCTCAAAGTCTCAGTTTTGTCAACTGTAAAACAGGAATAATAATAGTATCAACATACTAAGATAAATCATTAATTCAATAAATATTTATCAAATGCCTTGTAAGTTAAATGCAAAGCACTGTTTTCTATGTGCTGGGGATAAAGTTGTAAACAAAACACAGTTCCTGATCTCTATGGAATCACAGAACTTATATTCTATGAACAGTCAAACTAGTAAATATATAATGTAATGTTCAGGGTATTACAGTGAAGAAAAATAAATCAGAATAAGGAGTACGGGTGGAGGGTGACTCTTGTAAATAAAAGAGTCTGGACAGGTTTACCCAAAGACTTTTAACATTTGAGTGGAGATCTGGGTGAAGTGAGAGAGTAAGCCATATGACTCCTCTGGGAATAAAAGGGTTCCAAGCTGCATGAATAGCAAATGTGGAGGTCCTGAAGCAGGAACAAGCTTTTTGTGTTCAAGGAACAACACTAAGGCTGGAATAAATAGATATCTCTATATCTGTACGTGATATTAATGACTCTTCTTAAAATTTCTTGCCTGGCTTTCAGTACTTCTGCTTTTTACTTCTTTGGCCTCTCCTTTATTCATTCTTTGTTTATGGACCTTAAAACTTCATGAGTTATTTGGCCAGGCGCAGTGGCTCACACCTGTAATCCTAGCACTTTGGAAGGCCGATCACAAGGTCAGGAGATTGAGACCATCCTGGCTAACACGGTGAAACCCTGTCTCTGCTAAAAATACAAATAATTAACCAGGCGTGGTGGTGGGCGCCTGTAGTCCCAGCTACTTGGGAGGCTGAAGCAGGAGAATGGCGTGAACCCGGGAGGCGGAGCTTGCAGTGAGCCGAGATCACACCACTGCACTCCAGCCTGGGCAACAGAGCAAGACTCCATCTCAAAAAAAAAAAAAAAAAAAAAAAACCTTCCTAAGTTATAAGCGCTTTCTCAATGAGAGAAACTGGGCTAGGGTGATACAAAGACAAAATTATCTCTGATCTCAAGTGGCGAAGACAGACAAGAAAAACAACCAATTAAAGTAAATCAGACTAATTGATATCATAGAAGCATACACATATCTCAGAGCACAGAGAAAGAAGTCATTCCTTCTAACTTGGGGCGTTAGGGGTGAGGGTGGTTACGAGCGATAACCTTCATGAGTCTTGTAGTAAGAGTGGGAGTTTGACAGGTGCAAAGGGGGCAGTAAAGCAGGAACAGAATAATTAAAGAAATAGGCCTTTTCACTCATGTTTTCTATGTGCTCCTATTCATCTACTCCAGGCTAATCATAATGGAGTAATTGGTCTTCCCTGAATGTGTACTACTTTTCCACCATGAAAGTGTTGACTCTTTAATTTAGATCTTTTGGCATATATTACATACATGCCTAATTAATCAGGACCTTCTTGCTTACAGTTATAGCAACATGCCCAAATGATTTTCACTTGTGTCCTTAAATGCTCTTAATTATCTACTTCAGTGTATTTTTCTCTGATAGCTAATATCCTTCATGTTGTTTATGTTTTTTGCAGTTCATTTCGGTGTACTTTGACAAATATTCCACAGACACAGGCTTTACTGAATAAAGCTAAGCTTCCTTTAGGATTATTGTTACATCCCTTCAGAGACCTAACGGTAAAGTAACATTTTATATTATTTATGGGTACTGACATGTATGCTTATGTACAAGGTACTTAAATTTTATATTTCCTTAGAATTTTCTTTATCTTCTTTTATTTGAAGTTAGAAATAATCATTTCCATAACATTCAACTTGGCAAATGTCTTTTGAACACCTACTTTGTGACAAGCTCTAAGCTAAGCACTGTTAGTACAGAGATGATCAAGTCATTGAAGTTGCCTCCAAAAAGTTCTTATCTAACAGGGGACAAAGATGTAAAAATAATTACAGTGCAGGATAATTAATACATGTAATTAATCAAATTCTATGAGATACTTAGGTAGTGAGTACAGTATGAGAAGTGATTCCCTGTGGATACAATAGCCAAAGTTTTCTATAAGTGATGAAGTCTGACCTGGATTTTGAAAGATTAGTAGTTTTGGAAGGTGGAATGGCCATGGAAGGTAGATACACTTTAGGAGTTCTTCGTTAAACACAAAGGAAACACCAACAATGATGTCCACTTAGACAGGAAAACTGTCTGTTCCTTAACAAATTAAACAGATTTGTTAATTAAAACAAAAAACTTTGTAACAGTAGGGATTTTTAAACCTTTAAAGTTTTAAAACTTTTAAATTTTGAAAACTTCAAAAATAATTTTATTCAGGGCTGTTTTATTTGTACTTCATAAGTTGCATTTCTCTCTCAAACTTTTTTTACTACTGTTGTTTACTACCCTTCTTACTGGTTCTGAGTTTTCTTTTGCTCTCATTCATCCAAAAAATATTGATTGACTACCTTCACGTTGGAAGCTGGAGATACAAAGGTTAAAAAGCTTTCCTGTGAAGTTTATTTTCCTACTAGGAAGTATAGGAAAGATCAAAATGAATAGAAAATAAAAAAATTGTAATATATAATAAGTACATGAATTTATTCAGTAAATATTTTTAATCACCTATAATACTCTTAAAACCTTATCTGTAAACCAAGACAGTTAATTTCATATATATATATACACACACACACATATATATGTGAAAGTTTTTCTGTAAATATGAGTATCATACAAATACCTTCTGGAAGCATATATACTAAATTGTTTACAGTGACATCCTCTGTGATGTAGAATTCTGTAATTTTTAATTTTCTCATTCTTAGTTAACTGTATTTCCTGATTGTTTTTTTTACAACAGATAATGTGGTTATTTGCATAACAATAATCATATGTGAAAAAATTAAATACGAAGATCAGAATGTTCATGTGCAGATAGAACAAAAAACAGAATGAAATATACTAAAATGATAGCAGGTTAATTCAGGGACATAGAATAATATGTGATCTCTTAATCTTTTTTCATATTTTCTAAATTTTCTACTTGAATATAAAATTCCTTTCCCAAACTAAGCATAGAGATGTAATTTTTTAAAAAGGCACATTGTGTTTGACTGCTTCTGGCCTCAGCTTCTGTCAGAAATTGCTGTGGCAGTCTAATGAGCAGTGCCTAATAGTCTAGTACTAGGTGCAGTCAACAAAGACAAAGGTATTTGTATATGGTATATTTCTCTCTCACTGTTATTTCTAAAGGTCAGCTGATAAGATCTCATTTACATTATTTTCTTGGCCAGTGTTTGGTATGACTTTATTTTAGTGTTATGATTTGTGACAAGAGGGAGAAAACTTGATGGCTACATGTGTTGCTCAGCATGTCCCTGGATTTTGTTAATATGCTTCCATATAAAACCACACAAAAACCACTGCAATCTCTGCTTTCCAGGTTCAAGTTAAGGTTTATGTTCTATATATGGAACAGAGCAGTATACATTCTCTTTTTCCTTGGGGTGCCTTTTTCTGCTACAACTTCTTTATTTTATTTCCTAGCAATTACCAGTGATAACATCAAATACCATTGTGAGGTGCCGATCCTGTCGAACATACATTAACCCCTTTGTATCCTTCATTGATCAACGTAGATGGAAATGCAATTTGTGCTATAGAGTTAATGATGGTGAGTTTTAGATTCTTAAATGTGTTTTAATCCTCTTTTCAACATTTTTTTTACATTTTATCATTTCCTGGTTTCTCTCTTCATTGCTTTAAAAAGAATTTTCATGCAATCTTTAGTAGAGGGAATATAGGCTAAGGCAAGGACTAGGGATTCTTCATTTTGGCTAACCAAGGGAAAATTGACAATGAGGAGAGTAACAATGAGGACAAAGTAAAAAAAATAGAAACAGTGACACTCATGCAGGTGAGCTTATGCAGACTAGTTATGCTTGCCCCTGACAGTAAGATTGTCTTACATTTGTCTGTTTGGTTCATTCAACTCAGGTAGAACTTTGCCAGTGTATCTAGATGCATGCATGTATATGTGTCTGTCTCTTGTTCCCTTTATTTATTTCTTTGGTTCCCTTACTAGAGTTGCTTTCAAATTTTTGTTTCTCTGTCTGATTTTTTTCCGTGTCATTTGATTTAATAACTAGGATACAAGTCTAAGAAGGAAGGTTACTTGCATCCTGGTTTTCTCACCTGATTTCAGAACATAAGTTTTTTTATCCTTCTGATCTATTGTTAATTTTTTTTTGTAGGTTTTTTTTTTTTTTTTTTTTGGAGATGGGGTCTTGCTCTGTCACCTAGGCTGGAGTGCAGTCGTGTGATATGGCTCACTGCAATCCCTGCTTTCCAGGTTCAAGCTATAAGTTCTAATCATGCCTCAGACTCCCAAGTAGCTGAGACTACAGGCTTGCACCACCACTCCTGGCTAGTTTTTGTATTTTTAGTAGAAATGGGTTCCTGCTATGTTGGCCAGGCTAGTCCTGAACTCCTGGGCTCATGTGATCCATCCGCCTCAGGCTTCAGTCTCCCAAGAGCTGGGATTACAGACATGAGCCACTGCGCCCAACCCTGATCTTTTTTTTTTTTTTTTTTTTTTGAGATGAAGTCTCGCTCTGTCACCCAGGTTGGAGTGCAGTGGCGCAATCTCGGCTCACTGCAAGCTCCGCCTCCCGGGTTCAAGCAATTCTTCTGCCTCAGCCTCCCGAGTAGCTGGGACTACAGGTGTCGACCACCACGTCTGGATAATTTTTGTATTTTTTAGTAGAGATGGGGTTTCACCATATTGGCCAGGCTGGTCTTGAATTCCTGACCTGATGATCTGATGATCTGCCCCCTGCCTCGGCCTCCCAAAATGCTGGGATTGCAGGTGTGAGCCACTGCGCCTGGCCCCCTGATTTTTTTTTTTTTTTCTGAGACAGAATCTCACTCTGTCGCGTAGGCTGGAGTGCAGTGGTGCAATCTCAGCTCACTGCAACCTCTGCCTCCCAGGTTCAAGCGATTCTCCTGCCTCAGCCTCCTGAGTAGCTGGGATTACAGGCGCACACCACTATACCTGACTAATTTTTGTTTTTTTAGTAGAGACGGGGTTTCACCACGCTGGTCAGGCTGGTGTCGAACTCCTGAGCTCGTGGTCCGCCTGCCGTGGCCTACCAAAGTGCTGGGATTACAGGCGTGAGCCACCGCCCTGATCTATTTTTTAAGGAAGGCTTAAGGGATTGAACCATTAAATGTTCACAGAACTGTTGCTAAACCTCATGTAAATATTGATAATAGATATTTATATTTAGGTGTGTATATATGTGTTTAGTTACAAATTGTGTCTCTAAATTTGTACTGGGACCTCTTATCTAGTTCCTGAAGAATTTATGTATAACCCCCTTACCCGATCTTATGGAGAGCCTCATAAACGACCGGAAGTTCAGAATTCAACTGTGGAGTTCATTGCTTCTTCGGATTACATGGTAACTATTCAGTGTTAAGATTTGTTGTGGAACACATATTGATCATTTGTAATTTTCTGTTAAGTGAATTCTTATTGAGATTTTGAAATTGTTTATACTCATAATTTTTAAAAACAAATTAATGCTGAAAGTTTATATTTAACAAAGAGAAAATCTTTCTAAAGGTTATTTGATCTCCTAGAAGGCTTTCTATGAATAAGAGATGTTAGTTCTGTCTGTCTGATGATGGGCACTAGCATCTATGATTTGTTGCCATTTTTATTTCCTTGCATGGAATGGATATAGGTACCCTTTTACCATTTAACATTTAAGACTCTCAAAACAGAGAAATGCACGTTTTTGCCCAAAACGTAAGTTTTTCCGCCAAGTACAGATATCAAGATAAGTGGATATGGACTTCTCTCTAATTTTTTCTTCTGTTCCAATTAGGAAATTCTATCTATTCTTTAATTATATGAACTCTAAGATCTCATTCTTCTTTTCACTTCAGAAACGAATTATTGACCCTAAGTTTTGCTCATCTTATCATATCTTCTCTTTTTAACATATTTATAAAAACTGTGTTGGCTGGGCATGGTGGCTTATGCCTGTAATCCCAACACTTTGGGAGGCTGAGCTGGTTGATCACCTGAGGTCAGGAATTTAAGATCAGCCTGGCCAACATGGTGAAACCCTGTCTCTACTTAAAATACAAAAATTAGCTGGGCGTGGTGGCGCACGACTGTAATCCCAGTTACTAGGGAGGCTGAGGCAAGATAATCACTTGACCGTGGGAGGGGAAGGTTGCAGTGAGCCAAGATCGCGCCATGGCACACAGCCTGGGCAACAGGGCGAGATTCCGTCTCAAAAACAAACGAACCCAAAAAACTGTATCTTCTGTAGCTGCATCTCTAATCCTTGTCTGCAAAACTTAAACTGCTGCTAGTGAAAAGGAGTAACTGATGTGCATTAAATTTTTGGCACCTGGTTCATCTTTATTTTTGTAATTTTTGTATTCTTTTGTGTCTGATTTGGCATATGCCCACCTAACTTCCATTTTCATGTTTGTTTCTGTATTAACTATAATAAACTTTCTTGATCACTTTTACTCTTAAGCTCTACCTTCTTTATGATTATTTTCCCACTCCATTCTGGGTTCTTAGGAATCTTAATCTAATTGAAGTGGTAAAGCAAAAAATGATCTTTCAAGTTTTGCCATATGATTCATATGGCCCTTGGTTAGCATAGTTTATTTATTTATTTATTTATTTATTTATTTATTTTTGAGATGGAGTCACGCTCTGTCACCCAGGCTGGAGTGCAGTGGCATGATCCTGGCTCACTGCAAGCTCCACCTCCCGGGTTCACGCCATTCTCCTGCCTCAGCCTCCCGAGTAGCTGGGACTACAGGCACCCGCCACCCTACCCGGCTAATTTTTTGTATTTTTTAGTAGGGACGGGGTTTCACCTTGTTAGCCAGGATGGTCTCGATCTCCTGACCTCATGATCTGCCCGCCTTAGCCTCCCACAGTGCTGGGATTACAGGCGTGAGCCACCGCTCCCGGCCCAGTTAGCATATTTTTCAGAAAAGATTTCATATATTCTTTTATTTTAACTTATTTATTTATTTGATTTTTACTTGAGACAGAGTTTCACTCTGTCACCCAAGCTAAAGACAGGGTTTTACCATGTTGCTCAGGCTGGTCTCAAACTCCTGGGCCCAAGCAGTCTACCTACTTTGGCTTCCCAAAAGTGCTGGGATTACAGGCATGAGCCACTGCACCTGGCCTATTTCAATTTTATATAACAGCAGTTTTCAAGCGTACTCCAAAGAAAACAGTATAGTGAACCATCCTTTGCCCATCACCAAGCTTCAACAATTATCAACCATAAAGACTTTTCAAAGAATGTATTTACAGGCCAGGCATGGTGGCTAACACCTGTAATCCCAGCACTTTGGGAGGCTGAGGCGGGTGGATCAGCTGACATCAGGAGTTCGCAACCAGCCTGGCCAATACAGTGAAACTTCCCGGTCTCTACCAAATACAAAAATTAGCTGTGCGTGGTGGCATGTGCCTGTAGTCCCAGCTACTCAGGAGGCTGAGGCAGGAGAATCGCTTAAACCTGGGAGGCAGAGATTGCAGTGAGCCAAGATCATGCCGCTGCATTCCAGCCTGGATGACATAGTGAGACTCTGTCTCCAAGAAAAAAAAAAAGTATTTACAATACCATCACAAGGACTGACTTTACACATAGCACTTAAACATTAGGATTCAGTCACCTCCAGGTAACCCAATAGCTGGTACTAATGGCAAGTTGTTGGGTTTAAATTTTGTATTTAGGAAAGGGGAAGGGATGTACATCTAGAGCGCTTAGCCAACACTCCTTATCAGAAAAACATTTAACCCATCTATTTAACTGTGGCTGTGTGTCAACTGCCTTGTCATGCTTAGTCCACAACCAACTGAATAGAAAAAAAAATTAAAAGCGTATCATTTTCATGAGCACATATTACAAAACAGCAATCCTATTTGTGTATTTTTTGTATTAATATATTCAGTAAATATCCAGTAGTAATAGTGATATATAAAAAGAATAAATTATATATAAAGAATAAAAAGAATAAATTCCCAATAAATTACTTTATTTTTATTCCTTTCAGCTGCGTCCTCCTCAACCTGCAGTTTACTTGTTTGTTTTAGATGTGTCTCATAATGCAGTGGAAGCTGGATATTTGACAATTTTGTGCCAGTCACTCTTAGAAAATCTAGACAAGTAAGAATACTTTTAATTCATACTATACATGTGTGTATGTTATATATATAAATGGATATAAATATGAAGTGTTCACAGTTTGTGGGATTGGGTTTGGTTTATATTTATCAACTAAAAAGAGTACTACTTATGTACCATAGAATAAGGATCTAGATACTCGAGTTATGATTTATGACTTGGTATCTGAATTATAGAATCGTAAAAATCTAGTATTTAGTCAGGAATTTAGATCTTATCTAACTGTCTGACTTAGCCAGTCTGAACACGGGGCCAGAAATCTTGAGTTAGCCTGTGTATCGGGAATCTGGATGAGACTATCAAAAAGACAAAAGATAACATGTTGGTGAGGATGTGGAGAAAAGGGCAACTACACTTCGGGGAATATAAATTAGTACAGCTATTATGGAAAACAGTATAAAGGTCCCTCAGAAAATTTAAAACAATTGTTGTATGATCCAGCAATCCCACTACTTGGAACATATCCAAAGAAAAATCAGTGTGTGGAAGATATATCTGCACTCCTATGTTTATTGTAGCATTATTCACAAGAGCCAGGATACATAATCAGACTAAGTATCCATCAACAGATGGATGGATAAAGAAGCCAGTATATGTGCAAATGGAATACTATCCATCCTTTAAAAAGAAAATTTTTCTCATTTATGATACCATGGATAAACCTGGAGGTCATCATGTTAAGCGAGATAAGAACAGACATTGCATGTTCTCAGTCATTTGTGGGAACTAAAAAGGTAAATCTCATAAAAGTAGAGAGTACAGTGGTTGTTACCAGGGATAGGGTGGGAGGTTTCGAGAGATGCTAGCCAAAGTGTAAAAGATAGGAGGAATAAGTTCAAGAGATCTGTTGTACAACATGGTGCCTGTAGTTAATAGCAGTATATTGTATTCTTGGAAAAATGCTAAGAGATTAGAATTGTTGTATTCTCACTACAAAAATAATAACTTTGTGAGGCAATGCATATATTCATTAGCTAGATTTAGCCATTCCACAGTGTGTGTGTAGATATATATATATATATATATTTCAAAACAACATGTTTTACATGATATATACGTACAATTTTATCTGTCAGTTTAAATAACATTTAAAAAGATAAAAGGATTTTTTAAAAAAGAATCTGGATGAGAGAAATCTGGCTGTAATTTATGCCTGAGCAAGGAATTTTTTTCATGAACTTGTTTTAATTGCACTGATGACAGAATGAGCTGGTTTAAAGGGAAGGAGGAAACTGATTTTGTGCTTAATATGTTAGGAAGCCAGAAACTGAGCATTTTGTTTATTTATTTTTATTTTATTTATTTTTTTTGAGACAGAGTCTCACTCTGTTGCCCAGGCTGGAGTGCAGTAGTGCAATCTCAGCTCACTACAGCCTCCGCTTTGTGAATTCAAGCAATTCTCCTGCCTCAGCCTCCCAAGTAGCTGGGATTACAGGCACCCACCACCACACCAGGCTAAGAAACTGAGCATTTTGGCACATTAGTAATGAGCTGGATTGTGGAAATGGAAATAGCGAGTATAAGATATGTGGCTTATACCTGGATCTAATTCCCTCCTCTGTGTCTACCAAGATTAGTCATGAAGGAGCCCCTCATCTAGCTTTAAAAATGAACTGTCCAAATCTCTGGAAAATACAGTTGTTTGCACATTTCTGTTTCACTCCAACACCCATAAGAGATGTGACTTCAGGTTGTTAGTGAGAGTGGTTCACCACTGCAGTGGTTCTCAACATGTGTAGAGGTGTGGGGCTTGTTATATGTGAGTACTCTGTCCCAAGTACTTTGGTGGTTCCAAAAGGTTCTCCTCTACCATATGAGCTTGAAGAGTCCTTGCCCTGTTGAATGCTACTTCTAGTCACCATAGTCTTCATATCACTGATCTTGGCCTGAAAGGAAACTGATGACATTAAGATGTTCAAGATTTTAAAAATTCAGAGATATTGAGAGGTTTGCTTTTAGTGTTTGTTGCTTCATGTTTTAACCCTTGAAGTATTTGCCCCTACTTTAGTCACAATTGCTTCAAAAATAGCTTTAACAGTGAGTGGCAATGGAAGACTACTCTACAGAGATGATTGGTTGGCTTGTTGTTGGTTTGTTGTTGATGTTTCTGTCTTTTTTTTTTTTTTTTTTGAGACAGAGGCCTGCTCTGTTCCCCAAGCTGGAGTGCAGTGGTGTGATCTCTGCTCGCCACAGCCTTGACCTCCCAGGCTCAAGTGATCCTCCCACTTCAGCCTCCTGAGTAGCTGGGACTACAAGCGCACACCATCACGCTCGGCTAATTTTTGTATATTTGGTAGAGACTGTGTTTTGCCATGTTGCCCAGGCTGATCTCGAACTCCTGAGCTCAAGCGATCCACCCACCTCAGCCTCCCAAAGTGCTGGGATTATAGCCACTGCACCTGGCCTGTTTTTGTTTTTAAATGCCAAGTTTTAATCCCCCAAGAGGGTACACCATTCTTGGAGGTACTAAAATACCAGGTTGATGCATAGAGTGGATGGAGTAAGCTCCTATTGCGTCACTATGCTCCAGAAATCCATTTAATCTATTAGCCTTGCATGGAAAAGTATGAAATAGGAGCCACACTGAGAGAGATGATTGACAACTTGTAAATTAAATAGACTGCAAAACCAAAAGTGTAAAACTGGGAATGGAAAATGTTTTTAAAATGTTTCAATTTGATTACAGCAGGAAATAGAAGCATTGGGAAAGTAAAAGAAAAAGAAAGTGATAGAATAGCAACAAATGTATAATATGTTTTTGGAAAGGGCTCTGGAAGGAAACTTCTTTGAGAAAGAAGAGTTTGATGCTGGAGCAGTTTCAGCTCAACTTCGTTTATTTTTAGCTTGGAGTAGGTCAGTAGTCTTCTCTAACCAGTAATAAATGACCCCACCCCTCAGTGATCTTAGAAGTCTCACAGGAGTGAAGATTAGTGTGTGGAAACATCATAAATATTGACCATATTGGTAAGCTGAACATCCATGTAACTTGTGGCATTCTGTGCTCTGAAATGCTCTTGACCCACCTTGCAGACTATATCTGAATACCCTGATTAGTCATCCATAGCAGTGATAATGCTTCCTGCTTTGATGCATATTCTATTTTGGCATCCTATAATATCCAAAGATATTTTAAAGGCATTGTTAAAACAATAAATTACATAACTCAAGTTAACATAGTTGGTAGAACTTAGTAATGTGCTTCTGTAAGATGAGACATCTATCTTATTAATAAAGCTTGACAGGCAGTGAAATGGTAATTCTTTTATACTGTGGCATCGACTTTTGAAAACAGCTCTAACAACATTTTAAAAGATTAATGATAGATAAAATGTTTCAGTGTTCATAAATGTGGTTTTTGTGTAAAATTTTACACATTAAAATCTGATTTGCAGTATATTCAGTCTTTTCTTGGAAAGTACTCATTTCTCATTCTGCCCTTAAAATGCTTAAGCAAGATATACTATTGTTCTAATATTGGAACTGGAAGTAAGTTGTCACCTTGGTCGTCTTCTCTGATATATATTTGTTTAGATAGGGATAATTTTTCTGTCCTCTGTAGAAAAGCATATGTGTAATTATCCTTGGACTTAAATTACTATTTCATTATTTTCTGAAATGAAATATGTTACTGAGCACTCTGAATTTAAAATTGTCATTTTTATCTTTAGGCTTCCTGGAGATTCACGAACAAGAATAGGATTCATGACCTTTGATAGCACTATTCATTTCTACAATTTACAAGAAGGATTATCACAGCCTCAAATGTTGATTGTGTCTGATATAGATGGTAAGCAGTCAGTAAAATAAAAACCTTTCTGACTATGGACTTTGAAATGGGGGCTACTTTATTTTAATATACATCTTGCTATATGCTGTGAGGATAATGTCATGCACTTTAGTATTTGTTCAAAATAATTGTTTTTCTGGAAATACTTGATTCTAAGTTATTTATGCCTGTGTATGTATTATACACATGTATGTATAATATATACAGAGTGTGTATATTTAATAAAGCAATATTATGTGGGTGCGCTGGCTCACGCCTGTAATCCCAGCACTTTGGGAGGCCGAGGTGGGCGGATCACCTGAGATCGGGAGTTCAAGACCAGCCTGACCAACATGGAGAAACCCTGTCTGTGCTAAAAATGCAAAATTAGCCAGGCATTGTGGCGCTTGCGCATAATCTCAGCTACTCAGGAGGCTGAGACAGGAGAATTGCTTGAACCGGGAGGTGGAGGTTGCAGTGAGCTGAGATCACACCATTGCACCATTGCACTCCAGCCTGGGCAACAAGAGCGAAACTCCATCTCAAAAAAATAAAATAAGTAAAATAAAGCAAAATTATAGTACACATTACATGTGTGACCTGATAAAAACTTTAGGATTTTCTAATGTATTCTTTTGATTCGATTTGTTGATTAAAATATATGTTTTCCCTATAGATGTTTTTCTACCTACACCGGATAGTTTACTTGTGAATCTATATGAAAGTAAAGAGGTAAGGTTGATTTATTTTCTTAAAGTATAAAAATATATTGTGACTGGTAACTAAAATGTTTAACATTTATTTACTTGATATATTAATATTACAAATAATAGACAATGTAAATGGCATATTTATTGACTTCTCAGTTCCAGTCCCCAGAAATACAGTGACGCATGATACACTATGGAATGTTTTAAAAGAAGATTATTCCTTTGCCTTCTCAGTAATTCAATTTTTGATCTTTGTTTTCTCAGCTTATAAAAGACTTACTGAATGCATTACCAAATATGTTCACCAATACAAGAGAAACACACAGTGCCCTTGGTCCTGCACTTCAGGCTGCCTTTAAATTAATGTCTCCAACAGGTGGCCGTGTGTCTGTATTTCAGACACAGTTACCTTCCTTGGGTGCAGGACTTCTGCAATCCAGAGAAGATCCTAATCAGAGATCAAGTACAAAGGTATTTTATATTTAGCTTTTTGTCATGTTCAAGATTGTGTAATTATTTGTTTATTCTACTTTTCTAATTCATTAATAATAAAAAACTGGCAAGAGAGTTGGGGTTTTTTGTTTGTTTTTTTGTTTTGTTGTTTGAAACGTGGTCTCACACTGTCGCCCAGGCTGGAGTGCAGTGGCACGATCTTGTCTCACTGCAACCTCTGCTTCCTGAGTTCAAGCGATTCTCCTGCGTCAGCCTCCTGAGTAGCTGGGATTACAGGTGTGCGCCACCATACCTGGCTAATTTTTGTATTTTTAGTAGAGACGGGGGTTTCACTGTGTTCGTCAGGCTGGTCTCGAACTCCTGACCTTGTGATCCGCCTGCCTCAACCTACCAAAGTGCTGGAATTACAGGCATGAGCCACTGCGCCTGGCCGCCAGAGAGTTTTTGTTTGTTTTTGTTTGTGTGTGTGTGTGTGTTTGTTTTTTGAAACAGAGTCTTGCTCTGTCGCCCATGCTGGAGTGCAGTGGCGCGATCTCGGCTCACTGCAAGCTCTGCCTCCCGGGTTCACGCCATTCTCCTGCCTCAGCCTCTGGAGTAGCTGGGACTACAGGTGCCTGCCACCACGACCCGCTAATTTTTTTGTATTTTTATTAGAGATGGGGTTTCACAGTGTTAGCCAGTATGGTCTCAATCTCTTGACCTCATGATCCACCCACCTCAGCCTTCCAAAGTGCTGGTATTACAGGCGTGAACCACCACGCCTGGCGAGAGTTTTTAAACTCAAATTATCTTTTTGGTTTTGTGTCACAGTATGTTCTTTTTATTACTTTGTAAGTCATAGAAATTTATAAATCATTTAGTATAACCCTTTCATTTTATAGATGAGGAAGTAGAGTATCTAGGTAAAGGTTAAATAACTATTTAATGGTAATGGTAGTGCGACTTGACTTTCTGACTCCAGTGTTATTTTCTATTACGTAAGTGGTAAAACTTACTAAATGTATCTATTGTAATTCAACATGCTCATACTAATAAATGTTTTAATTATAAAGATAACACAGATCATTGTATAACACTTGGAAAGTGGAGAAAAGCATAAATCACCAATAATCTAACGATACTAGCATTTAGTTATACAAACATACAAATGAGCATAATTGGGCATCACACGTGTGTGTGTATATATGTGTGTGTGTGTGTGTGTATGTTAACTGACCTTTTTCATTGGAGAATATATTGTGAGCATTCTGTGAAGTCAGAGAGAAAGTAAATGTGAAAATAACCAATTAATTGATTGCTTTTCAGCTATTAAATAGTTGTCTTCAGAATTTTTTTCTTTTGTTTTTTAAAAGTAGAGACAACATCTTGCTGTGTTGCCCAGGCTGGCCTCAAACTGCCGAGATCAAGCAATACCGCTGCCTCAGTCCCGCAAAGTGCTGGGATTGCAGATGTGAGCCAGAGCTGTATTTGCACTGTTTTTTTAAAAAAGGGCTAGGTGTGGTAGCACCTGCCTGTAACCTTAGCTACTCAAGAGGCTGAGGCTAGCGGATCATTTGAGCTTAGGAGTTCTAAACCAGCTTGAACAATGTAACGAGACCCCATCTTAAATAACAATAATGGCCAGGTGCAGTGGCTCACACCTATAATCCCAGCACTTTGGGAGGCAAAGGAGGGTGGATCACTTGAGTCCAGGAGTTTGAGACCAGTCTGGTCAACATTGCAAAACCCCATCTCTCCAAAAAATACAAAAATTATCTGGGTGCAGTGGTGCATGCCTGTAATCCCAGCTGCTTGGGTGGCTGAGGCAGGAGAATCGCTTGAACCAGGGAGGCAGAGGTTGCAGTGAGCTGTGATCACTGCCACTGCACTCCAGCCTGGGCAACAGAGCGAGACCCTGTCTCAAAAAAAAATAATAATAATAATAATAATGAAAGGAATATATGAAGCTGGACATTACTTGAGTTTTATGTGAATATTTGGTCAGGGCATTTTTAAACCCTTATTTCAAATAATAAATGAACTACAGTAGTCATTTTTCTTTTGTGTAAGTTCTGTCTGGCCTCAACATATATTTGAGAACATGTCATGATAAGTAGTTATAAGTACGAATTAAACAGTTTTAATAGTGTCATAAATCTTTAGCCACATATCCAGTTTTGCCTTAGGATAAATTGTTAGAAGTGAAATTATTGGGTTAAAGGGCATAATCTTTAAGTTATTAAAGAATGTTTTGTTTTTCGGGTTTTTTAATCAACCTCTCTTCTTAAGGACTCTCATCCTGTAACCTCCATTAAGTAGTGTTGCTTTTTTAATTCTTCACCAATATGCTAGAGAAAAAAGGCAGCATATTTCACTTTTTATAGAAATTGTATTTTAAAATTGCATTTGAGAAGGAAGCTAATTTTAAAATAATTGTATATTTTAAACTCATTAACAAGTTTAGCTGGCATTTAGTTCGTTGACCCATTACAATCCGTTATAAATTACTGTGGTGTTTTGAACACAGGAAGCTGTTATATATTTACTGAATCCTTTGATAGAGTTTTGTTTTGTTTTCTCATTTAACTTTCAAAAATATTCTCTGCCTGCCTGCGTGGGACGCTAAAGTTTCAGTATCTGTTCTGGTTTACATATTCCTTCATATCCTTAATTCCTTATATTAGAGTAAGCTCTAATATAATCATCATGCAGTATAGTTAAGAGGATTGAAACATTTTGTTAGGAAATATTGCATGGTGATTAAGAACTTGGAGACTCTCTCTAGTGTCACCTTCTCAGCTCAAGTCTTCTTATACCAAAAAGAAACACCTTCCTTAATCTTTTACTCTTAAGTTATGTAACAATATTTAATAATGGTTAACAGCACTCATTCTGCAGCCAGATTTCTTGGGTTTATATTCCAATATCCACCCCTCTATATCTATATAATCTTGGTCAAGTTACTTAATTAGTTATCGCCTCAGTTTCTTCATCTGAAAATGTAGATAATAAAAACCATATGAGATGTGTTATGAAAATTATTTAATTTGTGTGAAACATCTTAGTGGTGGCACATAAGTGTTTTTTATAAAGATTATCTATCATTGTTATTATCATAGGAAATCTGCACCAAATGCCTAGACATTTAAAAAACTCCTTAGTTTGGTAGGGAGGCAGAGGACATCCTTTTTATTATAAAAGTGACATGAAAACATGAGCATAAAGATTTCTAGCTCTTACTTTATGATCTGTTGACTTAGGTGGTACAACATCTTGGCCCCGCAACTGATTTTTATAAGAAGCTTGCATTAGATTGCTCAGGACAGCAAACTGCAGTGGATTTGTTCCTTTTAAGTTCACAGTATTCTGATCTTGCTTCGCTAGGTAAGGAAAGTCATCATGTGTACATTTGTTTAAATAAACGTTTTTAATGCATACTTAAATCTAAACTCTTCAGTAAGCATTCTCAATATTTTAGGGAGAAAGACATGTGCATTAGATAGACAATATCTATGAAAACTACCAGTAAATTTTAAAGCACTATACAAATATAAAATGTCACTAGTATTTTGTTTATATAGCATGATTCCCTTACCATTCTGCTCAACAGTAAACTTTATCATATATTTTATAAATATTACTGTTTTCTCAGATTTGTATGTTCCTATTTTGATGTCTTAGGTTTTCTCGTGACTTAGATTTCTTCATAATGTGAATCTGTACTACTGTTGGACAAGTAGAATATTATTTCTGTGACTAATACTTCTTGTATTTCTCTCTAAAGCTTGCATGTCCAAGTATTCTGCAGGGTGCATCTATTATTATCCATCATTCCACTATACTCACAATCCTTCACAAGCAGAAAAGTTACAAAAAGACCTAAAACGGTATCTCACAAGAAAAATTGGGTTTGAAGCTGTTATGAGAATAAGGTGTACTAAAGGTATGAAGTTGTAAAACTTACACTTTATATTAAATACTTGTATCAAAGTCAGTGAACATTCCATGTATTGACTACCTCTGACTGTTCATTACGGAAGACTGTTTGATCTGGTTAGCCATACCATGTTTTAAATAGATAATAGTTATTGAATAATCCTTGCCCAATTTTTAAAAATAACTTGAATAAGTAGACAAAAGTAATGTTTGGTTTACTCAGAAGAACCTAAGGGAAAGCGTATATTAGAAATGATTTTAGAAGGAGAATTAGAGGAATAGGGAAGATCTTAAATAAGAATTGTCAAATGAAGGGTCTTTGCCTTCATAATCATTTAATGTACACTTCCTTGGTTTTATGTGAATATTTGTTTTAATCCTTTATTTTAAACCTAGGCTGAGTTATATAGTAACCCTCATTTGTTTAATTTACAAAATTTGTTTTGTAAAACCCTCATTTGTTTTACAAATTAAACCCTCATTTGTTTAATTTTGCAAATTAAACAATGTTTAGTCAGATTATGTCTGACTTCAAGTCACATGTGAGAAAATGTAAATAAGGTTAGGTGTCAATACAACTGAAATGTATAGTCTGCCTTTTATATAATGTCCACTGGTTTTTTTGAATTGATATTTTAGAAACTCTGTCTACACTTGAACCTTACTCCCCAGTTATCCTTTGATTCAAAATCATAAACATCTTTGACTTTAAAAAGTAACTTTAGGTTGAGGTGAAGATATTATTGTTAACTTCATTTTTTTGTATCATTTTCTCTTTTTTAGGTCTTTCAATGCACACTTTTCACGGTAACTTCTTTGTCCGTTCTACTGATTTGTTATCCCTTGCCAACATCAATCCTGATGCTGGATTTGCAGTGCAGTTGTCAATTGAAGAAAGTTTAACAGATACTTCCTTAGTATGTTTTCAAACAGCCCTATTATATACATCAAGCAAAGGTAATGTTAACAGAAATGAAATATAGTCTGCAGCAGTAATTCTCCCCTCCTTTCACATGGCCTTTGGTGGAGTGGGGAAAAAGAAAGAATACACAGTGGGAAGTAATGGAATTTGTATTAATCAAACATATGTTGTTATTTTCTTTCTTTTTTTACTCTCACTTTTGAGTCTTTAAATAGTACACTTTTTTAATTTATGGAAGACTTGTATTCCTAGAATCTTGTTTCAAAACAATTCATGTTAAATCCAGCTATGCCATTCTTTGTATTATTTCTTGCTCCATAAAGTAAAAAACTGTTTAGCAATTAAGGTCTTCATTTGTTACTTGACAGTTAAGTTTTCTGATATTTTACTCTGGGATATAATTTAGAATGAGTGATATAGCGTATGTTCATACTCTGCAGATTTGGAGGGTGTTTAATTTTCTTTTAAAAATGTTAATTGTAAAACTTTGTTTTTACATCTCAAAATCCTGTTGGTGACATAATCTAGCCAAAACAATAACTTGAATAAAAATTCGACTTGTGGCCGGGCATGGCTGTGGTTCACGCCTGTAATCCCAGAACTTTGGTAGGCCAAGGTGGGTGGATCACCTGAGGTCAGGAGTTCAAGTCCAACCCGGCCAACTGGTGAAACCCCGTCTCTACTAAAAATACAAAAATTAGCTGGGCATGGTGGCGGGCACCTGTAATCCCAGCTACTTGGGAGGCTGAGGCAGGAGAATCACTTGAACCCGGGAGACAGGTTGCAGTGAGCTGCGATCACAGCATTGCACTCCAGCCTAAGAGACAGAGCAAGACTCTGTCTCAAAAAAAAAAAAAAAAGAAAATATTCGACTTGTTTGCTTTATTTCCTTTTTGATCTAATGTATTTTCAATGACTTTTTTTTTAGGTGAGCGGAGAATTAGAGTACATACACTTTGTTTGCCAGTGGTAAGTTCACTAGCAGATGTATATGCGGGAGTGGATGTACAAGCTGCCATCTGCCTTCTGGCAAACATGGGTGAGTAAAAATTGAAGGAACAGGTGAAATGTATTTTTCTGTCTTGAAAACTGAAGCTTGGCTGGGGGCAGTGGCCTCACGCCTGTAATCCCAATATTTTGGGAGGCCGAGGCGGGCAGATCATGAGGTCAGGAGTTTGAGACCAGCCTGGCCAACATGGTGAAGCCCTGTCTCTATTAAAAATACGAAAAATTAGCCGGGCGTGGTGACAGGTGCCTGTAATCCCAACTTCTTAGGAGACTGAGACAGGAGAATTCGTTGAACCAGGGAGGCGGAAGTTGCAGTGAGCCAAGACCGCGTCACTCCACTCCAGCCTGGGCAACAGAGTGAGACTCTATCTCAAAAAAAAAAAAAGAAAGAAAGAAAGAAAGAAACTGAAGCTAGGGTTTTCTCTTACTTAAAAAGCATATGTTTTACATTTTTATTTACTGCAATGTGAATCGGACTGTCCTCACATTTCTTGCTTAATCTTACTTTCAGAATCTTTGAGAGAATTCATAATCTCTAAAAATGTGGTAAAAAACTGAAATGTCTTTCAAATAATGTATGCACAAACCACTGTACAATCATACAATCAAATATAATTCAGCAATAAAAAGGAATGAACTGTCAGTACTTAAACAAACATGGATGCATCTCAGAGACATTGTGCTGAATGAAAGAAGCTGGACTCAAAAAGCTGCATAGGCCGGGTGTGGTGGCTCACGCCTGTAATCCCAACACTTTGGGAAGCCGAGGTGGGCAGATCACTTGAGGTCAGGAGTTCAAGACCAGCCTGGCCAACATGGTGACACCCTGTCTCTACTAAAAATACAAGAAAAATATTAGCTGGGTGTGGTGCTGCACGCCTGTAATCCAGCTATGCTGGAGGAGGCGTGGCGACACCCTGTCTCTACTAAAAATACAAGAAAAAAAAATGGCCGGGCGCGGTGGCTCACGCCTGTAATCCCAGCACTTTGGGAGGCCGAGGCGGGCGGATCACAAGGTCAGGAGATCGAGACCACGGTGAAACCCCGTCTCTACTAAAAATACAAAAAATTAGCCGGGCGCGGTGGCGGGCGCCTGTAGTCCCAGCTACTCAGGAGGCTGAGGCAGGAGAATGGCGGGAACCCAGGAGGCGGAGCTTGCAGTGAGCCGAGATCGCGCCACTGCACTCCAGCCTGGGCGACAGAGCGAGACTCTGTCTCAAAAAAAAAAAAAAAAAAAAAAAATACAAGAAAAATATTAGCTGGGTGTGGTGCTGCACGCCTGTAATCCAGCTATGCTGGAGGAGGCTGAGGCAGGAAAATCCCTTGAACCCAGGAGGTGGAGGTTGCAGTGAGCCGAGGTCGCGCCACCGTACTCCTGCCTCAGTGACAGAGTGAGACTCCATCTAAAAAAAAAAAAAAAAAAAAAAGCTGCATACAAATGATTCCATATATATGACATTCAAGAAAAGGGAAAATTAGCAAATGGTGAATAATCGGGGTTGAGGCCGAGGGAGGGTTTTACTACAAAGGGGCAAGTGTAAGGGGATAATTTTGGAGTGATGGAACTATTGTGTATCCTGATTGTGGCAGAGATTACATGGCTACGCATTTGACACATAACCACTACAGAACGGTACTTAATTATATGTAAGTCTAAAAAAATCCTTTTGAGAATTAACATAGCACTTAAATGTTTTCAATGAATTTGCTTTGTAGATGAACTCAGACATGAAACAAGCCTTGCTATTTCCCATGCAGTCCTAGGGAAAGAGAGTCATTAATACTAATTTGGGAAAAATTATAGCATTTACTAAAGGATCCAAATTTTTTTAAATAACAGAAGCATTTAATCAGTCCGGGCGTAGTGGCTCATGCCTGTAATCCCAGCACTTTGGGAGGCTGAAGCAGTAGGATCACTTGACTTCAGGAGTTCAAGACCAGACTGGTCAATGGGGTGAGACCCTGTCTGTATTAAAAATACAAAAATTAGCTGGGTATGGTGGTGCACACATGTGGTCCTAGCTACTCAGGAGGCTGAGGCAGGAGAATCTGTTGAACCCAGGAGGCAGAGGTTGCAATGAGCCAAGATCGCACCACTGCACTCCAGCCTGGGAAACAAAGGGAGACTCTGTCTTGGTGGCTGGGGGGGAAGAAGGATTTAATCAGATTCTCTTAAATATTTAACTAAAATCAAAAGCTTGTATATCAGATTTCTTTCTTAATTTTAACTTTTGTTTTTGATTCAGGGATATGCAGGTTTGTTACGATGGGATAATTTGTACCCCAAACCTCAGGATTCATATTTTTAAAGTATAATTTTATATATGGATTTTGAATTAATTATGCCATAACCAATTGTTTTTTAATATAATTTTAATTTTAGTGGTTGGGCATATATTTTATAGGTTATCCCTATTTTAATAGAATATATTATTGTAGAAAAATAAGTTTCACATTATCTGTCTCTTCAGTGGCTGCATGAAAACTTGTGTTTATTTTTCCCTTTCACAAAATTCGTTGGCTTGGAATGCTTTACAAAAATTGTAGAGGATCACAAGGTATAATTCAGATTGCAGAAATTACATTGGTTGAGCAGAAAAAAATGATACATGTGACTTGGCATTTGAGTAATGGAAACCTTTCCAAGACTTTTTCATAAGTAAATGGTAAATATATATTTCATTAATGTCAACAGGGGCTACATGTTTTGGGGTTTTTTTGTTTTGTTTTGTTTTTAGACAGGGCCTTGCTCTGTTGCCCATGCTGGAGTGCAATGCCACAATCACAGGTTACTGCAGCTTTGACCTCCCAGGCTCAAGCAATCCTCCTACTTCAGCCTCCCAAATAGCTGGGACTGCAGGCACATGCCACTGTGCCCAGCTAATTTTTTTATTTTTTGTAGAGACAAGGTCTCACTATGTTGCCTAATCTGGTCTTGAACTCCTGGTCTCAAGTGATCCTCCCACCTTGGCCTCCCAAAGTGCTTGGATTATAGGCATGAGCCACCATGCCCAGGCTGGCTAAATGTTTTTAGACTTAAGAGATTAAAACAAAAATGTCCAAAAGAATCTAGACTTGTTCTGATTGTCACATTTATTTCAGAAAAAGATGTATAAGAAAACACTTGAAATGAGGGAGCAGATGAAATACATTTTTCTATCCTAAAAACTTAGCTGAATTTTGTTTCTTAAATAATGCATATCAGTTTTCTCTCTTATAGTGCCCATTGGAGTCTAATGGTTAAAATACCTTTCACTTTGGTTGCTTTATAGCTGTGGATCGGTCCATTTCATCAAGTCTATCAGATGCAAGAGATGCCTTAGTGAATGCTGTAGTGGACTCATTGTCTGCATATGGCTCAACTGTCTCAAATTTACAGCACTCTGCATTGATGGCGCCCAGCTCCCTCAAGTTGTTTCCTCTCTATGTTTTGGCCCTTCTCAAACAGGTAGCTTTTTTATACATTGGTATATTTAATATTGTTTTTTAAAATTCTCAGATATTTATATGAAGAAAGGAAATCTAGGTTGTCGTTTTCTAATAAACTAGAGGATTATTCACTTTGGCATTGAAAGGGTTTTGAAGAATAGAAAAAGATCAATGGGGCCATGCATAGTGGCTCACGCCTCTAATCCCAGCACTTTGGGAGGCCAAGGTGTGCGGATCAGCTGATGTCAGGAGTTTGCAACCAGCCTGGCCAACATAGTCAAACCCCTTCTCTACCCAAAATACAAAAATTAGCTGGGCGTGGTGGCACGTGCCTGTAATCCCAGCTACTCTGGAGGCTGAGGCAGGAGAATTGCTCGAACCTAGGAGGCAGAGGTTGCAGTGAGCCAAGATCACGCCACTGCACTCTAGCCTGGGCGACTGAAAAAAAAAAAAAAGAAAAAGAAAAAGATCAGTGGAAAATGAAGATATACAAATACATGATGACTTTAGTGAAACCATATTTTCTCTTCTTTAATGTGTGTGAGCAGTTTGCATAACGGTGCAGTCATAGCTCACTCTTAATATGTCCTTCTGGAAAGAGACTCTTTAAGGACAGGAACTAATATTTATCAAGCATCTTTCCATGTCTCTGGCACCATAAAAGGTGTCAATGCATCATTTTATTTAATCCTTTCAACAACCTAAAGAGATATTATTTTCCCTGTTTTTCTCATGATGACAATATATCTCAAGGGAGCTAGGTAACTTGCTCCAGCATCACATACCTGTTAAATGTCAGAGCTGAGAATTGAATCCAGGTCTGTCTGATTTAAAGGTCATGCTTTTTCCATGATTGATAGTGTATATTTGTTTTTATATTTGTCTACCATATTTGTATTTTACTTGAAAACATTTATCTTTTTCCTTGTAGAAAGCATTTAGAACGGGTACAAGCACACGGCTGGATGATCGTGTATACGCCATGTGTCAGATAAAGTCTCAGCCACTTGTTCATCTAATGAGAATGATTCATCCCAACTTATACAGGATAGACAGATTGACAGATGAGGTATGCATTTTAGTGCATTTGAAATTTTTCAATTTGAATATATTTGAGTGTGTTGTTCTACAGCTAAGATGACAATATACTATCAACTGGTTTTTCTTTTTAACTCTTTTCCCCCTTCTAGTAATACATTAAAGAAGGACACTGGCTGTGGATCTGATTGGAAGGCAGGACTCTCAGATACCATCAGTGGTTAAGGAGTTTTAAAAAATAGTTTCACATTGGAAGTAATTTGTCTTGTAGGTTTGGTTATAATATGTATTACAAACCTAAGTTGTAGAGTGGACATTTCCATTTATATTTGGTAGATGTTGACCGCTTCTCTTTTTTTCCTTTTTTTTAAATTTTATTTTAAAGACAGAAACTTGCTCTGTTGCCCAGGCTGGAGTGCAGTGGTGCAATCTCGGCTCACTGCAGCTCCTGCCTTCCAGGTTCAAGCAGTTCTCCTGCTTCAGCCTCCTAAGTAGCTGGGATTACAGGCACATGCCACCACGCCTGGCTAATTTTTGTACATTTAGTAGAGTCAGGGTTTTACCATATTGGCCAGGGTGGTCTCAAACTCCTGACCTCAAGTGATCTGCCCGTCTCGGCCTCCCAAAGTGCTGGGTTTACAGGCATGAGCCACCGTGCCTGGCCAATACTGACTGCTTTTGATCAGATCATTTGCAATTGTGATTATATAGTAAACCAAATCTGGTATCCAATAATAATTTTAATGTGCAAATATGTAATGTCTTTTATCTTCCCCGTGTGAAAACTGTATTCTTTGGAATTAGTATTAATTCCAAACATAATGTTATGTTGCCAAAGAAATGTTAAAAAGTAGCTGGCTATGCATCAGAGCCAATAGTCATACTTGTAATATATTATGACCCCACCTTAAAAGGGAAGGGAATGTGACTGATCATTTTATGTATTCATGTTTTTACTTTTTAAATTTGAATACATTTGAGTGTGTTGATTCTACAGCCAAGGTGGTAGCATATAATCAGTATTTTTTATATCATGCAAACTCAGAAGTGTTATTTTCCAGTGCTTCATAAAGGGTTAGTGACCATTGGCCCCCAAACTGCGATGATAGTAATGTAATCTCATTCACATTCTGTCTTTTTCTTTTCAGGGTGCAATACATGTTAATGACAGGGTTGTACCACAGCCACCTCTTCAAAAATTGTCTGCAGAGAAGCTGACAAGAGAAGGTGCTTTCCTTATGGACTGTGGCTCTGTAAGCACCCTCTACTGGCAAAGCTTAACACTGTTTGAGCTGACCAAAAATAAAGAAACACTTCTAGGGTCCAGCTGTTATCACAGAGCAGGCAGTGAAAGGTGCATTAGGATTAGGAGCTGAAATTGGTAACTGGCACTAGAGGTCAATTTACTTTAAACTTTTCTATTTGGACTTCATTTTATACTGATGTTGATACTTGTATTAATAATACTGATAGAGTAATACATTTTAATATAATTTACCATCATGAATTATGTATACTTGATGAAGAGAACTAATCAGGTAAATTCCTATCTTCAGGAACTTTGCCGTCTAGAGTCTAGAATTTAAAAGTATTTCAAGAGTTTATCTAGTTCAACTTACATCCATTGTCAGAAACCTAATTAATGATTAGGAGTTCAAGAGAAATCACTGGGCAGGGGTAGTTGTTGAAGGTTGTCAGAATGGTTAAGATGGCTGCAAAATGATACCTTATGAGCAGAAGAAGGATTTGGATAGCCACAGAAGAGGGAGAAATGCATGAGTGAAAATACACAGACAGTAATGAAATAGTGGATGGGAAATACAGTGAGTCAGTTATACTGATTAAAGGATTATATTTCTATTGGGAAAATAACTGCAAAAGGTAAAATATATTTTATGGGAAGCCTTAACATTTAATCAAAGAAGATGTGAACCACTCTGGATTCTTACATACAGATGCACAATGTAACAGTTATAGATTTCCTTTTTACTCTTGTTTGTTCCTACCTTATTTGAGGTGATAGGTTTGAGAACATTAGCTAAAATGAATTCTCTTGACTATTAGGGAGTTTTAATATTTTGTTGCTTTTTGTTTTTAGGTTTTCTACATTTGGGTTGGGAAAGGCTGTGACAATAACTTCATAGAGGATGTGCTTGGATATCCTAATTTTGCATCAATACCACAGAAAATGGTCAGTAGATTTTATACACCTATAACTTTTTGTTTGCTCATTTTTTTTTTCATTGATGTAAAATTCATGTAATATTCACCATTTAAAAATGTACAGTTCAGTGGTTTTTGGTATTACACAGTGTTTTACAACCATTACCGTTATTTAATTTCAAAACATTTCTATCACCCTAAAAGAACCCCATATCTCCCAGTTCTTCCCTATCCTTGTCCCCAGGCAACTAGTAACCTACTTTCTATCTCTGGGTTTGCCTGTTCTGGATCTATTACATAAATGGTAATACGTGGCCTTTTGTATTTGACTTATTTCAGTTTCTGTAATGTTTTTAAGATTCATTCATGTTGTATCTTGTATTAGTAGTTTGTTTGTTTGTTTATTTATTTATTTTTCTAGACAGAGTCTTGCTTTGTCACCCAGATTGTAGTGCAGTGGCTCAATAATGGCTCACTACAGCCTCGACCTCCCAGACTTAAGTGGTCCTCCCACTTCAGCCTCCTGAGTAGGAATCAATAGTACTTATATCAAAATAACTTTCAGATGGATCAAACATTTAAACGTAAAAAAGGAAACCATGCAGATCACTAGGAGAAATATTTGTGAAAATTGTTTTTGATAGTATTAAAACAGGCCGGGCACGGTGGCTCATGCCTGTAATCCCAGCACTTTGGGAGGCTGAGGCTGGCAGATCACAAGGGCAGGAGATAGAGACCATCCTGGCTAACACGGTGAAACCCTGTCTCTACTAAAAATACAAAAAAATTAGCCGGGCATGGTGGCAGGCGCGTGTAGTCCCAGCTACTCGGGAGGCCGAGGCAGGAGAATGGCGTGAACTCGGGAGGCGGAGCTTGCAGTGAGCCAAGATCGCGCCACTGCAGTCCAGCCTGGGCGACAGAACAAGACTCCATCTGAAAAAAAAAAAAATTAAAATGGGTAAGGCCTTTATGTGTGAGTCAGTGATTCAAAAGATCAATAAATCTGAAAGCACAAATACAAAACATTTCTATTTGGTAAAAATAAATAAATAACGCCAAAATGCAAACAACAAAATCTTAAGATTATCTGTAACTCATAAGACTGAAAACGGGCTAACTTCTCTATAAAAAGTTCTCTTACCTCAGCCTCCTGAGTAGCCAGGACCACGGGAGTGTGCCACCACACTTGGCTAATTTTAAAACTTTTTTTTGTAGAGATGGGGTATCCCTGTGTTGCCCAGGCTGGTCTTGAACTCCTGGGCTCAAGCAGTCCTCCTGCCTTGGCTTCCCAGAGTGCTGGGATTACAGGTGTGAGCCACAGTGCTTGACCAGTGTGTTCTTTTTTATGGCTGAAAAATAGTCCATTGTATGGACATACCACATTTTGATCATCCACTCATCCATTGATGGATATTTCAGTTGTTTCTACTTTGGGGCTATTGTGAATAGGGCTACTATGAATGCTTGTGTACGAGTTTTTGTGTGAACATATGTTTTCAGTTCTCTTGGGCATATCCCTAGGATTAGAATTACTGGGTCACATGATAACTCTATGTTTAACTCTTTGAGGAACTGCCAAACTGTTTTCCAACAACTTTAACTTTGGATTTAAATTATTTTGCTGGGCCGGACACGGTGGCTCACACCTGTAATCCCAGCACTTTGGGAAGCCAAGGCGGGTGGATCACGAGGTCAAGAGATCGAGACCATCCTGGCCAACATGGTGAAACCCCTTTTCTATTAAAAAATACAAAAAAAATTAGCCGAGTGTGGTGGTGGGTGCCAGTAGTCCCAGCTACTTGGGAGGCTGAGGTAGGAGAACCACTTGAACCCGGGAGGCAGAGGTTGCAATGAGCCGAGATTGCACCACTGCACTCCAGCCTTAGCGACAGAGCAAGACTCCGTCTGGGAAAAAAAAAAAAAAGTGGTTGGGTGCGGTGGCTCATGTCTGTAATCCCAGCACTTTGGGAGGCTGAGGCAGGCAGATCACGAGGTCAGGAGATCGAGACCATCCTGGCTAACACAGTAAAACCCCATCTCTACTAAAAATACAAAAAAAAAAAAGCCGGGCGTGGTGGCAGGTGCCTGTAGTCCCAGCTCTTAGGGAAGCTGAGGCAGGAGAATGGCCTGAACACGGGAGGCGGAGCTTGCAGTAAGCCGAGATCGCACCACTGCACTCCAGCCTGGGCGACAGAGCGAGATTCTGTCTCAGAAAAAAAAAAAAAAAAAAAAAAGTTACTTTGCTTATACTAAACACAAATTTTTCAGTAGGATTTTACTGAATGTATGCTAACCAATACTAAGGAAATATGATTCTGAAAACAGATTTGTATAATTAATTAATTGAAAGGGAAAGCTGGCCTACCTTATTGTTAGATAATGTAAATATATCCTTTTTCCTGAAATTAATATAAATTCAGTGTAATCCTTATTACAGTCTGTCATTGTTTGATTTTTTTTTTAAATTGACAAATAATCCAAGAGTTCATTGTTGAAACTCAACAAACGAGGATAATAAGGAAACGAAAAGGGAGAATAATGTCAGCAAAGGGGGAAATATATGAAAAATAAATTCTAAGTAAAATAGTAAACCTTATTCTAAAGCTGTAGTTATTTAAGTACCATGATACTGGCACAGTAAACAGATCAGTGGAACAGAATAGAGTTCAGAAACAGGTCTAATTAATGAAAAATACAGTGTGGTAAAGATTGAATTTAAATTACTGTGGGGAAATGGAATATTAGAAAAATAATCTTGGGACCACTGATTAGTCATTAAGGAAAAAACAAGACGATATTTACTTTATTCCTTATATCAAAATGACTTTCAAATGGATGAAACATTTAAATGTAAAAAAGGAAACCATGCAGATCACTAGAAGAAATATTTGTGAATTTTTGTTTTGTTTTGTTTTGTTTTGGAGATGGAGTCTTGCTCTGTCGCTCAGGCTGTTGTGCAGTGGCGCAATCTCAGCTCACTGCAAGCTCCGCCTCTCGGGTTCACGCCATTCTCCTGCCTCAGCCTCCCCAGTAGCTGGGACTACAGGCGCCCGCCACCATGCCCGGCTGTTTTTATTTTTAGTAGAGTTGGGGTTTCACGGTATTAGCAAGGATGGTCTCAATCTCCTCACCTTGTGATCCCCCAGCCTTAGCCTCCCAAAGTGCTAGGATTACAGGCATGAGCCACTGCACCTGCCGAATTTTTTTTTTTTAATAATATTAAAATGGGCAAGGCCTTTGTAAGTCGGTGATTCAAAAGATAAATACATCTGAAAGCACAAATATAAAACATTTCTATTTGGTAACAATAAATAAATAAAGCCAAAATACAAACAACAAAATCTTAAGATTATCTGTAACTCATAAGACTGAAAAAGGGCTAACTTCTCTATGAAAAGTTCTCTTACAAATCTTTAAGAAGACCTACTTCCTTCCTTTCGACCTCCTCCAAAGAAAACTGGGTACAGGATTTTAACAGGAAATTCATAAAGGAAAAATAAAGTAGAGGTCATATGAAACAATAATCTCACTCATAATTAGGGAAAAAATAGTAATATAGCATTTCTTTCATTTACCAGATTGTCAGAAATTTTAAAATTTGATAATAGACAATCATGTAGACAGCACAGGGCAATGGACCCTGTTGAGCACTATTGACTGGAATATATAGTACTTATGTAACCTTTTTAGAGGGCAATTTGACAATGTCTGTTAAAATCATGTTCTTTATGACACAGTAAATTATTCTGCAAAGAATATATCCTGTAGATGTATTCATGGAAATAGGCATATATACACACATGCTGTAGTATTAAATAATAGCTGTGCATTTATTAAAAAGAATACAGTCTGGCGCACTGTGCCATGCACCTGTGGTCCCAGCTACTTGGGAGGCTAGGAGGCTGAGGCAGGAGGATTGCTTGAGCCCAGGAGTTCAAAGCTGTAGTGTACTATGACTGCACTTGTGTACAGCCATTGCACTCCAGTCTGGGTGACGTAGCAAGACCCCATCTCTTAAAAAGAAAAAGAAGAAGAAGGATACAGCCTGAAGTGAATAGTATTCATGATATGATCCCCATTTGTATTTTCAAAACTGTGTTTGTATACTTAGTAATAATTTAGAAAACAGCTGAAAAAATTCGCATCAAAATGGAAATGGTTTTTAAAATATTGACAGGAATTACAAACATAATTATTCCAAACTTGTCTATTTTAATTGTTATATACTACATTCTTGAATTATTTAATTTACTGTTAATTTACTATTTAATTTACAGTTGACTTTGAAAAAGAAAAGTAAATCTTACCTTCTTATGTATGTATGTGTATAAAAAAATAGACTTTTAGGTCCTTTTAAAATAGTCTTGCATATAGTTTTAAAATATATTTACATATCCACACTGTACTTTAAAATTCTTTGCCTTTAAATTAAAGGAAACGTGAAATTCTCCCAGAATGGCTAATTTTAGAATAGGATATAATATATAATTGCTAAGGGAATTTGGAATTTAATGGTATCCCCCTTCATTTGAACATGTCCTCTGGAAGAAGCATAAAGGCGCCACACAATACTGGTGACATGCGAATCATTTATGTTTTATTGACTTAGCAAGAAAATATAGTCAGTTAAAATGTCAGTGACGTATCATTGCACATATTTTATTGACTTATCCAGAAAAATATAAACAGATTTTTCAACAGTTTAAATAATTTGTGTAGTTGCTGCTGTTGAAGCCAAGAAATAGAGTGCTGGCAGTTGGGGGTGATAGTAGGAATCATGATTTTGTTCTAATACTGCTGAAGTCTATGAGAAAGGAAATAGTTTCCTAATTGTATTTCTTTTACCAGACACATCTTCCAGAGCTAGATACACTTTCATCGGAAAGAGCCAGATCCTTCATAACTTGGCTTAGAGACAGCAGACCATTAAGTCCAATCCTTCACATAGTAAAGTAAGTACTTCTGTAACTTAATTGTGAAGTTGTCTTTCCTATGTAGTCTGTGGAATTGCTTGTCTTCAAAACAAACTTTAAATAGTATCGAAATATATTCTGGTGGTAAAATGTTGTTACTTGATTTATATCCCCTGTATTCCATTTTCTGACATCTCCATATATTAGTAATTTTTAATTTTTATTTAATTTGAGATAGAGTCTCTGTCACTCAGGCTGGAGTGCAGGGCTGCTACCATCACGGTTCACTGCAGCCTGGACCTCCCATGCTCGAGTAATCCTCCCAACTCAGACTCCCAAGTAGCTGGGACTGCAGGCACTTCCCTCCACACCTGGCTAATTGTTCATTTTTCTTTTTTATTTTTTTGAGACGAAGTTTCACTCTTGTCATCCGGGCTGGAGTGCAATGGCGTGATCTCAGCCTACTGCAACCTCTGTGTCCTGTATTCAAGCGATTCTCCTGCCTCAACCTCCCAAGTAGCTGGGATTACAGGCAGCCACCACCACGCCCAGCTAATTTTTGTATTTTTAGTAGAGACAGGGTTTCACCATGTTGGTTAGTAGAGATAGGGTTTCACCATTGGTGAAACACCATGACCAGGGTTTCACCAGGCTGGTCTCGAACTCCTCACCTCAGGTCATCCACCCGCCTCAGCCTCTCAAAGTGCTGGGATTACAGGCGTGAGATACCACACCCAGCCAATTTTTAATTTTTTTTTTTTTTTTTTTTTTTTTTTAGTGGTGGGGCTCTTTCTATTTTGCCCAGTCTGGTCTTGAACTCCTAGGCTCAAGCAGTCCTCCCACCTTAGCCTCTTAAAGTGCTGCGATTATAGGTGTGAGCTACCATACCCAGCCCAGTAATTTTTAAAATATACAGTTACTCTTTTTAGAAATATGCACTTTTATTTTATTTGTATAAATATACAAGATACAAGTGTAATTTTATGAGATAGATTGCAAAGTGGTGAAATCAGGGCTTTTAAATAGGTTTAGACAAATGCCCTTTTCTTTCTTCCAGAGATGAGAGTCCTGCCAAAGCAGAATTTTTTCAGCATTTGATTGAAGACCGGACAGAAGCTGCATTTTCTTACTATGAATTTTTGCTTCATGTTCAACAGCAGATTTGTAAGTGAAGTAGAATAAAATTGAATAAGAAAAAGATCTATAACCTAGGTAAAGCATAATCTGTCAGAGAAGCACATGGGAAATTTGGAATGAAGGCATTTGTTAATACAAGATGCAACGCACAGCACTCTGTCTGAGGCTTTGGTAAAAAGTAAAGGGGAAGAAAGAACTTGACAGATCTTTTTCAACTCAAATTAATGGTAACGATGATGCTGTTTCACCAAGTATATTTTGAATTGGTTTCTACACATTTCCAGTAGTATGGCAGTACAGTGCTCTGTTCATTGCAAGCTGGCAAATTTATGTAGCTATGTGGAATGATATGTCATAATGTAAAATTAGATAAATTCTTTTTTCTTATAATTAATATAACATTTCTGGACTCGAACTCTGGCAAGAGATGCCAAAAGGCAGTGGTACCATGTTATTTGTTTATATGAATTACTTTTTAACAAGGAATGTTTCTTATTCATTAAATGAATTCAACATTTTCCCTGTAAAAACAATAGAGTTTCAGTACATGAACTATAGAAAAAATCTATATATAATGTACATAAATGTTACATTTGTAAAAAAAATGTAAAAATGTAACTATAGAATATGAATTGCTTAAACTGTGCTGCATTGTTGGATGACAACTCTTTTTGTCACAGTTAGAGAATGAGGTTGACTAATGCGTATTATGAATTGAGTCCACAAAGGAACACAAAACTATTTGTAATTCTGTTAAATCTTTTATGTGGATTTATTTATGATCAGCCTACTAATTAAAACTATTTCGCTTGACAGTATGGTTTGGTGGTTTTTTGGGGTTTTTGTTTGGTTGGTTTTTTGTGGGGATTGGTGGATTTTTTTATATACAGAATGTATTGAATTTACTAATTGGGGAAGTGCAGTGATACTGCATTTCAGTTAGTAATATATGTGAATCAGGCCAGGCATGGTGGCTTATGCCTGTAATCCCAGCACTTTGGGAGGCCAAGGCGTGCAGATCACTTGAGGTCAGGAGTTCATAACCTGCCTGGCCAACATGGTGAAACCCCATCTCTGCTAAAAATACCAAAATTAGCCAAATGTGGTGGCAGGCACCTGTAATCCTAGCTACTCCCCTGAGTGAAGCAGGAGAATCGGTTGAACCTGGAGGCTGAGGTTGCGGTGAGCCAAGATCACGCCACTGCACTCCAGCCTGGGCAACAGAGTGAGACTCCGTATCAAAAAGAAAGAAAAAAGTAATACATATGAATCAATACATTTTCATTAGTCTGTGGACATTACCAAGTACTTATTCTGTTTGTATTCTAAAACAAATGGTGCTACTTTCAAAAATACTCTTAATTAGTAAGTATAATCTTAAATTGTCTTTCTCATTTATATTAGATGTTTTTGCCTGCACACTTACAGCAAGAAAATTTTAGTAACACATGTGACTATCCCATTTATTTAATTGACTTTAAGATTGCCATCTTGAATTTTGAAAGTGATTTTCGTCTGATCCAGAAACCTTTCATTCAGTGTCAACTTCTTTGCTATAAAAAACTGTTAAGGATCCATTAGATTATGTGATGTAAATTTTATTCTGTACACTATGAAAGTCCCCATCAACAAACTTTGGAAGGAAAAAGACTTTGCCAGGCTTGGTGGCTCATGCCTATAATCCTAGCACTTTGAGGGGCCAAAGTGAGCGGATGACTTGAGCCCAGGGGTTAGAGACCAGCCTGGGCAACATGGGGGAAACCGTGTCTCTACAAAAATACAAAAAAATTAGCCAGGGATCGTGTGCACCTGTAGTCCCACCTACTCAGGAGGCTAAGGTAGGAGGACATCCTGAGCTGAGGAGGTCAAGGCTGCAGTGAACTCTGACCACACCACCACACTCAGTCTGGGCAATAGAGTGAGGCCCTGTCTCAAAAAAAAAAAAAAAAAAGGAATCTTTCAAAAAAAGAAAAGAGAAAGACTTGCTGTGTGTGTAGTGGTTTATTTTTACTGGTTTTGTGCTTTCGTGGATCTCATTTCTTTGGGAAAAAAAAAGTACTCTCACATTCCCTGATGGAAGTTAGAGGTTAAATGACTCACCCTAAATGACTTTACTTACTAATTAGTGACAATGTTAATAGTAAAAATCCAAATGTTCTCCCTACCCACAACCTACTCCCACCCCACCCCCCACCCACAGGTCCATACTTGTCCCTATACCATGCTGCCTCCAGCAAGAGAGAATCTGAACATTAAGAGAAACTAACCCAGGCATGGTGGTGCCTGCCTGCAGTCCCACCTATTCGGGAGGCTGAGGCAGAAGAATCACTTGAACCTGGGAGGCAGAGGTTGCAGTGAGCCGAGATTGTACCACTGTACTCCAGCCGGGCGAGAGCCAGACTCCAACTCAAAAAAAAAAAGAGAAACTATAGTACTGTAAGGGCAACTAAGTACTTCAATTTCACCCTAAAAAGTATAATTCTTCTTTATAAAAGACAAAAATCTTTTGTCTTTGAATATTTTGTCACTCATTCAATAATCTTTATAAGCATTTAGTGCTTGCCAGATATTGTTCCAGGCACAAAATAAAATCCTCACTTCCACAAAGCTTATACTCTAAAGTGAGAACATAGAAGACTGGGGAGAGGCAAAAATCATTTTATATAATTTGTAAGTGTGATATATAATTCTATGTAAGTATGATGAATGTTATGAAGAAAAATAAAGCTCAGAAAGGAGATGGAAAATACTGTTTTTGATAGTGACCAGGAAAGGCTCTTTTAAGAAGATGAGAGTTGAGCAGAGAGCTGAAGCCACATAGATACCTGGAACAAGAGCTGTCCAAATAGGAGAACTTTGTGGTAGATGAATGCAGAAGTTACCTTCTGATTGCTCTTTTCTCTGTGAAAGAAGCAGCAGAATTATCAGCTGAAAAGGGGTAAGAGGGTTAGAGGTTTTGCAAAATAGTCTAGGAGAGTAAGATGTTGAATTTACCAGTGGTATGTAGTAGGATTGTGAGGGCCCATCTTGGGCTGTGAGTCGAACTTTAAAATGAAACTAATAAGCATAACTGTACCTCTTTCCTCTAGCTATATTCATTGCTTGGTAGAAAGTTGGGTTTAACCACAGTTGGATACAAGGAATAGAGGAGGAGCAAGGGAATTTAGAATGTATACAAGGGAGTGACTCTCATTTAAGCTACAAGAGCACAAAATGGGTGCTGGATAGAGATGGGTAGTGATGGGTAGCGGGCTTAGTTGTTTGGAGGTCCCATTGAGGTTAAAGAGCTTTTAAGAGTATAGATGTCAGAAAGAATGAGTTGGCAAGATAAGATGTAGTGGTTAGGATATGAAAAGCTTGGAATTGAGATTTGGGGGAAGTTTAGATAACGACAAGACTAAGGGGAATAAGTGGTTGAGATGTTATTAAAGATAACTAGAGGTAGGGATGTGAGAACTTAGAGCTCAGGGTTTCAAATGGATCATCTATTTGATTATTAAAATTTTCCCCCCAAAAATGACAGGAATAATCCTGGGGACATGGGGACTGTAAATGATTGCAATAAGGAGGAGTGGCAAGGGGATATGCTGAGGGCGTGAGGTAGGCAAGGAGGAAGAATAATCCAGATGCCTACAGAGGAGTTGAGGGATGCCTGCCCGGGGTTTAGCATCAAACACAGCCATCCTTTGACAGGTTTGGAGGAAGATAATATCTCAAGACAGCCAGGTTTCAGTTAGCGTGTGTGGAGACTGACATAAACCAAAATATAGTCATGAGAAGAGTAATCCTGATGGGAAGTGGATAATTCATTCTCATTGCCGTCTTTTGGCCATTTGCTTTGTGAGGCAGGGAGTGTTGGGTGAGATCAAGGGGTAAGATTGTCAGGAATTCTGTGAGCTGCTTTTTCAACTAACTAAAAACAGATAGTGGTTCTTAGTGTTAGTGGTAGGGATCAGATCAGAATTTCCTGGGAGAGCTTTTTGGATACCTCAGTTCATATTCACTACCTGATTAGGGACCTGGCGAGAGATACATTAAAATGCATATATTAATTATTAAAAGTATTCATACATTAATATGTGTATATGTGTGTGGCAAATGCTATTTGATAGCTATTTGGGGATTTGACTGTTACGTATTCAACTTGTGAGGCTAGGAAATGCACATATTAGCAAAGTGTTATATTAAATAAACCGTGAGCCCTCCTCTTCTAAATATCTTCTCACTAAAATACTTTTGAAGACATAGGAAAAGATGAAAACTCACAACAAAGTTGAAAAGAACATTGCAGACGTTATCTAGAGAAAACTAAAACTTACTGAAAGAAGACGAGTTATGAAAAAAATGAACACTCAGCCGGGTGTGATGGCTCATGCTTGTAATCCCAACACTTTGGCAGGTCGAGGTGGGAGGATCTCTTGAGGCCAGGAGTTTGAGACCATCCTTGGCGGCATAGCAAGACCCCATCTCCATAAAAAATAAAAATAAAAAATTAGCCAGTTGTGGTGGTATGTGCCTGTAGTCCAAGCTGCCTGGGAGCCTGAGGTGAGAGGATTACTTGAGCCCAGGAGTTTGAGGCTGCAGTGAGCTACAGTTGCACCATTGTAATCCAGCCTGGATGACAGAGCAAGACTCTTGTCTCAAAGGAAAAAAAAAACAAATTTTTAAAGAAAAAATTAAGAACACTCAAGCTTTGGCACGTGAAACCTGAAAAACAAAAATAGGAGATACTACATAATTCATTCATCTTTTGCCTCTGAATTTAGAGACAGGCTCTGTATCAACCAGAAAATTGGTATCCTCCTCCCACCTGCATTGTTATAATAACTGTAAGAACTAGTACTTAATATAAAACAAGTGGGTGGGAAGTATGTATGTGTACTTGGTTTAAGTGGAGAAGGTAATCATAATCAGGGGACATAGAAGCTATTAATGTATTCATTGCCTTCAGATTAGACATGGGCAGATCCAAAAATTAAAATTTTTTTTTGTTTCCTTTAGTAAACAATGCACAGTTCTGTGGATTTTCATTTTTGGACCAATGAGCATTACTTAAAAGTAATTACTTACTAGTAATGTTATTACTTACTAATAAGTAAATTACTAAAGACCACTAAAATGTGTTTCCACAAATGAAAATCAATGTTTTATTAGAGTTTTTAGGACTCTACTTATAAGATGCCTGGTTCCTGTACAAGGTTTATAATTTTGCAATAATGCACAAAAGTGTTTATACAGGTGTTGTCACACAGCAGGTCAGACAACTGACAGAAACTATCCTACGGTCAGTACTCAAGCATTTTCTTATGAATGTATCATCCTGTTGGGAGGTATTCATGGTTTTTCTGCTATTTTTGCATTTCAGATATGTATTATTTTAGCTTGATAACCATTGAGATTGCTATAGATTATTTGATTTGTGTATAATGATGTATATATGCATATTTCACTATATTTTTCTAGTTTTCTATAACTGAGTTTTAAATATTTTTGGTAGAATAATATGCTTTCATTGCTAAAAATAAATACCCCTCTATATTGCTTATAACATTTCGATGATGTAGCCAGTGAATATGTGCTAATTTAAATAACTTGTATATAGAATTAAGCCAACTGCCATATTATAACTGGGTTCTTTTTAACTTAATAGGATATTGTTTTATAATATTAAATCGTATGTTTAAGCTCATTCTCTTTAAAAATAAACAAGCAATTTCTATATGTTCCTCTCAAGTCTTTATTACTTAGGAATTTGCTTTAGAGCAGGGATTGTATTTTGGATTTTCTTTAAACTTCTTATCCCACTTCACATATCCCCAGGTACTCTTCCCAAGACAGGATACATGGCAGAAACACATTTAATTTAATTGAAAAACTGGAAAAGCTTATTAGCCTTTCTTATAGTGGAGTCATTTCACAGTGACCCTTGGGAAATCTGTAAAACATTATACCAGTTAGGAGGACTTTTTCCCATTTTTAATGAAAGTTTTTATGGATCTTTTTCCCCTGTAGTCGATTTCTTTCAAATTGTGCTTCTTTGGGGCTTAGTTCTTATGACTTGCATAGTAACAATAGAAAATGCCTGTTACATGCACTTCCTATGGAACCAGAAAAATTCTAATAGAATGGAAGATGACTGTTTCTCTAGCCTGTCTCCTATTTGTTATCAAAAGCTGGTAGGTAATTATGTTCAGAGTTAGGAATAATAGAGGTAAATGGAGAAATGGATGAATAAGATGTTTAAACAAGAAAGGTCAAAATTTAAAGCTGTATTTAATAACTAGGACCCTGAGTACTGTGTTCACAAGCAAAAAGTGGTCTTTCAAAAGGTTTTTACCAAAAATGTAATGAACCTAAATTGTCTTCATAGCATTTATGGCACTCTTTTGGGTCATAATCTGTGAGGAGTGAGGACAAAATTGGGGTGGAGAATGAGTAGTAACCAGAAGAATAACTTTGAAAGGAAAAGAAGGTAAATGTACATCATTATAGGGCCTGTTCTTTGTTCACATCCAGGCTTTGCAAATGCTGCTCCCCTGCTTGGAAAACCCTGTCTTTCATTCCCTTCCTGGCTTTCTTAGCACTTCCTCCTCCTCATCCTTCAGAATTCAGCCTAGGGATCATTACATCCTGGCAGCCTCTCCTGATGGCTCTCTCATCTGGGTTAAATACTCTTGTGTGTATCCATAACACATTCTCATCTCTACTATAGCCCCCATCAGACTGTGTTACAATTGACATTTTCTCTCAAACGTGGGAACCAGGTTCTCTTAGTCATAGTGCCCCCTATACCTGACATACAGTAGGCATTTAGTAAAAAACCCTTAGAGACAGGGTCTTGCTAGGCTAGAGTACAGTGGTATGATCATAGCTTACTGCAGCTTCAAATTCCTGGGCTCAAGGGATCCTCCTGCTTCAGTCTCCTGAGCAGCTAGGACTATAGGCATGTACTACCATGCCTGGCTAATTATTTTTTTGTAGAGACAAGATATTGCTATGTTGCCCAGGCTAATATTGAACATCTGGGCTCAAGCGATCCTTCCATCTCAGCCTCCCAAAGCCCTGAGATTACAGGTGTGAGCCACTGTGTCCAGCAGAACCAATGTTATGCCAAGCTAGAGAGAAAATGCATCAAAGACCTGTGAATAAAAATAAAGACAGTTTCAGTTGGATAAGAGGAGAAACATACTATAATACACTAGATAGAAATTGAAAGAAAATCTGGCATAGAATGAGAATGGTGCCAGAAGATGGATAATAAACCTTATGAAAATTCAGGAGTATACCACCTCTGAAGTTGAGTTTCAGTGGTCTGGAGCATGTTGCAAGATCCCCACTAATATAGAAGGCAAGTTGCTGCTCCCTGTGCCACTTTCCACAATGTGAGGCACAATGCTTGGTGGCTTTTTTTTTTTGGAAGCTATGTATACAACATTTCAGTGTGCTACTGTACTCCATAACCAAGTAACTTGTAAGGCTGCCAATCTGAGGTGTGGTTAGAGCAAAAGAAGGCTCTACATCAACTCAGACTTCAGTGCAAACTGTTTTGCCACTTGGGCTTTATTGACGCAGCAGATCCAACTCGGCAGGGTCTGTGGCAAATACAAATGCCATAACAAGCCTCAACCGGAGAGTCAGACTTCTCTAGGGTTTTAGAGCAGAGCCATGACCTCTTCTGCAAAAGAAAAAACAAAAAACAAAACTTACCTTTGTGAGAGTAGCTCTTAGATTGTTATTGAGCTGTCTAGTATAGGATGTCGAATGTCCTTGGGATCTATGCTGACCAGTGTGAACCAAGCAGTAGGAGTGAATATGCACAGTAGCGATCTATTGTTAAGTGGCAGCTTAACATTAGTATATAAGGGATCAGGCTCAGCAGATCCTAAAGTCAGTTGCATGAGCAGGCAGCTCCGACTCGTGACACCGCTTCCTTTCCCTGCATTCACATTTATGGCCTTATGGGGATGTTTTCCTATAATCAGTTAAGGGAGAAACTAAAACCTGAATTTAAGATAAAGTGCTGGCATCAACTGGTCTGCTATAGTATTAGTCTAGTAATAAATCCTCTTTGTGGGCAAAACTTCAAGCAGTACAGTGATTGACACTTTATGAGATGTAGATCTCAAAAGATGTAGATCTATGTAGCTTCATAGGCAATGGCAAATGACTAGATGACAAAGGTCTTTGCAGGAACAGGATTAGAAAATTGGGGACAAGGAGGTTTGGAGAAGAGGGATTTGAATGAACTTCACGAAATGGACACAGCACATGAGATAGTTGTGTTCCATATCAATGTACCCCAAAGGGCATCTGCAGCAAAATTTGTCCATCTCAATCAGGTGGAGAAGGTGACCCATCCTGTGAATATCAGCCTCTTTCTGTAGCCACTCCAGCATTTGCTCAATGGTTCATTTACAAAGTTACCATACTTGTAAGGATAGAAGCTATGTGTGGGCTAAATATTATGGATGTCCCTTCACCAAGGCTGATCTGGCTACTGCCACTGTTATTTCTAAGCGTTGTCAGCTGAGACCTACTTTGATTCCTCAATATGGCATCATTCCTTGGGGAAAACTGGTAGCCACCTGATACGTTGATTACATTGTACCCCTTTGATATGGAGCATTTGTCCTCAATGGAATAGACGCACAATCTGGATATGGATTTGCCTGCCCAGGTTGCAGTGTTTCTGCTACGACCACCATCTGTGGACTTACAGAATGCCTTCATCATTGCCATATGACCTCCACAACATTGCTTCTGATCAAGGAACTCATAGCAAAAGAAGTGTGTTAATGGGAATTCACCGCTGTTACTACAACCTGTCACCCTGATATGGTTTGAATTTGTGTCCCTGCCCAAATCTCATGTAATCCCTAAGGTTGGAGGAGGGGCCTGCTGTGAGGTGATTGGATTGGATCATAGGGGCAGATTTCCCCCTTGCTTTTCTTGTGATAGTGAGTTCTCATGAGATCAGGTTGATTAAAAGTGTGTAGCACCTACCCCTGATTTCTCTTCCTCCTCCTCTGGTCATGTAAAACGTACCTGCTTCTGCTTAGCCTTTGGCCATGATTGTACGTTTCCTGGGGCCTCCCCAGCCATGCTTCCTGTACAGCCTGTGGAATTGTGAGTCAGTTAAGCCTTTTCTTTATAAATTACCCAGTCTCAAGTAATTCTTTATAGCAATGCAGGAACAGACTACTACAGACCCCCCAAAGCAGCTGACCTGGCAGAAAGGTGGAATGTTCTTCTGAAGACTCAGTTATGGTGATGGTTGGAGTATCATCCTACAGGATACAGTATATGCTTTGAATAAGCAACCAACATTTTTCTCCTGTAGCCAGACACACAGGTCTGAGAATCAAGAATTGAAAGTGAAATCATTCCCCTAATATAGTCCCCGAATTTTAGGGTCTTAGTTTACAAAGGAGAGATGCTTAGTTCTCAAAGGGACACAGCATCGTTCCAACTGTATTGGAAGTTATGAGTATTACGTAGCCATTTGGGGCGCCTTCTGTCAACAACCAGAAGGAGAATCGTCTGGATTATGAAGAGGAATTGATTTGCTGTGACATAACTGGGCAAGGAGGACTATGTCTAGAGGATTTTTCCAGAGTGCCTCTTAATACTTCTATGTTCAGTACTAAAAGTTAATGAAATATAATAGCCTAGTAAAAGAATGGATCACTGATGATTCAAACTCTTCAAAAGTAAGATTTGCATCTCCCACCAGGTAAAGAATGCCAACCAACCAACATTCCATACTGTGCTGAAGGGAAATTAGAAGACAATCTGAGAGGCATAATGGGAATACATTTGATAATGAAAAAGAATTCAGTTCTAGCACTAGATCTGTCACAGTATGTTAGACTGACTGTAATAGAAAGAATATGGGTTTGCAAGCCAAACAACAAAATTTGAATTATAGTTCCTCTGTTAGCTGTGTGACCTGGGGCAAGTCTCTAAACTTCTCTGAGCCTTCATATCCCTACTAGAGAATAATAGTTCCTTGGTAAGAGTTTTGTGAGAATTATATGGAACGAGTATGTAAAGTTTCTTGTGCAGCACCCGGCTTGTAGTAAATACTTGATAAATGGCAGTCAATGTCTTAACAAAATAACAGCACAACAGTAAGAATAGTAATAATACTCCCACATCGAGCCTGCCCTTTGCCCTCCTATCACTTTCCACCTTCACTGAAATTATTCCACATTGGACATGGAAAACCAAAATATTATCATGTGGGCTGCTGCCTCCTCCACTGTTTACTGTGATCGATGTATTAACTACACTTTTTGCTTCAGACTCTCCAGTACAGATGGGTATACAGAAAGAAGCAAGTAGTCTTAGTTCATTACATGTACATACCATCAGACTTCAAAACTCGATGCTTACCAGTAAGCCACAATTGTGGGTTTTTTGTTTTTGTTTTTTGTTTGTTTGTTTGTTTTGCTATCAGGTTTATTCTAAAAAGACTATCTCAGGCTTTTGACCTATCTGTTTATTAAAATAGTGGTTATGACCTCTTAAACTTCTGAGCCTATAAACATGGTGTTCCTCCTGCTAAGAACTCATCTTTACTTTTTTTATCTGGTTTACTGCTCTTTCTCCTTCAGTTATTAGTGTATACTGATGCCAGCCTGTCCCTTACCACTAAGCCTAGGCGGGGTCTCCCTGCTGTATATTCCCATATGCCCTTACAGTTAGTTTTCCTATTCTAACCTTTATGTCACTTTACTTAATTACTTGTTCACCTAGTGAACAAGTTCCCCACTAGGTTCTGTGTAAAGTAAGAACACAGAACTCATCTTTAAAAAAAAAAATTCTTAAGTCTCAATTTTTAAAATAATTTTTATTTTTATTTCAGTAGTTTTGGGGGGTACAGGTAGTTTTGGTTACATGGATAAATCCTTTAGTGGTGATTTCTGCTATTTTGATGCACCCATCGCCATCACCCAAGCAGTATACACTGTACCTAATATGTAGTCTTTTTTTGTTGTTTTTTGTTTTTTGTTTTTTTGTTTTGTGAGTTGGAGTCTTGCTCTGTCACCCAGGCTGGAGTGCAGTAGCTCAATCTCGGCTCACTGCAACCTCTGCCTCCCAGATTGAAGTGGTTCTCATGCCTCAGGCACCCGAGTAACTGGGACTACAGGCACACACCACCACGCCCAGCTAATTTTTGTATTTTTAGTAGAGACGGGGTTTCACCATGTTGGGCAGGCTGGTCTTGAACTCCGGGCCTCAAGCAATCCACCCACCCTGGCCTCCCAAAGTGCTAGGACTACAGGCATGAGCCACCTCGCCTGGCCCCAATATGTAGTCTTTTATCCCTCATCCCCACCCAACCTTCCCCCCACCTGAATCGCCAAAGTACATTATATCATTCTTACATCTTTGCATCCTCATAGCTTAGCCCCCACTTATAAGCTAGAACATACTATATTTGGTTTTCCATTCTGGAGTCACTTCACTTAGAATGATGGCCCCCAACTCCATCGAAGTTGCTACAAAGGACATTATTTTGTTCTTTTTATGGCTGAGTAGTATTCCATGGTGTGTGTGTGTGTTTGTGTGTGTGTGTGTGTGTGTGTGTTATAAATATATATATACCACATTTTCTTTATTTACTCATTGGGTGATGGGCATTCAAGTTTGTTCCATATTTTTGCAGTTGCAAATTGTGCTGCTATAAACGTGTGTGCAGGTGTCTTTTTCATATGATGACTTCTTCCTTTGTGTAGATACCCAGTAGTGGGATTGCGGGATTGAATGGTAGATCTACTTTTAATTCTTTAAGGAATCTCCATACTGTTTTCCATAGTGGTTGGACTAGTTTACATTACCACCAGCAGTATAAAAGTGTTTTCTTTTCACCACATCCACACCAACATCTATTGTTTTTTCACTTCTTAATTATGGCTATTCTTGCAGGAGTTAAGTTGATATCTCATTGTGGTTTTAATTTGCATTTCCCTGATAATTAGTGATGTTGAGCATTTTTTGACATTTGTGGGCTGTTTGTATATCTTCTTTTGAGAATTGTCTATTCACATCCTTTGTCCACTTTTTGATGGGATTATTTGTGTTTTTCTTGTTGATTTGTTTGAGCTCTTTGTAGATTCTAGATATTTGTCCTTTGTCAAATACACAGTTTGTGAATATAGAAACTCATCTTTTTTATTCATCACTCTACCATCAGCCTAGAACAGTGTCTGGCAAATCCCCATGTACTACTAACCACAAGTTTGTGTGTTTCTATTATTTTTAAAGGTGGTTGTAGTTTTTGTTTTTGTTTTTTTTTTTTTGAGACAGTGTCTCGCTCTGTCACCCAGGCTGGAGTGCAATGGAGTGATCTCGGCTCACTGCAACCTCCGCCTCCCTGGTTCAAGTGATTCTCCTGTCTCAGCCTCCCGAGTAGCTGTTATTACAGGTGCACACCACCATGCCTGGCTAATTTTTTGTATTTTAGTAGAGATGAGGTTTCACCGTGTTGCCCAGGCTGGTCTCAAACTCCTGAGTTCAGGCAATCCACCCACCTCAGTCTCCCAAAGTGCTGGGATTATAGGCGTGAGCCACTGCGCCCGGCCTAAAGGTGGTTGTAGTTTTAAAGTCCTGTTTTATTATTGATCTATTAAGTTTATTCAGCAGATATTTGAGAACCAACTACTTAGGTGCTGGTGATAGAGCAGTGAACAAAACAGACAAGGCCTCTTCTGTCATGGAGCTTACATTCCAGTTGGGGGAGACAGCTTTTAAAATTATGTAATATGTCAGGTAATGATTAATGCTAAGGGAGAAAAAAAAAAGCAGATAAGGGCTAACTGGCAGGAAGTAGAAGTTAACACAACCAACCGCATCTCAGCTCACTGCAACCTCCGCCTGCTGGGTTCAAGCAATTCTCCTGCCTCAGCCTCCCGAGTAGCTGGGATTACAGGTGCCTGCCACCATGCCCAGATAATTTTTGTATTTTTTTAGTGGAGACAGGGTTTCACCATGTTGGCCAGGCTGGTCTTGAACTCCTGACCTCAAGTGATTCACCCGCGTCGGCCTCCCAAAGTGCTGGGATTACAGGCGTGAGCCAACGCACCCAGCCAACCCCATTTTTAAAGGTTTTTTTCTTCTTTTTTTTAAACGAGAAAATAGATACATGTTGGTCAGTGCTAACTGTCCGTATTCACATAGACACACAGTGTACTTTCTGAGCCCAGTATACAGAGAAAGGAGGCAAGAAGCTAAAATTCTGTGCACTGCTACGCAGGGGCCTAGCACCCTCCAGCTTCCAGCAGAGCGAAGGGAGCAGGTTTTTTTTTTTTTCCCACAGAGCTCGGTGGTGTTGATTCCATACAGTTTTTATTCAGGCAGGAAGGGATAACAATGAATTTCAAACAGAAAGGGGTAAAGACTCTTTTCTCATTGTATTCTGCTCAAGATATTTCCCCCAAATAAGTGTAGAAAAAGGAGACCTCAAGAATAAGGCGACTGAGCACAAGAGGCAAAAACAAAACAAAACAAAACAGACTACAACTTGCCCCCAGGGACTGGATAAAATTTAAAAGGGGGAAGGTCGGAAGTGTTCTGTTAGTCATCTCTTTCATCCTCCTGTCCCTCCCGTTCATCATCATCTTCTTCACCTTCATCTTCATCCCCTTCTTCATCAATGTCTTCTAATCCTTCCTCCTCCTCCTCATTATCATCTTCTTCTCTTTCTTCATCATCCATATCGGGAGCCAAGCAGTACTGTAATGGGTTTGGCCAAATATCACCTTTGATGTCCTCTCCTAAGTCATCGGCCCCTGCATCAGAATGGTCAGTAAACCAGGTCAAGAAGCGCTCTGGTGCCTCACGCTGCCTCTTCCTGCTGGCTTTATTCTGCATTTGACTTAAATGTTTAGTCACATCCTTTCCAGACTTCCATTTGATTTCAGTGGACTTTGAAGATGGATTAACTCTCATTCAGTTTAAATTCTTTGAAGAGAACTTTATTTTCAAAGTAAGGATCTTCATCAGAATAAAAATCTACTCTGTAACCTGATTTAATATCTTCAAATTCTGTCACTTCAACTCTGATCAAATAATGCAATGCCTCTTCGTTTTCGTTCCCCAGCAGTGCAGACACTTGTGGATGATTGCCAAACATTGTTACCCCAAAACTTAGGATTTTGGAGATCAATTCTGACCTCTTCTAAAAAAATGGTTGGCAGAGTTTGTTATATTTCTGTTCTACTTTCAAAATCTCCTCACTGTCTTGTTCATTAAGTCTGTCTATTTCATTTTGTATTTATCAATGTGTTCAATTGCTTCTTGCTGTTCTTTTTTGCCCTTCTTCAGCAAGCCTACAGAGGCCGAAGTCTCCTCTGGTTGCAGAGCAGGAGGTGGTCTTGGTGTCTTCTTTTGAGACAGGAGGGGAGACTGGCATTTGGGGGCCATGCTGCTAGGGAAGCCCAAGAACCAGACCACCAGTCTTCTTGCTCTTCAGGAAGCAGACAGAAAACTCTAATTTCTTGTATTTAATTTCATGAACTTAGCTTATATGTTAGCAAGTTTAAGGTCACTTTTGAGATTCCCTTTGAGGCCTACCATGTGGTCATTACATTGTGAATCATCCATATGTGTTTGAAATAATGTGTACTCTCATTTGGGTACAGAGTTCTTTATGACTCTATTAGAAATGGAGGTCCAGGACCTGGAGGCAGAATAGGGAAAGGAATATCCTTCTCTATATACCATTAAAATTCAATCAAAGCGGGAGGCCCAATGGATAACAGGAGTATTCCTGGAAGCCATTCCTACATGGGCATGACTAGCAATATCTTAACAGTACATGGAAATGACCGTGAACCGCACAAAAATATCCCACTAAACCCAAAGTAAATGTGTCTCCAGCTCAGCTTGCTCTTTGCTTCCTAGAGAGACGGAAAGTAGATTTGTAGTTGCCTGGGGCTGGAGGTAAGAGTGGAGAGTGATGAAAATGAGCCTGAGGAATCTTTCTAGAGTGAAGGAAATGTTCTAATTGATTGTGGTGACTGTTGCATAACTCTGTAAATTTGCCAAAAATAATTTTTAATAAGTCAAAGTTATGTAGATCATACCTTAACAGAGCTGTTTACAAAGGTTTTTTTGAAAGTGAGATCAGAGATTCAAATGTGAAAAGGCTGTGACATATAATACTTATGAACTAGCTCACACTGAGTAATCGTTTTGTCTCATCAAGAGTCCTATATACTGTGGGAAAGTTTGTCGTGCACCCGAAACATCTATATGTGCTGAGCGACTTTGTGGACAGTGCCTCCCCGGTAAACCCGCTCTGTCTGCAATGTCCGGAGCTTCTCCCACAGCAGTTTGCTGATCCCACCTTTGTGGCCAGATTCTGTGCTGCAAAATGGACATCTCTTCCCCCTCTTCTCCAGTCCCCTTCTTCCTAATAAAACTCTTTTCTGGAGAAGCTGAGGTCAACATCAAATTTCAAATATTTAAAGTGGATACAAAACTATTTCAACAATGCAGACAATTAGGTGCATTGTTGTGGTCGATGGAGTTGTTGGTAGAACATGTCTCCTGATATCCTACACAACAAATTTCCATCCTAATAGGTACAGACTGTTTTTGACAACTATGCATTCACAGTTAGGATTGGTGCAGAGCCATATACTCCTGGACTTTTAATACTGCACGGCAAGAAGATTATGACAGATTATAACTGCAGAGTTACCCACAACAGATGTATTTCTAGTCTGTTTCTCAGTGGTCTCTCCATGTTCATTTTAAAGTGTGAAAGAAAAGTGATGGCCTGAGATAACTCACCACTGCCCAAAGGCTCCTTTCTTGCTTGTCATGACCCAAATTGATCTCAGAGATGATCCATTATTGAGAAAATTACCAAAAACAAACAGAAGCCTATCACTTCAGAGACTGCCGAAAAGCCAGCCCACAACCTGAAGGCTGTCTAGTGTATGGACGGTCCTGCACCCACACAGCAAGACCTAAAGAATGGATTTGACAAAGCAATATTGGCTGACCTGGAGCCTCCAGAACTGAAGAAGAGCTGCAAGCCTATGCTGCTGTGAATATCTCTCCAGAGCCCTTTCTGCACAGCTGGTGTAGGCATCATACTAAAAGCAATGTTTATTTTTTTTTATTTTTATTTTTTTTTGAGACGGAGTCTCACTCTGCTGCCCAGGCTAGAGTGCAGTGGCCGGATCTCAGCTCACTGCAAGCTCCGCCTCCCGGGTTTACGCCATTCTCCTGCCTCAGCCTCCCGAGTAGCTGGGACTACAGGCGCCCGCCACGTCGCCCGGCTAGTTTTTTTTTGTATTTTTTTAGTAGAGACGGGGTTTCACCGTGTTAGCCAGGATGGTCTCGATATCCCGACCTCGTGATCCGCCCGTCTCGGCCTCCCAAAGTGCTGGGATTACAGGCTTGAGCCACCGCGCCCGGCCTAAAAGCAATGTTTAAATCAAACCAAAGATTAAACATTAAAATGCATTTCTGCAATAATGACAGATACCCTGCACCAACCCGCACGCATCCCTGTGAGACAGGGATTATAGGTATGGCCCCCTTCTCCCTCCCAATACTAGTTAATTGAGTAATTGTGTATTGTTAGAAAAGTGATCAGTACTCATTTTTGGTTTTTGTTTCAAAAAACAATTTTGTTTTTACTTAAAAGCAAGGCATGCTTGTGATGACTGTGTAACAGACTAATCGGAATTGTTGAAGCTGCTCCCTGAGTCCATTCTGGAGGGTAATCTGGGACATCTTAGTGGGGTTTTATTTTTTCTCTTTTTTGGAGGAGGAGTGTTTGTAGGGTTTGTTTTTTAGTCCTTTTTCTTTTCTTTCTTTCTTTCTTTCTTCTTCTTCTTTTTTTTTTTTTTTTTTTTTTTTTTGATTCATTAACCAGTGGTTAGTCCTTAAAAAGAGAAGCATGGATTGATTCCATATTCGACTTCTTAGATCTAGCTTAAAAAACATGTTCCCTATATGGGGTGCTTTTAGGAAAGAATATAGTAAATGCCTTATTTAATAACATACTCCTTTTTGAAAGTCACCCTTTCTCTCCACCCTTGAGTAGGCTCAGTATTTGATGAAACTCATGAAAGTGGGTGGAAATTGTCTTGCCCCTTTTCTTTTCAGGGATGCACTAAATACGTGACTGTGACTTTCAAGGAAATTTGTTTGCCAGTTGCTGATTTTTGGGGAAGTTAATTTCTAACTTCTTTCACTGATGAATAAAGAAAAGTATTGCACTTTTGAAATGCAACAAGTGGATTGAGTTTGTAATTTAAAAAACATTTTTCCCCGTCAGTCATTGTCTTATATTGCTTATTATAGATTTGCAATCAATAGTATATGATATTTCTAGAATGCAGCTGAAGACCTGGTATGTAGAGGGAATGTGAAGACAGACATCTATAGAATGATTCACAGCCTCTCAAGTTACAAGGATGGAGACCTGGTTCATGAAGAAGCTGGGGTGTAGTGGGGATGGATAGAACACTTAACAACATGAGGTCAGGGGAATCCCCTCACTTCTGCTTCGCAGATGAGGAACCCAAGAGCCGCCAGATGAGGCTTTCTGGTTTCTTTCTGAGACATAGTCTACGCCCCAGGCTGTAGTGCAGTGGTGCGATCTCGGCTCACTGCAACCTTTGCCTCCCGAGTTCAAGCAATTCTCCTCCCTCAGCCTCCCGAGTAGCCGAGACTACAGGCGCGTTCCACCACGCCGGGCTAATTTTTGTGTTCTTAGTAGACACAGGGTTTCACCATGTTGCTCAGGCTGGTCTTGAACTCCTGACCTTGTGATCCGCCCATCTCAGCCTCCCAAAGTGCGTGCTGGGATGATAGGCGTGAGCCACCACGCCTGGCCGGCTCTCTGGTTTAATAAAAATTGTAGAAAGAATCTTATCGAGATTCTTCATAAATGTTAATAGGGATTTTTATCAGTTTTAGTTGTAGTTTCCAATTTCTAAAAATGTTTAGGTAATTTCTTACACCTTTCAGAACCTAGCTCATGAGTGTTGAATAAATGCTTTCTCATGTCAATTCTTTGTATAGGCATTCTTTTCAAATCTATTAAACAAAAACCCTTCACAACAACAAAAAACAAAAACAAATACACGTTTCTTTTACTTGGAGCACTAGCTAATAGAGGGCAACTGTATTTTGAAAGACGCTAAGTGAACACAGGTGAATCAGTCTTTAATGGTGATGAAGTTTTTTACTATCGTAGAAACTTGCGATTCTTTTTCTTTTCAATAAGGAAAGGAGACCGCCAGGAGTGATTTGCCACTTGTTGCATGTTTGCCAACTTTGATTCATTAACTGAAGCCTCTTACTGATTCAGGAGATAAAAATGCGGGATGCCCAGTTAAATTTGAATTCGGATAAACACCAAAAAATTTAGTATATCCCAGATATTTCATTTTTAAAAGAACAAATGTGACCCATGCAATATTTGGGACATACTTATACTAAAACACTATTTGTATCTAAAATTCAAGTTTAACTGGGCATCCTATATTTTATCTAACAACCCTACTGTAAGCTAGCTGTGCGAAAGCTTGGTTTAGGTTGCTCTTAAATGCCTTTGGTTTTTTTTTTTTCCAAAAATAAGTAGTCTCAAAGTATTCGATTTCCCAGTAGTCAGAACTCAATTCCGGTTCCGAAGCTTCTTCAATTAAAAAGGTGCTTCAAAAGAGAAGTCAATTCTGTGGGAGATACTTTCCCAAAAAGCTCGGGTTTGGGTCACTATACCGTGAACTACAAACCTCCGCAGGGGTAGGCCCGGGGCTGCCCGCCTGACACCGTGCTCGCCAGTGAGCAGGGGCCGGGCGCTACAGCCCCGGGCGGAGGCCTTGCAGGTTGTAGAGATAGGGGCCCTCGGCCGACCTGCTTCGCTCAGTCTTCTCCAAGCTCGGTGGGGAAGACCAACTTCCTGAGCGGCCCTGCCCCCTCCAGATGCTGGACGCTCTTTTCCTCTCACCCCCCACTTCTCTCCCCGTGCGGGTCGGATGGAGAAGACGGCGCTCAGAGCACGCAGCGCCGGGAATTAACAGCGAGTTTTAAAATCTGGAGGTCGCAAGGTGTGCGACGCCTGCTGCTGTTCATTCCAGAGGGGCTTCTGCTGGAGGAGGAGGGGGCCCTCGACACCTAAGATGCAGAGGGCGGTTCGCTCTCTGGCTCCCGCTCTTTTTTTCTTTTCTTTTTCTTTTTTCTTTTTTTTTTTTTTCTTTTCTTTTCTTTTTCTTTCTTTTTCTTTTTTTTTTTTTTGGTCGGAGGAAAGAAAACAGCCTTGCGCCCGGATGCGTAGAAAGCCGACAAGTGGAAACAAGGACACACCCTCCCGTGAGCCCGCCCCAGCTGGAGCCGCGGCGCGCTAAGCGAGCAGGCTGGGCGGGGAGACGCGGGGCGGGAGCGCCCACAGCTCGGAGCCGCCAGGCGCTGACGAGGAACCCGGCTGAGGGAGGATGCGCGGGTGACGCCTGCGGGAGCTGCGCGCCTGGGCGGGAGGATGCTCCCGAGGGGCCTCTGGCCGTGGCGCGCGCGGCTGCTGCCAACCCCTGGCATCTGGGGCCCAGCGCGCCCGTGGCCGCTGCCGCCGCCGCCCCAGGTAAGAGCGAGTGCGGGGCCGTGGGGTCCGGAGTAGGCGGGTGCAAAGTTTGCCTTGGACAACTTTGGCGGGAGCAAAAGCCGAGCGGCCGAGCAGTCGACTGCGTTTTGCTGGCTGCCGGGCTCCGCGCGCGGGGCGGTCCCGACAGGTGGTGGCCGGGCAGCCGACGTGGGTCACGGAGGCCAGGGCTGAGGTCAAGACTGCGGGCCCGCGAAAGGTGAAGCCAGAGCGCCGCGGCTGGGGGCGCCTCACCTGGGCCGAGATGGGGTGTGGGGACCACCAGACTTCGGCCTGGGAGCAGCAGAATAACCTGGGAGGCAGTTTCTGGGCTGCAGCCCCCGGGCAGGAGCAAGTTTCCAAAGCCGCTGCGCCGCGGGGCCGGTTCCCTCTCGGTGATCAGTGCCGGAGCCCCTAAGGAGCCCGAAAACGTTGAACCGGGCAGTGACCGTCCCGGGTGTGGACGGTCGCAGAAGAGTGAAATTTCCATCCTGAAATCTGGGAGCACCTCCCTTTCCCAGAGGGAAGAAAAACTAGCGTTTTGTTCAGACACCCGAGAGACGGGTGAATCATGAGTGTGGGCTGGTGAGTAACAGTTGGCCTGACACCGTTGTATTGTGGTCTGTGGAGAACCGTGGCTTGAAGGAGGAGGAGAGACTGAATGTGCACCAAAAAAGACAAGAGGGGGAAACTCGGAAATTTGAGTTTAACTAGGATTGCGATGGAGCCTGACAGGAGCCCGGGAGCGCAAACTCTGACCCAGATGAGGAAAGACAGCCTTTAAAAAAAGCCTTCAGGGTGTGTGGTGGGGGAGGGAGCTGTTTTCTGAGTTTTAGCTTGTTCCTCCCCTAGGCTGTTACATTAGTTTCAGATTGTTGAAGGTTTAAAAGCCAAAAGTAAGCAGTGTGATTCTCTTGTCACTTTCACTTCCTGTTTATTTTGTTCTTTTTTTTCCCTTCCCCCCCTTTTCCTCCAACGGGCTCAGGGCTTCAGTTTCAATTGATGCAGGGAATATTAAAGTGCGTTTTTTTTTTTTTCCTTTTCATTGAGTTTGTGACCAAAGGATTAAATGCATTTAGAAAATTAATTCCCGGAATGTTTGAAAGAGAATGAGGAAGGCCATGTTGTTACTACATGTAAGAAAAGGAGCAAACTCCCTAAAATGTAAAATGGTAGACTTATAAAGTCATTGGGGAGAAGGGGTTTTTATACTTTTAAAGATTGTTACTTTTACTGTAAGTGTTGCATTTCATAGTCAAAGATATACCAAACATTAAAACAACCCAATACAAGGAACCTCTTTCACACACCATTTTAAACACAGATTATTATTATTATTATTTTTTTGGGACGGAGTCTTGCACTGTTACCCAGACTGGAGTATAGTTGCGTGATCTCGGCTAACTGCAACTTCCGCCTCCTGGGTTCAAGCGATTCTCCTATTTCAGCCTCCCCAGTAGCTAGGATTACAGGCGCTCGCCACCACACCCGGCTAATTTCTGTATTTTTAGTAGAGACCGGGTTTCACCATGTTGGCCAGACTGGCTGGTCTCGAACTCCTGACCTTGTGATCCGCCCCCATCGGCCCCCCCAAAGTGCGGGGATTACAGGCGTGAGCCACCGCGACCAGCCCCAAGTGTTTTCTGTTAAGTCCGTTTAATACGTTGAGTAGCATTTTTATGGATCCCGCGACTCGCTGCTCTTTCTCAAATTATCAACTCCAATCCCTTTTCTCCATATTTCCCATCTGATGCTATCTAGGGTGGTGCCATTGCATACCTCAGCAGGAATGTGGATACCCTTTTAAAAGAAAATGGTACCATCGGGCTTATTAGACCTAATAACAGGGAAACGGTAGTTAGGAATCATCGTAAGAAGCCTTATGTTTGAATGTTTCTAACTTGCAAATTTTTGTTTTAAGCCAACTGTCCAGCTATAACGACAATTTTCAGAACCTGAGAAGTGGAAATGCTGCTGCTTTATATGCAGCTTTTAAATTTTACCATGAGGAAACCGATAGAAATATTCTGGCTCTTTAGGAGTTTAACTAGGACTACGAAACCATTTTCTGCTAATCAAATTACCTGGCTATCCGGACATTTTCCATTCTAAGGTTTCACTCTTTTGTGGTTTTCCCACTTGTTATGAAATGTCCTGTGGCTAAAGGCAAGTATTATTTCTATATATTTTTCCCATAAACATTCAGACCCCTAGAGCCTGTGAAGCAGCTAGAAAAACTCGTTTGTGACCTGACAGCTCATAAAATCTTAGCTTGCAAGGACTTGTCATAAGCAGTATTTCAGATAAATGTTCCCAACTATAATTGGTCTTTCTGAAGTTTTTCACACTTCTATGAGTGTGCCTTATAAGAGCATTTAATAACTTTGAAAAATACACAATTCACATCCTTCATATTGTATGTGAGCAATTGTCTGCTAGTGTTTTCTGGGTGAGGGGAAAAAAACAGTTTGTTGACATGGATATACAGAGTTGTTTTTTAAAGAACACATTTAGTCTGAAGTGTAGTAGAGCAAGAACATATTGTATTATCTTTGGGCAAGGCATGGCCTGGTGGCCATAATCGCGTTCCGGTGGCAGCATCTCTGCTTGTCAGCACTCTAGCTGAGTGGTTGTCAGGGCAATCCATGGCTCCTGCTGATGTTTCTGTGCACAAGGACTCAGCTTTGAGTAACTGTGGTGCTTGGTGAATTACATCTAAACAGAAAGCCCTTGCTTAAATGTGCCTTTCTTAATTCGGGTTTTCTGCTACTTAGATTGAGAAACTCCCTGATACGATTTCATGTCCCCAATACAGCATTTGAGTCCCTTCATAAGCTATGTTTAAAAATTTTTTACATCAAGCGCTTTGCAGAGCAGCTTAAGTATCGAGTGTGCTTTTTTTAACTTCTAGAAACAAAGCATATGGATGTTTAAATTCCACCACAAGATGTCAATTTAGAAATTGTTTTCATCTTTTTAATTTAATGAACATATCGTTCTTGTTTGACATGTTCCTACTATCTCTTGTATTTGCAGTTGGTGCATTGTATTCTATTCTATAAAACTAGCTTCAGAGCCCTCTCCTGAGGAGAGCAATTGGTTGTGTGTTGGCGATTGTATTTACACTATGGAAAAGACATTGATGCTTTTATCTCAAAGTAATGCTAGACCAGCTTGTCTATTAAATATTAAATATTACCACCTTTAGAGCACTTAAGTATTAGTGTTTGGTGTTTTTTTTTTTTTTCGCTTTTTTGTTATTATGATTAAATGATATTAGTGCTGTTTTACAGCAAATTATAAGGTAGGAAATAATTTGTGTCTTGGCAGAGAGATATTTGTTGAATGAGGTACCTGTGAAACTAAGGTAGCAAACCTCAAGCTAAATAGTGATTAATCTAACTAACATCTGCTATGTAAACTAAATGTGTTTGGGTCATGGAATAGAAGTGAGCAACTAATTTGATTGGTGTTAGGCTAGCAATGCGACACGTGAATGCCTGCCAACCTGGCCCTACCACCACTTAGCTCTGTGAACTTAGCCGAAGTCATTCAGTATATTTGGGCCTATTTTGTCACCTTCCCAAAACAAAGAGATATGTCTAACTGATCTTAAAAGTCCTTTTCATCCCTAAAATTGCTATTTTGTTGTTTTACCAGGGGAATATAAATATACCATTGAACAAAGTATTGTCAATGTCAGAATAGTCTTAATGATTGAAAAATTATCTTTTATGATCTTTGGCAGTCAATAGAGTGGTAGTTTTACTTAGTGGTTGTAATAACTGTTTTTCCTTTCTTTTCTTTTATTTATTTATTTATTTATTTTTTGAGAGGGAGTCTCGCTCTGTCGCCCAGGCTGGAGTGCAGTGGCGCAATCTCGGCTCACTGCAAGCTCTGCCTCCCGGGTTCACACCAGTCTCCTGCCTCAGCCTCCCGAGTAGCTGGGACTGCAGGCGCCCGCCACCTCGCCCGGCTAATTTTTTGTATTTTTAGTAGATACAGGGTTTCACCGTGTTAGCCAAGATGGTCTCGATCTCCTGACCTCGTGATCCGCCCTCCTTAGCCTCCCAAAGTGCTGGGATTACAGATGTGAGCCACCGTGCCTGGCCACTTTTTCCTTTCAAAAGAAATTGAAACTTGGCTGGGCACGGTGGCTCACGCCTGTAATCCTAGCACTTTGGGTGGCCAAGGCAGGAGGATCACTTGAGCCCACAGGGTTGAGACCAGCCTGGGCAACATAGTGAGACCTTGTCTCTACAAAAACAAACAAACAAACAAAAAAAAAACGAACAAACAAACAAAAAACACGAAAAATTAGCCAGGCATGGTGGTGTGTACATGCCTGTAGTCCCAGTTACTTTAAGAGGCTGAGGTGGAAGGATCGCTTGAACCCATGAGGTTGAGGCTGCAGTGAACTGTGTTACACCATTGCACTTCAGCCTGGGCAACAAGAGCATGACCCTGTCTCAAAAAAAAAAAAAAAAAATTTATTTGATGGGGTTCGCATATCATAATGAATTAGAGTAAGTCTCTCTCTAATGCTTCATTCTGTTATCAGTGTTTTTATCTGTGAAATCTTATTCAGGATTATCTTCAGAACCCTAAAACCATTATATAATAGACTTCTTAGGTTATCCTACAAGTTATCAACCATTAGGTAATAAGCAAAACAGCATTATCTCCGCCATGTTCTAGAAGAATCTTTTTTAATCCCATTTACTTTAACAGTATTAATTTTTCTTTTTTTTTAAACACATACCAGCTCTCTGTTCTCTGAGCTGTGTATTTAATTTGTAGCACAGGATCCTTCACCCAAATGTTTTCACTGAATTTTCCACATTGGCATATACCTTTTAAAAAAGAGGTTGATGAAACACGGTAGTCAGTTAAAACGTACCCATTAAGAGGACCCATGGAAGAAATTGCTGTCTGGTCTTAGTATTAGAATAGTTGGGTTTCTCCAGAGCAGATGCAGGGTACATTATACAGGCAGTGAAGAGTATAGGCAGTGGTGTTGTTATGCAATGGCTGTCAGAACGCTGAGGATCAGATTTTTGACCCACCTCTAACAAATGTGAAAGACCTATACCATGCATGTTATGTATTTACAGTACTCATAGTTTCATCTTTTCTACCTTCATTTTCCTCTAGTCATCACCCATTTTTCCAGAAGCATCTTTGAACGGGAAAAAAGTAATGCATAAATAAGGTTTTAAATAAAAATCAACTCTTTAATATTTTAACAAATATATTCTTTTTTTTTTTTTTTTTTTTGAGATGGAGTCTGGCTCTGTCGCCCCGGCTGGAGTGCAGTGGCCGGATCTCAGCTCACTGCAAGCTCCGCCTCCCGGGTTTACGCCATTCTCCTGCCTCAGCCTCCGGAGTAGCTGGGACTACAGGCGCCCGCCACCTCGCCCGGCTAGTTTTTTGTATTTTTTAGTAGAGACGGGGTTTCACCGTGTTCGCCAGGATGGTCTCGATCTCCTGACCTCGTGATCCGCCCGTCTCGGCCTCCCAAAGTGCTGGGATTACAGGCTTGAGCCACCGCGCCCGGCCTTTAACAAATATATTCTAAGTAGTTCATTGTGGAAGTGTGGCAGACCAGTCTCTTTCTTGTTCACTTTGTCTTTTTGCTGTTTTGCCCATCGAAGGTGCTCAATACATACTAATTGTGTTGCATGGCGTTGCTGTAAGAATCTAATTTTGATGCTATAGTTCTCTCTTAAAGGTGGTAGTACTGAAGTTACTCACTCTCCTCACTTATGGAAATAGATTCCTCTTTTCTTCCTGCTGCCCTCACCTGCTCTGAATCTTCCTATTTCCTTGCTACCTCATCCCCACCTGAGTTTAAATATAGTTTGCATCAACTACCAAGCCCTATAAATCCATTTGCTCTGAGAGTTTCCTGTTTCATAAACTTCCAAATGGTATTGATTTTACGTAATTTTTACCTTAATTACAGGCTCACCACAAGTATTGCAGACCAGGTTTGTATTTTGGCAGCTCTTTAGGGAATAGATTTCAGTTCAGGATTCACAATATTGATGAGAAATGATCTATGAAATCTACATGATAAACAAGATCTATTGAAGATAATTTTTTTGAATAGATTTGAGGGCAAGAAATAGGGAACAGTGAAAGAGAGGCAAGATACGGGCCTAGACTCGAAATGCATATAGCCGGCCGGGCGCAGTGTCTCACGCCTGTAATCCCAGTACTTTGGGAGGCCAAGGTGGGCAGATCACGAGGTCAGGAGATTGAGACCGTCTTGGCCAACATGGTGAAACCAAACCCGGTCTCTACTAAAATACAAAAAATTAACCAGCCCCCATGGTGGCACGTGCCTGTAATCCCAGCTACTTGGGAGGCGGAGGCAGGGGAATCTCTTGAACCCGAGAGGCGGAGGTTGCAATGAGCTGAGATTGCACCACTGCACTCTAGCCTGGCGACAGAGCAAGACTCTGTATCAAAAAAAAAAAAAGAAAAAGAAAAAAAAAAAAAAAGAAAATGCATATAGCCTGTAAGCAGAAATAAGAAATGACATAAAACATTGACCCTCATATCAAGAAACTGACAGGTTCGCAAAGCTTTGTTGTGGTAAACTTTAGAGAGGAAAATCTTGAAGGCTGGCAAGGGTCACCCCACAAATATGAGTTCTTCCTGAGGATCTTACAATATTTACTAGATTGAATAGATGATTAGGTCTGTTTTTTTCCTTTACTTTTATTTTTTTTAGGAAGTGCTGTGGGCCAGGCGTGGTGGCTCACGCCTGTAATCCCAGCATTTTGGGAGGCCGAGGCAGGTGGATCACCAGGTCAGCAGTTCAAGACCAGTCTGACCAATATGGTGAAACCCCATCTCTACTAAAAAATACAAAAAATTAGTTGGGTGCAGTGGCAGGCACCTGTAATCCGAGCTACTCGGGAGGCTGAGGCAGGAGAATTGGTTGAAGAGTAGATGGCTTTTTTGAGACACAAGGCAGAGGTTGCAGTGAGCCAGTATGGTCCCATTGCACTGCTGCCTGGGCGACAGAGCGAGACTCTGTCTCAAAAAAAAAAAAAAAAAAATACTGTAGACACAGGTGGTATTATATTCAACTGCATATATAACTTGTTTATAATGAATGCATTGCCCAAATCACATTTCTGGAACCTAAAGATGAATTTGCTTATTTTCAACCTCTTGGGCATAACAGTAAATAATGAATGCCCTGTTCCTGTACTGAGGAAGAAAGAAGGCATTATTCTTTTTGAAGAGTCCTTCTTGTTTTTTCTCTGACTCTGCGTGGTACTGTATGTATTCCTGTGGGGCTCTCTCCTTTGTTAGACATTTTGTTTGTTTTTGGAGATCAAGACTGTCTTGGCCAACATGGTGAAACCAAACCCGGTCTCTACTAAAATACAAAAAATTAGCCGGCCTTGGTGGTGGGATTATAGGCACAGTAGTACCTCTCTCTCCCTTTACCCCTCTTCTTCACCCTCCTGACATCTACTCTTTTTTCAAGGCTGAGTTTCAGTAGCCAACCCCCACCTCCCCACTGACCCCTCTTCAGTTTTCATGAGGTGTCTTCAGATCTCTGCAGGCAGATTCAATTACACTTCGTTTTTCAGCACCACAATACTTACACAACTTACATCGTTTGACCACACATTATAGTTAGTTGTGCTTGTATGACTTTCCCACCTGGACTCTCAGCAATCTGTGGTCAGAACTGTTTCTTCTCCATCTGTGATCACCTCTGCCCTGGCACAGTAGGTACATAACGAATGAATGGGTAGATGACAAAAAGCAAAATAGTATATAAAGTTCCTTAATGATGTGTTCTGTTCAGGTTTTATCTTCACAATTTCCTCTTCTCCACTTAATCTAGAGGGAAAACCTGAAGCATTCTTGTCTACTTTTGTGATATGAGCTTTGAATAATTGAAGATTTTTTAACAGCTAACAAAAAGAACCTTTATACATATTATATTTTCTATTAAAAGTTAACAGTAGTCTTTTTTTTTTTTTTTTGGAGATGGAGTCTGGCTCTGTCTCCCAGACTGGAGTGCAGTGGCGAGATCTCGGCTCACTGCAAGCTCCACCTCCCGGATTCACGCCATTGTCCTGCCTCAGCCTCCCGAGTAGCTGGGACTACAGGTGCCTGCCACCATGCCCGGCGAATTTTTTGTATTTTTAGTAGAGACGGGGTTTCACCGTGTTAGCCAGGATGGTGTTGATCTCCTGACCTTGTGATCCACCTGCCTCGGCCTCCCAAAGTGCTGGGATTACAGGCCTGAGCCACTGCACCCAGCTGTGAACAGTAGTCTCAAATCATATTTTGATTAATTGTTTTATTTCAGATATACTTTCATATCAGGATTTTTAAAGGGCATAATTAACAAAATTTAACAAAACGTAAATTCTTGAAGGACTGACTGGCATATAAGTATTTTCTTGGCTATCTTTTTTTTTGGTTTGTTTTTTTGAGATGGAGTCTCGCTCTGTTGCCCGGGCTGGAGTGCAGTGGTGCGATCTTGGCTTACTGCAACCTCTGCCTCCTGGGTTCAAGTGATTCTCCTGCGTCAGCCTCCCAAGTAGCTGGGATTACAGGTGCCCGCCACCACGCCCGGCTAATTTTTGTATTTTTAGTAGAGATGGGGTTTCCCCATGTTGGCCAGGCTGGTCTCGAACCCTTGACCTCAGGTGATTCGTCTGCCTCAGCCTCCCAAAGTGCTGGGATTACAGGTGTGAGCCACCGCTCCCGGCCAGGTCTCTGTGTTACAGCAGCTCTGCCTGTGCCTTATCTTGTTCAGTGGCTGATCAGCCAACCAAAAGTTTCTAAATAGATTGAGACATTGTGAGATGAATGCTGTTGGAGGCTGTCAGGAAGCAATACTACAGAAGCTCCAAGAATGCTTATCCATGGTCAAACCTGAAATAGAAGAGGAGATGTAATGCATGTTATAGACCATAACATTTTGTCTCATGCTCTCTTGGCCTGCCACTCACCCATACTATTTCTGGTTAAAAATCCAGCTTTGACATCACTGCTTCCATAAATAGAGCCTTTCCTGATTACCTAGATGAAAATCATCTTTCCTTCTTCTATCTCCACATAGTGTTTATTCTTTTTACTGCTCATTTGGTACTTCTGTACTCCCTTGTATTAGGGCTTTTTGTGTATTGAGCTTACCAGCGTGCCTGCATGCCCCCATGTACCTTCTCTTTCTCTGTACATTGTAATCTCGAAGATCAAGTGCTGTATCTTTTATATCTTTGGGCATGTGTATCTTCGTATTTCTTATTCTGCTAAAACAGGTACTTGTCCTAGTGTTAAACTAATGAGGTATAAGGAGATAGCTATCATTGTCTTTATGAGAAATGATGATGGTCTCCATCAGAGGTTGGTAAACTTTTCCGATAAAGGTCCAAATAGTAAACATTTTCACTGTTGGTGGCCTTTGGCCTCTGTCCGAACTACTCAGCTTTGACATTGTAGTGCAAAAGCAGCTATAAATAGTACATAAATGAATAAGCATAGTTTTGTTCCAATAAACTTTATTTTCAGAAATAGACAAGATTTGGCCCATAGGCTGTAGTTTTGGCCAGCCTCTGGTCTATAGACCCAATATCAAGATTTTGGAAGTACTAATACAGATGTTATGCTAGAGAACTAATTTAGATGTAGCAATCCCGTATATGTGTAGTGGGATGAGATAAGTGAGTACGTTAATAAGGACCAATCATGAAGTCATGATTATTGTACATGGACCTGGAATAACAGGAGTGGATACAATGGAAAAACAGGAGGAATGTAAAGATACGTAGAGATTTCAGCAGTTTTCTGTGTTAGCCTTATACCTAACCATGAGGCCACAATGCCTGGCAAGTATGAGAGAAGGAAGAGAATGGGAATGCTAGGACTAAGATGTGGAACGAATTCCTGTCTGAAGCCAAGGGAAGAATCAGAGTCAATAGTGAGTTGCATTTCCTATGGGAGAAGTGACATGATGGGTGAAAAAGAAAAGGCTTGGGTAAGGAACGTTCAAGGCAGTGCATTGGCACAGGTGTTTATTCCAATAGGTTTATTTCTCTTTGGAATCATTAAACCATGGGTATCTTTCATCTAGCCCAATATTAGAACTCAGTATGTGTATGTTTTTCCTTCTTTTTCCTTCCCCAAACCATTTTTTAAGAAACAAATTTTGTATATCTTTCTTATTCAGAGTAAGCTATGCCGCTGAAGCAAAGGACCCAATGATTAAACCTTATTTATTTATTTATTTATTTATTTATTTATTTATTTGAGACCAAGTCTCACTCTGTCACCCAGGCTGGAGTGCAGTGGTGCAATCTTGGCTCACTGCAACCTCTGCCTCCCAGGTTCAAGCAAATTTCCTGTCTCAACTTCCTGAGTAGCTGGGACTCCAGGCACATGCCACCCCGCCCAGCTAATTTTTGTATTTTTAGTAGAGACGGAGTTTCACCACATTGGTCGCCCTGGTCTCCAACTCCTGACCTCAGGTGATCCACCTGCCTTGGCCTCCCAAAATGCAGGGATTGCAGGCATGAGCCACCGCGCCCAGCTATTGTTAAAGCCAGTTTTTTCCCTCTTAGGAAATGGTTCTGCAATGAACTCTACAGGTCAAACAGTAGCTCTGCTCCACACAGTCATTCAGGAACAGCTGACCTGTTCCTTGTCATCTTCTACATGTGACTTCCAAAAGCAAAAGTGCACAGAGGATGTTTGAGTCTTGCAAGATGTTATGGCCTAGGCCTGGAGTGTTACATATCTTGTGTTTGTGTTCCATTGAACATTTTATTGAATATGTCACATGGCCACATTTAGCTTCAAGAAGGCTGAGATACGTAGTCCTGGCCAGGAACCACATTCTAGCTAAAACTTCATTACTGTGGGAAAAGGAAGAATGTATTCTAGCAGATGTTTAGTTATATCTGCCACAGTCCCCTTGTCCAGAAACAGGGTAGTTTTGTTTTGGGGGCCACTGAATTTCCAAGACACTATTGAGCCTCACTTATGAGTGTTCCTCAGCAACAGATATTTACGAGGAAACTTTATTTCTCTCTGAAAAACATAAAAAGTAATTTGAGCTAGAACAGGAACATCTGACACCTTATTGGGTTCATTATAAGCTGCCCTCCAGGCTGTACCATAATAGAAAAGGATATAGTCTTGTACACTTACACACTAAGGAAGAGAGAGAAATACATTATAATAGTTAAATTAGAATTTGAGGCCAGAACTGAAGTTTATGCAATGACATCTGATAAGGAAGAAAATAAATATAGCTGAGAAAAGATGCTGATGATATGGTTTTAGGGAGGACTTACTTTAGAGGAATTCTGATGACTGATAGCTAAATGAACACTAATAAAAGTTATTAAAAGTATTATGCATATCTAGTATGTTTTAGTAGCATTTTATAGACAAGCTTGTTATAAATATGTTCTAAAAACAGGAAATCTTAGATATTTAGGATAGTTGAAAGATGTTAACTAGCTGTATCTTAGAATAAAATGTGTCTTAGTATGTAATATAACTGAGACTAATTCACGCTAGTTCAGGGTATATTTAGAAAGAGATTTATTAGCATGACATCCTATAATGAAGTCATGTTATTTACTTAATCACGTCACTTTGACTTATATACATGGTTTTTTAATTTGTCAGATTTGGATGTCACTATTGATCAGTTTCAAATGCATAACTTTGAGATATTAGAAATGTTTAATGGCTTTTCATACTACTGCAATATAATTATTGTTTTATAGAATGAAATGGCTAGATTGCCATAGCTATATATATATTTCTTGAACTAGTCACTCTATGTATTGTCTGTGGAACATTAGTAAGGCTTCAATTAATGAGTTGTCTGAAATGCTATTTATAATATGTACATATATGTAGTATTGGAAGTATTTAATATTATTACTGATATAAACATTATGAACTGTACCTGTGCCCAGCAGTGTCAAAACATAAAATATCATTGTAGGTCCTGTGGAATTGTCTTTTTCTGGAGTCTTATTATTCTCATCCCACACTGCACCAGACTAATCTGGGCTTAGTAAGCACATATTAACCATTGCTTTAAGAGTATTAGCAACAGGCTGGGCACGGTGGCTCACGCCTGTAATCCCAGCATCTTGGGAGGCAGAGGCAGGCAGATAACAAGGTCAGGAGATCGAGACCATCCTGACCAACACTGTGAAACCCCATCTCTACTAAAAATACAAAAAAATTAGCTGGCCGTGGTGGCAGGCACCTGTAGTCCCCGCTACTCGGGAGGCTGAGGCAGGAAAATGGTGTGAACCCGGGAGGCGGAGCTTGCAGTGAGCGGAGATCATCCACTGCACTCCAGCCTGGGTAGCACAGCAAGACTCTGTCTCAAAAAAAAAAAAAAAGAGTAGTAGGAACAAAACTGATTTAGCAATGCTAGGAAAAGGTTGTTTCTCTTAATGGGGGCGAAAAGTATGTATAGGATGAGTGAGTCCTGGCTTGGTAGTTCTGTACACGGGATCTGGGAGTTTCCGTTGATCCACTCATGAATGATGGATTCTAGAAGCTAGTATGGCTCCTAACTAATTCAAGAGAAGTGTAGCATCTGATTACAGCAAGAAACAGTTCCATTTCATTATATTGGGATTGTCACATTGATTGTCAGACTGCATCAAGGGCATTGTGTTTTGTTACTGGGGCAGTACTTTACAAAGAACACTGATAAAGCTGGAGAGGGAGGTGCATTCAGAAGATGATTAAGATATTGAGAGTTCTTTTAGGAGATGATTAAAAGGGCTGAATTTTTTCTTTTTTTTTCTTTTCTTTTTTTTTTGAGACAGAGTTTCGCTCTGTTGCTCAGGTTGGATTGCAGTCGCGCAATCTCAGCTCACTGCAACCTCCACCTCCCAGGTTCAAGTGATTCTCCTGCCTCAGCCTCCCAAGAAGCTGGGATTACAGGCGCACCACCACCATGCCCGGCTAATTTTTGTGCTTTTAGTACAATCAGAGTTTTACCATGTTGGCCAAACTGGTGTTGAACTCCTGGCTCTGCCTCCCAAAATGCTGGGATTACAGGTGTGAGCCACTATGCCCGACTGGGGCTGCATATTTTTAATCTAGTGAAAAGGAAGCTAAGGAAAAGCAAAGATACTTGTATTCAAATATCTGAGATGGTATCATGTGAAAGAAGGTGTCATTCTGTGTTGCTTCTGAGCAAGGAAATTACTCCCAAGATAGAGCAGAATAGGTAGGCAGAGTTCAGCTCAGTTCAAGAAAATTTTTGTATCCATTCTGGCTGTTCCCTAATAGACTGCTTCTTGAAGTATAGGACTCCCATGTTTCTAAAAGAACTCAGGCAGAAGCTAAAGAAGCACTGGAAAAACTACCAACACAGCTAGAGCCTGGTGCTGGAGAAGCCATCTATATCTATGCAATAGGAGCCTGCGAAGTGAACACACCCGAACCAGGAAGCAAAATCTTTACCTCTGTCAGTGTCGCTCTAGTGTCCTCTAGTTTCCTCTTCAGTGCCAGTCAGCAAAGGAAAAATATTTAAAGGTCCCAGATCTGTTTTCACAGAGCAGTCAAAAAGGGAGAATTTGAGGACATATGCAAGACGTTAATAACCATCATATGAGGAATGAGGCAGCAGTTGTTGTGCAGTGCTTGAAGGTGGCAGCTGCACTCATGAGCACTGCCACGCTGGTCAGGCCAAGGAAGGATGGGAGACAGACCCAGACTGGTCAAGCACTGATAACAAAGTGCTCATTTTAAATACAGTGTTAGTGCCTAGAATAGAAATCAGGGAAGCAGCACTTGTTCCAGGGTCAGAGAATCTAACCCAAAGATAGATTGGGTAAGACAGAGAGATCCAAAAAAAGTATGAGACTTATAATTGCAGGAGAAGTTAGACTGAGTAGAAAGGAAGATGGGTAGATTATTGAGAAGCCAAAAAGTTTGCTTGAGTAGGGGCAAACTTTGAGACTCATGGCTGCCCCAGGTCAGAATGGAAGCTGAGGTGATCTTGATCTCTAAGCTCCCTTTTATCTCTGATGTTCTCTGAGGTCCCTTGGGTACCCAGATTTGATATCCATCACAGTGTCAGAAACCACTGAGGTTTGGAGATTGATAAACTCAGATGCCTTGCTAAAATTAGCCTACCGCTGTTCATCCCTTGTTCTGCCTGCTCCTTACCATCTGCCTTCCCTGCCAAGGAAAAGCTTTGGCTTATTTATAGTGTACTATTTAGTGAGAGTAATTTTGTTTTAGCTTTTTATTGATATATTATTAATCTTTCTGTAAAAGGTCGTTGGGGGTTAGATTGTTTGTTGTGAGGATTTGCCTGAAAGCAACACAAGTGTACTACTCATAACTGTTGTTCATTTGAGCTTAAGCTTGGCTGCTGTACTGACAGGTTATAGTCCATCTTGGCATATGAAATTCACTTTATAACGAATCCAGCCAGATTCATTTAATTAGATTATTCAATTTAGTGGAATTGTGCTGCCATTTAATTAGTGGAGTCTGAATTTGTGCCAGTGACTAAGCATTGTAATCAACAGTTGTTATGCCTGCAATTATGTGAAAAAGATACCAAAGTCTAACCTCTCTTGGAGAGAAAATATACTACCTTAATGTATCTTTCACACTAAATTAGGATGAAATATCTCAGTATTTATAGTTATCCCATTTATGTAAGGCATTAGAAAAAGGTCATTTCATAAGTATAGCAGTGACCATTAAAATTATTAATATAATAGTTATGTATAATATAATAGCATAGTAATGTTCTTGGTTTTGAATGTTTTAGAACAGCTTTGTAGTCTGTGCTAGTCATACTACTGTGCTAGTCACACTACTTTCCTGGGAACCTTTTCACTCTTATCTACCTGGTTTAGTCTAATTGGCCATCTTAGTCCAATCTGACCTTCATTCAACTGACCACCTGACCCAGAAATTTAGAATTAAGTCGAGGATTCTTACCTCTGCTGGCTGCTCTTTTGAATAGTGGAGTTGTACTTTGGTACCTTTGGTGGTGACGATTTTCTACCATGTGGACCAAGAAGCAGTAACAATTGATTTTATAGTAATAAGCAGAATGATGCTGACAGGCAGACAGGAGGAGACAAAATGTGGATCAAGAGGACTTCCCAACCTCAATATAACACCAGTTCCTGATCCTGAGTCCATTCCTGAGGCTTAACTAAATCCTTCTGTGTAGCCTCCATAAGAGATATTCCTAAGTCCTCAGAGTAAATTTCCATTTTTACTTATGGTAAGTCAAGTAGGTATTTGTTTTCTTCATCCAAATAACAAATATATATGAAGTGATCATTCAAACTTATCAGAAAAACATTAAGAAATGGGTAAAAGACATGAGTGGTTTTCAGAACAGGGAACAAAAATGTAAATAAACCTGAAAAGTGGTCAGCCTCACTGATAGTCAAAAAATGCAAAAACAATAGTAGAAAAAGATAACATTTGCTTTTTTTTTTTTTTTTGGCCTGTCAAATTGCCAAAGAGAAACAAAAAACTCAAAGCGTAAAGCATGGCATGATGTGGGAACTCTTTTGGGTTGCTAGTGAGAGTGTAAAGTGATTGTATAATTCGTGGTCCAACAGGAAACAGATGGCCTACTGAGATTAGGATAATTAGAGGGAAGTTTATACACAAAGGATTATTCACAGAGATGTGGGCACAAGGGAACCACTAGGGATGGTATACTAACCTTGGACTAGTATTGATGGGGGCGACAAGATGAAGGGGTTGTGGACCACAACCCTGTGTCAAGGGCCAAGCCAGACACTCAGAAATTCTTTATTTTCTTTCTTGTTTTTTTTTTGAGATGGAGTCTCACTTTGTCATCCAGGCTGGAGTGCAGTGGGGCGATCTCGGCTCACTGCAACCTCTGCCTCCCAGGTTCAAGTGATCCTCCCGCCTCAGCCTCCTGAGTAGCTGGGATTACAATCATGTGCCACCACACCCAGCTAATTTTTGTACTTTTAGTAGAGCCAGGGTTTCACCACGTAGGCCAGGCTGGTCTGGAACTTCTGACCTCAAGTGATCTGCCTGCCTCAGCCTCCCAAAGTGCTGGGATTACAGGCGTGAGCCACCACACCCAGCCAGAAATTATTTCTTTATGGTTCCCTTAATCATGAACTTTGTAATATTCATTAAAACTGAAATGGAAAAAATCCTCAGTCCAGGTTAAAACTTGAGGTGCTTTATTCAATCATTTTTAATGACAGAGCTAATTTTTTCAAAGTCAATCCTGTGTAGTTTTTAATACCAGCAGCTTTTGAAGTCAGCACTCCTTTTGTTTCATTAATAATATTTGTAAAACAAGGCTGGGCACAGTGGCTCATGCTTGTAATCCCAGCACTTTGGGAGGCCGAGGCGGACAGATCACGAAGTCAGGAGATCGAGACCATCCTGGCTAATGTGGTGAAACGCCATCTCTACTAAAAATGCAAAAAATTAGCTGGGCATGGTGGTGGGCGCCTCTAGTCCCAACTACTTGGGAGGCTGAGGCAGGAGAATGGCGTGAACCAGGAGGCGGAGCTTGGAGTGAACCGAGATCGCACCACTGCACTCCAGCCTGGGTGACAGAACGAGACTATGTCTCAAAAAATAGTAATAATAATAATATTATATGGAAAACAATAGTTAATGCTGAGCATGTGCCACACGATATCATGAGCTTTGTCTCACTCAATCCCCCTCACTTCTGGGAGTCCTAGGAAATAGGTACTGATATTAACCTGTATTTACTGATCGGCTGATAAAGCAACTAAGGCTCAGACCCAGCCTGTCACCTGACTTAATTGAAGAAGAGTTTTGAATATTGCTAAAACTTGATCGTTTCATAGCCTAAAATGGGTACTTGAATTCTTTAAGAGCTATGAGATTAAATATTAAAAGGGACCACAAAAATGACCTAGCCACATCAGTTTTATGTGGAAAACTTCTTTTAATTAAAAGAGAGTTTAATTCTTTGCATAGTCAGATGTCAAGTATGACTTCAAATAATCCAAGAATATTGGGCAAGGAACTTCAAAAGACAGTTTGGCTCAGTATCATATCTGTAGCAAAATGAGAGTTTAGTACATAGCTATCTCTTTTGTTGCTTAAAACCAATCTCTCCTCCCTCCACACACACAAAATCCAGTATCTTAAATTTTAAAGTTATTCTCCTAAGTGCTTATAAACCAATATATAGGAATATAGTTCGTGACATCTCAATGGTTGGTTGATGTATGAAAATTTGATAACTCATTAAAAATAACTTCTTACAAAGTATTTTCTGTACATACAATCTCATAGAATTTCTACATGGCCTTGACATACATCTTACATAGATGGGAAAATTGAGGCCCAGAAAGATTAAATAAATGTTTCACACAGTAGGTAGTGGAGCCAGGACTTAAGTCCAAGTCTTCATAATGAATCTCATACTTTTTTTTTTTTTTTTGAGACAGGGATTTATTCTGTTACCCAGGCTGGAGTCGAGAGATACTATCATGGCTTACTTACTGCAGCCTCAACCTCCTGGGCTCAAGCAGTCCTCCTGCCTCAGCCTCCCAGATAGCTGGGACTACATGTGTGCACTACCATGCCTGGCCAATTTTTTTTTAAAAATATTTTGTAGAGACAAGGTCTCACTGTGTTCCCAGGCTGGTCTTGAACTCCTGGCGCAAGCGCTCCTCCTGACTCAGCCTCCCAAAGAATCTCATGCTTTCAAAAAACGACATTGCCCTATTTTTCTCCTCTCTCTCTTTTGAAGCACAGAAATAGACATGGGCAAACTGAAGATAAACCCTATGAAGGAAATCCCCTTAATTCCTGGATGATAAAAATGAACAAGTCACAAGAAAAATCAGCTTGAAGTTTGAAAGTACCAGGACTTTTATGTCTTACTTTCCTTCTGTTTGCATAACCATATCCTGTTCACTGGAGTTCTGCCTCCAGTATTCCTTCACACTTGCTTCCACTGCCTTGGTTGTCAGTGACACACTATACAGAGCATTGGTTTTTCCCATGATTTGTTACTTCTGTTATACTAGACATTCTCTGAGGTCAGGGACCATGTGTGATACTTCTGTTTTCTACTTTAAAATGTATGGTTGTGGATTTGAAACTCAAAGTGTATGGGTTGATTTCTTTTTCCTCCATAGCATATTTTAGTTGTTGAGACTCTGATTAAAACCTCACTTTTTTTTTTTTTAGACGGAGTCTCGCTCTGTCGCCAGGCTGGAGTGCAGTGGCACAATCTTGGCTCACTGTTGTATCCTCCCCTTCCCAGGTTCAAGTGATTTTCCTGCTTCAGCCTCCTAAGTAGCTGAGACTACAGGCGCCAGCCACCACGCCCAGCTAATTTTTGTGTTTTTAGTAGAGACGGGGTTTCACCATGTTGGCCAGGATGATCTCGATCTCTTCACCTTGTGATCCACCCATCTCGGCCTCCCAAAGTGTAAACCTCACACTTAAAGCAAAGCAGGACCACCACGTAGCATTAGGCAGGTTTTGCACTTAATCTAGGGTGCTACATGTAAGACATGGCATTTGCATTGTGGATAGGTAAATTTATTATGCTTTTCTGGCAAATGATCATGAATGTATCGAGGAAAGGAAGCCAACTTTTAAATTCACTCAAAGACACCTAAGGATCAGTGCAAAAATCCTGACCACTGCCACATAGAAAAGAGCTGTATGTTATTGCCAACTTTAAATTTATCCAGAGAATGAGTCAGAATAAAAATGAGATTTAAAGTCTGACTGACAATAGCAGTTATATTAAAGAAGAAATAATGAACCAAATCCCCCCAAATGAACATGAAACATTTATTTATTTATTTTTATTATACTTTAAGTTCTAGGGCACATGTGCACAATGTGCAGGTTTGTTACATAGGTATACATGTGCCATGTTGGTTTGCTATCCCTCCTCCTCCCCCCACCCCATGACAGGCCCCAAAGTGTGGTGTTCCCCGCCCTGTGTTCAAGTGTTCTCATTGTTCATTTCCCACCTATGAGTGAGAACATGTGGTGTTTGGTTTTCTGTCCTTGTGATAGTTTGCTCAGCATGATGGTTTCCAGCTGCATCCATGTCCCTGCAAAGGACATGAACTCATCCTTTTTTATGGCGGCATAGTATTCCATGGTGTATATGTGCCACATTTTCTTAATCCAGTCTATCATTGATGGACATTTGGGTTAGTTCCAAGTCTTTGCTATTGTGAATAGTGCCACAGTAAACATACGTGTGCATGTGTCTTTACAGTAGCATGATTTATAATCCTTTGGGTATATACCCAGTAATGGGATTGCTGGGTCAAATGGTATTTCTAGTTCTAGATCCTTGAGGAATCTCCACGCTGTCTTCCACAATGGCTGAACTAATTTATACCCCCACCAACAGTGTAAAAGCGTTCCTGTTTCTCCACATCCTCTCCAGCATCTGTTGTTTCCTGACTTTTTAATTATTGCCATTCTAACCGGTGTGAGATGGTATCTCATTGTGGTTTTGATTTGCGTTTCTCTGATGACCACTAATGATGAGCATTTTTTCATGTGTCTGTTGGCTGCATAAATGTCTTCTTTTGAGAAGTGTCTGTTCATATTCTTCCCTATTTTTTGATGGGGTTGTTTTTTTCTTGTACTTTTGTTTAAGTTCTTTGTAGATTCTGGATATTAGCCCTTTGTCAGATGGGTAAATTGTGAGAATTTTCTCCCATTCTGTAGGTCGCCTGTTCACTCTGATGGTAGTTTCTTTTGCTGTGCAGAAGCTCTTGAGTTTAATTAGATCCCATTTCTCTATTTTGGCTTTTGTTGTCATCCCTTTTGGTGTTTTAGTCATGAAGTCCTTGCCCATGCCTGTGTCGTGAATCGTATTGCCTAGGTTTTCTTCTAGGGTTTTAATGGGTTTAGGTCTGACATTTAAGTCTTCAATCCATCTTGAATTAATTTTTATATAAGGTGTAAGAAAGGGATCCAGTTTCAGCTTTCTACATATGGCTAACTAGTTTTCCCAGCACCATTTATTAAATAGGGAATCCTTTCCCCATTTTTTGTTTTTGTCAGGTTTGTCAAAGATCAGATGGTTGTAGATGTGTGGTGTTATTTCTGAGGCCTCTGTTCTGTTCCGTTGGTCTGTATATCTGTTTTGGTACCACTACCATGCTGTTTTAGTTACTGTAGCCTTGTAGTATAGTTTGAAGTCAGGTAGCATGATGCCTTCAGCTTTGTTATTTTGGCTTACGGTTGTCTTGGCAATGTGGACTCTTTTGTGGTTCCATATGAACTTCAAAGTAGTTTTTTCCAATTCTGTGAAGCAAGTCATTAGTAGCTTGATGGGGATGGCATTGAATCTATAAATTACCTTGGGTGGTATGGCCATTTTCATGATATTGATTCTTTCTATCCATAAGCATGGAATGTTCTTCCATTTGTTTGTGTCCTCTTTTATTTTGTTGAGCAGTGGTTTGTAGTTCTCCTTGAAGAGGTCCTTCACATCCCTTCTAAGTTGGATTCCTAGGTATTTGATTCTCTTAGTAGCAATTGTGAATGGAAGTTCACTCATGATTTGGCTGTTTGTCTATTATTGGTGTATAGGAATGCTTGTGATTTTTGCACATTGATTTTGTATCCTGAGAGTTTGCTGAAGTTGCTTATCAGCTTAGGAGATTTTGGGCTGAGATGATGGGGTTTTCTAAATATACAGTCGTCTCATCTGCAAACAGGAACAATGTGACTTCCTCTTTTCCTAATTGAATACCCTTTATTTCTTTCTCTTGCCTGATGGCCCTGGCCAGAACTTCCAACACTATGTTGAATAGGAATGGTGAGAGAGGGCATCCCTGTCTTGTGCCAGTTTTCAAAGGGAATGCTTCCAGTTTTTGCCCATTCAGTATGATACTGGCTGTGGGTTTGTCATAAATAGCTCTTATTATTTTGAGGTATGTTCCATTAATACCTAGTTTATTGAAAGTTTTTAGCATGAAGGGCTGTTGAATTTTATTGAAGGCCTTCTCTGCATCTGTTGAGGATAATCATGTGGTTTTTGTGGTTGGTTCTGTTTATGTGATGGATTAAGTTTATTGATTTGCGTGTATTGAACCAGCCTTGCATCCCAGGGATGAAGCCGACTTGATCATTGTGAATAAGCTTTTAGATGTGCTGCTGGATTTGGTTTGCCAGTATTTTATTGAGGACTTTTGTGTCGATGTTCATCAGGGATATTGGTCTAAAATTCTCTTTTTTTGTTGTGTCTCTGCCAGGTTTTGGTATCAGGATGATGCTGGCTTCATAAAATGAGTTAGGGAGGATTCCTTCTTTTTCTATTGATTGGAATCATTTCAGAAGGAATGGTACCAGCTCTTCTTTGTACCTCTGGTAGAATTCAGCTGTGAATCCATCTGGTCCTGGACTTTGGTTGGTAGGCTATTAATTATTGCCTCAGTTTCAGAGCCTGTTATTGGTCTATTCAGAGATTCAACTGATTCCTGGTTTAGTCTTGGGAGGGTGTATGTGTCCAGCAATTTATGCATATCTTCTAGATTTTCTAGTTTATTTGCATAGAGGTGTTTATAGTATTCTCTGATGGTAGTTTGTATTTCTGTGGGATCAGTGGTGATATCCCCTTTATCATTTTTTATTGCGTCTACTTGATTCTTTCTTTTCTTCTTTATCAGTCTTGCTAGCAGTCTATCAATTTTGTTGATCTTTTCAAAAAACTAGCCCCTGGATTCATTGATTTCTTTTGAAGGGTTTTTTGTGCCTCTATCTCCTTCAGTTCTGCTCTGATCTTAGTTATTTCTTGCCTTCTGGGAGCTTTTGAATTTGTTTGCTCTTGCTTCTCTAGTTCTTTTAATTGTGATGTTAGGGTGTCAATTTTAGATCTTTCCTGCTTTCTCTTGTGGGCATTTAGTGCTATAAATTTCCCTCCACACACTGCTTTAAATGTGTCCCAGAGATTCTGGTACGTTGTGTCTTGGTTCTCATTGGTTTCAAAGAACATCTTTATTTCTGCCTTCATTTCAGTATTTACCCAGTAGTCATTCAGGAGCAGGTTGTTCAGTTTCCATGTGGTTGTGCAGTTTTGAATGAGTTTCTTAATCCTGAGTTCTAATTTGTTTGCACTGTGGTCTGAGAAACAGTTTGTTGTGATTTCTGTTCTTTTACATTTGCTGAGGAGTGCTTTACTTCCAACTGTGGTCAATGTTGGAATAAGCGTGATGTGGTGCTGAGAAGAATGTATATTCTGTTGATTTGGGGTGGAGTTCTGTAGATGTCTATTAGGTCTGCTTGGTCCAGAACTGAGTTCAAGTCCTGGATATCCTTGTTAATCTTCTGGCTTCTTGATCTAATATTGGCAGTGGGGTATTAAAGTCTCCCACTTTTATTGTGTGGGAGTCTTAAGTCTCTTTGTAGGTCTGTAAGAACTTGCTTTACAGATCTGGGTGCTCCTGTATTGGGTGCATATATATTTAGGATAGTTAGCTCTTCTTGTTCAATTGATTCCTTTACCATTATGTAATGGCCTTCTTTGTCTCTTTTGATCTTTTGTTGGTTTAAAGTCTGTTTTATCAGAGACTAGGATTGCAATCCCTGCTTTTTTCCTGCTTTCCATTTGCTTGGTAGATCTCCTTCCATCCCTTTTATTTTGAGCCTATGTGTGTCTCTGCACATGAGATGGGTCTCCTGAATACAGCACACTGATGGGTCTTGAGTCTTTATCCAGTTTGCCAGTCTGTGTCTTTTAATTGGGGCATTTAGCCTACTTACATTTAAGGTTAATATTGTTATGTGTGAATTTGATCCTGTCATTATGATGTTAGCTGGCTTTTTTTACCCATTAGTTGATGCAGTTTCTTCCTAGCATTGAAGATCTTTACAATTTGGCATGTTTTTGCAGTAGCTGGTACTGGTTGTTTCTTTCCATGTTTAGTGCTTCCTTCAGGAGCTCTTTTAAGGCAGGCATGGTAGTGACAGAATCTCTCAGCATTTGCTTGTGTGTAAAGGATTTTATTTCTCCTTCACTTATGAAGCTTAGTTTGGCTGGATATGAAATTCTGGGTTGAAAATTCTTTTCTTTAAGAATGTTGAATATTGGCCCCCACTCTCTTCTGGGTTGTAGAGTTTCTGCTGAGAGATCCACTGTTAGTCTGATGGGCTTCCCTTTGTGGGAAGTTGCTTATCAGCTTAGGAGATTTTGGGCTTAGCTGGCCTTAGCATTTTTTCCTTCATTTCAAGCTTGGTGAATCTGACAATTATGTGTCTTGGGGTTGCTCTTCTCGAGGAGTATCTTTGGGGTATTCTCTGTATTTCCTGAATTTGAATATTGGCCTGCCTTGCTAGGTTGGGGAAGTTCTCCTGGATAATATCCTGAAGAGTGTTTTCCACCTTGGTTCCATTCTCCCCGTCACTTTCAGGTACACCAATCAAATGTAGGTTTGGTCTTTTCCCATAGTCCCATATTTCTTGGAGGCTTTGTTCATTTCTTTTTACCCTTTTTTCTCTATACTTCTTTTCTCACTTTATTTCATTAATTTGATCTTCCATCACTGATACCCTTTCTTCCACTTGATTGAATTGGCTATTGAAGCTTGTGCATATGTCACATAGTTCTTGTGCCATGGTTTTCAGCTCCATCAGGTCATTTAAGGTCTTCTATACCCTGTTTATTCTAGTTAGCCATTCGTCTAATCTTTTTTCAAGGTTTTTAGCTTCCTTGCGATGGGTTTGAACATCCTCCTTTAGCTTGGAGAAGTTTGTTATTACTGACTTCCCAAAGCCTACTTCTGTCAGCTTGTCGAAGTTATTCTCCATCCAGCTTTGTTCCATTGCTGGCAAGGAGCTGTATTCCTTTGGAGGAGCAGAGGTGCTCTGATTTTTAGAATTTTCAGCTTTTCTGCTCTGGTTTCTCCCCATCTTTGTGGTTTCATTTACCTTTGGTCTTTGATGTTGGTGACCTACAGATGGGGTTTTGGTGCGGATGTCCTTTTTATTGATGTTGATGCTATTCCTTTCTGTTTGTTAGTTTTCCTTCTGACAGTCAGGTTCCTCAGCTGCAGGTCTGTTGGAGTTTGCCAGAGGTCCACTTCAGACCCTGTTTGCCTGGTATCACCGCCAGAGGCTGCAGAACAGCAAATATTGCTGCCTGATCCTTCCTCTGGAAGCTTCGTCCCAGAGGGGCAGCTGCCTATATGAGGTGTCAGTCGGCCCCTACTGGGAGGTGTCTCCCAGTTAGGCTACACAGGGGTCAGGGACCCACTTGAGGAGGCAGTCTGTCCTTTCTCCGAGCCCAAACACCGTGCTAGGAGAACCACTGCTCTCTTCAGAGCTGTCAGACAGGGATGTTTAAGTCTGCAGAAGTTTTTGCTGCCTTTTGTTCAGCTATGTCCTGCCCCCAGAGGTAGAGTCTACAGATGCCGAAGGCCTTGCTGAGCTACGGTGGGCTCCACTCAGTTGAGCTTCCTGGGCTGCTTTGTTTACCTATTCAAGCCTCAGCAATGGTGGACACCCTTCCCCCTGCAAGGCTGCTATCTCGAAGGTTGATGTCAGACTGCTGCGCTAGCAGTGAGCAAGGCTCCGTGGGCATGGGACCCACCAGCCCAGGCGTGGGATATAAACTCCTGGTGTGCCGTTTGCTAGGACTGTTGGAAAAGTGCAGTATTTGGGCGGAAGTGTCTCGTTTTTCCAGGTACCATCTGTCCTGGCTTCCCTTGACTAGGAAAGGAAAATCCCCCGACCCTTTGTGCTTCCTGGGTGAGGCAGTGCCCCGCCCTGCGTTGGCTTGCCGTCTGTGGGCTGCACCCACTGTCCAACCAGTCGCAATGAGATGAGCCAGGCACCTCAGTTGGAAATGCAGAAATCACCCATCTTCTGCGCCAGTCACACTGGGAGTTGCAGACCAGAGATGTTCCTGTTTGGCCATCTTGGAACAGAAATCCAAAAAACTTTTTTAAAAAAATTACTTGTACAGATTTGAAACAAGTTTATAGGAAATGAGAATATCTTTAAAAAAAAAAAAAGGGTTGTAGATTTTAGTAAGAAACAACCATAAAATAACTAATTTATAAAACTGTTTTAAGTGTTGCATGAGTATTGAGATCAAAATCTTAACTTTTTCTAAGAAATAGACTCATAAAAATAAGAGATACAAGCCTTTCCTGGAAGCTTTGTAAATGAATTCAAAAGTCTTTTCGCAGATGTTGTAAGTAATAATTGGACTGTCTTATTGCACTGAAAAAAATAAGTCAAAATGAAAACTTGATAGCTATTTCATAGATTTGAAATAATTAGAAGGAAAATTCTAAGTGGTTAGTAACTATAATATAATTTAAAATACAGAAACTTAGAACATTGCATTAAGTATCTAATGGACAGAGCTAAAAAGATTCATTTGTTTCTCTTTTAAGGAGTTAGTTTTAACTACTTAGTTTCGCAGTAGCCTTTATCTTCACAACTGTAGAAGCCAAAATAAAATTTTGTGGTGTCCTCTTCACATTAGTGTCCTAACTGAAGGGCAAGGTAGGATTGTGGCTGAACTGTCAAGACTGTATCTTTAACAATGTGCCATCTCTTTCTCATTGTTTAAAAATATTCATGCTGAAGGATGACACACTGAAGTGAGGGTGAAATTTTGCAACCAATAGATGTGTTTCTCATTTTGCGGTGGTGATGCAAATCGTCAGGTAACTCATTCTGTGTCCTTGGGCAGCAACCGAGAAATTGCTGTGTGACTGCAATGAGAATGAGCTCGGTATTTGAGTCACTGGATTCAGTTGCATCTTACTCTGTGCCAGCTAATCTGACATTTCAGTGTTCCTGTGGAAATTCTGATGTTTGCATTCTGATGCTAAAACCGTCAGCTTTTAGCAAAGTTTGATATTGGAAATGGCTAATATCATTTGAAAAAGAATTTTGTTTTACTGCCACTGCCACCCCCCCAAATTGAAGATTTCATCTGCTATTTTATCTCTTATGAAGGGTTACATTTCTTAGTTCAGTATCAGCGAAAATTTCTCTCCTGAAAAACTGACATCTTTCTTTTAGATAAGGAGTGTAAATAAGTCAGCCTGACCTTTTTCACTGTCATGTGGATCAAGAAGACAGGGCCAAGTTTTATGCTTCACTCTGATAGCTCTCCATAGTCTACACCATCAAATCTTGGCTTTTGTTTTCAGTTCTGGTAAATCCATATTTTTCTGGGGAGTAAATTGGATATAAAGAATGATTAATAAAAAGGCAGTATAACAAAATTTTTCATATAACCTGGTAAACCATTTTTGAAATTCATTGGTAAAAGAATAGATAGAACAGTCTAGAAAATTCTGAAAAAGAAATAATGAGAAGGGTCTTGTCCTAACAGATGTCATTAAGGCAACCATAATTAACACAGGGCACAGGGCAGCATTTAATATATTGTGCTTTTTGAAATTACTTTTGTGTAACTATGTTGGCATCCTTCTGATAGTCCTGCAAGTGAGAGCTACCAGTGCCGTTACAGATCTCTTTGTAAGGTAGAACCTGAAGTATAAGGTCTTTACTCAGTTCTTTTGCCTCAAGGTGCAGGCCATGCCTGGCCCAGCAGTTCCTCCTTGTGTGAATGAGTAGGGTGGACATTCCCAGAGAACCCTGTTTGCCAGAAGACGGGGCAGAACTAGTTTGACTGCTTGGTGTAGCTCATTATCTACACTCTGGCATTTATCTCCCCTCTAAGAATAACTTTCCAGGGAGTTTACCGAAACCTTGGTTTACTCTAACCCAGGAAGTTCTTCCTGTCTCTCTACAGACATGAATCCTGTGCTGGATACTTCAGCCTTCACCCCACTTACTTTAGAGCAGTAGAGAAAGCCCTTAGGTTTAGGGATTTCGGCAGAATCCTATAAATAACATTCATTTTAGTTGCCATCCCCTGTGCTGGGATGTGGAAACGGAGACACAGAGACAGATTGTTTTATTGAATTGAGTCTCTTCAGTAGTCACACAAATGCCTGGGTAAGCTTTAATTGCAGCTTACTGAAATCAGCGTATTTCTGGTGGTGGTTTTTTTTTTTTTTTTTTTTTTTTCCCTCTCTTCTTCCTTTTAGATGTGACCAGTAGGATCTATGAGAGGAGGGATTACGTCCTGTTGACTGTTGTATCCTCAGGGGCTGGCAGGGTGCCTGGCACAGAGTGGGTGCTCTGTACATGCTATTCACCTGACTGACTGTTGTCCATCTGCCTGACTGTTGTCCATCTGCCTGACCGTGCGGGAATCCTCACAGTTCTTTCTCAGACGTGGCCGTTATTTAGCACTGCCTTATCATATCTTAGATAAGAATGCTAGGAACATCTTGTGTTTCTTTCCTCTAGTTGATGCAGATCCAAAAAATTACCATCAACCAATTTGTCTAGTGGTAAGCTCTCTACGTTGTTCCTTTTTTTAACTAGGGAGGAATATTCCTCAGTTTAGACAAATTCCTATCAATTATCTGTTTCGTTTTTGTTATTTTGTGAGAAAGACATATTCTTAAAAGTTGACATTTTTAAAGGCCATTAGAATTATGCTAGAAATAATAAATCCTTATTTTTCTTAATTCTGAGTAATAACCCCATAATCTTCAATTTCTTTGCTAATTTTGTGTAAAAACTGGAATATATTTGAAATTATTTTATGATCACTATGGTGTTTACAATCGTCGTTGCTCTATAATTGGCTTACCCTTTTGCTTTTGTTTGCTTATAGTTTAAATACTTTCTACTCCAGTTTTGAAACACCGATTAGAATAGTGAAAACTAAATCCAGTGCCGTTTCCATGTGTTATCTAGCTGTTTTATGGGATTTTAAAAATTGAGCTTCTTTTTATTAATAATTGGAAAGCCCATGTAAAAGGGGTTAAAGAAAAAAATTGAGTTTTTAAAATTTAGTTTTTATTATCAGGTTTATATGTGCATACATAACAAGTGAAATAGTTGTACAAATTGCTCTGAAAAACAGTGGACCTCCATGCACTCCTCAAAAGCAATCACTTACTACTGTTAGCTGGTAAGTTTTACTTACCTTCATGTCTCTGAATGATACACTTCTGTTGCTGTCACTTGATATTTCAGTTTTAGGCATTTTCTGTTGACCTCTATAGAAGATGAGGATTTAGCTCTTTTTACTCCTGCCCCAGACTTGTCCCCCCTTTCTCTCTATAAAGTGTTACCATAATCTTAGCTCATTTTTCAGGGTTTACTTTGTTGTGACTACATAAAGGCTATTCACTGGTGAGACATGTAGAAAACCATGATTACATTGTCTTTTCTACACAAGGTAATCATGTCTTGTCAGAAGTTAAAAATTGTTGGTATGCATGCACCCACATTTGCAATTAGTTTCTCTTCATACCGCTTAGTAATTCAATCTCAAAATCTCAAATGTTCCTTCAGCTGTGTAAATTCCTCCAAATACATAGAAACTCATTGGAAATTCTTTCAGTTTTATCTTCTTGAAGAAATCTTCCCTGAAGCCTTCTGACATGCCTTTCCTAGCAACTGCCACTTTGTTCTCTCCTTTTACCATTGTCCTCTCTCATGTTAAATGTTAAATTTTTTTTTTCCTTTGAGACAGTCTCACTCTGTTGCCCAGGCTGGAGTGCAGTGGTGCGATCTCAGCTCACTGCAACTTCCACCTCCCAGGTGCAAGTGATTCTCATGACTCAGCCTCCCAAGAAGCTGGGACTACAGGTGTGCACCACCACGCCTGGCTAATTTTTGTATTTTTAGTAGAAACAGAGTTTCACCGTGTTGGCCAGGCTGGTCTTAAACTCCTGGCCTCAGGTGATCCACCCTCCTTGGCCTCCCAAAGTGCTGGGATTACAGGCGTGAGCCACCGCGTCAGGCCTCTCATGTTAAATTCTGTTGTGTAGACTTTGTTGGTTCAGTCACTCAATTTGGTAGAAGACCTCTTTCGGTAAACTTGGGGGAGGGGGAAATATATATATATGAGTGGTATATATTTTTCAAAGACTATAGTGGGTAGTTTGGTTGCATTGACTACGTCAGTAACTTGAGAGAGAATTTTTTAGTTATTTCTCCATTATATTTTAAGTCCCATTGTTTGTTTGTTTATTTTTTGAAATGGAGTCTGGCTCTGTTATCCAGGCTGGAGTGCAGTGGTGTGATGTCGACTCACTGCAACCCCCGCCTCCCAGGTTCAAGCGATTCTTCTGCCTCAGCCTCCCCAGTAGCTGGGATTACAGGCATGTGCCACCATGTCTGGCTAATTTCTGTATTTTTAGTAGAGGTGGGGTTTCACCGTGTTGGCCAGGCTGGTCTTGAACTCCTGACCTCACGTGATCCACCCACCTCAGCCACCCTAAATGCTAGGATTACAGGTGTGAGCCACCGTGCCCAGCCTCTGCAGTATTTTCTTAACTTGATCTTTTAAATGTTCTTTTGAGGTTTCTCTTTCTGCTGTTTTAATTCTTTAATTTCCAAGAACTATATTTTATTTGCTGAATTTCCTCCTTTAATAAAAATGCAGCTGGGCACAGTGACTCACGCCTGTAATCCCAGCACTTTGAAAGGAGGCCGAGGTGGGCGATCACTTGAAGTCAGGAGTTCAAGACCAGCCTGGTCAATATGATGAAACCCCATGTCTACTAAAAATACAAAAATTATCTGGGCATGGTGGCATGGGCCTACAGTCCCAGCTATTCGGGAGGCTGAGGTGGGAGAATCGCTTGAACCTGGGAGGTGGAGGTTACAGTGAACTGAGATCATGCCACTGCATTCCAGCCTGGGTGACAGAATGAAACTCTGTCTCAAAAAAAAAAAAAAAAGACAACAAAAAATTATATGTATATATATTTCTGTATATTTTATAACACACTGTAGATATTTTTATGTAACACAAACATGCCACAAGTTCATATTTCAAACCAGCAACTCCAGTGCCACACTTAAGGTTACGTTCTCATCTTCTACATTTCTGTAACTGATTATCTAATAGGAGGAACCTGTCAGCCATTATTTCACTATATTTAATCATTTACTCAAGCCTAGAATACACAGAAAGTAGTAGTTTTAAACCGCTATTCCATACCACTGCAAAAAGTAAATCTACTCTAGTTCCATACTTGTTTATAGTTCTTTTTTAAATAAAATTTACATTAAATGAAATACACATCCTGTGTGCACACTTTTAGGAGTTTTGACAATACACAGACCTACTAACTCATACTTCTATAAAGATATGAAACATTTCCATCACACCAGCAAGTTCTCTCATGCTTTCTCTTAGTCATGGAGAGAATTTGAAAGCTCTAATATATACACAGATATTTTGAGAGTAACAGATTCAGAAAAAACATTTTTAAGGTATGTTCTGTTATAAATTCCTTTTTACGCATTTACTTGGGAGACACCACTCATGATTTAATTTTTTCTTTAGTTATTTCTAGATAACACACAAATGCTTCTTTCACTACTGAAAATGCCAGTGCTCACTTCAAGGCTAGAGCAAGTTGGCTCTGTGTGTGTGTACAAATATAAATGCATACATCTTGTGTGTTGGCAGGGATGGGGGGCGGTGAAAAGGGGCAGTTGGGATAATACCCAAAGGTATATCTGGAATCTTATTTGATGTCAATCAATATTTTCCTATGTAATTTAAAAAAGAGTTCTCCCTAAAGATTGGATGAGTCTATAGGGAATCACTTGGATAATAAGAAACAGTATAGTCCAGTCTTTGGTTGTAAAGTAACCTTGGGAAAAGATACCCAATGTCAGTTATTTCCAGTTTTCCCACGGAGTTGGGGAAAGCACCTACTGGAACTTTAAGTCCCACTTGATGCAACCCTATTGCCTTTTTCAAGCATATCTAAGACGGACTGATTCAGAGACTGGGTGATTATCTGAGACCATGCTGGGCCTTCTGAAAAGTGTGTCCATTCCTTTCTGTATCTGTGTGTACGATGATCCACAGGTAAAGTGCCCAAACTATGAAATGAATATTTTTAGTGAAACTTGTTTAGAACATCAAGTGAATATTCTTAGAAAGAAGGAAAAGACTTACTTGAAAAACAGCTCTATAAATAAGAAAACCTGATTATCTTAACACTGCCAATGCAGTATACCCTTACATCTCCCACTTTGGATTTAGTCATAAAAGTGAGCTAATTATGTCATATTAGAAGTTTCAGCTACCTTGATTTTTTCTTTATTTCATCTTTTTTTTTTTTTTTTTTTTTTTTTTTTTTGAGACGGAGTCTTGCTCTGTCGCCCAGGCTGGAGTGCAGTGGCCGGATCTCAGCTCACTGCAAGCCCCGCCTCCCGGGTTCACGCCATTCTCCTGCCTCAGCCTCCCAAGTAGCTGGGAGTACAGGCGCCCGCCACCTCGCCCGGCTAGTTTTTTTTGTATTTTAGTAGAGACGGGGTTTCACTGTGTTAGCCAGGATGGTCTCGATCTCCTGACCTCGTGATCTGCCCGTCTCGGCCTCCCAAAGTGCTGGGATTACAGGCTTGAGCCACCGCGCCCGGCCTATTTCATCATCTTTAGTAATAAAATATAATAATTTTTTTTCCCAGATCATTTAGCTCAATTTCTCCCTGGCATCATGTCATAGATTGGAAGTCAATGGGCAGAATTTAAGTCTGAGTAAATTTTCCTAGTGCTGCCTCTGTACTTTTCGGATGCTATGTAGTCCAGTCAGTCCAAGGGTACTGTTAGCACTCTAGAGGTACTTGTCAGCTTGACTTTTCCTTGACATGAATTATTGGCAAAGGGTTATTCAGTCTCACTAGAGAAGAAAAGCCTGTGGGAAGAGGTATAGCCTTAGTTCTGGTATACCTCAATGCTTCCATTTATATTTAATGCAGCCTGCTGCCTGCTAGCCTGTCACTTCTCTTTCAAATTCAGCAGATCCCTGAGAATTTCTAAAACAGAGTATTTACCATGGGATACAATCTACATGGATATTGGGCATTCAGTAAATATCTGTCTAAAAAATTGCTTCATAGATTCTGTGAAGGTTGTCGAAAAGTGTAGTTTTGTTGTGAGGGTTACAGTGGGGTCTAGTTTGCATATTTTCTTCAGGAATGTCATAATAGGCCTAGTGGCCTATTAGCCTCAGATTCCCAAAGCTTTTCAAAAGAACTGTGAAAGGCACAGTGAAGCCCATTGTCATATTACTAGACACTGGCATTAAAAATAGGGAGGACCAGCCTGGCCAATATGGTGAAACCTCGTCTCTACTAAAAATACAAAAATTAGCCGAGTGTGGTGGCGGACGCCGGTAGTCCCAGCCACTCTGGAGGCTGAGGCAGAAGAATCGCTTGAACCTGGGAGGAGGAGGTTGCAGTGAGCCGAGATGCACCACTGCACTCCAGCCTGGGCGACAGAGCGAGACTTGTCTCAAAAAAAAAAAAAAAAAAAAAATGGAGGGAAAGGCAGCCCCCTCAATAATCCCTGGAGAGAAAGTCTCAAGAAGACAGAGTAGCTCAGCATGAAGTGAGGATGGAAGGGAGAGGCCTCCGGAAAAGTGGGTCAAATTCTCTTTTAATTATGATCTGGGCTCTTGATTTTTCTTATTGCTGGTTACAAAGGAGAATTTGTCCAAGAACATCAAACTGAGACTTCTCACTGAGTTCCTTTCCTTTTAGAATACATATAAGCAGTTGTTCTTTCCATAGTCAAATGGTTAATTTTATTTTCTCTAAATTGGTAACAAAAGAAATAATTGTGAAAGTATATCCATAGACCAATATATATTCAGCTCTTCTGAATATAGTAAATTAGCTATTCTGTATCAGCCAAATGTTGTCAGAATAAATAGGCTAGGCATTAATCATTTATGAAGGATGCTTACATTTTGACTTTTGGATGAAAAAGTGTTGAATGTCCTTGACATTTCATATATTTTTAAAAACCTATCACTTCCTCTGGGGGAAAAAGGTGAAAGTAGAGAAGGTCTTCTTAACAATGGATATTTAATTAAGCTCTGTGGTCCAAGAACAGAATTGAATATCGCGGGTTGCAGTGGAATTTGAAGCCTTACTTAATCAAGTGCTGAGCTTCGCTTAGGTTTGCATGTCAAATGAGGTGAAACTTGTTTAGGATAGTTTCCATTTAAAGCCCCTTCCCACCCCTCCCAGCTTTGTTTGATCCTCCTCTTCAGCCTCCTTTGGCTGTGTGTCTTATGTGATTGAAAACATCTTGGGAGTTACCAAGATGACGGAAACGACAGGAAACAACTTTGCAACCTTTATTCTTTTTTCTGAATCTTAATTTTTTCACCTCCAAAGTATGTGGTTTTAGAGTATCTGAAGCCTTTATACTTCAGTAGTGTTGAGGGAAGTCTGTCTTGAAGGTCCTTGGGGGTAGCTCTGCTTTCGATTGTTCTTTGCTGGATCCTGTGAGTGATCTTGAGGATTCAGAATCTTGGTTTTGTAAGTTCCCTTGGGTAGTCTGGCCCTAGAGAAAACTAGGCTGTGCTGGCCAAACTTATACCTTTTACTGAAATTATGTTGATATTTATTTATTTTTTTAAGACAGAATCTCACTCTGTCTCCCAGGCTGGAACAGTGGCACAATGGCTCACTGCAACCTCCACCTCCCAGGTTCAAGCAATTCTCCTGCCTCAGCCTCCCAAGTAGCTGGGATCACAGGCGCCCACCACCACACCCGGCTAATTTTCTGTATTTTTAGTAGAGATGGGGTTTCAGCCATGTTGGTCAGGCTGGTCTCAGACTCCTGACCTCAAGCAGACCACTCACCTCAGCCTCTCAAAGTGCTGGGATTACAGGCTTGAGCCACCTCACCCCATGTTGATATTTAGTCTGAAGTGTTGTATGTCGTACGCAGGACAGTGCTTTCCTAATACTGAGGTATCTTGGGGATGCAAATCAATCAGAAAACTGTTGGACCAGGATTTAAGGAATATATTATCTAGCCTGTGATGAACAACCCATTTCCACTGTTGGAAATACAGGTTTTTAGTGAGTAAATGGCAGTGGCACTTTATTGTGATTCAAGAGATCTTGGTGCTAGTTTTAGTTCTGCCACTACCTGTGCTCCTTAGCAATTCATTTATCTTTTTGGGCCATGTAGCCCTCATCTGAAAAATGATCCCCCAACACATAGACGTAGGTGATCTAGAGTCTATGAGTCTAGGATGCAGATTTTCCTTCTCTTACTAGTCCTTACTGCCTGTAACAATCCCATTTCTCATTCAGATGCCATGAGTATGTTACCTTTCCACTTTCTGCTTTTCTGTTTTATTACAGTGAAATGGTAGATTCATAGGCTAAAAGCCATTTAAGGATCAGTCTAACACAGTCACCCATCTGATGCTCTGGGAGAGCCCACACTGACCTAAATGGGGTTAGCTCTTTGGGAATGAAATACTGCTTTAGATAATTGGATATTCCTGGGTTTCTGTCAGCTAGTGGTAGGAATAGGCCTGAGAGGGAACTGAGAAAAACCCTGGTTCCTAAACTTAGCTTCGAGAACAAGATTTAGTTAGGACGGGCTAGAATTGAGAGACCTCCAGCTCTCCATGAGGTGACTTGAGTTTTTGATACATGTTTTTATTGTATTTGTTTGTTTGTTTGTTTTGGGTTTTTTGAGACAGAGTCTTGTCCTGTCGCCAGGTGGGAGTGCAGTGGCATAATCTCAGCTCACTGCAACCTCCACCTCCTGGATTCAAGCGATTCTCCTGCCTCAGCCTCCCGAGTGGCTAGGACTACAGGTGCCTACCACCACACCCAGCTAATTTTTGTATTTTTAGTAGAGATGGGGTTTCACCATGTTGGCCAGGATGGTCTTGATCTCTTGACCTCGTGATCCGCCCGTCTTGGCCTCCCAAAGTGTTCGGATTACAGGCGTGAACCACCACGCCTGGCCTATTGTATCTTTTTTTAAAAAAATTTATTCTCTCAATTTTTCTGGGTAATTAGTAGGTATATATATTTATGGGGTACATGAGATATTTTGATATAGGCATGCAGTGTGTCATAATCACATCAGAGTAAATGTTATCCATCCCCTCAAGCATTGATTCTTTGTGTTACAAACAACCCAGTTACACTCTTTTAAATTATTATTTACTGTAGTCACCCTGTTGTGCCATCAAATACTAAGTCTTATTCTTCCTAACTTTTTTGGGGGGTATCTGTTAACCATTCACACTCCCTTCCCTACCCCTATTACCCCTCCCAACCTCTGGTAACTATCATTCTACTTTCTGTCTCCATGAGTTCAATTGTTTTAATTTTTAGCTCCCACGAATAAATGATAACATGCAAAGTTTGTCTCTCTGTGCCTGGCTTACTTCACTTAATATAATCTCTACTTCTACTCATGTTGCAAATGACAAGATCTCTTTCTTTTTTTTATGGCTGAATAGTATTCTGCTGTGTATATGTACCACACTTTCTTTATTCATCTGTTGATGGACACTTAGGTTGCTTCCAAGTCTTGACTATTGTGAACAGTGCTGCAGTAAACACGGGAGTGCAGGTATCTCTTTGATATTCTGATTTCCTTCTTTTGGGTATAGACACAGGAGTGGGGTTGTGGAATCATATGCTAGCTTTAGTTTTAGTTTTTTGAGGAACCTCCAAACTGTTCTCCTTAGTGGTTGTATTAATTTACATTCCTGCCAACAATATATAAGGACTCCCTCTCTCCACATCTTCACCAACATTTGTTATTGCCTTTTGTATATAAGCCATTTTAACTGGGGTGAGATGATATCTCATTGTAGTTTTGATTTGCATTTCTCTGATGATCAATGATGTTGATAGATGTTTGCCATTTGTATGTCTTTTTTTGAGAAATGTCTATTCAGATCTTTTGCCCATTTTTCAGTTGGATTATTTGATTTTTTTTCTCATAGAGTTGTTTGAGTCCTTAATATATTCTGGTTATTAATCCCTTGTCAGATGGGTAATTTACAGATATTTTCTGCCACTCTATGGGTTGACTCTTCACTTTCTTAATTATATTCTTTGCTGTGCAGAAGATTTTTAACTTGATGTGATTCCATTTGTCCATTTCTGTTTTGGTTGCCTGTGCTTGTGGGGTATTACTCAAGAAATCTTTGCCCGCTCCAGTGAGAGTTTCCCCAGTGTTTTCTTGTAGTACTTTTGTAGTTTCAGGTCTTAGATTTAAGTCTTTAATCCATTTTTATTTGACTTCTGTAAACAGCAAGAAATAGGGGTTTAGTTTCATTCTTCTGCATATAAATATCCAGTTTCCCTGGCACCGTTTATTGAAGAAACTGTCTTTTCCCCCAACATATGTTCTTGGCACCTTTGTTGAAAGTGAGCTCAGTGTGTATGAATTTGTTTCTGGGTTCTCTATTCTGTTCCATTGGTCTATGTGTCTTTTTATGCCAGTGCTATGCTGCTTTGATTATTATAGCTCTGTAGTATAATTTGAACTCAGGTAATGTAATTTCTCCAGTTTTGTTCTTTTTGCTTAGGATAGCTTTGGCTAGTCTAGGTCTTTTGTGGTTCCACATAAATGTTAGGATTTGTTTTTTCTATTTCTGTGAAGAATGTCATTGGCATTTTAATAGGGATTGCATTGAATCTGTAAATTGCTTTGGTAAGTATGGACATTTTAACAATATTGATTCTAATCCATGAATATGGAATATATTTCCTTTTTTGGTGTTCTTTTCAATTTCTTGCATCCATGATTTATAGTTTTCATTCCAGAAATCTTTCACTCCTTTGGTTAATTCCTAGATATTTTATTTTATCTGTGGCTACTGTAAATGAGATTACTTTTTTATTTTTTCAGATTGTTCACTGTTGGCATAGACAAATGCTACTGATTTTTGTATGTTGATTTTGTATTCTGCAACTTTATGAAATTTATCAGGTTTAATAGTTTTTTGGTGGAGTCTGTAGGTTTTTCCAGATATAAAATCATGTCTTCTGCAAACAAGGATAATTTGACTTCTTCATTTCCAATTCAGATGCCCTTTATTTCATTCTCTGGTCTGATTGTTCTAGTTAGGACTCTCAGTACTATGTTAAATAACAGTGGTGAAAGTGAGCGTCCTTGTCGTGTTCCAGATCCAGGAAAGGCTTTCAGTTTTTCCTCATTCAGTATGATACTAACTGTGGGTCTGTTGTATATGGCTTTTATTATGTTAAGTTCCTTCTGTACCCAGTTTTTCGAGAGTTTTTATCATGAAAGGATGTTGAATTTTATCAAGTGCTTTTTCAGCATCCATTGAAATGATCATGTGGTTTTTGTTCTTCATTCTGGTGATGCTATGTATCACATTGATTGATTCGCATATGTCAAACAATGGTTCCCTCCTTGGGATAAAAACGCACCTGGTTATGGTGAATGACCTTTTTAATGTGTTCTAGATTTGGTTTCCTAGCATTTTGTTGAGGATTTTTGCATCAGTGTTCATCAGGGATATTGACTTGTAGTTTTCTTTTTTTGATGTGTTTTTGTCTGGTTTTGGTGTCGGGGAATACCAGCCTTCTAGAATAAGTTTAAAAATATTCCCTCATCCTCTATTTTTCACAAGTTTGAGTAGGATTGATATTAGTTCTTCTTTAAATGTTTGGTATAATTCAGCAGTGAAGCCATTGGGTCTTGGGCTTTTTTTTTTTCTTGGCTGGGAGAATTTATTACAGCTTCAATCATGTTACTTGTTATTGGTCTGTTTAAGTTTTGAATTTCTTCATGGTTCAGTCTTGGTAGGTTGTATGTTCCTTACTAATTTCTTCACTAACTCACTGGTCATTCAGGAGCATATTGTTTAATGTCCACGTGTTTGTATAGTTTCCAAAATTCCCCTTGTTATTGATTTCTAATTTTATTTCATTGTGGTCAGAGAAGATACTTGATATTATTTCAGTTTTTTGAATGTTTTAAGACATGTTTTGTGACCTAACATATTATCTAGCCTTGAGAATGATCCATGTGCTGAAGAGAAGATTGTGTATTCTGTAGCCATTGGATGAAATGTTCTGTAAATATCTGTTAGATCCATTTGGTCCATAGTGCAGATTAAATCTAATGTTTCTTGATGGAATTTCTGTCTGGATGATCTTTCCATTGGTGAAAGTAAGGCATTGAAGTTTCCAGCTATTATTGTTTTGGGGTCTATCTCTTGTTTTAGCTCTAATAATATTTGCTTTACATATCAGGATGATCCAGTGTTGGGTGCATATATATTTATAATTGTTATATTCTCTTGCTGAATTGACTCCTATCTCACACTTATATGAGACAGAGTATTACCCTATTCTAGGGTAATGACCTTCTTGTCTCTTATAGTTTTTGTCTTGAGATCCATTTTGTCCCATATAACTACTCCTTTTTTGACGGGGGGGGGTTCCATTATCATGGAATATCTTTTTTCATCCCTTTATTTTCGGTCTATGTGTCTCTTTGTTCTTGAATTATGTTTCTTGTAGGCAGTAGATAATTGGGCCTTGGGTTTGTTGTTGTTGTTGTTGTTCTTTTTCTTTGTTTTGTTTTGTTTCGTTTTGTTTTTGAGACGGAGGCTCGCTCTGTCACCCAGGCTGGAGTGCAGTGGCACGATCTCTGCTCACTGCAAGCTCTACCTCCCAGGTTCACACCATTCTCCTTCCTCAGCCTCCCGAGTAGCTGGGACTACAGACACCCACCACCACGCCTGTTTAATTTTTGTATTTTTAGTAGAGATGGGGTTTCACCATGTTACCAGGATGGTCTCGATCTCCTGATCTCATGATCCACCCACTTTGGCCTCCCAAAAGTGCTGGGATTACAGGTGTGAGCCACCATGCCCGGCCTGTTTTTTTTTTTTTTTTAATCCATTTAGCCACTTTATATGTCTTTTGATTGAAGAGTTTAGTTCATTTACATTCAGTGTTATTATTGATAAGTAAGCACCTACTCCTGCCATTTTGTTATTTGTTTTCTGGTTGTTTTGTGGTTTTCTCTTCCTTTGTTTTCCCTCCTGTCTTCCTTTTATTGAAAGTCGATTTTCTCAGGTGGTATGATTTAATTTCTTACTTTTTGTTTCTTGTGTGTCCATTCTTGTGTATTTTTTGTTTGTTTGTTTGAGTTTACCATGAGGCTTGCAAATTCTCTCTTAAAACCTATTATTTTAAACTGGTGACAACTTAACATTGATTGCATAAATAAGCAAACTAACAAGTATAAAGACGACTAATAAAAACTCTGCACTTCAACGTCATCCCCCTGCTTTTTAACTTATTGTTGTTTCTATTTATCTTATTTTACTGTCTCTTTAAAAGTTATAGTTATTCTTATTTTTATTTGTTTATTTTTTTGAAACAGAATTTCGCTCTCTTCACCCAGACTAGAGTGCAATGGCATGATCTCGGCTCACTGCAACCTCTGCCTCCTGGGTTCAAGCGGTTCTCCTGCCTTAGCCTCCCGAGTAGCTGGGATTACAGACACCTGCCACCATGCCCAGCTAATTTTTGTAGTTTTAGTAGAGATGGGGTTTTACCATGTTGGCCAGATTGGTCTCCAACTCCTGACCTTGAGTGATCCACCTGCCTTGGCTTCCCAAAGTGTTGAGATTACAGGTGTGAGCCACCACGCCTGGCCCATAGTTATTTTTTATTGGTTCATCTTTTAGTCTTTGTGCCTAAGATAAGAATAGTTTATACCCCACAATTACAGTGTTACAATATTCTGTGTTTTTTTGTGTACTTATTACTGGTGAGTTTTGTACCTTCAGGTGATTTCTTATTGCTCATTTAACATCTCTCCTCTCCTTCTCCCTCTCCGTCTCCCTCTCCATCTCCTCTTTTTTTCTTTTCTTTCTCCTCAAAGTATTGATCTTGTCCCCCAGGCTGGAGTGCAATGGCGCGATCTTGGCTCATTGCAACCTCCGCCTCCCGGGTTCAAGCAATTCTCCTGTCTCAGCCTCCTGAGTAGCTAGGATTACAGGTGCCTGCCACCATGCGTGGCTAATTTTTGTATTTTAAGTAGAGACTGGGTTTCACCATGTTGGCCAGGGTGGTCTCGAACTCCTGACCCCAGGTAATCCACCTGCCTCGGCCTCCCAAAGTGCTGGAATTACAGGCATGAGCCACCATGCCCGGCCTCCTTTTCTTTCAAATTTAAGAACTCTCTTTAGCATTTCTTGTAGAACAGGTCTGGTGGTGATGAAATCCTTCAACTTTTGTTTGGAAAAGTCTTTATTTCTCCTTCATGTATGAAGGATATTTTCACTGGATATGCTATTCTAGGGTAAAAGATTTTTTTTTTCCTTCAGTACTTTAAATATGTCATATCACTCTCTCCTGGCCTGTAAGAGTTCTGCTGAAAAGTCTGCTGCTAGACATATTGGAGCTCTATTGTATGTTATTTGTTTCTTTTCTCTTGCTGCTTTTAGGACCCTTTTCTTTATCCTTGACCTTTGAGAATTTGATTATTAAATGCCTTGAGGTAGTCTTCTTTGGGTGAAATCTGCTTGGTGTTCTGTAACCTTCTTGTATTTGAATGTTATATTTTCCTAGGTTTGGGAAGTTCTCTGTTATTTATCCCTTTGAATACATTTTCTACCTCTGTCTCTTTCTCTACTTCCTCTTCAAGGCCAATAACTCTTAGATATGACCCTTTAAAGTTCTTTTCTAGATATTGTAGATGTGCTTCATTTTAAAAAATTCTCTTTTCTCTTGTCTCCTCTGACTGTATATTTTCAAACAGCCTGTCTCAAAGCTCACTAATTCTCTGCTTGATCAATTCTGCTAGCAGGAGATTCTGATGCATTCTTCAGTATGTCCATTGTATTCTTCAACTCCAGAATTTCTGCTTGATTTTTAAAAATCATTTCAATCTCTTTGTTCAGTTTATCTGATAGAATTCTGAATTCCTTTTCCTTGTTATTTTAGATTTCTTTGAGTTTCCTCAAAACAGCTATTTTGAGATACCTGTCTGAAAGGTCACGTATCTCTGTTTCTTCAGGATTTGTCTCTGGTGCCTTACTTAGTTCATTTGGTGAGATCATGTTTTCCTGGATGGTCTTGATATTTGTAGATATTTATTGATGTCTGGGCATTGAAAAGTTAGGTTTTGTTTTGTTTTGAGACAGGGTCTCATTCTGTTGCCCAGGCTGGAGTGCAGTGGAGCAGTCTTGGCTCACTGCAGCCATGACCTCCCTGACTAAATCAATCCTCCCACTCAACCTCTCGAGTAGCTGGGACTACAGGCATGCACCACCACATCCAGCTACTTTTTGTATTTTTTCTTTTTCTTTCTTTTTTTTTTTTTTTTTAGAGACAGGGTTTTGCGATGTTGCCCAGGCTGACCTTGAACTCCTGGGCTCAAGCAGTCTGCCTGCCTTGGCTTTCCAAAGTTCTGGGATTAAAGGCATGAGCCACCATACCCAGCCTGAAGAGTTAGGTATTTACTGTAATCTTCACAGTATGGGCTTGTTTGTACCCATCTTTGGGAAGGTTTCCAAATATTTGAATGGACTTGGGTGTTGTGATCTAAGCCATATCTGCATTAGGGAGCACCCTAAGCCCAGTAATACTGTTTCTTGAAGACTTGTAGAGGTCCTGTCTTGCTAATGTTGGCTAAAATCCAGAATTCTCTGGATTACCAGACAGAGACTCTGTTATCTCCCCTTACTTTCTCCAAACACATGGGGTCTCTCTCTCTCTGTGCTGAGCTGCCTAGAGCTGGGAGTGGGGTGACACAGTTGTTACTGGAAAGGGCTCCTGATCCAGACCCCAAAAGAGAGTTCTTGGATCTCGTGCAAGGAAGAATTCAGGGTGAGTCCACAGTGCAAAGTGAAAGTAAGTTTATTAAGAAAGTAAAGGAATAAAGAATGGCTACTTCACAGACAGAGCAGCCCCGAGGGCTGCTGGTTGCCCATTTTTATGGTTATTTCTTAATGATATGCTAAACAAGGGGCAGATTATTCATGCCTCCCCTTTTTAGATCATATATGGTATCTTCCTGACGTTGCTATGGCATTTGTACACTGTCATGGTGCTGGTGGCAGTGTAGCAGTGACAATGACCAGAGGTCACTCTTGTTGCCCTCTTGGTTTTGGTGGGTTTTAGCTGGCTTCTTTACTGCAACCAGTTTTATCAGCAAAGTCTTTATGACCTATATCTTGTGCCGACCTCCTATCTTACTCTGTGATTTAGAATGTCTGACCTCCTGGGAATATAGCCCAGCAGGTATCTTAGCCTTATTTTACCCAGTCCCTATTTAAGGAATTGCTCTGGCTCAAATGCCTCTTGACACAATCACCCCTACGGTCACCACCACTGGGACTCCGCTGGCTCAGACCTGAATCCAACACAGCACTGGGTCTTGCCCAGTGCCCACTGAAGCCACTCCCTGGCTACTGCCTATCTTCACTCAAGACCTTAGGACTCTACAATCAGCAGGTGGCAAGGCAAGCCAGGCTTGTGTCCTTCCTTTCAGTGCAGTGAGTTCCCCTAAGGCTGGAGCAGGTCCAGAGATGCCATCCAGGTGCCAGGGACTGGAGATTGAAAACCTTAGAAATCTACCTGGTTCTCTGTTCTACTGCAGCTAAGCTGGCACTCAAGCCACAAGATAAAGTTCCTCCTACTCTTCCTTCCCCTTTCCACAACCACTGCCACCATAGGCCCGTGGGTAGTACAGCCAGGGTACTGCCAATGTTCACTTAAGGCCCAAGGGTCTTCAGTCAGCTCATGGTGAATGCTACCAGACCTGAGACTCACTCTTCAGGGAAGTGGGCTTGCCTCTGGCCCAGAGCAGGTCCAGAAATGCCGTCTAAGAGCCAGTGACTGGAATGGGAGACCCCAGGAGCCTGCTCAGTGCTCTACCCTCTGTGGCCGAACGGGTACCTGATGTTTGGTTCTTACAAAGGTGGCTTTTTTGTGTAGATGCTAAATTTGGTGTGCCTGTTGGAGGTTGGAGATGATCAGTAGCAGCTTGGATCTGGCCATTTTCTCTGCCCCCCTCTCCTATTACAACTTTTAATTTAATGATTCTATAAGCATCTCTCACCTCTGGGGAAACTTTTCTCTAAGACGAATATGATGAAATATGTTGAGAGATAGTGTTCATTTCCTAGTGGATGTTCCCTTTCTAACCTGCTTGTTTGATCTTAGATCTGCTGTTCCCTACTGTTTTATCAAGAGTATGATATTAGTGTATTTATAAAGTTACGTGAGATGTACATAAATAGGTAACAGTCATGCATCATTTAATGACAGGGATACATTCTGAGAAATGCATCCTTGGGCGATTTCATCATCATGGGAACATCAGAGTGTACTTATGCAAACCTAGATGGCATAGCCTGTTACACACCTAGGCTATGTTGTATAGCCTATTGTTCGTACACTACAAACCTATACAGTATCTTACTATATTGAATACTGTAGGAAGTTGCAACACTATGGTAAGTTTTTGTGTATCTAAACATGTATAATGTACAGTAAAAATATAGTAACTCAGATATGAGCATCTTCTCCCATACCCAGATCCATAGGCCTGTGATGAGAATCAATGGAAATTTTTTATGCAGGTGGTAGGTTTCACCCCACAGAAAAGTGATAGAGAATAATGTATTTTCTCTGTATACAGAAAAGAGGTAGCCACCCACTTCCTCTTCCAAAAAGAGAGAGAAAAACTTTTACTCCTTTGAGACAGGATAAGAAGAATCTTGAGTTCTTAAAACCATTTGGAATGTAAACATGACTTTCCAAGGGCCAGATAAACATCTCCATCATGGAGAGAGTGGAGAAGTTATTATCAGAAGATGTTTCTAAGGTCTAGGCTTCTGTAAATACCCAGAGAGAGTCTTCCTGGCACTTTGGAACTTAGCCTAGGGGCCTATTCTGGGCTCTAACCATTTGACTCACTTGTAGAGATAAGAGAAGTTTTATCATCCTTTTGGTTTAGACAAGTTAAGTAGACAAATGGCTACAGAGCTAATCCTCAGGTTATGTGAAAAGTAAGATGCTTCTAGGGGAAGTGAAAGCAAATTCTCTTTTTTTTTTTTTTTTTTTTGAGACGGAGTCTAGCTCTGTTGCCCAGGCTGGAGTGCAGTGGCTGGATCTCAGCTCACTGCAAGCCCCGCCTCCCGGGTTCACACCATTCTCCTGCCTCAGCCTCCCGAGTAGCTGGGAGTACAGGTGCCCGCCACCTCACCCGGCTAATTTTTTTTGTATTTTAGTAGAGACGGGGTTTCACCGTGTTAGCCAGGATGGTCTCGATCTCCTGAACTCGTGATCCGCCCGTCTCGGCCTCCCAAAGTGCTGGGATTACAGGCTTGAGCCACCGCGCCCGGCCGAAAGCAAATTCTCTAGCTTTTGGTGTATATATTTCCATGTCTCAGGAGGCTAGGGCTTTTTACAGAAGCTAAGCAAAATCCAGAGAAGTCTTATTTCCCCATATCTACAAAGAATACTTACACAATTCTGATGTTCCCTATTATTTAACAACAAAAAAATTGTGACTTAGTGGAGATAATAGGGATATTCAATTACTTATATATCATGCAAGTGAGGATTTCTCAAAATTAGGACCAAACCTCACTACAGTTCAAATAGAAGCCACAATCTAGACATTTAGTTCTTTCTCTCTCTTCTTCTTTTCTCTCTGGTTAAAAAAAAAAGGCTGATGATTTGAAGGCCATTTCTTTTTATTGGTATGGTTCATGCTTGTGAAAATGAAGCAGATGGCAAACTGGGGCATTTTAAATTCCACTGCTGGCTAAAACTATAAGAAGAAGATAAAGCCCTATGATGATGCTGCATTGATCAAGTGATTAAAATGAAAGAACATTTTGTAACATAGAATTTCTCTTGATCTCCTTGACTAGGCTTGTAGTGTGAAAATTTTAGAATAACTCATTTAAAACAGACTGCTTGTTAATTTTGTCTCCATTAATTATGTTAGTCTTGGGGCGTATTAGTCTGTGTAGTCTGCTGTAACAAAATATTATAGATTGGGTGGCTTATAAAGAGACATTTATTTCTCACATTCCACGAGGCTGGAAAGTCTAAGATCAAGGTGTGGGAAGATTGTTTTCCTATCGAGGGCTCTCTTCCTGGCTTGCAGATGGCCACCTTGTTGCATTTCTTCAACAGCAGGAGAGAGAAAGCTCTGGTATTTCTTCCTCCTCCTTTTTTTTTTTTTTTTTTTTTGAGGTAGAGTCTCACTCAGCCAACCACGCAGGCTGGAGTGCAGTGGTGTGATCCCGGCTCACTGCAACCACTGTCTCCCAGGTTCAAGTGATTCTCCCGTCTCAGCCTCCCGAGTAGCTGGGATTACAGGCACCTGCCATCATGCCTAGCTAAATTTTGTATTTTAGTAGATACGGGATTTCACCATGTTGGCCAGGCTGGTCTTGAACTCCTGACTTCAGGTGATCTGCCTGCCTCGGCCTCCCAAAGTGCTAGGATTACAGGTGTGAGCCACCACACCTGGCCTCTTCCTCTTCTTTTAAAGGCCACTAATCTCATCATGGGGGCTCCATACTCATGAGCTCTTCTAAACCTAATTATCTCTCAAAGGCTCAATCTCCTAATAGCAACACATTGGGAGTTAGGGCTGCAACATATAAATGGGGGGAGAGGGGGACATACATATATTTATTTCATAACAGAAGACCTGGGATGATTTCCAGTAAAAGATGTCAGGCTTGACAAATACATAAATTTCCTTCCTGAAATCCTAACAAGAATACAGGAATTAAAAAATATATCAGCCCACAAGGATAGGATAAACAGATTGGGAAAGGAGACAATGGCAACAAAGTATTGGAGTAGAAAGTAGAGGGACAAATAGTAACAAGCTTCTATTAATTATCTACTATTGCTATGTAATGTTGCCCAACAAAATGTGCCAAACCTTGGTGGCTCAAATGGCACACATTTATTAGCTCAGTTTCTGTAGTCTAGGAATCCAGGTATGCTGAAGTCTCTCGCAGGCTGAAATCATGGTGTTGGCTGGAACTGTAGTCATTAAAGGCTGTTGCAAAGCTTTCAGGTACACTCACTGGTTGTTGGCTGGATTCAGTTCTTTACAGGGGAATGGGCTTTAGACTTCCTTTCTGTTGCCCAGTAGTTGCCCTCAATTTACTGCCACCTGGTCCTCTTCAACATGGATGGAAGCTTGTTTCATCAAAGTATGCAAGCTGATAGACAACAGAGCGAATCTAGCAGACAGACGTCATTCATTTGTTGTGTAATCATGGAAGACGCAGCCCATCATTTTCTCTGTACCATTTAATAGAAGCACATCACTGGGTCCTGCCCACATTCAAGAGGAAGAAATTACACTTACGTAAGGGTCAGAATACCAGGAGGCAGGATCACTGAGTGCCATACTCTTAAAAAAATTAAAGTATTTATTGAGATAACTTCAGATTCACAGGCAGTTTGTGAGAAATAATACAGAGAAATCTGGTATATACTCTATCCATTTTCCCCCAAAGGTAACATTTGGCAAAACTGTAGTATAATATCACAACCTGGATATTGACTGATATTGAAGTTGATATAATCCACCAATCTTATTTATATTGCCCCAGTTTTACTTGTGCTTGTGTGCATGAGTTTACTTCTGTATACTTTTATCATGTGTAGGTTCATGTATCCACCACCACAATCAGAGATTGCTAATGTTAGAGGACTGTATTTGAAAGCTGCATGCAACAGTCTACCCAATGGTTCACAATGCAAAACAATACTGGTTCATAATGCAAAAATACATTAACCCCCTCCCAGTGCCCCCAAATTGTCAGCCCAAAGTCCAGAACATTACAGCGTCAGCTCAAAGTTCAGAATTGTGCCATTTGAATCAGTATTGAGTACAGCTCCAAATACAGTCTCTTTCCATCTATAAACCCATGCTATAGGATTGAGGAGTGAATGTTTGTGTCACCTAAATTCATCTGTGGAAACCTTAAGCCTCAATGGAGGCTTTTGGAGATAGGACCCTTGAGAAGTAATTAGGTCATGAGGATACAGCTCTCATGGTTGGATTAGTGCCTTTACAAGAAGAAACAAGATGGAGTTGCTTCCTCTTTCTGCACTCCGCTGTGTGAGGACACAGAATAAGATAGCCATCTGCAAACTCAGAAGATGACCCACACCAGAACCGAACATGCAGGCACCCTAATGAACTTCTAAGCCTCCAGAACTGTGAGAAATAAATTTCTGTTGTTTAAGCCACTTAGTCTGTGGTTTTCTGTTACAGCATCCTGTATCGACTGAGAGCCCCAGGGACTCAAGGTTGTGCTTGTGGTTTTCATCTTGTTTTTGCATTTCCCCACTTTGCATCCATCCTTTCCTGACGTCCTGCCCTGTGGACCTCAGCTCTAGAATCAGACATGAAGAAAACAGCCTTTAGAGACTGCTTAACCAGTTTCCACAGTTGCACAACTCCAAGTCTTTGTAACAAATCTTTGTATAGTCACACATGCACATTCATAGTAGTTGCTTCTCTGGATGAACCCAACTGATACACAGCACAGAAAGCTTATCATTAGGCAGCAGTGGGAAAAGCTATGAATCAACCAGTTTATACCATTTAACCTTAGGATTTGACAGAACAAGTGCTTTCAGAAATATGGGGTAAATTGTAGGCTAGAAGCATGATAATTGGTTGAAATTCTGCTCAAGAAGCTATTAGATTCCAAACTGTTTTTCTACTCTGCACAGCTGGGCAAGTGCTCTCTTTCCCACCTGGAAGGAATTTCAAAGTTTTATTTCTTTAGACTTGATGATACCTGACACAGTTGAGAGCCTGCATACTCTGTGGAAAACAACTGGGTGAAAGTTAACTTAGTGAAGTTGAACCATGTTTCTTTACCCATATTGCAGATGTCGACCCCCAGGATTATACCTTCCAAGCAGATGAGAAGAGTCTTTTTGTGGGGAATATGGCCAACCCAAAAGAAGGGACTTGAGGATATTGGCATTGTATGAAATCCTCAACAATATTACTATCATAGATGTGAATTTATTTGATAGGTCTCAGCAAGCTAAAACAAAGATTTCATTTAAAGAAGGTGGTTTTAGGACAAGTATACTAATCAAAGAGTCTTCCTTTATCAGTGAAAGACTCTTTTCCAAATGCACATCTGAGAAGGGTCACTATATGTAGTGCTGAGGGAGAGGGGACTTTTGACTAGAAACACCTGTCAGTCCACATCAGTGCTGGTGATCAATGAATGACAGGTGTCACCACCTGTGCACCGTCATGTTCATTTGGGACAAGAAAAGGAAGTACCTCCAACATGGTGAGTAGTTAACTTTTGAAACTGGTTACCACAGAAAGGGCATCGGCCAAAAATTTCAGTTCCAAAAGGATATATGTGAAGTGATGAGTGATAGATCCATAGTGCCTCACAGTTCTCATTTAGTAAACATTTGCAGAGTGAATAAATAAATATTTTGCTACTTGTTTTTTCCCTTCAGTGCATATTTCTAGATTGTCTTTTAATTAACTTATTTCCTTTCCCAGGAACCAGCTTTGCTTAAATTGTAGCTACCTCCTGCTGGAGAATTCTGCATTTTATTTTTACTGCTTTATCCTAGTAATTGGACAATTTTTATGCTTTTTATGCCTTTATTATGTATACTATCCTGGCTAATGTACCTTTCACTTCTATGAATCTTGCAGAGATTTCTTCACAGTACCCTACCTCTAGTGGAATATGCACAATGGGGCTGTATTGTCCAAGTCGTAAGCCATTTATTACCCAACAGAATAACCAGCTGTGAGAAGAAAACATAGCCCTAAACCTTGTCATCCTCTCCTTTCATGTAGCCCAGCTCTATTTTGCTTTTACTTGGACCTGACACTTTAAACATGTTTAACTTCACCTGTCTTGCTGACTTTTGGATTTTCTTGAGAGAGTTGCAGCCGTAGGTCTTTCTTTTAAGAAATTTCAGTACAGAAAAGGAAAACCTCTTTTAATTCCAGCATTCAGAAATAACCATATTAATATTTTGGTATCTTTCCTTCCAATCTTCTCTATGCACAAGCATGTTTGTATATAATATGTTCTTAAAAACGTGTACTACAATCAGAAGTACAAAAGTATAAAATATACTTTCTATAGATTTGCCCTCTTCCAAAAAAGCAAGAACATGTATTAAAATTGCAAATTATGTATTTTAGGTACAGTTAGTGTTTATGGATTTCCAGTATTTGAACATGGGCTTTTAGTTTTTAAATTTATAACCAAATATATGCATATTCAGTTGGCCAAAGCCTGAATATCTAATTCTATGTTATGTTAGTCACCATTCTTTGCACCTCTAGTTGATTTCCTTCTTTGTCCTAGCCATATTGTTGTGATCTCTCTGCTTTGTAACAAACACTACTATCAGCATTTTGATTTACCTTTCTTCACTGTTTTATAAAATAATGATTTATGCAAATTAATAGACCCAATTTGCCTCAACTCTGGCACAGATACTTGCAAAACTGGCCTATTGGCTGGTATAGGATCATTCTAAGTGTTTACTCCCTTAGCTCGTTGTTTTTACTTGTGGTACTCTTTGCATTTTGGTAGGGCAATTTTTTGGTATGTTCTGTTTAGTGCATTGCAGAATGTTTATCATCTCTGACCTTGTATACTAAATGTTTTTAGCACCCATCAGTCAATATGATAACCAAATAAGGCTCCCCACACATTTCCACATTTAGTGTGTGTGGGATGGGAGGGACGACCATGGCTGGGTAGCTGATGCATTGAAGTCCAAATTTCATGTAAAGGTAGCTTAGAAGTGAAAATGTATAATTATGGAAGTGCTGGTTTTGAAATTTAAGAAACTTGAAGACCACAATTGCAATAACATTATGTATAGTTTGGGGTCTAAAGTTTTTCAAAGTATCATTGTCATGAATCTTTTCTTGTATCATTAATACTTTCTTGAAAGCAATTGTAATGAATGCATAATAATCATATGTTACAGATTCATAATTAACCCTTCTATTATTATTGGACAATTGTTTTCAATTTTTTGCTGTTATAAATAATGTTGCAGTTAACATCTTTATAGATAAAATCTAATTATGTATTAAACCTACCATAAGAAATACGTAAAAATTTTATTTTCTCTACTTTTGATCTCTTTTTATACCTACTTTAGGTAAAGATGTTCTCAGAGTTACTTGGGGAAGATCAGGATAAGAGTAGCTTCTCTTTATTTCTTGGAAAGGCCTGGGAAGTCTTGTTTTCACATGTAACTTCTTGTATTTGTAGGAGATGCCTTTGGCCCTTGCATGCATCCATTTTTGCCCACCTCTGATTTCATCTGTAACTGGTGGATAGTTTCTTAAAAATTCGGACTCACCTTCCATTGCTGGTGTTTCATCTGCTCAATGCCTTCTTCAGCAGCACAGGAACTGGGGAGTTTGCTGAGCCTGTGTACCAAGTGTAGCAGGGGAAGGCTGTGAAGTTAATACCCCTCCTTCCCCTGTCTACCTACCTTCTGCTCCCATATCAGGGAGCTGAGGACAACCCTCATATGGCTAAATAAATGTTTCAGCCTCTTGTCTTTCAGATGGACAATTGTGAGTGATATTCTAAGTGCTACTCATAGGTACTGGCAGAATGAGTTCCCTGTTGTCTCTAGCAGTGACCTCAGTAATGCTCTTACATTAGCTCTTCTTCCTTCCCATATCATGCCTCCCATTCTCTTTCTCCTGCTTTATAAGATGACCTCCCAGAGAAGTTACTACACCCAAATCCTTGTCTTAGGCTCTGCTTTTGGGGAAACCCAAACTAAGATTCGTATGTTAGGGCTTTTTTGTTTACTATGCTTCTTCTTAAATTCATATGATATACTTTAACCTAACTAAATGGCAAGTGAGAAAACAGCCTGGTAACAGATTATAATTAGCAAAGATAACAAAATCAGTGGGCCAAAGTTAAATAGAACCTATAGGGGAAATAAAATATCATATGACCTAACCGAAGGTATTATTTTCTAGTAAATACCATTAGTCTTTAAATAGTTACATAGTCTGAAATGTGCTTAGAAGTAATGGTCTTTTTCTATAGAATCTTTCTTGCTTATTACTTACATGCAATAAATAAAATTGCCAACATAACAATAAGTTTTTAGAAGATGCACTTATTACCCTCTGTAAATGTACACACCAGAAATCCCAGTTGGTTTCAAGTTCATTATTGAACATTAAACCTCTTTACCTACCTACCTACCTACCTATTTATTGAGATGGAGTCTTGCTCTCTCACCCTGGCTGGAGTGCAAAGATGTGATCTTGGCTCACTGCACCCTCTGCCTCCCAGGTTCAAGCAATTCTCCTGCCTCAGCCTCCCGAGTGGCTAGGATTACAGGTGCCTGCCACCACATCCAGCTAATTTTTTTGTATTTTTAGTAGAGACACAGTTTCAAATGTTGGCTGGGCTGATCTCAAACTGCTGGCCTCAGGTGATCCGCCCGCCTTGGCTTCCCAAAGTGCTGAGATCACAGGCATAAGCCACCATGCCTGGACCATTAAACCTCTTTCTATGATGTGTTGCTCTTCTTGAAAGTAACAAAGGCTGGATGCGGTGGCTTATGACTGTAATCCCAGCACTTTGGGAGGCTGAGGCAGGCGGATCACAAGGTCAGGAGTTCAAGACCAGCCTGGCCAACATCATGAAACCCCATCTCTACTAAAAATACAAAAATTAGCAGGGCATGGTGGCACACACCTGTAGTCACAGCTAATCAGGAGGCTGAGGCAGGAGAATCACTTGAACCTGGGAGGTGGAGGTTGCAGTGAGCTGAGATCACGCCATTGCATTCCAGTCTGGTGACTGAGCGGGCCTCCGTCTTGAAAAAATAAAAGATAAAAATAACAAAGCTTTTAGATCATCAGTACATTAGTCTATAATTGTATTTTGGGAACATGTTCCTTCTGCCTGAGAAATAATAATAATAGTTACAGTAATAGTGATATTGTGGCATATATCACTTTACACAAAGCCTGCTCATCTTTAATGCTGTGTCAGCCTTGTGAAGTAGGTACTGTTATCCCCATTGTGTAGATAAGGACACTGAGGTTTAGAGAAGTTAAGGTACCTATGTCACATAGCTATGGAGTGACAGTGTGGATACCCATCCCTGCCTGCCTAACTGAGCTCTGCCTTTAAACTCTTCATGCCAGTTCCCTGTCTCATCAGATAGTTTCTGAGGCCTCTAGGGATCAGTCTGATATCCCTAAGGACCGTGTTGGAGGAACTGTGAGTGGATTCATGGTCAACTACCAAGCGTTCTGTTCCTTCTCGTTTTGCTCACAGGCACAACAAATGCCAGACAGATGCCTCGATTACTTCTAACTGCAATGTAAATTTAAATTCTGATATCCCAAAACAGAGGTTTTCAGAGGGGCGAATCCAGGCACACTAACTTCAGTAACAGGTCAGAAGTGAGGCCTGTCTGTACATTCTGATTTCTTTCTTTATGGCACACTGTGGGCAGGAAATAGTTCCTCACTGGACAGTACTAATTATGATAAATTATTGTATCAGAATTTTATTCAATTATAGAAGGATTTTAGTTGCCCCCCACTTACCCCTAAAATTTATTGTACATGTGCCCTAAAGAGCTATTTATGAGGAAACTTCAAGTAACATACTAGATGTAACAGGAGAAGGCAGTAGAAGACAAGTGTTTGCTGAGAGCCTCCCAAGTGCTAGGTGTTATAATCTCATGTATGTATAAATTAGCATTCAGTTTTTATCATAACTGCCTCTGTGCATTAATGATCCTATGGCAATAATTTTGTTTTTCTCTTTGTTGTTGATGTAAAGAGACTGGCAGTTGATTAACAGTAAAGACTATTGATTATATTAATAACATATTGTCTTCATGATGCTTTATAATTCACAAAGCCCGTTCCTCTAAGCTTTTGAGCAACTCCAGGTAGACAAGAGGCATCTTTATCCCAACTTTTACAGGTTATGGGACTGAAGGTCAGAAAGCTCAAAGAACAGGAACTTCAACATTCTTGTTTTATTTTTTTCCAAGATGGAGTCTCTCTGTGTCACCCAGGCTGGAGTGCAGTTGCTCCCTCTCGGCTCACTGTAACCTCTGCCTCCCAGGTTCAAGTGATTATCCTGCCTCAGCCTCCTGAGTAGCTGGGATTACAGGCGCATGCCACCATGCCTGGCTAATTTTTGTATTTTTTTTTAGTAGAGATGGGGTTTCACCATGTTGGTAAGGCTGGTCTCGAACTCTTGACCTCGTGAGCCACCCACCTTGCCCTCCCAAAGTGCTGGGATTGCAGGTGTGAGCCACTGCGCCTGGCCCCCTCATTCTTCTAACTTTTAGGCCACAGTAAATTTTACCAGTTTGATTGAATTTTGTTGTTTTTCAATGGCTATTAATAGACTGAATTGGTTGGAAGGGAAGAATGGGATGAGGAGTAATGATTGAGATACTATAAAGAGTTTAGTTGGCCGGGCGCGGTGGCTCAAGCCTGTAATCCCAGCACTTTGGGAGGCCGAGACGGGTGGATCACGAGGTCAGGAGATCGAGACCATCCTGGCTAACATGGTGAAACCTCATCTCTACTAAAAAGTACAAAAAACTAGCCAGGCGAGGTGGCCGGTGCCTGTAGTCCCAGCTACTCCGGAGCCTGAGGCAGGAGAATGGCGTAAACCCGAGAGGCGGAGCTTGCAGTGAGCTGAGATCCAGCCACTGCACTCCAGCCTGGGTGACAGAGCCAGACTCCGTCTCAAAAAAAAAAAAAAAAAAAAAAAGTTTAGTTGATTCCATAACTGTTACAAATTATACAGTTGAAGGCTACTGTTAGCGTTGGGTGGTACAAAGAGTTTATATACTCATCCTCCATCTTTACCCTGCATATTTTAGAGAAAAAAAGGGATTACCCTAATTATTACTAATATATCACACAGATATGTTACAAGATAGATGAATGCAAATGACACTTTGAAATGCTTGGAAGAAAAAGGACATGAATTTAAGTCAGCAGTATTGAATTACAATACCCTGAGAGAAAGGAACATAATATTCTACAGTGGCTATACACAGAAGAAATAAAGCAAACTTTATCCCTTAAGCTTCTATACTGTAATAAAATAAGAGGCAGAGTATATTAAATACAGCATTATTATTTTGTACTTGGCCTGCATAATGTCAAGTCACAAAATTATAATGTCACTACAAGTTATTGCCAAGGGATAATTAAATTACAATGAAATGACTAGTGTACTTACACCTCTGTTGTTCATCCATAGAAAACATGAAACTTGAATAATGTGGGGATTTTAGGACATTTTTATTTTTATTTTTTGAGGTGGAGTCTCACTCCATCACCCATGCTGGAGTGCAGAGGCGCTGGAGTGCAGAGGCACGATCTTGGCTCACTTTAACCGCTGCCTCTCAGGTTCAAGCAATTCTCCTGCCTCAGCCTCCCAAGTAGCTGGGATTACAGGTGCTTGCCACCATGCCCGGCTACTTTTTGTATTTTTAGTAGAGATGGAGTTTCACCATGTTGGCCAGGCTGGTCTCCAACTCCTGACCTCAACTGATATCCCCGCCTTGGCCTCCCAAAGTGCTGGGATTACAGGCGTGAGCCACTGTGCCCAGTGACCATTTTTAATAAATATATGTATTTGTTCTCAATTACAAAAGGACAACATGCTGCTTGTAAAAAGAACTTGAAGAATCAGGTGTTAGAAAGCAAAGACAAAAGTCTGTTCTCTACATTGCCTCTCACTTCACACATCCTATGGCAACCTGTAGTGTATATTTGTTTATTTTAAATAAAAATTTTTTTAATAAGGGATAGAAAATCTAATGCTTCTGAAATTTGGGAGAAAATATGTAAAATAACCAAATTATTTATTGGCCAAGAGATTTCAATGGATGGAAACTGAAAGTTAAAGAAAATCTACTAAGAAAGATCTCTGGAACTTTAAGATTTTGAAAAGCAATCCTGGACTGCAAGGATGTTTCATTTCTTGTAGAAATGTCAGTTTGATTTAAAATTGAGGATCTCTGAGGCACTTTAAAATCCAATAATTGAGATTGTAATTTTGATAAAATCTACTCCAATCACTTCAAGATTAAATCTATGTATGCCTCCATGGGTGTGCCCACAGCACCCCAAACTTAATCCATCATAGACCTTATCACACGGTCCCTGATTTATGATGACTTTGACTTTATGATGATGTGAAGCAATGTGCATTTGGTGGAAACTGTACTTTGAATTTTGATCTGTTCCGGGGTTAGCAATATGCAGTACAATACTCTCTGTCGATGTTGGGCAGCAGCAGCAAGCCACAGCTCTCAGCCAGCCACACATCACGCAGGTAAACAACACTCCCCTGTGTACTGTGTGACTGGCGTTTCTTGGACATTGTGTTTTGTGCTTTTGCATCCTGTCATGTTTAGTATACTCATCTATGCCTCCTGCTTCTGTTGAGAAGAAGAGGAAGGCAATTACTCTTGAGATGAAACTCAAGATAATTGCCCTACATGAAGGCAGCAAGTGATTAATGGCCATTGCACAAGAGTTGGGACTTTTCATGATCCATGATGTCAACCATCTTAAAGGATAAGAAGTGAATCAGTGAGGCGGTGAAATCGTCAGCATTCGTTAAATCCACTATCATCACGAAGAAAAGAGCTTGGCTGATTGATAATACGGAAAAATTACTTGTCATGTGGATGTAAGACCTAATACGGAAAAATTACTTGTCATGTGGATGTAAGACCAGATATAGATGGGCATACTACTTACTGATGATGCCAGCTAGGGCAAGAAGTGTTTTCAATTACACTAAAAGAGTGAATGAATGTGTTGATGATCCTGTATATACACAAGTGTTTATGTCAAGTCATGGCTGATTCTAGTGCTTCAAAAGGCATCGTAATTTTCTTAATGTGAAGGTCAGCAGAGAGGCAGCAAGTGCTGATACTGAATGTGTCAAAGCTTTTAGGAAGAGCTGTAGAGGATAATTGTGGATAATAAATACTTCCCAGGACAAATATTTTGTGTCAATAAAATAAGGTTGTTCTGGAAGCATATGCCAGAGCATACATGCATTTATCAAGAACTTAAGGCATTCAGACTGTGTAATGCTGCTTTTGGGTGGAAATGTTGCAGGGTTCAAATTAAAGCTTTTCGTAATTTACAACTCAGGGAACCTGAAAACACTGAACAAGTGAGCAAGCATTCACTTCTCATTTATTATCACCATACCAAGAAACCCTGGAGGACCTCAGCATTGTTTGAAGACTGGCTTTTGAACTGTTTTTTATTCCACAGGCAAGAGAATATTGTAAGCAAAAAACCACTTCATTCAATATTTTTTATTTTTAGAGAGACAGAGTCTTGCTCTGTCACCCAGGCTGGAGTGCAATGACATGATCATAGCTCACTGTAACCTTGAATTCCTGGACTCAAAATGATCCTCCTGGCACAGCCTCCCAAGTAGCTAGGACCACAATACACACCAGCACACTCGACTGATTTTTTTAAAATGTTTTGTAGACTCAAGGTCTTCTACTATGTTGCCCAGGCTGGTCTCAAACTCCTGGCCTCAAGCAATCCTCCCACCTCAGCCTCCTAGAGCACTAGGATTACAAGCATGAGCCACTGTACCTGGCCTCATTCAAGATTCTTCTGATCTTAGACAGTGCTTCAGGGCACCCACAGCATATAGGTGACATGCATCCTTATGGAAAGTTATGAATTTGCTGCCAAACACAACCACACTCATTCAACCTGTGGACCAAGGCACAATAGCTGCATTCAAAGCACTCTATTTATGCCAGGCATTTTCTCAGGCTGTTGAAGTGAATGAATCTGGCTGAATGCTCCTAGAGTTTTGGAAAAGTTTTAACATTCTAAATGCTATCCAGAATATCACTGGGGCATGGGAAGAAGTCACACAGCAATGCATGAATGGCATTTGGAAAAAAGTTTTGAAGACGTGTGAACACATTCAAAAGCCCTTAGCAAGATTCTGCTGTTGATGAAACAGTAACAAGATACTAGTGCTTGGAGAACAGCTAGAATTGGACGTTGGTGAAGAGAATATTTATGAGCTTCTTGGCATTGAAACTGAAGAGCTTTCCAGTGAGGAGATGATCAAACTGGAGGAAGAAAGAAATTGAGAAAGAGGAAGAAGTTATACCTGAGGCACCAAGAAAGGTAACGGCAAAGAAACTGGCAGAGATATTTGTCACTATCAGCAGTGTCATTCAGAAGTTAAAGGAAAGAGATGTCATTATTCACAAGAGGTGACATGCAGTTCAGGATGCTCTTGCTTGCTATAGAGAAATATATAATGAAAAGGAGAAACAAACTGTGTAGTCTAAACCTGATGTCAGCCAGGTTGGTGGCTCACACCTGTAATCCCAGCACTTTGGGAGGCCAAGGTGGTGGGTGGATCACTTGAGGTCAGGAGTTCAAGACCAGCCTGGCCAACATGGTGAAACCCCGCCTCTACTAAAAATACAAAAATTAGCTGGGTGTGGTGGAGCACACCTGAGTCCCAGCTACTCGAGAGGCTGAGGCAGGAGAATCTCTTGAACCTGGGAAGTGGAGGTTGTAGTGAGCTGAGATTGTACCACTGCACTCCAGCCTGGGTGAAAGAGCAAGACTCTGTCTCAAAAAAAAAAAAAAAAAAAAAAAAATTAAAATTTAAAAATTGAAAAAAAAATACCTTGATGTCTTCCCGAAGAACTCTATGCCTGCTAAACCATTAAAAAGGATCGATGCCCTAGTGCATTTTCTAAACTAATCTCAGGCCTCATCAGAAGAGAAATTGATGACCCTGTTGCAGTAGCATCCCCATCATCCAGCAATTAATTTTAGTTAATGCTTCAAACTTTCTTCAGGCCCAGTATGCATTCACCTGTGTACATTACTTAATTGTGAGTCCCATACAGCTATCCTGTTTTTCACTTCAGTACAATACTCAGTAAATTACATGAGATATATTCAACAGTTTATTATAAAATGGGCTTTGTGTTAGAAGATGTTGCCCAACTGTAGGCTAGTGTAAGCATGCTGAGCACATTTGAGGTAGGCTAGGCTAAGCTATGAAGTTTATTTTAATAGGTTAGTTGCATTTTTAGCTTATGATATTTTCAACTTACAATGGGTTCTTGGAATGAAAACATCATAAGCTAAAGAGCATCCATATTACAATTACAATCACTCTTTGATCTCATGGAGTAGGGACTGTATCTTGTTTACTAGTAGATTTCCAGAGTCTAGTGCATTATATAGCAAATATAGTAAGTGGTCAATAAATGGTTTTGGGAGAAAGAGGATACAGGGTGAGGTACAGCATCTCATCATTCTGAGGAATGCAGTTTCTATTGGGTATACAGTAGTCAGAAAATTATTTCTTTAGGTTATCTTAAATTATCTTCAAATAAAAAAATTGTTTAGGTTGTTGTCTTTTCCTTAATGATTTTTCCGGAATGCACTGGTCCTCAGTGTTAAAGCTCAGACAGGATTGAGTTCTAACCTTTTTCTATCATTGTTTTAGTTACAAATAAATGTCCTAGATTAGGGTTTTTGTTGGCCAGTGTTCTGCATTCTGAGGTAACTCCCCAAGTGAAATTTAAGTTCTAAGACTGTGACAAAACTGACTTGTTAGCACTGTTTACACTAAGCACTTGATTCTCTACTACATAATTTCCTTCTAGACTAATTTTACAGTTCTCACCAATCCCAAATTCTTTCCTCAAATTCTCAGAGGAAATATGTGGAAGATTTTTCTGGCAGAGAAAATTTACAAGAAAAAAAGTTCTCATCAATATTCTTCTCCAGTGATTATAAATAAGCTATTTTAAAGAAGAGTGTAAAAGGCTTTATAGAAGAGATTTAGTAGATTTAATACTCAAAAATTTAATATTCAGAAATCATGGCTGTAGTACATAGGTGCTATGATCTCTATAGTTACACAGATAAGTAGTTATAATTCTGAATACACAGGCTCATGAAAAGTCCTTTGAGAATCAGGATTTTTTTAAAAAAATTGGAATCCTGGGCCAGGTGCAGTGGCTCACACCTATAATCCTACCACTTTGGGAGGCTGAAGCAGGTGGATCACCTGAGGTCAGGAGATTTAGACAGGCCTGGCCAACATGGCGAAACCCTGTCTCTACTAAAAATACAAAAATTAGCCAGGTGTGATGGCACATGCCTGTAATTCCACCTACTCGGGAAGCTGAGATAGGAGAATCAGTTGAACACAGGAGGGGGAGGTTGCAGTGAGCTGAGATCATGCCATTGCACTCCAGCCTGAGTGACAGAGCGAGACTCCGACTCAAAAAAAGAAGAAGCCTGGATAGCACTCGTACTTGCAAGAGTGTAGTGAACAACTTGAGGAGCATTTGCTGCATTTTGTCACATTATAATTAAAACAGCCTGATTTTCTTTCTTTTAGGACAAAACAAATTTTATTTAGAGATATTTATTCAACATTAAGGGGTAAATCGAGCAAAGAAGGACAAAACATAGGCATGAATATGTTAAAATTGCTAATGTTATATGTTGAATTAATGGATGAATTATTCCATTATGAACGTTTGCTAGGGAGATTTAGTTTTCAGTTCTAGTCTTCTATTATTTACCACTATTTCTAAATTTAATTTTTTCATATTTTCAGAAATGTCCTCAATATACTTCATTTATGCCCAAATAAATCCTAATTCTTCACTTTTTTTGTGACTGACAGAAGATGACCAGTGTTTGCTGGCATATATCTGGAAGCATTTTGGAAGGAATGACAAAAGAAGTAGTTTAGTTTTTTGTTGTTGAAGAGGCATTAAATTAATCTCAATAATTACTTCAGGATAAGGTGATATGATATATGATTTCAGGGAACTGAAAGAATCTAGGTTTTGCCTCCTCAAATGGAATCTGTCAAGCATTTTCAGCAATGAAGAGCTTTTTGCTGTGCTCCCATAGCAGTTTTTCATAACCCTATTACAGTGGCTGTCACATTAACTTATAGTTGTTTATACAATCATTACTCCATTCAGCAGGTATTTTCATGAGTGCCTGCCATGTGTCAGGCATGGCCCTTGGTGCTGCAGATAAAGTTGAGAACACAGAGACAAGATCGTTACTCTCTAGACCGGGCACAGTGGCTCACACCTGTAATCCCAGCACTTTGGGAGGCCTAGGTGGGCAGATCACCTAAGGTCAGGAGTTTGAGACCAGTCTGGCCAACATGGTGAAACCCTGTCTCTACTAAAAATACAAAAATTAGCCGGGCATGGTGGTGCGTGCCTGTAATCCCAGATACTCGGGAAACTGAGGCAGGAGAATCACTTGAACCCAGGAGGTGGAGGTTGCAGTGAGCTGAGATCAGACCACTGTACTCCAGTCTGGGTGACAGAATGAGACTCCCATCTCAAAAAAAAAAAAAAAAGGGATCGTTGCTCTCTTGAAGCTTTAGTAGGGAGAGGCCAATAGAAAAGAGAACACCTAATAAGTCATTTGCTTTCAGGTTGAAATAGGAATTAGGAAGATGTTAGAACAGGAGAAGTATGGGACACAGAGTCCTGGGGCAGGGGCAACATTGGATAGGATGGTCAAGAGAGACCCTCTTGAGGAGGCAACATTTGAGCGAGTCCTGAATGATAAGGAGTCGGTGGTACAGAGATTTGATAGAAGGGCATCTCAGGCAGAAGAAATGGCCAGGTGCAAAGTCCACAAGCAGCAATGAAATTGTATTTAAGAATGTATATAAGGAATACACTAGAAAGCCAGTGTGCCTGGAGAGGAAAGAGCGAAGGAAAGAGAAATAGAAGATGAAATAAAGGAGGTAGGCAGAGGCCAGACAAGACAGAGATTTAATTCTAAGTGATAATGGTGGGATATTGAGTTTTTAGCAAGGGAGTAACAATCTGATTTATGCTTTTAGAAGATCACATTAGCTATTATATGGGGAATGATTGCAGAGGGCAAGAGTAGAAGCCAGGAAACCAGTTAGGAGGCAAAGTAGTCAGGGAGAGATGGTGATGACTTGGTTAAGGGTGAAAATGGTGGAAATAAGAACAGATTTGATTGATTTGGAGTTTATTTTGAAAGCAGACTTGATAGTGTAGCAGGACTAACTACAGACAAAACCTCTCAGACACCGAGATAGTGAAGGGAGTGGCTTTAATCAGCTGGGAGCATCGGCAGGCTAGCGTCTTAAAATCCGAGCTTAAAATCCGATGCTTAACTTTTGTCCCTTTTAAGGGCGCACAACTCTAAGGGGGTCCGCGTGAGAGAGTCATGATCGATTGAGCAAGCCGGGGAGTACGTGACAGGGGCTGCAAGCATCAGTGGTCACAGTGAAACAGAACAGAAAGGGAGGTTTCACAATGTCCTTCCATACAATGTCTGGAGTCTATAGATATAGATAACAACCATATAGATAACAGCCAGTTAGATCAGGGGTCGATATTCAACTACCAGGCTTAGATCAGGCAGGTCCAGGCCTGGTTTTGGATCTGGTTCCTTGGTTTCGGGTCTGGTTCCTAGGCGCCGGGCTACCTGCCTTTTGTTTTGCTTTCCTTTCCTTTTTTGAGTATAAAACAATATGAGAGGGTCTGTCTCTCTTCTCTCAATAGCACCAGTTGAGGGATTGTATGTTTGAAAGAGAAAATTTGGTTTTTGGCTTGGGCAGCTGGGTCTATGGCGGTACCACTTACTGAGCTAGGGAAAAGTAGGTGAAGGGCTGAGTGTAGAGAGAAAATAATTTCTACCCATCTGCGAAATTGAGATTTTCTTGAGAGAGGGCAAAGTGAGGTTCCAAAAGGTTAAGAACGTGGACACAGGCCCTGCAGATAGAACCAGGACTTCGATACAGGCAGTCTGGCTCTGCAGCTTGCACCCTTGCTTGTTTGGCTTCATGGTTAGAATTACAGACTAGAGTCTAGGAGGAAGGGCATTCAAGGCAAAAGAAGTCATGGTCAAAGGTGTAGAAGCCACCAAAGAGTGAAACATTTGGAGCAGCAGTTTAGGACTTGGTGGTAAAGAATTATTTTGTGGGACCTTTTAGGTAGGGTCTTAGAGATATTTAGATTATGTTTTCTTCTTCATCTCCCTAAATTAAAATTCAGTCAGTCCTCCTCAGAACTTTTATTTTTTTCTTATTTTTTAATTTTTATTTTTATTTTCTTGAGATGGAGTCTTGCTGTATCCCCCAGGCTGGAGTGCAGTGCTGCAGTCTTGGCTCACTGCAACCTCTGCCTTCTGGGTTCAAGTGATTCTCCTCCTCAGCCTTAAGAGCTTAAGTTAGAGCTTTTGTCCAGCCTAGACTGTGTACTAGAAATTTTGATTCGAGGAATGTGAAAATATAGGAATAAAAATCAGTGTTTCTTCTATTGTCTTACTCAACAACAATCAATACAGAAGACTTCTGTGACCTCTAGTCACCAAGAATTGAATGTAGATTTCTCCCTACCAGCCATCAGTCAGTTAATTCAGCAATGGATACCAGCTGGGCATCCTCTAATTCAATTCGATTCTGACACTATATACCTGAAGATGGCTTCCCACGCTAATCTAAAGAACCTAGTTGTTTTACCTGTGCTTCTGACTGACTATAAATCAGGGTTCCTACTGTCCTCTCCTCGGGTTCTATTAATTTACTAGAGTGGCTCACAGAAAACTCAAGGAAACACATCTACTAGTTTATTATAAAGGATATTACAAAGGATACAGATGGAGATATGCATAAGGCAAAGCATGTGGGAAGGTGTGGCACTACCATCCGCTCTCTGGGGATGCCACCCCCAGGAGCATCTATATGTTCAACTACCTGGAAGCTCTCCAAACGCAGTCCTTTTGGATTTTTAGGGAAGCTTTATGTAGGAATGATTCATTAAACCTTTGGCCATTGGTGATCAACTTAACTTCAGCCTCTCTCCCACTTCCTGGAGAATGGGTGGTGGAGCTGAAAGTCCCAACCCTCTAATCCTGCCTTGGTCCTTCTAATGAGTAGCCCCTGTCCTGAAGCCACCTAGGAGCTGGCAGCTATCAGTCAACACATTAGCATATAGAAAGACACTTACCACTTGAAAGATTCCAGGGATTTTAAGAGCTCCTGCCAGGAAACGGGGATGTAGACCAAATATATATTTCACAGTATCACAGGAAACATAGCTGCTTTTTTTCTTTTTATCAGATTAAAAAAGAATCCTTGCTGGGTGCGGTGGCTTCTGCCTGTAATCCCAGCTACTTGGGGGGCTGAAGTGGGAGCGTCACTTGAGGCAGGAATTCAAGACGAGCCTGGTCAACATAGCGAGACCTCGTCTCTGAAAAAATAAAAAACCATCAGCCAGGTTTCGTGGTGCAAGCCTGTAGTCCCAGCTACTCAAGAGGCTGAGGTGAGAGGATCACTTGAGCCCAGGAGTTGGAGGCTACAGTGATCTATGATCATACCTCTGCATTCCAGCCTGGGTGACAAAGTGAGACCCCATCTCTAAAAAAAATTTTTTCTTCATTATCTAAATTGTTTTTTCCTTTGGAGTTTTTTTTCAGTTAGATAATATGAATCCGATGATACATAAATGATCTGGCTGCAAAATTTTTTTTTTTTTTTTTTTTTTTGAGATGGAGTTTTTCCTCTTATTGCCCAAGCTGCAGTGCAATGGTGCGATCTCGGCTCACCGCAACCTCCGCCTCCTGGGTTCAAGCAATTCTGCTGCCTCCGCCTCCCGAGTAGCTGGGATTACAGGCATGCGCCACCACACCCAGCTAATTTTGTATTTTTAGTAGAGACAGAGTTTCTCTGTGTTGGTCAGGCTGGTCTCAAACACCCAACATCAGATGATCTGCCTGCCTTGGCCTCCCAAAGTGCTGGAATTACAGGCGTGAGCCACCGCGCCCGGCCCACCAAATTGTTTTTTTATTCTTACATTAAATGTACTGTCTTTCCTGGACTTCTTGTTATACAAGCTGACTCATTATTTGAAGAGTCCTTGAGCTTCACCATTTCACAGACCTGACAACATACAGAATTCTTTTCGATTCTTTATATGATAGTTTATTTTCTTTTTCACCTTTTCTGCCTAGATATTCAATTTCTGGACAGAAGTCAGTGGCAACTCAGATGGGATCAAGCTAATATAATTTGCCATAGAGGATAATCTTTCAGAGGAAGCAAGTTATGTAAATAATTTCTGCTCAGTTAGAAACTGAGTATGCACCCAATCTGTACAGTTCTGTTTGTTGTGATGTTTAACACCACACTACACACAGGCACTTGATTTGTGACTTCTGATGTCAACGCATTTCTAGTTTATGAGCTTTACCCATCTCTTATGCTTTGTGACTCTAGAAATCTGCTTTTCAACTTTCATACCTCTTTTTTTTTTCACCCCCCAACATCAGATAACTAGATAGGAATGTGAAACTCCTTCACGTAGCTCTTTTTTATTCAGAAAATAAGTTACATAATAGACTGAAATTGAGTGCCTGTGGCATGTGTACTAAATATAGTGGTAAATATTAAATATCGTATGCTTTGGACACAATACATGCTTGCAGGATTTTCCTTTAAAAAATGCAGGGCAAAGTGCAGTAGGGAAAAAAAGAGGAGGTATAGTTTCAGGGGAGTACCAGTTATTAATTTATTATCTGTCAGCTCCAAATCTATGGTTCTTTGCCCTGCTTTGTGATACTGGAGTTGGACTCTGTCAGCATTTCTCCTTTGCCAGCTCTGCAGCTTTAGGCTTTGTCAGTGCAGGACCTGGGGAGACGATGCATGGTGACAGCAGTAGATCGGTACTATTCTTCCAGTTCTGGTTCACCTTCCTTTATTCAGCCCAGGGGTCCTCGCAGATCAACTTAAGCAGCACTCTCAGACCTTTCTCTCCCCACCTGTAGGCTGTTTCTCAGGTAGCTCCAGCCCAGTCTTCAGGCTGGTTTCCTCCCACCAAGAGGGCTGGTCTAGAGAATAGCTTGGTCCTGTTTACACCTTTGACAAACAGCAGGCCCCTCTTTGGCGCCAGTGCTTGTGTATTTAACCACACCCTCTTTGAAGAGGTCAGAATCTCAGCCTAGATAAATGTTATTAAAGAGCACTGAAATCCAAAAAACAAAATTAAAATAATACATCCCGCCATTACTGACATTTATTTAGGGCAGAGGTCAGTGTACTTTCTCTGTGAAGGGCCAGATAGTAAATATTTTAGGTTTTCTGGCCACATATGGTATCTGTTTCATATTCTTTTTTTTTTTAAAACAACATTTTGAAAAGATTTTAAAAAGTCTTAGCTCATGGGCCATGGTTTACTGAACCCTGGTTCAGAGTATGAATAAAGTACAATCTTTTTTCAGCTAGAGAAATCTAAACTAAAATAGTGAGAAGTCTGAATTTTAGACTTGTCATTTATTGCTGCATAACAAATCTCTCTAAAATTTAGTGGTTTAAGACAACAGTAATAATTTATTAGCTCTCACAGTTTCTGTGGGGCAGGAATTTGGAAGCAGATTGCCTAGGCAGTACCAGCTCAATGTCTCGAATGAGATTGTGGGTGCTGGTTAAAGTGGTGATGATTTTTTAGTTTTTAAATTTTTTTATCTCTTTTATGTCTTGTGTCATTGCCAGTTTTTTTGGTTTGTTTGTTTTTGTTTGTTTTAGGCGGAGTCTCACACTGTTGCCCATTCTGGAGTGCAATGGTGCAATCTCGACTCACTGCAACCTCCACCTCCTTGTTCAAGCTATTCTCTTGCGTCAGCCTCCCGAGTAGCTGGGACTACAGATGTGTACCACCATGCCTGGCTTATTTTTGTATTTTTAGTAGAGACAGAGTTTTGCCATGTTGGCCAGGCTGATCTCAAACTCCTGACCTCCAGTGATCCACCTGCCTCGGCCTCCCAAAATGTTGGAATTACAGACATGAGCCACTGCATCTGCCCTGTCATTGCCAATTTTTATGTCAGCACTATCTTGATAGGTATCAGGGTGGAATGGCCAAGTGAATGTCAAGTCCTGAGGCTGATATGTCAAAATAATGACTATGAAACTACAATACCCGTAAGGTGTGAGGTTAGAAAGTAGAGATGTAAGGAGGTGACATATGATAGAAATACATACATTGTATTATAGGAAGGGATCCAAAATGAAATGTATGACTATAAATTTATAACATTTAGACGTGACAGAAGTGAAGAAATACCTATTGAAAAAATAAAATTTAAACCATTCCAGTTTTCAGATGAAGTCTTTTGTTTTGCATGTTTGCATGTATTTGGATAGAACATAATATTTTATAATGAATTCTTTTTTTTTTTTTTTTGAGATGAAGTCTCACTCTGTCACCCAGGCTGGAGACGAGTGGCGCAATCTTGGCTCACTGCAAGCTCTGCCTCCGGGGTTCATGCCATTCTCCTGTCTCAGCCTCCTGAGTAGCTGGGACTACGTGCACCACCATGCTCAGCTAATTTTTTGTGTGTTTTTAGTAGAGACGGGGTTTCACACTGGTAGCCAGGATGGTGTCAATCTCCTGACCTTGTGATCTGCAGGCCTCGACCTCCCAAAGTGCTAGGATTACAGGCGTGAGCCACCATGCCCAGCCTTTAATGAATTTTTAAATGAAACTATAACTACATCACTAAATATGCCCGAAGTAGAATAAATGTAAAGCATACTATGTGTTGATTTGCACGACTTGAATACAGTTGCCAACTGTGCTACCCCATGTGGCTCTCAAGCCTTCTATCATCTCAGACACTCAGGCATCAAAGCAAGGAAGACAACTTTGTTAGCACCATCTGGCTAGACTGCCATGTAGATTCTCTTCCTTTGAGACCATGCTTGACAATAATTGGCTTAGGTTAGGAAAAAAATTGGTGTATGTTCTTATCTAATTGACACCCCCGCCCCATGTACAGCTTTTCTTCCTAAATTATTTCTTTCTCTGGCTCTATTACACTTCATTTATTCTTTTTATTATCACACTTACTTTCATTGTATTATTCCTGTCCTAACTCTATTATTATAAAGAAATCTCACCAAGGAGAATTTAAATCTCATTTCAGAGGTCCAGTCCAGATTTAGCTGAGAATTCTGAAGAATAACATTCATACAGAAAATATATAGTCCATAAGTTTAATGAGTGATCATGCCATGCAGTTAGAATCCAGACAAAAAACAGAATGCTGTTGGCAACTTAGAAGTGTCTCCATGCTCTGTTTTAGTCACTACCTAAGCCCTGCAGTATTACCACCATTGTGACTTCCAACACTGTAGATTACTGTTGCCTCTTTTTCAAATTTATATGAATAGAGTCTTACAGCATACACTCTTTTGTATCTGTCTTTTTTGCTTAACTTTATGTTTGTGAGATTCAACCATGTTGTTGTATTGTTACTGTATTCCATCTGATGAAGATGCCATTATTTATTGTGTGGTAGGAGTTATTAAATTATTTTAGGCAGATAGAGAGGAAAAGGAGTCCTTGGGACGTTTCATTTTTAAAGCAGCTTTTTAAAAATTATTATACTTTAAGTTCTGGGATACATGTGCGAACATGCAGGTTTGTTATGTAGGTATATACACGTGCCATGGTGGTTTGCTGCACCCCTCAACCCGTCATCTACATTAGGTATTTCTCCTAATGCTCTCTCCCCTAACCCCCACTACCCCCTGATAGGCACCGATGTGTGATGTTCCCCTCCCTATGTCCGTGGGTTCTCATTATTCAACTCCTACTTAGGAGGTAGAACATGCAGTGTTTGGTTTTCTGTTCCTGTGTTAATTTGCTGAGAATGATGGCTTCTAGCTTCATCTATGTCCCTGCAAAGGACATGAACTCATCCTTTTTTATGGCTGCATAGTACTCCATGGTATATATGTGTCACATATTCTTTATCCAGTCTATCATTGATGGACATGTGGGTTGGTTCCAAGTCTTTGCTATCATGAACAGTGCTGCAATAAACATACGTGTGCATGTGTCATTATAGTAGAATGATTTGTAATCCTTTGGATATATACTCAGCACTTAGAGCCAGGCCAGCAAACCTTTAATATGCAAATGCCAGCCATTGGAAACTGGGTCCACCCAAACATGGCAATTCTCACAGCCTTCTTGCCCTTGCCCCAATTGTTCCTGACAACATGGCCACCCCCACATATCCATGTGTGTAAAACATCATGGTGCACTGCATTTGTATATTAAAAGGCTAGGGTGGGAGGACCAGCCTTTTTGCAGGCTACATAAATGACATGCCTGGTCAAACCAATCCCCTGTGTCCTATGCAAATCAGACACCACCTTCTTCAGCCTCTGTATATACCTGGCTAGTTTCTGCCCCACTTGGGGTCTCCTCTTTCGGCTTTGGAGTCTCCCTCCCTCTGTCTCTGTACAAGGGAGCTTCTTCCTTTTTTCTTCTCCCTTCCGTCTTGCTTCTTAACTCTCTGCTCCTTAAAACCACTCCACGTGTGTCCGTGTGTTCTCATCTAATTCAAGGTGAAACAAAAGCCCTGGTATTTCTCCACTCATCCGAGCCGTATCATTTGTACTGATGATGAAGATTTGTGTAGTTCCAGTTTTTGCTTATTATGAAAAATGCGGCTCTAAACTTTATGTTTGCCTTTTAAGAACATATGCAATTGATTATTTTGGTTTACACCTAGAAGTAGAATTTCTGGGTCATTAGGTATATGTGTATTTAGAGATACTGCCAGTTTTCCAAAGTGTGGTTGACACTCCCTACAGTAGTGTACAAAAGTTTCATTTTGAACATAGACTCTTAGTCTCAATCTAATTCCGGGACTGGGAATCTAATTGACCCAGCTTGGAGCAGGTGTCTGGTCAATTACAATGAGAGGATTAAAGGTCACATAGTACAGACATGGTTGTGGGAGGCCCACCACTGCTACACTCTAGGTGGAAGAAGAGGCAATTTCTAAAACATAGGAGATTGTATGAACTGGGTAGATACCCTAAAAGGTTTCAATCACATATATACAAATTAGATGCACAAGGAGAGGCTCTGGCCTAGAGATACAGCTTCAAGCCATCAGCAAGGTAATGTAGTTGAAGCAATGTGACTAGATGAGATTGCCCAAGGATACTGCTTAGAGTGAGATAAGAGAGGGTAGCCTCTGGTAGAACTCTGGAAAACACCAACATTTGAAGGATGACAAGAAGAGGAATCTCTAAAGTAAACTGAGAAGGTATAATCAGAAATCCAAGGGAATGTGATGTCATGAAAATTAAGAAAGAGAATGGCCGGATGCAGTGGCTCACATCTGTAATCCCAGCACTTTAGGAGGCCGAGGCAGGCAGATCACCTGAGGTCAGGAGTTCGAGACCAGCCTGGCCAACATGGTACAAAAGGCAGTATTTATGAAGTGTGATAAAGTGAAGCACAATAAAATGAGGTATGCCTGTATTTTCAGGCATTATATACTGCCATTTCATTTATCAGTTCTCTGTGTATTCAAACCTCCTGTGAAGGAATCTCTGCATTTTGTATTCACTACAACAGAGGGCATAGCAACTTAAGAGTTCTATGCTTTAGAAATTCAGACGTGTTACCTTCATGTAGTTCCCGTTTGTTTCCCAGTTTGGAATTACTACCTTTGTCATGCAAAGATGTTCAAGTACTTCTGCATTATATAAAAGTTGTGACTATAAATAGATGTATTCATTTAAATAGTGTGTGTCTGTATACAAAATTCTGTGGTCTAGATGCGTATCTAAAGAAACTATCTTTGGCTCAGGAAAATAGATAATTGTATTGATTTCACAAAATATTGCGACTGCATTTTTGGAGTTGTTTTTAGACCTTGAAACATATTATTTTGAAGATCTTTAGTGGTAATAAGAATTTATCTTTTCAAGGGGAATTTGATAATTTTTAACAAGCAAATATTACGAACCAAGTCTGTTGCTTTTTCTTACCCGGGTTTCAGCTTGTGTCTTAAAACTTTTTAAAGTAAATTACATGATCTAATGATATCTGTAGAATATGACTGAATGAGCCCTGAAACAGCAAGAATAATGGAGTTCTCACTCATGGATATGGAAAGGGCAAATTGTAGCACCGTATTATTTTCGAAAGCCTCATACTGAGATTAGCGTCAGATGTGGTGCTTCTGTAGCAGAGTAATTAAAATTGTCCTTAAAAGGCTTATATTTAGAAGTAATTGTTTTTATTTATTTTTCTGTGTCAGTGTATTAGCTGTTGCTTTTCAACTAAGAAATCTAAACTGATACCCTCTGATTTATAGTCATTATGCAAATTATGATAGTCCCTGCTGTTGTCCATTATATATCAGTATTTTTTCTTCACTCCAGTTAAAAAGTTGTTTCCTTTTTGAAGTCAGGCTGCTGCATCTTTTTTATTTTCTGCTTGAGCTCAACTTCTCTTTAGGCTATGTTTTCTACTTCTTGATACTTGACATTTTCCTAGTGCTTCTAGAATGGGAGGTTGGATCACAAAAAGCTGCTATTTCTACTTTAAAGAGATAAAGTCTGAAAATTTTTTTTAACTGAATGTTCTTTTTGTCACACTCCCTGACACATTGTTTTTTGGTTAAATGATATGTAGTAGAGTTATTGATATACAGTACTCTCAGCTAGATTTTTTTTTTTTTTTGAGTCGGAGTCTCCCACCATCGCCTGGGCTGAAGCGCAGTGGCATGATTTTTTGTGTTTTTAGTAGAGACAGGGTTTCACTGTGTTGGCCAGGCTTGTCTCAAACTCCTGACCTTGTGATCTGCCCGTCTCAGCCTCTCAAAGTGCTGCAATTACAGGCGTGAGCCACCCACCACACCCAGCCACTCTCAGCTAGATTTTAATATGGGAAACAACTTACCATTTTTTTTAACATCCAAGAGAAACAGTATTATTCAAACTTGACTGAGTAAGTCAGATTTATTTTATTTTATTTTTGAGACGGATTCTCCCTCTGTCACCCAGGCTGGAGTCGAATGGCGCAATCTCCACTCACGGCAAATTCCACCTCCCAGGTTCAAGCACTTCTCCTGCCTCAGCCTCCTGAGTAGCTGGGATTACAGATGCACACTACCACACCCAGCTAATTTTTGTATTTTCAATAGGGATGGGGTTTCACCATGTTAGCCAGGCTGGTCTCGAACTCCAGACCTCAAGTGATCCACCCGCCTCAGTCTCCCAAAGTGCTGAGATTATAGGAATGAGCCACCGTGCCCGGCTTTATTTTACTTTTTTATTTTTTTTTATTTATATTTTTGAGATGGAGTTTCACTCTTGTCGCCCAGGCTGGAGTGCAATGATGCAATCTCGGCTCACTGCAACCTCCACCTCCCATGTTCATGTGATTCTCCTGCCTCAGCCTCCTGAGTAGCTGGGATTACAGGCATGCACCACCATGCCCATCTAATTTTGTATTTTTAGTAGAGATGGGATTTCACCATGTTGGCCAGACTGGTCTCAAACTCCTGACCTCAGTTTATCTGCCCACCTCAGCCTCCCAAAGTGCTGGGATTACAGGCATGAGCCACCGCGCCTGGCCCAGATTTATTTTATAAAGAACTGATGCTTGTTTTTAAGCCATCCAGTCTGTAGAACATTGTTATGGCAGCCCTAGGAAACATACAAACATAAAGCTGTAAAACATGTTGGAAAATAAACTATTCACCATAAGATATTTTAAACAAATTTGTGTTAAAATGAGTGAAAAAATGTTAAACAAGATTTGGGGGAGCCTCTCTGAACCTACTCTGGTTCGGAGGCTGCCTGATTTAAAAAAAATTAAGTATATTCAGCAGATTCTTAGAAAATGTGAAGGTCTTTGTCATGTTCAGTAGAGGGGCAAAGATAAATCGAGGCTTTGTTAGAAAAGTTATAGTTAAATATGTGTGTATGTTAGTATAGTTTAGTTAGTATAGTATGTGTATATTTTCTAAAGTGGTAGAAAAATAAATAGAACAGACTTTTTCAAGGAAAGTAGTAAAAGGAGAAAAAACTATATAAAACAAAACTAAAAATATGAAGGAAGTAAATGTAATAAAAGTCATTGTGAAAAACTTGGTGGAAAATAGAGAAGACAAAAAACAAGCAGCCACAATCCCACTAACTCCTGACTTTTTATGCCGGTCTGTCTATAGATAGATATGCTCACATTGTCATAGTCAACTAAAAGCTGATTGTTAACATTTTCTAAACATTTACCCACCTCATACGAAACTTTTCATAAACAAAATAATTTAAATAGCTCTATCACATCTTGTCCTATGGATCTAAGAGAATTTACTATTTACCTATGGTTGGTCATTTCCATTTTATATACTATTTCCAACTTCATTTTTCCTCATTAGAAAGGAACATATTCTCATTTTAGAAAATGTGTAAATCACAGGCATGCAAAAAGGAGACAATAAATCACCAATCATGCTATCATCTAAATTATTAAAGTTAACATTGATGTATACTTTGCAGTTTATTTTCTGTGCATTGTATGCAGTTTTTCACCATTACATCTAAATGGCTTCTGAACACCTTTACACATAAATCTTTGTTTGCATTTTTATTTCTTTAGGATAAATTGTGGAATGATATCATAAAGTATGAATAGCTTTAGGATCCTGATAATGTATTATCAAACTTCTTTGGGGAATTTTTTTTCATGTTGTTTTTCTCAACATAATCCCAGGTTAGAAGTAGTCTGAACCCAAACAAGCAAATCTTTGTAAGGTTTGGAATCAAACAATAATACACACTTCGGCATTCCTGGAGCAACAAGCCTCCCTCTTGATACTCACTCCCGCACATGTCTAACTTCGCTGGGATGGTCCCCAGGTACCTCAAACTCAGCATTTTTTTAACTGAGCTCTTTCTTATTCCTCTGTAGACCCGATTCTCTCCTTTATTCTTTTTCTTGATAAACTGGTTCCATTACCAATCACTAGAACTGGAAGGCTAAGAGTTATCCTAAATTAATATTCCTTAAAATCAACTGGTAGAGGTTGTACCAGTAGTTACAACTGAACTGTCACTAAGACCCACTGGTTGTACTTCATACAGACCTCTCAAATTCATCCTATCCTCTCCCTTCCATCACCACTGCCCTACTTCAGACTCTTACCATTTTCCCTAGATTATCTTAACAGTTTCCTAACTGGCTTCCCCCACCAACCCATTCCAGATCTAAATCTATTCCTATCTTCTAAAATCAAGTAAAGTCAAACTACTTCTAGATGTAAAGACCTCTATCTCAAAGAGAAACATTAAAAAAGAAAAAACAAAACAAAAAACAAAAAGAACTTCCCACGAGTTGATTCATATCCTCTCTTCTCCAGCCTCACCTTATCATCTGCAGCACCACCCACCTCCCAACCCTCTATTTCAGACATTCTGAACCCATCACAGTTTCTTGAAAGTGGCATGCTGTTGCATGCTTCCTTGCTTTTACACTTTCTCTACTCACTGCATAGAGAGCCCTACTCAGTGTACCCACTGTGCATGCTCTTACCACTATCATCTTCCCACCATAAAATCTGTAGACTCGATCTGTACCTCTCATCTCTCCCTTTCCTCCTGCAGTACAGCGGTCTTCCTCCCCAAAGGCCATTCCCCCTGCTCAGATGCTTTCCATCTTGTGTCCCTCAGACTTTCTCAAACAAACAGATGTTTTTCCTTTACTCCTTCAGTTGTCACTCTCTCACTACCTCTCATGCTATACAAGTACATACATCAGCATGCAAATATACTCTGATGTCTCTCAGCTTAAGTCCCAAACCCTCCAATAACCACATAGCCTTCCAGCTACTGCCCTATTCATGTGCTCCCCTTAGCTGAACTTTTCCGTTTATCTAGAGTAGCTGTCTTCTCATCATCACTTCCCACTCACTCTTCAGCATACCACCACCTGGTTTCTGTCTCCAGCCCCTCAGCTTTCTAGCTCAGACCTTTCCTGAGGTCCAGAGTAGAATATCCAGATACTTGACTAACATCTACCCTTACGTAATCACGGACATGGGAAACTAAATTGATCTAGAACAAAACTCTTGATTTTCCCATGAAACGGCTTCCTCTGGTCCCCTCTTCCCCATGCAGTAACTGACTCACCATCTCCGTAGTTGCTGAAGTCACACCCAGGAGTTGTTCTTGACTCCACTAAGCTACCAGTTTTACCTGCATACTTTTATCTGCTTCTCTCCATTTTTATTGTTAGTGCTCTGGGCCAGGTCACCATCATCTATTGTGCCAACTTCTAAACTGGTTTCCACCCTTGCCCTCTAGGCTGCCCTTTTTAAAGCAGCAAAAGTGATTTTAAAATGTAAATAGAATCACTCCATTCTTCTACTTAAAACCTTTCAATGAATCCTTATTACACTTTAACAAAATAAAAGCTTGTGGCCAATGAGATGCTGCATGACTTAGACACTACTTCTCATACCAGTCTCATCTCATCTCCCCTCTCTTCTTTCTTACCTTACTCTGGTCCTACTGGTCCTCCCTCAATTCCTAGAACATGACAAGTTTCTTAGACCTCAGGGACACAGCACATGGTGTTCTGTCCGGAATGTTCTTCTCTCCCTCTCTGTATATCTAAGTGTTTTACATGTGGTATCTTATTTAATCTTCTCAGCAACTATGAGTCAAACACTACTGTTTCTCATATTTTTTCATTAAAATGTATTTATGTATCAATTTATGAAAAACAAAACAAAACCTCGGCATTGATAGAAGTAGTAACTATAGAATAAGAGCTGGCAAATAATAGCATGTGGGGCAAAGCAAGCATCCCTCCCCACTGTTTTTTAATAGACCATTTTTTACAGCAGTTTTAATTTCATAGCAAAACCATGCAGAAAACTCTTAAGAGTTTCCATATACTGTCTACTTCCACTCCCTTAAACTCTGGTGTTATCAATATTTTGCACCAGAGTGGTACATTTATTACAACCTATAAACCTTCCCTGGTATGCCATTATCCCCCAAAGTCCATAGTTTACATTAGGATTCACTCTTGGTGTTGTACATTCTATGGAGTTGGACAAATATATAGCGACGTGTCTACATTATAGTGTCATACGAGAGAGTTTCACTGCCCTAAAAATCCTCTGTGCTCTATTCATCCCTGTGTTTCCCATAACCCCTGGCAACCACTAATCCTTTCACTGTCTCCACAGTTCTGCCTTCTGCAAAATGTCATGTAGTCGGAATCACACAGTCTGATTCTTTTCAGATTGGCTTCTTTCACTTAGTAATATGCATTTAAGGTTCCTCCGTGTCTTTTCATGGCTTGATAACTCATTTCATTTTAGTGCTGAATAATATTCCATTATTTAGATGTACCATTGTTTATTTATTCATTCGCCTATTAAGAAGAACATATTGCCTGCTTCCAAGTTTTGGCAATTATAAACAAAGCCATTATAAACATCCATGTGCGCATTTATTTACTATATTTTAATTGCTAGAATACTGAAATGCAGGGACCACATGGAGATTAAGTAATCTAAGGTCACACCGATAATAAGTGACCACAGTCTAGTATTAATAGTTAGGAGCCCCCACCCTTTTAAATGTGCCACTGAACCATCACCTTATGGTAAAAGGGATGTAGAACTGCACCTGGCCCACATAATTGTGTGTCCGCACCTGTTGGGACAGCGTAAGGAAGAGGTGCTGGGCAGATGGAAATAGTAGCTGTTAAAACCAGCTTCATACTATTGAAAACCATGTAAAACAAGGCTTCCAGGCATAAGTGATCTGAACTAGAGGAAAAAGTACTAGGTATTTCCATTACAAACAGATCTTAAGAAACTGCATTCACATAATGATGTTGAAAAAGTTTATTAATTATAAATAATGTATTTTTAAGGCAATATACCCAAATATTTCCATCTTTTTTCTAACAGACCACAGTAGGACAGGAAAATTAGTCTAACATCTTTTCTCTGGGTTGTAGTCCTTCATTATCTGCTTTCAAAACCAGTGTCCTGTCAAAAGGAATGGAAGGAAGGAGAGAGAGAAGGAGGAAAATACATGTATACAAGAATGTAATTTCAGACGTCCTGCTGAGATTAGTTCCGAAGGGACGACTGACTTAAATGCGTAGTTCTTAGAAGGAATGTAAATGCAGCCTAGCTGAGAGGGAGCTGGTTGAGAAGTTACAGTAGGTGGAAGTTATTGTTGGCTACTAGCCAAATATTGTGTGTATTACTTCTGTTTCTGTTCTGTATTAGCCAAATGCTATTCGTATCCTGTTTCTGTTCTGTTTCAGTCATGTTGTGGATTAACTACTCTTCTTGGACTATCCAAACCAGAAGAAAAAATTTATTTTCACAGTGATGATTCATGTAGTACCTGAGACTGAATTAAGATAACTGCCCCTAGTCTGTGCTACAAAATGCAGTTTTTGTTAGGGAGATACATAGATCTAGAGGCAAGTAAGAGTTCATCAAAAGAGAGCTCCTATATAGCAGTTTGATTTTTTTTTGTTTGTTTGTACAGAGAAACAAACAAACAAAAAAAATCATTGAAGCTTGAAGCTCAGTGTGAGGTTCTACAAAAGATCATGATGCACCACAGGATGTAGAACTAATGAACCCAAAGACAAGCTTCAAAGCAAAACAACTATGTAGCTGAGGAGTGTACAAAGCAGCCTAACCCCAAAAGCACCATTTTTCTTGCCTCACACAAGAATTTCTTGTTTCTGTGGAGTGCAAAAGTACTCTATATTAAGTGACACAGAAAACAACATTGAAAATGATGGAGTTTCTATTCATTTTATTCATTTTACATTTCTATTCATTTTACATGTGGTATCTTATTTAATCTTCTCACACTGATAATAAGTGACACATATGCATATATTTTATGCATATATTTTACCAATTTCCTTGATCAGAATTTCTCATGCATTCTTATTCCTTGTTCCTGTTACATTTTGTTCACTACAGCTTAGAGTAGTGCCTTCAATGAAAGCCTATGAGTAGTTAAACTCTCAGTCTGTGTTATAAATCCAACAACTTCTGTCCTTCTGAGAGTTTAATCTGTTTACATTTATTGTGATTTCAGACAAATGTGGATATCTGTGTATCACCTTACTCTGTGCATTCTGTTCATCCTGATTTTCCTTTGCTCATTTTCTTTCTCCTTTCTTGTCTTCTCATAATTTGGCTAAATTTTTTTTATACTCTTTTATCTCTATTGGTTTGGAAGTACACACTTTGTTTCTCTCTTCATTTAATTTTACATCCTGTGGTGTGTAAGCTTTCTTTGATTTCCTTTTTCCTACAAAATGCTTTCAGTAAATGTGTTTTAGTCTCTCAGTCTCAGTTTTGTTCAAAATGGTAGCTTATCTGGCTATAGAATTCAAGGTTGGTTGTTATTTCCTCTCAGAACTTTGAAGATATTCCTTTGCCTCTAATCTCTATTAATTCACCTTATGTAAATTTAATTGTTTTCCTTTGTAGGCAACCTCTTTTTTTTCAGGTGTTGTAAGAATTTTTTGTTTCTGGGGTTCTGCAGTTTCATCACATTGTGTCAGGGACAGAGTTAATTTCATTTTTCCTGCTTTGGACTCATTTATTTATTATGATTTTTTAAAATAAAAATAGAAATACGGTTTCATCTTGTTGTCCAGGCTAGTCTTGAACCCCTGGGCTCAAGTAATCTTCCCACCTCAGCCTTCCAAAGTGTTGGGATTACACGCATGAGCCACTGTGTCCAGCTAGGACTCATACTTCTTAAATCTAAGGATTCATCCTGAGAATCCTTAGATTTGAGAAGCCGGGGGCCTGATTTGGGGAATCTGAACCCAGGTGTGGTATAGAGGGGCAGCCCAGCTAACTGGATTAAATGAAAATGCAACAGATTTGGTTCATACCATTTGTTTGTTCAAAACTATTAAATCCCCCTTGATACAAAATGGTAGGCTTCCCAAGATGGGTTTGAGGTGAGGTGTAAACTAAAACGAAGACCTGAGTTTTGGTGAGTCATTCTTGAAATTCAGCTCTGCATGTGTGATGGGTTTGTGTAAGATTCTCAGAATTTTAATAATAACCCTCTAAAAAGGGTTGTTGCAGGGTATGGCAGTTTCTCTTTTAAGCTTTACTAACATGTCTGAGGATTGTCAATATTCTTGGGGTTTCTAAATAAAAACTTGTACAGGAGTTTCTTTGCTTTAAAAAATTTTTTTATTTTCAATTTCCCAAGTAACCATAGTTTCCTACTGGCATGCAAAAAAGGTTTAATATTTGACGCTTTGTTATTAATCACTTATCTCTGTACATGGTAACTTTGATGTTTTTCTAAACCTATTGTTTTTGAATTATTAATTTTTTTACCCTGGCCTACCAGTCTCTCAGAATTGTATGATTTTGAAACAGTCTCAAACATACAGAAAGTTGTGGCCGCAGTAGGAAGACTATTTTGTTTGTGAACTATTTGAGAATACATTGCGAATCTGATGCCAGTTTCCCTGAAACATAAGAACATTCTCCAACTTAACGACAAACAACCATCAAAATTGGAAAATTAATGTTAATACATTACCACCATCTAATTTTTAGACCTCATTAAAATCTTGCCAATTTTTCCAATAATGTTCTTTATTGGCAGAAGTTCAGAATCATAGTTTAATTTAGTTGTCATGTCTCCTCCACTCTGGATCAGTACAACATTCTTTGACATTCATGATTTGACTCTTTTAAAGATTACAGTTATTTTGTAGAATGCCTCTGGGTTTGTCTGGTATTTCCTTGTAATTTGCTTCGGATTATATAGCATCTTTGTTGGAAATATATCAAAAGTGTCCCATGTATTCTCATTGCATGATTTCAACTTGCCCCATTACTGATAATATTACTTTTGATCATTTAAGATAGTATCTGCCAGGCTTCTTCCCTTTAAAGTTACTATTTTTCCTTTGGATTGATGCTTTTGTGTGAAGGCATTCTCATTCCTTATTAAACTTTAAATTTATTCACTTAATTATGTCAGAATACACTCATGGTTTCCTATCTTCTTTAATGGATTATAATTTATTACTATCGTTATTTAATGCTAAAAATTGTTCCAGATTTGACCATAGGGATGCCCTTCGACCTGCCTTCTGGGTTCTTTTGATAAGTCTCCCATCATCCATTGAGTACTTCCTTGCTTTCTAGTACAGCGAGATGCTCTAGGTTCATTTTGTCCTTATCCATGCCCAGCCCTAGAATTAGCCATTTCTCCAAGGAGCCTTGCTTCCTCTTAGGTAAGCATAGTATTTGGTGCCAAGATCTAGATGCTAGATGTTTATTATTAGGAGTGTCACTGCTCATAGGCTCTCTCAGAGAGAATATATGTATACATATATATGTCAGTATAAAAACATAAATATGTAAAATTTACATTTCTATACTTATATACACACGTACATTAAACATCTGCATCTTTTAAAATTTTTATATTTAATTTTATTTAATTATATTTCTTTATAATTTTACATATTAAAAACCATGAATTCACACCAGTACTTCCAGCTCCAATCTAACACTACAGGGTTTATTCTAGTCCCTTTCCATAATTGTAGTTCCATGCTTGGAGAGGATAAATCTGGCTTCCATTATTCTTGATATATTTTTTTTCTTCTGCATGTGACAGTCTCTCATATCCACTACCACTCCTTCCCCTGCAGAGATGGCTTTCTTACCCCAGTTGGGCTCCAACTTTTTTTTTGAGCCTGTTTCCCATGCAGAGGCCCTTTTCATCCCATTCAGGTTATGATACCCACACTAATTGCCCTCCACTGTTTATAAACCCTCCTCACCACCCTTCTGTAGGCCAGAAGTTAAAGTTCAAGGTGTTGGCTCAGTTGTTTTCTTCTGAAACCTTCTCCTTGGCTTGTACATGGCTGTTTTGTACATGGTTGTCTTCTCCCTGTGTCCTCACACAGTCTTCCCTCTGGGTGTGCATGTCTGTTCAAATCACCTCTTCTTGTAAAGACACCAGTTATGTCGGATTGGGGCCTACACTAATGATCTCATTTTAACTTAATAACCTCTTTAAAGTATAGTCACATTCTGAGGTACTAGTCTTAATGTAAAAGATGATGTTGTGTTGACATTTATTGCCTATGTTGTGTTTAATACTAAAATATGTATTTGAATGTTTTGTTTCACTTATTGATGAGATTCTTTTAATTTTGAGCATAATGGAGCCTCATTTGGGTCAGTGGCATCTTTATTTTTTGAAACAGTGAACACACTTTTTTTTTTTTTTGAGATGGAGTCTCGCTCTGTCACCCAGGCTGGAGCGCAGTGACCGGATCTTGGCTCACTGCAAGCTGCGCCTCCTGGGTTCACGCCATTCTCCTGCCTCAGCCTCCAGAGTAGCTGGGACTACAGGCGCCCGCCACCTCGCCCGGCTAGTTCTTTTGTATTTTTTTAGTAGAGACGGGTTTCACCATGTTAGCCAGGATGGTCTCGATCTCCTGACCTCGTGATCCGCCCGTCTTGGCCTCCCAAAGTGCTGGGATTACAGGCTTGAGCCACCGCGCCCGGCGAAACAGTGAACACACTTTTAACCACTGATTTATTATTTTAATAGTGTACCCTCAAATCCTGAAAAATTTAAAAACGCAGTTTATAAAATAATTATTCTTTGCACAATTACTGGCAAACTTATTGTTAATAAACTACTGTAAGGTGATGCATTTAAAAATCTGGATCAGTATGATACAGCCACCATGTTGTGACTTTGGTACTAATTTCTCTGGTGCAAGTCCTTTTGAGTTCCAAATGCCTATGAACCAATTCCCCAATGCCTATTCTTTCTACTCCCACAATATCTTTGTTCACACGCTGCACCATGATATTATTAGGTCTTCATTAAGCACCAATGCAATTGTGTAAACACAAACACCAGTGCAAGCCCACAAAACACGTTCCATGGTGAGGTGGCCATTTAGATGTTGTAGACTCAGCACTGCTGTCCAATAGAACTTTCTGTGATGATAGAAATATTCTATTCCTGCGCTTTTGCTTTTTAGTGAGATAGTCAGTAGGCATAGGGAGCTTTTGAGCACTTGAAATGTGGCAAAGGTGATTGAGGTTCTGAATGTTTGTGTACATAATTTTTTTGTGGTTGCTGTTTATAGGAGATAGGGTCTCACTATGTCGGCCAGGCTGGTCTTGAACTCCTGAGCTCAAGCAATCCTCCTGCTTCAGCCTCCCAAAGTTCTAGGATTATAGGCATGAGCCATCGTGTCCCACCTGTACATAATTTAAACTAATTTAAATAACCACATTTAACAAGTGTCTACCATATTGGACAGCACAGATCTAGAGCAGTGTTTTTCAAACTCTAATGTACATGTGAATCACCTGAGGATCTTGTTAAAATGCAGACTGGAATTCAGTAAGTCTTGTCTGAATCTGTGATTCTGCATTTTTTTTTTTTTTTTAAGATAGAGTTTTGTTCTTGTTGCCCAGGCTGGAGTGCAATGACGGGATCTTGGCTTACCACATCCTCCGCCTCCCGGGTTCAAGCGATTCTCCTGCCTCAGCCTTGCGAGTAGCTAGGATTACAGGCATGCTCCACCAAGCCCGGCTAATTTTGTATTTTTAGTGGAGACGGGGTTTCTCCATGTTGGTCAGGCTGGTCTTGAACTCCCAACCTCAGGTGATTCGCCTGCCTTGGCCTCCCAAAGTCCTGGAATTACATGCCTGAGCCACCGTGCCCGGCCTGATTCTACATTATTAATTAGCCGCAAGATGCTTCTGGTCTGGGGACCGCATATTGAGAAGCATGTATCTAGACTAGCTACATCCATTTGTTTTAGATTATTACCTGAAAGGAAGTACTGAAAGTAAAAATTCTCACAGAACTCTAGGATTTTCAGGTGACCTCATACCCCAATTTGGGGATCCCGTCCTAGTGTGCTACTGCTATAGCATACACAGTAGCAGGCAGGCATACAGCCAGGAAGGTTCAGGGAGCTTGCCAAGGGCTCACCCTGGGGATGCATGACAAGTTGAGTTTTTCATTGTGCTTTTCATATAGTATTAAAAAGAATCTTATGGTAAAATAAAGACACTTATTTCATCTTTCCCACTCTTTTTATTAAAAAACAAATTAATCTTTCCTTCTTGTAGGTTTTGTATGTGAAGCTGTGTGGAAATGTGAAATACTACCAGTCTCACCATTATAGTACCGTGGTGCCACCTGATGGTAAGCTTTCTTATTTATTTGATTCATATGTTAATTGTTTCCCTTTCTTCCAAATAAAGACCTGCGAGTTTTGAGCAGAATAGACTTTTCTTACACTATCCCCATCCCACCCCACCCTGATTGGGTTCACTTCCACCTTTTTGTGCTCCCATAATAGAGCTGCTGTCTTTTGTCAAATTCCCACCTCAGCAATCAGAGGAGTTAGAGATGATAAGAAATAGTTGGGTGGGCATGGTGGCCTATAATCCCAGCACTTTGGGAAGCCAAGGCAGGCACATCCCTTCAACTCAGGAGTTTGGGACCAGCCTGGCCAACAAAGCAAAACCCCATCTCTACAAAAAATACAAAAATTAGCCAGGTGTGGTGGCACATGCCTATAGTCCCAGCTACCCAAGAGGCTGAGGTGGGAAGATTGCTTGAGCCCAGGAGGTAGAGGCTGCGTGAGCCATGATTGTGCCACTCCAGTTTGGGCAACAGAGTGAGAGACCCTGTCTCAAAAAGAAAAAAAAAAACAACAACAAGAAATAGTTTCTGTTCTCAAGAAAAGTAGAACTTAAGTGTTTACCTGGGAAGACTTTTTTTCTTTTTCTTTTTCTTTTTCATTTAATCAGGGTCTAGCTCTGTCACTCAGGCCGGAGTGCAGTGGCATGATCTTGGCTCACTGCAACTTCTGCTTCCCAGGCTGAAGCCATCGTCCCAGCTCAGCCTCTTAAGTAACTGCAACTACAGGCGTACACCACCATACCAGATTAATTTTTGTATATGTTATAGAGATGGGGTTTTGCCATGTTGCCCAGACAACTCTCAAACTTCTGGGCTGAGGCAGTCCACTCATCTGAGCCTCCCAAAGTGCTGGGATTACAGGCATGAGGCACCATGCCGGCCACCTGGGAAGACTTTAAGAGATAATAGTGTGGTACATGCTACACTAAAATGTTATAGAATGGTAGGGAATATGTAAACTGTAGTATAATGAAGGCATGATTGGAGCAATACAAATTTTTATAGGACTTCAGAGGTATGTGAATTTCATGTTTGAGCATTCCTTCTAGAATTCTTGCATTTATGTTTTTTTTTTTAAAGTAAATTTTACCCATTTATTTTTTCTTTTTTTCCTTAACAGAAATAACAGTTAATTATAGACATGGCCTTCCCTTGGTAACACTTACCTTGCCATCTAGAAAAGAACGTTGTCAATTTGTAGTGAAACCAATGTTGTCAACAGTTGGTTCATTCCTTCAGGACCTACAAAATGAAGATAAGGGCATCAAAACTGCAGCCATCTTCACAGCAGGTAGATATGTATATAATTTTACAGTTTTGTCCCAGGGTTTCTGTCTCTCCTGAACTCTTGTTTGGTTCTTTACTTTTCTAGAAGGAAGTAACATTGTTTAATTTATTAGATAATAAATGGTTGGTCTTTATTCTTTCATTTTTGTGCATCAACACTATTTAAAAAACTGTTTTGGCCTGGCGTGGTGGCTCATGCCTGTAATCCCAGCACTTTTGGGAAGCCGAGTCAGGCAGATCACCTGAGGTCAGGAGTTTGAGACCAGCCTAACCAACATGGAGAAACCCTGTCTCTACTAAAAATACAAAATTAGCCACCAGTGGTGGTGCATACCTGTAATCTCAGCTACTTGGGAGGCTGAGGCAGGAGAATCGCTTGAACCCAGGAGGCAGAGGTTGCAGTGAGCTGTGATCGCACCATTGCACTCCAGCCTGGGCAGCAAGAGCGAAACTCCATCCCAAGAAAAAAAAAAAAAAACTGTTTTAACTTCATTGAATGAAAAATTAACGAAATAAATTTAATGTAAATTTCAGTTACTTATTTTATAAACGTAGCCTTAAAGGATTTTCATGAGAAAATCTTAGTGGCACAGGCATTAGTGTGCAATTCTCAGCAAAATCTGAATAATTAGAAAACAAAGTACAGTTTTAATTATTAAAATAAGCCAGTGAATAATTAAAGTACACAAAACATGTATTCACCACTGTTATAAAGCAATTACAGTCCAGTATATTTTTTGGAAGAATTAGTTCTTAGGAAGAATATACATTTTTTAAAAAACCAGAAGTATGGCCGGGCATGGTGGCTCAAGCCTGTAATCCCAGCACTTTGGGAGGCCGAGGCGGGCGGATCACGAGGTCAGGAGATCGAGACCATCCTGGCTAACACGGTGAAACCCCGTCTCTACTAAAAAATACAAAAAACTAGCTGGGCGAGGTGGCGGGCGCCTGTAGTCCCAGCTACTCGGGAGGCTGAGGCAGGAGAATGGCGTGAACCCGGGAGGCGGAGCTTGCAGTGAGCTGAGATCCGGCCACCGCACTCCAGCCTGGGCGACAGAGCGAGACTCCGTCTCAAAAAAAAAAAAAAAAAAAAACCAGAAGTATGTCATCATTTAGACATTTAAACTGTAGAATACAGCTTTTATGTTCTCATAGTCTAAAATGGTCTTAGACCAACTGCTTCTAAATAGAATAAAGAATTATTTACCCTATCCCACTATAGCAGCTGCAAATGTAGATAAATTAATTTGCATTATTTTATTATGATATTAAATACTTAGAATAAAGTTATTTAAGTTCACGATTACCACTGCAGTTTTGAAAGGGAAATAAACATACTTTTTCCCTATCCAAGTTCCAAATTAATTAAAGGATAGATAGAGAAGTTGGAAAATGGAGATTAATTGATTCATTCAACAAATATTTATTGAGCACCTAATATATGTCAGGCACTGTTCTGTATGCTAGAGGTAGTGCAAAGAACAAAAGGCATAAAAACTCCTGCCCTTATGGAACTTATATTTAGGAGGAGAAAAAAACAAGATAAATTATGTATTATGTTAAGTAATAAATGTTATGAAGAAAAATAAAGCAGAGTGTGGAAGATGTGTGTGGGCAGGAGTGGGCTTGATAAGATTACATTTGCACAAAGACCTGGGGGAAATGAGGGAGGAAGTCATGTAGAGGGAGGAGAGCTCTGGGCCACACGCAGTGGCTCACGCCTGTAATCCCAGCACTTTGGGAGGCCGAGGTGGGTGGATCACCTGAGGTCAGGGGTTTGAAACTAGCCTGGCCAACATACCAAAACCCCTTCTCTGCTAATAATACAAAAATTAGCCAGGTATTGTGTTGCATACCTGTAATCCCAACTACACTCAAGCGGCAGAGGCAGGAGAATAGCTTGAATATGGGAGGCGGAGGTTGCAGTGGTCCGAGATGGCACCACTGCACTCCAGCCTGGGTAACAGTGAGACTACATTGAGGTGGAAGCCTACTAGACAGTGGCCACAAAGGCGGGAGCTGGGAGAAAGGAGGAGTTCTGAGAGGTGGGGAAGGGCAGATCAGGAAACACTTACTGTAGGTTGTTGTTAGGACTATAGATTTAGCTGGAAAGGGTGCTTTCTTCCTGCTAAAACCTGGATCAGAGAATAAGGTTTTAGCCCTATGGCACAATGGGCTTCCTAATATTTCATCCTTGAACTAGACACACGTTCCCCCCAGGCACAGGAACGCTGGAATGTCCATGGGCGTTTTCCACAGGAGCAGGGCCCGCCTCTCTGAGCTTCCAGGGGCAGGCAGATGCAAACCTGGAAGTCAGAAGGGGTTGCACTGAGCAGCACTTGCCTAGTGGTAAGTGCTCAATTAGTATTGAAGTGAATTAAGTAAGAGAGGTTAAAACAACGATAGATGTTTACCCTGCTTATTTCTAAAAATAAGGTTAGTAGCTTTGAAACAGCACAAAGAGAATAGAAGTCTTAGAGGAAACGGACTCTTTGGACTGAGTGCAAACATCCTATGGGGGTTTAAATTGATACTCAAGAATACGTGAAAAATTTAACACTGTATCACTAGTGCTTAAAAATGTTTCACATCAGTCTTTTGCTATTCATACCTTTGTATAAAGGATAATGTAGTATTTCAACTGAGAAATCATATTCAGTGGATGTCTTTTTATAGTAAGATTTTAAGTAGCTGGTTTAAAGTCATTTACATGTAAATTTTTAAATGACACTTGGAAAGATAAAGCGATTGGTGTGTTGCTGATTTTTTTTTCTTTAAGAGACTCTGTGGGTGGAATTTGCCTGCATTTAATTTGGGCTTGAAAAGAGTGTTCTAAGCTTGTCAAGTTTTGCCCATTGTGTGGGTTGAATTATTTGGCAATTTTTTGGAAAATGATCTCACTGCAACTGATGAACAGCAACCCAAACAGCCAAATTCTAGGAACAGACGCAGGTGCAGACTTGATTTGCAGTTTTCTAGAACAAAAGAACTACAGGGAGGCAGACAGGAGGCAGCAGCCAGTTTCTTCGGAATGTTACTAGTGTTAGTCCTGTCATCACACATATTAATGTAGCTAAAATAGCTCCAGTTGAATGTAGCCAAATGAATGCCAGGCCAGGATTTGAAAATACACATCCAGCATTTTCCTGGACCTAATTTCATGTAATTATATGTGAACTATTCTGAAGAGAAAATGATAGAAAAAGAAACCTCTACCCAGCACCAGTTTTTTGCTTATTGTTCAGTGAGTTTGCTTTCTTAACACCTGGATTACATTAAAGTTTGGTTCTAAAATATAACAAAAACTAGGCTCTATGAGAAGCTGTGCAAAGCACATTGTGGTTACATTTTTTCAAGCCTTTCTTTTTTCCTGAAATACTCCTAGGATATTTGAAATTACTCTTAGAATCTCTCCTGCCTCTCTCCCCCTCCACAAAATAAACCATACAATGCCAATGTATTTCTTAGGCATAATTAACGCTCATTATTGTCCTTGCCTCCTTGAGAGTTTGCCTCTTCATTTTTTTCAAGCTTGAAAGGGAGATGAGCCCATGCGGTGATAGCTTGTGGTGCTATTTAGCGGCTAAATTTGTAACCACCACAAATCAGTTACCTCTAATAATTAAAAAGAGAAAGGCAGGCTTTTAAATAGTTACACCCTTATGCCTGCATGTGCCAGTCAGAAGAAGCTTGGCTGTGAGCAGCAGAATGGACTCTGGCTAAACAGAGGAGTATGTCAACAGGCTCTCTTGCTGGAAGTGACAGAAGACAGGCTCAGAAGAGGGCAGGAACTAAGAGAAGACAGGAGCAGAGACCAGGTTAGCCCAGGAACCACCTGATGGGCTCTGCTGCCTACACTCCACCCCACCCCCAACACTGTCACCCGCCACTGCTCTGGCCTTGCTGTGAAGGGTTTCCACCTCCCCTGAACCTTTGCATGACCCTCCGCAGATGCAGTTTCAGCAAGGGTATTACCTGGATTCCAGCACAGCTGACAAGGTGGGAGAGGGAGTGCCTGCCTGTTCCATTTTGTCCAAGGAAATGGGAGGTAGAGCAACAAAGGAGGATTCCCCTCAATGGGAAATGGGTTTGGGTTTGGGGACACCCCCCAAAAAGTAAATGTCCACTATTATATTGTACAGACCTGGGTTAGTAATTTTCTGTGTGTTGGAAAATTGTTCTTACTGTTCTAAAACAAAGACATACTCTTGCATGATGTTTTTCTTTCAGATGGCAACAAGATTTCAGCTTCTACCTTGATGGATATTTTGCTAATGAATGATTTTAAACTTGTCATTAATAAAATAGCATATGATGTACAGTGTCCAAAGAGAGGTAAGAAACACAGCTATCCAGCTATTACCATTTTTTTTTTTTAAGATGCATTCTCACTTGCTCTGTTGCCCAGGCTGAAGTACTGTGGCGTCATCATAGCTCACTGTAACCTGAAACTCCTAGAATCAAACAATCCTCCCACCTCAGCCTCCAGAGTAGCTGGGACTGCCCTCATGCACCACCATGCCTGGCTAATTTTTTAATGTTTTTTTAGGGATTGAGTCTCCCTGTGTTGCCCAGGCTGGTATCTTCACTTTTACCTTTAGCTGTGAGGTTTTTAGAGGGAGCACAGTTTATGTTAAGAATCTTTTAAATTTATCAGATGACCAAGAAGCCTTTGGAAAACCAGTGTTTAAGCTTTTCCAGCAGGGGTATAAGTGATCACCTACAGTTGCCTAGCAGGGCTTTTAGTCCCATATACTCTTTTTAGACTTTCAAGATTTTACTTTAGGATCTTAAATGCTTAATCCGATATTATTAGGTTAAGAGAGAGGTAGACCTGAAAATCAAGAATTCAAGTATATATGGTTGTATGGCTCTTAAATCTTTTAAAAAAAAAATTGTATTATTTAAAGCAGTTTTAGGTTCAAAGCAAAATCGAGCAGAATGTACAGAGAGTTCCTTATGCTCTCTTCACCCCACGCCCCTTACTATCAATATCCCACACCAGACTGGTATATTTGTTAAAACTGGTGAACACACGAACACATCATTGTCACCCAAAGTCCATAATTTACATTACGGTTTACTCTTGGTGGTGTACAGTCTGTGGATTGTGACAAATGTAGAACTACATGTATTCATCATTAATGTATATAATGCAAATAATTATCTTGTTTTAATCTTTCTTAAATGTATATATAGCTTACATTTATTTTAATGTTTAACATTAAAAGTGTCTTGGGTCTTTCTTTAGAAGTTTGGTGATGTTTTTATGACCAGAAATATGCTGTAAGAACCTAACTCTTGCTTATATCAATTAGCCTGTGGTAAAATTGGTTTCCTTATAGTCGTTTCATTTAAAGTTGCAGTTTTCAAGAACCTGACTATGACATTAAGAATTACACAGAATAGGGCCAGGCAAACTCTACCAAACTCTACCAAAATTCAAGGATGCTCAAGGCCCTGATATAAAATGTTATATGTGCATATAACCTACATACTCCCTTCATATACTTTAAATCTCTAGATTACTTATAATACCTAAGACAGTGTAAATGCTGTGTAAATGGTTGTTATACTATATTCATTTTTCATTCATTTTGTTGTTGTTGTATTGTTAATTTTTATTGGATTTTTTTTCCAAATATTTTCAATCCGTGGTTGGTTGAGTTCACGGATGCAGAACCCACAAATAAGAAGGGCCGATTGTATAGCCTTTTCATATTCACTTCTTTCTTTTTGGCGGAGGTGGGGGCGCATGGGAGTAGGGCCAGGGACATGAGAGAGCTAGGGAAGAGAAAACAGGATATTTAAGAAAGGGGATACAACAGGGAAAATACTAAACAGTGGGAGAGAGAAGTGAAAAAAGCGGGAGAGTGGGAAGAGAAAAAGGAGAAAGGCAAGGGGAAAGAAGAAGGGGGAAAGGAAGAGAGAGGAAAGAGAAGAAAAGGGAGTGATAAGGGAGGAGATAGGAGGCAGTAGTAAAGAAGAAAGTGAAGAGGAAGGCCAGATTGGCTTATTTCACTTAGTGATACGCATTTAAGTTTCTTTCATGTGTTTTCAGAGCTTGTTAGCTCATTTCCTTTTAGGGCTGAATAATAGTTCATTATCTGTATGTACCACAGTTTATTCATTCACCTACTGAAAGACATCTGGGATACTTCCAAGTTTTGGCAATTATGAATGAAGCTGCTATAAACACACATGTGCCGGTTTTTGTTTGCACATAGGTTTTCAAATCATTTGGTTAAATACCCAGGAGCAGGATTGCTGGCACATATTGTAAGAGTGTTTAGTTTTGTGTAAAACTGTCAAGCTGTCTTCCAAAGTGGCTGTACCATTTTGTGTTCCCACCAGCAGTGAATGAGAATTCCTGTTGCCCCATATCCTTACCAGCAATTGGTGATATCAGTGATTTGGGTGTGATTTTCACCACTGTAGTAGGTGTGTAGTCATTGTTTTAATTTGCAGTTTCTTAATGACATACGATGTTGAGCATCTCTTCATATGCCTATTTGCCATCTAAGTCTTCTTTGTTGAGGTGTCTTTTCAGATCTTTGCCCATTTTGTGACCAGGTTGTTCATTTTCTTTTGAGCTATTTGTATGTTTGGGATAACAGTCTTCTATCAGGTATGTCTTTTGCAAATATTTTCTCCCAGGCTATGACTTGCTTTCTCATTGTCTTTCACAAGTTGAGGAAATTGCCTTGTGTTCCTGGTTTGCTGAGAGTCTTCATTGTGAATTGGTGTTGGATTTTGTCAAATGCTTTTTCTGCATCTATTGATATGATCATGTGATTTTTCTTCCTTAGTCTGTTGATGTGATGGATTCCATGAATTCATATTCAAATATTGAGCCTTGCATACCTGGATAAATCCCACTTAGACGTGGTGTAGCAGTCTTTTTAGACATTGTTGTATTTTATTTGCTATTATTTTGCTGAGGATTTTTGTGTCTATATTCACCAGAGATGTTGGTCTGTGGTTTTGTTTTCTTACAGTGTTTTTGTCTGGTTTTAGTATTAAGGTAATGCTGGCCTCATAGAATGAGTTAGGAAGTATTCCTTCTGCTTCTGTCTTCTGAAAGAGATTGTAGAGAATTAATACAGTTTCTTCCTTTGATGTTTGGTAGAATTCACCAAGGAAATCTATCTGGACTTGGTCCTTTCTGTTTTGGAAGTTTATTAGTTATTGATTCAATTGCTTAATAGGTATAGGCTTATGCAGATTGTCTATTTCTTTTTGTGTGAGTTTTGACAGATTGTGCCTTTTAGAGAATTAATCTATTTTATCTAGGTTATTGAATTTGTGGGCATAGAGTTGTTCATAGTATTTCTTTATTTTCCTTTTAATGTCCATGGGATCTGTAGTTAAATGCCCTCATTTCATTTCTAACATGAATAACTTGTTGTCTCTCTTGTTTTTCTTGATTAACCTGGCTAGAAGTTTATCAATTTAATTGATTTTTTCCCCAAAGAACTAGCTTTTAACATCATTGATTTTTTTCTCTATGGATTTTCTGTTCTCGATTTCATTGGTTTCTACTCTAATATTTATTATTTCTTTTCTTTTGCTTGCTTTTCATTTCATTTGCTCCTCTTTCTCTAGTTTCTTAAAGTATAAGTTTAGATTTTCCAATTTTAGATGTTTATTCTTTCCTATTATATGTATTCAATGCTATAGATTCCCCTCTGAGCATTGCTTTCAGTGCCTTCCATAAATTTTGATAAGTTGTATTTTCATTTATTTTAAAATATTTTAAATTTTTTTCTTGTGATTTCTTCTTTGACCCATGTCTAAGTATTTTGGGATTTTCCAGCTATCTTTGGGTTATTGATTTTTATTTTAATTCCCCTGAGATCCGAAAGCATACATTGTATTTTTCTTTTTTTACATTTACTCATGTGAGTTTTATAGCCTTCAGTGTGATCTCTCTTAATGAGATGTTGCATGTGAACTTGAGAATGTGTATTTTGCTGTTTTTGGATAGTCTATAGATGTCACATTTATCTCAGTTGATTGATGGTGCTATTGAGTTCAACTGTATACCTCCTGATTTTCTGCTCGGCAGATCTGTCCATTTCTAACAGAGGAATGTTGAAGTCTGCAACTGTAAACGTGAATTCATCTGTTTCTTCTTGTAGTTCTATTAGTTTTTGTTTTGCCTCATGAACTTTGATGCTGTGTTAGGAGCATACACATTAAGAACTGTTATGTCTTCTTGGAGAATTGGCCTTTTATTATTATGTAATGTCTCCCTTTACTCCTGGTAGCTTTCCTTGCTCTAATGTCTGTTTTGCCTGAAATTAATATAGCTATTTCAGCTTTCTTTTTATTAGTGTTAGCATAGTATATCTTTCTTCATCCCTTTGCTTTTCATCTATATGTGTCTTCATATTTAAAGTGGGTTTCTTATAGACAATACATAGTTGGATCTGGTTTTTTGATCCACTCTGACAAGCTCTATCTTTTGATTGGTTCATTTAGGCCATTGACATTCAAATTGATTACTGATATACATAATATCTACCGTATTTGCTACTGTTTTCTATTTGTTGCCATTGTTGGGTTTTTTTTCCTGTTTTTGTCTTCTACATTTTTTCTGCCTTTTTTGGTTTTTAATTGAGCATTCTGTATATTTCATTTTCTCTCCTTTTCCAGCATATTATTTATACTTCTTTTTTTAGTGGTTGCCTAAGAGTTTGCGATATACATTTACAACTATTGCAAGTTCAGTTTCAAATAACATTATACTGCTTCACGGCTGTGCAAATACCTTATTATAAAAAAAATCCCAATTCCTCCCTCATGCCCCTTGTCTCACGGCTGTCGTTCATTTCAGTGATTCGTAAGCATAGGTATACCAAGCATACATAGTGAAAACCAGTGTTAGCATTATTCTTTTGAACTGACTGTTATCTAGTAGATCAATTAAAAATAATAAAAATAAAGGTTTTTATTTTACCTCTACTATTCCCTCTCTGATTCTCTTTCTTTCTGTAGAGCTAAATTTCCAACCTTTATCATCTTGCTTTTCTCTGAAGAACTTCTTTTAATATTTCTTGCAAGGCAGGCCTGCTAGCAACAAATTCACTAAATTTTGTTTGAAAATATCTTTGTTTCTCCTTTACTTTTGAAGAATAATTTCACAGGGTACCAAATTTTAGGCCTTTTTTTTTTTTTTTTTTTTTTTTTGCCTCTCAACACTAAATATTTTATCCCACTTCTTGCTTGCATGATTTCAGAGAAGTCAGGTTTAATTTCGTTTTTTCTCTGCTATAGCTAAGGGTTCCCCCGCTGTCCCTGGCTTCTTTAAGAATTATTTTCTTTATCTTTGCTTTTCTGCACTTTGAAAACGATATACCTATGTGTAGTTTTCTCTTGGCGTTTGTTCTGCTTGGTGTTCTCTGAGCTTCCTGGATCTGTGGTTTGCTATCTGACATTAGTTTCGGGGGAATTCTCAGTCTTTAATCAAATAATTCTTCTGTTCCTTCCTTTCTTCTCCTTCTAGTATTTTCTTTTTTTTTTTTTTTTTTTTTGAGACAGAGTCTCGCTCTGTCGCCCAGGCTGGAGTGCAGTGGCCGGATCTCAGCTCACTGCAAGCTCCGCCTCCCGGGTTCACGCCATTCTCCTGCCTCAGCCTCCCGAATAGCTGGGACCACAGACGACCGCCACCTCGCCCGGCTAGTTTTTTTTGGTATTTTTTTTTTAGTAGAGACGGGGGTTTCACCGTGTTAGCCAGGATGGTCTCGATCTCCTGACCTCGTGATCCGCCCGCCTCGGCCTCCCAAAGTGCTGGGATTACAGGCGTGAGCCACCGCGCCCGGCTCCTTCTAGTATTTTCATTACATACATGTTATTCCTTTTGTAGTTGTCCTAAAGTTCTTGAATATTCTGTTCTGGTTATTTTTTTTTTCCCAGTCTTTTTTCTCTTTGCTTACCAGTTTTGAAAGTTTCTAATGAAATATCCTTAAGCTCAGCGATTCTTTCTTCAGCTGTGTTTCATCTACTAACAAGCCCATTAAAGGCATTCTTCCTTTCCGTTACAATGCTTTTCATCTCTAGCATTTTATTTGAATTCTTTCTTAGAATTTCCATCTGTCTTCTTACATTACCCATCTGTTCTTGCATGTTATCTACTTTTTCTAGTAGATTCCTTAGCATATTATTTGTAGTTATTTCAAGTTGCTAGTCTGATAATTCCAACGTTCCTGCCATGTCTGGCTTTCGTTCTGATGCTTATTCTGTCTGTTCAAACTGTGTTTTTTGCCTTTTAGTAAGTCTTGTAATTTTGTGTTAAAAGCTGGATATGATATACTGGATAAAGGGAACGGCAGTAAATAAGCCTTTTATAATATAGTGATAAAGTAAGGTATGGAGGGGAAGTGTTCTGTAGTCCTGTGATTAAGGGGATTAGGTCTCAGTCTTTCAGTGAGCCTGTACCCCTGGACTGTGAACTTCACAAGTGCTTCTCAGTGCTTCCCCCACCCTCCACCGCCTTAGGTGGGATAGGATGGTTACAGGGTGCTGAAGTTGAGTTTTTCTTTTCCCCTAGGTTAACTAAGCTGTAATGAAATCCCAATTAGTTAAGCTCTGGGAAAATAATTTACCTTGTGGACAGTCCTTGTTAAAAATAACAGAATTTGGCCAGGCACGGTGGCTCACGCTTTTAATCCTAGCACTTTGGGAGGCCGAGGGAGGGGGGATCACTAGGTCAGGAGTTCGAGATCAGCCTGCCAACATGGTGAAACCCTGTCTCTACTAAAAACAGAAAAATTAGCTGGGCATGGTGGCAGGCGCCTGTAATCGCAGCTACTCGGGAGGCTGAGGCAGGAGAATCACTTGAACCCGAGAGGCGGAAGCTGCAGTGAGCTAAGATCATGTCACTGAACTCCAGCCTGGGCAACAGAGTGAGACTCCGTCTCACCAAAAAAAAAAAAAAAAAAAAAAAAAGAAAGAAAGAACAGAATTCTCTGGCATATTTCAAAATGACTGCTTTTCCTTTCCTGCTGCCAGAAGGAGGAGATTTTTCTTCAATTTTCACTGTGAGTACCTAGTAGAACTCCCAGAAGTGAAACTCACAAAAGGGTGGGAATGCCCCCACCTGTGGGACTCCCTGGAGTGTTTTCAAGAGTTGTCCAGGCTGAGCCTCCAGCAATTTGTCGGTTGCAGTTCAGGTTTTCCTACCCTGGTACTGATTCTTTGCAGATTTCTGCTCATGAGTCTCTGCTTCGTTAAGTTGTCATTGTCTGTATTTATCTATCTCTTCAATTTTGGGGACAGCAATTTTCCATCTAACTTTAGTTTTCTTACGCATCTAAGAAGAGTTGTTGATTTTCATTGTACTCAGCCATTTATTACTTGTTAGGATGGAGTGACAACTTTTGAGTTTTTTATGTCAGACAGGAAACTGGAAGTCTTTTTTTTTTTTTTTTTTTTTTTTTTGAGGCGGAGTCTTCACTCTGTAGCCCAGGCTGGAGTGCAGTGGCACCATCTCGGCTCACTGCAAGCTCCGCCTCCCAGGTTCGCGCCATTCTCCTGCCTCAGCCTCCTGAGTAGCTGGGACTACAGGCGCCCGCCACCGCGCCCGGCTAATTTTTTGTATTTTAGTAGAGACGGGGTTTCACCGTGTTAGCCAGGATGGTCTCGATCTCCTGACCTCGTGATCCGCCCGCCTCGGCCTCCCAAAGTGCAGGGATTACAGGTGTGAGCCACCGCGCCCGGCCAGAAAACTGGAAGTCTTAATTCTTTCTTAAAGAGAGCTTTTTTTTCCATCTCAAACTATCATTTTGGCCATTACCAATATTCTTTTGGACAATTCTTAGCCATTATTAGTTCAAATATTGCTGCTTTTCCTTTCTCTCTTTTTTCCTTCTTCTGGTAGTCCCATTATGCCTAAGTTACACTTGTGCAATTGTCCCAGTTCTTACATATTTTGTTAGATTTTTTTTTCCCATTATTTTTTCTCCTTGACTTTCAGTTTGAGAAGTTTCTGTTGGCATACCTCAAGCTGACTGATTCTTTCCTCCCCAGTGTCTAGTCTACTGATGAGCCCATCAAAGGCATTCTTCATTTCTGTTACAGTGGTTTCTATTTCTAGCAATTCCTTTTGGTTCTTTCTAAGTTTCTAGCTCTCCATTTACATTACTTATCTGTTCTTGCATATTGTATACTCATTCCATTAGAGCCTTTAATCATAGTTGCTTTACTATCGTACTCCGATAATTCCAAAATTTCTGCCATATCAGAGCCTGGTTCTGATGCTTGTCTTGTCCCCTCAAACTCTGGCTGTTGTTGTTTTTTTCTTTGCCTTTTAGCTTGTCTTTAAATTTTTTGCTGAAAGCTAGACATGAGGTATCAGGCAATAGAAACTGAACTGAATAGGTCTTTAGTGTGAAGTTTTATGTGGCTAGGAGTTAGATGTTTAATGTTTGCTGTAGCTGTAGGTATCAGGCTTTCCTCTAGTGTCCTTATTTTTGTTTTTCCTGATGTTTTGGGGGTTTCCCTATAAATTCTTTCTCAAATAGAATCTGTGCCTTGTATAAAACTGGAGCCCTGTTAATGTAGTGGTAAGATATTGAGGAGAGGAATCATTCTATAATCTTTGTTGTTGTTGTTGTTGTTGTTGTTGTTGTTGTTTTTGAGGCGGACTCTCGCTCTGTCACCCGGCCCGGAGTGCAGTGGTGTGATCTCAGCTCACTGCAAACTCTGCCTCCTGGGTTCACGCCACTCTCCTGCCACCCGCCACCACGCCCGGCTAATTTTTTGTATTTTCAGTAGAGACAGGGTTTTACCGTGTTAGCCAGGACGGTCTCGATCTCCTGACCTCGTGATACACCCGCCTCGGCCTCCCAAAGTGCTGGGATTACAGGTGTGAGCCACCGCGCCTAGCCTAATCTTATCATTAAATATATATCTTTTGTGGGCCTGTGCCTCTAGACTGTAATCTTTACAAGAGTTTAGCCTCTTTTATTCTCCTGTATGAGGCAGTAAGGCTAGAGGGGTCTGTAGTTGACTAATTGCCCTTTCTCCAAGTCAGATAAGGCTCTGGTAAAGTAGTTTCCCATTATGGAGGACATGTGCTCAGGGCTATTTCAGAATGGTTGTTTTTCCTTTCCTCCTGCCCAAAGCAGAGACAGTATTTTTCTCTGATCTCTGATCTTCACTGTGAGAACCTGGTAAGGTTCCAGGAGATAAAACTCATGAAAGTGTGGGAGTTTTTCCTTCAATGCTAGTTCACACTGAGTGTCCAGCAATTCACCAATTACAGTTTAAGAATTCCAGCTAGTATTGGCTTCTGAGGCGTCTTCTCCCAGTAAGCTATAATTATACACTGTTAAGGGTAGGAGGAAGAAATTCATAAGGCTATGCCTTAATAAACTGGTAATAAAATAAATAGATCAACAAATAATAGAAGGCTCTTACTTACAGTGAGGTGCTGAGCATCTACTGGTAAATGTGGGAGAGTTTCTGGAGGTGGAAAATCATCATTTTGTAGCCAAATTCTAGATAGGGCAAGAGCCATCAACAGGGAGGGAATTTAAGTAAGAAATTGCTTTTTAAAAAAGTCCTCCAGCTTGAAGCAGCTCCAGCTAGCCATACAGTGTACAGTTTGAACACCAGTGACTCCTCTGTCTTTGTCACTTACTCCCTCTCCCCCGTTTGTTGTAAGTACTTTCTTACTTTTTGGTATAGAAATATGATCCAAGTTGATCTTGTACCAACTATCATGTCCTGTCACTTTTGTCAGCCATTTCTTTGAGGACCCCTCAAATAAAAATAATTTTTAAAAATTTTAATTGTATATTTGAACATTATATGGGATTTTCAAATACAAAGAAGAATAAAGAAGTTAAAATGAATCACTTATTTCAACACTGACTTTCTTCCATTCTGAATTCTCTTTTAACATCAGGGCAGTATTTAACTTCAAAGAGAGGGTGACAGAAATTGAAAAATATAGAAGTGGAAATCCCTGTTAAGATATTACACAACTTTCATGTCCAGTGAGTTCCTAACTCCCTGGAAGGTCTTTCACTTGCTGTTCTTTGGGTTGCATGTATGAACAAACAAGTGGAAAAAGATGTTTACAGGCCATCCCGTTGCTCTACATGACCTTCCTAACCCTCAAACCACCACATGGACCATAAGCCTTAGGTCCACGTGGGATAAAGCACAACCTCCCCACTCCTGCCTGCTCATTAGAAAACCCCGCTTGCTGCCTGGAAGGGCTGTTTGTTGGAATTGAGCTCCTAGGGTAGAAGCCTCCCTGGAGATGGGAGGTCAGTGAGCCCAGGTTTCCCTGGAACCTCAGCTTATGAAAACTGTATCAGACTTGCCAAGTCTCAGAGTGTGAAGTAAACAGGGACACAGCAGGTATAGTTGGAAGGAAAACAATGGCAGAGGAATCATACTGGATTCACTGAAAATGAAATTTATAAAATTACAAATTTGGAGTTTTCCAAAAAGTTACTTAAATTCCATTTAACTAAAATATTCCTAATACATTGCAAATTTGGATTTGAAAATTTGGGGTATGAAAATTAAGTTCACACGGAAGACACATGTATGAGAAATAAGCTTCTGAAGAAAAGGAAAATAATAATTATCTCTCATTTTTGGCCTTTATTAGGAGGTGCCACAGACAAATATTATGAGTCAGTTTAGGTTGGTAGTGTAACACATGAATTCTGTGGTGGCAGCCAAGGGCACTCAGTGTTGAACTCAGATAAACATTTCATGCCACTTGACAAAGACTCTCACCTTGACTAAACTTCAGTCAGGTTCCTCAGAACCCTCTTCTCAACTAGGCGTTAACCATGGCCTATAAAAACTGTAAACTCTCAGCACAAATGTTGTCAACATTGCCCCCCTCACACCACACACACTAAGAGACTTGAATGAACATTTGCATAGTTTCTAATAGCTCAAGGCCACATTGTTTGGATGACAACTCTGGTTTTCTTAGAATGCCTGTCTGAGAAAGCTCAGTACCATCTGGAAAATTTACTGTTTATTCCAGCCAAAACCTGGTGATAGGTCAATAAGCCATAGAACGTCATCTTTAGAGCAATGCTGTACTTTGGGTATGTTCCCCAAAGTTGATGTGTTGGAAACTTGATCCCCAGTGTTGTAGTGTTGGGATGTGAGGTGTATTGGGAGGTGTTTGGCTCACGGGGGCACTGCCCTAATGAATAGATTAATGCCATTTTCACTGGAGAGGTTATCATGGCAGTAGGTTCCTTACAAAAGGATGAGTTTGGCCCCTTCTTGTGCTGTTGCGCATACATACTTGCTTTCTCTCTGCCTCCCTTTTGCCATGGGATGATGCAGCAAGAAGGTTCTCACCGATATGCCAACACCTTGGTCTTGGACTTCTCAGACTCTAGAACTGTGAGGAAATAAAATTTTGTTCTTTGTAAGTTGCCCAGTCTGTGATATTCTGCTGTCGCAGCAGAAAATAGACTAAGACAGAAAATTGGTACCAGGAGTGGGGCTATAAGAAATATCTGAAAAGGTGGAAGTGGCTTTGGAATTTGGTAATGGGCAAAGGCTGGAAGAGTTTGGAAGAGCAAACTAGAAATAGCCTATATTGCCATGAACAGAGTGTTAAGGACAATTCTGTTAAGGGCTCTGAAGAGAATAGCTGCAGGAAGTCTGAACGTTTTTAGAGATTTACTTAAGTGGTCATGATCAGAATGTTGGTAGAAATATCGATGGTAGGCTGGGCGTGGTGACTCACACCTGTAATCCCAGCACTTTGGGAGGCTGAGGCAGGTGGATCACTTGAGGTCAGGAGTTTGAGAACAGTGTGGCCAACATGGTGAAACCTTGTCTCTACTAAAAATCCAAAAATATATATATGGTAAAGGCCAATCTGATAAGCTCTTTGAAATGAGGAATATCTTATTGGAAGCTGGAATAAACACCATTATTGTTATGGACTTGCAAAGAACTTCTGAGCCCTCACCAGAACTTTTTTTTTTTTTTTTTTTTTTGAGACAGAGTCTCTCTCTGTTGCCCAGGCTGGATTGCAATGGTGCAATCTTGGCTCACTGCAACCTCTGCCTCCCAGGTTCAAGCAATTCTCCTGCCTCAGCATCCCGAGTAGCTGGGACTACAGGTGTGCACCACAATGCCCAGCTGATGTTTGTATTTTTAGTAGAGATGGGGTTTCACCATGTTGGCCAGGCTGATCGCAAACTCCTGAACCCAGGTGATTCACCCACCTCGACCTCCCAAAGTGCTAGGATTACAGTCGTGAACCACCTCACCTGGCCTGGGGGTATAAATTTTTTATCACCCAGACCTGTCCTCTCTTGGGAGTCTCTCTTTGAAATGCTAATGTTCAAGGACATAACTCTTACTCCCAACCAGTGGGTGCCTGGCTCTGACTTGCATCCTGTCATAAGATATGAGAAGTTTATTTCTCTTCTGGATAGTTACCAATTAAACCCAGATGGCCCAGTAACATTAACCAACTATCCACTTTTTGTAAATTTTCATTTCCCTGACTCTGTTCAAGCCCCTGCCGTTCACCCTGCCTATTCTGTCATTCTTTCTTTAAAACAGTCATCTCTGCACAAATTGAAGTTGAGTTCGGTTCACGCTGGACCCTATTGCAATAGTTATTAATAAAATTTACCCTTGCTGTTTTAGTGCCCAGCTTTGTCTATCTTTGTTATATATTCCACGGTTTTGGACAAAATTTTGTCCCATCTATGCCTTTTCTCTGTATATAGATCTTTTACGTACCAATACACTTTTCATTAACAAAAGGACTCTGACTCTTCTACAGATCTCAAAGCCTAAAAGGGAACACCTAGCTTTCACCCCTCTATGGCAGCTATAGCCTAGACTATGGAAGAGGGTAAAGACTAGAACAGTCTTGAATTGGGTAATGATGGAAGAAAAATAACTTCCGGACTACTGACACAAACAACTGATAACTTCCGGACTACTGACACAAACAACTGATAACTTCCGGACTACTGACACAAACTGGAAAACTCACTGGACTGATACCGACTCTAGACACACGTCTCTCTTTTCTGCAGTTGTTTGCTGCTACCTGGTGGGAAGGTCCATCTTCCCTTCCTCTCACCTTGTCCTCCCTCACGTTCTCTTACAGTGATAATGAACAATTACAGCTCTCAGAAAGGTATCAGTCTGAGGGACTTCTCATAGGCTGAGCGTAATTTTATATGGACCTTATAAACCCATAGAGAAGGTGGGATGAGGGAAGTCTATAATCAAGAGAACTTTATATTAAAAACTCTGAAACCGTAATTCCTGTAAGAGTTGAAAAATAATTTTCCCTTTACTCTTAGTTCTTAGCTGGGATGGACCCCTGTAATAAGAGAGATTACTAACAAAAAATCAAACAGTAGCTTATTAATGTGTATGTTTCATAGACACATGGGAGGTATCCAAGGAATGAGTAATTCTCAAAGAGGTGGCTCTGAACCTCAGCTGACAGAGCATCTTCTACAAAGAACAATACATTTTTAGAGTTGTGACAAGACAAAGGAAAAGGGCCTTGAATCTCTGGGGGCAGCAGATTGTGGAAGAGCAAATAAGTTGGTTAAAGGTAGTTAAAAGCTACTAAAGTTTGTCATGTAGATTCCTCTGGTGCAATCTCTAAGCTGAAAAGAGTCTAAAGTTGTCTCTGGTGATCTACCTTTGTTCTTTCTGGTAGAGGGGTCTTTGTAAAATTTGTGTCCTGCTTTTGGGCAAATAGGGAGAGGCCAGAGAGCCTTTCTTGTGTCTGCTTATTTTCAGTTGCCTTCAGCTCATAATAATCCTTATGCCAAAGTGACATGTTTTTTGGTGACTTTTTTTTTTTTTTTTACCTTGTATATGAACTGCCTTTCAGATCCACACTTTGTTGTTTACTGTGACACTCTTTGTTGAAAAGAACATACTCTTGAACTGCTTTTGAAATGTATATTACACCTTTGTTTACATGTTTGTACACCAGCTTCCTTACCCTGTGGATCCTAAAATAATATTTGGAAAGAGAACTGGGGACAGAAAGACTTACACACCCTGCAGGAACAATATGGTGACTGGCTTGTTTCCCTTGTGTCTTTTCTCAGAAAAACCAAGTAATGAGCACACTGCTGAGATGGAACACATGAAATCCTTGGCTCATAGACTATTTACAATCTTGCATTTAGAAGAGTCTCAGAAAAAGAGAGAGCACCATTTACTGGAGAAAATTGACCACCTGAAGGAACAGCTGCAGCCCCTTGAAGAGGTTAGGAAGCATCACGGTTGAGCATATTTGAAAATAATACCTAGTGTTTATTGAGTGCTCCTCATGTGAGCATCTTTCTGAATGCTTTCCATATTCTAATTTTCTCCTTTACTCCTCACGAACAACCTGTAAGTTCAGGACTTCTATCTTCCTCATTTTTTCAGATGAGGAAACTGAGCCACAGAGGTATATCGCTAATACATGTAGAGCCTGGACTTGAGCTCACGTGACCTGTGTTCAGAGCTGCCATCTTAAACTCTATGCCATGCTTCCTCTCCAGAGATCAGTCGTAATGTCTCTGTAAATAAGTGCATATGAGCAGGGAAGCACTAGCTGGAGTCCTACCTCCCTTTCCTTTTTTAGAGAATAGGCCCAGAGCCCTTACTCCGCCTAACAGAATTGCAGCTGGAAAGTTGGTAATAACTAGCATCTAAAGTTAATCAATGGTGTGGAAACAATAACTTTGATTTGGGGGGATAGCTGGGGAAATGTGTTTGTTTCAAAGGAAAGAATTGCATTCTTTAGACTTATAATCCCATTTGTGATGTTTATTTAAATGGAAAGGTCTATGTGCATCTCTCAATATGAATGGAAAGTTTCTGGAGATGTAAGGAAGTTTTAATAGTAATGACCTCTAAGGGTATTTGGAGAATGTCAGAGAGAGGGACTTGTTTTATTTTTTTGATTGTTTACCATTTTAGTTTTTTCTTTACTTGTAATATATTTACTTGGATTAAAATTTAAAAATCTAAAGTTTTCCTCCCACCCTATCCTCCCAGTTACTACATTCTTCACACCTATGAATCATTTTAGATTTCCTTTATCTGTGTACAAACAAATACAAATATATTCTTCTTGTTTTTCTCAGAAAAGGAAGCACACTATTATGCACTATTCTCATCTTTTTTCAGCGTATTATAGAAATCTCCCCTTATTGGCACAGAGCTTCATTACAGTTGTGTAACATCTTGATGGGCATATGGATTGTGTTTGGACTTCTGCTTTTAAGAATGCATCTGTAATGGGTTTTGTGTATGCAGATATATTTTCAGAATGATTTCTTAGAAGTGGAATTGCTGAGTCAAGTAGGCCTCTAATTTTATTTGGGTCTCAGAGGAAGACTTCTGAGTTTTTCATTGTATACTCTTCTATACTATTCATTTTTCCAAGGGCAGTTACTACCTTTATAATTTTAAAAAGATTAATGAGCTGATATGGTAATGAGTATTTACTCATTCATGTATATGTTTTATAAATTGTTTTTCCATATATCTGACCTCTTCAAAGTAATACAGATGTGCATTTGTTTAAGAGTTCTTTTTCATCTTGCTTTTTGTCCCTTTAGTTGGTGTATTTGTAAACGGAATTAAGTTTTTCATTCCCCCTCAGGTGAAAGCTGGAATAGCAGCTCATTCGGAAGCCAAAACCAGCGGACTCCTGTGGGCTGGATTGGCACTGCTGTCCATTCAGGGTGGGGCACTAGCCTGGCTCACGTGGTGGGTGTACTCCTGGGATATCATGGAACCAGTTACATACTTCATCACGTTTGCAAATTCTATGGTCTTTTTTGCATACTTTTTAGTCACTCGACAGGTGAGTAGTTTGTTAGGAAAATGGTAAGTTAGAACATCTTTGCAAAGAATCTCTTATCTAAGCAATGAGCAATAAAGCCTTTTTATTTACTGAATTACTGCCATCTGGGTTTTTATGAGCTGGTAAATGTATTGTTTTTCACAAGACTGGATGAAGACTTACAACACAGAGAAATTATATATAACTTCTATGGAGAAGTAATTAGTGTAACACACAGATTCCTCCATTGGGATAAACATGTGTTCTCTGTGCCCTCATTTATAAATAAAACTGAATTTGCATTGCAAAACATTCAGTAATATCAGCTTTGTCTCATGGTTTATTCAGTATGCCAAAAATCTCCCTTTTCTTTTTTCTTCCTTCTTCTTTCCCATTATGTGTAATTTCTCCCAGCTTGCCTGTGTTTGAAAGGAGCAGCAGATCTTAAATGAGACTAAATGTTTTATTTGTGTTGGCTTATGCTTACTCTCATGGCCATTGCAAATATTTTACCCATTCATCTGCCTTCTTTTGCTTTGGTGTTGCTGAGTCAAGTATCCTTCTTGCAGAGGCATTATGTTCATTCAGAACATGTTATTTTCTTCTCTCTTTTTTTTTTTAAGGATTATACTTACTCAGCTGTTAAGAGTAGGCAATTTCTTCAGTTCTTCCACAAGAAATCAAAGCAACAGCATTTTGATGTGGAGCAATACAACAAGTTAAAAGAAGACCTTGCTAAGGTATACTACAAATACATCTTATAGCTGGTTTGTTTGGGAGCCTGAACTTAGTATCAGGGAAATACAATTGGTGGCTCATCCTCACAAATTAAATCTTGGTCCTAGATTTCTGTGTGTTGTAGGATTGCCACCACGCCTGCCACCATGCCTGGCTACTTTTTTTGTATTTTCGGTAGAGACGGAGTTTTACTATGTTGTCCAGACTGGTCTCAAACTCCTAACCTCAAGTGATCCGCCCACCTCAGCCTCCCAAAGTGTTAGGATTACAGGTGTGAGCCACCATGTCTGGCCAAGCCTTTTAAAAAAATGTATTTTATTTCATATAATCATTCTATAGGAAAAATATAATGCTTTTAAAAAAATTTTGCGGATTCCCTTATATTTGAATAATCCTGAGAAGGCTAAGGAATGTTCTTTCAGCTAGTTTATAGGACAGTGCCTTTGAGATTTAGAAGGTAAGCCTAGTGTGATCCCAGCGATTTGGGAGGCTGAGGTGGGAGGATCTCTGGAGTCCAGAAATTGGAGACCAGCCTAGTCAACATAGTGAGACCTCATCTCTACAAAATTTGTTTTTAAATTAGCTGGGCATGGTGGCACATGCTTGTAGTCCTAGCTACTTGGGAAGTTGAGGCAGGAGGATCCCATGAGCCCAAGAGTTCAACACTGCAGTGAACTATGATAACACCACTGCACTCCAGCCTGGGAAGCAGAGTGAGACCCCATCTCTAAAAAAATTTTTTTAAATATTTAACACCTTGTTAATTATCTCTAAGGTAATAAAGTGGAGATAAAAAGATAAAGTGGTAGGTTAAGAGTTTTTTAAAGAATATGAACTGGAAAACCATTATAAAGGGGATAAACTAGTATTATTATTATTATTATTTGGTTTGGTTGTTTTAAACCTTTTTTTTTTAATTTATTATACTTTAAGTTCTAGGGTACGTGTGCATAATGTGCAGGTTTGTTACACATGTATACTTGTGCCATGTTGGTGTGCTGCACCCATAAACTCGTCAGCACCCATCAACTATTATTTTTTTAAATACATAAGGATGAATTAGTAAACTCATCTTTTAAAAAGATCCACATATAATATTGAAATATTTATATCCCATCACTTTGGGAAGCTAAGGTGGGCAAATCACTTGAGTCCAGGAGTTCAAGACCAGCCAGAGCAACATGGCGAAACTCCCTCTCTACAGAGAATACCAAAAAATATTAGGCAGGCATGGTGGTAGGCACCTGTGGTCCCAGCTACTTGGGAGGCTGAGGCAGGAGAATCACTTGCACCAGGGAGGCAGAGGTCACAGTAGGCTGAGATGGTACCATTGCACTCCTGCCTGGGTGACAGAATGAAACCCATCTCAAGAAAAAAAAAAAGAAATATTTTAGCATTTGTCACTAATAGTTTAAACATTTTATTGCTGTAAGGAAACGTTGTTTATAGAATTCCTTTCAAGCAGTAACATTGGTATGTTTCTCATTCTTTCTGATCACATGCTATTTCTTTTTCCCATGACAGGCTAAAGAATCCCTGAAACAGGTGCGCCATTCTCTCTATTTGCAAATGCAAGTAGAAGAACTCAATGAAAAGAATTAATCTTACGTTTTTAAATGTCATCGGATTTTCCATTTTGTATTGATTTTGCAACTTAGGATGTTTTTGAGTCCCATGGTTCATTTCAATTTGATTGTTCAATCTTTTTTTTTTGTTATTAAATTCTTGTAAAACAGAAGTATTGTTTGAAGTTCTCAACTAAGATTTTTACTTTTTGGATTTTTAAGACTTGCTAATGTTAGAAAGGGCTTGTATGCGTCTATCAAAGCAACAGTGGCTGCTGTTAGCTAAAAATCCTTGTCAGCTTGTCCCATGTTCTCTATGTGAAGGTGAAAGGGTATGTGCTTGGCATTCACTTTCATTCTTAGACTTAATTTGGAATCATCTTTTTAAAAAAAAATTAGAGACTAGGTCTCACCAAATCAAACTCCTGGGCTCAAGCAACCCTCCTGCCTCAACCTCCCAAGGAATCATCTTAACTTCTTTTTTTAATATGCAATAGTTGGGAGTAAGATCTTTTTATCATTTATCAAAAAGGCATAAATGTTCCACCAACCATAAAGTATAGCAGGTACCAACTTCACCTGAAACAGTGCATATAAACGATTGCTTTTGAACCTGCAAATCACAAGTTTCAGGTATTGAAGCCGAAACAGTTAACCTTCTTCAGCCTCTGGCAGATTATTAACAAAACAGTATTACCCAGATTCTACATCATATTAATATGAATTGAACCTTGAAAGTAACACCTGTTATTCTATTAATGTGATCATGTGTGAATGGGTCTGATGACTGTTGGACTGTTTGTAGGAACTTAACATGGAAGATGCTGACAGAATCCGATTTTGCAGGTGTTCAGCCTGTAGTGGCTAAGAATTATCGTGTTTTCTATTTCATCCTCAGAATGCCATATAACAATTCTGGAATGCTGATTTTTTTAAAAGTAGGAATTAAAGTCATACACAAAATGTGGTAATTCATATGTAGATGAAATATTAAACATTTATATGACCGAGTAAAAAATATCTATCAGTTACACAAATGAACAAGAATGCGAATTAGAAAAATGTAGTAAAATATGAATTTCAAATATTTTATTAAGGGATAATTATTTAATTCCTGGATTTCAAAAACCTTTAAAAACATCAAACAATAAACTTTTATAAAAAAAGTAACAAAATACAAGTTAAATCAGCTAGATTTTTATGTAACCCTGCAGTTTATTAATGCTTGTAAATTTTTATTTACCTAATTTCCTGAGGATTTTGTTTCTGCATATCAAACCCTTTCACCATGGCCAACATGAATTTTTTTTTTTTTTTTTTTAAAGGCAGTTCTCTGCTGAGCATTAAACTTTTAAACATTTGAATCATTGGACCATAATGCTTCAGCCTAACGATATTTATATAAAAAGAAGAGAAAGACATTTTCTTTTTTTTGAGACAGAGTTTCACTCACTCTTATTGCCCAGGCTGGAGCGCAATGGTGCAATCTCGGCTCACCACAACCTCCCCCTCCTGGGTTCAAGTGATTCTCCTGCCTCAGCCTCCCAAGTAGCTGGGATTACAGGCATGCGCCACCAGGCCTAGCTAAATTTTTTTTTATATTTTTAGTAGAGACGGGGTTTCTCCATGTTGGTCAGGCTGGTCTCGAACTCCTGACCTCCGGTGATCCGCCCGCCTCAGACTCCCAAAGTGCTGGGATTACAGGTGTGCGCTACCACGCCTGGCCGAGAAAGACATTTTCAATAGATTAAATTGTAAAATAAGATAGCCCCTGTTAATTAGATTTTGGAAAGAAATGCAGCTTTTTAGTTAGCATTGAGGCAAAGCAGGGAACCTGCTTCTTTCCAATCGCACTTGGGTCTTTGCAAAAGTCCACTCGGCGCTGAGAAACTTTCCTGTTCACCAGTGTGAGGAGTTCTGTGAACTCTAAGGAGGAGCCATATTTTCCCAACATCTCACACAAATCCTGAATGTACCATGAGCCGTTCACAGTTTCCCGGTGAGAATAATATCCTAAAAAAGTGAGAAGGAAAATGTTGCTGCAGTTTTCTGGCTTTCAATCACTGTGTGTATTCTTTATAGTTACAGAAGTGTAAGTTCTTAAAAATGCTTAGAAGAGTCTTAAGATGTGTCCATGATATATATGGCTTAAATTTTTTTTGACTCTTCTCAAATGGGAAAAGAGATTAATTCTGTATAGTTTTATATATATGGAGTTACTTCTATATAATTTCCTCCATTTCCTAAAAAATTCCCAAGATAGACAATGACTGAGACATGAGATTACTAAAAAGAAGTCAAACAAAATTATTTACTACGAAAGCAAAGAACCATTATCAAAATATTTTTCAGCTGGGCATGGTGGCTCATGCCTGTAATCCCAGCACTTTGGGAGGCTGAAGCAGGCAGATCATTTGAGGTCAGGAGTTCGAGACCAGCCTGGCCAACATGGTGAAACCCCGTCTCTACTAAAACTACAAAAATTAGCTGGGTGTGGTGGCAGGCACCTGTATTCCCAGCTACTCGGGAGGCTGAGGCAGGAGAATCACTTGAACCCAGGAGGCAGAGGTTGCAGTGAGCCAACATTGCACCACTGCACTCCAGCCTGGGCAACAGAGTGAAACTCTCCCAAAGAAAAAAAGACAAACACACACACACATATATATATAATATATATACACATATATATTATATATAATATATATGTAATAAATACATATATACATATATAATACATATTTATACACATATATACACATATATGTGTAATACATATATATACATATATATATATATATAAAAAATGCTGAGTGCAATGGCTCAAACCTGTAATCCCAGCACTTTAGGAGGCCAAGGCTGGAGGATCACTTGAGCCCAGGAGTTTGAGACCAGCCTGGGCAACACAGAAAGACCCAGTCTCTACAGAAAAGTTAAAAAGTTAGCCAAGCATGGTGGTGCATGCCCATAGTCCCAGCTACAGGGGGGCTGAGGCTCAGTTTCTCAAAATTGAGGCTGCAGTGAGCCATGATCATGCTACTGCACTCCAGCCTCAGTGACAGAGTAAGACCTTGTCTCAAAAAAAAAAAAAAAATTAAAGCTTTCCAGGACAATTACCACAATGGCACTACCACCCTCAGTAAATGATGGTAGGCTAATGTTAATATAATTAGACTTGCTGTTTTACTCAATATAACTCTCAGGAATGATTTTTCTGTAAGGTATTTTACACTTTCATTTATCACTCTGTGCTATGTGGTCAAAGAAAATTATAAGTCTGAGAGCTTCAGGATGGAATCACTCTGTCCCAACAGAAAGACCTGACCCAAACCAATCAAAGGTGAAACTTACAGGACCTTAGCCAAGAGAGGTAATTATATGTTTGTTTTAAACACCACACACCTTCTGCAACGGAGTAACACATAAGGAAGTCAGCTCCAGCAGGCAACGTGTAAACGGAGGCTGCATCTACCTCAGTTATGTTGGTGTCCAGCTTGTCTGTCTGATTATCTACTTCATCCAAAGGAATGACTGGCACATCGTGCTGGTCTCCCCGACATGCCTACAAGACAAGGAGGAAAAACCCACCTCTTTGCCTACTGTTTTCTTCCCAGTGCTTAATGTGTGCAGTGAACGTGTAAGCCGGTACACCTTCATTACAACAGAAACCACATTCTGAGCAGTTCAGAAGCAATACATTCAGGTTTAGAGGGGACAGAAGCCAATAAAGCTGTTTCCTACTTACGTTTTCTTTTAGTTAATTATTATTATTATTATTTTTGAGACGGAGTCTCGCTCTGTCACCCAGGCTGGATGGAGTGCAATGGCGCGATCTCCGCTCACTGCAAGCTCCGCCTCCCAGGTTCACACCATTCTCCTCCAGAGTGGCCGGGACTACAGGCGCCCGCTACCACACCCGACTAATTTTTTGTATTTTTAGTAGAGACGGGGTTTCATCGTATTAGCCAGGATGGTCTTGATCTCCTGACCTCGTGATCCGCCCGCCTTGGCCTCCCAAAGTGCTGGGAATACAGGCGTGAGCCACTGCACCCGGCCTTTTAATGTTTTAAGAAAAAATTGGCATCCCCAAGTATGCATAAAATTATGTTGGTAGAAGGGTAGACTGTAGAGGAAAAAGCTTGTGGTTTTAAAATTTCTTATGGATTAACCACACCCAGGGCACACCTTCGCTTTTGAAAGCTATAGTATTGACCTAAGTGTTTCTATTTAGGCAGGCAGTGTATCTCCAGATTGACTTTTGCTTGCCTGGCTGCTGCTATAAATTGTTAGGAGTTAAAATGACATCCAGCCTGACCTGACAAGATACCTGTTAATGCACATTCTTCCTTGTGTGCCCATTAAAAAGTGAGGTCTCAAATTTTTACCCACTAATTCTGACTCACTCAGAATTTACATTAAATTTAGACTCACTCAAAATTAACATTAAATTCGGACTCATTCAGAGGCTAACACTAAACTCTTCTCATAAGTGACTTTTACAGGCTGAATTGTGTTCCCACCAAATTCATATGCTGAAGTCCTAGCCCCAATACCTCAACTATGACTGTATTTGAAGACAGGGCCTTTAGAGGTGATAAAGAAAAATGAGGTCATACGGGTGAACCCAAATCCAACATGACCAGTGTCTTCATAAGAAGAAATTGGGACACAGACATGCACAGAAGAAAGACCATATGAAGGCACAGGGACAAGACAGCCACCTACAAGCCAAGAAGGGAGGCCTCAGAAGAAACCAACCCTCCCCACATCTCCATCTCAGACTTCCAGCTCCAGGACTGTGACGATAAATTCCCGCTATTGAAACCATACAGACTATGGTGCTTTGTTATGGCCACCCTATACACGAATACAGTCAGCTAGTAAGATTCTGTTGTAGCAGCATAAATGCATCAATCAGTTCTGAAATGGTTAAAGAATTATGAGCATCAAAAGTCCTGAATGATTTAAAATCATAAATAGAAAATCCCTACTACCCCATTTTTATAGGCAAATTTTAATCTTGGTATCAGCAGGCTTATTTTCAGGCCTTGTTTTCTACTGTCCTTAAATAAAACAGAACACCTTTAACCTGATGGCATCACCTGCCCAGTCAACTGCAATAAGAGTAAAGAGCGAGCCTCTACTGAGGGCGTGCCGTATGCCAGGCACCGTTCTAAGTGGTTTTCATTCATTAGGTAATTTTGCCCGCACAACCACCCCATGAGGGAGGTGCTCTTTTTACCAAGAATCTAAGGCATACAGAGAAAGTAACTTGGCAAATTATTTCCTTCATTTGTGGCTTTCTTCCTGTAGTAGCTCGTTAGTTATTTCCACTTCTCTTGTGTTCGACAGTGTTGACCACTCCCTTTTTCATGAAACAATCATGTCATTATGTGTTTCTTATTTTTCTCGTGGTGTCCATCCTCCTCAGTATCTTCCCTCTTCAGCCCATTCCTCATGGGTGCCCCGCAGTTTTGTTTTACGCTCCTTTTTCAGGTGGTATTCAACATAAGTAAACTCATCTAATCCCATGGCTTCCATGACCACCTCCTGATTTCTTTCTCCAGCCGAGGCCACCTGTCTTAGGTTCTACACCTGTATCACCAATTCCATGTCCCACAGACATTCCAATGCAGTTGTCCAAACCAGAAACGAGGCAGTCATCCTTCACTTCTTACAGCCACTTCCTCACCCCAAAACAAGGTTTTATGGTAGGATGTGAAATGCAGTTTCATGTTTGATACGGTTTGGATTTTTGTCCCCTCCAAATCTCATGTTAAAATGTGGTTCCCAGTGTGGGAGGTGGGGCCTGGTAGAAGGTGACTGGCTCATCGGGGAGGATCTCTCATGAATGTTTAGCATCTTCCCCTTGGTGATAAGTGAGCTCTCACTCAGTTCACATGAAATCTGGTTATGTTAAGAGAGTCTGACACCTCCCCCTTAGCACTCTCTTGCTCCCACTCCCACCAAGTCATATGCTGGCTCTCCGTCACCTTCCACCATAATTGTAAGCTTCCTAAGGCTTCACCAGAAGCAGATGCCAGCACCATGCTTCCTGTACCGCCTGCAGAACTGTGGGCCAATCAAATCTCTTTTCCTTATAAATTACCCAGTCTCAGGTATTTCTTTATAGCAATGCAAGAATAGACGTTATAACATAATATTATGTCCTCCATGCCATTCATGGAAATACAGAATTGTGGCACTGGCATGTCAGGTTTCTCTTCTGTAGTTCAGAATCTTTGGCCGGGTGCAGTGGCTCATGCCTGTAATCCCAACACTTTGGGAGGCCAAGGTGGGCAGATCACCTGAGGTCAGGAGTGCAAGACCAACCTGGCCAACATGGTGAAACCCCGTCTCTATGAAAATACAAAACTTAGCCAGGCATGATGGCAGGTGCTTGTAATCCCAGCTACTCAGGAGGCTGAAGTGGGAGAATCATTTGAACCCCGGGGCGGAGGTTGCAGTGAGCTGATACTGCACCATTGCACTCCAGCTTGGGGGACGAGACTCCATCTCAAAAAAAAAAAAAAAAATCCTTAATGATGTGCCAAGTAATATTATTCATGCAAAAAAAAAAAAATTTTTTTTTTGAGACAGAGTCTCACTCTGACACCCAGGCTGGAGTGCGGTGATGTGTTCTCGACTCACTGCAGCCTCTGCCTCCCAGGTTCAAGCAATTCTTGTGCCTAATGGCTGGCGTTACAGGCACCTGCCACCATGCCCAGCTAATTTTTGTATTTTTAGTAGAGACAGGGTTTCACCATGTTTGCCAGGCTGGTCTTGAACTGCTGACCTCAGGTGATCTGCCTGCCTCGGCCTCCCAAAGTGCTGAGATTACAGGCATGAGCTATCACACCTGTAAAAAATACTTTTATCCCTAAAACCAATTTGGCAGCGGGGAAACAATTTTGGTTTAAGGGGCAATGTGAAAGGGATGAGACAGGATAGGACTAGAAGGCTTTATTTTTCCATTCTTTCCACTGGTTTATATGCTCTCCACCTCCCAAAGAAGCAAACTTAGTCTGATAAGGTTGCCTTGCACGGCACTCTTTAGTCAGCAGGTACCTTTTCCAATGGCTCTCCTTGATATCATGCTGGGCCAGCGAGTAGCACATTGGTTACTTTGTGAGTCACTTCAAGTGTCAATCCAAATGCTGTTACTTTGTAATACAGACAATGAGAGTGTCAAAGAATTATTACTAACAGCTCAAAGTGCAACTCTGATTGGCCAGAATTCAAAAAGGGCCTGTCCAATTACTGGAGAAAGTTACTTTCAAAATTGGCTTTTAGAACTTTATCACATGTTCCAAATGACAGACTTTATAATTAAGATGACAACGTAATCAGTCTTACCTGAATGATAAATATCTTGGGTTTTCCAACCAGGCTCTGACACTTGTCTCCTTTGAACAAGCCAGTTAATGTCTGAATTTCGATTTTAGCATCATATGCATAAACGTGATTGCCTTCACCATGGCTCAGGAAGACACACACAAAGCAATCGGCATCTGCGTGGCTAGAGGTTGACACTATAAAGGACCCAAAAGAGAATATAGAAATGAAAACATGATGCTTGTTATCTACACATAAAAATTCAGTTTATTAATACTAGAATAAAGTTACGTCCATATGACTGGGGAAGAGGAACATTTGTGGTTTTGTCTTTTTTGTTTTTTTTGAGACAAGAGTTTCACTCTTGGTGCCCAGGTTGGAGTGCAGTGGCATGATCTTGGCTCACGGCAACCTCCACCTCCCTGGTTCAAGCGATTCTCCTGCCTCAGCCTCCCAAGTAGCTAGGATTACAGATTCGAAACCATACCCAGCTAATTTTTGTATTTTTAGTAGAGACAGGGTTTTGCCATGTAGCCAGGCTGGTCTCGAACTCCTGACCTCAAGTGATCCACCCACCTTGGCCTCCCAAAGTGCTGAGATTACAGGCATGAGCCACCACGCCTGGTCTATTCTTTAATAAGTGTAAAATATCTGTAATGAAACAACTTATTTTAGTCTTTAATCAAACAATATACCATACTGTATCTTATGTTTTAAAAAATCCAAATTTATTCAAGTTCAGAGTAACAGAGTTTGACCAAATTTCATTAGCCTTTCTAAAACACAGAATGATGTGGAAAACATAAAGGGATTATGATAGGGAATCTCATTTAAGATCCAAGTTACTTTGGCAATAAACTAAAAATTTCCTTGAATCAGCAGAGACCTTAGAGCAAAAGACCCAGGAACTGCTGCTCAACAACTCCCCACGTGTTGCTGCACTTTCACCATAGGAATACAGCACTTAGGGCCGGGCGCGGTGGCTCACGCCTGGAATCCCAGCACTTTGGGAGGCCGAGGCAGGTGGATCACTTGAAGCTGGGAGTTCAAGACTAGCCTGGCCAACACGGTGAAACCCTGTCTCTACTAAAAACACAAAATTAGCCGGGCTTGGGGGTGAGCTACTTGGTAAGCTGAGGCAGGAGAATCGCTTGAACCCAGGAGGTGGAGGTTGCAGTGAGCTGAGATCATGCCACTGCACTCCAGTCTGGAGGACACAGCGAGATTCCATCTCAAAAAAAAAAAAAAAGAGGCCGGGCGCGGTGGCTCAAGCCTGTAATCCCAGCACTTTGGGAGGCCGAGACGGGTGGATCACGAGGTCAGGAGATCGAGACCAGCCTGGCTAACACGGTGAAACCCCGTCTCTACCAAAAAAAATACAAAAAAAAAAAACTAGCCGGGCGAGGTGGCGGGCGCCTGTAGTCCCAGCTACTCGGGAGGCTGAGGCAGGAGAATGGCGTAGACCCAGGAGGCGGAGCTTGCAGTGAGCTGAGATCCGGCCACTGCACTCCAGCCTGGGCGACAGAGCGAGACTCCGACTCAAAAAAAAAAAGAGATTATAGCACTTAGAGCTTCCAAAAGAGTACTCAAGGCCGGGTGCGGTGACATGAGACTGATGTCTTCCAAAGCTTCTGAGCAAAGTAGAAAAGCTGGTAAGCAGCCAAAGTTAAAATGATGTGCAGTTTAAAGAAGAGCTCTGAAGAAAGTTTAAAGTAATTATGCAAATATAATGGTTGGCAAATGATTTGAATACCGTGGTATGCAGTGATGATTATAATACAGGTTGTAATCAGAATATGTACCCCATATTGATGGGAGAATTAAAGGAGGTAATGTATGTAAACCAACACGATTTGGAAACCAGTGAGAAAATCGGTCATGAAAGGAGTCAGTAAGAAAAAAACCTATTGACTGCCCAGCACCTGTAGTAGTTGCATTTTAGGCTTTTACCGCCAATTGAAGGGGTCATTTCATTCATTTCTACAATAGACTGTAACGAGTGGTATGCTAAATATAAGCTTTAGAGGCATAATTCTTTGCAAGGGTCTCTAAATGTGCTGGGTAACGGAAACACAGAAGCATACCCAAAACCTGTAACCTGTGCTAAATTAATACTTTTTTTGTCACATAAGTAATTGCTTGTACCTGTCTTTACAGATAGGATAAAGGACTCAATCTCATTAGAGGAAGATGAACTATATAATAGCAAAACTACCTACCCTCATGAATTTTGAGCAGTAGTTCTTCTGCTTTAAGATCGTTAAAGCATTTCACTTCAAATCCTAGATCTGAAAACCTAGTGATATATTAAATGAAATGTTAGCCTATAAACTTTTCAAAGTTGTCAAATATCCTTACTTTGGAGGAATCTATACACATTTTAATGACACAAATTTTCTTTCTTTAGGAGAAAAGAAATGAAATATAACAATGGTGGTTTTCCCTTCATTCACCATGGTAGGAAAGGATTTAATCATGACAGCCGATTGAATTTAGTGTGTTGTTGTCTACTATGCAAATGTTAGTACAAATGCAAAGCCTGTCAACATTTAACAGAACAGAGTAAGGAAGGTAACTCAGGCAAGTTCTTAAGGGAGGCTGCATCAAAGCGAGGCCCATCTTTAAACACTCTTGATCTGCTATTACCTCATTAGTGTTGACAAGTTACGATAAGTAACTTTTTTTCCCTACTTCTATGAGTCTGGAATTTTTTTAATTTTTAATTTTTTTTTTAACTTTTCTTTTGGAAGCCTGGAAAAAAAATTATTTTATTTTTTAATTTTAGAGACAAGGTCTCCCTCTGTAGCCCAGCCTGGAGTGCAGTGGTACGATCACAGCTCAGTGCAACCTTGAACTCCTGGGCTCAAGCAGTCCTGCCCCTTCAGCCTCCAGAGTAGCTGGACTACTGCCACCATGCCCAGCTAATTGATTTTTATTTTTTGTAGAGACAGGGTCTCACTCTGTTGCCCAGACTTGTCTCAAACGCCTTGCCTCAAGTGACCCTCCCACTTTGACTTCCCAAAGTGCTGGGATTACCAGCATGAACCACCACACCTGGCCAAACATAATTTTATCACTTAACTGCCTCATCTTGATATGTAGATAAAACTACTACCTGCGGGTAAGATTGTCTCTGTCTGTGCAGGTGCCCCGCCTTTCTGGCAGTGTTAAGCGCCAAAAGAACCTCTCATGATTGAAGATTAAAGCAATTCCTCTCCTCCTGTGGTCCATTTTGTACTTTTCTGCCGGATCAAACATTTCTCTGTTAATGAAAAGTTCAAAAACAATCACTTCAAGTCATATTAAATAATGAGCCCCTCCAAGTTCTAGGGCAACATGTAGATAGAGAGCTGAGCTTCCTCCTTGCCAGGCTGATGTTCCACTGGTGTGCTCCAGGAAAGGCCATGCTAATAAGGAAAGTCCTGAAATATCTCTCTGGCAATCGGTAAACAGCAGCCATGTGCCATCCTGACATCCCTAACCCTCTGCCTTGATGTCTTTCCCCGGGCCCCCAGGATCCAGCAACCAAGAATAACCACGAGGCTCAGAACCAAGCTCTAGCTCTAGGCTCATGCCATGCCGGTATGTATTCTGACTCCAGGTCCCTCGACAACCAGGGGCAGCACCACCTGCCTATCTACAAATCAGCTCCCCAAAGGCTAAAACTTGGCCTGCTCAGTTCTTCTCTCCAGCTCCCAGGACCCATTCTTGCTTTGATTTCTGTAGGCTGATCATGACCATCAAAGGACGAGACCTTTATTAGAAAAGAGCATGGCTTTACCTTTTATAGAAGGCATCTGTTTCTGTCATGTTTTCTTCCCCACCTATTAAAAAAAAGTTGATTTTTGTTCATTATTTTTTACTTAAGGCAGTAAAATATAGTAGGAACTCCCATTCCCCTTCCAACTCCCAAACTTGAAGACCCTTCTGTTTCGGTTAGTTTAAAAGCCAAAGTATATGAAGAGAAGGAAATGAAGGGAAACTGCTTACTAATAAACTATAAATTAACAGCTCTATGCTTTCTCATCCCCAACTCGACCTGCAAAATAACAATCTTACAAACGGAAATGGAGAAAATATTACACAAATGCATTCACTGCAAAATATGCCTAGAGTAACATAGTTCTGTGATTATGGAGTTGAAATATGAAGTTGCTTTGTTATGCAGAAAATGTTTTTGCACATATTTTCTGAAACAAAGAATTGAGTCCTACAGGAGAACTGAAATACAGTGTGTGGTTAATGCTGGCTTAGCAGTGGTGTAGGCCTGGAAGAGGTAGAAGTTTGGGCGGAGGAAAGGAAGGGCAAGGGCAAAGACTTGGACCTTGGATCTCCTGCATGACACATCCGCATTTCCAGCTCTATAAGGGAGCTCTCTGCTCTCCAATCTCAACTGGACTCCCTACTTCCTGGACAGCCAGCCTTCTACTGAATTGCTATCTACTCTCCAGAGCAGTGCTATGTCATGGAACTGTCTGTGATGGTGGAATTGTTCCATATTTGCACTGTCTCATAAGGTAGCCACTGGCCACATGTGTCTACTGAGCATTGAAATGTAGCTAGTGCAGTGAGGAACTCAATTTATTTTCAATTTAAATTAATTGGCCAGTGGCTTCTACACCGGACAGTGCAAAAAGTGTGGCATCTTCTACAATAAAGTCCCCATCCACTCATGCATCTGTTTTTACCTGATAGCTCAACAGCTTAGAGGGGAGACAGTAATGAATAAACCGAAATATTAGCAGTATAGCAAGAGGCACCCTTCAGTTGAGGAGGAATGGCCGTAAAGCATGGCCTCTTACCCATCATCTCCTAGCCAAAAGGGTTGTGTTTCCCTGTCCTTAAGAGATCTCCCCATTACTAGCCCCCATCACCTGATTGTTCTAACCTCACTTCTCCTAAAAAAAAATACAAGCTGGGGAATTCAGTTCAAGTCCCCTTTAGCCTATTCCTCCAGGAACTGCCCCAAGCAATCAGACCCAACTAAGACCCCACTAAGGCATCCCTCTGTCCATAAGCCCTAAGTCAGTTTTGCTCAACCTTGGACATCAGAATTCCTGGTGTGGATGTTGAAATGCAGATTCCTGGATCCTAACTGAGACAGAATCAGAATCTTAGAGGAAGGAGGTGACAGCTTCATTTTTCACAAAGTGATTTTTACACTAAGGTGTGAGAGCTAAAAGCAACTTCTCCAACTGGTCCTCCCCGCTGCATGGCAGATGAGAAAGCTGTTTAGTCCGACCTTTGCCCTAGGTGAGCACAGCAACCAGGTACTTCCTACTCCACACACTGCTCTATGAAGACAGCACAGGGATTTCACTCTTCCCATTTTCAAAAGCTGTCGGGATCTACTGCCTTTTGATAACCTCACCTGCTTATCTTTTAACCAATTAGACTACAAAGAAACAGTAACTTCAAGAAAATTAAACCCATATGTCACAACCATCTGCCTCACCCGCCAAAATTCTGCACAACTTGGAAAGCACTCAGTGTCTCAGCGTCTGCCCTGGTGGTAGCAGGCCAGCGGCTCACCACCTGCGGCTTCTGCTCCATACCGACTGCTGAGCCGGAGGCTGCTCACAGCCTAACTCGCGGAAGCTGTGCCAAATGGCTGCTCAGCAAACTAACTCATATCCCTCAGGGTGAAAACACTGGAGATGTATTCTTGCTTGGGTCTTTACAACTCTTGTTTGTCATATTCCCAAAGAAGTAGCTTCCCAGTTGTTAGCTGATATATTAGTAACTTAAGATGTGAGTTTGGGTTGTTTCAAATATGCCCTCACATTAGTCAAGACCTACAGGTTTAAGAATGGCTAACTAGTATCAAGTAGCTGCTCAAGAAAATCTATTTAAAACGACGTGCGGGCCGGGCATAGTGGCAAGCCTATAGTCCCAGTTACTTGGGAGGCTGAGGCAGGAGGATCTCTTGAGCCCAAGAGTTCTAGGATATAGTGTGCTATGACTGCCCCTGTGAATAGCCACCATACTGCAGCCTGAGTAACAGAGCTAGTCCCCATCTCTTAAAATAATATATTCAGTTTCAAAGCTAACAGATTTGGCAACCTCAGTGAGGGATTTTTTTTTTTTTTAAGTTTTTGTGTTGTTTATTAATGCTACAGATGTAGGGAAAAACCTAGGCTCTGGACACCGGTTCTGATGCTGGCTGGCTGTAACTTACCTTCACTCTCACAAAGTGCACCCTGCATCCTGTAGTACCAATTAATGACCAGGTCCAGTGGCCACTCTAGCAAACACCGAATCAGAACAAAATGCTATGGAGACAGATGTCAGGACCTAAGTTCCAATACTTTTCTGGAGTTAAACTTTACCCACAGATTGCAAAGAAAATAACACATCATGACCACCTTGAGCTGTGTATCCCAAGCAGACAAGCTTTCCAGAAGGGGGCACTTAAGTATCATTATGCCGCATTTATATTTATTTTTTATTTCTATATTTTTGAAACGGAGTCTCACTCTGTCACCCAGGCTGGAGTGCAGTGGTGTGAACTTGGCTCACCACAACCTCTGCCTCCTGGGTTCAAGCGATTTTCCTGTCTCAGCCTCCAGAGTAGCCAGGATTACAGGCATGCGCCACCATGCCCAGCTAATTTTTTTTTTTTTTTTCTTTTTGTATTTTCATGAGAGATGGGGTTTTGCTATGTTGTCCTGGCTGGTCTGGAACTCCTGGTCTCAAGTGATCCACCTGCCTCAGCCTCCTGGAAGTGCTGGGATGACAGGTGTGAGTCACCGCGCCCGGCCTGCATTAATATTTAAAAACCTGGATAAAGTAAGAAATAGCTTTATTGATATGGAGAAAATAAATTTTAATGAAGGAGCTACCCTCTATAACAGATATAGAAATTCCTTTTCATTTGCAATCTACTTATCAAAAATGTGCCCTTCCTTAAACCTGATTCCTGACCTCTTTTCACCTTTTTTTTTTTTGAGACAGAGCCTCCCTCTGTCGCCCAGGGTGGAGTGCAGTGGCGCAATCTTGGCTCACTGCAACCTCCTCCTCCCGGATTCAAGAGATTCTCCTGCCTCAGCCTCCCCAGCAGCTGGGACTACAGGCGCCCAACACCGTGTCCGGCCCTCTTTTCACTTCTCTTCCTTCCCAGGATAATGTAACTGCCACCTCCTTGTTCCTTAAATCAGTTTAGGTTTTACAAAACTAATCATTCCTTTTTTCACTTCACTCTAATTTGATAATCCCTCCAGATAATCCTGCCAGCTACCATTTGTTGATGGCCTGACGCCTTAGATACCTTATCTCACAGTTCCACAGCTCAGGAACAGGGACAGAGGGGGCCAGGCGTGCCAAGGTCGGCAAAGTGGAGTTGGGATTGAAAGCCAGGCCCACCTGCAGATTCCAAAGTTTCTGCAGGCCCATCTCCACGCAGCCCCTCCCACCTGAGACCAGCTACCTTTCTAAACTTTGTTCAACTTCCCAAACGACTTGGATCATTCTACTGTCATCGTCTTCATTCACTGCACTCTCTATGAAAATCTACCCATCGGCTCCATCAACAATATGTTTAGTAACCCTATGTAGAGTAACCTCCATCAGGCCTAGAACATGTACGGGGGAGTGCGGTGGAGGAAGAAGAGGAAGGGAGCAGGTGAGTGAAGGAAACCCGGGCTTCCCGCCCCTAGAGATTGCAACTGGATCCTGTGCCTCCAGGACAAGGCTACCTATCTACTCCCTCTACGACCATGTGACTTTTACAACTTGCCTCTGGAGCCCCACTTCCTTTGTGCAGCAAAATATAAAAAGTTCTTAAACAAAGGCACTCTAACCAACTGCAGGCGTTTCTTTCTTTCTTTCTTTTTTTTTTTTCTTGATTCTCACTCTGTCGCGGAGGTTGGAGTGCAGTGGCGCGATCTCACTGCAACCTCCACCTCCCGGCCTCAAACGATTCTCCTGTCTCAGCCTCCCCAGCAGCAGGCGCCCACACCTGGCTAATTTTTTGTATTTTTAGTAGAGACGGGGTTTCACCATGTTAATTAGGCTGGTCCAGAACTCCCGATCTTTGGTGATCCGCCCGCCTCGGCCTCCCAAGGTGTTGGGATTACAGGCGTGAGTCACCGCGTCCGGCCAACTGCAGGCGTTTCGAACTTTTTGTTTTACTCTGGCCAGGCTTGAAGTTTCTAAACTTTACAGTAATAAGTGACAGAACGTATGCTCTTAGCAATAGATTATTTTGCAGAGAAAAGTTATTGTGGTTTTGGCTCAAGCCGACAGACAGCAGCAGGTTTCCCGGATGCAGAAGAGAGATACCGGGGTATGCTCGCCGCCAGGAACTGGCCGCCTCCAGCTGAAGCCCGGGCGGACTCAGGGCCTTGGCCCGGGCACCCCGCGGCCAGTTATGATTTATGACTCGGCGGAACAACCCCTCCTTTTTACTTTTCGAAGTGAGCAAACAAAAGATCCAACCCCCAAAAGTCAGCATTTAAAACGGCCAGGCGTGGGGGAACGTCAGGCCCAGGTGGGGCCAGCCTTTTAAGGTTTAAACAGCCGGGGCGCCCCGAAAGTGCTCATTGCTCGGGAGGACAAAGGCGGCAGGGGCACGCCCCGGCGCCGGCGCCGCTACCCGGGACCGCCAGGAGGCGACGGCCAGGTCCCGGAGTGCTTCTTGGACTGACGCTCGAAGCCGTCCCCGCCAGCCCTGAGCCCTTCAATCCAAGAGTGCAACTTTTCCAGGCCGCCCTGCAAAGCCGAAGGAACCCGCCGCCCCGCTCCGGTCCCCGAGACCAGCCCGCTAACCCGCATTTCCCCTCCAGCAGGAGCAAGACGCAGACCTGCTCGCTGCCCAGTCAGCGCCCCCGGCCTACCTGCGGGGTGCACCCCGCGGAGCCCCGACGCCGAGCTCATTGCGGCCAAGGGCACAGCCAGACGCCCTGGCCTCCGCTTCCTGAAGCCAGAGGCTCCCGGTCCCGCCCTCGGCCCTTCCTCGACGGCCCCGCCCTCTGCCCCCGAGAGTGGGGCCAGTTGGTTCTGGCGCCGCCGTAGCTACCGTGGATCGTGCTGGTCCTTCCCACAGAGTTAAAGCTCCTCCCAGTCGCTCCGGAGCCCGCGGGGGCCAAGAGCGCGGGGGCGGGGAGAGGTACGCGGTCTTCGCCCCCAGGCCGGCTGGGACATGCCAGTTGCCACCCAGGGGATACACACAGACCGCCTAGCCCGAGGCAATTTCACATCACTTGTGTGAGCTCGGCCTCATTTAATCCCAGCTGCCCCAAACATCTACTCTTCCTTTCTAGAGGTACAGGCATAGATTGTTTTATACCACTTAGCAGATACTGCCTGTATTTCAACATTGGCTCGCTTTGTCTCTGTGTCACATTTTGGTAATCTCGCAATATTTAAAAATTTTTCATTGTTACTATGTCTGCTATTGTGATCTGTGATCAGTAATCTTGAATATTATTGCAATTGTTTTGGGGCACCATGAACCGCGCTCATAGGGGAAGGGGAAATTAATCCATAAGCGCTGTATGCGTTTGGACTGTTCCACTGACCTTTCCCTTCTCTCTCCCTCTCCTGGGGCCTCCCTACTCCTGGAAACACAATATTGAAATTAGGCCAACTAATAATCCTACAAAGGCCTCTAAGTGTCCAAATGAAAGGAAGAGTCTGTCACTTTAAATCAAAAGCAAACATGATTAAATTAGTGAGGAAGTAATGTTGGTAGGCAGAAAGCTAGGCTTCTTGCTCCAGTTAGCCGAGTTGTGAGTGCAAAGGAGAAAAGCCAAGTCATGAATGCAAAGAAAAAAATTTTGAAGGAAATTAAAAATGCTACTCCAGTAAACACACAAAAGATAATAAAGCTAAACAGCCTTATTGCTGATATGGAGAAAGTTCTAGTTGGTCTGGATAGAAGATAAAACCAGCCACATTCCCTTAAGCCAAAGCCTAATCCAGAGCAAGGTCCTAACTCTTCATTTCTGTGGAGGCTGAGAGAGGTGAAGGAGTTGCAAAACAAAAGCTGGAAGCTAGCAGAGGATGGTTCCTGAGGTTTAAGGAAAGAAGCTATCTTCATGATATAAAAGTGCAAGGTGAAGCAGCAGCTGCTAATGTAGAAGCTGCATCAGGTTATCCAGCTCTAGCTAAAATCATTGATAAAGGCATCTACACTAAACAACGATCTTTTGTTTTTGAGATAAGAGTCTTGCTCTGTCACCAAGGCTGGAGTACAGTGGTGCGATCTCGTGCAACTTCTGCCTCCTGGGTTCAAACGATTCTCCTGCCTTAGCCTTCAAAGTAACTGGGATTATAGGCATGTGCCACTATGTCCAGGTTAATTTTGTATTTTTAGTAGATATGGAGTTTCACCATGTTGGCCAGGCTGGTCTTGAACTCCTGACCTCGAGCAATCTGCCCGCCTCAGCCTCCCAAAGTGCTGGGATTACAGGTGTGAGCCACCATGCCCAGTCAGAACAACAGATCTTAAATGTATATGAAACGGCCTTCTAGTGGAAGAAGATTCCATCTAAGACTTTCATAGCTGGAGAGAAGTCAATGCCTGTCTTCAAAGCTTCAAAGAACAGGCTGATGCTCTTGTTAGGGGCTAATACAACTGAAGACTTTAAAGTCAACATTCCTTTACCATTCTGAAAATCCTAGCACCCTTAAGAATTATGCTAAATATGATCTATAAATGGACCAACAAAGCCTAGTTAGTGACAGCACATCTATTTACAGCATGGCTTACGGAATATTTAAAGCCCACTCTTGAGCTCTAGTGCTCAGAAAAAAAGGTTCCTTTCAAAATATTACTCCTCATTGACAATACACCTGGTCATCCAAGAGTTCTGATAGAGATGTGCAGAGACTGATGCTGTTATGCTTGCTAACACAACATCCATTCTGAAGCCCATGGATCAAGGAGAAATTTTGACTTTCAAGTCTTATTTACAAAATACATTTCATAAGGCTGTAGTTGTCATCGTGATTCCTCTGATAGTTCTGAGCAAAGTAAATTGAAAATCTTCTGGAAAGGATTCATCATTCCAGATGCCATTAAGAACATCTGTGAATCACGGGAGATCAAAATATCCACTTATGGTATGTAACTAGAAACTAGAGGGGGAAAAAAAAGAAAAACGAAAAATCAAAAATATATGTATCAGCCACAGTGGCTCATGCCTATAAACCCAGCACTTTGTTGAGGCCAAGGTGGGAGGATTGCTTGAGGCCAGGAGTTTTGAGACCAGCCTAGGCAACAAAGCAAGACCCTGTCTCTACAAAATTTTTTTTTTAATTAGCCAAGAGTGGCGGCACATGCCTGTATTCCCAGCAACTCAGGACACTAAGATGGCAGGATTGTTTGAGCCCAAGTTTGAGACTGCAGTGAGCTGATTGTGCCACTGCACTCCAGTCTGGGTGACAGAGTAAGACCCTCTTTAAAAAATATATATATATTCTATTTTAATATATTAAATGTATATTGTATATATTATATATAAATATATATTATGTATATATAAATGTAAATATATATAAATATATATTTATATATAAATATTTTTAAATTATATATACTTCAATTGGCACACTGGGTGGTATTTTATGGGCAGGACAACATACCAACCCATTTTATATATACACACAAACGTTATATACAGGTATATGTATATATACTCCACATTAACAGGAGTTTGAAAGAAGTTAATTCCAATCCTCATCAATGATGTTGAGGGGTTCAAGACTTCAGTGAAGGAAGTCACTGTAGATGTGGCAGAAGTATTAAGACAAATAGAACTGAAAGTAGGGCCTGAAAATGTGGCTGTATTGTTGCCATCTCATGATAAAACTCTGATAGATGAGGAGATGCTTTTTATGGATGAACAAAGAAAGTGGTTTCTTGAGATAGAATCTACTCCTGGTGAATATGCTGTGAATACTGTTTTTTTTTTTTTTTTTTTTTTTTTTGAGACGGAGTCTTGCTCTGTAGCCTGGGCTGGAGTACAGTGGCCGGATCTCAGCTCACTGCAAGCTCCGCCTCCCGGGTTTAAATGACAACAAAGGATTCAGAGTATTAGTTGACAAAGCAGTAGCAGGGTTTGGGGGAACTGACCCCAATTTTGAAAGAAGGGTCAAATGCTATCAAACAGCATCACATGCTACAGGGAAATCTTTAGTGAATGGAACAATCAATGGATGGCCAGGTGCAGTGGCTCATGCCTGTAATCCCAGGACTTTGGGAGGCCAAGGCAGGCAGATCACTTGAAGCCAGGAGTTCGAGCCCAGACTGGCCAACATGGTGAAACCCTGTCTCTACTAAAAATACAAAAATTAGCTGGGCACGGTGGCAGGCAACTGTAATCCCAGGTACTCAGGAGGCTGAGGCATGAGAAACACTTGAACCAGGAGGCAGAGGGTGCAGTGAGCCAAGATCATGCCACTGCACTCTAGCCTGGATGACAGAGCGAGACTCCATCTCAAAAAAAAAAAAAAAAAAAAAGAAAAAGAAAAAGAAAAAAGAATGAAGCAAACTTCCTTATTAAGAAACTGTCAGTCACCCCAGCCTTCAGCAAATACCACCCTAATCAGTCAGCAGCCCTCAAAAAGACCCACATCAACAAAGATTATAGCTCACTGTAGGCTCAGGTGATCCCTAGCATCTTTTAGCAATATTTTAAAATTAAGGTATATACATTATTTTTTTAGACGTGTTATTGCAAACTTAATAGACTACATTTTAGTATAAACAACTTTTATATGCACTGGGAAACCAGAAAATTTGTGTGACTCTTTATTGGCGTTCTGGAACCAAACTCGGAATCTCTCTGAGGTATCCCATAGTTGGTGGCATATATGTTCCTGTTTCATGTGTAGTCCTTTCCCCAGTGCGAGTTACTTTGTAGGACTTGCAGTAACTTATTTTAAATGCTCTTTGTTTGTATAGAAGACTTGGGCCAAAGTAAACTACAGGTAACTCCTGGATTTTTTTTTTTGTGAGACAGTTTTAGCTCTTGTTGCCCAGGCTGGAGTACAATGGCATGATCTCGGCTCACCGCAACCTCTGCCTCCCAGGTTCAAGCAATTCTCCTGCCTCAGCCTCCCAAGTAGCTAGGATTACAGGCATGCACCACCATGCCTGGCTAATTTTGTATTTTTAGTAGAGACGGGGTTTCTCCATGTTGGTCAGGCTGCTATCAAACTCCTGACCTGGTATCCGCCCACCGTGGCCTCCCAGAATGCTGGGATTATGGGCGTAAGCCACCGCACCCAGTTACTCCTGGATTTTTCAAATCTGGCTTTCACAGGTAGAGCTAATTCAGGGACAGGATCATGCAGAAATTCACAGAACAACGAGGGTCTCTATGGTGTTTCTTGGGGAAAGCATGTTGTCCTACCCATAAAATACCACCCAGCGTGCTAACAAGGTACCATGGGTTGCTCAATGTTGGATTTAATTTAGCTCCTCCTTGGGTGGTTGGCTATTGTACAAAATTTACTTTGACAGTGCTTTCAGATTTGATGAAATGGTGGCTTTATCTTTTGTAATTCCTCTGGACCTTGTAATTTTAAAAGCAAGCAATCTTAGAGTGGGAAAAAATTAAAATGTGTTAAGGCACCATTTCTAATATATTAAAATAAGTATAAGGAATACTTAAGAAATAGGTATAAGGAACTCATCTCATACCATTATTTGGGAGAGAAAAAATCTAATTTGATAACTTCCACATCTGCCTGTGGTTCACATCTTGATGTCATTAAATAGAGTATGAAATCAAAGAAGGGTTTTTACTCAAACCATTTACTGTTCATTTCACTCTATGCATAAAATATTTCAGAAATCACTGTCTTAGTAACTTATTCTGCAACAAAGACATGGAATATCCATATTTCCCTTGTATGGTGGTTGTGATGATTGGGTTAAGTGACTGTGAAGGACTCAGAATACTGCCCGCCATGTGAAGAGTTCAATGAATATTGGTTATTACCATCTTCTTGTACTCGTTGGAAACAGGAGTGGCATTTTTTGGTTTCCTCATTACCTACCCCAGTTGCCTTGCATGTGGCTCAATATTTAGCCATTGACTACAATTCTTTTATTTTTTAGGCAGATCGTTGGTTTTTGTAGGATTAAGCAGTGAGGAAAAACAGCAAACTAAAAATGCTACTTCAAATATAGCACCAGTCACCACATAAAGCTTAAATCAATATATTGCAAGTAATTTCTATGAATGTTGAACAATGCAACATAGTGTATGTGAAAAGATCTTGCCTAATAAGTTTCATTCTACTCCTCAAAGTTACTGAAGTCAGTCAACTATTAATAACAGAATTTTTATAGAAAGATTCCATCTTCTTTACTGTTAGATGTTATACCTGTCTTGTACTATGATAAAATAATGAGCATTGTGCATCACACCTTCTGATAATCTCATACTTCTATAAATACTGAAAGAAATAATCACTCTTTTAAATTTAGAGAGAGTGGGTTTTAGGCTAACAATTTGTTTCTTCTTTCCAAGACAGAGTCTTGTTCTGACGCCTATGCTGGAGTGCAGCGGTGCAACCTCAGCTCAGTGCAACCTCTGCTTCCCAGGTTCAACCAATTATTGTGCCTTCACTTCCTGAGTAGCTGGAATTACAAGCGTGTCCCACCATGCCCAGCTAATTTTTGTATTTTTAGTAGAGACAGGGTTTTGCCATGTTGGCCAGGCTGGTCTCGAACTTCTGACTTCGAGTGATCTGCCTGCCTTGGCCTCTCACAGTGCTAGGATTACAGGCCTGAGCTACCATGCCCAGCCTCTAACAACTAATTTTAATGAGTATTACTGGACTAGTCTACAGGTTCACTGAAAGAAAGGCTACCTGTGAAGATGTATTTAATTAGCTTTTGCCCTCATATCTCAATTCTGCCTTCATTACAGCTCTGTGCTCAGTTTTTCCATCTATGAAATAAATACGGCCATATTTGTCCCTGGAAGAACTATGCCAAAAGATTTTAAAGAGACAGGCATCATTTGAAGGCAGTATTATTTTAAAGTATCAATATTACATTTCTTGCAAAGAGCTGCTGAAAGTTAGTTCTCGGTTTTTTGCTCTTTTAATGAGTTTATTCTGTCAATTGGGAAAATATCAACTTCAAAATCTAAATATATACCATAAAATGTTGGGACAAATTTTGAGTTGAAGACAGCAGTACAAACTCATGTTGAGCTGTGTACACACCTACAATAATAATTACAGATGTGTACATATGTATGGGTTAATATGCCTACGTATTTCTCAATTCTGCTGCAAACAATGACATCCCAGTAGCAACAAGCACATCTAATGCCCAGTTCTTGGTTTCTAAGTATGATTCTCCAACAAAAGGAACCAGGGCTCTTTGGAGGAGGGGTTGATTCTAGGGATTCTAGCATTGGGGCAGGGAATATACAAGATGAACCTGGAGCATCTTGTAGTGCCAGAAAGCAAGGAAGTGCTCAAAAATCAAAAGGATGGGCACATCAAAGGGACATAGCAGCCAACCTGGCAGAACTCCTAATAGCCAAGCTGGACAATTTAAGCAACAAATAAATACTGTGTTACCCAAAATACAAAATATACATGAGTCCATACTGATATAAACAAATTAGAGTGGGAGGGAGAGACAAATTTCCCATATGCAAAAATTCCAAATACTACATATGGATATTTCCACTTTCAGGAGGTTGAATGTAATCTTCCCCACTCACCACCTCCCATGACTGGACTTAGTGACTGTTTTCCAAAGAATAGAAGTATGGAAAGGGAAAATAAACAGTAATTTTCAGCAGCAAAAAGCAACACACACTACCTTAACCAAGTGTCCAAAGTTAATAAACCATCAAGCTGATAGCATGTAACTCCTGACATGATGCAGTGAGAAGGACCTTTACCTCTGGTATTCTTCCAAAAAATCCATAACCCCACTCTAATCATGAAGAAAATATCAGACAAACTCAAACTGAGGCACATTCTACAAAACACCTGATCAGTACTCCTCAAAACTGTCAAGTTTATGAAAAAGAAAGACAGTGGAACTATTACAGACCAGAGACTAATTAGGCATGACGACTAATTCAGTGTGGTATCCTAGACTGGATCCTGGAAAAGAAAAATGACATTAATTAAAAAACTAGTACAATCTGAAAAATAAAGTCAAGTTCTGTTAATAGTAATTACCAATATTGGTTACTTAGCTTCTGACAAATGATTCACGGTTAAATAAAAGGTTAACACTAGGGGAACTGGGTGAGTGGTCACAGAAGCGCTCCATGTATCTTTGCAACTTCTCTGTAAATCTAAAAGTATTCCAAGTTTTTTTAAAAATCTGAACATAAAAACTGTTTCTACTGATTTTTGTGTAATTTGTGATCATGAATTATATTTTATAAAGATATTCTGAGTTTGTCCTTTTGAGAAAGCCAATGCTGCTAACAAAATCCATGAATTAATTATAAGTGTAAAGTTACCTGGACAAGTATTTCAATAATAAATATTGATAAACCATTAAGTTTTTTGTTTGTTTTTTTAAAGATAGAGTCTTGCTCTGTTGCCCAGGCTGGAGTGCAGTCGCACGATCTTGGCTCACTGCAACCTCCACCTCCTGGGTTCAAGTGATTCTCCTGCCTCAGTCTCCTGAGTAGCTAAGACTACAGGCATGCGCCACTATGCATGGCAAATTTTTTCTATTTTTAGTAGAGATGGTGTTTCGCCATGTTGGCCAGCTGGTCTCAGACTCCTGACCTCAAGTGATCCACCCGCCTCAGCCTTCCAAAGTGCTGGGATTACAGGCATGAACCACCATGCCTGGCCGATAAGCATTAATTATTAATAATGGCTTACAAAACTGTATCTTTTATAAAGTTTTGAAATAAAGAATCAATTGAGGATTCCAAACATTTAAGAGGAAGCCCAGTTTGCTCACTTAGCCACAAGGCATACATGCGCCTTGTCTCAGTGGAACAGCTGCCACCAATTCAAGTTGGAAGATACTAGGTTCCTGGCAATGACACATCTCCAAAGTTAGGAACATGGCCCTTTCTCCAGAACATATTTTTCCTTCTGCCCTGTTCTACCTGTAATGACTTACAAAGAACCGCCTCTCCCTATGCTGTCCTTCTCTGACTTTGAAAGTCATTTCATCTTAATAACTTTGGCCATGGGTTATACCCAAAGGATATATATGGCTTGAGGTCCTGGGCTACGGAAAGGTTAACAACCAGTAGTCAGAAAAGACCAGTCTAGGAACATAACTGAGATTGAAAAGTTTTCCACATTCATAGACATCTTCAGAAGCTGTTGAAATTTTCTGAGATTTGCTCTAAACATATGGTAATAATTTTCAATGTAAATAAGAGATCTACAAGAGGCAGTTATTTATATCTTGCCTTTTCCATCCCTTTGGCTCTAGTTAAAGGGATGCTTTGATACTGAAAAGCAGTATCAAGCACAAATTTTAGTAAGACCACAGTTAGCAAAAGGTTATAGTCTTTAAAAAATCTATAATAAGAAACAAGTGCTGGGAAATAAATAACAAGGCATAACAGCAAATAGTGCCTTGATGTATTATGTTAAGTATCTTTTCATTTATCTCATTAAATCCATCTTTTCTCCAACTTAACAAAGGTTATAGCAAAAGATAACATTTGTCATGTGAGTAGCTCATAAAATAGGAGTGGCTATGCTTCTGAATCACATTCACATCACCTTCTAGGCATATTACATAATACTCAGCTATCCTGGATTTGCTCCCTACGAGGTTATCAGCTGATGGTTCCAATTTTACAACTGGAAAAATGGAAAAATGGAAACCTTGTCCTTGTAAGTAGTCCTAATAGAAATGGGACTTACTCATATGCTCAACGGGCTACAGAGAAACAACATATTATGTTGTACTTTAATGACATATTATGTGTAATTAAAATAGAAAAAGAAAAGTCCGTTCCTTCTAGGCATAAATGTGTATTTAAGTAATAATTTCCCCATATTTCCAAATAAGATAATGTTGCATAGACCTTATGAATTTTATATTTGATCTTTTTGGTAAATACGGTTGTGAAAATTGAGTTTATATTCTTCTTTTCAAATATTCTCCGCTTAACAAGCACTTGTTTTTGATATTGGTCAAGACGTTTGGCATAATAAGTTAGGAAGCAATGCCGGAGAAGATACCTGAGAAGACAAGTGTGCCCTCCCCTATCTCCCTCACTTTTTTTTCTTTGAGGTTTTAACATCAAGATATAAATTATTGTAAGGTCTCAAAATAATCCTTTCACAAAAATAAGACAGTTTTATGTTGTAAAAACATTAATTATTTGTCAAAGGTTATGTTCTTCCATCTTCATCTGTCACCAGCTGTCAGCATCTCCTTTAAAGATCGGTTTTTTCTTCATAATGACACCTGCATGCAGCTCGTTGGCTGTCCAGATATGGTTTACAACCCAAATGTATAACACTGTCAAACAAGAGTTCCACTGTTGTTTCACATGCTGCAAAATAAGAAAATGGGATTACTGTTGGGCAACTGCATTGCTCTCTTTTCACCTATGTTACACATTACGGCACAGCAACAAGCATATCCCTCGTGAGCACTGAAATGTATTCTAGATGAAAGTCACCAAACTCTCACAAGCTGTAGCGTATTTACATACACACATGTAGATATCTACAGACTTCCAGTTTTAGTCTCTTTATCATGCATCTTACTTTTTGTATGCATTCAACTGTTCAACCCAATTTTTTTTTTTGAGAGAGTCTCACTCTGACACCCAGACTGGAGTGTCATGGTGCAGTCATAGCTTACTGCAGTCTCCACATCCTGGGCTAAAGGGATCCTTCCACCTCAGCCTCCTGCGTAGCTGGCATTACCATGGCCAGCTAATTTTTAATTTAAATTTTTTAAATTTAATTTTTAATTTTAAACAGATACACACCACCACACCCAGCTAATTTTTTTTTTTTTTTTTTTAAGTGGCGATGAGGTCTCACTATGTTGCCCAGACTGGTCTCAAGCAATCCTCCTAACTTGTCTTCCCAAAGTGCTGGCATTATAGGCGTGGGCCACCATGCTTGGCCCAATTGTTTAAACTAGACAAATAAGAGTCTTTTAAAATAGCACTGATTAATCAGTGTTAACTTTCTTTTTATTTGAAAAACATAATCACTAAGAGATACCTGATAATACTCTTAAATTTGCATTTTAAGAAAAAATGTTTTAGGTGCGGAAGAAACAAAGTGTAAAAATTGAAACCTCAAAACATTTCATTATGGCCAATGGCTTCTGAGGACTGATCATACATCAGTTAAGAGGCTTAAAGTAAACGGAATCCAATCTCTTTGACCAATGTCCTAATTTGACTTGGGGATATGGGAGCATAGAAATCAAAAGTACTTTTCCCCAGTCAGGTTTGTTTATTTGTTTGTTTGTTTATTTATTTTGAGACAAGGTCTCACCTCACTCTGTCGCCCAGGCTGGAGTGCAGTGGCATAATCTTGGTTCACTGCAACCTCTGCCTCCTGGGTTAAAGTGATTCTTCCACCTCAGCCTCCTGAATAACTAGGACTACAGGCACCTGGCTAATTTTTGTATTTTTTGTTAAAGGTGGGGTTTCACCATGTTGGCCGGGCTGCTCTCAAACTCCTGGGCTCAAGTGATCCACCAGCCAAGGCCTCCCAAAGTGCTGGGATTACAAGCGTGAGTCACCGCACCCGGACCAGTCAGGTTTTTAAATTTTTTTAAGACTGTGAAAAGGTGATTTATTTACTTTTCTTATTCTAAGAAACCTGAAACATCCAGGTGAGATTATCTTAACATGTTACACTAAAAGAGATATAGCACAGAGTGACTTTTAGTTATCCAAATACTTTTAGTTTCAAAATATTCATGTTAAGGAAGAAACTTGTCATTACAAAATCTTAGCATTTTCAAAGTTCTCCAAAAGACGGTGCCATTAAGAAACAACCAACCACAGAAGTGGAGAGGCTATGACTATTAAATAGGAGGTCACAAGATTATTGGTTTCACATTCTTCTTAAATCAGAAAACAGGAAATAAATCCATCTATGCTTCAGGTTTACAGCTAGTTTACTTTAGCCAAAAGTTGCAAAGGGAGACAGAGGCTGTGAATTCAAGATTACCTGCAGCAGAGATTTCTTCCTTGACATGAATTATTAGGATATTAGAATCAGGGCTATAATATGAGACTATTTGGAGAATACTGTGTAATAGACAGAACACAGATTTTAAAGTCAGGCTAAATGCTCACTTGGGGCAAGTTACTGTTTTCTAAACCTTCGTTTCCTTCCTTGAAAAATGGAGATAACACCACCTACCTCTTTAGGTTTCTGTTGGCATCAAATGAAAACATGAATAAAATATCTAGCACAGTATCTTATGGTAAGTGCTTAAAATGTTATTTTCCTTTCCTGCCTTGCCTCTTCTGATTTCAGTGTATGATATGTTCTTTGGCTTGATAGTAGAGAAATATTATAACTATTAGTATTTGAATGGTGATTTATTTGTATTTCCACAAATACTTCGTTTCATCCTTATGACAACTCTGTGAGGTGAGCATCATCATTCTCCTTTTAAAAATGACACCAAAGGGCCCTTTCCCTTTGCTAGTTTGGTTTTGTATCTCTTCACCATAATACCTCATGGCAGTGAGTACAACTATATGCTGAGTCCCATGAGTCCTCCTAGTAAATCACTGAACCTGGGGGTCATCTGGGGACCTTCCCAACAGAAACAGGTAAAGACAAGTCTTCTAGAAATTCCTACTCCAAATCCAGTGTGCAATACTCTTAAATTCACTGATGGTATGGTCTGAATGTTTGTGTCTCTTCAGAGTTCATGTTGAAATCCTAACCTCCAAAGTGATGAAATCAGAAGGTGAGGCCTTTGGAGGTGTTTAAGTTCAAAAAGATGGTGAATGTGATTAGTGCTCTTATAAAAGAGGCCCCAGAAAGCTATCTAGTCCTCTCCACTAAGTGAAGACACAGTTAGAAGGCATCTGCTGCGAACTAGAAAATGAGTCCTCATCAGACACCAAATCTGCTAGTGCCTTGATCTTGGACTTCCCAGCCTCCAGAACTGTAGGAAATAACTTTCTGTTGTCTGTAAGCCACCCAGTCTATGGTAGCAGTCCAGACGGACTAAGACAACTGAAATCAGAGTTTCAAACATTAGCTACTTTAGGTTGTTACATGATGACTGGAGATATATTTTAGGGTACAAGGTAGATGAATTCTTCTCTCTCTTGGCCTTAGACACCCCTACTCTCCCAAGGTTTCCTAATGCTTTTTGCTTCTGTGACTATAGATCATTTTAGATTACAAAATCATCAGCTCCTCACCTCAGAAAATTGAAGTCTGTGTCACAATAGATAATATATGTGAAAGATTTCTATTGATAAACCCTATACTAAAACATAAAGCATTTGATAAAACTTTAAAAAGTACACTCATCCCCAAGCCACCAGAACATCCTTACCCTGAACATGCTGAGTAAGTCCTAGTGTTTTCTGTACATCTCGGCAGATCTTGGAGAGGCAATATTGGAATTCCTCATCACAGTCATTCTTGCTTTTGCCACAGGTCTCATAGCACCTGTCGTGTTGGTTGCAACACTTTGTCAGGGAAGGGATACCAATGTTAAGCTGCAAAAGGCATTTGGATGGATTACTGTCAATGAAATGCAAAACTCCTCTGCTGAAGTACCACATTCAAATAGATTAAATAGGCATAAATGATAATGACTGCTGTATAGATAGTTCCAAAATCCATTTCTGCCTACAAATATTTTCCGTGTTATAAATCTCCCCATTACACTTACCCACACCCACCCATGTTACTCTCTCAGCCATGCCTCACTGCTTCCTACTGCACAGGTAACACTCACAGTTACCTGTCAGTAACAAAACTTCCATTTGTCCAAAACACAAAACATAAGTTTTAAAAAAAGAAAGATAAATCTAAGTCCATTAAAGATTCTCCAGGGGCTAGGCAAGTATGATTTTTGGATATTCAAAGTGTTTTGTGGCCTCTCCTTCCAAATAAAATTTACTTTATGTGAAATATCACAGAAAACTTTCCTACAACTCAAATTTTATTGTTTTTTGATCTTTAAATATTTCTCCATTCCCCAAAGATACTATTACTCTGAATCTATAACTTCAATTATTTTAAATAACTTTATACACAAAATCCTTGTGTCTAGGAATCATTCTCATAAACATTTTTTTCCCCATAATACTTGGCTTAGATCCAGTCTCTCCTACAACAACCACACAGCTATCCCACTTAGTCTTGTTTTAATGTAGAAAATATGATTTATCTATACTTTTTCCCTCTAAGTAGTATTACTTCTGTACTCCAAACTTTTCAACTATGTATGTGATAATATTAGGAAATATCACTTAAATAGTATGAACATCTATAAGATTCAAAAATAAAACAACTTTACTTCATTTACTTTGGTTAGGAGTTTTGCCAAAAAGAATCTAATAAACCTGATCGCTCTTATACCCAGCTAAATTATTTGTGAATCTAAGAGCATGCTGATAGTCTTATATCACCAAAAGTATTACATGATTTACCAGTTATAAAACTTATCAAATAAAAGACAATATTTACATGAACACCAAACAGTGGAGAGCCACATCCATTCGGTGGGGAGGGTTTATAACCATAACGTGGGAAAGGCTTAGATCCTATAAAATATAAATGGTATCATAATTAATTTTCAAATATGATAAAAATAAAATAAATACTCAAAAAGGTCAATATGCTACATTAGTCTTAGAAATATTTAATATTTACTTGAATGCTAACATAAGTGCATATGTCTTTATTCTGACGAGCATTAAGAACGCTAATTAGACTTTTTATTTCTCCTGTGGTGAGGAATATATACAAATGTACACATATATACATATACACATATATAGCAATTCATAAAATGTAATTATTTGTAAGCCTATGCCATACGAAACATACAAAAGCTTATCCTGGACTTCTGGAGATTTCAGAGGTCACTTCCCAGATAGGGTTCATATGTATGAAAGATAAACCCAACCTGTTTTCCTGTACATTCTAACACTTTGTTTTTTAAAGCTAAGATAGTATCTTCCCAATCTCCCACAAATGCTTCATTGCATACAAACCTCAATAACCATTAACCAACCAGTTTACTCGGGCAAAGCCTAAGGCTAAGGAAGACAAGGTCATCTGATGATCATTTAATAACCTTAGTACTACAAGACATTACAGGACCACACAATCTGCCTGCTGCCCTCCCACTTGGTCAACCATTCCACAAATATACTCCTTTGCCATCTAAGGAAAAAGTTAAGAGGCATACTTGGTGAACTACGGTACTCCAGAAGTACTGCAGTTCTAATGAAGTACTTCCAAAGAACAGAAGACTTGGAAGGCTAATGCTCCCCAGTAGCATCAAGTGTTCAGCAACAAGGAAAAAGATGACATTATCATAGCAATCTTAAACTTTGGAAGGTACTTCAGAAACATCTCACCTCATTTAATACAAGCTTACCTCAGAGATACTGCAGGTTCAGTCCCAGACCATCACAGTAAAGCCAATATAACAATGAAGCGAGTCACACAAATTTCTTTGGTTTTCCAGTGCATATAAAAGTTTGGTTTACACTATGCTGTAGTCTATTAAGCACTCAATAACACTGTCTAAAAAAACCAATGTACAGACCTTAATTTAAAAATAATTTATTGCTAAAAAATGCTGACACAGATACTAAGTGAGCATATGCTGAGGGAAATATGGTGCCAATAGACTTGCTCAATGCAGGGTCGCCGCTAACCTTCGATTTGTTAAAAAACAAACAAACCACAAATAATTGTGAAGTGCATTAAAGCAAAACACATTAAAATGAAGTATGCTTGTATAGAAATCACTTCAACCTACCAGTCACCTACTGTCTCTTTGAATGTTTCCCACAACCCTCCTACATCAAGAAATAACCTATTCTACTGTGAAATGACATCAATTGTTAAGACATTCTTCTGCCTTCTTGTAAGTTCTACCTATAAACAATCCTCTGCCCCTTGGGGAAACAGAAAAATAAGCCAACTCCCTATTTTACACAATAATCCTTTCAAATATTTGGGGCTACAATTTATCTTGCCTTCTAAAATGAGATATTCCTAGGTATTTTACCCTAAGACATGGCAATTTCCAAATATGACCCCACAGTTGGATACATATGAGTGACACAAAGTATTCTACCAATTTTCGTTTAACATTTATTGGTAGGAGACTTAAATAAAGACAAGGTTACCCTCCAAAAGTAAATTGAGGGTAAAAAAGCAACTCTTTCAGTAATCAACCATCAAAATAAGTAACCCCTCAAGGTAATAATTGAAAAATGGTTTCAGCTGGGCTCACGCCTGTAATCCCAGCACTTTTGGAGGTTGAGGTGGTAAAACTGCCTGAGCCCAGGTTTTTGAGACCAGCCTGGGCAACATGAGAGCCTGTCTCTATTTAAAAAAAAAAAAAAAAAAAAAAAAAAAAAATATATATATATATATATATATATATATGAATTTTTAAAAAATAAAAAAAGAGAAAAAAATAAATGGTTTCAGTGACTTGCTCAGAAGTTCCATGCTCAACTCAGGTCACTATATACAGCCTCAAGAGAGTAGTATAACCTCACGAAGATATAAAGCTATAGCCTGGACTGGGAGCGATGGCTCAAACCTGTAATCACAGCACTTTGGGAGGCCGAGGCAGGTGGATCACCTGAGGTCGAGGGTTTGAGACCAGACTGACCAACATGGCGAAACTCCATCTCTACTAAAAATACAAAATTAGCTGGGCATGGTGGCACATGCCTGTAATCCCAGCTACTCGAGAGGCTGAGGCAGGAGAATCTCTTGACCCCAGGAGGTAGAGGTTGCAGTGAGCCAAGATCGTGCCATTGCACTCCAGCCTGGGCAACAAGAGCAAAGCTCTGTCTCAAAAAACACCACCACCACCACCACCAACAAAAAAACCTATAGCCTGCTCTAAAGGAACAATCTATACAAAAAGGAATGGTTAAGATGAGTCTAGAAAAGGGAAGGCCAATGATAGCACTTAGGTCTTGTTTTTCCAACCCTGTCTATCATAAGGATGGGTCCTTAACTTCCCTTGGAAGATGAGGGTAGATGACTCAAGCTATCACAGAGAAGTCGCCGTGATTCTTCAACTCCTACTTTTAGTCCTTCATTCATTTTTTTTTTTTTTTTTTTTTGAGATAGAGTCTCGCTTTGCCTCCCAGCAAGCTGGAGTGCAGTGGTACGATCTTGGCTCATCGCAACCTCTGCCTCCCGGGTTCAAGCGATTCTCCTGCCTCAGCTTCCCGAGTAGCTGGGACTACAGGCGTGCATCACCAGGCCTGGCTAATTTTTGTATTTTTAGTAGAGACGGGGTTTCACCATGTTGGCCAGGCTGGTCTCAAACTCCTGACCTCATGATACACCCACCTAGGCCTCCCAAAGTGCTGGGATTACAGGCTTGAGCCACAGTGCCCGGCCCGGTCCTTCATTCCTAAGAAAACAGTTTATGACTTGGCTTCCTACTTATAAGGGCCTACAGAGGAAGGACATACTAACTACTTGGATGTCCAGTGGGCATCTCAAACTTAAGCTGTCCCTCCTGACATTCACCTCAAATTTGTTCCATTCACAGTTCCCTGTTTTCAGTTAATGGTAACTCTATCCTTCCAGATGCTCAGAGCAATAATGTCAGCCATTGTTGCTTATGTTCTTGCGTTCTTATACCCCACATTCAATCCAACATATATCCTGTTGGTATATCCTGTTGACTTTACCCTCAAAATATTCAGAATCCAATCACTTCTTACCATCTCTACTACTACCAATCCCACTCCAAGCCACAATGGATTACTGCTATAAACTCCTAACTAGTTGCCCTACTTTGGTTCCCCTGCCCCACACTAACCCTCATAATCCAGTCTCCACACTGAGCACAAGTGATCTTATTAAAATATGTTAGATCATGTCTTTTTCTGCTCAGAGCCTCTCCAAAGACTTCTCATCTTTTTCAGAATGAAAGCCAAAGTCTATAAAGCCTATGAAACCGTGTATAACCTGGTCCTCCCATGATTTCTCTGACCTCATCCTCTTCCTATTCTCTCTTCCTTTCTTCCTTAACCTATTCCTCTTTGCTGTTCCACAGACACTGCAAGTCTGCTCCTGTACCAGGGTCTTTGAACCTGCTCTTCCTGCATGTGGATGCCCTTTTTCCTGACACTAGTTTCTCTTTTACTGCTATGGTTTGAATGTTTGCATCACCCCAAAATTCATGTTGAAACATAATCACCAATGTGATGGCATTAGGAGGTGGGACTACTGGAGGTGATTAGGTCATATGGACAGATCTCTCATGAATGGAATTTGTGCCCTAAAAAAGTGGCCCTAAAGAGCTGCCCTGCCCCATCCATCACCATGTGAGGACACAGCTAGAAGGTGCCATCTATGAACAAGGAAGTGGACCCTTACCAGACAATGAATCTGTCAACTGCTTGATCTTGGACTTCACAGCCTCCAGAACTGAGGGATAAATTTCCATTGTTTATAAGCCACCCAGTTTAAGGCATGTTGTTATAGCAGCCTGAACAGACTAAGACATTCACCTTCTCAGCAAGTCTTCCCTGACCATACTATTGTAGCACATATGACCTTCTAACATACTGTATCACTAATCTACTGATTTTATTATGTCTCCCCACCCTAAAATGCAAACTCCTTGAAAGCAGACATTTTTGTGTTTTGGATTCCCAATGCCTAGAACAGTACCTGGAATACCTTTGTGATGAATTTTTGCAATAGGTATGTGATGAATTAATGAACAGAAGACTTGGAAGGCTAATTTCCATGGCGGTTGGAATATTCATTATAAATGGAGATCATCCATTGAGAAACCCTGCTGTTTGCCCTAAAGCCTCTTTTGAGTTTGGTGAGCATTCATCAGCCTCCAAAGACTGATCACTTATAGCTTGTCACATCTCTTTAAAATACGGCACCTCAGACTGAACATTGTAGGGTAAGATGGGCTTTTTAGCCTTTCGTGGTGGATAAAGTACTTGTATTAAAACAGCCTAACATAGTATGTTTCAGCTGTGCCTCACTGCTAACATCGACAGTAGTTTAAAAAAAAATCAGTTATTTCTAAAATGGACTTTTTAATACCTACTGCTAGAGGCTTAGCACCTTTGCAATTTAATTTTGAGCCTAAATATAAGATTGTATATAGTAAGATTCAATCTTGTTTGTTTCAGTTCACCATTCTCGACTGCTCAGCAGTTTTTAAATCTAGAGCTATTCACCCAATGTTGCCTGTTGCTCCCAGATATTCACAAATTAAGATGCAGATATTAATCAGGACAGGTGTCCACTACAGATGAGTCCTCTCTCTAAGCAGCAGTGAAGTCATCAAATCATATCCAGTTTTTCTCACAGGAGTATCATGAGAAACTATATATTTATCTATAGTTTTCTTTGCCCTAACACACTATAAACCTCTTCACAGCTCCACAGACAGAGATTTTTGTGTTTTACTAACTGCTGAATCTCAAAGTAGAACATCTGACCCACAGTTGGGACTCAAATATTTGTATAATGAATAGGAATGACTAAGTAAAACTGTAACATTTGCGTCAGGAAAGGCAACCATTTGATCCTTAAATTATGCACTTAATCCTCCTCACAAGTTCTACAAGAACAAAAACATCTTTATGAAGCATACGTTTAGCTGGCAACATTTAGGCACAAATTTAAGAAGCAATGAAACATGTCTCAGCACCTGTTCAGCGCTTTAAAGTACACAAGATACAGTTCATCCTTTACTTCTATTAACATAAAACTAGAAATTATCTTGAAAATTGCAGGCAGCAGGTGGCATCACAGCTTTACATGATATCAGTTCCTTTTAAGTTCACCTCTACAACCAGGTTCCAACAATGAAGTCACTGAATCCCCTATTATTTTCTGCTGCCAGCATAATGAGACTCTAACCTTAGCTAATCTTATTGGAAACACGATCTCCCAAGTGCTATTTTAACATTTTCAATTTCCAAACGAAAGTCCAATATTTTTCTGACCTATTAAAATATTTAAGCACTCAAAAATGTGCTACAAAAGAATCATCTGTCTGAAATACTGATTTGATCAGTACTCATACTGCCACCAAACAAGTTCTCAGGTTCAAAGAGAAAGTTCGAAAAATATTAAAAGAGTAAACGAAAATAACTGTATTAACGTTAACCAACAATGAGGAGAGGGGTAACTGATATCTAAGGAAAGGAGAGTTATCGGAACCCTTTCTCAACACTCGAGTACACCAAGTCTGTACAAAGGTCGCAAGTTATTGTCTGTGGGTTTGCAGAAAAAAAAAATTTAATATCAATTATAGAGAAAGTTAATACGGCATGGTTTTTAAATTCTCAGTTTGCTTCGCATGTTCATCCAATTTACGGAAGCAAAAACTGAGCTAAAATCAGTCTGTTCCACTCCATTCCCCTGATTCCTACGTCAGTAAGTTCTTGGGCAACTTGGTGCAATTGAGGGGGGAAAAGGTAATTCAGAAGCAACACAAATGGAACGGACAGTACACTCAGGTGACCTCTCACATTCTAACAATAGTGGTGTGAACTTGTACCCAGCTTGCTCAATCACAAGAACCGCAAGATTCTAGCAGTGGTTAAGTTTTTCCACAGCCGAAGGACACCGTCAAGGTCTGCCTTGCATCTGTCACTCACACCTCCAGGACCTCCGTCACCCCAATCCCCCGAAAGTACGAGCCCTCGCTGGGCCCGGGTGCCCCCTCACCGTCACTGCATTTATACTGGCAGAGACCGTCCTCGCCTCCCAGGAGGTCCAAGGCGGCGTTCAGGTACGTGTCTATCTTATGAACGCCGTTCCGGATGGTCTTCAGGGTGGCCCTCCAGTCGGTGGTCTGGGCCTCCTCCTGGCACCTGACAACAGCGGCCATGAGGAGGAACAGGAGGGTGAGCGCGGGGCGCGGGAGCAGGGCCATCCGCGCAGCGCGGGGCTCTACGGGTCCCCGAGCTGCGGCGGGGGGCGCGTCCCCACAGAGCCCCCGGGACGCGCTAGGCGGCGGCGCGGTCCCCGTGCTTTGCCGCCAGCTCCATATCCACGCCTCCTTCCCGGCTGGCCGGCAGGGCCTCGTTGGCTTTACGTGAACCGCCTCGGGGAGGCAGCGCCGTCGCGGGGACGCGCCCGCTCACCTGGACCACCGCGCCCGCTCACCTGGGCCAGCGACCGTCCCTGTGCGCCTGCGCCGAAGCACCGAGCGTCAGCGGCGCACGGGAGGGGCGGGACGCGCAGGGGGTGGGGCGGGGGCGGGGTTGGTGGCGGGGAACCGGGGTGGGGCGCGCCGGCCGGGAAACGGGGGCGCGGCCTCTATGCCCACGTGGTCTCCGCGGCGCCCTCACAAGGGCCTTGGTCCTGGTTCACGAGGGAACCTTAAAAAATACCCAGGCCTGGGCCCCTTTTCTGGGGAGCCTGCTTACGTTGGTCCCAGGTGGCAGTGGGCGCCGGGATTTTTTAAAAGCTCGCCGGGCTGTTAACCGTAAAGCGAGAGTGCAGAGCTAACCCGGGTGGGGTTATCTCTGACCTGACCAGTCGGGGCTCAGCGCAGTAGCCCCGAGAGACAAGCTTTTCTGGGTGTGGACAGCATGGGAGAAAATAACCCCTGTGTCCCCTTCGCAGAGAGGGCTGCGAGAGGTCCAGCTGAGTTTCCGGCTTGAAGACATGGTTCCATTGGCAATGTGGGCAGAGTCCGGCTCTCAGCTCGCAGAGCAGGGCTTTTCCTCCTCGCGTCCTCTCCCGGTCCTCCAGATCTGCTGTGGCCGCGGTTGGGAGCGGGATCTGGGAGATGCCAACCCAAGCCTTGGCGATGCCTGACTCTAATCAGGACAAGCTAGATGCTAGTTTAGACTTTCCGTAAAAAGAAAATAGTCCAACAGTAAAAGTCACAAAATTCTCCCCTGGTAAGGAAGAAACGGTAGTGTAAACTTTAAACTACAGTTAAAAAAATAAATAAATAAAGTAAATCTTAAGGAAGTTCATTGTTTTCCTACTGAAGGGATTTTGTAACTTGATAGTTACAGTGACGTTTGTTTCTCTGTACCCACCACCCTGCCCCCAGCATTGTGCAGGACCCATAAATAACTCTTGCAGTAGTACTTTGTATCGGTTATAAATATCTGTTTATCTTAGTATCACAGCAGTTTCCAAGAATTTGACAGTAATATCCAGAGCAATGTTGAAAGTGTTGGGCAGGCCAGGGGCGGTGGCTCACGCCTGTAATCCCAGCATTTTGGGAGGCCGGGGCAGGTGGATCCCTTGAGGTCAAGAGTTTGAGACCAGCCTGGCTCACATGGTGAAACCCCATCTCTACTAAAAATACGAAAAATTAGCCAGACGTGGTGGCGGACACCACCTGTAATCCCAGCTACTCGGGAGGCTGAGACAGGAGAATCGCTTGAACCCAGCAGGGGGTTGTGGCAGTGAGCTGAGATTGCGCCACTGCACTCCAGTCTGGGTGAGAGAGAGAGAGAGAGAGAGAGAGAGAGAGAGAGAGAGAGAGAGAGAAGGGAAGGAAGGAAGGAAGGAAAGAAAGAGAAATTAAGAATTGGGCATAGGTGTGTCCTTTCTATGAGAATTACCAATAAGTTCTAGGTTTGGCCTTTTGTGTTTGTTACAAACTTAATGAGCTTATAATAAATGTTCAGTGCACAGTTCATAAAAATTACATCCCTCTTTATTGAGTGCTTACTTTCTGCCAGGCACTTCGTGAATATGATCGCTCACATTGAGAACACTGCTTTACAAGGATGCAGGCTTTGAGTAAGTTAGAAACATAGAAAGGCATTCCTCCCTACAAACGGGGTAGCCCTACAAACGGGGTAGCTCCAGGCTGGAGACCGCCTGCACTTCACTCAGGCCCTCAACCAGGAGTCTTGGGCAGTGATTAATTCCTACCACAATGGAGAAGGGGGAAGAATGTTCCCTGGAAGGTATTATTATCCTCCTCTTTTACAGTAAAAGAGTCGAGGTGAGAAGTCATGTGACAGTATCTACTCCAAACCAAGGCCTCTGTCTTCACAAAATACCATAGATACTTTTATTTTTAAATTTTTAGATAACACATTTCAATACATTTTAAAAAGGGAACCTAGAATCATTGTCTTAGCTTTCTGGAACATTGGTTTCTCAGCTCCAAAGTATGAAAGTTGGACTAGATTACCTCTGAGATACCACTACTCGAATCCTGAAACCAGGTTTGGTTCTTACAACTCTTCTTCCAAAGAAACTCCCTAGTCCAGGGATAAGACTTTCAAAAGAAAAGATAGAATGTAGTAAAATAACCTGGTTCCAGCCCTCAGTTATGACCCAAAGCCTCTCCTTTCCCCCACTTTCTCTATTTTTTTTACTCCTTTGTGATCTCATTTCTTACACCTTGACTACAGCCTATACTCTGGGGAATTAGATGTAGTTTTCTTTGTCTGATCTCTCCTTAGGGATTAAATTCTCAAATGCCAGTTCTTCTGGCTGATGGAGCTGTTCTCTTTCTCTCTCAAGCAAATCTTTTCCATTGTCTTCCCCATGAGAATCAGCACTATTTTTATAGAAAACAAGACTCTAAGTTTTATTTTCACATTCTTTTCACATTTAATCATTATATATTTGTTGTTCTGCTGCAGTAATTACAAGGTTTACTTTTTTCCTCTTAATTGATGCTGCTAAATACCAGGGATCTGCATTGACAACAGACTATCTATATAATTTTTAGGGCTCAGTGCAAAATAAACATACAGAGCCCTTGCTCAAAAATTAAGAATTTCAAGGTGATGGCCGGGCGCAGTGGCTCACGCCTGTAATCCCAGCACTTTGGTAGGCCAAGTGGGCAGATTACGAGGTCGGGAGATCGAGACCATCCTGGCTAACATGGTGAAACCCCGTCTCTACTAAAAATACAAAAAATTAGCCGGGCGTAGTGGCAGGCACCTGTAGTCCCAGCTACTTGGGATGCTGAGGCAGAAGAATGGCGTGAACCCAAGAGGCAGAGCTTGCAGTGAGCCAAGATGGCGCCACTGCACTCCAGCCTGGGCAACAGAGCGAGACTCCGTCTCAAAAGAAAAAAAGAAAAAAAGAATTTCAAGGTGATAACAGCAGAGCGTTAAAGTAAGTGCAGAGCCCTTTTGAGTGTGGGGCCTTGTGCCACTACACAGGATGCATGCTCTGATTCACCATATCATATAACCTTTTTTGGTCCAGGAAAGGAGCAGTGAGGTGTGAAAAGTGGTCATATTCTAGATGTAACTTGATGGTGGAGCAGAAGGGATTTGCTGATGGACTGAATATGAGAGAAAAAGAGGAATCAAGGATGGCATTGAAATTTTGGCCTAAGCCATAGGATAGAGAGAGTTCTCACTAACTGAAATGGGGAGAATTGTGGAAGGAGTGGGTTTTGGGGGAAAATTTTAAAAATTAATTTCAGTCATACCATGTCCGAGAAGCTTATTCTGAGTCTGCAGTTCAAAGTAAAGGTTAGAAATACATTTAGAAGTTGTCAGAATAGAAATGGCTTTTAAAGTCATGGCACTTAGCTTGGTGCAGTGACTCACGCCTATAGTCAAAGCACCTTGGGAAGTCAAGGCTGGCAGATCACTTGAGTCCGGGAGTTCAAGCCTGGGTAACATGGCAAAACCTTATCTCTATAAAAAAATTTAAAAAATTAGCCAGGCACGGTGGTACTTGGCTGTAGTCCCAGCTACTTGGGAAGCTAAGGCAGGAGGATCCTTCGAGTTCGGGATGCAGAGGTTGCAGAGAGCTGAGATGGTGACATTGCACTCCAGTCTGGCAACAGAGTAAAACCTTGTCTCAAATAAATGAATAAATAAATAACATGGGACTAAATGAGATCCCTAAAAAGTGAGTGTACTCAAAGAAGCAGAGCTAGGTCTAAATCTTAGGAGGTCAAGGAACAAAAAACAAATAAAAGCGCCTCAGAAGGAGCAGCCAAGTGCAGTAGAAGTGGAAAAGCGCTGTATTCTGGTGTGTCAAAGAAAGACAGAACCACCCATTTTACTGATATGAGGAAGGTGGGGGCTAGATATTGACTACTAGATTTAGTAACTGAGGGTTATTGGTGAACTTCACAAGAGTCTCGTTGAAGTACTGGGGAGAAAACACAGCTGTAGTCAGAGGAAGAAAAGAATTAGAAATGGCACTTACAGGCCGGGCACGGTGGCTCACGCCTGTAATCCCAGCACTTCAGGAGGCCAAGGTGGGCGGATCACAAGGTCAGGAGATCGAGACCATCCTGGCTAACACGTCTCTACTAAAATAAAAAAAATTAGCCGGGTGTGGTGGCGGGCGCCCGCAGTTCCAGCTGCTCGGGAGACTGAGGCAGGAGAATGGCATGAACCTGGGAGGTGGAGTTTACAGTGAGCCGAGATTGCGCCACTGCACTCTAGCGTAGGCGACAGAGCCAGACTTTGTCTCAAAAAAAAAAAAAAAAAAAAAAACAAAAAGAAAAGAAATGGCAATTACAGGCTGGACGCAGTGGCTCATGTTTGTAATCCTAGCACTTTGGGAGGCCAAGGCGGGTGGATCACAAGGTCAGGAGTTCAAGACCAGCTTGGCCAATATGGTGAAACCCCGTCTCTACTAAAAATACAAAAAAATTACCTGGGCATGGTGGCGGGCACCTGTAATCCCAGCTACTCAGGATGCTGAGGCAGGAGAATTGCTTGAACCCAGGAGGCAGAGGTTACAATGAGCCAAGATCGTGCCACTGCACTCCAGCCTGGGCGACAGAGCCAGACTCCGTCTCAAAAAAAAAAAAAAAAAAAAAAAAGAAAAGAAATGCAATTATAGTGAATACCAAAATAAATTATGAAAATATATAGTATACTATATTTGTGCTGATTCTTGTTGAATGATATATTAATAAATACCTTGAAATGGGAAATTCTGGATGGCCAAGACTAGGCTTTCTTTTCTTTTCTTTTTTTCAGAGACAGAGTCTCATTCTCTCACCCAGGCTGGGGTAGCATGATCATAGCTTACTGTACCCTTGAACTCTTGGGCTTAAGCAATCCTCCTGCTTCAGCCTCCTGAGTAGCTAGGAATACAGGTGAACACCACCGTGACTGACTAATTTTTGTTGTTATTATAGAGATGGGGTCTCCCTATGTTGCCCAGGCTGGTCTTGAACGCTTGGGCTCAAGTGATCCTCCTGCCTTGGCCTCCCAAAGTTCTGGACTTACAGTCATGAGCCACCACACCCAACCCTACACTATATTTTCTATGTAGAACTTCCCAGAACAATAATCAGGATAGGCAGTCAGATCACTTCTAGAAACACCTAATGGTTTCTTCTATATATATGAACATCATGGAACATGATAGTATTGATGAGATGAGAATGCAAAATTTGTGGGGTTTAATGTACCATATTAACTTAGAATGCTTGGAAACTACAATATTAAACAATGCTTTGTGTTAAACAACAAAAAATCAATAAAATATTAACGATCAATGGCAGTTTCTATTTTTTAGTATTTTCCAATGTCTCACTAATGGCCTCAGCAGTGTTCATTGTGATGAAAATGAAAGCCACATGGTGAAAACAGTTCCAGCTATAACGGTTAATTTTTGTCCAGGATAAAAACAAAAGCCACATGGTGAAGCAATTCCATCCATAATGATTAATCTATGCCTAGTGCCAATGTTGTGGGAATCAGGCGGATGAGAGAGACTTCAGGGTAAAGCAGGAGGATCTTTATTGAGTGTACTCAGACTTACATCTGGAAAACTGGGCCTAGAACAAAGATAGCACTTGACTTTTATACACACTTCAAAAGGGAGTGGGCTAGCTTGAAGCAGGCTTACAGTTACAGTGGTGTGAAAGCAAAGATACAGAAGCAGAACAATTAATCAAATTGTGATAGGTTCATAACTCAGGATTACACATGACTGTTGCTATGCAACCCAGATGTCAGTTATCTATCTAGGTTTTCCTTTAGTGCCTAGCACGGCTTATTCCATGACCTTCACTATGGTGTCCAGGTGGCTGTATCTCAGGCCTGCTCAGACAGTTTATGACCTTCACTCCACAACTTAGATAAGACAGAATGCTTGAAGTTGCCAATTACAGAGAACAGGAATCTATAAATTCATACTGTAAGAGAAAGGAAAATTTGTTTTTCTTCTCCTTACATTGAGGGAGTGCTGGGAGAGTCTCCAGAGCACATTCCTTCATGTCCTGGCTTCTTAGATAGTGTTTATCAAGACTTCTCCTGGGTCTGGGCCTTGCCTGCTACTGCCTTTGGGATGAGTCGGCCTAATACAGGAAAGCTTATTTCTTTCTCTTTTTATTTTTTTTATTTTTTATTTTATTTATTTATTTATTTTTTTGAGACGGAGTCTCGCTGTGTCTCCCAGGCTGGAGTGCAGTGGCGTGATCTCGGCTCACTGCAAGCTCCGCCTCCCGGGTTCACGCCATTCTCCCGCCTCAGCCTCCCAAGTAGCTGAGACTACAGGCACCCGCCACCACGCCCGGCTAGTTTTTTGTATTTTTAGTAGAGACGGGGTTTCACCATGTTAGCCAGGATAGTCTCGATCTCCTGACCTCGTGATCCACCCGCCTCGGCCTCCCAAAGTGCTGGGATTACAGGCTTGAGCCACCACGCCCGGCCTCTTTCTCTTTTTAATTTTTTCTTTCTTTTTCCTTCCTTCCTTCCTTCCTTCCTTCCTTCCTTCCTTCCTTCCTTCCTTCCTTCCTACCTTCCTTCCTTTCTTTCTTTCCTTCTTTTTTTTTTTCTTTTGAGACGGAGTCTTGCTCTGTCGTCCAGGCTGGAGTGCAGTGGCACAATCTTGGCTCGCTACAAGCTCCACCTCCCAAGTTCATGCCATTCTCCTGCCTCAGCCTACCCAGTAGCTAGGACTACAGGTGCCCGCCACCATGCCCGGCTAATTTTTTTTTGTATTTTTAGTAGAGACGGGGTTTCACCGTGTTAGCCAGGATGGTCTAGATCTCCTGACCACGTGATCCACCCACCTTGGCCTCCCGAAGTGCTGGGATTACAGGCCTGAGCCACTGCGCCTGGCCTCTTTATTTCTTTAATTTCCAACCTCACCAAGGCTGGAAGGTTAGTCTCTAAAAGGGAACTTAAGTTAAAGAGAAATAAGTACTAGGTTCCACCCTTTGGCTAGAAAGTCAATGGCATCAATAGCTTTCAAGTTGGGATGAAGTGAAGGACAAGAGATGGCTGCACCAGATCTATGAGCATGGGCTTGTTCCATAATATGTTGAAGACAATGACCCTCTGCTTGGATATGGTGGGGGTCTACCATCAAGAAAATTTGATCAAAGAGATATTTTCAAGTTATCTTTGTCGGCACAATGTAAGATTGTTTGGCACACAGTAGGGATGGAAAGGAACCCACTTAGGTGAGACTGCAGGGTTTTAAACCATCAGGACAGAGTCCATATGTAGTTTTTCTAATTAGGGTTCCCGGCTACTTCCAAACCTCTGGTTGATTTTCAGCTTTGTATTTCCTATCACATACTGTACACCTTCATTGGGCTTCCTTAGACATCACAACTTCAAAATATCCCTAACTGTCTAAACCTGATTCCATTCCTCTACTTCCTTCCTTTCTGTACTCAGTGGCAACGCCAATCACCTCACCATCTAAGAGCCTGGGAATTATCCTAGACTCAAATCCCTCTCCCTAGTACTGTAATCTATTTGTCCCCAAATGCCATCTATTTCACTCAACATATCTAGAGTCAGTGCCATCCTTTTTATCCCTGCTTTGGTTTCTACCTTCATTATTTTTCATTCGATTACTCCAAGAGTGTCTTAACCATCTTCCCTACCCTCTCTCACCCACTTCCAATACATCTTCCTTGTTGTCTCCAGCTTGAACTTCCTAGAATCCTTTAGTGATCCCAACTCTTTGGCATGAGGCTCTCCCTGGTATGGCCTTTCCCCCTCTCCAGCTCCTTAGCTGCACCCTGGGCTCCAGTCACAATGAACTGCTCTCTATTCTTGTGTGTGGTTAGCTCCTCACGCTGCAAGGCCTTTGCATTTGTATCTGCCTGGAAAGTTCTTCCATAATTCAGACTAAGCTCACCTCAGAAGAACCCCTCTTTAATAAGTCAGGCTGATTTCTAGATCTCCCTTGAGTTTTCCTTACCATTGTACCTGGCAAGGTGCAGCTTCATAATTTATTTTCCGATTTCTCTTGTAAGACAGCTCTGAAGCCAGGGTTAAATATAAGATGAAGGCAGAGCTCTACATCCAATGAGTTTTGTCCCTGGCCACCTTCAGGCTAGCTCACAGAAGCAGGAATGTCCAGTGCCCAGTCTCTGCAGTACAAGCTGTACGTGGAGATGGGGACCCATGCTAATGGCCATGGTAGTCTCTGATGGAGCAGTCCTGCAGTGTGGTCTGTGAGCATTATTTCCAGATGTGTAGACTCCAATTCTCTGGCTCTTTTGGAAATTCTATGAACTGCATAATACTTTTGAATGAATTAATTTTTTCATTAAACCAGTTAGATTGGCTTCTGTTGTCTGGAATTAGGAGCGCTGAGACAGACCTCTAAACTAGGAGAAGCTTGGAGTCAGGTCATCTCACTCCTGCTGTTCCTGGTCTCTGCCACATAGAGTCACTTCGGAGGGCTGGCTCTTCACCCTTCAAGCCTTGACCCTGGTCCACTTTTCTGTGAAGCTGCCAGATGCTAGATCACAGTGCAGACTGGCTTGGCCCTTTTGGAGGCCCCCTTCCTAGATTGGCTGAGGATGCCCTATATGCTGGGTTTCCCACCTTGTAGCACTTGAGTACTTTTCTCTTTTTTTTTTTTTTTTTTTTTTTTTGAGACAAGGTCTTGAGGCTGGAGTGCAGTGCTGCAATCACAGCTCACTGCATCCTCAACCTCCTGGGCTCAAATGATCCTCCCACCTCAGCCTTCCAAGTAGCAGGGGCTACAGATGTGCGCCACCACTCCCAGCTTTTTTTGTGTGTGGTAGAGATGGGGTCTCGCTATGTTGCCCAGGCTGGTCTCAAATTTCTGACCTCAAGTGATCCACCAACTTTGGTCTCCCAAAGTGCTGGGATTTCAGGTATGATCCACCGCGCCCAGCCAGTTTTCTCTTTTTATCTCATACACAGACATATTCTAAGGTGCTGCATTGCTCCAGGATTGCTAAGTTAGGACAAGGTGGTTTCCAAATATGTCCATAAATTCTTTGATACACCTCCTCCCTGCTGCCATCAGGAGATGGGTTATTTCCTTTCCTTTGAGCCTGGGCAGGTCTTTGTGGTGTTAAGTGACTTCCAAAGCTGGGTTAGAGAAGGCCATGTAGGTTCTGCAGTTTCTCTTGGGAGGCTCATCGGCTGCTATGTAGGAAGTCTAGCACCCCTGGGCCTGCCATGTTGAGAGCCCATGGCAAGAGTGCATAGAGAGACATATCTGAGAAGCCCCAGCTGTCTAAGTCCTCCCAGCCGAGGTACCAAACACATGAGTGAATAAGCCTTTGTGATAACTCTGGTCCAATCCTGTCTGACAGCAACAGCATGAGAGACTGAAAGGCGAACTGCCCAGCAATAAATAACCAAATACTTTGCTGAATTTAATGGATGAAAAATCTGGGCAGCATGGGAGGGAGAAGTGGAGAGTTATAGTTTAATAGATATGAAGTTTCAATTTGGGGAGAAGAAAATTTTCTGCAGATAGATGGTGATAATGATCGTACAACAATGGGCATGTACTTAAGTCACTCAACTTTACACCTACAAATAGTTAAAATGGTTAATTTTATGTTATGCATATTTTACCACAATTTTTAAAAGAAAATCTGGGCAGTAACTGATTTTGGAATATATATAAAAATGGGTATTTATATTATTAGACCAACTGGGCTCTATCCAAGACTGGCCCTAAATAACATAATAAAGGTAATATTTATATGAAACATATATGTCTGTCTTCAGGATAAGGATAGCTGTGATTTAAAAAAAAAAGAGCAGCTAATGTTTATTCACTGAGCAGCCTCTGTGAGGCAAGTCCTAGGGATGTAGCCAGAAGGAAGACAAATGAGGTCTCTCTTGTTATGTATCTTATGTCGTAGTTGGAGGAGGCAGTGTTGAAAAGAGGTAGACAACCCAATCAAAACAGAATACACTGGGGGAATTCAAGTGCTATGCTGAGATTAAAGTAGGTGGTGTGATAGAGGGAGACTGGGCGCCTACGATAGCCCTGGGGTGGGGTGGGGGTGCTATTTTCTGTAGGTTAAGAAGGAGCAACTGTTGAGTTTGGGTTGACCACTTTTCTTTTGAAATGTTACTAGATATTCACATGGCAATGGTAGTGTTCAGTGGCATATACTAATCTGAGGTTCTAGGAAAGGTCAGAGCTGAAGATCCAGATTTGTGAGTCACTGGACTGTAGGCAGGATTTAAAACATAGTCTAGATGAGATTACTGGGGAAAGGCAAAGTGAGAGAAGCAACCAGAAGGAAGAGGCTGAGAACAGCAGCGAGGGAGGAGTGTGATGCCCTGAGGGGCTAATGCTGCTAGGATGAGAACAGAAGTGACTGTGAGGTCTGACACCATGAAGGTAGGTGGTTTTATTGAATTATCTGTGGAGAGGTTTAGAGAGAGGGTCAAGGAATGCTTGTGAAGTGGAGGAGCAAAGGCTAATTTTTCAAGAAATTTTAATACTTAAAGAAGCAGGGGCCTGGTGCAGTGGCTCACACATGTAACCCCAGAACTTTGGGAGGCCAGGGTGGGAGGATCCCTTGAGCCTAGGAGTTCAAGACTAGCCTGGGCAAAAAAGCAAGATGCCTCTCTACAAAAATTTAAAATTAACTAGGCATGGTAGTGTGCACCTGTAATCCCAGCTACTTGGGAGACTGGGGTGGGATGGTTGCTTGAGCCCCGGAGTTCAAGGCTGCAATGAGCTATGATGGCACTTCTGCAATCCAGCCAAGGCAACAGAGGGAGACTTTGCCTCAAAAAAAGAAAGAGAGAAAGAAAAGAAAGAAAGAAAGAGAGAGAAAGCAATAAAGAAAGAAAAAGAGAGAGAGAAAGAAAGAAAGAAGGAAGGAAGGAAATGAAAGAAAGAAAGAAAGAAAAAGAAAGAAAGAAAGAAAGAAAGAAAGAAAGAAAGAAAGAAAGAAAGGAAGAAAGAAAGAAAGAGGAAGCAGGGAAATGGGACAAGAGCTGTCAAGTCAGTTATTACCCTGTGACAGGTACTATGGCAAACATTTATATAAGTATGTAGTTTCATTTTCATACAATTCCAGTTTCCATTTTATAGGTGGAAAAGGAGACACAAAGAAGATAATAAATTATCCAGGGCATAGTAGGTGATAGAGCTGGGATTTGAACCCAACCTTATGTGAGTCCAACATTATTCAATTAGTTGTACCTTTAGTCAATAAATCACTCCTGCACTGATATAATTTAATAAAATTTTCTGATAAATAAAACTCGTATGCTTGACCAAAATATTTATTTGAGAATTATACAACAAAATTCCAATATGGCATAAACTTTGTGAAGACCTTTAAAAATATCCAGTGAGATTTGCTTCATTTTTGCCCCTAGAGAATTATTAATTATACAGTTTTATTTCCATTAAATGGAACTCTTGAGAGAAAAAGAACAGAAAGAAGAGGGAGATCACAATTTTATACATTGTGCTGAGAAATAAGAGGCCTTCCCACATGGTAGCTAATCCAGTCAAAATAATTGGCCACTTTGGTGTAAACACCTGGGAACTCTGGTTTTCCACAGTTTTCCCCCCAACTCACAACACCCCAGACATAAGTCACATTGTTGGCATCCATACAGACTAAGGGGCCTCCAGAGTCCCCTTTACAGGCATCGATGGAACCATCATATGTACCTAAGAAAGAAATGGGAAAGAGAAAATCACACATTTCCTTCCATTTTTCAAGGCTGCCATGCCTCCTCCAGGGCATTTAACGACTTTGGCTTTCTTACAGTTTCCTGACAGCAACAGCATGGGCTCTCCTTAGAGGCCCCGGCTGGGCTTGCAGAGTTGGAGAGATGCAGGTTGGAAAATGCTTTACGAGTCTTCTATTCATTCCCCCAATTCAGCATGTTCTTCCTGTGTTCTCTATGCAACTGAGTACCAAGATGGGATTGCAACCTGAAAGTTGCACCAAATGCTGAGTGGGAAAATGACAGGACTACCTAGTGCTTACTGAGTGCTAAATATTTATTAGTCACTCATTGTCTTCATTCTCACTACAACCCTGTGAGGCAAATATTATCACCCCTATTTTATACATGAGACAACTATGACACAGAGTTTAACTTGTCTAAGGTTACACAGCTACAAACGACAGGGTCTGGACTTGAACCCAGGTAGCCACACCTCAGAGCTTGTCCTCTTGACCATGATACTCCCTTTTAGGAGATTTTGTGCTGTTCACCCCTTTTGTCCACTGTAACCTGAACTCCATTTCAAGATAGGAGGACACTTTCTTCTCACTCATGACTTTCTGAGATTTTTAAATCACTGTATCCGAGAAGTTATAGGATGCCAATAACTGCCTTTTCAGTAATACACCATTTAGAAATGGTTTCAATAAAGCACCTAAATGCACTACACTGGCTGGTACTTTGCCTGCCTTTGTATCACCTCCAAAAGTAGGAGCTGCTATTGTTGTATTGGGCAGGAGAATTAGCTTAACCATGTTATCAAAGGAGTCCGTGGCATAAGAAATGCACTGTGATTTCCATGGAGGGAAAATTTACTTCCAACTGGAAGTAAATCTTATCTCATTTGAGATAAGATAACTTGAATTTGTATTTAAAAGTAATTTAGTTTTGATCCTGGGTATACCACCTCTTGTCTGTAAGACTTTGGGCAAATTATGTAACTGCTCTGCATCTCAGATGCCTTATCTATGATCCTCAATTTTACAAACGAAGAAACCTGCTCAAGGTCACATGACTAGCAATTAATAAAAGCTGGGATATAAATCTAGGTCTGGTTCCAGAGCCCGTGCTCTTAGTCACCTTGCTGTGCTGCTATAGAATCGCTTAAGGAGGATTTTTCCTCATAGTATTAGAGGAAGAAACCTGAGCTACAGGGAAGGGACTGGAAGAGTTTGACAGTGCTACAGCCAGAAGGCCAAATGGAGGGAATTAGGGCCCAAAGCATGGGGCTGATGTGGTGGGAGTAGATGTTTGATAGAAGAAACACATACATCTTGACATCTGGATAAATTGATTATCCATTTATCTTGGATAAACCACTTGGCACTTACCTGCGCATTCCATTTCTTTTTCATAGAAGCGATTTCCATAAAACTTAGAGCAGTTGCTTATTAGTTTAACTTCACCCCACCGAAGTGAAAAGACTTTTTCATTATCTAAACAAAGTGAGAAAGCAAACATTTAGAAGTCACAAATGAGAAATCTAAATACATACTGTCATAACTTAATAAACCATTAGGATTATGAAAGGGTATATAGTCTTGAATATATATAAACTTTTGAGGACACTTCCTTAGCATGTTTAATCATATCATATCTCTACTTCTAAAACTGGATGGATAGTCAAGGGGGACTATTGAACATATGGTCTGAAGTCACACTCATTTAATAAAGAGCTGGTACCCTAAGTTGAACGAGATAAAATCTTTCCCTTTTGGTTGCAGAACTCGGTCAGGCAATTAGATAGGAATCAGTGATGAGGTCTTTTCACATAAATACCTCCTATCTTCTTACAGTCCCTTATTTCCTTGAGAATGTTTGTTAAAGTGAAAACAATGTTTTAATATAAGAACTTAAAATAAAGGAAATACATATGAAGTTATCGATGTTTGTGTGTTTTTGTGTGTCTGGGAAGAAAAATCCATCTCCTAAGTAATTTGAAATTATTTAAAAGGGGATTTAGGATTTTCTTCCTCAAGTGATCTACCTCCCTCGGCCTCCTAAAGTGCTGGGATTACAGGCATGAACCATCGTGCCCAGCCAGGAAGGAGTTTTTTTTTTTTTCCTTCAAGCTCTACTTCTAGTTAGTCTCAAGATACCTGCCTTCCTTAGAACAAGAGCTTCTTAAAAAATAGTAATTTCTTATTTCCCCTAATTTGGGAAAAGCCTTTAAAACTGTGAGCAATTCTTAATGGCCCAGGAGATAGCTAGTGCCTTGGCACTCTTGTAAGCTTCTTGAGGCACTTGTCACATTCTGCTCTCTGATGGTAGCTGAGGCAGCAAAATGGCAGAATTTTAGCTACTAGACTTTAAGGTTATCAGTAAACACCTTGAGTGCTGGACTTCATCTTTCAGCCGTGCAACTTATTCATCCCCTTGTTCGTTGACTGGGTCCATATTTTCCATCAGTGAAATCCTAGCACTTTAGCATTGTTATCTTGCACACACAGTAAATCCTCAATAAATGTGTTAAACCATGATCAATAAATGTGTTAAACCTTAATCAATAAATTAATCATTGATTAAAGACATATCTAACTACCAGTTTATATGAAGTACATGGAATAAGGGAACATGGTAACTGCTAGATCAGCCTGGGCAAAATTTGGTGTTTTAGAAGTTTTGGGTATTCAGACATACCACAAATCCAGATTTATTTCTACATATATTTTACACCTTCCAATGTGGCAATTATAATGAATGTGTTGGAATATAAGTCTGCAAGACCAGTGCAATGAAGGTACTTAGAGTTTCTGCTAACAAAGAGAGTTTAAGATGTTAAAAGGAAGCTAAATTTTAAGGTTAAATCTTTTTTTTTTTTTTTTTTTTCTGTTATGCTTGTGGTTGTTTTGAGACAGAGTCCCGCTCTGTCACTCAGGCTAGACTGCAGTAGCACAATCATGGCTTACAGCAACCTCAACCTCCTGGGCTCAAGTGATCCTTCCACTTCAGCCCCCCTCAACCTCCAGGAGCTGGGACTGCAGGTACACACTATCACATCCAGCTAATTTCTAAATTTTTTGTAGAGACTGTCTCAAACTCCTGGGCTCAAGTGATCCACCTGCCTTGGCCTCCCAAAGTGCTAGGATTACAGACATGAGCTACTGTGCCCAGCCCAAGGTTAAATCTTCAAGATGAAGGGAAAGGGTTGGCTAGTTTAATTCTAATCTAATCTCTAATTCAGCAGGTCTTTCTAATAATTTGTCTCTGAGTGTCCAGATCTTTTATTTGTAGGAAGTGTTCACCTCAAGTCTTCTTAGAAGTTCAAAAAATGAATTCCTTATGTTCTTTTTTTCTTTGTAGAGAGGGTAGGGCATGGGGAATAGGGAAGGAGGGAGGAGGGAAGTGAGAAGGAGGGTTGTGGGCATCAGCGATTCAACATACACCAAGGCTATCCCTTTGTAAACCTTTTTATCTTTTACCCACATCTCCCCAACAAATCCAAACGGTCCATGCTGTATGTCTCCCTGTCTCTATATTTTCTTTCTTGGTGAATGGCTACCCTTCAAAGTTTGCCTCAGGATCATAGAGAGAACATGTATGTTCTTTGAAAGCCTAGATAAGGACTGGTTCCACAATTTGCAGAGTCCAGTGAAAAATGGAAATGTGGAGTGGGGCCATTTCAAAAATTATGAAGAATTTCATGATGGTGACAGCACAGCAATAAATCAAGTCTCAGGGCCTTCTGAGCGTGGGGTGCCAGGCAGCTGCACAGGTCGCAAACCCATGAAGCCAGCCTTGGCTGGATGTTTGCTTTTCTGGATATGATGTTATGCTTCTCTCTGAGTGCTAGGAAATTAGCTCCCATGCATTTCTACTTCCGATTAACAAATTGTAAAACATATACCTTTTTCTCGTCCCCAGCCAGAAATGATGCATGTATCATCAGGCTGGAATAGATAAGGAGACCAGGGGACACAGGCAGGGATGGAACGAGGCAGCTCACAATCTTTTTTGTTTCCCTCTTTTTTCATTTTAATCAAAGCGATGTCGTTTTGGTAGGTGCCTGCATTGTAGTTTTCATGGAAAATAATTCTATCCGCGTATTCAACTACTATATCTTTAATGCTGGGGTGTATCCAGTCTACTACTGTTGTCCATATTTGGTAACGATGAGTTTTACTGGCACTATAACAGAAAAAAAAAGGAAATAAAATATATTGAGAAAAAATGTAAATAGGAATTCTGACACTTCACTTTTATGTTTTTCCCTTTTAAAAACCTTTTTCATTTCCCCAGATTTTTTTAAATCCTTGGTGTCATGAAACAATGAGATTAAATTTACTTAGTGCAGAATTAGGTCAATGGTAAATGATAAAGCTAGGAATAATCCATGTAAGTGCTCAATATGAGGAACATAAAGAACTCACTAACAACTAGAGATGCCCAGAAGTGGAACGAGTTTACTGCCTCTAAAGTGAGTGCACCATCATTGCAGGTGTTTGCTAAGCAGAGACGAGACAGCATCTTGCCATAAATGCAGTTAAGGAACTAGGGAGTTGGACCACACACACTCATTACTCTGCCAACCCTAGAGGTTCTCGGGGCAAAGGCCACAGCAGTCATTATCCTGACCCTTAAGACTAACTTTATCCTAACATTGCGTTGTATTTATTTGTTCACATGTCTTTCCTCACACTAGACTGTGCTGGTTGAAGCCAGAGATGGAGTCTGATTCACCTATGCAGCCCTGGTGCCTATTATTATACTTGGATCATAGTAGCTGTTTTAAAATCCTGTTGAAATGGTGAATGAGCTAAATGTTGCATATTCTTATGCTTCACTACATTTTCATATCAAATTTCTTTCTTCCTTTCTTTCTTTTTAAAACAGAGACAGGGTCTCACTCTTTTGCCTAAGCTGGAGTACAGTGGTATGATCATAGCTCACTGCAGCCTTGACTCCTGAGCTCAGGAGACACTCCCACCTCAGCCTCCCTAGTAACTAGAACTACAGGCATGTGCCACCACATTAAGCTAATTAAAAATATTTTTTTTAGAGATGGGGTCTTGCTTTGTTGCCCAGGCTAGTCTCAAACCTACCAAAGTGCTGGGATTATAGGTGTGAACCACCGTACCTGGCCTCATACCAGTTTTCAACTCATAGTTTCAAGCAAATTGGGCATCTACCATCTACCATCATCTTCTCATGGAACAGCATAGTCACTTCAACAAAGTATTATAGCTTAGTTTTTTTTGGTTTGATTAGAAGTAGGGTGCTAAATTATGACCTCATAGTCTAACATTTCCAGACAAGAAATTATTTTATAGAATGGCTTTTCCTTAAGCAATAAAACTTATTTTTAAACAATTTCATGGAAATCTTTTCAAAAAATGTATTATTTATATCAGTGTTCTCCAACCTTTTTGGCATCAGGGACAGGTTTTGTGGAAGACAATTTTTCCATGGAACCGTGGAAAACTGGGGGAAGGAGGGGATGATTTCCAGATGAAACGGTTTCACTTCAGATCACCAGGCATTAGATTCTCATAAGGAGCATGCAGCCTAGATCCTTCACATGTGCAATTCACAATAGGGTTTGCACTCCTATGAAAATCTAATGCTGCTGCTGATCTGACAGGAAGTGGAGCTCAGGTGGGAATGCTCGCCCACCACTCACCTCAGTTCCTAACAGGTAGATCAGTACTGGTCTGCAGCTCAGGGGTTGAGGATCCCTGATCTATATAACTTCTGCTTTCTCAAACAGCATTAACTGAACAGAATTTATCTTTACATAAGGGTGATTCAGGTAATCACCTTAAATGGTGATGTCCTAGGAAATAATGAGATGTTCAGGAAGCTTTTGTTTATAGTGTTCCAAGAATACTGTCCTTCATATTAATTTTGGTTGTTTTTCAGGATCACAGGTTCTAAATATTATTTATTTAGTCAATTTATTCCACAAATACTTAGTGTGAACTTATATGTACCAGGCACTGTGTTAGGCACAGAAGTGAGCATGCAGAAATGAGCAAAATCAGAAACAGTTCCTGCTTTCATGGAGTTCAGGGTCTAGGGAAAGATGCAGCAGTAAATGGATTATCACACTGATGAAGATAATACGTTCTACCATGAAAAGTGAGAGGAATGAACAGTATGTGGGCTTTTAAGAACTTATCAAGAGGGCTTTGACTTAAGGGAGTCAAGGAAGGCTCCCCAAGGAAGTGAAGATCAACCTGAGATCTGAACAAAGGGTACTATTAAGTAGGGAAAAAGGATAAGGAAGATCATTTCTGGCAGGGGAAACAATAATATGAAGGTCCCTTTGCAGGAGGGGGCAAATGCACTTGAGTAGCAGAAAGCAGTTCAGAGTGGAGGTGGTGGAACAGGAGCAGGAGGTGACTCTGTGGGGCAAGATGAGATTGGCAATGGTTAGCAGAGGTCAGATTACATGGGGCCTCATGGGCCATGTTAAAATTTTTGTTTCAATTTTTATCCTAAGAGGAATGCAAAGTCATTGCATTTTAGGTGAAAAGTAATCAAAACTAGGTATAACAACATGACTCTTGAGCCACACAGTAAAGAAAATATAGGTGGACCACAGTTGAGTACAAAATGTAAGTAGTACCTACCCACTCTCCCACCCTGCAAATAAGCCAGGTGAAGTAATTGGGCAGCTATGGGTTTGATCTGCCTTTGCCAGTGAGATCAGCAATTTTGGTCTGTGGAGGACACAGTAGATTCTACGGGACTGGCCTCTGGAATTCCGGTTGTGAATACCAGAGGATACTTTGCAATTAATATAGTGGAGTTTGTCAATACCTTTTTCAGATATGCTTTATCATCTGCCACAATCTCTATTATTCACTTCATTGTTTCAGGAAATCTAAAATGTACTGAAGACATCTTTTACCTGAGACAATGTGCAGCAGTCAGAACCCAACAGCCACCAATATAAATTCCCCCACAGGTGATTCCTTTGGCATCCTTAATTCCCACCTGCCATGGGAAGTCTCCCTGTAAAAGACATTCGTGTGGTCACTGCCATTCTAACAGATAGCGATACAAACAGCCCTAAGATATTTCCATGGCAAGACTCCCAGTCTCTTATAATTACATCATCCTCCTGTCTCTTCCCCCCCACCAATTTAGGCTGTTTCTGGGCAGTTGTGTTGTGACTTTTCATGCGAGTTTACCAGTTTTGCTAGCTTTCCTCCCACAATTCGTTTCCTTCGAACGTGCATTCTGTTTTTAACTCCACAAGATAATTTAGGTAATAATGATTTTATCCGTCTTCTTTCTTCAAGAAAGGAAGAGATTACATCATTATTATCTTGAACCCATTAACCTTTTTAACACACTTCTTGATTATCTATGCCACAAAAACAGCAGAGTCACAGTCAGCAGAGTCACAGTCAGTACAAGACAGGCTGGAATCATTAGTAAATTATTTTGAATGCTAAACCATACTATTTATCTTATTTAAAAATTCTGGCTTGATATTAAAATTGGCTTGATTCTCTGAAGTTCTGCCTAAAGATGGACTAGTGGCAGAAAGGGGCTGGCCAAGAGGTTAAACATTTACCAGTCTCTAGCTTATAAAGGATGCCACATGTCCAGGCACTGTGACAGAGGCAGCTCAGAAGGGAATCACATTCTGAAATCATCAGGATAAACTAACAACATGGCAAACTGTGTCTTTTATGTTTTCTTTCTTTCTTTTCTTTCTTTCTTTCTTTCTCTTTCTTTCTTTCTTTCTTTTCTTTCTTTCTTTCTCTTTCTTTCTTTTTCTTTCTTTTCTTTTCTTTCTTTCTCTTTCTGTCTCCCTCCCTCCCTCCCTGCTTTCTTTCCTTCTCCTTCCTTCCCTCCCTCCCTCCCTCCCTCTCTCTCTCTCTCTCCCTTTCTTTCTTTCTTTCCTTCTTTCTTTCTTTCATTTTGAGATGGAGTCTCAGTCTTGTAGCCCAGGCTGGAGTGCAGTGGCATGATCTCAGCTCACTGCAACCTCTGCCTCCTGGGTTCAAGGGATTCTCCTGCCTCAGCCTCCCAAGTAGCTGGGATTACAGGTGCCCATCACCCAGCTAATTTTTGTATTTTTAGTAGAGATGGGGTTTCACCATGTTGGCAAGGCTGGTCTCGAACTCCTGACCTCATGTGATCCACCTGCCTTGGCTTCCCAAAGTGCTGGGATTACAGGCGTGAGCCACCATGCCCAGCCATAGTTTTTAGTTTCTAGAGGCTGTTTATACGGAACTCTTTTATTAATATCAATGTTAACATAGTGATAGTCATATTAAGTACTTTCTATATTCCAGGCCCCATACTGAGTCTTTGTATATACTTTATCTCATTTAATCATCCTATTAACCCTGAGAGGTGATGTGCCAGTGACCCCGGGACAAATGGGTTAGCGGGCTGGGGAGTGTTTTTAGCCATTTGACATGTGACAATGTTTTCTTCCTCTGTCTGTGAGCATGCAGATGTCTGGCACATGTGTCATGAGAAAACACGGTAGAGCAAAGTTTATGACATGAATTTTCCAAAGAATTTATGATGATTGAAGAAAGTAAAAGATATCCCTTTATTTCCTCTCTATATTTTAACATGTCATGAAAATTTTAGTAAACTTGCTTCTTAGCCCCAGATGAGAAAGGAAAATGAATATTGCTGTTAATAATTTTGGGCATACCAAAAAAGTTAGGCCCCCAAGAAAAAGTGGTTGTGGTATGGAGGCTAAAGCAACTCCATCTTGGATATTAATCTGCCATGTTAGCTTCTGATTAACCCCAATTCTGGGAAGGCTGCTGAGATTTCCAGTTTATCTATTATTCCCTGTATAAGAGCATGCACTTACTGTAAATCCTGCCCTTATGGTAAATTGCTACCCATTAGCTCTGAAGCATTTGTGCCCCTCCCCTACAGTATACAATCTCTGGGTCCGGAGAGAACTAGCACAAGGATCCACCATCTTGTCTCACTGTTGTCCAGGACACAGACATGGCATTAGTAAGTACCTATTAAATGTTTCTTTGTAAGGAACCGGATATGTTAGCCTCTTTCTTTGGCCTCTCAACTTCCTTAGACTTTGGGGGCAGATTTGTGTGAACCTGCCCACTGTGAAACACATGGATAGAAGATGGTTTTTTTTTTGGTCTCACCCATCCTAAGAACTGGGGTGGGGGAAGATTGTGATGGCAAGTTTTTGCTTAGACCTTTGAAGGAAGAGGGATCTCATGCTCTGAGGACTGTGAAACCAGCTTAGGTAGTATCTGAAAATGAATGTTATCCTGAGTAAAAATAAAGGGACATTGCTGAAAATCCCTTTTGACTAATATCCATAGCTTTGAGATCTAAATCTTTTTTTTTTTTTTTTTTTTTGAGATGGAGTCTCACTCCATTGCCCAGGCTGGAGTGCAGTGGCACAATCTTGGCTCACTGCAACCTCTGCCTCCTGGGTTCAAGCGATTCTCCTGCCTCAGCCTCCTGAGTACCTGGGATTACAGGCAGCTGCTACCATGCCTGGCTAATTTTTATATTTTTGTAGAGATGGGGTTTCACCATGTTGGCCAGGCTGCTCTTGAACTCCTGACCTCAAGTAATCCGCCTGCTTTGGCCTCCCAAAGTGCTGGGATTACAGGCCTGAGCCACTGTGCCTGGCCTTAAATCTTTTACTCATTGCCTGATTTTTAAACATTGTTACTTAATTTTTGTTACTGACAATTAGAAAGAAGTCTACATGAACTTCATTTAAAAATCCCACTGACAGAGCTATTTTATTCCCAATTTGTATTTGAGGTTAAGTTACTCAAGTCTTACGTTTTTATAGCTAATACATAACTGAGTCAGGATTTAATGTAAGTCTGTCTGACTAGAAATCTCTAATCAATTGCTATCTTCCCGGGAACTTAATACTTTAATTTAATTTGGCTTTTAGCGCACAACTGGCCAAGGTACAGATCTTCAAAGGTCTCCTATTACCATGATTTAAAACATTGTGAAAGAATGGCTAATTCAATTAACATCTATTATTTTTTCTGTTTCAAAAAATTATGAGTCATGCTTGAGAGCTGGTTGTTTTTTGACAAAACTGACCCGGCAAAGTTCGTATCAAATAGAAAAAGCTTATGTAGGATTGGAGTATTGTTTTCACTTCAAAATTAGCCATATGAATTAATCTAGTTTTAAAAGCAATTCTCGAGAATCATTTTAGCTTACTTTTCTTAAAAGTGATACAGAAAGGAGAAGAATAACGTTATATTTTTAAATTTAAATTGATACCAAAATTAATTGTTGCTTGAATCAATTATATATACATGCAAATGACACTAAAATTACAGCCTAAACCAGTGAGCCACCAATAAAAAAGTATAATGTTAACTTACCTGCATCCATGTCAGCAGTCAAAATTTCTGTTTCTTCTATGATAAAAAAAAGAATCCAATGTTTAAAGTTGTTAATTATGGTCAAACTTAAATCAACATTGATTATAATTTTCTGCCTTAAAACTTGGCCTCCCTTTTATAAAGGACTGTACAAAATCCCCAAGGCATGTCATCTTATTTCCTTTCTATAATTAGGTCATTGTAAAGGCTCAAGATGCACTGTATAGAAATTGCTGGCACAAGTTAGAGATATCTGTTGGTACTAGTGAATGTTGAGACTCATAGTGTCATAGTTTCCTGTAGTTAGAACGAGCAAAATGCACAGCCCAGAAGGGGAAGGCTTCTCTTTCAACTCTTTGCATCCCCAAGGTGTTTTTTTAAATATATATATTATATATATAAAATAGTATATATATTTATTATATATAAATAAATATATAATATATATTATATAAATAGATATTTTTACATTTTATATTATATAATTATATATTTGATATTTGATATTTATATAAAATATATATATATATATTTTTTTTTTTTTTTTGAGACAGAGTCTCACTCTGTTGCCCAGACTGGAGTGCAGTGGCGAGATCTCGGCTCACTGCAACCTCCAGCTCCTGGGTTCAAGCGATTCTCCTGCCTCAGCCTCCCGAGTAGCTGGGATTACAGGCACGCATCACCACGCCCTGCTAATTTTTGTAGTTTTAGTAGAAACGGGGTTTCGCCATATTAGTCTGGCTGGTCTTGAACTCCTGACCTCGTGATTCACCCGTCTCGGCCTCCCAAGGTGCTGGGATTACAGGCGTGAGCTACTGCACCCAGCCACCCAAGGTATTTACATAAGGTAGGGAGCGGTCATCAGCACTGACCAAGGGAGTCCTGAGCTCACAGGAAAAAGGCTCCTCTCAGTTTGTACAGGTATGAGTTAGCATTAGGCATCTGGGATGCAGAAGTAAACGAGAAAAAAAAATCTTTCTTTTTTTTTTTTTTTAGATTTTTTTCCTTGAAGTTATACCAGATGTTTTCATCTTTGCTCTGCCATCCTAGAACATTTCTGTGGACAGAATCATTATTTCCTTGACCTGGGTATCTGAAGGCGAATTCCCACCAACATGTTGCTCTGTCATGGATGAGGATATGGCTGGGGATAGCATAGCTCAGAATGGCAGCGTCACTTTGCTGCATTCCTGTGTCTTGTCACTGAGCTTGCCAAGTTCTCTTTGGGACAGGTTTATGAGTGTTCGTTATGCCACACACCTAAGTTGTTTTCTAGGGCAGAGAGAGGCTTTGCTCAGATGCATTTACAAAAGCACCCTTGTGATTCAGAGACGACTCAAATATTTACATTCAATACCCAACAAAGGAAGATGGGAAAGTCAAGTGTAGCTGAGGTGTACTAGGTATTAGAAGAACAGCATTAACTTGATTTTATATAATCAAAGCTGAGGTGTACTAGGTATTAGAAGAACAGCTAGTACATCTCTGATTATATAAAAATTAAGGATTTCTATTCAACAAATCTCACATGGATAGAGTTAACAGATGAGAGACAGCATGGAAGAAGGTATCTGTAATGTTTAAAACTGACAATGGATTAATTTCTAGACGGTAAAAGGAACCCTTGCAAAATCAATAAGAAAGATTACAATGAAAGAAATATAAAATTAAGCAAAGGATGTGAACCAATGAAAGGATAGAGAAAAGAAAAGGAAGATGAAACTAAAAAGTCAGTACACACATGAAGAGAAACTCAGAATCATTTGTTAATATAAAAATTCAAGTTAATAAACAATGCCATCACTTGACAGCGGGAGAAACATGCTTGATGTTGGTGAGGTTGAAGAGAACCCTCAGGCATTATTGGTGGAAGTAAGGACTGGTATATAACAGCGCTGCCAAAGAACAGACAGGCACTAGTAGTCAAATTAAGGATATGCATACTCCAAGACTCAACTTACTACTATGGTTTGAGTGTGTCCCCCAAAATTCATGTGTTGGAAACTTAATCCCCAACACAACAGTGTTGGGAAGTGGGGCCTAATAAGAAGGGATTAGGTCATGAGGGCTCTTCCCTCATGAATAGATTAATGTCGTTATCTCGGGAGTGGGTTAGTTGTAGTGAGAGCGGGCTTGTTATATATAAAAGTGAGTTCGGACTCCTCTTGTTCCCTTGCTCTCTTGCCTTTCCACCTCCTGCCATGGGATGATGGAACAAGAAGGCCCTTGACAGATGTGGGCCCTGTGACCCTGGACCTCACAACCTCCAAAACTGTAAGAAATAGATTTATTTTCTTCATAAATTAACCAGTCTGTGGTATTCTGTTATAGCAACACAAAAGAAGATGCCCAGCTAGATGCCTCAAAGAAATCCTCCCACACACACTTAAGGAGAGGATATTCATCACAGTATGACTGTGGGCTGAAAGTCCATTACTGAGAAAGTGGAGAGTAAATTGTGCAAGATAAACACAGTGGAGTATTTTATGCAGCAGTTAGAAGCAACAAATTAGATGAACACAAAGTAACACAGACAGGTCTTTAAAATGTAATGAGTTGTGAAAAGAAAAAAGGAAATACAGATCTACAACACAATACTATGTGAATAAAAAATGTATGCTTGCAAAATAACAATACACATTGGATAAGAATGCATGCAAACAAAAAGACGTACATATTAAGTCACTTAAAAATGGTTGCCTATCGGGGGAGAGGAACGGGAGTAAGGTATAGTGATAAAGAGGCATAAATGAGTCAAACAAGACAGGGACCTTGCTTGACCCCTGATGATCATGTATAAGCAGCTGAGGAGTATCATTAACGCATCACGTTGCCCCTGAGATCTGAAACTAGGGAGGGAGTAGGAAGGAAAGGAGGGAGGGAGGGAGGGAGGGAAAAAAGGAATAGAGAAGGAGGAGGAGGAGGAGGGAAGAGAAGAAGAAGAAGGAGAAAAAGAAGAAGAAGAGAACAAAAGGAACAAGAAGCAGAGGAAGGAGGAGAAGGAGGAGGAGGAGGGAAGAGAAGAAGAAGGAGGAGAAAAAGAAGAAGAAGAGAAAAAAAGGAACAAGAAGCAGAGGAAGGAGGAGGAGGAGGAGGAGGAACAGCAGCTTCAGAGGGCAAAATGACCCGTGAGAGAGAATACAGTGAAATAATAGGCATTTAGAGCAAAGGGTGGTCTTGAGCTAGCCAGTCCCTCAGAAATCCTAAGAAATCCTGAGGAAGTGGCTCATGCCTATAATCCCAGCACTTTGGGAGGCCGAGGCGGGTGGATCCCGAGGTCAGGAGTTCAAGACCAGCCTGGCCAAGATGGTGAAACCCCATCTCTACTGAAAATACAAAAATTAGCCAGGTGTGGTGGCACATGCCTGTAATCTCAGCTACTCGGGAGGTTGAGGCAGAGAATTGCTTAAACCTGGGAGGTGGAGGTTGCAGTGAGCTGAGATCGCACCACTGTACTCCAGCCTGGACTACAAAACTGAGACTCTGTCTCAAAAAAAAAAAAAAAGAAAAAGAAAGAAATCCTGAGGAGGATCATGAACTTTGACATTATATGAACTGGGGATGTAAGTCATTTTACATGAATATTTTTCTAGTTCTTTTTTTTTTTTTTTTTTTTTGGAGATGGAGTCTCGCTCTGTCACCCAGGCTGGAGTGCAGTGATGTGGTTTTGGCTCACTGCAAGCTCTGCCTTCCGGGTTTATGCCATTCTCCTGCCTCAGCCTCCCAAGTAGCTGGGACTACAAGCGCCCGCCACCACGCCCGACTAATTTTTTTTGGTATTTTTAGTAGAGATGGGGTTTCACTGTGTTAGCCAGGATGGTCTTGATCTCCTGACCTCGTGATCCTCCCGCCTCGGCCTCCCAAAGTGCTGGGATTACAGGCGTGAGCCACCGCGCCCGGCCGTTTGCATGAATATTTTTAAAAAGGGTGGTCCCAAAGAGCTAGAGGATTTGGGACATCTGGCTGATACAAGTAAATAAGAAAATGGCTATCATGAAAAGATGTTATCTTTTCTCCGGTTGCAATTTCTTGAGGCACTACCTTGATTTTGAGGGAAAATGAAGAGGAGAAAGGTATTCGGCAAAGGTGAAATGGGCAGGGAAGAGTCCACTCTGGGTGGTGTTTTGGTCAGCAGGCCGTGGATGGGGTGTGTGAGAGTGAGTTTATCACACTGAGAAAAGGCCTCTATGCCTAAACTAATGTTCAGGCTGGGTTATTGCTAAAATGTGGTCATATCATGCTCCATTAACAGTTACATTAAAATATAAGAAGACCATAGAACCTAAGTTTTGTTTCAATTTTTTAATATCCCCAAATTGTAATAAAAATTTTACCTTGAGCCACAGATGCAAAGCCTGAAGAAAACAAAAACAAAAACAAAAAATTTATCAAAGGATAATTTTTAACTGGGAAAAAATGCACACTATATCAATATACTATACATGTCATGAAAACCATCGCACCTTATTTCTGTTTTCTTCAGTAATAGAATTTTTCTGTAAGAATAGATTTACCTTGAATTGTAGGATGTCTAGCTGCTAAAAACAAAACAAAAAACTCACTATAGCAAAGAGATCGTTTTGATTTGAATAAAATATGCACAAATTATTAAATTTCAGATCAGTACAACTTAATAGTTAGAAGCATTACTAAAATGCAAAGGCAGAGCTCATCCCTAAATAAGAGTAAACTGAAGTAACAATGACAGTTGGCCAAATGTGTTTTTGAAATAGATTTTAAAAAGATAAAAGGAGGTCAGGTGCAGTGGCTCATGCCTGTAATCCCAGCAACATGCCTTCCAAAGTGTTGGGATTACAGGTGTAAGCCACTGAGCCTGGCCAGGGCAGGGATTTTTGAAATGTTATTCACTAATGGAACCCCAGCACCTAGGGCAGGGACTGGCACACATAGTAGCAACTGAATAAATATTCATCAAGTAAATGAATAAATATAATAAAGAGATTTTTCCTCCAGAAAGCACTGATGGAAGCAAAGAGTCAGTCCTTATAGCCTAGAATAGGTACATAAGAATATTTTTCACCATTGGAGATAACGTATCCAGAACACCAACTCATTGCTTTGAAACTTGGTAAGTAAAAGGAAAGAATTAAGCATTATTCTGCCTCTCAATAGATTTCTAGTTAATAAGTGCAGAAGGCATGATAAAATTAAAAATTGCCATTTTACAGCCCCTACTGACAAAATGGATGTAGGCAACAATTTAAAAGGCTGCTAAAACCATTAGGCAAAATATTGTGGGGTGCTTTGCAATGGACACACCAAGCTGATCAAATAATCATCTTAGCATCACTAGAGGAGGGACAACCAGACACGAAGACATTATGTGTAATAGGAAATACATGCAAGACTCATCAAGAAATCTTGCCTAAGGCCAGGCACAGTGGCTTACACCTGTAATGCCAGCACTTTGGGAGGCCGAGGCAGGCAGATCATTTGAGGTCAGGAGTTCGAGACCAGCCTGGCCAACATGGTGAAACCCTGTCTCTGCTAAAAACAGAAAAATTAGCCAAACATGATGGCACACGCTTATAATCCCAGCTACTCAGGAGGCTGAGGCAGGAGAATCCCTTGAACCCACGAGGCAGAGGCTGCAGTGAGCCTGCATTGTGCCACTGCACTCCAGCCTAGGCAATAGAGCAAGACTATGTCTTAAAAAAAGAAAATAAAAAGAATTCTCGCCTAAGATATTAAACCTTGCTCTTAAAAAAAATGTTTGTCATTGACTTGAAGCTCAAAACCTTGGTTATAATCAAGTCTCTTTAAATCCAGAATAAGAAGTATCCTATAGGCAAATGACTCAGTTTCTCTAAAAAAAAAAAAAAATTAATAGTATGAACAAAATTGGGGTAGGGAGGTGGGGGAAGATAACTCTTGATGAATAAAGAAGACTTTAAAAATGTAATAACCAAACAGAACATTGAGATTCTTTTAGATCGTGATTTGAATATATTCATTCAAAAGAGACATTTTTGAGATAGTTGATAAAATTTGAACATGGCTGTTATTAAATGATGTTAGTGAATTATTAATATAGTGAATTATTATATCTAAAATAGATTTTAGATATACTAATGAGAGAATGGTTTTTTAATATATATATATATATATAGTGCTTTTATCATTGGAGATGCATATAAATGATGTGATATGATATCTAAAATTTACTTTAAAATACTCCAACAGGCCAGGTGCGGTCACTCACGCCTGTAACCCCAGCACTTTGGGAGGCTGAGGCAGGCAGATCATCTGAGGTCAGGAGTTTGAGACCAGCCTGGCCAACACAGTGAAACCCTGCTCTACTAAAATACAAAAATTAGCCAGGCATGGTGGCAGGTGCCTGTAATCCCAGCTACTTGGGAGGCTGAGGCAGGAAAATCGCTTGAACCTGGCAGGTTGAGGTTGCAGTGAGCCAAGATTGTGCCACAGCACTCCAGCCTGGGCAACAGAGCAAGACTCCACCTCAAAAAAGTAATAATAAATAAAATAATAAAATAAAATAAAATACTCCAACAAATATACATACAAACAAACAAATTGGAAGAGAGATAAACAAGATGAGCAAACTATCAATAACTTGCAGGTGGAAAATGGGTACTTAGGGGTTGGTTCTAATGGTCTATTTTTTGTATGTGCAGTGAGAACGTCTTTTAATAGAAAGTTCTGAAATAACAAGTAGACATTTAGTGGATGAAAATATGGGGAGATGAACATTCCATAGTTCTGCAAATGCCCACTCAGTGTTCCTACTGCTACACCCATCTATAGTCCCCTTAAGATTATACTTTACCTAAAGAAAAGTTTCAGAATCCCTGGATTCAATAATGAAAAAAGTCACTCCAAGACTTTAAATTACCTTCACAGCCAACTTCATCGTCCCCTGTAATGCAGTCCACCTCACCGTTGCATCGATACTGGCTTGGAATGCAAACATCCGATTTACAATGGAAGCTTCTGCCATGGCATGCTGTGCAAACATAAGTAGGAGAGGTTTTTTCATTCCTTAAAATTGAATGAGGCACAATCTGAAATTCAATAGTAAAGTTGTTTTTCCTCTTTTAGTCAGAAAAATGAATGTAGAGGATTTAGAGGCTAGATTTATGTCTACCTTTACAACACAGTTCATCACTTTGGTCTCCACAATCATTGATACCATCACAGGCCTTCGTCTGAGAAATGTATTTCCCATTCACGCACTGAAAGGAGTCATTCGTTGGAGAATCTGTAAAGCAGGAATTATCTTTGTGAAATGTATTTATGGAGTGGTGGCATGACATCTTTATCAGATTTTTGGGATAACTGAGTCATTAAGAGAAAGTTAAACTTCAAAAAAATGTATAAAATGTATCAGTGTTATCAACATAGTATATATGACTCATACAGAAAATAAATGTCAAAGCTGGCTTATGGAGGCTCTTTTATTATCTCTGAAAGTCAGTATTTATTGTGAAAGTCTGTATTTGCTGAGATGGGGAGGAATGAAGAGTATATGCTGACACTGACAAACACTGGTTTCCACCTATTTCTTTCATGCTGCTACACTCATCCTCACCCCTACTCCCAAGACTTGCCTGGGCAGTGCCATTTGTTTACATTTTGATGGTACTTGTTTTTAGCACTGAAAAGGGATGGGTATAGGTTTGGTCTTTAAAACTACACATATGACTAAAATATTCCAGTGTCATGAAGGGGGAGAAAAGTGGCAATGACTGCCTGAAAACTGAGGCACCGATGTGGTCACTTAAAGGTTTTAAATAAATTCATATATGCTGGCCCTTTTAAAGGAGATGCTGAGGTTTCTTCTTATGTTTGATTGACTTGTGCTTGCTATAGTAACTTTAATCCAGATGATCAAATGAAGCAAGGGGAGTCAGGTAACTTTGCTTCCCATTTATGAACCTGTAGAGAGGCAATGTTTGAATGGCAAATGGTACAATGGGGAAAGGCACCAATTTAGGTTCTAAAGCCCAAAACTTGATATAATCTATATTATTGCCTCTGTGACTGGCAACTAGGCATCAATCATTTGTTTACTATAGGCTTGGTGTAAAATAAACAACCTTCAAGGAAGGGAAAATAACTGGCAAATACTCCACCAACCTGCTTTCTGTGTGTAACACACCACATCAGCTAAATCCTGGTAATCCATAGTTCTTCTCTTAGTAAAAGTACATTCAGCCAAGCTGGTCTCTAATCCTCGGCAATGTACATGTAGACATTCAGTGGAATTTATAGAGAGATCAGACAACTTAAACCTTCTTTCACTATCAGCACCTCTGCAAATAGAATAAAGAAAACATTATGGTAGAATAACTGTACTTGGCATGTATAACCCTACTGTAGCAGGTAAGAAACTAGAGTAATGTCTTCTCATTCTCTATATAGGAGTTACAGATTGGGCAAGATACTGAAACTCTGAGCCTCAATACCTTCATCTATAAAAGGGAATATAAGTACCTCACTGGATTTTGTAAAGATTAACTAAAACTTGGCTGGGGGTGGTGGCTTACACCTGCAATCCTAGCACTTTGGGAGGACAAAGAGGGTGGATTACCTAGGTCAAGAGTTTGAGACCAGCCTGGTCAACATGGTGAAACTCCCATCTCTACCAAAAATACAAAAATTAGCTGGGTGTGGTGGCCCACACCCATAGTCTCAGCTACTCGGGAGGCTGAGGCAGGAGAATCACTGGAACCCAGGAGGCAGAGGTTGCAGTGAGCTGAGATCACGCCATTGCACTCCAGCCTGGGCAACAGAGCGAGACTCTGTCTCAAAAAAAAAAAAAAGATTTTCCATCTTTTCCTTTTGGTAATCTCTCTGCCTGCCCCATGCTGTAAACTTTAGGTGGTTGGTTCAATTATTGCCTAAGACTTGGGAGGTTAGGTTAGTTTAATTCCTATAGGTCAATTTTGCTTTTACAGTAAGCTACATCTTCACTTCAGCCTTGACAGTATTAAGGTGCTATTTTGGCATCTGTGTGTCATTGCTTGGACTTCTCAATTTGTTCAGAATTTGTGAGAAGAGACTGCCTCAGTGACGTATCATCCTAGAGATGATGATTTACAGTGAACTATTCTTCTAGGACATTCAATAGTTCCTTGCTTCTCTCTAGAAGTAAATGGGGAAAATAGGTTAAAAATAAAAAATTGAGCAAAGATGCATCAGGTAAATGGAAACAAAAATAGAACAGTAATGACAATATAAATATTAGACTAACTAGGATAAAAGGCAAAAGTAAAACAAGGTGAAGCCAGGATTTGTAATTATTTCAGACCATGAGGCTGTGCCATGAGAACAAACAAGAGCCATTTGAGGCATTCTTATAGGTTAATAATCTGAAAAATGTACCAATCTAAAAATACCTAAAAATACTATATAAGAGGGCACACCCAAGATGGCCGAATAGGAGCAGCTCCAGCCTCCAGTTCCCAGTGTGAGTGACACAGAAGACAGGTGATTTCTGCATTTTCAACTGAGGTACTGGGTTCATCTAACTGGGGAGTGCCGGACAATCAGCGCTGGTCAGCTGGTGCAGCCCGACCAGTGAGAGTTGAAGCAGGGCAAGGCATCGCCTCACCTGGGAAGTGCAAGGGGGAAGGGAATCCCTTTTCCTAGCCAAGGGAAACTGAGACAGACAACAACTGGAAAATCGGGTAACTCCCACCCTAATACTGCGCTTTACCAAGGGTCTTAGCAAATGGCACACCAGGAGATTATATCCCACAGCTGACCCAGAGGGTCCCACGCCCACGGAGCCTCCCTCATTGCTAGCACAGCAGTCTGAGATCTGACTGCAAGGTGGCAGTGAGGCTGGAGGTGGGGCACCCACATTGCTGAGGCTTAAGTGGGTAAACAAACCTACCAAGAAGCTCAAATTGGGTGGAGCCCACCTCAGCTCAAGGAGGCCGGCCTGCCTCTATAGACTCCTCCTCTGGGGACAGGGCATACCTAAACAAAAAGCAGCAGAAACCTCGGCAGAGGTAAATGCCCCTGTCTGATAGCTTTGAAGAGAGCAGTGGATCTCCCAGCATGGAGGTTGAGATCTGAGAACAGACAGACTGCCTGCTCAAGTGGGTCCCTGACCCCTGAGTAGCCTAACTGGGAGACATCCCCCACTAGGTGCAGACCAACATCTCACACCTCACACGGCGGGGTACACCGCTGAGATGAAGTTTCCAGAGTGAGAATCAGACAGCAACACTTGCTGTTCAGCAATATTCTATCTTCTGCAGCCTCTGCTGCTGATACCCAGGCAAACAGGATCTGGAGTGGACCTCAAGAAAACTCCAACAGACCTACAGCTGAGGGTCCTGACTGTTAGAAGGAAAACTAACAAACAGAAAGGACACCCACACCTAAACCCTATAAGTACATCACCATTATCAAAGACCAAAGGCAGATAAAACCACAAAGATGGGGAAAAAGCAGTGCAGAAAAGCTGGAAATTCAAAAAATCAGAGCACATCTCCCCCTCCAAAGGAACGCAGCTCATCACCAGCAACGGAACAAAGCTGGACGGAGAATGACTTTGACAAGCTGAGAGAAGGCGGCTTTGGTCAATCAAACTTCAGAGCTAAAGGAGGAATTATGTAACCAGTGCAAAGAAACTAAAAACCTTGAAAAAAGAATGGATGAATGGATAACTAGAATAATCAATGCAGAGAAGACCTTAAAAGAACTGATAGAGATGAAAACCATAACACGAGAAATACGTGACAAATGCCCAAGCTTCAGTAACCGACTCGATCAACTGGAAGAAAGAGTATCAGTGATTGAAGATCAAATGAATGAAATGAAGCGAGAGGAGAAGTGTGGAAAAAAAAGAGGAATAAGAAATGAACAAAGCATCCAAGAAGTATGAGATTATATGAAAAGACCAAATCTACGTCTGATTGGTGTGCCTGAAAGTGAGGGGGAAAATGGAATCAAGTTGGAAAACACTCTGCAGGATATCATCCAGGAGAATTTCCCCAACCTAGCAAGACAGACCAACATTCAAATTCAGGAAATACAGAGAACACCACAAAGATACTCCTCGAGAAGAGCAACTCCAAGACACATAATTGTCAGATTCACCAAAGTTGAAATGAAGGAAAAAATGTTAAGGGCAGCCAGAGAGAAAGGTTGGGTTACCCACAAAGGGAAGCCCATCAGACTAACAGCAGATCTCTCGGCAGAAACTCTACAAGCCAGAAGAGAGTGGGGGCCAATATTCAACATTCTTAAAGAAAAGAATTTTCAACCCAGAATTTCATACCCAGCCAAACTAAGTTTCATAAGTGAAGGAGGAATAAAATCCTTTACAGACAAGCAAATGCTTAGAGATTTTGTCACCACCAGGCCTGCACTACAAGAGATCCTGAAGGAAGCACTAAACATGGAAAGGAACAACAGGTACCAGCCATTGCAAAAACATGTCAAAATGTAAAGTCCATCAATGCTAGGAAGAAACTGCATCAACTAGTGAGCAAAATAACCAGCTAATATCGTAATGACAGGATCAAGTTCACACATAACAATATTAACCTTAAATGTAAATGGACTAAATGCTCCAATTAAAAGACACAGACTGGTAAATTGGATGAAGAGTCAAGACCCATCAGTTTGCTGTATTCAAGAGACCCATCTCACATGCAGAGACACACACAGGCTCAAAATAAAGGGATGGAGGAAGATCTACCAAGCAAACGGAAAACAAAAAAAAGCGGGGGTTGCAATCCTAGTCTCTGATAAAACAGACTTTAAACCATCAAAGATCAAAAGAGACAAAGAAGGCCATTACATAATGGTAAAGGGATCAATTCATCAGGAAGAGCTAACTATCCTAAATATATATGCACCCAATACAGGAGCACCCAGATTCATAAAGCAAGTCCTTAGAGACTTACAAAGAGACTTAGACTTCCATACAATAATAATGGGAGACTTTAACACACCACTGTCAACATTAGACAGATCAACGAGACAGAAAGTTAACAAGGATATCCAGGAATTGAACACAACTCAGCACCAAGCGGACCTAATAGACATCTACAGAACTCTCCACCCCAAATCAACAGAATATACATTCTTCTCAGCACCACATCGCACTTATTCCAAAATTGACCACATAGTTGGAAGTAAAGCACTCCTCAGCAAATGTAAAAGAACAGAAATTATAACAAACTGTCTCTCAGACCACAGTGCAATTAAACCAGAACTCAGGACTAAGAAACTCAATCAAAACCGCTCAACTACATGGAAACTGAATAACCTGCTCCTGAATAACTACTGGGTACATAACAAAATGAAGGCAGAAATAAAGATGTTCTTTGAAACTAATGAGAACAAAGATACAACATACCAGAATCTCTGGGACACATTTAAAGCAGTGTGTAGAGGGAAATTTATAGCACTAAATGCCCACAAAAGAAAGCAGGAAAGATCTAAAATTGACACACTAACATCACAATTAAAAGAACTAGAGAAGCAAGAGCAAGCACATTCAAAAGCTAGCAGATGACAAGAAATAACTAAGATCAGAGCAGAACTGAAGGAGATAGACACACAAAAAACCCTCCAAAAAATCAATGAATCCAGGAGCTGGTTTTTTGAAAAGATCAACAAAACTGATAGACTGCTAGCAAGACTAATAAAGAAGAAAAGAGAGAAGAATCAAATAGACACAATAAAAAATTATAAAGGGGATATCACCACCGACCCCACAGAAATACAAACTACCATCAGAGAATACTATAAACACCTCTACGCAAATAAACTAGAAAACCTAGAAGAAATGGATAATTTCCTGGACACTTATACTCTCCCAAGACTAAACCAGGAAGAAGTTGAATCCCTGAATAGACCAATAGCAGGCTCTGAAATTGAGGCAATAATTAATAGCCTACAAACCAAAAAAAGTCCAGGACCAGATGAATTCACAGCCGAATTCTACCAGAGGTACAAGGAGGAGTTGGTACCCTTCGTTCTGAAACTATTCCAATCAATAGAAAAAGAGGGAATCCTCCCTAACTCATTTTATGAGGCCAACATGATCGTGATACCAAAGCCTGACAGAGATACAACCAAAAAAGAATTTTAGACCAATATCCCTGTGAACATTGATGCAAAAATCCTCAACAAAATACTGGCAAACCGACTCCAGCAGCACATCAAAAAGCTTATCCACCATGATCAAGTGGGCTTCATCCCTGGGATGCAAAGCTGGTTCAACATACGCAAATCAATAAACATAATCCAGCATATAAACAGAACCAAAGACAAAAACCACATGATTATCTCAATAGATGCAGAAAAGGCCTTTGACAAAATTCAACAGCCCTTCATGCTAAAAACTCTCAATAAATTCAGTGTTGATGGAATGTATCTCAAAAAAATAAGAGCTATTTATGAGAAACCCACAGCCAACATCATACTGAATGGGCAAAAACTGGAAGCATTCCCTTTGAAAACTGGCACAAGACAGGGATGCCCTCTCTCGCCACTCCTATTCAACATAGTGTTGGAAGTTCTGGCCAGGGCAATCAAGCAAGAGAAAGAAATCAAGGGTATTCAGTTAGGAAAAGAAGTCAAACTGTCCATGTTTGGAGATGACATGATTGTATATTTAGAAAACCCCATTGTTTCAGCCCAAAATCTCCTTAAGCTGGTAAGCAACTTCAGCAAAGTGTCAGGATAAAAAATCAATGTGGAAAAATCACAAGCATTCTTATACACCAGTAACAGACAAACAGAGAGCCAAATCATGAATGAACTCCCACTCACAATAGCTTCAAAGAGAATAAAATACCTAGGAACCCAACTTACAAGGGATGTAAAGGACCTCTTCAAGGAGAACTACAAACCACTGCTCAGTGAAATTAAAGAGGACACAAACATATGGAAGAACATACCATGCTCATGGAGAGGAAGAATCAATATTGTGAAAATGGCCATACTGACCAAGGTAATTTATAGATTCAATGCCATCCCCATTAAGCTACCAATGACTTTCTTCACAGAATTGGAAAAAACTGCTTTAAAATTCATATGGAACCAAAAAAGACCCCGCATTGCCAAGACAATCCTAAGCCAAAAGAACAAAGCTGGAGGCATCACGCCACCTGACTTCAAACTATACTACAAGGCTACAGTAACCAAAACAGCATGGCACTGGTACCAAAACAGAGATATAGACCAATGGAACAGAACAGAGCCCTCAGAAATAATACCACACATCTGATCTTTGACAAACCTGAGAAAAACAAGAAATGGGGAAAGGATTCCCTATTTCATAAATGGTGCTGGGAAAACTAGTTAGCCATAAGTAGAAAGCTGAAACTGGATCCTTTCCTTACTCCTTATACGAAAATTAATTCAAGATGGATTAGAGGCTTAAATGTTAGACCTAAAACCATAAAAACGCTAGAAGAAAACCTATGGAATACCATTCAGGACATAGGCATGGGCAAGGACTTCATGTCTAAAACACCAAAAGCAATGGCAACAAAAGCCAAAATCAACAAATGGGATCTAATTAAACTAAAGAGCTTCTGCACAGCAAAAGAAACTACCGTCAGAGTGAACAGGCGACCTACAGAATGGGAGAAAATTTTTGCAATCTACTCATCTGACAAAGGGCTAATATCCAGAACCTATAAAGAACTCAATCAAATTTACAAGAAAAAATCAAACAACCCCATCAAAAAGTGGGCAAAGGATATGAACAAACACTTCTCAAAAGAAGAGATTCATACAGCCAACAGACACATGAAAAAATGCTCATCATCACTTGCCAGCAGAGAAATGCAAATCAAAACCACAATAAGATACCATCTCACACCAGTTAGAATGGCAATCATTAAAAAATCAGGAAACAACAGGTGCTGGAGAGGATGTAGAGAAATAGGAACACTTTAACACTGTTGGTGGGACTGTAAACTAGTTCAAACATTGTAGAAAACAGTGTGGCGATTCCTCAAGGATCTAGAACTAGAAATATCATTTGACCCAGCCATCCCATTCCTGGGGATATACCCAAAGGATTATAAGTCATGCTGCTATAAAGACACATGCACACACATGTTTATTGTGGCACTAGTCACAATAGAAAAGACTTGGAATCAACCCAAATGTCCATCAGTGACAGACTGGATTAAGAAAATGTGGCACATATACACCATGGAATACTATGCAGCCATAAAAAAGGATGAGTTCGTGTCCTTTGTAGGGACAGGGATGCAGCTGGAAACTATCATTCCCAGCAAACTATCGCAAGAACAGAAAACCAAATACCACATGTTCTCACTCATAGGTAGGAATTGAACAATGAGATCACTTGGACACAGGAAGGGGAGCATCACACACCAGGTCCTATTGTGGGGAGGGGGTAGGGGGGAGGGATAGCATTAGGAGATATACCTAATGTAAATGATGAGTTAATGGGTGCAGCAAACCAATATGGCACATGTATATATATGTAACAAACCTGCACGTTGTGCACATGTACCCTAGAACTTAAGGTATAATAAAAAAAATACTATATAAAATGCCATCGTTTTCCTCAATGAGTTCTTAAGGAAGTAAGGGAAATCTGTGCTGGTTAAAATTAGAGATGTCTGTTCATGAGCTTATATAAGAGCAAAATACTGAGAAATCAAATAATGAGAGAATCTACTAGTAGGTTGAACCATAAGTTGTAGGTAACAAACTGATGAAACTCAGAAATAGCCTATAGCTTAATTTAACAATATAAGAGACTCTCACTAGTGAACTACTAGCAGATGTGGTTTAAGAAGAAGAAAATTGAATCCAGAAAGAAGGAACAAACCAAGAAGTTGGTAAACATGAAGTAAATCTGAGTAAGCATTGTCTTAACAGTAGCGATAATGGCTTATTATATCATCATAGCGATTAACTTCTGGGATATAGAAAAATAAGGTGGAACTAAATATTAAAAACTTGATGGGTTAATTACATTTTTTTCTATTATTACTGAAGATGGTGAGGACTTCCTAAATCAATGATTTATGGTATAAATTCAAATGAAACTAAAGAAATAGAAATATAATGCATAATCATCAAACCAACTAGAGGTGGAAAAGAGGAAAGATTTTTAAAAATCTTTAATTTAGTAGAAATTATAAAAGGAAAAAGACAAAAGCACACAAAAAGCAGGGTAAATAATAAGCCTAAAAACAAGAGAAGAAATAAATTCAACAATATAAGTAATTATAATAATGTAAATGGACTAAACTCTTCAGTTAACAGTGATTGTAAACATTGAATTAAAACAAATCTAGATATGTGCTGTTTATAAGGAACATGCTTAAAATCTAAAGATATAGGAAGATTGAAAGTAAAGAAATAGAAAAAAATCTAAACAGAGCAGCTAACAACTTTGCTAATTCTATTAATAATGAGTAACATATCTATTATCTAGAACCCTGCATGTGGAGCATTTGAAAAATATTCAACCACAAAGCAAGTCTCAACAAATATTTGAAAAAATTGTTATCTTACAGGCATGTTCTCTAACCACACAGAATAAGAAAATCAATAACACAAAGTTAACCAAAGGCAAACTAACATATTAATTAAAACTAATATTATAATAAAGAAAACTTCCAAATTACATATGGGGCAAAGAAGAAATTATATTGAAAGTCAGAAGATATTTTGAACCAAATAATAAATAAAATACCACTTATGAAGGCTGATAGCATGTAGATGAAACATTACCTAGAGGGAAATGTTTAATCTTAAATGTTTACGTTAGGAAAGTAAGACAAATTGAAAACCGTTGAGTCAAGTATTCGACTCAAGGAATCAGAAAAAATGCAATAGGGAAAAGAAGGGAAAGTCAAAGATAACAGCAAGGATTGATGAAGTAGAAGATAAAGAAACAAAAGACCATTTTACAAATACGAAAACCTCTACAGGGTTTATCAAGGAAAAAAGAGAAAAGGCATATATAAACTATGCTATAAACTATAACTATATAAACTATAAACTATACTAGTTATATATAAACTATATAGTTTATACTAAACTATAAACTATACTGTATAGTATAGTTTATATATAGTTTATATACTATACTTATAGTATAAACTATATGTATATAAACTATACAGTATATAAAAACTATATAGTATATATAAACTACATAGTATATAAACTATAAGTATATAAACTATAACTATACTTACAGTATATAAACTATATAGTTTATAAACTATACTATAAACTATAGTTTATCCTAACTATATAGTTTATACTGTAACTGTATAGTTTATACTCACTGTATAGTTTATAGTATATAGTATAGTTTAACAATACATATATAGTATAGTATAACGATGCTATAGTTTATGCTATAAACTATATAACTAAAAACTATACTCACACCTAGTATATAAGCGATACTAAGTGTGAAAAAATGTACATAATTGTAGATGAGTAGGAGACAGACAGAAATGAATGTGTTTGTGACTCTCAGAATCACTAAAGGATTCACGTCCAGATACTTCAACAGACTTATTATCCATGCTTTGTGGTCAGTAGGGTTCCAAGTGTTGGGTAAACATGAATGCATATCATCCTCATAGCAATGCTATGATGCACGTAGTTAATTTTCTTAGGTTATATATGTGGAAATTAATACACAGAAAGATTAGGTAATCAAAAAGCAAACAGAACAATTAAATCAACCATGAGAAAATCCACTGATACAAGCACTCACTGTTGAAATCCAAGGTCAAGGCAGGCCACGTTGGCTTCCCTCATGCTCCAGCTGCTTTTGCATACGAACATTGCTTTATCTTGGTCCACAAGTTTTACTTCAACTATTCCCTCTGAATCTGTATTTCCATGCTTCAAGGAAACACTAAACTTTCCTAAAATAAAAAAACAAAATAATGTGCAATACGTAGCCATTCACTTTTTTCTCTTAATTAAAAGTCTTTAAAAATAATAATGTACTTAAAGTCAAGTGAGCTTTGAACATCATGACAATTTTAACAAGTAATAGTAAGCAATTATTTTATGAGTGCTTATTATGTGTCAGTGGCTGTGTTATTCAGCTCTATAGAGGATCATTAAATCCTCACATCAACCCTATGAGGATAAAGCCTGTTTATTCCCATTTTTACACATGAGGAACCTAAATCTAGGGGAAGGTAAGCTCCTGGCCCAAGTGGTGATGCCAGGATTTGGAACCTGCTCAACTGATCTCACTCCAAAGTCCATGCTCTCAAAAATAAGCCCAACAGTGAAAATGTAAAATGTAGAAAGGGTTTATGTATTCTCATATATTTAAGGCATTTAATGCCTCAAGAGAAGAAAAGTCTGACACTGATGAAATAACCTCCACTATTGCCTTCCGCCTTTCCAACAGGGATTATAGATGAGCTCAAACAGGGAGCTTTCCCCCTCCTTTTCCACAGTATCTCAACATCTTAACTCATCTTAACTCAGCATCCCAAAAACATACAGCATCTCAAAAACATGAACTAGTATATGTCATGGTGCCTTTAAAAAGAATGTTTTAAGCGTTCCTAAGGTCATGAAGTGTCTGTAATAACTTGCTATCAGAAGACAATGAGCCCAAGCTTTGCTGTCATACATAAAATGTAGCAAGTACTTTCTGCATGCCAAGCACTGTGTGAAGAGCTCTGCATACATTGTTTTATTTAATTTTCACAAGAATTGTACAACTTAGAAACTTCACATTTTACAGATGAGGGAACTGGGGTCCAGTAAGGTCCAGCTTGTCAACAACCAGGGTGGGGTTTGGAGGGACTTGAAACTCAATTGGACTGACAGTGAAATCCTTAATCGTAACTGCCCACTAATCTAAGTGCTAGGGCCCCAGCCTCCTCAGCACACGAGGCACCTGGAGGGACTGTAGACAAGCTCTCTGGTCTGACATCTGGGTTTGCTAGGTTGGAGTATGTCCCAGGTCAGCAGTGGCTCAAGCAACCCTTGGATATTTAGGGACAATGGGGTCAGGGCTGGGGGAGAGAGTTGGGGGATGGCGGGATGGCTGTTGAAAGAAATTACTGGGGTAGGCCATGAGCGGTGGCTCACGCCTGTAATCCCAGCACTTTGGGAGGCTGAGGCGGGCGGATCATGAGGTCAGGAGATCGAGACCATCCTGGCTAACACAGTGAAACCCGATCTCTACTAAAAATACAAAAAATTAGCTGGGCATGGTGGCAGGCACCTGTAATCCCAGCTACTTGGGAGGCTGAGGCAGGAGAATGGCATGAACCTGGGAGGCAGAGGTTGCAGTGAGCCAAGATCACACCACTGCACTCCAGCCTGGGCGACAGAGTCAGACTCCATCCAAAACAAAACAAAAACAGAAATTATTGGGGCCACAGGGGGACCTGAGGCCTGACTAGCCTACATGTGAGTACCAACCTTACTTGAAGACTTTTCACTGGGTTCTGAACCAACTCAATGGCCCTGGGAATAATCCCTTCAACCAAGTAGAAGTGAGTGTGGGGACAATTCTAAAGGGCTGGGCAGTGGGGAGTGGCAGGGGCAGTGAATGGAAGGTCTGGACTCAACATCCTATGCTCTGCACTCAAAGGCTGGCTGGATTCTGGCGACCCCTGATTTCTTTAGTGATTACCCCAATTATTATTGAGAGTCTAGAAAAAATTTTGAGTTGTCATCATAACATACATAAGAGAATTATTTTCTGATAGAAAGTATGGCATACGTATGCCCTTTTATATCATAGAATGACTTGAAAACTAGGCTTTTGCTACCTCCGGCTATGCATGTTCCATTATTTAAAAACTTTGTCCCTGGACGAAGACACTCCAAACTCTTTTGCTGACAGTATGTTGGGAAGCTTCTCCCATTAGTTGCACACACCACAGTGCCATTCTTTGGGCACTGATACGGTAGTTTACAAACACAGGTGCCCTCAATGCATCTCTGCCATGGCTGGCAGAAGACTTTATTGCAGGAGAGGTGAGTATATTTTTTTGCTAAGCACTTTTTTTCCACCCGATCCTCTTGAAATGTGGAAGTGACCTGTAAAATGCAAAAGAAACATTAACTTAGCAACAAACTAAACTCCCCTTTGAAGATGAGTAAGTGAAGAAAAAGAGCAAAACAGATACAGTCCACAGTACAGATGAGGGTGGTGTGGTCTGGTGGCTTTAAGAATTAGACAAACCTGGCTTCTAGACCCAGTTTTGGCACTTACTGTTATATGGCTCGTGGCAAGTGACCCTCCTGAAACGCAAATTCTCTCATCTGTAAAATGAGATAATATCTCCTATTTTGCAAGATTAGAAATACTATGTGTGTAATGGCTGACAGGTACTAGACATGAAATTAATGAGAGATATTATTACCCTAATATTACCCTGCAGGACTCCAGTAGAAATAATATGAGGGCTGGTAACAGGCCAATTGGGCCAAAAGTCAATCCGCGAAGAAAAGTCAATGCTCTCTCCCTGTCCCCCAGAGCTTCCTCCTGAGGATGAGCCTCCTGTCCTCTAGTCTCCCCTGCTGCCCGCAGTGAGCCCCACTCCTTCCTCAGTGCCCTGCAGCTGCAAAGCATCAAGCTAGGGCAGACAGAAATCAAAGTCTTCAAATGCCGTTATGAAGGGAAATGAAGAAGCTAATGAAAACCATGCAAAACTTTGCAAAGATTGTTAAAGTCATTCTCCATAATTTGCTTTTCAGGAAACTTTACAAATTGCTACACATACACACACACACACACACACACACACACACACACACATGACAAATTGGTCATTCTGAAAACTGGCTTTTGACACAGTGATTTAGAAAGAAATATGCCAGTTACACACTTTTCATGGTTCCATATATCTCTTTTTGGCACTTATTCGAGTTGGAATTTTTGTAATAATTTCTCTCCTGTATCTTCCACTGATCAGCTTGCAAGTGTCCTGACAGCAGGTTTTACGTATCACCTTTATATTGAAACAATGATGCTCTCATTGGGTGAGAAATCCAAGCAACTTGATTTTTTTTCTACCTTTATTCCTTTAAATCTTTTCTGAAATCTCATTCCTCCTTGATCTTTGGATAGAAACTTTGGTAAGTGTCATAACTTTTTCAGTCACTCTTAGATTTAAACAAAAACAAAAAAAATAAAAGATGTTTAGTCCCAGGAATAGTCACTAAATAGCAATGACAATGTCTAGTGCTGTGGAACCATTGAAGCTCTGACCTTCATGTCAGATGAAAGCCTCTCCTTCCTCCCAGCTCAGACTTGCTTCCAGGATGTGTGATGGGTCCTCTCTGAGCTCTCCTCCATGCCATAGCTTTCAGGTCATGCTTCCCACCTCTCAGGAGAGGAAGAGAGGGACAGCAGCCAGGTCTCGCCTGATTCTTATGGCTGAGAACTAGCCTTGGTGAGGTGAGGGTTGGAGCCAACTCTCTCATGCGGAGTACTATGAGGTTCTCTAGAGATTACACTACTGGGGAAACTTGATGTCAATTCACTCAATGCTGGCAGTGCCTCTCCTCCAGCTGGCTGCTCATGGTTCATGTCTTCTCAGCTCCAGTATCCAACAGTACTAGCCTCTTTTCTGCTGAGGTTGCTTACCTTTGGCAGGGAGCCTCTTGGGCAGGGGTCCTATTTCTGATGGTCCCCAAGTCCATTCCCTCCTGAGGGCCCACACCTGTCTGTTGCCTTCCCTGCTGCCTACCATTGAAAGAGGGCTTGCTCCAACACAGCCACCTCTTTTTTCTCTGCCACCAGGCCCCTCCAGCCTTGGGTCCTTCTTCCTTTTAGGTATGGGTCAAGTACCAGTTCTTTTTTCTCCTCAGACTTCAGGGAACACATGTCAAGCACTCCAAGGGAACCACACAAATGACCTTTCACAATGTGAAAGCCCTTTCACAATGAAGAAAAGTGGCAGCACCTTCCATCCTCTTTGCCTGGGGTGGAGGTGGGGGATGGAAGGGAAAATACTACCTCACTCTGTTACATAAAATTACGGGAAGCCATTTTTTTGAACTGCACTCCTGCACCAAGCCCCAACAGACCAAACCAAAATGGAGTCACTTATGCTAAGTGGCATGTAATTAAACTGAAACTTTAAGGAAATGGGAAACCACATATTGGTGAGTTGAGGCTGGAATGGGAGGTGAGGAAGTGGAAGTAAAAGCTTGACTGGTTTTGGCCAGGCACAGGGGCTCACGCCTGTAATCCCAGCACTTTGGGAGGCTGAGGCGGGCAGATCAATTGAGGTCAGGAGTTTGAGACCAACCTGGCCAACATGGTGAAACCCCATCTCCACTAAAAATACAAAAATTAGCCAGACATTGTGGCACATGCCTGTAATCCCAGCTACTCAGGAGGCTGAGATAGGAGAATCACTTGAACCCGGGAGGTGGAGTTTGCAGTGAGTGGAGATCGCACCATTGCACCCCAACCTGGGTGACAGAGCGAGACTCCATCTCAAAAAAAAAAAAAAAAAAAAAAAAAAGCTTGACTCGTTTTGCCGTTTAGACATGAAAACATGAACACAGACCAAAAAAAAAAAAGAAAAAGAAAAGAAAAACAAAAAAGAAAGTCTCTGTCTCCTCTCCAAGCTCTGTTAAATTGAGAATAAAGGAATTTTTTTAAAGGGCATAAACCATAAGGTCAAAGAGAATGGGGAGAGGACTGTAGGACGTAAGATATCAAAATGTTGGAAGCTGGAAAACAGATGGGCTAGTGGTAATGGATTTAGCAGACCAAAGAGAACTGAAAGCTAAGCCCCAGAGAACCCCAGAAAAGCTTAGGAACTAGGAGACCTAGTACCTCTGAAGAAGGAGTGGCTAACAAACAGGAAATTGGTTGAAATAAATGGTTGTATGAACATGTTACTGAGGAAATCTGTTGTAAACAGCAGAAGAAACAGCAAAGATTTGAAAGTGCTTGTCCCTGGAGATAAGAGTTGCGGGGGAGAGGGATGATAGGGGTGTTTTTCATTTTAAGCAAGGTCTGATGTCCTTATGCTTTCAGTAGAGAAGTAGAAGATTAGGGCCAGGCACAGTGACTGATTCCTGTAATCTCAGCACTTTGGGAGGCTGAAACCGGTGGATCACGAGGTCAGGAGTTCAAAGGCAGCCAGGCCAGCATGGTGAAACCCCGTCTCTACTAA